>NC_135431.1:8755088-10220088 GCF_051991245.1 Festucalex cinctus
ATAAAGAAAAATTGGATTGCGTTGTAATTTAATTATAGACAGAAATACAGTAGTTTTATAGTGTTAATGTATGGATATTACACACTGCGGGACTGTATATGTAGCTACTAGTTATCACAGTGCAAATGTTTGAAAAAAAATGTCCTCATTTCACGTATCTGAACATGAGCTGGAAATGTTAGCGTGACTACGATCCAGCGGTGTAGGCAAGATTGAAACAGCCTGTTTGTAGGCCCGGCTCACCTTTTACCGCACCATTTGGATTTGGATGAAAGATGGAGGTTAAATGTGGTTGTGACCGAGTGGGTGTGAATGTTTACGTGAAAAACGTAGCCTGTAATTTCCTGCGCTAAATTTAGCTCCGCTTGTCTGTAATTTCTTTCAATTTATCTGAAACAATGTTTTCTTTTACGATTTGTTCCCATGACCTATGTGAGGATGCCATGTCAAATATTTGGGGCCACTATTTGGCTTTGGCAGGTGGTGTTTTCCCACCTTGAGGTTGACGCGTTCCAGGAGCTCCTCCACGGATGTCGGCTTGGGTGGTCGGCCCTTCCTCCGCCGCCGCACCGGCCGCTTCGGCTTCTCTTCCTCCTCACACAGCACGTCCACGTAGATGAACTTGAAGGTGCCCACCTTGTTGTTGAGCAGGCCCATCCAGGTGCCCATGGGCGGCTTGCTGATGATGTCGATCACGTCGCCACGCTGAAGGACGAGAATGCCATCAGTCATAGCAATGTGCTGCTGACATCCTCAAGTGCAATTCAACACATTTGAATACTTTTGCATAGCAAAGGCGCTATGTCTTTAAAACAGCCTTTTCACTATAAGTTGAGATGAGTACATTTAATTACTGACACTATGAGTAAGGTACATTACGCATCCCATAAAGTCAGTTTGTTCAACAAGACAATCTGATTCCATTCAAGTCATCTCACAAATGAACTCTTAAGCTGTCTGTAGAAAAGCAGTGAATCTGTGAGGGGGCTTTGTCACCTTCAATTTGAGAGAGTCCGAGTCGTAGGGGCTCGGCGTGAAGTCCGTGTGCACTCGCGCACGACCGCAGAACGGTCCTCGGTACGGCGGCTCCTCGTCGTCGCCGTCCTCCGATTTGACGCTTTCTCTGTTGCTGGCCGAGGAGTCGGTGGTGCTCACCGTCTGACCGCCTGGACGCAAACACGGAAATCGATTTAGAGCAACTGAATGAGCGAGCGTTTACTGTGATCAAACGGATGTAAATTTGCTGTAAAAAAAAAAGAAAAGAAAAAAAAAGCGTATTTCTCTAGGCAAGATGAAAGTGATTTTACGTATTTGAGACAAATCCTTGGAAAATCTGAGTTTGTGCCTCACTGTTTTTAGAAAGGTGCTTCTCAACATCTTCCTGTTCCATTTTATAATCATAACCGTATGCCTGCCAGCGTGCCCGCACGTTCCCTGGCCGAACCGACCAAGAGTTAAACCCAGGCTTGGAAAACAGCGGTGTTTGATCATACAGATGTGACAGGTTGAAATAATCCCCTTGTAAGTGAACAAAACAACATGAGAGGTCAGACTGTTCTCCAAAAGTTCTAAGCAGGAGGCAAAAAAACAAAGAGCTACAAGCGCTCTCTAGTGGCTTGTTTGAGACATGCACCGTTATTGCTGACTGCATGGAAATATTTAATTGAATGTGGAAAGTCAAATCAAAGAGCAAAGTTGAGAATAAACAACTTACTCATTGAGCTTTGTCCGCTCAGCGAACTTCGGAGACTTTCCACTGAGCCTCCTGCCTTCAGTTTGGGCTTCTCCAGGGAGTCGCTGTTAGGCTGAGGGGACTGTGGAGAACCAGGTGTTCCATCTGGACTTGACTGGAAGGTGGAAAATACAAATACAAATAAAAAACTTGCAAAAAAATATATATAGTGTGACTTGATTTGACAGGCCTTGTAGTAACAATAAAAATAAAAACATCAGCATGTACACTCATATTTGCAATAGTTAAATGTACTTTAGTGTAATGGTAATGCATTGCTCTGCCTGCTACAATAACAGACGCATTGTTATCGTGACTTTTTACATTAATAAACGTTTTGGATTAAAGTATTGCATTAAATCACAATGCCTCATAAAGTACTTCCCAAGTCATTTTAATGGGATCGAACAGCTGAGACTTAAGAAAAGGATAAATGTTTAAAAATACTTAACATGATTTCATTGGCACATATAAAGTGATATTTACTGTGATATTCTTATTTTTGTAGTTAAACAATGACATCATTGCAACGCAGCATAAACAGACAATACAAAAGTGCGTTTCAGTGATGCACTAGGGGGCACTGTGGTCTACAAAAAATATCTCTGGGCATTCACATTTATTTCTATTTTTTTTTTTTTTTTTTCCCCACAATTAACGGCTGCATGACGCTGGCCTGGAAATGTAGGTCATGGTGTTGCGATGAGACCACCGCTTTGGCCACAGTGCAGGACTCGGTCAGTGTAAGCACTGGAGGAGTGGACGGCAATGGCTAGTAAACTTCAGCCAGAGAAAGCAAGAGTGTACACAAACATTCTCTCAAACTGGTCCTTGAGAGCAAGCCCAAGGGAGACTTGCATCACTCAAATGGGCTCTGCAAGAAGCACACACCCAATAGAACCGGATCCCGCAGTGACAATTCCAGCGTTTCCAAGCTGTGTTTATTCTGTAACCAACACAAATACTCCCACCCACCCACACACTCACTCACTCTGCGGGCTCATGATGTGGCTAACACAGTACAACATCCTGTAAAATGTGAAAAGAAAAGAAAAGGGGAGACCATTTCTTGGTGTAGTGTGTACAGGACCACATTTCAATAAATATCTTACCTGTTCAGACACAGAGCTGCTGTACTTCTTGGACATGCGCTTCCTCATGGTCTCCTTGACCGACTTGACCTTCTTGCCCAGCGAGATCCGAGAAGTCGCGGGGGACTTGACCACCTCTCTGTATATGGCCTCCTGCTCTTTATTCTGTTGAATCACGAATACAGAAAGCTAAGTATGAAAGTTAACATGATGTTTCTATACTGTTCTTGTCATTGTACACTTACATGAGCATCTGAGCTTGTGTTGAGCACATGGAGGGATCGGTTGGACAGGTCAAAGCCACCGAAGCTGCAGGTTCTCTGCGAAGGGGGCAGAGCCAAAAGACAAATCAGAGCCACTTTAACACCAGTTCCTCATTCGCGCCGGACGATGGGATTTAAGGCACAGTGATTCATGCGTGACACGGATGATGGTTTGGGGGGGACATGATGTCACATGAGACGGAGGACGTGATGGAACATTTCATGTGCTTTTTCTCTCAAAATTTCAAAGCGAATGAGCTGTTTTGTGGAGCCCAAAAAGCGTAAAAATCGGTTCCAACATGTGGCTCAAAATGGAGTCTCTTGATGTGGCCACATAAAACGCTTCAAGGACTGAACGCACATTGAGGGCGCCCTCGGCTGGTGGAGCTTGGACTGTGAGACATGCAGAAAGAAAGGGGGCTTAGGTATGTGAACACACATACACACAGACCCAACTATGTGTTTGAAACATTCAGACTTGTTTCTGATGAGGGAATTCTTTCTCACTCTTGATTTTAATGGGAATCTATGAAATGAAAGAACAACAGGGAGATCCACTCTTAGCACCTATTTGTTTGTTTTTGTTTTTTTATGGATCCTCCCAAAGCTATGAGGACACACACTCACATTGAAATTCACTTCTAAAATTACCCCACTTGATCTCAACACAAACCCCAGCATGAAGATCCCTCAAAAGCGATATGGGCTTCTTGCGTATTTAGCATCCACAGCTGCGGGCCACATTGCAGATTTCCCAGCGAAGGATTTTTGCAGAACAAACATGTTTGAAGCGGCGTCCAAGAATAATGTGATGGCGATGTTCGATGGAATGGACATGCATCCAAGATTGAAAAAATAAAAAATTGGAGATAATTACAAGGAAAGAAGCAACCCATCCAGAAAAATTAAAATTGAGGCACGGGCCCCTTTCAAAAAAAAACAAAAAGCTACAACAGAAAAAAGTGGAGTCCAAAAAGTTGCTTGGATGAGAACGACCTCACTGGTACACGACAGGATTCAGGTAGCATCGAAGCTGCAGGATAGCCCCCCCCCCCCCCTCACTTTTAACACCTCGATTGAATGTAATCTGCACTGTGCTAATTGTTGAAAACCTCGGAGTCATTCAAATTACACTTATAAAATAAACATTCATTGCTTTACTATTCAAGTGTGGCGAAAGTAAATCTCTCATACCAGTGTGTCACATTAAGACATTTACTCAGATAACCTATAAAACCACTAACATGATCCTTTCATATTGAGTTATAAAGCTTTATAGAAGAAAGACAACCTGTAGGTCAAGTCTGTGAAAGATACAGTGGAATCTCTTCAAAATTCAAACTCTTGACAAATGTCAATCAAATTCGAAAACAATTTAAAGTTGTCAAAAGCAGTTGTCTTATTTTCCTTGAAACGATAATCATTCCATTACAGAAATCAGATACTTAAGCTGAAACCAGAGTGAATATTACGTTAATCAATGATCAAAATAGTTGTCAATTAATACAATTATTGATTATTTTTGACACCTCTAGTTAAGATGTTACTGTAATTGCTATTACTATCATTATTAAAGAAGTGCCTCTTCTTCTTTCAACTTGGTTCTTTGGCATCAAAAGCCCACAAGGACTTTGACCTGAGCACGAATACAATAAACGGGCGAGTTTTTTTTTTTTTGTATTTTTTTTTTAGCAAATAATGGCAGATAGGCTCCCACCTCAAAAAAATCATGAATATGCAGGGGTACACTGTACTCTTTTTGTCATGAGTAGAAAGTTTCAAATGGGAAGAATTAGATCAAATTGTTAACATTAGAGGTTCCACTGTTTCCATAACAATCCACTAGCTTCAAAAACAACACTAATGATATTTTACCATTTCAGCCGTCCCTGCTCGTTTTTCCTAAAAGCTATTCTGCAGCTTTGACGCACGCCGAGTCCCGATCACACGAGGCGGCCGACTTGAACCTCACGGTCTGAACTCACAGACTTCTGCTGGATGCGTAAGAGCACGCGCTTGGTGCAGCGGTCCACGCTGGCCGCCCACTTCCTGTCCGCCTCGCGGTCCTCCTCCAACAGACAGCGCCGCTCAGCTCGGCTGAGGGTGACCGGGCGGACCAGCTGGGCCCAGTTGAGGTGACCGTACAGGCTCCGCTCTACCACGTAGGTGATGTTCAGCTCACTGACTGCGCTGCGACCCCGCAGCCGGCGGGAGGGGAACACCCAGCCCCCGCCCACGCCGAAACCTTTCGATTTGGCTATGTCGCTGCGGGCGGGGGAGGACGGGGTGACGCACAGAGGGGAGGCCGTGGTCTTGGTGTTGCGCGAACGCTGGTACAGAAGGTGTTTAGTGGAGTACGAGTAGTTGGGGTCGGGCTTTCTGAGCGTCCAGCCGCCGCCATGGTGCCGGGTGGCGGTGTGATATTTGGGGCTGCCTTGAGAGAGGTCATCGTCCAGCGGGATGAGGTGGCGGGATTGGGCTTTGGGGCGGGGTTTGGTGAGGCCGTAAAAGGCGTACAGGGCCTCGTTGTTACTTACCCCGTGGGAGATGGAGCTCAGGGCCTTCCGCATCTCGCCGTCGGTCGTGGAGCGAGACAACTTCCCGTCGTCGTCCAATCCGCAGCCATCCAGCTCCGAGAAGGAGGAGCCGCTACCTCCGACGCCGGGGACCGAGCCCACCGGGGTTCTCCTGGGCGGGCGGATCAGGCCGTGGGTACTGGAAGACTTGTTGAAGGTCTTCACCAGACGGTGTCCGGACCAGGTGTCCAAGCTACTGGAGGAAGGAGAGGTGGTCAGGCTGTCGGTGTCCCCATCCACAGAGAGCTGGTCCTGGCTGAGGGAGGTCTCCTGGGGCAACGAGTGCTTCTTCAGGACCCCCGTGTACAACGCTGCGTTGTCGTCACAGGTGGGCACTGACTCTACGTTTAGGAAATCTACAAGAAAAACAGAAGAGAAATCAATCGGCGGAAGATTTATAGTTTGTTTTTCTGAGCCCCAGAATGTCTGTAAGACTGCTGACAGCTCCCAAATGTTTTCTGCTTAACAGTTTACAAACCATCGGATCCATGCTTCTTGCACTCCTCCACCTTAATGAGCTTTTTCCTGACCCGCCGGGTGGAATTAACCAGCTTGTGGAGCCGCTTGAACTTCACCGAATCCTCCGATTGCTCGTCGTCGGATTGTTCGCGAGATTGCTGCAATAAAGAGAGAGAGAGAGGAAGCGGGTTGACGTTCCACTGGACGGCAGTATTCTTAAGCAGGCCTGATGAATGTCGCACAAAAGAATGCAGAAATGGAAGGTGATAAAAATCACAGATGCACAAGAATTTGGCATTAAAACAGCAAAGTGAGACAAATACATTTGGTGATCCTTGCATGCCGTCAATGGGAGCATTGTTGAAGATGGAGTCAAAGTTAGTGTGGTGAGAAATGCAGGCCAGACACTGCGGAGACTACAATTAATTCACCACAAAACGGACTGGAAGCACAATGAATGGACCCGACATGAATCAGTGGAACGATCAGCGGGGCTGTGTCGCCTTCCGAGGACGTTTACGCTTGGGGGAGGGTGGGGGGGATGTGACGGGCGCCAAGGACACTCCATTATAGGTGACACCACCAAGTGTTTTCTCTCCATTTATGGTCGTTGCATTTAAATGCTTGGTGAAGCAGCAGTGGAGCTGAAAAGAGATGCTCCCAAAAGGTTCATCACTCATGTAAGCACAACTGTGAAGCTAGTCTCTCAGTCACAGAGACAAATTACAATCCTAATATACATTAATAATAATTTTAATTATTACACTCCACAATTACAAAATCAGCATAATCGTAAACAAAAATTAAAGATTGTTAATACCAATTTTGAGTTGTTTAAATGCATATATTTGCACCTATTTTTATTTTAAAATGACTAATTTAATAAATCGTTTGGTCCAAAAGGAACATGCATAATTATCGTGTTTCAAAGAAGTTTGCCTTAATATTCTTACATGTTGAAACATTTTCTTGTTCTGTACCAAAAAAACTAATAATTGTCCTAATGGTGATTACAATTATTACCAAATTAATCGTGTTAAATAGTTAATATTTTCTAACTAACAGAACCACACTGAAAGCAAATTAAAACTAACTAAATTTAAAAAATAAAATTCAAAAACAGAATAAAAACTAACTATAATGAAAACTCCAAAACTATAATAACCCTGGCTCTATGTGGTCTCATTGATTGGCATTAGTTGCTCCCACTGCTGATTGCTATTATGCAATCTAATAAGGTTTCAATGCTTCAGTGAGCAACATAACAGAGCAATATATCAAAATGATATGGAATTATACGTGATCAACTAAATTGTTGATTTGTTGCTCTTTGAAAGGGACAAAGATGACGACCCAAGCACTGGCATAATTGCTGCCTAGAAGAGGGAGCACCGGTCACGGGCACGAAGTGCCAGCGGCTTCATTTGTTTCCAATGGTTTCCATGGCAATATCGCATTACGGTTCATCGAGGTTGGCTACGCGTCTTACAAAGAGCTCATGCACGCTCAAGCGCATAAAATGATAGACAGAGCGAGCCTGTCCGAGTCCGCCTAGTCGTGCTGCTAGAGGCTGACGAGCCATGAAGAAATAACTTAACTGCTTCTTTTTTTTCTTTTCTTTTTCTTTTAACCACAAGTCTGGCTCGGTGGCAGCTGACATACGGCGAGGATGATGTAAACAACTGTGGCTTGGAAGGCACTCGCAGGCACGCACACGTGATGTTTCGTAAATACGCGATGGCACCGCATCACCTAAGCAACACTCCAAGTTTCCAACGCCTCCGAGCGCTGTCTAGTAAAACCGTATTAATCTCCGACAAGTTGGAAAACACATTCATCAGCAGTCCTTTCCTAAACTCCTCTTACTCCAACAACGCGCCATTTAACCTTTCACAAACCACACAAAACCAAACGTCCAATGTCTCTATTTGCAAACCACACAATTCTCGCTGAGGTCTTCAACTTTTACATTTCCCCCGGAGCCGTAATATAAGATTTGGCATTTATCTGCCTTTGCCGTTTGCACAGAACCCAGCCAAAGCGCATTTAAACAGCGTTTTATCCAAGTATCGTCAAAACAAAAAACATAACAAAAACGCACCCTCCGACCTCTGTTTTGACTAAGGCCAGGACTACTTCACTCCCCAACGTAAACATCCAAACTGCACAGAGAAGACAGTTGTGGGTGGATGAAGACATGATGAGATCAGGCATTCAAGTCTGTGCTTAGGCAGCCAATCCATGCAAACTACAACATTTATGCGCAAAGAAAGCCACGAATCAAAGGTCATTTTTAAAAACACGATTACATCTGTCCCAACATGCTCTCGCTGTTGACTGACACTCACCAGTTTGTTATGACTATCGAGGCTTCGTATCCCACAATAACAATCCACTCAGCAGAGTCACCCATGCAAATGCAAGGTCCAAAATCATATCCGAGTGCTTGTTTGCACGCTGGCGCGTGCGCAAACCGAGGCTGGATTCATCTCCGGAATAAAGGGGCGGTCGGGATGTGCCATGAAGCACTCGGAGCAGAGAAATGCGTGTGTTGTGCACTGAGAACAATCCCCGCATTTGAGTCCCCCGTGACCCTGCCGTGGCCCCCACATCCCTAATGGCCCATCCTGGAATGTGTGGCTCAGATGGCCAAAAAGGAAGACGGCCCCATGAGTGAAGACAGCATGAATGCGGTGCATTAACGAGCGTGTCATTATATAGCGTAATGACTGGAGAAACAGGCGTGCACTGTGCAGACGTGTCTACATATATAGTACGCAGGCACAGACGTCTGTTGGGAATGACCTTAATTCCATTCAAGCAGCGGTTGACATCATGGAGGCCCCGGAAAGAGTTAAAATAATACGCAGTGATGCCAAATGTGAGACTTCCTTCCGCTTTATTGTTTGCCTGTTTTTAGATTCTGCATCTCGTCACTGTCATGCTTTATGATCCTCAAAGCAATAATTCTTCTGTAACACTTCATTTGCTTTTCAAAAATCAATCGATCAGTTTTTGGACAGGAAGTGAGATGATTCCAGCAGATGTTTTAGGAAGGGCTCTTTGGTGCATGTGAACTAAACGATTAACTTTGAAGTTTAAACCACACGAACCACATCTGAGATGTTCACATTTGACTTGTTTTCACTTCCTGTACTTTTGATTTCCAGGTCGAAGGCCCATGCCGCTCTATTTTCCACACTTCCCATAATATCTTCGACAAAGATTAGTCAATTACTGCTGACCCCAGATGACCTTTCGTTTTCGGTAATGTACACAAACTGCTAGTTTAGGCAATAAAAATAAGCCAAGACAGACTATTTACCGTTCACAGCAAGAAGCTAAAAGTAGCCGCTTGCTTTCAGTCGCTTGAAGGAGATCGGATGTCGCTCAGTGTTTTCAATAGCGGCAGAAAATAGAAACATTACTTATGTGGAACTTGGATTTTGGAATTAACTCACATCCTGCTGCAAAAAGTGGGTCGGCGCGCTGGGCTAAATTGCACGTTTCGCCCATATGATACCATACTGCGTGAGGCTAATGAAAATCATCTGTGACCTAGATTACAAATGAGAAAAGCCAACCAAGACAGACATGCACACACACAAAAAAAAGAAAACAATTACTAATGACTAATAGTTAAAAGGCCACATTGTTCTGTGGTTTGGGCAGTTTCAGTCAGCCGCTTGAAAATCCAACAGCTCGTTGATGTCCCACAAAGCAGGACAGTTTAGAAGTCTGCAACAGCAAACCCCGATCCTGTTTAAAGGATGTGTAGTGCAGGCTTTGTTTAACTGATTACATCCTCATTAATACATCCTACCAAATTGTTTTGTCGGTCAATTGGCCCACTCTTCACTCACACACACAAATTCACTAGTCTGTGGTTATCTATGTAACACATTGGCAATACCGCACCCCTCTCTCTCTCTCTCTCTGCTCACCATGCATACCACCACCCGCGCACCATTGCTTCTTGTCTATATATTTGCTTTTATTTTGCATTACGTGACTGTTCTGTCTGCTGCCAGGTGTCATATTTCCAAAAGTTTACCATATACAAGGGAAACAAGATCATTGCACAGTTTTGTTTTATAACCAAGTTTGGACTTATCAGACATAAATATTGATGTATTGATAAATTCAGAACCCATTTTGACCTGGATAAAAAATACACATTGGGGGAAATTAACTTTAGTTTTGCTTTAGTCCCCCCAAAATCATAATGGCACCGCCTGCATGTTTGCCATCCTTCATTAAGCAAGAAGCCAACGCTAACAAACATACATATTTGGGATGTTCTCGGGGATTCCCACACCTAATTGGAACCACAACAAAAACACAACATCCATTATTATCACATGCGAAGCCACAAATGACTCACTGGAGACCAAAATAAAATATTCCTGCAAGATTATCAACCTGATGGATTAAAACCTCAAAGTAACCAACATGTGTTCGTACAACCCCAAACCAAAATGTAATGATCCAAATGACATGGTGGAGAAAAGGTACAATATGTTCATATTGGTGGTGGAGTCTAGGAAAGGATTGGCAGCAGGAGGAAGAGCATCGGCAAGATTGAAGCTGAGCGGTTTTGTAAATAGTATAAAAGAAAACATGCACTGGGAACAAACGTCTATCCTTGGGAATCACACTCGGCTGTTCAACATATTGAATGTAGAGTAGTGGAGGACAGAATGTGAAGGGATTTCGGGTGATCGAGGGTGAAGGGAGCGAGTGGGAGGTGGGGTGTACTTACGTTGCAGTTTGAGGACTGGCTGAGACCGGCTGCAGACCCGTCAGTCCCCTCTGCAGTGTCAGTACTGCCGGACTGTCTGTTGCTCTCATACTCCTTCAGCTACGTGGAGGAAGAAGAGTTTAGAGAGGCAGAGGTAGAGGGCGGGGCCGCCACGCTCTCACTGAGCTCCTCGTGTGCTCACGGGCAGCTGCAGCGTGCATTCAAAGGGATCTAGTGGTCAGTAATTATGCTCTTTTGCCAAATTACTGCACCGGGTTTGCAGCATCCGCTCTTTTGAGCAAAAATACTACTGTACTACTGTCTTTGGCCACCAATAGCCCTTGGTTATTTCTGACCTTTTTTGGCCGGCAGTCACTTACGCAGTTTACAAGATTATGGAAACGCTACTGTTAAGACACTACTTTCTATGCTATAGTTAAGTATCAGTGGGAAAAATGAAATAAAGAGATCTTATAAAGAGCAAACATGGAATGCAGCATACACGGTTTTCGGATTCACGATAGCCCCTGAGCTGCCTCGTGATCTATGTTATACTTTTGTTTACAGTTATTCAAAATAACCTCAATAATAACGAACACGTTGCTTCACCATGTCTAAAAACAGTCTATTATACCATTCATCACCTATCATGGCTCCACTAGAATTTTTTTAATTTATTTCATTACTTTTGTTAAAGGTTCTGCCTTGGTGGAAGTCTGCGCTCTGCTTTGCAATATTGTATTTATCATACATATATTGTCATTAAATAAGAGGTAAAACAATTTGGTGGCCAAAGATGTTTGCACAGTACTTTACCTCACCCTTTATGCAGGTTTTTTTTTTTTTTTTAAACAATCAATTTCAATACTATTAGACACCAACGTGATGCTGATTGGTTGGTCAGTGATTCTACGAGGAAACACAATCCACAAAGCTTGCTCATTGATTGGTTTATGTCTTCATGCCAGCCAATACAGAATTTTAAGAGATGAAGTTGGTCCACCTTGTGGACAGCAATCCAGCACCAAGATGCTGCTGGGTGGTTGACGCGCCAATGAGCAAGGCATTTGAGGAGGTGAGTGACAGGAGGAAGGGAAGGAAAAAGAGGAAGAAGTAAGGGAACGCGGCATTCGTTGAAGTTCGCATCAATGTGAAGGCAAAATCAAAAGGGAGGGGAAGCCAAATGAGAATCCACCATGTCCAGCTACTATGCACCTATAAGTCCTCCAACACACCAACTTCTGCACACCATACTCCAATAAATCACTCAAACCCCCCCCCACCAAAAAAACAAAAAACAAAACAAAACAAAAAACACTTTCAAAATCTCAAGTGTCTGGAGTTTGTGTGTACATAAAAAGAACAAGTAAACAATGCATGGTTTTGGTCACAGTTAGTAACAGTGAGTCATTTTAGTAAGATGGTAGTTCGTGAATAGTCTCGCATAAAGTGCGATTTTTTTTTTGAAGGAAGGAGGTAGCAGAATGTTCTTTGAAAGTTCCTACCCGAGCCAGCGCTTCTTCCACGGTGATCATCTTCTCTTTCACCATCATCATCAGCTGGATGCGCTCTTCGTCGCTCATGGTGATCTCACTGGCCACGTAGCCAATGTCCTCACCTGAAGAAAAAGTGGGGGTGGGGTCAAACACATAGATGGTGGCTTATGATTCAAAGCAGAAAAAATAAAAATAAAAAACGCAATACACTCACCTTTAGAAGTCTGTCGCACGACTGGCTTGTGCTGGGGCTTACGGAAATTCTGCCAGAAGGACTTGTTCTTTTTCTTGTTGTCCCATTTCCCTAAAGAGAGGACAGATTATATTGATAAGATTCTTAATCCAAACACGTAGTTTTGTAACTTCTTGAACAGGGCAGGCTTAACACCCATTACCTCCAGATCCATCTTCAGAGCTGGATTTGTGCAGCGACATCCTAAGTGTAAACAAGTCAAGTTTAATATTAGGGTAGGCTTCATTTATATTGCATATTTCATACACAAGGTAATTCAATGTGTTTCACCTAATTAAACGTGCAATGTTGAAAAGCATTTACAAACAAAAGTGTTGAATATGTTTAAAATCAAAGTAAAGAAATAGAAAGTAGCATTTGCGTGAAGCATAACAGCTAAATGCTTCTTCACCATGTTTGCTTTGAACTCGGCGCTCCACTAATTGACCAGTCTGCATTTAGAGCATGACTGAGTTTACGTTCCATTAGCATTTTTTAACGTATATATTATACACCAGTTATGTTCAGAGTTGAATGAAGAAGGGGCCTTAAACAGTATTAGTTAGTATTCTTTTGTTTATTCAGGTACAGAGTGCATCATTGTCAATATGCTCCCTCTTCACAGAAATGTCAATTTGCGTGCTGACCTAGTACCATGCACCTTGTCAATTTAACATCCTAGTCTACAAACTTTTTTTTTTCCCCTGCTGGAATGATAACGCAATCCTTTGTTGTCAAAGGACTCCAAAACAATCCAGTCTCCAAAACATCATTTTTAGCGTGGCAGGATTTCCAAGACATTTCCCAGAAGTTCCTACAGCATGCAATTAGTTGTTTTAGCAATGTTGTAATTGGTACATACAGATAGAATGTCATTCAGTTGACCTTCAGCAAAGCTAAACTTGGAAGGAAAAAACCCCAAAAACCTCTGAATGTCATGTTTATTAATTTGTTGGACTAATAGTTGCAGCCTCTCTATATACATGCAACTGCAGTTCCATCTCCTCTCCACACGAGGTCAGAAGTGGTTCTAAAAAAAAAAAAATAGTGCTCTAACCAGGCTCAGGAGGCAGCGAGTGAAATAGAGCAAAATATGGAAGAAAAGGGAAAGGAGGGCAGTCAGAGGGGGTGAAAAAAATGAAAGAGGGCAGACTCAGCCTGTTTGTGTTTCCACTTCTCACTGCCAGTCACAAGTGTGACATGGGATGATGATGTTACGACATGGAAAGCACTAAGCACAAAAAGTCCTGACAGATCTACGAACTGTCCAAAGTAATCACAATTAAGAGAGAAAAATAACAACTGAGAGGCACACGAAAGCCTTTTTCCACCATTACTGGCTGCAAGTTAGACAACTGTTTTAAGAGATGTGAGAAGTGGCATCATTAGAAATGTTTTTCTTCACATGAAAACCAGGACCAGAAAAAAACATCTATTATTCAAAAATTATTTTTCAGGCCATCATTAGTTTTTCCATAGGATAAACACAAAAGTCAGTTCCTGTACTACGATTTGAACTCCCTGCAGGAGATTGAAACTATGGCGTCGTAATGAGATGCTAATTGAATGGGCGCCTTAACTCATTTGCCTGCTCGCAGATAAGTAAACCTAACGCGAATAGTACTAACTCAATGGGACCTTTTCTGAGGCAGTATCCCCCCCACCCCACTACCCATGCTTCTTCCTTCATGCTCTATAAATTAGCTTGTGCAGCGCACACACATCTTTGGCTGCTCACACACTTAAAAAAGTGCCTGAATATATTTTCAGTGTCAATCCAGGCATTGTGCAGCCTGGCAACTTAATTGGTTTAACCCGCCCCATCTATGGCACCCCAACCCCGCCCCCCCCAATTTTTTATTTTTTTTTAATTGAATCTGATGTGTTGAATGGAAGACGCTTATCACTTAAACCCTAAGTTTCCAATTATGGCAATACAATATAATGTGAATCTCGACTTAAGTTGGCGCTACATAGGTTAGTTTGTAAGCTTTTCCTATATAGTTCTTCAGGTGCATCAATCATGATTGCGTCTTGCTTTCAGCAAGATCAATCAGTATGCGGCCCCACTCGTTCTGTAACAATAACCCAAACAGTTAGTCCCTTGCTTGAACTCCCCGGCAGTCATCACCACACTGCAATGCATCCTGACAAGTGTGCCCACCTCCTGCCAACAAGGAGTGACATTGATTGGGTAGGGGTGGTGGTGGTGGCGGTGAGAGGTGCAGCCAAAGATCAAGTGTGGGTCAACCCCTCTGGGTGCCATTGTCCTGCATGCGGGTGATGACGGGTATCCATGTGTGGGAGGAATTTGAGGATTCTGACTGGATTTGATATTCGCTTTACCGGAAAACCATTCACTATAACAGATGGTGGCAGGTTGGATGGATGACGAATAGAAAAGCCAATGAAAATGTTGCAGCATGGTAAATAAACTCATGTTTGACATCTTTAAATACAGTCGACAGAATAACATTCCTCTACATTATTTTTCTCTAACGGTAATATAATAATGTTGTACGCCATTTTGGACATATTAGAGTATGGGTAGTTATACCAGTGGCATTTTGCTTGGTACAAACAGAGGCAATTCACCATGCAATCTTTAAACGACTAGAAATAAACCAGACTGACAGGAAGACGACCAGTACAGCAGCAGAGGGGAGACGTCATTCCAAATCATTTGGCATCTGCTTCCCATCATGTTCGGGCTTTTGTCTGTGCAACATATACATCTATGAGAGAGGCCAGTCTGTGGTATGCGCTTCCTCTGCTGGACATGCTTGTCACGTGAACAGTGCAAGCCCATGGAGGGTCATGCAGGGGTGAAAGTATCCGAAAAATATTAAAAGAATGACCTTTATTTGTGCTATGTTAAGTATTTCTATAAATAAGGATGGCACATGAAGCATCCATTCAGCAATGTTGTTGTTTTTTATACCACTTATCCTATCCAGGGTGGCCAAGCTGCCACCAAAGTCGAATGAACCACTGCACTGCCACTCAAAGGAAGTCTGCAGGTATATCTAATGGTATTACAAAGGAGTGAGGGGGCGTTAGTTTTTGTTTTTTTTTTCCCCCCCTGACCCATTTCTATGGTGTGAGCTCATATACTTTGTGTTACAGGAACCACACCCAAACCCGGTTCAATAAAGCTCCTTGGTCTGTGCTCTTTGGGCTGTAATCATTTGGCCATCGCCCTCTAAAATGTACCTTCCTCACCCTCCTACCCTCGTCTGGACACAAAGGCAGGAAGGAAAGGAGAAAGCCTGCTGCAAGAACGAGCGGGTCAGCAGGAGGAAGCAACCAGCAGTTTTCCTGTCAGCGCCCCAATGATGTGGCCAAGGGACACAATGTACGGGTCACACAGCTTATGTATAATATAGTGCCACAATGTACACTGCGTCATCACGACGAGGGGTGGAACCAGCCGGTTCGCATATGGCAGGACATGTTTGAACCAAACTGCAGAAATTTGGGTGAAGTGCCCGGTTAGATGATTCGGTGGGGGTAGCTACAGATTGCATCTATACATTTCTGCCAGTAGGGGTCAGCTATAAATGACAGATTGAGTTTTTAGTGTTTCATGTAGCATCATCAAACTTCAATGCCACAACATTTTTTGCAGCTTGGCATCGACCATCAATCTAGAACATGTGGTTCAATAACTTAAATATGGTACTTTGTTGTTGTTATTATTAATAACAGTTGGCTTACGTTGCATTGTACTAGTCCGTTTGTCTCAGTAAATCAAGTGTTCTCAAGTGTCTACATGCTCCTCTCGGGCCAAACAGCGTCGTGTCCTCTTTCACACGCCTGGCTGCACTCATCTATTAAGTGGCAGCTTTCCACCTGAGGATGTGACCTCGACTGCCTGCGGGCGCGCTTCTATGACCTTTCCTTGAAGCCCCTTGGCGTGAAGCTCCATCAATCACAAGAGTAGCAGGTGGAAGTGCGTTTGTGCGTGGAGAAGCTAAATGTGACGCAATGTGATGTTTGACACTCCGTGGCTTGCACTGAGCATTGTGCTGACATGCTACAGACTATACAATTCAAGGGCTTATCGTGTGTTGGACGGTGGACTTACTTTCTGTCTGTTTCTGGAGTGGAAACTTCACTGCTGAATCCCAGTGACTCCTGAGGAGAAGAGAAAGGTTAATTAAACTTATTTAAAGCTAATGTAACGCTCCCTCTGTGCAGTAGCTGTCCACACAATACGCTTTGCATACATTCCCATGTCTTAACTGCACACAGGCCAAGTTCAACAAGACGTGAAATTTGGGAGTTCAAACAATAATGGTTAACTTCTCTTTGGGCAAATATGTTACTTAAAAGACCGCCTGTAGGGTTAATAAATGTTTTTTGATAGTGACAGTTTAACACAGGAATAAATTATCTTATGGGAAAATGTGTTCTGTACCTAATGAAGTGGCTGGGGGATGTGCAATGTGTGTGTCATATTCATACCTGGATCTCACTGCGGAGCTGCAAAGACATATTGTTTGGATCCTGTTTGTCCTAAGGGAGAGAAAAAATGAGGTGAGTCAACATCCTCGTGTTACAAAGATGTATAAGACACCATGCATGAGCACTTTTGTGTTTTTACAAAGGGAGAAAAGGGGTCAAGTGACTGCAGACCTATCAGAAGGCATATTTACTGATAATATTACCCGCATGTGGGAACACGAGCGGGGAACACACGGGCACGTGCGAGCACCCTGCTTAACCCAACCCTTCATTTATACTCAACAAGTAGAGCCTTAATCACAATATTGGATGGACCTCGACTTTTCCAAAGCAGGGGCCTCCCCCGACACACGCGATTAGAAAAAACCCACGTCCATTTCACACAGAACTCCATATTTGAGCTGCAAAAATGACAATGATGTGTTTAGCAGGTGTTATAGTAAATTTTACAAGTCGTAACTCCTCACACTAACAATTTTCTGTGAGTCACCGGTGCCAATATTATCCTCCAAGACAACTTATTGTTTCTATTTTCTCACTGAATGAAAGCACCAGAAGAATGTGATGTAATCCAATTTGCAAAACACGAGTATTCAAATAAGCTCAAACGTTTCTGACATAAATGCTGAATTACATCAATTAATATAAAGTTCTTATGAATAAGTTATACGGTGTAGTTGCCAATTTTTGAAACAATGGAGACAAATAGAGCTCACTAATGGACAAAAAAAAAAAAAAAAAAAGAAGAGCACAATTACTTTCCTGCCTTCGTGGGTTGCCAAAGAATCACAAACAAGTGGTAAGAGAATAACATTAAAGTTAATTATGGTGTCATTTTGAAGAAGAAGAAGAAGAAAAAAAAGGACTATTACATGGTTGTAGTTGAACATTGATGTAATACTGTAGGGAAGAAGCATAATAAAGTATTGATTTATTTTTAATAAAAGCTGTTGATTATGGGAAAAAAATAGTGTGTTGCTTGGCAAGCAGCAGTCCAATTGAAAAATATTTAATCATCATGCAGTGGTTCCTTTTAATTACGGTATATAAAATTTTAAGAAATGAATTTAAGAAATTTCTTGGCCATTGTTTATATTTCATTAAGTCTCGCAAACCATTTCAATCAATATTTATCTGTCCATGAAGATAATTCACCTGACTGATTTTTATTTTAGTTTATGTTTTGACATTTTTATTTTAGCATTAGGGCGTGAGAATTTGACAAAAGACATTTTGTTCAAGGTCAAATTGACCGACTGAACTCAAAATCAACAGTATGTGCCCTAGAACACTGTTTTTACTTCAAACTTTAAAATGGGTCATTTGAACTCACAATGCAAGAAGGGGGTTCTGAAATAATTAAATGAGTGACTGGTTGTTAATTTTCCTCACTGTCAATCAAGAAGATCCCATGACAAAAAAATATAAAGTAGAAAGAGAACATGTAGATGGTCATTAAACAGAATCATTACTGTAGAATATAATGTAATTTGACAGTGTAACAATGGAGGCATCACATGGTAATCGCTCTAAAGAGAGCAATGTGCCCACATAAAGGAAGTGACATCCGTCATGTTGGGAGGCTGGTAGCCGACCTCTTATCACAAAAGAGGAATTAAGTCATCTTAAAAGAACAGGAAAAGAGAAATGATTATTTTCTCCCAGATGAATCACGGCAGAACACTCACAGGAAATTGAACATAATATCACCTTCCTAAATACGCTCTGTTGCACTTCCCGATCACCGCGACCTTGGATTTGATCGTTTTCTTTCCTCCTTTGTGACAAAATATTTGGCAATAAGTCAGGTCATAAATGCTAGTGGTTAAAGGACTAGGTCAGAAGTGAAATAACCTATTTTTAAGAGCTCTTTCATGAACCTATGGGCATTGTGTCAGAAAAAGAGAAGCTCTACGAAAAATGCTATCGTGGCTAAATGCCTCAAGGGTTGTTTATCAGAAAGGACCAGTTCCATATTGAAGTAATACAAAATCCTTGACACCCATAAGGCTGTTCATCAGCTTCTTAATTTAAGCCTTGCACTTGTTTTTTTTCCAAGATACAAACGAGGTCATGTGAAAACAGCCCACAAACAATTTGTCCAGACTGGGAAGGATGGAATATTCCCCTAAGTGAGATGGCAGGTATCTGTCTCAGGCCATAAAAAATGTCTTGTACCGCGCCAGCAGAGGAACAGGAAGTGACTTTATTTGATTGCCAGGATGCATGTCAGGTAGCTTTGGGATAATGTTTTACCCTGCTAAGAATCAAAGTAGTCGGACAAAATACCAATACTAGCAAAACAGTCTGTGCCAGTGTGCTTCCAGCAGAATAATGCTGCCCATGGGAGCATGATATTAACTTTATGCTTCGTTCATTAGGAAACAAATTAGTCGAGACTGAATCTAAAGCGTGATTAACCAACAATCCGTTCCACACATTCACATAATTATGGAAAGCCTGCACATCCCTCATACACTGTTGTATGGTAAATGGATGAATAATTTCTGTGGACAACCTATGTACATTTTACAATTTTTGTAGGTTACTTTCAAAACTTCACTTACAAATGATTTAATATTCAATAAAAAAAAAAAAAAAGCGACAGTAATGATTTCTTTTTCATGGGAGTATAGGATTCATCCAACAACTGCTGTATACTGTATTGAAATGTCATTATCATTGGAAAAACAGATACTTTTGTCTGAGATTCCCAGTCCCACTGTAGAAGCAGAACTTTAGAAACTTACAACAAATCTATCCTTTAAACAACCTTGGCAGCCCACTGAGTTTAAATTACTGAGCTGTGCACAATGATGTGGCTGAACAAAGAAAGTGAGCCACTGTGAACAAGGTGAGCACTCGTCGGAACATCACAGCGTTTCGCAGAAAGTGGCAGGAGATTGCTTTGGCTATCAGATCCTCTTTCATGGTTCCACCGGCGAGGAGCGACGGCGATGACAGTCTCACCAAGTGAACGCAAAATCTATTTTTAAAACGTCCTGCCGTTAGTTGGCTAGTCAACACGCCGCACATTAAAAGAACACCATCTGACGAAGATTCATACATTTCACCGCGGAGGACAGATTCAGACAAAGAGCTCCTCCCACTTCAATCTTTGACACAGAGGGAGGGCTTTGAAAGTGCGAAACGAGAAAGATCAGTGGAAAAAAAGATCTGTGAGTAGCGCAGAGCGATGTTGAAAAATTCATGCAAAAGCTTACAGGGGTAAAATTCGGATTTCTGTCAGCTTTGCTGACAGAGAAAAATCAATGTTTTTGCCAGGTTTTTATGTGGGCGTGTGAAGGATAGTTCACACAAACCAATCCCACGAGAGGCGAAGCTATCCTTTATATGAACTTGGCAGCATTAGCCCCTGATGTTGCCCCACTTACCTTGGCGTGAACCAGTGTACATGATCGTAAATGTGGAGATCACTCAGTGGGGTTGTTTGTGATGCCTGCGTTGATGGCTTATGTGTGACTCAATTGAATCAAAGATCAGGAGAGGAGCACAGCAAAGGCATGTTTGGCTTAATGCGGATCACGCTCACTGCTGACTGAGACGCTGTGAGGCAATTTAAGCAACCAGTTTGCCTTTGAGTACCAAGTCAAACTTGCATAGGCATATTTTAGAAAAAAATACTGATTTCTATTCATCACAAACAAACAAAAAACTCCGGCTGCATTTCCAGAATGTGCAAGAAAGGGAGAAATACCATGTATGAGTGCTAAATAGTAACTGTTGGTCCAAGCATAACTGCAAAGCCCACCGTCGGCAGGAGATACCGCAGTGCAGCCGGTGCCAAGCTTCTAAGTGAAAGGTAGGCGGCTATGTGGCAAAACCCGAAAGACCAGGTGGCTTGGTGGATTTATGCCAGCTGGCGTGGTCTGACAAGTCTGGGTGGGCGAGTGTGAGGGCGATAGTTAGCGCTGCAAGAGGAGCAGGCACCAACTGGAAAGCCTGGTGCAAGACCAAAAAAAGACGTTATGCTGTGGGACCAGTATGACATGATTCAAGCATGCGGAACTGTACGTACACATAAAAACATACCAGTATAACATGTTGTCAAGAGCCAGTAGTGAAACAGAAGCATCCTCTATCCAAAAAGTGATGTGTTAGTGAGAACGGCCACACTTTCTGCATAGGACTGTGTCTACAGTGTCAAGCATTCCAAAGCCTTTTGGATCAATGTTATTTTTGCTATTCAAAGGCAAATACCAGAGTTATTACAAATTCCAATGACATAGTCAACCTTCTGTAGGCCGACAAATAAATCACGCAATAAGACTGACAAATCTAACACCTGCTGGCAGGTTATCCCAACATTGAAAGAGTGCTTGACATTATTTGAAGGAAATCTTAACGTAACAAAAGAGCTGCAGGCTACGTTTCAATTCTAATGCCCGAAGGTGGAAAGAACAAACAAGCACCTGGTGTTTGCATTTCTTTCATCTCCTCTGTAGTCGTAACCTCAATGATCTGACCCACTTCTGACAACAACTTGGCCCCAATGGTGCTTGCCTCGTGGCTAAGCAAAATATTTCACAGTCTCGACCGCCAAGCTCAAAACCAATCACTGACAATTCCTGAGGTTATTCCCGAGGCTTGAACAGTGTCATCACTAAATAAAGAATTTTCTTCTTCTTCAAAAAAGTATCAATGTAACTTTTCAGGCACAGTTGAATACTAAAAGCTTGGAAATGACATTTATAAGACACTTTAATATCTCATGCTTTTGTTTGTTTAATAGCACAACCGTAAAAGGCTCAGCTTGCAGCCAAATTACCCGTCAGTTTTTGGCAGTAACACATCCGTTCCATATTTTTGATGCTATTACTCGCCTTTGTTCTGTAGAAATCACCCATCCACCCACTAGTCTTGGTACACTTAGGGGATTCCACCTTTGGCTGCCTCTCCGTCACCACTGACCGACCACCGGCCACCTCCGGGAGCTCCAGGCCACGGCCGGGCGGGAAGCTCCCGCGAGCACCCCCCATCCACAGCGGCGCAGGATAGGCCATAGGCCGAGACTTTTGAAGCCATGGGCCCGCCCATCTTGGTACTACCAAGTAACGCATCTTGGCATTTGGCTCCAAAATGTCTACGTGTGTAGTGCACATAACGCCAGTTTAAAAGCTGTGGACGAACATTTCACCTGTAAGTATGATTGAAATGGAAAGAAATGGAAAGATGAAGAAAAAAAAT
This sequence comes from Festucalex cinctus, assembly GCF_051991245.1. Classification (NCBI taxonomy): domain Eukaryota; kingdom Metazoa; phylum Chordata; class Actinopteri; order Syngnathiformes; family Syngnathidae; genus Festucalex; species Festucalex cinctus. The sequence continues at coordinate 8,777,354 of NC_135431.1, forward strand.
AAAAATAAAGAGTGTACTTGTTATATATACACATAGCGCCCATGCCCTATTTAAGGACATACGAGCCATTTACGTCATCTAATGTTTGCATTTGTTTTTAAAAGACAGCAACTTTTTTCTTAAAGTTTATTTTCAGTTATTTAGTGTTGTTAAACATACAGATTTTCAAAGAATGCTGATGTGTTTTTTATGTCTAAGAATAACAGTAAAGTTTTTTTTCCCCTCAGACTATTATCGTACAACAAAATCTGAAACCGTTGCTCCCCTAGTTATATATATGAAGCTTTAGAATATTACTGGATCATCAGCACACCAATGAGATTCTCATCTATAAGACTGCTGGGAAACATTGCATGGGTCCCCATTCCCTCAGGGGATGTTGATCTACCCCCTTTGTTACCAAGCTAACATGAAGATACAGAGAAACAACATGCTGGGGGCAGCAGGAAGTGGATAGTGATCTATGAGAGCCTCCATCATCAGCTCCAAATAGGGGAAGAGACATGTTTTACTTAAACAGCCATTGCTGTATTAATGGGAGGCCCCTAAAAGGCCTAGCCGACGTATTGTGTGAAACAAAACAAAGCAAACAATGTTCAATGCAACCACCAAAAACATCAGTAGAAGATCAGTGGCTTCCACCCATACATCCATTTTCCATACCTCTTATTGTATTATCGCTGACGACGCCCTGATTCCCAGTCAGTCTTAGGGCCATTTTATCTACGTAAACCACTAACTCACTACCAATGGCCAAGAACGGCAAGGGGGTTAGAATTACAAATTCAGGTTTTACAGCTGTCAATTTCTAACAGTAGACCGAGGAACTCACTAGTCAGCTGACATTTAATTGATTAGACGTGTTTGGCAATTTGGGAGACAGCACATTTCCTTTATTGTAATCTTCTGAATGATATTACCAGTCTACTCAGTCCGATCCAAAAGTTCTATATCTGTGCTATGGTGGAGTTTATTTGCAGACTTACTTGATGGCTCCACTCGGAAAAATTAAGCGATACGTATTCTGTCGCGAAAGGACAATGCCTACTGGCGATTTCATTTAAATGAGACCGGAAGGAGGACAATAACCGGAAAGGGAGTCAGTGTTGGTTGAGACCAATCTTCCAGTACCCTTTACAAGACTTTGGCCTTTCATATAAAGACCTCGTCCCTCTAGAGAGCCACTTTCTAAATGCCTCGCGCCATTAACAGATTCCCAACATTGATTTTGACCTTCTTCACCGCCATCAATCCACAGGCAGACAGGTGTATGGCATTAAAGGCAATTCTCTCTCCTTGTTTTAATTAGATTGCAATAGCCCAAAAGTAATCCCTTGAAACTTTCTAAGCTAAGTATTGTATGACAGTTTTGTCATATTCTGGTATTAGGTTTAGAAAAAATGGTTAGACTATATGTGAATACTTTTTAAAAACAATTTTAGAAAGGGCATAAAGCAAAATCTATACAGCGTGGGTTGAGCCTACGCCTTTTGAGAGAACCTCAATGAGGTGTTGTCTCACTCGTGTTCCCTCCCATGTTTTTCCCTCTTCTCCTCTATATTTTGCTGCCAAACTTTGCAGAGTGGTGCGACAGCTGCAGGCTCTCAAATTCAACTCTCCTCCTCTTTATTCCCCTCATCCCTTCGCCCCAGTCCACATCCTCCTTCAGGCTCACGGCCCAGTCAGCTCTCGCCTCCTCGGCACTGATTGCTTCCTATTCCCCGGTTTTGTCCACCAAAGATGAGACTGCTTCAAATTATCTTTAGGCAATTTCCAGTAAGTGACAAATATTGTATTTAAGCCTTGGGCCACACAGCGAGAAGACTCAAACAGATGCAAAACTGTTCCCACTCTAAACGACTTGAATGTGTCGTTTAAAGGACACAATCAATAAATCAGCAATCCATTTGGACTTGATCTTGTACGCCCAGCCGAATCTACATTGTTGCCATCAAAAACAAGCGCCCTTATACAGAGTGGAAAAACAGTGACCATATGAGCGAAGAAGGAAATGTACAAGGTTGCGGATCAACCGATTCCTAATGCACGTGCAGCATGTGTGAACAATAACTGAATCCAATGTTGCGTCACGCGATCAGCATCTGGAGGTCGGGCCTACACACATTTTTGTAATTTTACCACGGACCTCAAAATTTGGCAGAGTACTTTTTTTTCTTCTTTTTTTTTTAAAGTTTGTCCCGGCAACACCAACACGACTGTCGACTTCATCATTTTCCACTTAAACATAATTCAAAATGGGGCTTCCCAGCTCTGACACAATGGAGGAGAACCAAAATGGGTCATGGATGGAACGTGACCATCATAATAAAATCATGATATTAACTCAATTTCTTTGGCCAGAGTGCTGGGAGCAGTCTTTCACCCATGTACACTTGATTACACCTCTTAATATGACATCAGACTGAGTAGAATTTATGGGGTGAAAGTTGAAACCATGTTTTCACTTTAGATGCTCAAGAAAACAAATTCCAAGCTATTTTTAAGGATGAATTAACCGAGAATGCCAACATAAGGCAACTATGATCTCCATTATTTTGCCGGACAAAATGTATTCTAAATTGTGATAGACATTAGCGTTAAGAGGATTCAGTGTGCTCGTTTTGTTTACATGTGAGCATACTGGCTAGAGCAACTATCACACTAATAACCTTTGTGAAAGCACCCGCTGCATTCCTTCATAAGTTTACTTGCAGCTAGGCAACTAAAGAGGTGCCCCACTACCCTACATCAGTGTGAAAGGGACAATCCGACTGTGTAGAGTTCAACAATTGGCATTCTCTCTTTGGACAATATAAGTCTCGTAAGACTCCAGATATAGTAGCTAACTGATATGCATGCAACAGAAATTGAGTGAGAGTGTTTGTTTACCATATCAAGCTCTTGGGACACTCGTCTTTTGCGGAGCTCCTCCATACGGTCGCTGACGTCGCTGAAGCAGGTGTTGTAGTATTCGGAGTATTCCTGAGCAAGGTCATCTATGTTGCCCAGTGAACCATCCTGTAAAGAGAAACAGAGGAAGAGTTGTTTAGCCTCCGAACATCCAGGAAGGAAAAGCCATTGCAAAACATTGATTATGATGTTTTTATGATGATGCCATTTTGGCGGACATGTTCAGCTTGGGTTAAAGAAATGAAAAATAATGGTCTTTGGAAGTGGTGACAACTTGACCAGCATGCCATGCAGGGTGATGTAGAGTTCATGCCATAATTAGTGTACATATTCCCCAGATATAAATATTTTGGGAAGTGCAGCTGTTGTTTTACGCATCATTTAAACAGTTTCAACCAAACCAAACATGAGAAGCACGCACACGAGATGATGCATTGTTTCTGTTGGATTATTACGGCACATTTAACATAAACAACAAAGTTATGAATACATTTCAATAAAAGGTCTGCATTGTTTGAACTTTCATTTTTAAATCGGGCATCTTCGTCAGGCCGCGGTTTGTTTCTGGTCTTTGTCCCGTTGTACCCCGCATGCCCTTTCCTCTTCAGTTTACTGAACCCAAAAGCAAAACACAGTCTTCCGCTCGCTGCAGTTCAGATCAGCACAGTTCCTGTCTTTGTCTGGTGGACTTGTATTTTGGGTCAAGGGGGGAAAGGGTTCTATCACTAGGACTGAAAAAGTACATGTCAGTTATGTTAGGGACTAGTAGAGAGTCTGAGAGAAATTGCAGGGATCAATTTTATGACAACCTTTCTTCTTCTGGATCATGAGTTTTTTTCAGACAGAGGGTAGAACAAGGCTTCTCGGAGTCTAGTCTAAAAATCTAGGCCACCCTCGCAATGATAGTCTGATAAATATTCATCAGTGTTGATCTAATCTGTGCCAGGCAGACAACTAGCATTGAGTCACTGCGCGAGGGTCCGAACAGTCCCTCTTAGACATTCTCAACTGGACTCCCTATGCCGGTGCCAGGACACATATGAATGGATCACTGTGAGTGGAAGTGAGGGTTGCCAGTGACACATGCAAACACAGGCATGGGGTCTTTGGGGATGTGTGTGTTTGTGTGCGTCTTAGTGAGAGTACACACATTAACATGCAGGAGATTCCAAAACAGCCCGAGGCAGACGGAGAGTGGCCTGAAAAGAACTTTGCCATCATACATGTCAACTAAGTCAACAAATTACTGACTGGAGTACCTATTGAAAATCTTCAATATATATTTTTGAGGCTAGACTCATCCACCCCAATAACTGAACTATTTGAGGGTCACAAAAGATGTGTGACACTTCTAAAACACATGTTCCCTCTCAAACATTCAGAATGACTGGCTGCGAGCCAGCTTCCCATTCCCATCGGATGACAAAACCACGTGCGTCCAAACACATGGTTCCAGCTGACGGACAATCTCAATGGAGGCGGTTTTGCTCTTGTAGCATACACTCGCATGTTCTAGTTGGCTGAATTACGCAACGTGGATCTCCTGCGGTTAAGAGTTTCTCCTGGGTGGATGCAGGCAAGTTTACTTGGTGTTAAACGTGACGGAGCGCTGAATGAACAGTTTTGACCAACCGTGTTTTGGCTTAGCATCACATGTACAGTCAATCCGGTCAGTCCACATGTGTAAATGCAGAAAACTGAAAATCTGTTAATGGATTTAGATGGGTTTAAAGTGAGGGGAATTTGGGAATGTTTGGTCTACATCCGTAGGTATGGCCAGGCTATGATAAAATATCTGCAGTCTGAGCAGAGAACAGCCAAGGTCAACATATCTTGGCTCTACTCTCATTGTATGCTAAAAACCAAAGGATCGCAAATTTAAATTCATGTGAAACTGCTGGCAACAAAGTTGAAAAGAGTCAAACTGCTCACTAAGGATGATGTAATTGATCCTCCACCCGGAATGAAAAGGGAGGGACCAACTCCCAATATTGACTTGGAGAAAAAAAAAAAAAAGCAACACCCAAGAAGTAACACGTAGGAATGCTTGTGTGTATTCAGTCAGAATCATATGTCATACGCTTGTGAAGTAAGGCGGGACCATATAGCAAAAAAATTAAAATGTTATGAGTCAAAGTCTGACTATAGTCATAGAAATTAACGGCATTATATAAGCTATATTCTCCACATACTTCCATATACTGTAGCTGCAATTTTGAGAATGGAAACAGACAGAAAGCCAAGTCAACTCGCCTCGCTTAATCAATTGGCCATGGAATTCCTCACATAGCATTCCAGCAACCATGAAAGCTTGCCTCAGACTGCTTGCCTCTTTCTATGTAGGTAAATTCAAGAAGATCCACATCTTTTTACAGCCACATTAATATATGTGAACAAGTTACGGCTCATTTAGTAGGCTGTCCGCCCAGCAACTCTTATCGGTTCACACTGTACACAAGGTAGTTTTTGGTTGCAGTTTGAATATGCTACACTTCAAGACTGACTTATATTTTAAATGAGGGATCAATGTAACTTTAAGATCATTAAACTCCAATAACTTTATGTCCCATTTGAAATGTTCTGTGCTAGGCTAATGCAGCAGCTTTTTAGCCAGTTGTACTCAAGCCACTCTTAAAACCACTGCAAAGTTTAAAAGTACTTTTTCTGGACAAGAAAAATAATCCCCACGTGTTAAAATGCTAGCTGTAAAGCTATCTTGCTTATTCTAGTCAATTATTTGGACTTACATTCCTGACTGCGCCGGGGTTCAGTGACGTTGAGTGGTGGTATCCATGGCATTGTTACCAAACTAGCCTCGCGACTGTGCACTTTTGGGAAAGAACAATGACAAAGTGTTTTCAATGGAGCCAGGTGTCTCGTGCTATTTCAGGAGAACGACAGTGGCCTGATCACTTTCACACGCTACATAACTTCGGGACTGGCTCAGCCAGTTAAAATTACAGACGGCTGACTTGTTTTGTGTTCGATTGTACTAATGTTTTGTTTAGAGATGAATGGTGCGAACATGCTGTCATGGATACACCCAAGCTTAAACGTCACATGACACTGTTAGCAGAGGTGGGGATTCCGTCAGTCTGCTTCTTATGTCGTAATTAAGACTAATTTTCCCCTAAAAAACCCAAACGTATATTTGCTGGTGTCAAGTGGATTGCTTTTACTATACCTCCAAAATCACGACTTGTCAGGAGACCCCAAAAAATTGCATTGTCAAATAGAGCAAGCCATTTCCACCACTTTAGCTTAGTGTATAATTTGTGCAAATAACACCCACACGTGTGGATTGTCCATTTGCAGGTTTGTGGAATTTTTATTTTTTAATGTTTTAAATGATTGGTGGAATAAAGAATTCCACAAAATGCAGTTGATGAGTAATCAAAGAGAAGGAAGAAGATTGAGGAAGGGTTCCCAGCCCAGTCATTTTCCTGAGGATATCCGTGGCTTGAGAAGCAAAGCAGCAGAGGAAGCCTGCAGGAACTGAATGATGAGACCAATCAAGGGAGGGGCAGTTATCGAGAAGTGAGCTGGCTTGGCTACAGTCCATGTTAGAGTCTACCAATCAGTGCAGTTCGTTCAGCTTGGTACTGAATGTTTTAAGACAAACATAAATGTACAAAAAAAAACAACCACAGTTAGACACCTTTCTACAGAGGTTTTATCCTAAGTATTGTGAAAGTTGTGGGCTGGTGAACAGAATGGAAGGCTGTTACTTTTAGGAATACAGAACATTTCATCTGTTTCAATGATCAGGTCAATACTGGGAGGACTTTAGGCAATTTACATAATATTTAGATAATACAGCTATCGCCATCCAATACATAAACCCAATTCAGGGTTTACAATTCAGACTTGTACAATGATCACCCGGTGAAAACAAGCATCCTGAAAATAACAAAAAAATGACTCGCGTTTACATGGGAGGAATCATATAGGGCTAACCTTGTCTGGCACATCCCAGACACAATCAATATTCATGTCTCCAGAGTGCTATTATATTCTTGGGTTTACATAGAAAAAAAATACACTCCCACTTACAAGATATGTAATACCACACATCTCTATTCAAACAGAGGATTCCCTCCAGGCAAGTAGGGTTTTTCAGAAGGCTTAGGCTGTAGAGATCTCTTACATCATAACTACAAGATTGAAAGGTTTTTGTCTCAGAGGAACTAGGGAAGCAAAATCTGATGACTTTAGTGTTAGCCATCCAGGTTGCAGATGAGCAACAGACAGAAAAGGTATCGGAATTTACTTGACCAATATCAATGTACTGAATGGCGTCTTCGTTGGCATCAAACACTGAGGAACAACTAACATGTCAGCACACTTATTAATATTCCACCACCATCTGCACCTCAAGCATCCATGTGAACATTTTTGCATATTTCATAAATAAATAGATGGAATATAAAGAAATAATGATGTTTAAATCGATAGTTGCAGGCCTTGAGAGAGCTTCGAACTGAACTACCGGAAAGAGGAAGAGTTTAGCATGCATGAAGATGTCTATCGGGTTTGATGGTTATCTCCACAAGTATGAAGGCTCAGTTCATGCGTGTGGTGGGGGTGAACCAAAACTAAACACATTTGCAACACCGAGTTAAGTCAGGTCAACAGGCTTGTCACTAAATTAAACGATCAAAAGGTTGTTCTCATGGAGACTTGTGATCGATGGAATTATGAGCAAGTGATAATGTGGCCTATCTCAGGTGAATGGTCTCAGTGTAGGTCTATGTAGGTAAAGCATTGTAGGTTTATCTGCATCAACAATGTTAAGCAAGCATTACGTGATAACCGAAATGATTTAACGTGTTTTAGGTTTTTGCAATAGTATTTGAGTATTACTATCGAGGCTTTATGCAGGTGTAAAGTCACAATTTTGGAATTGCAACAACACTAGTCTTCTTAACGCTAAATAAATAACACTTGTTTTCAAATGCTTCAGTCTCCAAAATTGAAATGCTGCCACATTAACACTGTATCTATTTTCAAAATGTTTAAAGCATAATCAACCTGAGCCACAATGGAAGCCAATTATCATTTTAAGACTGCAAAAACATACAAAAACGCTTATTTCTGTTGCATTTGTGTGTGTGAGAGCTGGCCGGCAACAGGAGGAGGAGGAAAAACGTCAAAAGATGAGCACATCCTTTGCAGACATCTGCCTCGGGAGCAATAAATCTAAATAAATTGGCCGGGTTGGAGTCAGGTCTCCCTCCCGGAGTCAGAGGGCAGAACAGCATCACCCCCACCTCTCTTTCGCAACACAAACCCTACATTTACACACCATTCACATCTTCAGAGACAGACCAAAAGAAATTAACACCTCTTGTCTCGACACAGAGTGGAAGTGGCTACGAAAACATTTGGTGGGCATATCAAACGGATGTCCCCAAACAATGGAGTCGTGTTTTGGTGTACAAGTACATGGATATCTTTCATATGCAACCATATACTAGTACACTTTGTCCTCAAAGTACAATTTCAGGATGTTATTAACACACAGCTGTCAACCAGTGCAGTTTCAGCTTACTAGTAACATGTATATGTCCTCCATGTACACCAAATTTGTCCTACGAGTAAGCATAATGGTCATATACTAGTGGAAGGCAGTAGCGGGAAATATTACAAGCAAGACACAGTCATCCTACTAGTATGCCTTCGTCACTCGACTAGTATAGCAAACTACTATGTTGAATATCAAGGAATTGATACTCTAATGGGTTCATGGAAATCCAACAAAGCGTTAATTCAATATCCTTGATAACAAGCTTAAGATGTAGTTAGTAACTACATGTACACTTTCATACATGTAGGACCAAAACTCTCCTACTTAACATCAAGTACTTCACTAGCACTGCACGGATGCCACCATGTTGTTGTCCTTACAAGAATGCCAGTTATTTAGTACTAATAATTTTTTATTTGTATGGTCTTTGTCCTAACTAGTAGGACAACTTTCACATTCAATGAGGACAGCTGCATGTTGCTTGGACTAAACATAAAATTGTACTAGTCAGTTCTTGTGCTTCACTAGCAGCAGGCCTACTTGTGTGCTGAATCTTATGAACGGACATGGTGGACATAAAGGGTAGTAAGGAAATTGCTAAAACGGCTTTCCATAGCATTTGGTGGAAACATTTTTCTTAAACATGTCAGAGGCTTCCACGTGTAACTAAAGAATCCACGCGTGGAATTACAACAATGTAAGCACATACAAAATACTTTAGTACTGTATTGACACACTACTTTACATACTATTATACTATTTGAGGGCTTTCCCTGGCTGTAAACGAGACACCTGGCGGAATCCTCGCACTTTCAACCCCACGTAATCAAGACAACAAACATTACTAAAAACAGCTCAACTTTCAAGCCCAGTTAAAAGTCACACACGCTTGTGAAGCGACCCCTTTATTTGTTAAACCTACCAGCATCCCCATCACGTCGGTCCAAAGTTGTGAGAAACTGTCGGACCCAGCGGCGCTGTCGGCCCCGGGAGGTTCCTCCGAAGGGGGTCCAGTCCCCTTGTCGCCTTCCATGGGAGCGGGGAGGCACGAAAATGAACGATAAACGAAAAAGCGGGGTTGAAAGACCAAAGCGTGTTTACAACAACACCGGTGGAACAGTCTGAGGTGACAAGGTTCGGCCCAACGGGTGGAGCGTAAATGTCCTCCTAGACATGGCGACGAAATGGACCCCGAAAAAACGTCCGAAAAAGATGCAGGTAAACACTTGTTGCTTTGTATGTTCTCACCGCGAGGTCATGCGGTGTTCTTTCAAAACTCGAACTTCCCAGGTGTTAAAAAGAAAAAAAAATCTGGAACGTTTGTTTTCGGAGGTGATATTCACAGTCCGACGTCCGACTGGTGTCAAAAAAAAAAAGGTAAAGAGTGGCAAAAAGTATCAGAGCAGAGCACACATGCTTGGAAAGTTTCGACAACACAGCGTGAGAGGCTAATCCTCCAAACACTACGCCTCCCTCTGCAGCTCTTCTCATTAGCCTGCTGCACTCCCCCCTCCGTGGGTCCTTTACACGCACGCGCAAACGCAACTTCATCATCAGAAAAGTCCCGCACCCGGACAGTTAATTAGGTACACCTACCTGCACTAGCCAATGAGAGATTTTGTATTCATGTTATTTACAAATATCTAGCAATTTAACACCGATAGTAATGGTCACATTTGACAAAAGGTGCTCCCACTAGTCTAAACACTGCATCTTGATTAATATTGCATCTGTGGAATATGAATTAAACGGTAAAATCCACTAACTTTAATCCAGCTCAGGGGGCAGCCATTTTGCCACTTGCTGTTGACAGAAAATGACATCGTGTTGCAAAAAAATTAAATAGTAAAATAAAAAAGGCAAAGTATATAAAACACGGCTTCAAATTTGTGAAACGATGCTCGGCGCGTGTCCGCTGATGAAACCACAACACACTCAACTGTCAACTCTCAGTCAAATAACACTTCTATGACCTGGAAAAATGGATGCTCCTTCCCCAAGCATCTTTCTTATGCCTACACATAATTAAATGCTGGAGCCACGAAAATATATCCACTCAAAGCTTCTGGTGGCTGGAATATATCCCACTGAACATCCTGCACAATGTGAAAAATCTTCACTTTTTAAAAGAGAATAAATAATTTTTAAAAATTGATATTCAAAGACAAAATAATCTAAATATATATTGATTAAGCAGTGTTGGAGAAATACATGGATTCATTTTTAAACCCTTTCCAATATTTTTGACCCACGATGCAATACATAAACTAATTGACCAGTCTGGACCATTCCTCACCAGATTCTTAATTTCACCAGGTGACAACAACTACCGAGTCATGTGACAGATGCCGGCCGGACTGTCCAATCAAATTTACAATCCCAGTTTGTCACCCCGTGAGTTTTAGCCATCGCTCGACTTCACCTGCTCGTGAGCGACAGGATCAATCCACGGCATGGAGACGCATTTAAAAGTATAACAGAAGGAGCAGATGAGAAAGAAAAAAGAAAACGTTTACCCGCACATTCTTTCCAGTAGCCATGCAAAAATCATCAAATCCTGCGGTATGAAACTCGGCGACAAACACGCTCACTCTGCTTTTATGATCTCTGCTTAAGGAGGTCAGACTTTAGCAACTATTTGTTACCTCCGCCAAGCACAAACACGGGTTACCTTCTTTTAACGGTGCGTTTATTCATGTTTATACAGCGCACAGGGATGTGAAAAAAAACCTTCCTTACACCCTAATATTTATACATATGTATATATTTCAGTCTGAAAGGGGCTCAGGGCGTTCTTTCAAGTCTGAAATTATTATTTCTAATCAAAGTACAAGTAGGCTACTCCTCCTATATTTATTTTCTTCTGAAATTCAGCTCCCAGGGCAACCTCGCCATCAGTGTTGAATTAGCATACAGTTCAAAAGCTGGAAAACCCATTTATAATTTCCTCTCGTCTCACAACATGACACCTCCATGTGTGCGCTCAGTGTGAAGAGACACACGTATACACGCACGCACGCACGCATACAGAGTGGTGTTTGATGAGTCAACAGGCTTGCGCCCCTCCTCATTACCAGTCTGACCTCTCTGTTTGGGACTCTGCAGGTGGGGTGACACCGTCTTGTAATTTGGGTTGGTGGGGGTGACTTCACGTCCTTTCGTGTCTTTCAGGGGGGGGGGGCGGGTGTAGTGCGGACCACAGGTCGTGTCTGACAAGTTGACGGTAGATGTCATGGAAACACATACAAACGCTAGCGGCCACTGCTACATTTAGCTTGTAGCTTTTCAGATGGAAAAGCAAAACTCCCCCCGAGGGATGCTAGAGAGGAAAGCAATGCCAATTTAGTCCGTCGCGATCAAAATTTGATTTATGGCCTCATTCGCTTTGATGTCATTTGATGACGTAGGATGAAATGAAAAAAATGATCGATCGGGGTTTTTTTTTTTTTTTTTTTTTTTTTTGACGAGTCGATTTTTTTTTGTGGGCGATTCGATTTTTTTGACAATGCGATTTTTTTGACGATTTGATTTTTTGCCGATTCGATTTTTTTTTTTTTGCCGATTCGATTTTTTTGACGGTTCAAATTTTTTTTGACGGTTCGAATTTTTTTTGACGATTCGGATTTTTGACGATTTGATTTTTTGACGATTCAATTTTTTTGACGATTCTTTTTTCCCGGCGATTCAATTTTTTGACGATTCGATTTTTTTTTTTTTTTTTTTTTGACGATTCGATTTTTTTTTTTTTTTTTTTTACGATTCGATCTTTTGCCGATTCGATTTTTTTTTTGGCTCCAACTTGTCTGATTCGTAGGAAAGGTTCACGCTCTGCTTGTCGGTGCCTTTTAAAAAAAATATATATATATATTATTGATGCTGGCTTTTATTCTCTTGCAGAACACCTAACCCTCATTTTTAGCGTTTTCCTTTCATACGTCATCAAAGAAAGTCTTTGATCGTGACCTATTGACCCCCGATCGATCATTTTTATCGTTCCCTTTCATCCTACGTCATACCAGGCCTTTGATCGTGACCTCTTGACCCCCGATCGATCATTTTTATCGTTTCATCCTACGTCATCAAAGGACATCAAAGCGAATGAGGCCATAAATCAAATTTTGATCACGACGGACTAAATTGGCATTGCTTTCCTCTCTGATGCTGTGCATTGACATATGGATAGATGTGAAGCTCGCAGAAAACAGAAATAGAAATGATGCACACATTACTCGTACCATTATCCCCATCACTTCCATGCGCACGTTAATTGGGGTCTAAGCATTCCCTCATCATTAATTCGGTCCGGTCAATGGGTCAAAAGTTGGTCCCGAGGCAATTTGCTCACAGGCATCCGTGCGTACGACCGAGCTTCCCGCGCCGAATTAGCATGACAACTCATCGCCATTTTGCGTTGACCCCATCCCTGCAGAGACGTGGCGCTGTTAATCAAGAAAGTGGTCCGACGATTATGTGGAATATGAATTCACATGTTTAACAGAAAATATGGTGTTCCACAGGGTTTACGTCTGGGGCGTCTGCTGATGTCATTGGTGTACTAAGGAACGATAAAGTGAATTGAGGAGATTCATTGTGACAAGTATAGTTTTGTCGCCATCTTGTGGCATCTAAAGTAAAGATAGGCCGATGTTTTGTTTTTTTGTTTTTTTCAGGGCCGGTACAGATGCCGATTATTAGTAGTCAAAGAGGCAGATAACCGATATTTGGAGCTGATATTTTCAGTTAAAAAAAAAAGAAAAAGGAAAATATTGGCCAAAAAAAACAACATATCTTTGTTAAAATGCCGTTGTATTAATTGATCAACTTTTTAGATTTGCAAAAATCTTGAATTTTTTTTTAACCTTAGACCATAGACATCTTTGTTTATTAATAATAACAATAATAATAATAATAATAATAATAATAATTTATAATGCACTCTACATTTCAGGGAAATCTGTAAGTACTATAAAATTCTAACAAAGTTCAGCGAGCCGCCAGGGTCATCAGCATGTGTTAAAAAGTTAAATGAATACTGCAAAAAAACAAATAAAAAAACAAAAACTCCCTAGATTTTTATTTAAACGGTAAATGTTTTCAAAAATGTCAAAATAACTGAAATTTCAAACTTTCACTTGGTGATCCCAGGGTCAGCAGAATCTCTCATGATGATAACTAAAAATTTAAATAGTTACCTGAAGTTATCAAACAGTGATAACTTTAGGTATTTATTTTTTTAGTTTAAATTTAATTAATAATTTAAATTGCTCTCTTATAAGCCTTTAGATTAAAAAAAAACAAAAAAAAACAAGGTTGATATTTGGCATTTTGACAAATACATTTTTTTTGATAATTTTGTTTTATGAGGATAAAATGTTCACAGGCATATATACATATTCTTTATCCTCTGCAAAAAAAGACGATGAATCTCACTTGATTTATAAACAGACAAAAAAAATAAGGTGGCCCACACACTAGAAAAACAGCACAATATGCATTGATTTAACTTAAAAAGCTTTAGAAATCCCCCCCTTCTTTTCATGTCCTTTTGTGCATCTATGCCACAAATACACCACAAAGCATAAATTCTGCTCAGCCCCGCATTGCATCGCCACATTCTCCACACGGTGCACACATACACGCCTGTTGGGCCACGTGTTCACTGATTGTGTTACGCCATTGTGAGTGCGAGAGAGCCCAGATACCAGAGCGCTTCCATCACCAGCGACCGAGGGGGACAGATGTTGTTTTGGGTGTTAGCGAGATCGCGAGAGGAATGAGGGGCCGGAATTCTTGTCCAATTGAAAGAAAGAAAGAAAAGTCTTGGAAGTGCAACTTTGGATGACTGAAAATATTCCCCATAGGAAATAATGGAAAGAGAAGTACCCTGTTCCCATCACAAAACCACCATTACCTGCACAGACTACTCTCACTTATGATGTCATCGAGGACCAAGTCATTTATCACGTTAAAATATGTACACACTGATATCTTATCACTCACTTTCTAAATAGTTCCTTCCACTTTGTTGACAGCCTGTACAGGAATATTGCACAGTGGCACCCCCTGGTGGTGACATGCACACTTGCAGGCCAAAGAGCAGAAAGTAAAAAAAAAAAAAAAAGTGATGTTATTGATGTCCATGCATGCTGTGAACTACACAAATACAGTACACCCTGCAGTTTTACCCCCAGCTTTTCTAACACTAATAAAAGATCACACATGAGTAAAAAGACCAAAGAATATGAAATATAATGCTCATTCTCCACTGAAGGGCGGGAGTAAAGGTTGTCACGTCATATGACCTGGAATATCTATTTGAAGACAGTAACTTCCAATTATGCAAATGGGGGTTTGCTCGCCACAGTAGCTTCCCTGATTTTAACGAAAACAAACAATCATTTGGCAGACTTCACTCGGTCTTCCGTGAGCCAGATTGCATTTCTCAAGCATCCACATCATGCCTGCCGCACGTCCCGCATCCGGTGTACAGACAGGAAGAGCACCCGCGCGCTCTTTTAACGCAGACGATAAATCACATCTAAAAATACGTTCGACCAGACTTAATCCACCTCACGTCGCAATTATAGAAACCCTCAAAATGATACAGAAATGCAGTCACTGAGCACACAACTGTGCCATGTGACGTCATCTGGAGCAGTTTAGAATCAATTTGTATATAATAACAGAAACATTAATTAAGATGATTACAGACGTGTTTTGCCAACCGGAGTTGGATGGAACAAATTTTGCTCAGACCAACCAGCAGACGATGGAAAAATGCAGATGCCATTGAGGGACAGCTTTCTGGCCCTGTGAGGACAAATTTGAATTTTGAGCAAGGGTCACCATTGTGGTGACTGGAATAGACAATTTCATTTAAATAAATATTATACACGGCTTTTAAATATAGGTCAGTGCTTCTGCTAAGCAGCGAAGGCCATGCTGGCCTTGATATCTTCACCACTGCTCTCCACAGACAGGAAGAGAACTCGTTCGCACTTTTTTTTTTTTTTTTACGCAGCCTGTAAATCACATCTAAAAATATCATTAACCCACATTGATAACTAGTTTGGTGGAGCGCTGCCTTGGCTCGGGGCACATATGCACAGATACGGGCGACGTTGGGTTATAAATGAGACGTTATGCAAACCTGAGGCCTGCCGCCGGCTGCTGTGTGGCGCAGCCCTCTGTAATTAGTGGCATCTCGCACACAAGTGGCAACACACGCACGTGATATGTCGCGCTCATATGCTGCCACAAACAAATAACCTCAAAAGACCCTTGATCGCATATGCATCAGTTGATTTACAATCACCAGAACAGTTGGGCCTTGAGACACAAGTGACTTTAAAAAATATAATTTAATCCAAATCCCAGGTTGACATTTACTGTCAAACTAAATATAAAATTAAATTAGAGCTCAAACTATTTTTTTTTTTTTTTGTGCGAGATCACGATTATTGGGCAGATGAAGTAAAAAAAATACATTATATATAATACATAAAATATATATTTTTTTGTGCTTTAACACAACCGTAAAAATATGGCAGAACATTTGAGTGTAACATAACTTTGTCATTTAGAAGGTTAAAATAACTTTACAACAGAGAGAAAAATCAACCAAAATCTGACAATTTTTAAATTTTGAAGTTTGTTTTTCTTTGGGTGGGGGACATTTGACTGTCATTACAATGTGTCATAAATAAATAATTAGATGGTCAACAAACGGGAGGAAAAAAAAAATCTAAAAACTTTTACCTACTGTAAATTAGATATCAGCCAATTAAATTTGCCCCCAAAAACGTATAAATATGTTCTATTTTAAATATTACCAGTGTCCCAAAGACCTATTTATACGTTTTTTTATGTTGTTTTTTTTCCTGCTAGAACATAAATAAGGCTTTGACGCAGCCTCTGAACTGCAAAAAACGGTTGAAGCAATGGTAGTTATTACAAAAACGGCCAGCAGGTGGCAGCAGAGTATAAGAGATTAACCAGGGCCATCTTGCAACAAACTGTTTTCCCCCACAGATTTGTGAAAAATGATGAAACTTAGCTATATTCTAATGCTAATCGCTGCAAAATGGAAACAGAAATATACTTTTTTTTTCTGATGAAAGAAGAGACACTAATCTTTCTTTTGGTAGATTCCATGTTTTTATAGCAATAGAACACAATATTCTGTGGGCCTTGAAAAATCCATCAAAATCAAGTTAAACAGCCGGGAGCAAAGGGAGTTGCTTCAATGAAAATGGCTGGGAGTGAATGAGTTAATCAGTCTGGTCTTACAAAGAATTATAATTAAAACAATCACATAAATTTGCTGTAAGTCAGTACTTCTCAATTATTAGTTTTTTTATACGTCCCCTCGGGAAGAAGAACATACTCGTGCTTTTTTCATTTAAACTATGACTATAAATAGTATCATTTAATGTATGACATTGTTGTACGTTACCTCTGCAAAGGAGCTAATATACTCCTTGCACATTCTGACGAGAACAACACTGCCACCTATTGCAGTGGATGTGCATTTACACTTTATTCTAGCACAGGAAAAAAAGCATGTTCCCCGTTTTAAGTGTGCTAGCTTAATGCTAACACAGAAAACGCCATGTACCAGCTAACGAGCAGCATTTTGAAAAATGTGTTGTGGAAGTACAATTAGTCAAGACTATGCTCCTCGTTGAGGTGATGAAAAACTCATTTAGATTGTCAGCTGCGGGACAAGACTCATCATTTTACAACC
Source organism: Festucalex cinctus (assembly GCF_051991245.1). NCBI lineage: Eukaryota > Metazoa > Chordata > Actinopteri > Syngnathiformes > Syngnathidae > Festucalex > Festucalex cinctus. The sequence continues at coordinate 8,794,537 of NC_135431.1, forward strand.
TCAAACTGCAACATGTCAGCCGAAATAATAAATGGAAGCGTTCATTATGGACGACAAAAAAACAAGCCAGTGTGGTAGTGAAAACTCGATCGATCAGTCTTTCTGTCAGTTTACATGAGCGTCAACCACACACGCAACACACAAACAAAGTTGCAAGCTCAGCCCAATGCAGCCCTCCGCTTTCACAGGAATGTACACCCCCACGCTCCATTTCCAGGCCAGACCGTCCCTGCTTACACGGGCAAAATCTGAACCCGGTGGCATGGCGTTGAGCCGCAAAAGAAACACAAAACCAAACAAATGTACAATTTTCCTAATTGTGTGTATGAGTTCCCATGGTAACATATCATTCAAGTCTTTTTCTCAGTTTAGAACATTCTGAAAATCTTCCCATCAAGATAAATCGACAAAGAGAAGCAACTAATTAACGCACCTTTTGACTCGGTTATTTCTGTGTCAGTGCCTGCTAACATGTAATCAAACACAAACAAGCCTATCAAGAGACCACAACACATGGAGCCGTCTGTGGTCATTAGCGCTGCGTGTCTAATTACTGTCCTTCCTGTTTGGATCTGAGGCCAACCCAATGCACCAAATAAATGAGCCTTGTCTGTACCAAATCATCCCGCCCCCACCACCTCGTTGGAAGAGCAGAGCCTGTCTGCAGCCAAGACGACTCAGCGGGACCAGCAGCCGTATAAAAGCTAATAGGGCCAGTGAGATTAAATGCAGGTTGACTTTAGGATACAGAAGGTTGTGCACCTGAGGTTGGACAGGAATATCAAGTTTGGAAAGAGACTGGACGGGACCAAAAAAGTGCTGATTCTTGTCTTTTTCGAATTGCTCCTATTCTGGACTGGGAACCTCTGCTTAGTGTGGGGATGTGTTCCATACCCACCCTCAAAAGGTGAAAAAGGGCCAACATTATAAATAAACGCTGCGCGTTTTGACCGGATATTACGTCACACGTACGTTTGTAGTCACAAAGCAATGGCGGACGATAAAGTAAGGTATGTTTAGGGGGGATGACGAAACAGAAAACTTTTTGGAATTAATTAAAGAAGTGAATATTAATGCCATTTTTGACGGAAAACAGCAAAGAAACGCTACGGTTTATCAAGAATTACAAAAGCAAACTCACTCGCCATTATTTCACGGCTCAGTCGATCCCTGTTCTTCTTCTTTTAAATTACTGGTTGATCACATCTCTATGGTGTATACCGCCACCTACAGCGGCGGAGTCCCTCTCTCAATAGTCACAAAAGAAGAACAGATGGAAACGGGCATAAGTCGCATGTCCGTTTTGCGCATTTTCAGTAAATTTGTTTAAAAAAATTCAAACCATTGGATGGAAACCCCACTCATCAAATCCAGTTCTAAGTTGGTAACTAATTCTCTTGATATTTCCAAACTTGGAAGTCAACCAGCATTATGGAATGCTTTTGAGTTCCACTTTGAAGGCTCCACTGTACATTAAGAAGTATCCTTTGAAAACACTTACAGAAAACATGTTTGCGCAAGATGACCTGACAAAAAAAAAACAACAACCAGAAAACATATGGACCATCAATCATCATCAAAGACTTTGGAAGGCTGAGATAAGTGATAGCAGACCAGAAACTGTTACAGACTTCATTCCATAGGTTGTTTTAGATGATCTAGTGATCTTCCGCAAGTATTTAAACATCCAGCCAGCAGGGACAAGGCCCCTTTTTATGTGTCTTTTCAAAAATAGAATCTATCAGTACTGTGTAAAAGACAAAGGCATTAGTCACTCCACATGAAGCTTCAACAAGGCCTACAGGGTTGGAAAGCCGTGGGCGAGCTGCAGCACAACAACACATCCGCGCTTTGCAGTCAGTCCAGGCGAGACGTTGTTTAGTTCCAGAGCCGGAGCTCAGTCATAACTTCAACCAGATTCCCGTTCGGGAAAAACGGCGCATATGTTGCCAACAGGTTTATAGCTTGCGGCGGTGACGCGACGGCAAAACAGAAGCCGTCAGTCGGCCGTGAGGACTGTAGACAATACGGGGGATCATGGTGATGGATGGTCGCTGTGGTCCAGAGGGCAGGGTCAGGGGGGAGGAGGTGAGAGTGCACGGGGGACCAGGAGGCGTGAGTGGATTTTTACAGTCCACGGCTGGAGCAACAGCTCCCCCTGGGGCAAAGCTGGGAAAACACTGCAGCTGCACATTTGGCCGTCAAACCCGCACACACTGTCAAGTGTTTGGGGTAAAGTTGACCAACCATGTCTGAAAGACTGCAGTTGACCGTAAGAACGTTAAAGAATTCAATTTGGTGTAAAAACACTGTAATTATTTGTCCCCTCCCCCCCACACAGACTCTGCTCTCACTTTGGCACTTTTATGTGTTTACCAGCCTTTACTTTTACAGCAGCCATTAAACACCCACCTCTGAGTGAGATGTTAATGCACGGCCGAGGCAGGGAAGAAAAAAATAATTCAACCAACTGTGATTCATTCCATGCTGGCAGGCTCTCCATCTTTTAACACTTCACTAGAGTCCATAACTTATCCTGACACATGAACAGGTCCGTGCCCACGAGTGCGCATGTGGGCTTGTTGGCGCCCACACAGGCACACACATTCTTGATCCGTGTTCACGGATGTGGATTATTTTATTCATCCGTGACTGGTAACGCAGCTGTCCTGAGATGCACTGACTCTTCATTTATGGATCAATAGCTCCTTGAATCAGAGACAAGGATGAGATGGTGCTCAGTGGCCTGGATTGAGGCCACCGTCGTCAAAAGGTGGTGGAAGGGTGTGAGGGGACGCTAGCTCAAATGGTATGAATTGCCAACTGCATTCTGGGTTGTTTATTAGATTTATTAGAATACGAAGGCTGAAGCAAAATCAGTTATTCAAAAACTCACAAAATGGCTTGTGGGCAACTATCTCAAGATTATTCACTGCTGATTGTGCATTTTCAGCTCTGGAAGGTGCTATTCCGCAGAATTCTTTGAAAATTGGTGGGATATTTCTAGCTGTGAGACCATCCGTGGCTCCAATTGACTTGGAGGAAGCCGCCAGGGTGTGAACTGAAACCAAACTATGGCATGACCAAAAGCAGTCCTTCAAACCATTAACCCCATGTTCACACATGACTATTTGATTCTTGCTCAACTGTCTCAACAGGATTATTTTCTCAACTGAGCATTTTCACCTCTGGAAGGTGCTGGTCCACAGAGTTCTTTGGAAATTGGTTTTAGAAGCAGGGTACTTCGAGCTGTGAGGCAAACTGTGGGACCCAGTGGCTTGGATTGACTAAAACTGACTGACTATTTGGTTCTTGGTCAACTCTCAGCTTTTTTTTCCAGCTCTTGAGGGTGCTACTCGACAGACTTCTTCGAAAATTGGTTTTAGAAGGATACTTCCAGCTGAGGCCTTCGGTGGCACACAGGTATAGAATCAAACTAACATCTCTCCAACGAGTTGTCTTTTTCGAGTTCTGTCAGCAGCAGGACTTGAACCGTGAGCATCCGGGTGGTAACTGCCATTTTTGAGTTCTGATACCAAGATACAAGATTTCTCTGATTGCTCAATTCGGCTGGGTGACCAGTTCATAAGAAATATGTGAAAATTGGTGTCAGTATTGGAATGTTTCTAGCTGTGAGGCCATCTGTGGCACCCACAAGATAGGAGATCATCTTAGCACTAGTAGTAGCCCCTTTCACGCCGCCTTACCCAGCCGTCATTTGATTCCTTTCACAAAGAATCAACATTGGTACCTCAGTGAGCTGTGAAACAGCAGTGTGGAAAGGGCTATTAACTATGTAAGGCCTGTGACGCAATGGGATGACTATCCAGTAGAGCATTTGAGGTAGCGGTAGTCGACACAATGATACAGTCAGTGTTGGTTAACAAATCATCACAGAAGGATAAAAGTGTGTGGAACAAACCTCACACTTGTTCTGCTACCGAGAGTAACAACGACGTGGTGTGGTGTCGACACGCGTCTACAATGAAAACTGAGATGGAACACGACCGAGATGACTTGGGATGACGTAGAAAGCGTTCCAGTGAAACAACGCGTGCCACTGTCCAGCTTCTTTAGAAGCGTGCGTGGATATGAAGGCCAACCATTGTGTTTGAGATTGAGGCTTCGGGTACTTATAAATGTTTTTCAATTACATTTGAGAGACAAGAAAACGGGTTGAGGAAGTATGTTAATGAATTGATATCAGCATTCAACCATTATAAAGTTGGCTGCTTTGCCATCATTTTACAGTTAATCAAATTTTTTTTTTTCGTTTTTTTTTTTTTCGTTTTTTTTTTCCCGTTTTTTTCCATATTTATCCCTATAAAGCCTGAACCATGAGATATCAGAGAAAATTGTGATTCTATGTAAATTTATTGGTCATTTTGAACAAAACCCTTTTTTTTTTTTTATTGACATTTGTTCTGTATCATCTTTGATACATCCAGTCACAATGCTTTAAATTTGTACATTTATAACCTGTCAAAAATATAATAATAAACAGACAGTATATTAGTATTTCCAAAAATAATAAAGAACATTTCCCACTATTAATAAGTATAGGTGTCTCTTCTTTCTCAATTGGGGCGATCTTTCAAGGTCGCTGGAAATCCATCAGTTGGGTGACACTGCCCTCTATTGGATTATCCGTGCAATACATGTGTCAGATCATATACGTCAGGGTTTTAAAGGGGGAAAAAAATATTATACTCCTGAAATAGAGGGCTCAATATGATACGTTTAGCTTTATAGGGTTATATGAAAAGTTTTGACTTTTTAATTCTGCAGCGAGGGAATATCTAATTTGTAAAATATCAGTCGAGTCCTTCATGATCGTGGATATTCTAAGTCAATCTCAGGGCACTGAATCGTTGAATCGCTCGCAGACGATGTTGCAAAGAGGCGTAATGTTAGGTGGACTTGAGTCCTTGAGTAATTGAGATTCAACAACGACTGATCTACATATTTTAGCATAACTGAAATGTTTTTCTTTTGGACATGTTCTATTAAGTCAATTCTCTTTAAACCGTGAGTTATGTTTATTGCTTAGCTGTTCAGAGTATTAACGTCAAATCAAACTGAAATTGTCCAAATAAATGTTTAGTGTGTGTTTCTTGATAAATAACAATCACATATGCAAATGTCCCTTAGCTGAGTTCTGAAAACGAGTCAAAATGCTGCAGTCTCGTTTTCCTCTCCGCATGTTATGCATCATATTGAAAGAGCTGGATTACAGCTATTATTGGTGGGAGGGGGAGGCAAGCTGGCTCTTTGTGCGGATACAAAACACACTTGTGATTACTGCTGGCTCTGCTGCTTCCCCGGATAGCAGCCATTGGCTAGCGCAGCGGGCAAACAGGAAACACTAGCGGCGTAAAAAAACACACACATGAAGACATGTTTTACGAATGCTCAAGTAAATAAATGTGTAGACTATTTGCATCTTTTGAACTAGGATGTGTGATAAAAAGTTGGTGTTGTCATATGAATGTGTTTCGTCTTAGCAGCCAAGTCTCAGTATTATTTCATATTTTTATTCTTGTCATTCCTGCCCAGCATGGAGACTGTTCAAGCCGACTACATGCATTGTAGCAACATGGCACCGCCTGACTATAAATCAAAGTGACGTTGGCTTGTTACAGTCTGGAGTCGGGTGAGACGCGAGCAGCTGCGCTGACAGCAGGGGAGCAGTGAATTACACTTGCGCATATGGCACCGCTGCACCGCCAAACCGTTCCTCGCAGGCAGAGATGTTTCATCACCGACGCCGTCGCACAACGTGGACCTTTCCACAAGTATTCGCCATGCACGGTCCAAGTCATAAAAAGGTTTTCATATTCCGTACTCGTCTGAAAATACACCAGTGACTGTGGCTCTCCTTGCCCACATGCAAGGGCATTACAGTACCTTCATTGCACCATTTTGAGGGAGTTGAATAAGGTCAATGTGCAAACAAACTAGTCATTGACAGTATAATTGCAGCGGAACCCAAAACAAACTGTGCCTTGAGGGTAAACAATGATTTGCCTAACTGAATGAGCCAGGTGTGAAAACACCTTGTGTGTGTGTGTTTTTCCTCCCACGTTGCGTTTTTTTGCAAGGACATTGTTCCTGCACAAAAAGTCCACCAAGGGAACAGCGGCCCCCCTTTTCCTAACATTTGTATGCATCCCTCCCCACTCTTTCTCGATCCCATCCGCTCCCTTGTTCCCAGTCAGCTGGTGGGCCAATCCAGATGTGGTAGGGGGAGGGAGGGGACTGGGGGTTGGTGGGGGTAACGGGAAGAGGAGTCGGGACAATGATGTGAAGCAAACAATGCACTCCCTCTAGACCAAAAGGCGCAAGTCTTTGTGAGCAAATGAACATCTTGCGGTAGATTCAGTGCTGCTATTCAATTTGCTTTTATTACTGGACATGCAAAATTTTAAAACATTTTAACATTAATAAGAGATTTTAGAGACTTTCTGTGGCATTATACTTCTTAATTTCACTGCAAATAAAGAGCCACAAAAAAATGACACAACAATAAGGTCACAGGCTTTGCTTTAACCTCGACATGTTCGTATGCACTCCCTACCATGTCTTAATCCAGATTCAAACTTCAAATAAAAAAGGATCAATAGCATCATAGTCTGATGCAACTTCCACAGTTTTACAAACTGAAGTTCAATAGCGTATGTGGCTACCACATGTCCGTATACATTCCCGACAATGTCTGGTTTCGGAAACATGCCTTATTGTTTGATCATAGGCTGATCAGACTTCTGTGAATTTCCACAACATAACTCCATTGTATGTATGGCCTCCACGTGCCTGTCTGCACTCCTAACAAAATCCGAATTCAAACTCACACTCTTAAAGTAGAACATTGAGCTCACAGGCTGATCTAACATCTGGGAATTTCTACATCACAGGTCAGCAGAGACGTATAGCCTCCATATGCCTGCATGCACTCCCTTCAACGTCTCAATTTAAAATCATACTCAAAATAAAGGTGGAACATTCTCATACGATTTCTGTGAATTTCTCACAAGACAACCCAGTAATGCGTATGGCCTCCAAATGCCTGTATGCACTTCTCACGTATCTGTATGGACTCCCTACAATGAGAAATTTAAACTGCTCCACAGTGCGAGAGTTTAACAACAAAAGGTTAGAACCATTGCTTGACAGTTTAACCAGCCAATCAAATTAATTGGTTACATTAGCTCTTTTTAAAGTTTTTTTTTTTTTTTTTTTTAATTAATCAGCTGATTACTCGGTTATCGGAATTTTATTACGTTTCGGAAACACCATTTGACAAAAAAAAAAACCAAAAAAACATATTGGCGAGTCCTTAAAATACCCAAACTATAATACATAACTTATATATACACTGTATTTCATCTGGCTGTGGTAGTGAACTCAAATGTACCAAATCAGGGCTGGACAAAAATAATCAGACACTGTACTTCTTCTGGAAACAACAGTTTGGTGTCACTTAAGACATATCTCCAAACGTTAGGGGCCTTTACAGTGTTCCGAGGTACCACCGTAACACAGCAGTGTGCCACGAAGGAGTAGTGAGTCAGCAAAAAGGAACATTCCCTTACACGCTGAAGAGCTTCCACATGAGTTCAGCATTTTTGTCAACTAACTTTTCAGAAGCCAACACTCACCGCAACGCAGCTCCGTCCGCCGCTCTTTCCCGGCCCAACGTCTCGCACAGGAGTTCAACGCTGCCTAACTGCGTGTGCGTGCGAGCTTTGGCAGCAACAAGTAGCTCGGAAAACAAAGCACGCCAGCCGGAGCGCAGCAACGCGTCAGCAGAGCGGGGACAGACGGGGCCAGTCATCGTCGGGCTGACGCTCACATGGGACGGGGAGTGGAAGATGAGGGAAGGGGAGGTTGCAGTATTGTGTATGGATTTGGAAATGGGAGGGATTCTTCTCAATTCCCCTCTTACCAAAAAATGTCTTACATTCCTTGTCTGTTATTAAATGGAACTAGTTAACCCACGTTTATCACAAACTATTGAAAAAATAAATAAATCAAAAATTCTACAGTCTTGCCCCTCTCACACACATTTAAAGACCCTGTATAGTGAATTCAGACATTTTGTTCCGAAATGTTGGAAGATAATCAGTTTTTCTCCTTTTTTGGGCGTGGCAAAAAATGGCACACATGTACTTTGCTGTCTGGCATGTGGTTTGCATCAGCATATTCTGCACAACTGTGATGTCCAAAAATGCATCTTGCAAACGCATGGATCTTTAGAGGGCCTCGTTGTCAGCCATGAGTGCACGTATGACATGGTGTGAAAGGTGCAAGTGTCAGGAGGGGGAATTTACTGTTTATTTTTCTTAGTCCAAATTAACGGTCAGCATGTGGACCGGGGCTTTGGACTGGAATGGGAACTTTAGAGCGCCTCATCGTTGTGGCATAGCAAAGTCCTGTGTTGACCACATATTTCAGCCACTGGAGGCTTTAAGTGCAAATTACGCTACGGGTCTATAAATTACGCCATGAATACATTAAAGAAATGCTGCTTGAATATAACTCAGGATGGCTCTCAGGTCTGCAAACTCGGGCCAATTAGTGGAGCCTAGAGATCAAAGCAAACATGGTGAATTAGCATTTAGCTGTTATGCTGCATCAAAATGGAATGTGACGCCAACAGATGTTAAGTCAGCCCCATTTGTAAATGCTTTTAAAATGAAGGACTAAAGTTATGAAATTGTGGGGCGGGGCAAGTAATGCCAGACTCCAAGTGTGTCACTGGCGCGGTTTTAGCCCCCTTACCACCCCTAAAAACCAGAAAAATAAGATGGTGAACAAACAGTTTAAAGCCCACACCTGAGTATTACATATAGTATGTCTGTCTGTCTTTGCACGTTTTCAGAAATTATTTTCAGACATAGAAAAAATAAACTAATTTCAAGTGAGACGCTCCTCTCAAAGATAACTAAACCAACTACTGTACCTCAAAATCCCTCCTTAAAAACACTGTCATTATCCTGTCAAAATGTAATCCCGTAATAAGTGACTGCAGACAAATTTGACATAGAACGTAAAACAAGCTGTGCTGGATTCCCTTCTTTTTTTTTTTTTTAACTCATCTTTTTTTGCCCATAAACCCAAAATACCAAAGTGTTTCAGACACCACACTGTACAAGGCAAAAGGAAGACCAGCGAAAACAAAAAGAGAAACCGGATACGTCTCTCTCAAAGCAACAATTATCTGCATGAGTCACTCATCGATGAGGTTTGGGTTTGCCGCTGTTTCATTTGCGAGGGGGATGTTGGGGGAAACGACGGTATTCTGGAACGTTGCGCATCCAGAGGAATCCCTGAGGTCATGGGAGAGGAGGAAGAAATGGAACAGCACGAGACATAAAACAAGAGAGGGTAATGACAAGGGGGCAGATTTGAGAGTTTTGGATTCTCCTGGTCCCGCATCCATCATCCAGCCCATTGATTCCAACTGTGATGATGAACAGACACCAGCATGGAAGCAAACAGCAAGTCACAAACATGATGCAGAAACCTCAGTTGAGCAGACGTCTGTGGCTCAGCAGTGTTTATGGCCCCCACGTGTCTGTATGCGCTCCCTACAGCGCCTCGATTCAGCATTCCGCTCATAATCAAAGGAGATCAATAGCATCATAGGATGATCCAATGTATGTGAATTTCTACAAAACCGCTCACTATCGTGTGTAGCCCACTACACATCTGTATGCACTCCCTACCACAACTGGATTCAGAATCGCAGACAAAGTTTTAGTGGCACAGTGAAATTATGTTGATCCAACTACTGAAAAGTACACAATACAGCTTTGTTATGTGTATGCCCTCCACATGCTCGTATGCGCTCCCAACAACATCCAGTCAAAATCAAGGCAGAATTTCGTGAGTGCAGGCTGATCCAACTTGTGTGGTACAACCTTTATTCTTTTTTCATTCTTGTATGTACTCCCTACAATGTCTCAATTCAGAATCACACTCATATTCAAAGTGGACATAATAATACACTGATCCATGTTTTAACACGTCATCTTAGTAGTGTTTATGGGCTCCATGTGCCCGTATGCACTCCCTTGCAATGTTTCTATCCAGAACCACACTCAAAACAATAGTAGAATGAGATCACATTGACTCAACTTGTATAGATTTCAACAAGACAACTCTGCACCGTGCATGGTCTCCATTTGCCCGTATATGCTCCCTAAACATCTGCAGAATCACACTCCAAATCAAACAAGGGCAATGAGAGCCAGCTTGTGTGAACTTCCTCGAGCGCCTACGTACTGTAGTGTGCATGGCCTCCACATACTCCCTACATCGTTTCAATATAGCATCATAATTATATTCATAATCAAATACAGACAATTACATCCTATGCTGGCCTTAAAAATCTGTGAATTTATACAAGATAGACGAGATTTGTGTATAGCTTCCAGATGCCTCTATGCGTTTGATCAAAAAAAAAAAAAAAAAAAAAAAAAAAAAAAAAAAGGTAAAGATACTTTGCTGTCCAAAATAGCATGATTATATGACTTTTTAGCATATTAGCATAGATGCTACGTCTCATGTTAGCAATGTGCAAATTATGTGCCTAGACAGCATACTTAGGCTAGACAGCCAGAGTTTATTGTATATCCTCCGGCATCCTGCATCCTGTTTAAATGTGCCGTCACAACTTTATAACAGAGCTGAATTCCATGTAGACCCAAACTTATATACACACGCGTACGCAGATGCACTGGGAAAAGGAGGTCCACATTCTTCGGTCAAGTGTTTGGGCAACGCGACTTCCTGTTTGAGTTCAAGCAAAGCCTGATTACTTGCTTCAGTTGCATCTTGCATCAGTTGAATTTTTAGGAGGTTCACATTGTTAGTTCGCCACCAGGGGGACCCATTAAAACTGCAGTGGACGCTTGCACATCAAACACTTACTAGCAGACATGTTCAATGTTTATTGCGGCCATCTGTGCCGTTCAAACACAGTTCAGGCTGGTTAAGCGTGCCAAATTTAAGACTTTTTAGGCCAAATAGGTCCTATTTACATGGAATGAGCTCATAACACATCATTTTAAATTGAAACTTCCGAAAACATGATGAAGAAAGACATTTCCCACACACATTTATCACAATACAAATCAATCTATTGCCTCCTATTTTGTAATTACGCCATTAGATGCCTTTATTTACGATAAATGCTCGACAGACGTAACTGTATGCACTCCCTACAACGTCTGAATTCAGAATCCCATTCATTGGTTACATTGGCACAGCAAGACCACAGGCTGAGCCAACAAGTGCTCATAAAGTGGCTCAGTATTAACTCCCAATGTCTGTATGCACGCCTCCCGTATGGATTCAGGCAAACATTTAAAATGAAAGTGGTACAGTGAGATCATAGGCTAATGCAACGTGTGTAAATTTGTAAAAATGGCCTCCATATGCGTATATGCACCCCTTATAATGTCTTATAATCACACGTTAGATCAAAGTAGACAAAGACAATATAAGCTCATTCAACTTTTGTAAATTTACCACATACAGCTCAGTAGTGTCAATGGCCTGTATGTGCTCCCTTGGTCATCTGGATCCAGAATTATACTAAACATAAGTGGACAAATGGGATCACTGCCTGCGTGGACTTCCACAAAAGACAGTTGATAATGTGGTTCAGGAGTGTGTACTGCATGCCTTCACGTTCGTATGCACCCCCTAAAACGTCTGGTTGCAAAATCATATCCAAATACACAATGGACAAAGACAGTCTAGGTTCAGTATCCCACTAAAAAGAATTGTCGAACAATACAATCACATGATCCAACTTTTGTAGACTTGTCTCAGTAGCGTGTATGGCCTCATGGTGCTCGTATGCACTCCCTAAAATGTTAGTTTGTGAACAGCATACCAATTATACCATTAAACCGCTTTACTTCTGACTAATTACTTCCAAAGAAAATAGAGTACGTTTTTTTTGCATTTTAGACCAGAGATTTAAATTTAAGTACTATTTCTTAAGGATAATTAAAAGCCTTCATGTAAGGAACACAGTATTTAGGAAACAATTGCAATTGCAGAACTGAACACAACAAACCCCATAAAACACTTCATTATTCCATATGTTTAATTGTGAAATAGCAGAGTAACTGAATCAATTATTCCACATATCACGCAATCTTTCAAGCTCAAAATCGTTTATTTTGGTGCGGCAATCCTTTGTGTTAATAAACATTTTGCTCCCCCCAGCACATCACACAAAAGCGCCCCAGAATCTATTAGTGGTGCGTTAAAAAGGCGATTCAATTACTGACAGCGTCAAGCCTCAATTCTCCTGAGGCAAACACGACACTGGCGCACACACATGCACAAATTAACGCTGAATAAGAGCACTTGCCTCAAGTCTGATCCTCCCATCTCCAGCTAGAAATTGCTGTTATTGAGGATTCATGTTCAGTGACTATGAACAACCACAACTGGACTACTCTAAATACTTTACAGTATGTTTTCCCCATCCACTAGATGGCAGGAGAGAGCTGGTTTGCCCTGACCTACTACTCCTCTCTGTCACACACGCACACCCCATCCAGGGTGTGGGTGTGTGTGTGTGTGTGTGTGTGTGTGTGTGTGTGTGTGTGTGTGGCAAAACAGACAGCAAACGTGACGAAAGATCACAGTTGAACCGCAGGGCACGTACAAGTGAAGGCTTAAAATCTCTCTTTGCAACCACAATGTTAAAGGCTGAAGCACATACCGTCTATCTTATATACATAATGTACTGGAAAGCATTCAATGGTGTGTCACATTGGTAGATTTACACTGCAAGCTATGAGCGGCTGCCGCTTGTGCGTTGATGAACAAAGACAGTGGATCCAGATGACACGCAACTCCATTAAATGTGGCCTGGAGGCTGCACAGAGCTCGGGTGCATGTCTCATCATCATGCCGCCACCACCCGCCACGTCCTTAGAAAGTTTGTATCCGTTTGTACACAGTGGAGGCTGACGGCATCCAGCTCAGTAAACCGATGTAGATCGATATGCATCCCGACTTTACCTGACGACTTGGAGAAGCTCCAAAGGGGTCACGTTTCAAAGGCAGGCCTGCCTGTGAAACTTGCAATTTGCTCACCTTTTTTTCCTCTGTCAAGTTAAATACCTGATACTCATTTTTATGGACTTATCGTGTTGAAAGCATTTGTCAGAACAAGTATTTTATTACATCACACTGCACGAAAAACGATAATGACTACGTTTACATGCAGTCAACATTCGCATTATATACATATCCTGATCCAAACCGCAATACATGAACAATGCCATTATGCAAATAGATTCATTTCTGCTTCTTCCTTTCTAAAGTCAATAAAAGACCTTATATTCATAACACTCACCATACTAATAGTCAGTTTTCTCCTCACTTTCAAAGTGTGGTTTAGTGCATCGTCGCCATGTTTACCTTATTCAAACCTATTTAAACACAGACTTACATATATACTGTGGCATTTTTGCCATACAGACAGAAAATAATATGAAAACGCCACACATTATCAATGTATTCAAGTTCGGCTCATTTAGCGTGGAGCAACGTTAAGATGGCCGCCATGCATACAAGTACTCAAGTTCCTGTACTCAAACAAATTATCATTTCAATGCACAATATGCATTTATATGACCAAATATTCACGTTAGAAAAGGGAAACCCAGGGGTCTTTTTCGGGTTTTTAAAAACCCGAATAAGAGCATATTTGGGGTTTTGTGCCTTACGTTCAATGGCTCTGATACAGAAAAAGGTGCTTAATCAAGTGACTTTAAAAGATAAAAAGGACAATTGAGGGACGAAGACAATCTGGTATCTGCAGAGGTAGAAACAGTGCCTGGAAAGGTGGAACAGGAGTGGGAAGATTGACAACAGAGACTCAAAACTCATAGCTGAAATGACATTTGGCAGATAAATAAGCCTCAAAAGCCGTATGAAACGTCTGACTTGAAACCTCTGCCATGAGAGCTTTAGTGAATTCAGCGAGTTTTTTTCCCGTTTTCTCTTTGGCTTCTCTACTGATTCCAAAAGAAGGTGGAAGAAATACGACAAGGACAGACATGCAGGGCAAAGGAGCAGGAGGAAGACTCATGAGAAGGTTGACAAATGCAGTCAAGTAAGTAAGTAAAGACATGAGGGCATTTGATGTTAAAGAGGAGGATGCAGACGATGATATATTTAGATGAAAAAGTACGACACGCTGTGGCGACTCATAACAGGATAAGTGGAAAGGAAGTTTCTATTCATTCCAATGAGAAAAATGGCTTCAAGATCAGCACAAAGCACAAGTCCTTGAATTGCTTATGTTCAACCTTAGTAGTTGATTTAAAAAGTATGTCTCAAGTGTGTGTTTAAAAATGAGTGACAACATGTTAAGCTCCCACTGGCAACTAATGCTGCAATCCAGAACTGATTTAGGGTTTGTACTAGCCAGACACAGCACAATTGTAGGCTATTCCCCCCCCCCCCCCCCCCGAATCCTTGTCCACTCATCAGCACACAAGCTCCGCCATCTCAAACGATAGCAATCATTTTTTCAATCCGTCCAGGTTGAGTCGTAAAAGCCCAGTGTTCCGGTGGCTGCGATACAGTAAGGACACTGTGCTGCTGTTGGCTTTGCTCTTGTTATAAATAATCATTGTCATCATCCCTTTGTCTCTCTCTCTCTCTCTCTCCAGCTCACGGCTCAAATGACAGCTCACAGGCCAGCCAGGTCAGGCCAGAAATCCACTAAAGGCTGATGATTGCCTGTGATTACAGCCTGCATCCTCCCGGATGCCTCCTGCCGACCATCTCCTCTGGGCTCATCTGGCCGGGCCCGCCTGAGGTAACAGCTCTCCGCTCTCGAACATTAACTGGAGAGGGGAAAATCTCTGGCGATGGTGGCGTAGACACGTTTTTTTTCACCCCCCTCCACCTTGACATCCCCTGGAGGTGACGGCATTCATTTTCAGAGTGAAGTACAGCTCTCCGGGGTGAGAGGCATGAGAATTAAAGTGCTCTGGGGGTATATATGAACAACTCACAGGAAAAGCGGAGTGAGGGAGTCTATTCCCTTGGGGGTACGCTGGTGGTCTGAGTGTTGGAATTTGTCAATTTATGCACACGGATGATCATTGAGTCACATAAAGAGGATCTCCTGTCGTTGAGTGGAAAAAAGCTGATCAGCCGATTTCCTGGCTTCGGCGGTAGTATTAGAGGCGTAATAGAGGTAGACGCACAACTTTGGGGGCGGTGTGGCTCAGTGGTCATCTCCCAACCCAGAGGTTGTGGTATCACTGAGACCGATATTGAACCACCAGTTGCTCCTGATGCTGCGTCAAGAGTAGTTGAATGTAAAGCGCTTTGAGGGCCTTGTAAACTAAACAATTTCTGGAGAAATTGCGTGGGAATGCTGAATAGCTGAATGCTTATGTAGTAAATTCATCCATCCATCCATTTTCTTGACCGCTTATTCCTCACAAGGGTCGCGGAGGGAGCTGGCGCCCATCTCAGCCGGCTCCTGGAAGTTAGGCGGGGGACACCCTGGACCGGTTGCCAGCCAATCGCAGGGCACACAGAGACGAACAACCATCCACACTCACACGCACACCTAGGGACAATTCGGAGCGCCCAATCAACCTGCCATGCATGTCTTGGGAATGTGGGAGGAGACCGGAGTACCTGGAGAAGACCCACGCAGGCACGGGGAGAACATGCAAACTCCACCCAGGAAGGCCGGAGCCTGGACTCGAACCCGAGTCCTCAGCACTGGGCGACGGACGTGATAACCACTCGTCCACCGTGCCGCCCATGAAGTAAATTGAAAGATAAATTTGTGAAAATGACAAATAATTGTAGTTGAAAGATAAATGAATAAAAAGAACACTTGAACTGCAATCTGTCTAAGGCGGGATTCGAACCATCGCTTCCCTTTTACCGGTCAAAGCGCCGCTGCACCAGCTGAAGAGTTGACCCTGCTATATTGAAATCATTTTTTAGGTGTTTTAATAGTATTACAGCAAATCCGAATTTTGAGTTACGTGCCTTCAGTGTAGTCCTCCCACCAGAGTCTCCATACTTTGTCACTGTTTTGTGTGAAAGTTACTGACACATTAAAACACTATACTAATAATGTAAACGCGGGCGAGAAAAAAAAAAATAAAAATCACCGCCTCTCAGTGAAAAAGCATGACCCATGACTGACAGCCGCCCATGGCTCTTGTAAATTCTCCTTCTGAATTAACCCCAGATTGCCCTCTTCTGATGTCACCGTCATCCTCCCACTCTCGCAGTCAGCTCCCCTGAGGCTGTTTAGGTAGGCTAATGTCGAGCTGCCATCCAGCAGAGTGGCGGCTCGTCCTGAAGTCTCACTCTCTCACTCTGGGGACTTGCGGGGGCCGCCCGGCCACGTGTAATTAAAAGAGCATAAAGACAGATCAAGCTTGTGACGCTTCCAGGCCCTAAGCCAAGACGCTTTGTCGTGCTCTGTCAGGCTAAGGGCTGCTCCTTGATTAAAAACTCAATGGGATGTTTCACAATCAAAAGCTGTGATTGGAAAATTCATTAAAAAAAGGTTGATCTTATCAATTAATTTATACTCTAGTATTCACAATGCCTTCTCAAAGGTCAAATATGAAGCAAATAGGCATAGAAATCAATTAAATTGATAGTTAAGAATTCAGTCCATTCTGTGGAAGTGATTGACGATTAATTGCAATATTGGTTTAGTCTCAACGAGTTTGCTGTTGTAGAAATATTTACTTTGCACATTACAAACAAATCCTCCCGAGAAGGTTAATCCTGTTCAATACAACAACTGTGGAACCACAAGTACAATTTATGTTGAAATGAATCAATTTGATTGGTTGATCAAGGCAATTTCGACAAATGCCCTTCTGTAACTGATAATGTGTTGAGCTATGGACAGTTTCTATTAAATGTTGCCAAATAAGGGCAGTAAAAAAATGGGGATAATGGGTCCTTGTTTTTTTGTTTTTTTTCCCCAGTTTTTCACTACATTAGCTCATAGATGACGTGTCTATTTATATGCCATCTTTAAAACCATCTCAGGCAAGCCTTCAGGTTATAAATATCATTGACAGCTTTTTGTTTTCGGGAACAGCCAACGGTTTCGCATTTTTCAACAACAAAATCGAAGCGTATCTGCCCAAGGATGCAATCAATGTTTATTTATGAGCGCAACGCCGTCGCCATTTAAAATAATCAATTCCCTACTGATGGCTCCTGACTGCATGTTTACGGTAGCTCAAGCCGTGCCCTTGAGGCTCAGTCGGGAGCTTTTTTGTTCCTA
Source organism: Festucalex cinctus (assembly GCF_051991245.1). Taxonomy (NCBI): domain Eukaryota; kingdom Metazoa; phylum Chordata; class Actinopteri; order Syngnathiformes; family Syngnathidae; genus Festucalex; species Festucalex cinctus. The sequence goes on from NC_135431.1 coordinate 8,811,863, forward strand.
AGCTGCACACACTTGTGTCGACGATTTCACACACACGCGCTCGACTGTCTGCGGGTTGGAGACCCCCATTACAGCGACAGGCTGCAATCTTGTCCAATAGTAGTAACCGGCGTGGGCACCAGGCATGAGGTCAACCTCTGGGGAAACACTGCCGCGTTAAAATATCTCAGGAGTCGACATTTAGAGGTGGCGAAATGACTCACATTCTGTACTTGAGTAAAGTCAAATGTACTGATTTAACTCTAACGTAAAGTCCATGTAGAGGGAATGTAAATATCTTCTAAATTCGACACGCAGAAAAAATGTGAACAACCTTGCCCATTGGAAATGATTTCTACTGATGGCACCTCAAAATTGTGAAAAATCAAGCTGTTGTCCCACCAGCTAGCTTGCGAGCTAACAGGCTCTTGTCTGAATTGGGAATTTTAAGGACAACACCATGCTGTTTATTTTTGGCATCCTGGGAACATGTTTATAGTGAACGCATAGCTAGCTAGCGAGCAACGGAAATGGTTAAAGTCTGGTCAGTCTATGCTGTATCGCCACAATTCACTACTGTATAGTTCTCAGTCTTTGTATATTTTCAGCAATTATCTTCAAACGTACAGTATAATAAGATAATTGCTGAAAATGTACAAAGACTGAGAACTACCAACACATTTCTTAATTCAGTATGAGGACAGGTAGAAAGTATTTCTACTTTATCACTTTCCACTTTTGTCAACAATGTTGGGGCCAGTTGTTAATGGGAATGTTTGAGGTTTGTGACAGGAGTGCCGAGTGGGCGCGCTAGCGTCTGCGGGCAGGTTGGAAGCATCGTCGTCTTTATTCACACCCATATCAAATTTATCTCACAGGAGGCGCAGAGTTTTACAGGTTTACCAAAGAATGAATGTGGGTTGTTGATGCACAGCTAAACCACATAAACATAGCATGGGGCTCACAAAAACTCATTTCATCGGCACATTTTCTTGGTAAATTGCAAACAAAGTTAGTTCTATCACTATTGCGCTTGCTCGCTGGTACTGTGGCTTTTGCTAAGTAATTTTGTTGAAAAGACTGGTGTAACACTGGAAGTTTTCTACTCAGGTGACATGCAATTTTGACTTTCATGTTAAGTGAATCTGTGGAGAGAATCGACCCATATTGAAAGTACCCGGTAATCAGTTTTCTTAAAATTTGATGTGAAAAAAATTGTGTACCCGCGATAGAGCCTTGTGGAACACCATCATAATCTACGCCCTCGGTTTATGAGTTCCGTTCCTTTGGCGGAAACTTTTAAGTCGGAACATGTCGTAGTCTATTTCTTACCGATGTCAACGTAGTAGTAAAGTCATAATTACAAAAAATATTTATATGAAAACACTTTATATGCCATAAATCTAACAAACAAATTCTTCTGCCATGTGGAACTACACTGAAATGATGAGGCAGGGCTTGGTCCCTATCCCCCGCAATTACGGGGGTTCACCGTCATAAATGCTGAAGAATTACAAGCGAAAAGGTAATTTCGCATTGCACTCCAATAACTGTCTAGAGTTGAATTACAAAAGGTGAATACCCAGTAAAGGGTTGAGGACATGTTTGTATAAGGACATATTTTATTAGTCCGCTTGGTCCTGGCTGCCAGCAGGCTTCCATGTGAAATATGGACACCTACCCTGAGTCGCTCCCTTCAGTTCCTCTTGACTGCCTTTAATTACACAGAGAAGGATAAGAGAAGAGCTGCTGGAAAAGGGGAAAACGGTGGCGGTCAGGGGGAACCAGCAGAGTGTTGAAATTAGGATTCAACCCCTCCTTACGCCCCCGCTCCCTCCCGTTCTTAACACCCACTGACACAGGTCTGAAAATGATGGATTGCCACGTCTACAAGATGGCACCAGGCCGGGCGACCCGCCCCGGAACCAGCGTGCCGAACGAGATGAATAGACCTTTGCTTGGCGTTATCAGAAGAACAGGTGAAAGGGGCTAAATATTAATTAGGCGGCAGACCCCGTGACCCTGGCATTATTCCGGCGCGCTCTCTTCCCTCGGATTCCCAAGGTTAATTGACGAGAAATGAGCAATTGCAAAACCCCGTTGATCGTCGGCGTGAAATTTCCTAACCAGGGCCCGAAGCCACCCGGTGGCCTAGAAATTCCATTTAATAAAGATTAGCTCTTCTTTGGCGCAGACCTCATTCAAAATTCTTAATTAAAAGATGAAGATAAAAAAAAAAAAAAAAATGGTGTGCTTCTTGACGGAAAATATCCTTGAGACGCAGCCACATGAAAGACTGATGCATATTTAATGCCAATGAGAAACCGCTTAGATCAGTTCCTTTGCTTCCGAGCATTGCAGTCAAAATATGGTTTCTATATCAACCTTGGCTCCTGTAGGCATGTGTGCGGATCACAAGGAACAACAACATTACTGCACACAAACACACTTTGGAGCACAATCACTTTAAACCAAAGCCTTGGAATGAAATCCCTTTCGGTGCGTAAGTTATGGTCTCGCGTTTTACGGCCACAAACGACAAAGGGGAACGCACACTAGTAAAGTAAAAGTTCTCTTACTACACCCGAGGGAGCGTTAGCATTTGTCTTGCGTTAAAATATGACGCTGCTGTTAGTTCAACCAGAGGCCAAATTTACGCAGTCTTTTCCGAGACGGAGGCAAGTGTTAATAAAAGGGGGAGCATTATGATAATGTCACATACTTAGTTAAATGGAATACATGTAAATAGACTGCGCATTTTCTCACTGCGGCAATATTGATTATTTCATTGCTGTAAATACACCAAGAGGTTCTCATTTATTACGTACAGGCTGCTCTGTTCTGCATTGCAATATTCTATTTATTCAAGAAGACAACTCACGGTGTTTCCAAGTGTTTGCCAGTGATATAGAAAAAATATCGCTACAAGTCGCAGTATTTTTTTTTTTCTCTTTGAACGTTTTTCATCAGACTGTGTTTACATTGGAATTACAGCAGTGCCTTGAGATGTAACATTAATTTGTTGAGGGATTCAAACGTTCATATTGACACACTGAGAGGTGAATAGTGCTCCGCCACTTTCCTCACATTGTGGGATCCGTGCAGCATTAAGTTGCCTAAAGATTGAAAGCTTGGATGTTTTTTTTTTGTTTTTTTTTTTTTTTAAGACAATAATTAATATAGTTAGTTTAGATATATTTGAGTAAACCTGTTTTTTTTATTTTTTTTATTTTTTTAGTTATTTTTAATGGATTGCTGTAAAGACTTTTTGACTGGTCAGGGGATCAGCATTAAGGCAGACTTGGATTTGGATAATTGGCACTGGCAAAATGTCTTACCATTTAATATAGATCTACACGTATAATGGTACTTTGACTGACCATTAGAGCTGTCAAAATTAATTGATTAATCGACAAGTAATCAATTATCAAATTAATCGGATTTAAAAGTGTATACTCAATACTGACTGAAAAAGAAGTATACCCTGGACGACACCACTAGCATGCAAACATCGGTTTTTACTTTGGAAAACAATGACTGAACCGGTAACATAGTACAACATCAAACCCCCCCATTTTCTTTCTTTTTTTTTTTCCTTTTTTTTTTTAATCATTATATGAATACAAAATACGAAATAATCAACAATCACCGGTTAATAATCAATCAGGGACAAAATGCTTTTGTAATACACATTAATACAAAATTAAAATGTATCAGAATAGTCGATTAATCGAATAATTGATAAGATGAATCGATTCTAAAAATATTCGATTGTGACAGCACTACTGACAAGTGCTGCATCTTGTACTCATGCTGGTATATCAATACTGTGCTTTAAAAGACAATTATTTATTATTATTAGATATTGACATTTTTCCTTTAAGTCACTAGCTATCAAATAGGGTAGCGCATTAGCTATTTAGCGCTTTAAGTAAGTGATGAAATGACAATAAAGCCACCGCAGGGCAGAGCTGTATATTCCAGAGCTTGTTTTCCATCCACTGGAGGGGTGTGGAGTGGGGGGCGAGACCGTCAAGCCACTTTTACTCCAGAGAGCATCACCAACTCAATTTTGGACGCATCAAGAGCCACGCGGAGCAAATAAAGACAAGCAAGCGGCTGTGCCGACTCGGGGCTCATTTGATTAAGTGTGAGAAAACAAGCGGCGCTCACCGCATCAGTGCGCCGTAATGACCGTCCGGGCGAATGCAAATCACACGGGAGAGGACTCGCTGACCTCCTTCCCGGAGTTGAAGAGATGCTTGAAGCATGTCACAGAACAAAAAAGGGAAATGCGTGTGTTGCATCACCTGCACAATCTGGAGGGAAAACAAGCTCTGTTCCTATTTTGTTTTATTAGTTATGGGACTGCTGTAGCAAGTACTCAATTAAAGATAAAGTTGTTTGTGATATACAGACTGAATTTACAAAATGAGATAGTTTTAAGACTGAGAGATGCTTTTGAAATTATATTCAAGTATTTTTGGATTATAGCTTGGGGTATGTTTAGCATTTTCTACGGGTTCGAGTTGTGAGGGTTCACTGCAGTCGATAAATCCATCTTTTGTGCACCTACTCGAGGTGAGAAGGATTATATATCCACACCCAATTCCAACACAAATCCCTCAAACGTCATGTTAATTATTTAAAAATAGAAACTCGTTAAATACTGTGACCTAATTTCATCCATAGTGAGAAACACTGTGGGAGTATGTATATAAATCCGTGCCGTGTTGTGAGCATTTTTTTTTTATGCAAATCATTAACACCCACCAAAAGATTTAAAGCAAGCAAGTATTGCTCTGAATGCTAATGGTGATAATTAGAAAAACTTTTGAAATTTGCATTATCGCTAATACCATAATTCTCTTGTGGTTTTGTGTTAAACCGTTTCATCCCCCCTTTTAAAGATGCTACACGTGTTCTGAACAGGTTGAGGTCAGGGGATCAAGGCGCCATGCAATGAGTTTTTTTTCCTCTTTTATATGCATAGCAATTAGCAACCTCATTGATAAGATGGCATTAAACGACTAGCTAACGGCTAGTAAGACAAGCTAACATAGCAGTCACAGAAGATCCGATTCCATACCAAAGTCCTTTGTTCACAAAAAGCGAGTCAATAGGCATGTGAACAAAAATAGGAGGCAGAAACTAGCTGAACAGATGACAGACACTTCAGAATGATCCACCTTTCACATTCATATAAAAAGTGGAGAAAAACTACAACAGTGCTGCATGAAATGAAGTTCTGTGAGGTGTGCTAATTGTGGCATTCCACAAGGCTCACTACTCAGACCACAGAATTATTATTTTTTTTTTTAACAGTATACTCAATTTGAATGTCATAATTACTTGCCGCTATATAGAAAACACGGCATAAATTTGAAAAACTACTCATTGGAAAGCAAGGCACTTCCAACTAACATACAAATTTGGATGGCCTTCACAAAAGACAATACCTTCGTACACTTCGGCACGTGTAGCGAGATGTGGAGTTCTTTTTTGCTGCAGTGGATAGTGGAGGCCGTAATGAGAGGCTGTGTGGAGTTGGTTGACCATGCACTGCCACGCTGGGGACAGCCTATTGATCTGCTACACCAATGGGAGGACTGGAGCGCTATAACAATGTGATTTCTCAGCCTTCCTTCTCGGCAGTCTCCCCGTTTGTTAGGAAACCACACCGAACTGTATTTAATATTTTTGCGCTGCTGTCATTTCTCTCTGCTTTACCAGAGGATGTTATGGGCATCGTATGGATATGTAATCACAGGTAGGTGCGTGATATTTGATTATTCCATGCGGCTAAGCGCGTTTTTCCTGTCAAAACTCTTGACTTTAATCCGGTTCCCAGAAGCAGTTTTATAGTCCTGATACATAGCGTCGCTTCTCAAAACGCGCCAAATGGCTTCTTACGACCGTATCAACCAGACAGACGAGTGGAAGACATTTTTTGATGTCCCGTATAAGCAGCCAGCCATTCCTGAAACTGCTCATTAATATCTTCTGTGGCATTCAGTCACATGTCAAAACAATATGGGCCACAAGGAGCCACAATGTAGGCTAAAAACAAAGCGATGGACATGTGGAGCACCCCTGATCTAGGCATTATGAGCCAGACTCTTTGGTAAGTGTGCAACTGTAGTGATCTCTATAAAACAAGCAACTCCTTCTGGTAGGAGTGTCTTAAAAATCCCCAATTTATTTCTAGAGGCAAAACTCTCACACTTCGGACACTTTTCGCTGACCTCTGAGGAGGTTTAGATAAAACAAAAAAATAAAAATAAACAAATAAAACTTTGACACTGACTACTACAAACTACTGAAGTTTCTTTGGCATGGTTGCCAGATTTTGTAAACAAGCAACATATTAAACATTCCCACTAAAGCTGAACCAACAAGAAGTAAAAATGTGTACTAAATTCCAAGAATGTGTTGGTCGAAATAGTTCATGGCCAGTATAGGTGGGAATCTTTGACTGTCTCATGATTCAATTCAATTCCGATTTTGGGGTCTGCGATTCGATTCAGAACCTATTCTCAATTCTCAACGATTTATGACTCAAAATGATTTGATTGACAATGATTTGTGCTTCAATTTATAGATGTGCAAAGAATCGGCATGATCTCCTCCAGTCTGACTCACTAACGCTAATTAGCGCGCTACTCGCGGCAAATTTATCGCTCAAAAGAACGTCTATTCATACAAAACTCTTCAGGAATGTATACAGAGAGGCATGTTAACATTACTCACCGGCATATGCTATTCCTTTTACCGGAATAACTTGATCGTGACTTTTTCTTTCTACTGTGTAATGTGGCTACAACTTAACAGTGCGGAACCACACTGCCCCAAAGTGGCCAGATCGCGTACAACATGAACAGTGCTCCCGATAGTGGCACACACAAACAAGGGCAAGACAGTATAAAATAATTTAAATAAAAATGATTTAGGGGCATTTGAAAATCGATTCTGAACCACACTAATTGAGAATTGTGATTCTTATGGTTTCTTGGCACACCCCAAATGGCCAAAAAAACAAAAAGGCCACGACTGTTTTCATAGCATCATTTGGTTGCTGTGGGAACAGTCTTTCACCTTGTTTGTTTTTTTGCTTTCTCCGAAAACATAAATTCATCAAGGTGAAGTTGTAGGTTAGTTCGGGAGGATGAAATCAGGATGTTTGACTTCTACCCCTCAAAAGAGTGGGCAGCAGACTCTGACGTATGTCAAGATTGGACCAGTGTGTCCTAGGTTGGGATCAATCACACTTTGAGGCAGCTTCAAGATGACAAATCAATTCGAGCACAGATCAATAGTCCCTTTCTGAGGAAAAGCAATACAAAGGTGTATTCGACCGGGGCGGAGCCCCCAACTTTCATTCCAAAGGCGCTTCACATCGCTTCCTTTCACTCGCGAGGGGACCTCATTCAATCGGACACAGCGGTTATGAATTAGACAAGACAGCAGCTTGATGAGAAACACGTTCTGCTCATTTGTCTGCCACATCTGCAGCCTGTTGACAGCATTCTCAAATCGTCCTTCTCCTCTTTTGCCACCTCGCCGCCCGCCACTGCCGCTCTAATATGCCCATCATGTCTGCGACATGGTTGGCTGCAGCCGTCATTAATGGCCGGACTCCGATGATTGGGTGAATAAATGTGGACCGGAAGCCAATCGTGGGCTACTCAAAATGCACAACAGATGGCGTTACGTCTTTTTTTTGGTCATTATGGCACATTGTTGTAAAGGTTGGAGACCAGGGGTGTCCAAATTTGTTCATTTGAGGGCCACATACAGAAACTCAGAAGGACGCAAGGGCCACATAATGAAAAAAAAAATTGTACAAATAATTTATTTGTTCTTTTGCATATTTAGAAAAATACTACAGTATAAAAAATTTTATTTGTACTACGGCAGAAGGATTATTATGGTTTTGGAATTTTTAATTTTAGTTAGTTTTTATTAGTTTCCAAGGTGGTTCTGTTAGTTTTAGTTCTTTATTCAATGCTTAGTTTTAGTTTAGTTTTAGTTAGTTTCAGCATTAGTATTATTATTATTTTTTTTAAATGTGTATTACTTGTGCGCAATATTTATAAAACACCATGGCCGCAACGTCATCTGAAGGTGCTTTTCTATTGGCTGCTGCTAAATGACGTCACTTCTGTGTGACATAATTTCAAACGTCATTATTCTGGTTGATATCAAAATAAATCTACTAAAAACCACACCAAAGACTAAAAAGAAGGACATTTTTGCTATAATTATAGTTTTAGTTAGTTTTGTAAATATAAAATGTAATTTCAGTTAGTTTTAGTTTTTTACAAAGCATTTTCGTTTTTATTTTATTTCGTTAACAAAATTGTTTTTTGAATTTTAGTTTTAGTTATTTCGTTAGTTTTAGTTAACTAAAATAACTTTTAATAGCACCTGTGTTTTTCGACACGCAAATGGCCCCCGGGCCGTAGTTTGGACACTGTTGTAGACCATCATGTTGTAGCCTAATTCTTTTGGCTTTTCTTACTGCAATTGTAGCTATTACAACAACAACCAAAATCCCAAGTATCTGTTATTCTATTTTTATGAAACTAATTTTCATGCCCGAAGGGAAATGTGTTTTTCACGCTGCTGCCTATTTTGTACTTTGCATGCATTACACGAGGCCGTCAATGTTATTACCGTCACTCCAATTAAAAAAAACGTTTCTCCCAAGTAACCAAGCACGGAACAAAGTATGTGGAAGCAGCTGGGCAGAAAATGGCAAATTAAAAGTGAACACTCTTATGCTAATTCATAAATAATCCACCTGGATGTGTACGCCGACTCTAGCGGGCTCGTTTTGCGAGATGAAGAAGTGCGACGGTGAGAAAAGCGGCGCGTGGAGTTCGTCCTTGGGGACGAGGGCTCGCGTTATTAGGGGAAGTCATCTCGGGAGGAAATGGAATATTCATGAGCGCCGCGATGCCCTTAAAACAAAGACGATGGTGGCTCAGGCAGACGTTAAACGCGGATTTAAAAAAAAAAAGAAAAAAAAAAGTGGCCTTGGAGTTGAATCAATTGAAACATTCCACATGCATAAGCACAAATACGTCAATTTGACAAAGAAGATGCTAAAAAGAACGCGATAAATTTCCACGCAAATTTTGGATGTGACTGCTGACTCTTGCAAGGTGGAAAGCCGAATGCAATGAACAGTTTGCCAAATGTTGGTGTGCTCTACCTCTCAAACAGTCCGCAAGCTAGCATTAACATGCTAAGCTAACGTAACATTATCATTAGCATGCTAACTTAGCATTAGCATTAGCATTAGCATGCCAAGTTAGCATTAGCATTAATATGCTAACTTAGTGTTAGCGTGCTAATTCAGCATTTGCTTGCTAAGTATTAGCATGCTAAATTGGAAAAATTGCAACAAAATGAGCTAAAAATCATAGCGGTCTGTTAATGTATGTGCGCACAGCGTTTTTGGAAAAAGGTGCTTAATTTGTGGCTCTATGTGGTGGTGTCACCTTTAAGCAACTGATAACACAAACATGCAGAAAGATAACATTGCAATTTTCACAGTCATATATTCTTTATCCTCTGAGAAGAATAACTAATACCAGTGCTGTATGGAGGAGCTGGTTGAGGAGCTGAGAATGTCTAAAAGTGAAGTATACCAGTTTGTTCTTTTATGCTCTCCCCAGGCATACAAGGCACATACCATAATAATAATAATAATAATAATAATAATAATAATAATAATAAATGGGAAATGTATTGAAATGAATTCATTTTTTAAAATCCAAACAAAGTAAACTCTCATTCAAAGCGTGTCCTAGGTTAGATTGCTCTTCGTAACAACAATAGTGGAAATTATGGCTCTTCCATAAAGATTAATGTCAGACTATTTTTATTAATTATTTTTTTTTTACGTTTCCGACATGTAATCTTTTCTCGTCCTCATCGTCTCGCTCACAAACACACACCAAAAGCACCTCAGCAATTACCCCCAAAGTAACCTCCTTGATTGATATCTCAATTACGCTATTCTCGGCCGTTATCTCGCACGTCACTGGTAAAATACTCCTCAATGAACCGTCATGAAGACGACCTTGCTGTTTTCTTCGCTTCTTTTTTTATCACTGACTGTTGTCATCTATCTCTCTCAATGGATTCCTTCTCAAAACAACCCAAAATGTGTTTTATTAATTCACATTGAGAGTATCTTTGTGGAAGACAGATTTAAAAAAACAAAAAAACAAAAACAAAAAAAACAAAAAAAGACTTTTTGCATTTTCTTACCTGGAGGAGACGATTCAATGAAGGCCACAAAGCATCGCGGAGACAAAAACATGGAAAGAAAAAGAAAAAAAAAAGTGTTTTAGTGCTGTGATCGCACTATATCATTAAGAAAATTACCCAATCATTAGCGTAGCATTAACAATTAACACAAACCCGTAAATTAGTGACGGCGTCTGCGCTAAAAGTGCGAGCGGCTAATGACGCCGCAGATTGCTAATTGATTTAAGGGGAACGCGTCAATGGCTGAAGTCGATAGCCCGGACTGAGGGGGTGCGCTTTGGAAGACGGTTCAACAGGAGTTCGTTACGTAGCAGTAGAACGGCCACCACCAAACAGGTAAGGTAGCGTTGTGCAGTAATACACAACATACATTTAGTATGATGTAACCAGGTTAAAGTCAAGCCGCGCACCTCCTTCAATACCGCGACAAAGTTGGCGCACCACTACCCTTTCTACCAACCACCAACAAGAGAACAAAATATAAACAAACCGTTATCACTAAACAGTCTAATCCTCGAACCCCTTTTCCACACTTTCATATTTGAGATCAATTGTATTGAGCCCATGTCACAGTGTGGTCACACTTTTACAAGCTCCTCCCATCACCTTCAGTCATGCACATTCTCCACAAGGCTCTCAGTCACTGTAATAATATTGCTATTTAAATGCATGGCGCACCATTTTGGCCCGTGTGTGTGCGCGGAGTGGACAGGTGGGAAATTTTTCTTCCTCTAGATTCCTCACAGGTCATGGTGCTTTCCACACAAACTGGTATGAAGTCATTTTTTTCCCACCCGCATGTCGCTATAGTAACAGCTGTCTGACTGAATTGTAACAGACAATTTGATCTCTTAAAAACATACATAGACAGGATAATTGTAATTGTCAATATTGAGTTTTACAGGTTATGTAGGTCACATCCATGTTTGACAAAGATTTGAAATGATTTATCTCGGTCTCATTTTGTCAAATCACACAAAGCTGGCATGTGAACAGGGGTGTTTAGACTTTTTCAATCCACTGTAAATTCCCTTTGCGGCTTCCCTGACGGGGTGGCGCCCTCTTGCCGGCGTGCCACCACTGAGCTGTGTGACAGGCCGTGCATGCCAAGCATATGGCGGAAGCTTTGTGGCTGTAAAATGGGGGCAATGTTGTGCTTCAAGCTGCTTGAGGGAGCAGGCAAGCCCCTGCAGGGTGATACTGTGGGCGACGCAGTGGGGCGGGTACCCGAGTCCGACTGACCTTCACACCTTCAGGCGACTTTATGCATGATATGATGCCCAAAAATTACGGATGCTGAGAGATAATTTTCCAGAACATTTGACTTTTTATGCGTGTATCATTTGCTGTGTTGGAGTGGACAAATGGAAAATTCCTTGACAACTAATAGGGCTTTTCATTACATCTAATGCTGTCACTTTTGAATATTTTTAGAACCGATTAATCTGGCAATTATTCAATTGATTAATCGACTAATGATGTACTATGTTACCGTTTCAGCCATTGTTTTTCAAAGTAAAAACAGATGTGTGCAAATGTCTTATTTTGATTAAGTACAGAAGATAACCAGTCTTCTTCCATTAAGGACTATAGTGAACAATTACTGTTCATATGCTGGAAAAAAAACAATTCAGACAATGTTACATAAAAAAAAAAAAAATGGCTCCAAACGATTACTCTATTATTAAAATAGTTGTCGATTAATCAATTAATTTCATCATGTAAACATATTTATCTTTTCTATAAACTTTTTTTTAGGCTTCTTAATTGGCTAAAAAAATTAATAAAATAAAAGTAATGTTAGGTTAATTAATTTAAGACATTTATTATTTAAGAACACCTGCAAATCAGCTTCAAAACAAAAATGGAAACTTTTCAGGCTTAGCTTCATGAGACTTTGTAGTAATTTGGTGGGACGAACCCTGGGAATGTCCAAAATGACACTAAAATGACTGCAAAAATGAAAAACTTTCTGTAAGCCTTCCTTCTAGGTCTACTTATGTTTGACATCCCAAATTTCATGTTGCTAAGTGAAACTTTCTTCAACTCATTTGCTCCCAATAACTTACAAATACATTTTTTTTATGTTTTAAGTGTCCCAAAGACGTATTTATATGTTTTTTTTGTTTGTTTTTTATGCTAGAGCATACAGAATGCTTTGATGCAGCCTCTCAACGGCAAAGAACAGTTGCAGAAATGGTAGTTGTTACACAAACGGCCAGCAGGTGGCAGCAGAGTATAAGAGATCAGCAGGGGCCATGTTGGAAAAAAAGCTATTTTTTTCTTTTTCGCTTTTATGCTTTTATAGCAATAGAACACAATATTCTGTGGGCTTAGCAAAATCAGCCAAAATCTAGTAAAACAGCCGGGAGTGAACGGGATTGCTTCTGTGAAAATGGCTGGGTGCGAATTGGTCAAATTTTTCAAAAAATACCAGGGGGTGCATGACGGAGACAATTTTTCAAGGTCACCCACCACTCCTACCAAATGTAGATTTTCACCAAGATGAGCACCCCTCCTTTGAACTTGGGAAAGCCCTCAAAAAGATTCCGCCATGAATCATTTATTGCGGCCATCCCTGCTCTGCATGGCTTTTTCCTTCCAAGTATGCCAAGCTTTAAATCAAATCACATCAAAGCATACGACTGCATTGAATGACAGGAGCAACAAACTGCTTCGTTGTCCACCGCTGCATAATCAGTGGATGTCTTTTTCTTTCCGTCGCACATTCGTGCCAGCGCGGAGGTTTTTGCGGTTCCAGACTGGGTGGAGAAAGACAAGGCCCATCATGTTCCCGCCTGTTACAGTGACACATCAAAAGATGCGGCACCCACCCCAAAGAATGACAAAAAAGCCAAGAAGCTGTCAAATTGCATCGCCGCTTAACACACGTTTCAACATGCAAATACATCTTCATCTGATCCGATTTTAGGAGTAAAAGAGCCAAATTGAACACACACACATAAAAAAGGAAAATGGGAATTTTGCAACAGAAAGCAACAAAGAGGCTAACGTGTTTCGCCACCAGCTGCCAGGCTCGAGGCTGGCAGAGGGAGAGTGTCGGGCAAGTGGCAGACAAGCTGGCAATATAAGACGCCTGAAGCATTTTAAAAACTAAAAACTGCTCAGTCATCCATCCATTCATGTGTTTATGAACCTTTATGGGAGAAGGCCCTATTTAATGTTAGCAAAATCTCATGGCACACTACTAATGTTCTGGTTTATGGTGTTAGTTTAATACAGGGATTTGACTTGACTTGTTGTGCCTGTAGCTTGGTTTATCTAACAGGATCCAGACAACTGGAAGTACGAGTGCTACTAATAGCAAGAAAGCTAACTGAACATATGCCCTGCTATGAATTGTTTCCCTGTAGTATTTTATGTTCAACTATCATACTGTGCATTAGAAAATATCTACTAACACGAGATAATATTACCACATTCTCTAAGCTAGTTAGCATTACCATTCAATTTACCACAGATGTTAGCATAAGCTAGCTAGCTGCTTTAAATAACTTTTAATATGCTAAAGTTATGTTTGTATGTGAATGTGTTCAGTTTTAAACCATTTTTATGAGATAGAAAACATATCTTTTACAAAATGAAAAGGAAACTGTTAGCTATCTTCTGAGCTGTGTAGCATGCTAGGGGGACGCCACAACACACACTGTGTGAACTCACAATTTAACTTACCTTTTTCCATTTAATGGAAGAGTATTTAATTGTCCTAGCTGTCAAAATATGTCACTGCCATAGAAAAACAAAGATGTGTGACCCGCTATAAAAATGAGTCGGGACCTCGCTCGGGTAGATTCCCGAGATACGGGGCAATAATTTGTCCGTAGTTCAAACTTGTATCCCTTTCAGTAATTATGTTTCATTTTCATTAAATAAACATTGTTAAGTGTTCAAAAATCGTTTTTTTTCGTTTTTTTTTAATAACTTTACTCATTAATTTATTTTTTAATATGGTCTCTCTATATTGTGCATTTTCTGCTATTGTGTGGCGGTCTGAAACATAACCCCTGTGATAAACAAGGCTCATTGTATTTATTACCTGTAGAGTCAAAAAATTCATGATGGCGACCCCGAAACAACCATGCAATATACTGTTACTGTAGATCTGAATGCACTTTTTTCTCCCTTCCTCAACAGCGAGCAGACAGACATAGCAATAATTCCTGGATATTACAATAGAAATACCCGGAGGCCTGGCCTTTGTTTTGTTGACATTCAACACTGATGGTTATTAGACAGGACGGCAGCGCAACTGCAGTTCATTCAGGGTCAACGATGGCGGCTGTATGATATAGGCCATTGAAATAAGAATAAGGCTGCTTATGTGGAAGGCCTAGAAAATGTCCTGATACAATTTACAGTGCTGCGACTGTGTAAACAACACCATAAAGCAATTACTGTCACCGACCAGTTCCTCTTATTCACGCTGCCCTCCGGTTTACACTGTACATTTTTCGGGAGATTAAATTTCCAGTTATGGTGGACTGTGATCAATATTTCATTGAGAACATTTTTCTCTTCATCTCAGCACCAAAGGAGGATGCTGGCGACTCCGAAAAAGGGGAAAAGACCTCAAAATATGGAACAAAGGGAATGCCTGATTACAAAGAATGAAAAAAAAAAAAGGCAGTCGTGATATATGTTGCACGTTGTTGTAATTGCAATCTTCTATTCATTAAACACTTACGATGCTTTAATTTTTATGCAAATGAGGGAGCTGAACTGACAACAGGCCCTGCCAAATGTGCCAAGCTTACACTGAGGCCAACAGTTACAGATTGAGCCGTCTATTTTCAATCAAATCATTTAAATCAAGTAAATACTTTTTCATCTAAATGTCAGGATTACATTTGCTTGGTCATCAAAGGAGACAAAAACAAACCATTAATCCATGATTAATTATTAAGCTATTTTCATGCTTATTTTGATGGCAACAAACACTGATTTTGGACATTTTGGACTTTTCAGGGCAAAAGAAATGCTCACTCTATAAATTACAAAAAAAAAAAAAAAGTTCAATAGACAATTAAGAAAATATAATAAACCAAAAACACAAAAGAAAGTTTAGCATAATTCTCAATTTATGCCCACTAAAATATAATTATTAATAGACTGTGCGCATAAGCAACAATAATGGCAGTGTACATTATTAAACATATTAAATTATTAAACGTATCAGAGCCAATAATGATACTTTCTTGTTTGATCATCTATGCGGCAAGAATCAAAGAGTAACCAGAGACGCATTCCTCAGCTTTTTTAGGGGATTAATCATGCATTGCTTGCTGCGTGCCGACTTTCTGCTCCCTGGAGTGTTCCTCGCTTCAGGGTACTATTTTTTTCTTTTTTTCTCCTCTCCCTTCCCTAGGTAAAATCATTTTGGCTGTGCGGTAATTAAAACGAGGTGTAATAACATCGCCTCGTATTTAACCGCCAAATGCTGGGTGACTGTAAAAAAAAAAAGTGTGCAATTATTTTCGTGTCACTGCCAAACGGTAAAACATTGTTTCTGCGTGACTAGCATTCAACTTGTTAGCACAGCTCCCTGGATAACTGATAACAGTATGCAATTTTCAGGTTGGATATTTGAACACGAACAGTGTGGCACGTTACAACACATGTAGACAGACAAGAAAACAATAATCACAGGCATATATTCTTTATCCTCTGCAGAAAAAAGAGTTTATGGTGTCACTATTATGCTGCCCCCAGTGGCCAATCTGTGCAAAACAGAAGGCGCTACAATAAATTATGATGCACAAACTGTTTCATTCTTTACATTCTATTTTTTTATTATTCCGTTTATATGAAGTAAAATAGTATAGAGTTAAATTCTCCTTACAAAAAAAAAACAAAAAAAAGTTACAAATGTCTTTCTACTGTACTGTGGCCAACCCATAACGGGTCTCGACCCACCAGTTGATAATCACCGCTTTAAACTATCCAATCGCGAAGCTGATGACCTGCTAATCAGGGAAGCTACTGTCCGCCGAATTAAAAACCCATTTGGCGTCCCAAGTAGCGTCTGTGGGAACATTTTCAGGGCCGAGAGAGGGGGATTGTTTTTTCACGGATAATCGCAGATGCCACTTAGCTTATTTGCGCACCGCCGATTGCTGAAAGAAACCCTTGTGTCTAATAATGACTCTCTTAAAGGGGAAAAAAAATACAGATCGGCACGAACTTGTACTGTGGTGAAATGACTCCTGGGGAACATTGAGAAGTTTGCAGCCCAGTGTATTCAGATTTAAGTGTTATTCATGTACAGTGCATCCCTGTTTAGCATAGGGGGTACTTTCCAAACCCATACACATGATGCACAGAAATCTAATCATAACTAGAAAAATTTCCGCTGGAATTTTGGATGTGACTGCTGACTCTTGCAAGGTGGAAAGCTGAATGCACTGAACAGTTTGCCAAATGTTGGTGTACTTTACCTCTCAATCAGTCAGCAAGCTAGCATTAGCATGCTAAGGAAACATAACATTAGCATTAGCATGATAACTTAGCATTAGCATTAACATGCCAAGTTAGCATTAGCATTAATATGCTAACTTATGTTAACGTGCTAATTTAGCATTGGCTTGCTAAACTAGAATTAGCATTAACATGCTAATCTAGCATTAGCATTATAATGCTAAGCTAGCATTAGCATGCTAAATGGGAAAAATTGCAACAAAATGACCTAAAAATCATATTGGTCGGTTAATGTATGTGCGCACAGCGTGGCTCGGAAAAAGGTGCTTAATTTGTGGCTCCTTTCCCCCCTTCTCCGTACATTCCTATGGGACTTTTTGGCTTTTTTTGGGGGGAATTGCGTCGCCTTGGTAACTCGAAATTCCGATAAAAAATGAAAAATAAAAAATACAAAAAAATCCCCGCCGAGTCAGATCGAGCTGCATCTTTTGATACCTCATTTGTGCCGGTACGTTCGGTTCGGGCCGCATTTTTTCTGAAAAATTCCGCTATAATAAACGCCGGGGCCGTTTTCTGGGATAGTAATATGCGCCTGGTTTGCTTCGCTACTGCTTTGCTCCGCAGAAGTCACATAATAAAAAGAAAAATCAGTAAAAAAGTTGCTTTGTCGAAGCACTGGTAATTGTTTCATTTTTTACATCATATAAAATGCTCAAAGTTGACGTTGCGTATATATATATATATATATATATATATATATTTTTTTTTTTTTCTTCTTTCTAAACCGTCTTAGCTGTCACACTCTAGCACAGAGGTCAGAACATTCTGCAGTATCCACTCAAGCCCACAAATCAACGTGTAGTTCGCCCAAGGCTCTTGCTGCCATGTCTCAGCTCTTCCAGCTCAGGCAGCGACAGAGAAACAAAATAAACAAGCAAGTGAATAAAGTCTTTTCATTTATGCCTTGCAGGCACGTCGACAGACATCTGTGCTCCAGTAACAACCAGCCCGAGGACGGTCAAGTTGTCACCTGGGTGAATGACGCAAGCTACGGTATGAGCGATGCACATTTTTCATTGGACATTAAGTAATAAATATACAATTGTTAGCATGTTGTTGTGTTAGTGCTAAACTGGAGGGATTCTAAAATGATGAGAAACATTAAAGGTTCCATGTGTATTTGTGAGTTTACCAGTTAAATTCATTTTAATGGGCTTTTTCAACTTCATGGTACTGCATGAAGCCCTTTAACACTTTCTCCTCCAGCTGATAACACAGCATCATGATCAACTGGGTTCAGCGTCTTGCTGGTTGAAAATCGAACCAACAACGTTCAGGTTGGGAGATGACCACGACGCCAACTGCCCGCCCCTGCCTATTGTCAATCTACACTTCAGTATATTTCGTAACAGTCCAAACGGCTGGCAACAAAAGTGAGAACACCCCTAAGGGAAACATTTGTCCAATCAATATGTCCAACAACATTTTATTTTAGTCAAAATCATAAAGATGTTAAAAATGTAAAATAATAATGATACTACTACTAATAATAATAATAACAACAATATTAAATCTCATTTTATTCTTCTGCTCACTTCATTTTTAGAACTGCTGCAGCTAAGCTTTAAAAAATTAAGGAAACAGAATGAGAAAAATAAAACCGATAAGATATGCATATGGCAAATTTCTGTTTCTTCAAATAAAAAAAAAAAAAAAGAATGCATGTGAAAATGTGAGCGTCAATACGTTCATTTGGATATTAATCCTTTCCAAATTATTATTACAGATACTTTTTTTTTTGTTTTTTGCTAAAAAGCAAATGATTAAAATTTGGTGATCCACAATCTTCATTAGTTAGCAATAAATCATTTTTGCTCACATATTGGCAGCTCTGAAGACATTTTTATGTAAATGGTGTTCCAGGTCGGATAACGAAAAACACCAATTAAAAAAATAAATAAATCTAAATTTATATATTTTTTTACAACTCAACTAGATAAATGATTGTTTCATGGCAGGCAGCTATGAATTTGCAAATTTTTGGACCCCACAATGTACGATTTAATAAAATACCAGTGCACCAAATAAACGGCTGCCTCCGAACAACCTCTAACTACACTTTACACATTCATACAAGCCCGGCCGTTATTGTTGTGTGAAGCTAGGTGAAGGCGGCATCGGAATGGCGCAGGAAACAAAGCATGATCGCAATTACCAGGAAGTCATGAATAATAAGCAGGTCCAAAGCAGGGAGACTGGGTATATGTCACGGATGACTGCTAAGCTCATTAAAAGTGTAATGCAGGCATTCACATTCTCTGGGGAGGGATGGTACAATGCTGACGAATGAAGTCTGGTTTCAAAAAGTCCAAAAATCTGAAAGGGGGCACGGGATTGCCCCGCCCACCCCAAAAAATGTGAACAACTGCTCAACGACTTTAATAGGAATAAAATTCTCTCATACTTGATGCTAACAGCATGGGGGGGGATTATAAAATATCATTAAAATTCCTCAGATGAGACTTCAGGTCAACACCAGTCTGGAGAAGAGGAAGCAAGACAGAAAGTCGCATTCAAGCGTCATTGAAGGAAAATAGTTTTATATCTAGGAGTCAGATTTCATCCTAGTGCTCAGGAAGAGGAAGCCACACCCAAGAAAGATGTAATCGGGTGGTCTTCAATTCAGTGTTGCCACGGTTACCTTGAAAAAGTTACTTAGTTAGTTTACTAATTTCTTGACTTCCTTTAATAGTAACTTTACTTATTAGTTCAAAAGTAACTAACACACGTCAATAACCTCACTTAACATAAAATATGATATTTCTAATGTGTTACCAGCATCACTGTTCACAATCTGGCAGCAGGTTGTCAAATAATGAACTTTTTTTTTTTTTTTTTTTTTTTAAAGGCTTGAAGATGTCCCACTTAACATTTACTGTCAAACTAAACATAAACTAAGACAATTATACATTGTATATTTACAACATCACATATACCTGTAGATGGATAATTTAACAATAGTCAGATGCATATATTCTTTATCATCTGCAAAGAACAACTAATATTATTGCAGCTTACAGAGGAGTAAACTGTGAGCATGTACTGTATATTGCAATTCTGTCTTGTCCAACATATGCCGTGTGTCGGTATATAGCCACGAAAAGTGTTTTATGGCATCAGCATTTCCATTGGCTGTCCATCAAAACACTCAAGATTCCTCTTCGGACCACTCATGACCATTAAACACAAGACAATTGCTTCATTTTTCTTGAACTCAACCGCAATTAACACCATGCTCAAATATGATTGGAACCCTCACATTGATTCCGATGGCCGCTGTCCTGTTCTGTGTGTTAATTGCCTCCAGGGCTGGAAACGGACAATGTGTGAACATTGGCCTCACACATGAAGGCTGCGCTTATTGACCGGACCCCCTCCACCCCTCAACCCCAACGTGCTGCCATTTCAGATTTTCCGTGTAATTACAGATTCGCGGCATCGACCACCTTCCTCCAAACGAGCAATTCCCACTTGGCTGCTGTTGCTTGGGTGTCATTGAATTAATCATCCTTCATCTACGCAGCAAACTACCGTTTCACCAACTCTAGAAAAAAACAAAAAACTTCCATTCTTCTTTAAAAAAAAAGATCTGTTTGACTGATATCCCTCTATAACCTATTTTAAAAATCCATTCCTCCAGATACAAAGAAAAAAAAAAAACTTTGCTGCCTTCAAACTTCAGTCTTGTTTGTACGTTTCTGTGGAGGGGGGGAATAAAATCCTACCTTGACAGGGCACAAACCAGAGTCACCTAATGAGCTGAGCTCCGGGCTGTTTGGCTTCTCTATCAAAGAGTACAGGAAGAGACAGAAGGAACACGACAGCGTGGACATGCCTGATGCATCTAATGAACGCCTGGCAGAGTGCTCGCTCTGTGTCCTATGACCTTTTTGAGGCTTTGATATTGGATGTACTAATAGGCCTGAATGGAGAACTTTGGTTTATACAAGGTGTGGGGAACCTTTTCCATTTCAGGGCCATATTAAATGAGATACATCATCATTTTGAGGGTTTCCACATTCTCAACCACTCAACTAATGTTTCATGCGTGGTCATAATAGTGGAAATGTACATTTTGACATGGGTCGAGCATGTAACTCCCCCACAAATTTGTATGAGCAGCGCCCGATGGAGGAAGAAAGATTTTTTATATTTATATTTAAATTTATTTATTATATTATATTTATATTATTTAATTTTTTTAATGCTAGTGCTAGAGATGCAGCCTCTGAACTGAAAAGAACGCTTTAAGCAATGGTAGTTAGTACAAAAACGTCCAGCAGGTGGGAGCAGAGTATAAGAGATCAACCAGGGCCAGATTTGTGAATAATGATGAAACTTAGCTAGATTCCAATGCTAATTGCTGCGAAACAGAAACAGAAATATACTTTTTTTTTTCCTGATGAAAGAAGAGACTCTAATCTTTCTTTTGGTAGGTTCCATATTTTTATAGCAAAAGTGCAAAATCATTCAAACTCCAGTTAAACAGCCAGGAGCGAAAAAGGGAGTTGCTTCAGTGAAGATGTGTGGGAGTGAATGAGTTAAATGAAAATTTAGCCAACTAAGCCCACCGTTACTGTAAGGTACGTGGAATTTGGTGAGTCTGTCTATCATGGGTAGATCCACAAAAAAAAACAAAAAAAAACTTAAAAATCAATGGCCAAATAAAACAAAGGAAGGCTGTGAATTTGGTACCAATCATCTATTTTAGCATTAAAATTGGTCCTTTCCTGATGCGCTTGTCATCTTAATAGCATCTAAATTTGAACCATGTATGCAGCACTGATCGGGGGTACCAAAAGATGTCGTACAGCCTGACTTTTCACAGAAAATGCTGT
Organism: Festucalex cinctus; assembly: GCF_051991245.1. Taxonomy (NCBI): domain Eukaryota; kingdom Metazoa; phylum Chordata; class Actinopteri; order Syngnathiformes; family Syngnathidae; genus Festucalex; species Festucalex cinctus. Next base: position 8,833,456 of record NC_135431.1, read on the forward strand.
TACAAGAGAATTACCCATAAAAATGAAAAAGACTGCGATAGTTACAACATTTTTGCAGCAAAAAAAATGGCCATAAAAAGTCCCAAATAAAATGCAATAAATGTTGATCCATGGAATGAAAACCCATGGCGTGTCGTCCCATTTCGAGCGCATTGTGGCGAAATGAATGGATTTGCGAAGCCTTTCATTGTGCTCACTAGTGGAAACGCTCACATTATTGGGAGCACTGATGCTTCTGTCTGAACTGCCTCAGTCAGCACATTGTGGCACAGGGAAGAATCGTGCTGTCCACAAAAAAAAAAAAAAAAAAAAAAAAAAAAAAAAAAAAACTATTTCTGGGAGAAGAAAAATTATGACCGTGGTTGGGAAATCAGACTATCGCGAGCAGTATACATTGGGCTGGAAAAGTTGCATTTCCACACCTCGGGTAAATTGAATCTCTCCTGTCTTACGGAATGCTTCACAGGCAGACAGAGGAGCCGTGCAAAGAACCACATAATAACATGGTGGCCTGTTTCTGGGAGGGAATGCTTCAATCGGCGAAAAACTCCTCAAGAGTCCAGGACAGCCCATCTGGGACATGTTATTTACCGTTTTTCAATAGATTTTTTTTAATTTATAGCCTAGAAGTATTTTTCATCTAAAAAGAGTACTGCTATCATGACTTTACTACTGCGTTCATGTATGATGAGTGATAGACTACGCTATGTTCCGACATACAGATCCAAATACCAAGGACCCCCTTGTATCGGAAAAGACTGTAATGGTAAATAACTCGGTTGATTGTCACATGCCGTAACACTGTTTAAATGTATTCCAAAAATGCCTCACTCCCAAATAAATGTCTGTCACCACCAACTACAACAAGGTATTTTAATGAGTCCAAAACTTAAAACAGTAAGGCTGTACGTGGATCGCTTATTACTTATTCCCAAAACGGTCTTCTCACCCAGTTAACACCGACAAAACAAACAGGTCGCTGTTTTCTGACAGCCATTAACCAGCCGAGGTGGCCGGTGATGGAGGGGCCGTTGGGTGGGGGGTTTGGTGGGGGCACCCGGAAGACGAAGATCTCCGACTGGGAGAGACATGACTTCAAAGCAGCCGGGATCAATGAATGCCGTTTGCCTATCGATCGCCTGCGCCTCCCGGGAGAGAGCTGTCGATCGACTGTCTTGAGCTGAGGGGCTGGAGAGGGATTAGGCACTCGGCCTTAATCAAAGTCCCCTTGACTACATTTTGTGTAAATACTCTGTAATAGGATAGATGCATTCAAGGGTTCTAGTTTGAGATCATCTTCTTACTATTGCAGCACCTAATCAAAATTACCATTGTACAAAAGGTGACTTGGTTGTCAGGGTGAGGTTACCTAGCAAGGTAGCAACTCAACGGTAGCTAGCTAAACTCGAAACCTAAGTAACAGCACAATTTCTTCCAATTCATTACGCAATATTTGGTTTCCTGTTAGCTGTAATGTTTTAAAAGTCTTACATCAAGGTATCCGCGGGTTTAAGGAAGACACATTTAAATAGGGTTTCAAGCCATTGTTATGGTTTGGAATTAGGATTTGCAGACTGGTTTGGGGTTTCAAATAAGTTTTGGGACCACTTCAATTCAACCTCCCAATCAATCAACTCACCAGGAGTGACTCAATGTTATACCACAGTGGGTAAACAAATAGAGATATTCCATGCTTGTTACATGAAGTCGTCCTGATTGTACAGTCTCACTGGAAAGCTCCTCCAGTTGGCTCTCCATCTGCTTGCCAGTGGCTTTTTCTGAAAGCAAACTCTCCACTGGATACCACTGAACTCTACTTTCCCCAGTAATAAGGCATATGCTATAGATTACTTTGCAAGTGGCAGCTGCCACTGCAATGTGGGCATATTGACAGTGTTCTGGGAAGAAGGCAAGTCAACGGGCACACTGGAGGATGGGGGGCATTTGCAGTTTTAGGGAAAACATCTAACGCTGGTGATTCATTATGAGTATACACACTCCAGCTCCTGGTGAGGAGTATACAAAGTTCAGTTGAATCCTGGAGGCTCTGTTAGTCATCAGCCTTTGGTGCACTTTGAAAGGAGGAGACCACAAAGAAGAAGAGTACATGGCTCCTGTGTGAAGTGGGGGAGTCGGGGCTGGACGGCAGCCTGCTGCCTTGGCGTCTATTATTGATCAGACAAGGAGGGGGCCTGCAATTGCCAGTAATAGAAGTTGATTGCAGCAGTTATTAGCAACAACACCAAACGACTGCTGAAGTAAAACGGTTGATGATAATGGATGGGGGTGGTTTGGGACGCCAAGCAACAGCTTGTCAACTCAGAAATTGGGGCATTTGTAAATCAAGCTACCACTGACTGTGCTCCAAATATCAGAGTTGTGAGGATAGTAAAATATGTCAAGAAACAGCCTACGTCTTTGGTACCGACTTGGGACTTCAGGCAAACTTCAAAAACCATGAGGCCTGGGCAAGACTCTACTTGCGACCTTTGCCTTTTGCCCAAAGTCAGCTGGCTTACTTGATAGCTCAAAAAGGCCCCGAGCAGGACTCAGTAATCTTGAAAACTCTGGAAGACCAGAAATAGTACCTCGCACATGCTTCTATTGGTTTCCTCTTAAATCCCTAGCAGTGTTAACAGTCATCTGATTCATAGGTGTCAAACCTGTGAGTGACACTTGATATGTCCATGGTGGAACCATGTTTCTGAACCAATTCCACCTTGGGACCAAGCTCAAATCACTGTCCTTCATGGAATAACCGGTATACTGTAAATACGTAATAACTTTCTTAGAACTGCTCCCTCAGTCTTCGTAAGTTGCTTTTCCACATGTAGTTTGTTTTTCCTCGCCCGAATCACTTGATGAAACTTTGGGGAATCTGTAGAGGTCATCTACACAATTTTTCAATTCAGCTGGTGTTGAAATGTATATATTAAATTGTGAAGTCTCTGAATTATGGTTCACCAACACGGTAACCGCGAGTCTCCAAGGGCAAGAAGAGGCCTGTTCTAAAAATAGCTCACTAAGTGATGGGACAGGAATTTCTAGGAATGTTGTAGAATTGATCATTTGACAATGTACTAACTGAGATTTAACAAACATGTTGCATACATGTTCCCTGCCTTGTTATACCATTTCTGTAAATCATTGTGTGAAATCATGAACACGATTCTCAGGAAATGTAGTTGTTCTCTTCTCACAAGGCTGTTTGCAGACATCTCACTCTTTTTTTTTTTTTCTTTTAGTCCCACAAAAAGAAAAGGGGGGGGGGGGGGGGAATGCAGGCTTCCAGTTCTTTATGGCTTTTCCAGCTGCCAGCCGCTGATAACAAAAAAGCCATTGGATGCTGAGGAGCACTCGTCCTCGCCACAACCAATGGCTGTCATCCAGCGTGTCATCTAATTAGCATCACAAAGGGTGTTTATCTGCAAGATTTCAGACACTTTTTTTCTTTTCTTTTCTTTCTGATATTCTCTTCATCAAAACAAGGCCTTGTGCTGCTCCCACACAATTTAATATTTACATTTCAACACCGATTGAACTTAACAACTGTGTCAGTTTGGACAGGTGTTAGATGTGTGAATGCTAATGTTGCACATCCCAAGTCCTAAGATATTTCTCTACAACGGGTGATCACAATTATATTTAGAGCTGCCAGACAAGAATCCCGTGTTTGCTGGCACACGTGCAGTCTGCGCTATTAAAAGCGCATGCAAGGCAAATAGTTGATCAGTTTCCCAAGCTCGACAGCCAGTGTTTAACACAGTAGGGTAAAAATGACTTAATGAACCGCACGTCTGAGGGGAAACGGCCTTGACAAGCCAGCCTCACCTCGTCCACGCGGATGCCAAAGCCATAATGAAGGATGGACCGACGTCAAGAGCGAAGTGTGGCTTTCTGCGGTTCTCCCGAGCGAGGTTGCATTGAACATTCCCAGTTTAAATCAAGACGGTCCCGCGTGCCAGGGCAAATCCACAAAGCGAATGGTCTGGGTTGCGGCGTGGGCCAGCAGATGCCGATAGGAGCTATGACCTATCCTTTGAATACGAATGGCTTCTAACTGCCCCGAATGGCAACATGTCAAGACTGTGTGCATTAGCCACCGATTTATGCCTTTTGAGGCCGCACTTTGACTGACAAACGGAGCCAACAAAGCGGGTCCTGAGAGAAACGGATCATCAAATTAGCATATGTGGGTCACCGGCGGATCCCGTCAAGACCTGCTGAGGCAGATGTGTCTGACAGCACGCTGGGCAGAACGGAGCGAGGCTGACAACTTAAAGCTCAATGCTCTACGTTTCCTCGTCCAATTGCTGATGCGTACGTTCGTACACAGTTTCGAGGTTATAACACACGTGCAATGAATTAGTTTGCGGGCAGTGTGAGACTACGTGGTCACGTGGCAAAAGAGAGCATGCTCAGTTACAACTGTACTTGCTGTTTTTGCTTCATAAATATTAGCTGTCATGTTCATTACCTCTGAACCATTGCCAGGAGGTTTGAGAGCTGATGCTCTTACAAATTGCGGCTAAAACCTTATTTTATCTTGTGAATTTTGTGGGTTGGGTTCTTTCGCTGTACACCGCTTTATCTTTTCTCTAATGATGACATGAACATGTTCATTTTTGTTGGTACTTCTACTAGTTAAGACAACCTGCACGTCAGACTAATATGTCAGGTTTTGTTTCCAATCAAAATCATTAATGCAATTCCCTGACACTTTTGATATTTAGATAACAAAGACAAAATTTGCTCCAACTTTGTTAGACATAGCATGTTCCGATTTCTGGATATGTTGCCCCCGGTAGAACGGAACTTTGTCGTAAAACGAAGGAAAACTGTAGAGCGCATACTAAGGGTACTCTGTAGAGTACTCAAGTCTCAAGCGCCATATTTTAGTTTGTTGTTTGTATGGTTAGCTGATAACTCGCTAGTAAAGACAAAATTGGCAAAAATTGATGAACTACAGTAAATCTGACCCAAAAATAATTGAACTCTTCACCAGGGGTCTATGACGCTATGTAGAAATCGGTTGTTTTTCTACAGTGATTAACACAAGGCCACCTTAAAACAATCAACCTATCAAGCAATGAACCATACAGTAAAATTTACATTATTTCATGCAACAGATTTCCATCAAAAGCAAAACATATAACATTATGAGTAGTTACGAATATTAACGCCTCCCCATCATTCATCAAGTCATACCTCATAAACTATTGCATTACTCAAATGTGACATTTTTTCACAGATATTACATTCCGCATTGATACATTTTTCATCCTAGCAATGGGACCACAGTGGGTGCACTATTGGTAGAGTGAGCTACTGCCATAGTGAGCGCACATGGAACTCCAAAGTTATCCCGACAGTTTTAGACTTAACATTTACTTTTTTTTTGTGGAAATTCATTTCTTAAGCGCCAATAGGCAGCCAAAGGCGATAAACAAAGTTGACCTTTGGAAAATCAGCCTGCTTGTGCATAATCCTTAAACGGTAACAGCGCTATCACAAATTATTCTTTGCAGAGGGTAATCACGAGAGAAGCATTAATGTGATTGGAATATCTCGTGAGTGGGAAGCTGATTTTTTTATTTTATTTTTTGTGCACTGCACGCAGACTTAGACCATGTCCACACAACACGGCAGCCCCACAAAGAGGCTTAGTGAAGTGTCGTGTCGAGCTGTAGGCCAGGGGAACATGATACGCGCACATCCCTCGGTGGGGCACAACTCAATGTGTGCTTCAACGGATTTGTTATCACAAAGCTTCGTCTCTTGTAATCCCCGTTGGATTTCCCTTCAATAGGACTGGTACCACCTATGCTAATCTTTATTCTATCAGATTTGAAAAGTTCTTGGCAAGAGATACCGTATCTCAGATGTTCAACTATTGCGGGTGGGTCTGGAATTTAATCGCCCGTGATACTCTGGGGTTCATTGTACATAATTGTCACTGGTTAGCTGGAACATTCCCCCCAGAGATCAAGAGCCAGTGACTCTACCAGATCTAATTTGGCCCATGTGACCTCTCTTGGTAGCGTGTTTACCCGACCAGTTCACCCACTCACTATACACACACACACGCGCGCGCGTGTGTGTGTGTGAAAGCGACTACAACAAATGTAGTTACTGAGATGAACAAGAGTGGCTCGGAACAAACGTGAGAAGAAGAAAATGAGACTTTGGAGACAGTGCATCAAAAAGTCATGCAGATTAATTAATGTGATATGGTGCATTTCATCCTGCCTAATGAGGGAGATGAATTCTGAATAATGGAGCAGATTAAGGTTAACCTTTTCCTGGAACATCTTGATATGTCCGCCTTCCCAAAGGGGATGAGGCACGAATCGTGTGAGTTAATCATACCTGATACTGTTGTACTAAACCTCAAGGATGAAGCATACGCACCACTCGCATCTTTTCACAAAGTGGAAGTAGTAGCGGAGCTTGGATTTTGGGAATGTTTGGAGTGTGGGTGGCGGAAACCAACTGTTTCACCCATGTTTATTTTTTTTCCACCCACGGTTCTATGATGTTGGGAAGCAACCAATCCAAAATTTGGGAAGAAGGCACATGGATAACACCTGATTCTACCCTCATATTTTTAGGGGCTCCAAAGTCCATCTTGGATGTCAGGAAGTGCCCAAACAAGAATTTCAAGTAATTTAACATCAAAAACAGGACAGAAAGCTATAGATGGGCTCATGGGAGACTCCATGTGGTAATCGGACCTGGATTTTGGATTCCACAGATCAAAATATAGGACATGGGTGAAACGGACTTGGTCGGGGTGAGCTTTCCAATCATACCACCCTCAACCATCTAATATTTGAAAGGACCCTACCCTGGAATTTGGGGGTGGTTAGGGTGTGCTGATCCTGAAATTAAAAATCAGAAGATCAGTAGTCTATACTTAGATGAAACCACATTCTCCCCACATTTGTAGAGGTGAGCTTTTAGTTGAAATTACCCACATCCTGCCATGATGTCCGGAAGTATCCAAGCATGGATTGGTAGGTGCGTTGGTCATGTTGTTTGGACTAACTTCTGATCAAACAGTCATACGGATGATCCTGATTTCCACCCCTACATTTGAGGGGTGAGCTATCCAATTGTATCACCCACATGCTTTTGTGACGTCAGTAAGTACCCAAACTTGCATTGGGATTATTTGGTCCTGATTGAGAGGTTAAAATCAGTTTTTGTACAGAAGGTTGCAAAGAGATAATACAGAATTTTCAGCTTTCACCTACATTCTTTGGATGATCCGTACTCTACATACAAAACTGGAGCCTTCCAAAGGTACCACCTGAGTCTTTTTACTAATTCTATGTTAAAGGTTTTGGGAGGCAGGAATTGAGCTGTTTGAAATAACTTTTGAACAGAAGGTCGCATATGGATCATCCTAACTTCTAAAGTAAAGCTCAAACAAACCTCCCGTGCTTGTATCATTAACTCCAGCATTAATTCTATCACCCTGCCCGTGCTCAAATATGTACGCAACTGTTAAACATTTACTTTATAGTCATTCTGTGTGTGTCTATCACGGTGAACATGAGCAGCCAGGACACAAACCGAGCCTTGAACAGATGCGAGGCCACGCGCATACGGCGATCCATCCACAACGTGACCTTTTCAAATTTGCATGACGTGTGTGTTTTTCTTTTGGCTTCTACCTGCAGAGAGGTTTAGCTTATGTCCACACTGTGCTGTGTTAGGTCTCCATGGAGCGTCAGTAGATCTGCTGAATAAACATTCAGCATGATGTTAGCTTTGCTCTTTGGTTAAATCCATTTAAAAAAAAAAAAAAAAAAAAGACCAACACTGTAACGCTGCACGAACATGCAACCACTGTCCAGGCAGTTTTTTTTTGTTTTTTTTTCCAACCTGACAAAAGCTTTTGTCTCTCACGCGTTGATTAAATAAAAACCCGCAATGCATTAATTGGCCGTCTCCTGCTTTGTCTCCCTTGTCTCCGTTACACAATTATTTTACATTTGCTTTGCCGCACTCTTTGTCCACCATGCCACTCGCTCGCCCAAGCGGAGGCGTAAAGTCGTTAGCTTTATTCTGCTCTCCGGTTTTTAAGGCTTCACGAGTGTTTCAAGGGGGATAGATTGACATTAATCCCGAGAGACAAAGACAAAGAGCGTGGCGGGGAGTAATTGCAGCCTTAAAGTGCAGTGAACGGGGAGTCGTGAAGCCACGTTATTGAATATAAAATGTCACTTTTAATAAGGGTAATTTGTATGATTATGTTATATAAAAAAGATGCTTGCTAAAATGTGCCTGGGGGGGAGTATTTACTAAGATGCAGGTGCTCTTCATTGAAAGTTGAATCAGTCTTGTTTGCTTAGGTAATAGAAGCAAGCAGCATTGGACATGCACCGCCTCCTTGATGCCATTTTTTGTGCCCTGTTTATAATTAACTGCCAATTAATATGATCACATGATAATATACGATACATGCAGTAGTAGCTTGAGTTCAGAGTGACCTGACTTTCGAGTTTTCCCAAATGCCGCCGTTCAAACTATTTTTTTGCCTTGACTTGCAAGTGCAAACTTGAGAAACAAGCGCTGTATGGTGGCAGTTAACTCCAATCTAATCAGTTAAAAAAAAAAGAGCAGCACTTCGCCCAATGCAATAGAACCTGAAAACGCATAGTAAATAGCAACAACGCTAACCCAACACAGTTTCTCGGCTAGTCCAACGATCCACACCAAAAAGTGGTTATTTTGGCGGTGTTAATGATACGTGCACCATCAACCCTCCATGTGTACCCTTTTCACTTGGAAGTATCGGTTTATGTGACGCTCCTAGATTCAGAGGCCGGACGTAAATGAAAACGATTGCATGACCTTTTGGAGAGCAGAGATGGGGATTGCGTTGACAAATGACCCAGTGTTCAGCGTGGCACTGCACACAGTGATGATCCCTCGAAAACCCCTGCGATGCACGACACTGCCACTTACCTACAGGGGCAAGAAAAATCAATGAGTTCACACTGTGTTATATCACGCTCTTGTTTGTGAACTATAGCTCTTCGCGATGTCTGTACAAGGTTTTCACTTTTCACAATTCCATTTACTCACTTAGAATTATTAGTCCATAAGTGGGTATCTCAAATGAGGAAATTAATTTAGTGACAAATTACAGATCCTAGCAATGGACCCCGATACCTCGTCATTATTATTAATACTCAATCTAAGCGCTGCTTTCGATACCGTCTATCATATTACTAGGACACCTCCAGTCATGTATTGGTATTTCAGGCTTAGCACTCCCGTGGTTTCGTTCTTACCTCTCAGAGAGGACGCTCTGAGCTACGTAACATTATATGTGGAGTCCCACAGGGGTCGATACTTGGCCGTCTCTTGTTTAACATTTATATGCTTCCGCTTGGTGATATATTACGTAAATATAACTAACTTTCACTGTTGTGCTGATGATACTCAATTATATTTGCCTCTAGAAATAACAAATCCACGCAACTGCAGTAATCTGGTGGCGTGCCTCGCCGATATTAAACAATGGATGTTGTTTAATTTTTTGCTTCTTAACCCAAATGAAACCCGAGATGTTGATTGTCGGTCCCGCTTGTCATGGGCATCTGTTTACAAACATCTCTCTAAACCTTGATAAATGTATTATTAGCCAAAGTGACTTGAATGAACAGTGACCAAAAAGCTGGCCGTTTACGATATAACAATCATCAAACTTGGACAGAATACAATAAAACGAGTGCCACAGATGAATACATGCAGACGTATATAAGTCTTACGTTTGTTCTTTCGAGTGTCATAAGTGAAGTCAGCTTAGCCTTGGTTGACCCAACTACAGAAGCCATGGGAGAATTCACCCAGTGACAATAACAGGACATGGTAATAATTGGCAATAATTCACATGAAACAGGAGTCTTATCACAAGGTCACACAAACTATTGTCTGTTGATGTATAGCAACAACCAAGAAGGTCAACAATAGTGTAGAGAACCCAGAAGTGGTTGCAGGTTTCTGCAATAAACCATTTGCTAAAGAAGCACTAACAGTAGTGCTTATACTTAATACCAAAGGACATAAGCTACTGGTGTGTGAGTATACAGTGATTAAGAGCAGTCGCAGTCAGTACCCAGCGGGGAAGAAGCGCAATGTCCCCAATGCCCCACATGAGGTCTTTAGTGAGTGACATATCTTCGCATAGCTAATCAAGAATTAAACGTTGGGCTCGCTCTAACGAGGGATAATATGCTGTTGGTAAGATAACACCTCGGTGAGAGGTAGTGGGCCACGACTCTTCATTTACAGTCAATCATCGGCCTATTAGGACGTGTCACTCAGTTGATTTACGGACTTGTCTGCGCTTAGAAATGGTCATTCCCGTCTCCTTCGTTATAAACATCCATCACATTTCGGTTGGGCTGGAATTGAGATAGTTGTGCACAGTACCTACTCGGCTCGGTACATCTTCAATCAGTGTGGCTTTCCACTGGCAAAACCAAGTAAGACAGTCTTATCTGGTTCCAAGCGAGGAGACATTTGAGGATACACAGACTGAAGTGACAAACGTCCTTAATGTTACCTGACCCCGCTGCCTTAGTTCTGGACGCTGCAGTAATGCACTCCACAGTGTCTGCTTTGCTGCAGCGATGCATATAGATCAACTTTTAAGTTTCCTAGGAAATTAAACAGCCCCTTGGTCTGCTTTTGGACCAAACTTGAGCATTTTCCTTTCCTTGCAGTCAAAGTCTGCAAGGGATAATTGATTGTCTCATTTTCAACCTATTCAATAGTCACAATTGCAAATCCTCTAAGGATAGGCTTGCTGCTTCTGTTACTACTTCTACGACTACTAAACTCTTCTTGGAATCTCCCGGCAGTCTGGATGCTGCCCTGCAGAACTTGGCTACCATCTCACAAGTCAGCCTTGGTATAACCCCAGACATCTAGTTTGGGGGAGAGAAGACCAGTAAGAACACACTTGCAATTTTTTTTCCTCTTCCTCAGTGTGCCTCCAATTTTTATTTTTATTTTTTTTTAGAATTTTAATACAGGAGACCCTCGTTCAGCTGCAGTCCAGCTTTCACAATTTCCCCAACAGACTGAAGCAGAGTGGGAGAGCTGCATTAAATACTCCCTGTCAACCCTTTTTTTCCTGCTTGTGCAACATGAAGCAAGAGCGCTGCAACCCTTTGTGCGAGCCCATCAATACGTCTGAAGATGCTCTATGACACGTGCGGTAAAGACCATCCCTGAAGTCATCCATCAGCGACAGGACAAGCCCTCACCCATCCCCTTCCCAGCAAGTCCACCCGTCTGCCTCTTAGCACAAGCCATGTCCTGCAGAAGGTGTTTAATAGGGCCCATTCGTCAGCTGGGCTTGTCTAAAACAATGCGCTCCGTAATCTAGCAAGGAGAGGCTAATCCTTGAGGATGTCTGCATCTGTGAAAATAAGGCGGGGTTTTTACTGAAGCAAGCATGTGTCAGGAACATTTATTTGATTTGTTGCAGTCAGCAGCTTGTTCTATCAGGATGTACAGTTTTGTGGGGAAAAGGTTCAAATATATGTATGGCAATTGGGGCTGGTTGTTGGATTATAAAAGAGATTCAAAGAGCAAGATTGCATTGCTCAACAACCAATTGAGAACATTTTATAATGCTGCGTTTTTGATGAACGTCATCTCAAGCCAGAATTGTTTCTCTCAAAACCTCACCACGGACTTATGACATGGTGAAATTAAAAAGAAAATCAGGGTGAAAATGTTCACCATAGGAAACAAAAGTAAAACATTACAGTGGATCATCAGTTCTTCGATGTCAACCTAATATTTGACACGTGAATAACGTACATTATCATAAGCAGGAATGTGCTTTTCGAATCCATTCATCATGAAAAGTCCGTTGTAGCACAAATGCTAGTCTACTTTCCTGAGAACTGATTATAACTTCACTTCTGTGATTTCCCTCAGGGATAAAAATGTGTATTAAAAGTAAGTAATAAGAATTTCAAAGTTCAAAGTCTTGATGTCTTTGTGATGTTGTCTAATTGAAACATTGATCAAGTCTGACAACGGCAGGTGATAAATGCCCAGCTCTGGTGTTGTTAGTGGTTTGCCAGCAGAAGGCAGGTACTGATAACGGTCTACGACTGCTCTGCCTTTCAATAGCAGCTCCCCAGGGGCCCATTAGAAAGGAGAGAGATGGATGTGTGAATGTGATGTTTGGAGCCAGCGCGGGCCTGCATGACTGAGAGGCAAAGACACGAGCAAACAAAATACTGGAGTTCATCTCGAGCGAAAAGCAACCTTCCTTCCGCTGACTTTCATCGAAGCCAGGACCCCGTGTTTCGGGAAGGTACCTTAAGCCCTTTCCGGTGCCATCTGCTATCTGGTATCGCCACTATCTCGCTGACTGAGAGCCAGTTGGCAACGGATCTGAGTACCGCGAGACTCGAGAGGCAAAAAGACAACTCTAGCTGGCCAGGTTTTGCAGTCTTCTTGTCCAAAGGGGAAAAAAAAAAAAGGTTTTGTCTATGCAGGTGCTTGCCAAAGATGTATCCTTTGACAGCGTGCTATTTGCAGCTCACAACATCTGCCAATAGTCGTATATCACCTGTAACGTTAGATGACCTTAAAACCGTCCCCTCTCGCTCCAGCCTCAGGCACGACACACTGAAAGGGAAGCAGCGGTCGAAAGTTTTTGCCTTCGGTGGCAATAAATCATTTCAAGCGCATCCATTTCCACCAGCGTGCACCTCCGGATCATACATAAACAACAATTGAATACATCTGTCAGGGAGCGCGGTCCCCAGAGGAGAATGCTTATGAAGACAGACGGTCATGCGTTCAATAATTAAAACAGATGTGATTCCTATTAGCCACGGTGGAAGGCTCATTAATAATTAATGTGCTCCTCGTGTACCCCGCCCAGCTTCCTCTCATTTTTCACCTCCGTACCGCTTCTGCTCCTCACCGTTTCCTCGCAGTTCCCACGATTTATGACTAAACGTCACACAAGCGGTTAGTGGGAGTGTCTACTTGGACTTTTAAGCCTGACAGGGGTGAACAGCAGCTGTGTGGGCAAGAGGAAGTGTGAAGTAGAGGGAAAACGTTGAGAGGTTACAGTTAAGTTTCATGTGAGGTGCAAGTGCAGTCAGCTTACTGCAACGTTGGAATTCTCTCAGAAGTTGTAATTGAACACAAGCAACTTTCACACACAGTCTTTACGGCACAAAGTAGCTTTCAGACATCGAATCAAAGCTATCATTTTGTTCATGGCGCACCGGCAAACCTTTTCACTTCATCTCACGAAAGTCTGCTAGCTTAATGTTATCATAAAATGAGAAAACCATACACATCATAATGACAATGAGAATAGAGGTTCCGGTAGTTATAAACCTTCAAACAATTGCTACTTTAAAACACACGGAGCAACACAAACAAAGTAGGAGCGTGAATTGCCTAGTATCTGGCGATGATCCGTATCACGATTCAAAGGTTTGACACCGATTAATCCTAATACAAATTTTTTTTAAACTAAATTTAGAAAATAGTAATCAGTAAACATGTACACCGTAAGGTTTGTATGATAATGTATTTATCTGAAACTTCAACACTGCATTTAACAAACAGGTTGCAATCTTTTTCATGTTTGAACAGCATTAAAATATTAAGGCTTCATGTTCCATTAATATAAATAACATTGTTCCATGCTTAAAGTGTGAACTCTAACCCTACGTAAGACTTTTTGTTGAATATTTCGATAAAAAATTGTTGGTTAAATATCGATTTGGCCTCATATTAAGTCAAAGAATTGCGGACTGTAATATCAGTTTTTAATCAGTATCAGAAGGCGGCCATTTTGCCACTTGCTGTCGACTGAAGATGACATCACAGTTGCTCAGCAGTTAACAACCAATCACAGCTCAACTTCAAAAAAAAAAAAAAGAGGTGATTGTGATGTCATCTTCAGTCGACAGTAAGTGACAAAATGGCTGTCCCCTGAGGTGGATAAAAATGGCTGGATTTTGCCACATAACTCATATTCCACAAATGTAATATTAATCAGAGTTTCATGTGTAGACTGGTGAGGTCACATAGAACATGTTATTGCCAAGAAATGTTTAAGCCTTAAGGTTGGCTTCACCTTTAAAGCATTAAAATAAAAACAATTGCTTAGATGGGGTGAACAATGAACAGCGATATAACGGGGTTCACTGTTACGGAATTGTAACTGAAAATGGTTGTGACAATACCCCATTTTTATTGTTAATGCTCGATTTCCAGTATTCCACAAACCTATTTTACTTGTCGCGCAACAACATTAACGAGAATCTACCGGCGAAGTGAGACGAGACATCTTTATGCGGCCCCTGCATGATGAATCGCCGCAAGAATGCAGAGTGGGCGGCTGAAATTGAAACAGCCGTCTGCTGATGTCACCCCATCCGTCACCGCATGTCCCCTATTAATCCATCCCCTCGCTGCCTTTGTGCCCCCCTCCATCCCGGCCCGTTAAAAAGAGCCGAAGCGACAGCCACTGTCCATCCATCTCTTTGATGACACGAACCGCAGAGCCAAACGCAGAGACGAGCCTCGGGCAGGATCAGCAAAGCAACATGAAAAAGTTTGAAATTAATATTACTTTGATAAATGGCACAAAAGCCATAATTCATGATCAGAACTGTAGATTAAAATGCCAAGATGGCAACAGTTAGCTGCTAGTTAGACAATTTATAATAATATATAATGTGATCTCAAAACATATTCTCGGGTTTTTATATCACACTCTTAATAAATAATAGTGGTGATTTTTATTTTATTTATTTATTTATTTTTTTTTACATTCAAATAGATTCAGTACGTTTTTAATGTTAGTTCCAGAACATGTGGATGGTGATTTTAATTATTTATGTTTTTTTCCAATCAGATTTCATGTGTTGCCTTCAGAACTTGTAACTTAAACTGTAGAGCACATTATTAGCAATTGGAATGTTTCTTTTAACCAATCAGATTTCAAATTTGTCCTGGCCCTCGATGATGTCATCATTTTTCTGTCCTTTGACTGGTTATTGAGATCAAAACAAGTTAGAGAAAACGTTGAAGAGCAAAACACTTCTGTGGTTATCTACACACAATGCATTTAATAATCAGCATTTCCTGTTTTTTGATATTTTTGTTTTATTTTTTCATTGATGGTTTCTATAATTGCGACATGATAGTGGTGGTTGTCAGAGACAAATTACGTGGGTTAAGACCCAGATACCAAATTCACTTCCCACCAGTGGTGAAATATAAGTACAGTAATATCGAGCTGAAATTGCGCTTGAAAGAAGTGAAATATTGAATCTAATAAAGCAAATTACCAATGTCAGCATGACGGGTACTCCAGGTACCCACTTGCCCTGCCCACAACACTTGCACTGCTTGAGAGAGAAGCCGAAGACTCATTCATCAATCTCTCAAAGGGGGCGAGTGCTATACATCAATCTGTCAACAGCCGCCGCAAGACCGACACTCCCTCCTCCGCATGCCGCTGTGCATCCCCGCGCCAAAACTCAGCGCTGCGCAGAAACCACACTCGGGATAGGGTGACCGGCGCTCGTTATGTGACGGATGAGCTTTGAAATGAAAGCGCAGCAATAACTATAATAAACCCAGTCGGAGTCGAGGCATCGGTCGGACGTCCGCCGGCTTTTGATAAATCGGATGTCGAGAATCACAGTTCGAACCATCCTCGGAATGTCGAGTTCAAGTTCTGCCAAGTTTAGTGAATCTGAAATCTGACTGGTGTAGAAAAAAAAACTATTGCTAAGAGTGTGTAGCGTACGTATAATGGGCTATACCACAACCTGATTCTGGTGCGATCCGCTTGCCACTTCACACCCTTAAGACAACTTTTGGTCAAGTGTCCAACAGTATGGCTTGAAGACACGGGAAGAGAGCATAGACACACTTTAGACACTGACACGGTGAGACAAGCTATTCGAAGGAAGGAAGCCATGACGGATGACCTTTAAGTGCACCCGGCTCGCCATCTTTCCATCTATCTTGAGGGCGTGCGACATCAAGCCAAGTTCAGGAAGTCAGACCCTCCTGCGATGAATTAGACTTTAATATGATTTGATTATAATAAGCCTTGACGGAGAGTTACTTATGTACATGTCTATATGTATAGCGCTGGTCTGATGTTGAAGGATAATGATGATTGTTTCAATCGCCAATCATCCTCCACCCCGCTCCATTAGAGGAACAGCAATCAGATCATCGCTGGCTTTGCACTGAATATGTCGGGATGAAAACCCCGGCCTGATTATTTCCAGGAGGCGGCTCGATTCGGGACCCTGTTCCCTTCACCTTCTCCTTTTAAAAGCTCTTGTCACAGCGATGAGAGCTGGGGTGTTGAAAAGCAACGAAGATACAGTGCGATGGCACGAAGGCATTCAAAGTGGGAGTATATTAACTGTAATGACTCCTGGCCATAAGGCATTATTAATGCAGAGATGCTTAGCGTAGTTTGGAAGAGAGATTTACAAACTCATGTGTGCAGGTGGTGCACAGATAAAAAAAATTAATCACAGTTTGGTAGCATAATTTCATTGTTTTTTCTTCCCCCGTCAATTGTGATTTTTCACAAAATAGGTTAAAAATGAGCAACTCCACTAGTAAATCTATTGCTTGAGTGCAAAAATAGAATGAAAATGATGTTAAAAAATGTTAGTAAAATCAAAATAGCGCATCTTAAAATAGTGGGCCTAGCTTTTTAGAGAGTACTTCATTCAACTATACAAATCTGTCTGGGGTTAAAAAAAAATAAAATAAATAAATAAATAAAGAATGCATTTTTAAAAATATTTTTAAAAATGCATTTTTATTTATTTATTTATTGTTATATAAATTTTTCAAGCAATATTATTTGCAATATCTATAGCTGTTTGAGCCTTTCATCTTCATTGGCGAGCAGTTGCGCCACCTATGTTGGGAAATTGAAGCAGGTACGTGACTTACAAAATTTGTAAAAGTTGGAAACACACCACCCTTGTCCTGAAAATTTCACATTCTCTATATTGTCCCTAACACTCAGTATGAAAAGAATGTACTAATCTAATATATTCCCAACAATGCAAATACCATCCCCACAGTGACTGGTGATATGACCCATTTTAATTTTGCCAACACTGATGTACCTCAGCATAAAAAAAAAAAAAAAAAGCGCCGCAATTCTAACCAGCCTTTCTTCCTCTTTGGCTCAGTGGTACATTGTGTGGGTGTGTGAGGTTTGGAGGATCACAACTATTGTTTTTGTTGGCGTCGGAAGGCCTCACAGAAACATTTGCACCCGAAGGGCTGCGCTAAATTTAATCTTATATGAAGAACTGGATTGAATCATTCTAATCCAAAATGTTTGAGAACATACATTAGAATTCTGTGAACAAACGGCAGAACAAGATCTGTTAAACCGGTCTTGGCATTAGGATATCTTGAGAACATGGCCAATGACTCAGCTGAAATCATTCTTTCTATGGCTGTCCAGATTAACGCTCAGATAAACACACAAGAGATTGGGTGCAGCATGCACAGGCAAGCACAGGTTTGTCTTTTGCATAACACCACCTTCACTTCAAGAGGGGGCAGTGAGTTATTTTAATGTTGAATAAGTTACAAAATAGGTATTTGGATTTCCACCTAATTAATATGAAGCAGTTTTGGATTGCAGTACAATGGCAAAGGATTTGGCAATTCGTAGTAAGTCTTCCTGTGTCAATTTTCAACAACAACCCCTGATCAAACCACAAAAGGGCAAGGAAAAACTAAAAAAAACAAACTAAAAAACTAAATAAAACTAAAAAAACAGGAGAAAAAAAATAAGAAAAAAAAGATATAAATAATAACAATAGAAAATTACAGGGTTTAATAAATAAGTTAAAGTAAAAAAAACAAAAAACAAAAAAAACAAAAAAACAAAAACAAAGTGGCCCTCGCATCTTTCTATTTTTCTGTATATGGCCCCCGGACACCCCTGGCGTAATTCATAGCATAGAAAGCCAAAATGTCAAATTTCAGCTTGATCGGATCAGCGTTGCCGATATCGCAATTTGAATTTTTTTCATTTTCATGAAAATTGACGGAAAAAAATCAAACTGCATTATCTCAGAAACGGTTTTTCATATCAAGCTGAATTTGGAAATTTGGCTTTCCATGCTATGAGATACCTACACACAAAAAAAATCTCAGCAACATCTGAAAAAGTAGGCTTTCACTCATTAGGTGAACTGAGGTGGAATGAACCTGTTCTTGGTTGTTTGAAAAAGGCTTTTTCAGTTCCTGAGGATAGTCATGTTGTTGCCAACTCTCTAATAGTCGTTTTTGGGTAACGATCGGCCCTTCCATAACAACCCTCCAAATAAGTCACTGACTATGAATAATCAAAACCGTCCTCACCTCTCTATTCCTAGACATCTCCCAACCTATACATACGCAAGCATGTGACGTGGCTTCAGGTTGGCGCTGACATTTGGCACCTCCCATTTATCTTGGAAAAGGTCACAGACGGTAGCAGGTTCTATAATGAGTCACATGCAGCGAGCGGATCAAAGTTCGCACCGCCACCGGAAAAGGTCAGCGGACGGGGGTACGCGCGCCCAAGGCACCGTGTTACCAGTCGCTCATCGATAAGTGAAATGTCGAGAGGTTTTGAGGGGAGTTTAAGCGCAACCATCAGTCATCTGGCATTGATCAGGACGGGAAAAGCAAAAGAGTGGCGGTACCTTGACTTAGGACTTTAATTTGTACCACGCTTGTAACTTAATTCTCAGATCTTGATTTGGCCATGCAACACAAATAAAAATAAACTTGTCAGGTATGGTACCACTGTATGGAGTTTTCAAAGTTTCCGTGACATCGGGATCTCTTCTGGATGATTGGACAAACAATCCCAAAGACACGCTCCAGTAAAAGTCTCAGGAGACCAGAAATTGTAAAAGCTGCAAACACCCGCACCATCGACTGGACTAAGTAGTACCTCCCGACAGTGTTCCCGATACACGCGCCGCTGTTCTGCCAGGCTTACTGATGAGATAAGGAGCGGTCCGTGTCTGTGCCACCGGTGCAGGCTGATAAGCAGCGCTCGGGGTCCGCTGGTGTGCTCGCAGCTCACTGTCCAAACCAGGTTTTCGGCAGCTGATAAGACCATAAATCCCCGCAAAGCCGCAAGGGGAGAAACAGGGAGGTGAATACGCAGTACCATCTAATAGAGGGTATTTAAGGTAAAGGGCATTGTTTGACTGTACTGTACTGGTTACAGCAAAATAGTATAGCTTAGACGTTACAGTAAGGTTGTAAAAAAGCTGAGATTTAAGAATAGCTCTCTCACTGACATTTTCAGAACTCTTTAGGCCACTTAGTTGTTTCATTTCAGGCACTCCAGAGACCCAACAAATTGTACACAAACAATTCAAAAGTCAATTTTCCTGGTCCACTTACAGATCTCCATCTAATGGCAAATGATCCGCGACACACACTAATGATATAATCTACCAAAGTACTCGAGTCCAATTAAACAAAAACCAAGCAGTAACCAGAGCCAATTTTGATCAAACCCCAATCTATTTCCCAACAGCTGTCCGGCGGCAACCCAATGCACAGCGCAAAAATTGCTCGGGTCTCATCAGAAGAAGAATGCTAGGTGAATTGAAATTGAACGATGGCCCATGAGCTGAGGTAAGGATTATATTTCGGAAGTATAAATATTAGAACCGCGGGGCGTGAAACTGTACAACAGATGGCGTGCTGAGGAATTTCCGGCACCAATCCCAGACCTTTAGCATCACGTAATTGGAAATTCATTCAAATGAAGCATGCTTAAGGGCGGGCATTCATGACCAACAGCAAATAGTCTGCCTATTACGGTAAATTTAGACAAATGGTTGTAACGCACGAGAAGGCGCCCAACCAGCACACCTATACACCCTTTAATTGCAAGCTGTTATTTTCTGCATTATTACCTGCTCTGTGCTTAATCTATTTATAAATAATGTGGTCTTTTTGGTGATAGATAACAAATATCGGTAATTAAGAATTGCCCTTCCATCATCCAACATAGAATCTCATTCCCGTCATTTTCCCCCTTTTTGCCTCTGCATTTGTTGTAGTCTCCGAGGCAGATGTTGCAATGAGGTGAGGCATCAGGCAGCCCGCCTCCCCCCACCCGTCTTCGCCCTCTCTCACTTCGCTCCCTCCATACAAATACCTCTCCATCCATCTTACTGCAACGATGCTTTCCCTCCCAATGCCGCCGCGGCTCCCTGCTGCAGACCTTCCTATGGATGTCATTGACCCTCATCACCAGATAATTAGGAGGGATGACAAAGGCTGCGATGGGGCCTAACTATAAGACGTATACAACTGGAAAGCAAAATGGATGGATACTAACTTGGTTTAGTAAAACAAAGTAAACACGATTAGCTCTTATCTCGATTATGTTTCATGTTTCTTTGCTCCAGCAAGAACACAAACCTGTGACAAAACACAATATAATGTACAGTTTTAACAGAACAGGTAACAGAGCACATTTTTATTGATTGTTTAGCTACCCAATAGTAGAAAACACAATCAAACTGAGTCAAAACATTATAATCGTTCAACGTTTCAAAACAGACAATATGGTGTTATTGATTTAATGTGGCTGTTAAAATTCAAGTCTGAGTCCAATATTGCTCGTAGGTTTCTAACGTTATTACATTTTCGAGAGAGTCTCAAGGTGACTGATAACACGTTCTCTGTTTCTGTAGGCCACAGACAACGATTTCAGTTTTATCTGAGTTGAGCTGGAAAAAAAATAATAATTTGCATCCACACACTGTTCGATTCACTGACAGAGTGACTTGCCCAAATTGAATCATAAATCTGAGTGTCATCTGCAGAGCCGTGTTAGGACACTTTATATCTGCATATTAACTGGGCAAATCGGAACGATCCCAGGATTGTCTCCTGAGGAACATGTATAAAATATAAATGTTTTTATTGGTTGTTCAGCCATGTAAAAGGAGAATATGGACAGAATGTTAACAATTTAAGTGGACTTCAGAGTCAACGGCGTGTAATAACTTTATCCTATTTGTGGTTTTTCAGATAGAAGCAAAACGATTGGAGCTTCTCATCAGTCAGAGACGATAAGTTATTTGGGCCCCTTTTACAGGACATTAAACATCCATTTAAATGTAATCTTCTTCTTAACTGTTGCACTAGTCCAAGTCGCAGATGCTCTAAAATACAACAGGAGGTGTCTGTTTGACAGCAGCGCTGTAGGCCCAGGGCCATACGCGCCTGCCATTAGGGAGAATAATGATGGATATCGGAGTTGCCATTAATCTTGGTCAGGTGTGTGTGAGGAGGGCCAAGCGTGTCCTCTGTCATGCCGCCTTCCCCCCACGGGAGCCAGGTGGCCACCAGACAGCACAAGGTCAGCGAGGAAGGTCGAGTCTGGCCCCACTAGGTCGGCCACAAATGCACAGAGTCACGCTGAATTACTATTGATTGCCACACTGAAATGGGAGAACCCACAGAGAAAATGCAAGGTAGGATTTCAATTTTTAAATGTTTTTTTCAGTTGAACGTGTCGTGGTAACTTGACTTATGTGCTACTCTAGGCCGCAACTTATCCCCTTCTTATCAATACACAAATACTACACAGTATGGTCAGTAAGTACTTGTTTCTTTATCCATCCATCCATCCATCCATCCATCCATCCATCTGCTAAAATGCTTCACACTCATATAAACTTTAAGTGAACTACTTTGCACCCATTTTATTTTCAGATGAACTCTACCAGACAGCGTGGCTGTGTTTAAAATGAGTCACACAGTCTGGGGCAGAAGCGAAAACGAGAACTTTCATTGCTAATGGATAATCACGTACTTACTTCCATACACTTCCATCCAAGTAGACAGGATGCTAATCTAAGAAAATGCAGCGTTTCACTATTGCGCTTTCCCCACCCCTTTGTAGTGCAACGCCATTTTTTGTAACCGGATAGGGAACAATCCCAAATAAAAAGAGAGGAAGCAAGAGAATTGTCAGCGCATCTTTGCCAGTTTGTAACCGACAACAACTCTAGTCTCGTTGCTGCGAGTAAAAACCAAAAGTCTTGTCTTATCATCCTTGTTTCTATGTGTTCAATATGTTTTGGTGTGTAAACCAAACAATACGGTTTCACTGTATTATGAATACTGTACTATATTTCCACAAATACTGGAACGTATATTTACTCAACTGCAGATGTCTGTAAATATATATATATATTTTTATATATATAGGAGAGTGTTCATGTTTAACAGAGATGGGTCACCCCATCTTCTTGGAGCATACACCTTTTTAAAAAGCCCAAATAAGTGTGTTGATACTGTTCTTTGTAACAAAAATTACACTTATTCCTCTTTTTTTTTTCCTAATGGGGAAAAAATGGGTGTTGAGTTGACTAATTTGGACACACCATCCACACTGTTCAAGGAAGAAAAGCAGGAAACCGTGACAACATGAATAGGTTTCATTTTGTATTGATTACAATGGACAGCTAAATACGTCCTGTCATACTGACACTGAATTCACAGTGAGATGTGTCGCCGCGAAAAGCTTTCACTCCCCGCTGTCTGCCTGGTGCAAAGCTGCTTGGCGTACAACATGTGTGAACGCACACCCCCGCAGAAACACTTTCAAATTCACAAACACACATGAACGCGCACGCCCACACGGGACAAATCAAAGCCACCGCCGAGCGTTCTGGTTTTGCTCATTTACGTTTTTCGGCGGCGCTATTCCTGGCCACGCGGGCCCCGTCAGTGTGGATTTGAGAGGATTGATAATTCTCTTTGTTAAGTGACGGGCCCCGCAGCCTCAGCGTAATCCCACCCTGAACTCTACGTAACCTCCAATACTGCAAAATGGAACAAAGTAACCCCAAAAGCAAGGATGCCAACTGGCTGTTCAGTCAACGGAGCGCAGGAATTTGTGTCTTCCGGGGGGAAGGCGCCCACAGGGCACTGATAACCTCGTTCAAGATACGCTATCGGCGATCAAGATGCTGGTAGCACACGCCACAGCGTTGATGGTGTGTAGCAGAAGATTAGAGTTAAAACACTGTGCCAGAAATGACACATTTTGAGCCTGAAGCAGTTTTGTTACTTTGATGACTGCATGCTACTGAACATTTATTGGGCAAATCTCACAATAAATTTAATTGGGGGTTACACCATCAAAAATCCACAGCAATATCCTAACCTGATCAAGGCAAATCTATCTATTGCAGCACACTTGGCACACCCCCTTTCAACTGTACACACCCTAAAAAAACAACAACAACAAAAAACAAACAAAAAAACAGCAAAATAAAAACTGAGTTTTTATTTTATTTTATTATATTAAATTATTCATTTTACAGTTAAAAAAATATTCTTTTAAAGGAGATATGTTCATGCTTGAAAAGGCTGGCGCACCCCCATGCTAAATAACACCCTAAAAAAATAAAAATAAAAAATAAAAGTCAAAATAATGCCTGTAGGAACTCATTTTTTTATTAATCACATTTTTTTTATATACATTTTATTATAAAACCCACATTTTTCAACATAGATGGCGCACCCCCACTCCATTAAGACCATAAAAATGTAAATAAATAAATAAATAAAGCCTGTAGGCGCTACTATTGTAATGAAATTGCTCACATTTTAGTACAAATTTGAATTTGATAGAGGAAATGTACAGGATAAACAGGCGATGGAGTTTATTGTTTATAATGATAGGCAATCATTTTATAGCACTGTTGTTAATGTTTAACAAAGGTGGTGCACCCCAGCTCTCCGGAAAGCACGCTAAAAAACATTTTAAGAAATTCTTCATGTTTAACCCCCATGTTTAAAAAAAAAGATATATTTTTTTGCCATGCACCACTTTCAACATCTGTGCACACCCTAAAAAAACTGCACTTTTTAATTATCTTTTTAATGCAGTTGAGCAACCATAAATGTTTAACCAGTCTATTTTGTGACAATCTAAATCACTCTTGGCCGCTGGCGTACCTTCGCACCCCCTGGGATTGCCTGATCGACAGAGCAAAAACAGAAGGTGTTTAGCAGTGATGGAATTTAACGCCTCCTGATCTCCACTTGAATCCTTTTTAATTTCATACAGTTAGTGAGGGACTGTGTCTGTGTGTTTATAAATGTGTGTAGCCCCTAACCACCTGCTTCAATGTGCTCTGCATGCTAACAAAGTAGAGCAGGCACACACACAGAACGCACAATATATGCAAACGGCAAGGACATGGACCAGTTATCCCTCAAGGAGGAGATAGGACAAAGCGGAGAGAGTACAATTTTAATAGACATACCCTGACTCTCTTCACTTTCTCCCTCTGATGGCTAGAATATCAATGTTGGTACCAAGAGTGTAAACAAAGCCTGAGAAGTCGGCTAAACTATGGCAAGCTCCACCATTTTGGAAGGTGGTCTGATTTCCAAAAAGAAAATAGATTTTTTTTTTTTTTAGCTTGGTTGTATTTGTGTTGGAATGTTATTCCTAATGATTTTTTAGAACAAGTTCATGAAACTGGCTTTCGGAAAAAAATTCTGGTTTCAACGCAACGTTTCTCGGCGTGGACGTCCCAATTAGCAGTTAACGTCATCCTAACAAGCAGTTCTCTTGCCGTTTAGAAATAAACCGAAGGCCTTTGAATAAATGTGTTTGTTTTACTGTCGGTTTGGTGGTGGCGGTTTTACACTGTGGCAGTCAAACATGCATCTGGAGGCGGCTTTTTATATCTTCACAGTGGCCCACTGTCATTACGAAAGCTTAAAATTGTAACGGCAGGTTTAACGTTCATTAGTCGAGCTGGTCACAAGACACTTTACATTCTGTGATTGGCGCTCTGTTGTAGTCTGATGTGGTCAAGCAAAAACAAGACTGCATTTACACTTGCCAATATGTTTCCAAGAGCTGTAGTTGGTTACTAAACTTAAATAGAATGAGTAAAAATATGTGGCCTGAAAAGAGCTTATTCGGCAAATACAGTCAGTAAAATGAAATTCTCAGGCTAAACAAACAAATTTAAACAAGTAAATTGAACAATTTTGGTCATTAGTTAATAGTCATGGATAAATTGTGTACAGTTGGTTACTACATTTTTTTTTCATTCTAAGCTCTGAGTCTAGATTTTCTCTTAAGCACCACAACATGGATGCTAACTAGCATTAGCATTAAGCTAGCAAACTTTATTTAAATACACAAGGTGCTCTGTTTTCTGTTTAGCGTGACAGTAAAGTTCTTTCGACTTGACCTTGCTCCAATTTGCTGTCATTTGTAAAGTGCAGTGACAGAAAAAAAAATCGTGAAAAAGTCAGCTTTTACGGGCAGTGTGAAAGCGGCTACGTCGGCTAGTGACAACTCTTCGCGGCACTGTATCCCACAGCTGCGGTTTCTGGTCGATGGGGCCGGCCGTGTTAGCATTGCAGATGGCCGTCACGTGAAAGGCATCATGCAGGAAATCAATCAAGGCCGAAACGTTTGAGCTCGGGAGAGAGATTCCGCGGGGATGCGGTGCGCTCAGATCTGACGAGGCCGGGATTTGGCAGCGGCAGCTCGGCTTGTCACAATATTGATTTAGAAATAATTACCCAGACTGCTTAGCGATTCCTCACATGCGCGCTGTCAGCTTCCTGTATAAAGGAAGGAACGGGCCCCTTATTTCTGATTAAACGTGCGGGAGAGCTTTAAAATACAATTGAAGCTGTCAACCCCGTCACCTGCAGCGGAGGCTAACGGACAGTAATTGCTGCAAAATAATAAAAATAATAATAATCTGTTTGGGTAGCATACAAAGGCTGAGTGACAGCTATAAGCATCTACATATAGAGCAAGGTGTCCCAACTACGGCCCGGGGGCCAACTGCGGCCTACTGTTCATTTTTTGGAGGCTCACGGCATATGCTAAAAACAGCTTTGGACAACATGGCCCTTGTATCTTTCTATTTTCTGTATGTAGTCCATGAAGGAAAACGTTTGGCCAAGACCATCTTTATGTAGCGCAAAAATTCTCATTTTCACTTAGGGAATAGGGGTGCTCTCATTTTTGTTGCCAGCCTCCTCACACCGCTCCTCTGTAAGCATTACCAAGGTCACAAGTAATTTTTTAAAATGCACTTCAAAACAAAAATAAAATGAAGAGATTTTATGAAGAAGCAGAGGCGAGAAGCGGTACGCTGTAAATCATTTCTCAGGCAACCGTGCTTAACCTTGCAATTTTATGATGTCAAAAAAAGAAAGTGTGGTGTTTGCATTTCTTTCATTATTCTCCAAGCTGAAGTTGTTTCCTTAATCTAGTAATCATTAATTTATTGGATTAAGGATTAACAGACACTTTTGTGTGGGTGTGAGAGCTTCTCTGTTACTTTAAATGATTCCCATCATTGGAGTTCATTTGAGGTGCAATGACTTCAATGTTGTGTTGAAGGGTCATTAATATGCTTCTAAAAGATTCAATACATATAATGAGGGGCTCAACCGAAATTCTATAATGTTATTTTTTTGCCACCTGTTGCTTGTAATTACTTATTGATTTGAATCAATAATAATTGTAACTAACAAATTGTTCACAGAATTTTTATCGTGCACATTTCCCTGCAGACAACTTAAGCTTAAGCAGCCATCTGCTCGCGTTTGCCGAGTCGCATTTTCTACAGAGAAGAGCCGTCAAGTAAATTAGCCCGTTGCACTTGGTCATTGGGTGAGTTGGGTGTTTGCACACAGCTGCTCATTTACTTGGCAGAGTGGAGTCACCGGGGCGGCGAACGAGATGCCGCTCCGCTCCGAGGCTTGTTAGTGGCCTTTCATGTTGTATGACGGGTGACCAATGGAAGGCTGATTACTGTACGGAGCTACACTCAATTGTGGGAGACGCATGGCTTTAATTGTGACGTAAAAATGAGTGATATATGTATTTATAGCTACTTTACTTAAGTCCAGACTCTAAAATGTACTAATAGAACGTTGTCCGGTTTATCTGTTTGACATCTATTAAAGACAACAAAAAAGGAGAGAAGACACTCAGTTCAGGGCTCGCGAGGAGAACGGAGAGGAACTGACTGACAAAATTCACTCCTGCACTCTCTGAAGGTTCCTCTCCTCACCCTCTCTATTTATTTGGTTTTCCACGCCCTTTCCACGCTGATGGGTGTTTACTGTTCTAGTTAAAATTCAGGCCTGTTGTTCCATCCATCTGTTTGAGGTCGTTTTCCACTGATACCTTGTTAATCGCCTCTATTATATGATCACATGTATTACCCCCGTTCTGGTCAATTTCCACGACAGCCACTAAAATCATTTTTAGGGTGATATTTTTACCACGCATGCCCTCTGATGACTTAATGATCCGTATCCATTATTTTCCGTGCCAGGCTAACCCGAGAGTGTGTGGGCAGCGTCTGCCCGGTATAAACCCAGCAGTTGGTGTCTTTATGAGAACACGTGGTAGACAAAGATCACCGCGGTGGCATTTGCGGCGCCCTCGCAGACGAGACGAAGGCTAATGAAGAGTTCTGCATGAGGACGTCCATTCAGACGAGATAATGATGATGGCATTTTATAGCGCGGTGGATGTCATTAGCTTGAATGCGGGCCAACAACAGGAGGGAAAATAAATCAAGTCGTGTTCTTTTACGGTTTTAAAAGAAGAGTAACAATAGATTATTTTGAAAAAAAAAAAAAAAAAGACTCATGAGAAACCAATCTTTCCGACTAGCAAGGTCATTAAAAAAAGGCATGAATAGAATATGAATTTTTATCAAAATGGTCAGTGGTGATACAAGAGATCTAGTTCAAAATACGTACAAGGCTAGATGAAGATGAAAGCCACTGAAAAAATAGCATGTTTAACAGTCTACAGAACAAAAAACGGATTTTGCATTAAAAAAAAACTAAAAAAAAAAAAAGTAAACAACTCTGCTAGCTTAATGCTAACACAATAGGAATTGTCATAGACAAGCTAACGAACAGCATTGGTGTTGCAATCGTTTAAAAAATGGATAATTAAACACGCAACACATTTAGACAGGTGGGTAAAAAAATACTCACAGGCATATATTCTTTATCTTCTGGAGAGAACGACTAATATTGTCATACTAATAAGAACCTGGGACCATCTCCACGTACAGTATGAACCGTACGTTGGTACTATACTGCCCCCAGGTGGCCAGGATGTTATCTGTGATATAGCAGGGGTTCACTGTACAGTAGTTGCTGTTCAGACTGACTTGCGTGGATGCTCTGTTGTCATTGTGTACAGCATCTCACACGTATTTGGATTAATGCGGCCCATTGCGGATCACGGCAAATCAATTGTGTGCCGCGCCGCATCCACAGGAGACGTACTGGGCCCCATGCGGTTTACCTTAAACAAGACACGCCGCTGCCAGCGCTGGCTAATACCATATCCCATTAGTTGAAAGCAAACACAATGAGAGCAGGCACTACGTGCGCATCGCCGCCGAAGCAAACGCGACTGTGACTGAGTCGAAGCGGAGAGAGGTTGTCACAAGGTAATAAGAGGAAGCCACGGGGTGCTGACTTGCGTGCAGACACCAGCAGCGTGCTTTTCTCAAGATGAACTGATACGGGGAGCAAAGCTTTTCATCTCCAGTGCGTTTGGTAACAAACATGGCAGAGGAGTGAAACCGTACGACCATCCATTTGGATGTTGGGCACGTTTTACAAAATATCGCTAGGCATGAGCGGAGGGTGCCGGGTTCACGGACGAGGTCAACAGTGGATTTGAACGTGGTACTGCATCGATGCCCTTTCCTATAGGATTCCAATGAACTCTAATCTTTCCGGATGACCCCTGTCCCAGCTACATCGCGAGCCAGTCGCCACCATTCAAAATGTGTACGAGTCAGCAGGTTTCCCCTATGCTGACTGACGCAACAGAGAAGGCCGCTCAGGCGTAACATGGAAGCAAATCAAGTCCAGTTTGCCATATTTCACCAAAGTTTAAACTTCAACAGAGAAAATACACAATTACTATAGGAAGGCATCAGATATTGAAATACCTTGAAATAAGGCCGGATATCGACATGATACCGTTACCTGGTATCGGTACTCACTATTACTACTATGCTACTCTAGTAAATGGGGAAAAAAATAAATAAATGAAAATAAAAATATAATTGTAAGCAACATAAAACTCATACATTGTAGATGAAATAAATTGAATAAAATTAATAGCTAAAGTATGACTACAAAAAATTGTTTAAATACAGTACATATATTAAGAAGTATTTAATCAAGTTAAAATAATTCTAGATTTACAAATCTAAGTAAAAAAAAAAATTGAAATAAATTAATTGAAGTATATAGCTACAATATTTTATTTCCTTATCAAATAACTAGATAAAAAATCTAATAATAAAATTAATATTTAACATATATTTTTTTAAATAGAAGAACATTTTACTGGGAAAATACATATTTTTTTTTAAATGAAATTAAAAAAGTATTCAAAATGTATGCAACAAAGTAATTAAATTATTTTTAAAATGTAAAAGTAAAAAACTTTTTTTTAAGTTGCACAAAATAAGAAAAAAATATTGAAAAAATTACTAAACTAAAAAATCGTTACGTTGTATAAGTGGCCCGATGTTAGTGTAGGTTCCAACTTAATAATTCTGCCGTGTATCCTGCTTACTTTCTCACAATAATTAAGTGACTAAAGACATCATGCATCTGAGTGTTTTCCATTGTCCAACATACAATATAAGTATAAGGTTTCTCTTACCTTCAGGTGAGAAACCATTTCCAATAGTCAAGTGTACCCAAAAGAGAAAGAAAGAAATATTTTATTACATGCTTCATTATTAATCAAAAGCAGTACATTTCACACCCAATAAATAATTGCGCAACTTCTGCCAAATGACTTATGTGTCAAGCGAGCAGCTGCCCTTTCGAGCGGGCACACCAACAGAGATGCCTCGGATTAGCATCTTGAACCTTGAGTTGGAAACGGGAGCTTGGCACGCTGCCGCGCCCGAATGACACGAGCCCCCACTCGACCTCCGACACTCGGATACACGACGTGTAGTTAGGAGTCACTTAGCAGCTGAGACCCTCGCGGCCAATTGGCTGAGTAAGCGGGATTCCCAAACGTGGCATGTCGGCGTCAAGAGCCTCCAGGATTAATGGCCACGGAGGGTATTCATCTATGGTAACGCATTCCTCCAGGGTCTCGCTATTTGGCCGTTTTATGGACGGGTGCTTATAGAATAGTCAGGCATCCAAACCCTCCACAGTCCACCCACACAGTCTTTCAACACTGACCTATTTTGTCAGCTTTAGCTTGCAAAATGGAGGTCAATCAAAGAAGTCCAATACAGTGTTTTTTTTTTCCTGCTCATGAACAGTCACCTTGCGAGCATTTCAGTTTCAGATTTACACAAAATGTAATGTAATGTAATGTAATGTAGAAACTGGAGTGTTTCTCGTTATATGCTAGCAATAGCATTAAGCTAGCAGACTTGTGTTACCCTGTTTAATCTTTTGTTTCATGTGTCAGTTTTACGACAAACTTCAACTGGGAGTGACAAATGAACACAAATGATAAATCCCATATCTATAACAAGAACAGTCACGATCATGTGACCTAGCAGCAACATCTGATCAATGTTATCAAGATTACTACAGCAGACAACATCAGCAGCACCTTGTACAAGCCCTTTTGTCCACAGGATCACCGTTTGTTAACATGTTTCCTTGGTAACCTTTTTACCAGACAAAAAAGCTCACTCGCACTCTCAAGGTTTGGAAACAAGGAAGTAGGTAGCAGACGTGACATCCCATAATGAGTCGACTGCGAATGTGGATCAGTGGCTAGTGGTGGTGTTGGGGGGGGTGCGAGGAGCGTCAACATAAATGTTTTATGCTCCCTGTCAGTGAGAAAAGGAAACGCCAGGAGAGAAAATTGTCACTGCCAAATATGAAGACCTCGAACACTGCTGGCTCGCTTTGATTTTTTTTTTCTCTCTCCTTTGGCCTAAGGGCAATTTTGTCAATGGCAAACACAGAGGTAGAATGTAGGTGTGATAAGTTCAGGGGGTGGGAGACTGAAAAAAAGAATCCTGGATGACACAAATCAAACTGAGTGTCTTGAGTGGAAAAAAAGAAAAATCAAAAGCTTTGTTATTCTTTGGCTGGTTTTATTTGCCAAGGTTGTTTCTAGTTCCAGAAAATCAAGACAGGAAGTGTCTTTGGACTGGACTACAAATACAAAGCAGGCTGAACACTTCAAAATACCGTTAAGCACAGACTAGGGCAGTGCGGTATGCCCTATTTGATTTTCAAATTTACATCAATTGAAACTGATTTAGCGCCCAACTCTAGCCAAGACTACCAGACCAATCGCATGCACACGTTAGCGGTGGCAACATGCACGAAGAGGGATGCCGTTTCCTTTGATGGAAATAAACAACATGTGGCTCACACCAAGGCCCCACCTACTAACTACAGAGCACACAAACAAACAAACGCTGGGTTATATAAAGAAAGGCTAGGAAGGTTGAGCAAACTACTCGTAGCAATGAATCATTAAGTCATTTCAGGCAACGGACAAAAGGATTGAGATGTACCTCTTAAATAAGCAAAAATGGGATGGGCGAGACCTTCTTCAACACACGATTGTATGCGTTCAACATTGTGGGAACAGTTTTGGGGAAGACCCCTTTCAATCCTTCAGAGTCTTGACCTCAACCGCATCTCAACACCTTCGGGATCAACAGACGCAGGCTTCAATAAATGCTAGCCGAGATGTAAATTTCCCACAGAAAACCTTCCCAGGCGTTATACTGTGAAGAAGGCAGATTCTCAGAATTAAAAAAAAAAGGGACAATGCATATTTATTATACATTTGCATGTCAGCAAGCAAGCCGGAAAGGCTCGTTTTCGCCTGTAGTCCCTTGGCAGATTGATGAGAAGTTGTAATTATATAAACACTGAAAAATAGGGTAAGAAAAATCAAGACATATGCAATACAAGTTGAGCTTTTTTTATATGACTTAAGAGGGTAGAATCCAAATTTACAATCCCCAGATTCATTAACAATTTGTAGCTTTTCTCCTGCCAACATTTTTTATTTGTTTTTTGAGTATCATAGAAACTCTTTTTTTCTTAGCCTTTAGCAGCAGAGAATTACTTCACAAGTTGTTGCTCGTGTGAGAGTTTTACACACACCAACATTTTTTGACGCAGTATTAATTTTGACAAGAATTTTTAATGTAATTTTAGTTATAGTCTTTATGACTAAAATTAAAGTTTTAGTCATAATTTAGTCATCTGATTGTATTCTAGTTTGAATCCAATTTTGGTAAACAAAAATAAAGAGCAAATTTTAAGTTGACGAAATAAAGAGCACTTTCAGCAGACATTTCAACTTTTATACAGAAAATTACAACACACCTATTTTGGAACTGTAGCTTTTTTTTCTCACACCTGCATGGCATTCCTTCTTCTGATTGGAATTTTGTGAATTTTCGTCACTGCGTCATTTTTGTTTCTGTTGTCAAATGTTATTCAACTTGGTTATCGCCATTGTCTCAATGAATGGCTTCTATTTTAGTTTTCGTTTCATTATTATCTGGTAAAAAAATTGCGACGGAAAATGACGAAAATCTTTCGTTGACAAACTTATCACTGTTTTGACTGAATAAAAAATACTGCATTACCCGCATTTATTTGACAATATCACAACAAATGTTGGGTCGATCATTAATATACAAAGAGAATCAAATTGGTCCAAAGATTGAACCTTGTGGAACACCAGACCAACACTCCTTTGTTTAACGAGTCTTCAGACAACTTGACAATTTTACTTTAAAATTTATACGATAGTCTTCCATTTCGTGACAATGAGAGCATGAGAACAGATGCTAAGAAATACTTCCAAGTTGTGTTTTAATACGTTTGAATGTGTTCCAATCGCGTGAGATTGGTGAAGTACAAAAAAACCCCGAACCAAACCACAGCAAAAGCCACCATCAGCCTCCTCAAAAAGTGAAAAGGGTTCATTAACAATATCCTGATTAGGATTATCCTCATCAGCAGCACTCGACAGCGTGCGGCTTTGCTTTCCAGACAAACATATTTAAAAGATGAGATGCTTGCAAGTTGCCCTACATATGCTGAAAGAGAAACCCGCCATAATACATGATGATTAATGGCGAATAATGAGAGGAAGGATTCGTTTGTACACACGGCGTGCACGGATTTCAAACAGTCTTCCTATCTTGAATGACTTCCACACAGTGTAAAAAAACATGAAGGGCCACTTTACATAACAATGTGTACAAAAGCCTTGCTGTGGGATTCCTGCATGACAAAAGAGAAGCCTCGCCTCACATAATCGCCGCCCTCCAACTTGGGAAGGGCGACACGCCGCAACACTGCCTGGCCTCGCCGTTAATGGCGCGAGTTACGCCTTTTGTCATCTTGGGGGAAATATTAGCAAGGTAATCCAATCTGACTCAGCTATTCCGGTCACCCTCGAGGATCCGAGGGGGGGGGACGTACGCTTACCAGCTGGTATGTATTTAAGGTCACCGTGTGCAGTTTGAGGAATGCGGCGGCCGAGGCGGGGCGGGGTGGGGAGGGAGCGTTGGGGGGGGTGGAGTGAGGGCTTTGAGCGCCACTGTTCCATAAATGGAGTGGACAGGGATCGCTGCACACAAGGAGAAGCAGCTCGGTCCTGTGGGCCATTGTTGTGGGTTGACAGTGTGTTCTCGTGGTCAAGTGACCATCACCAAGACTCACTGCACAATACGGTCTTCCTGGGGGAAGCTCATGGCAAGCTTTCCCATGCCTTCCCCCTGATGTGCGATTCAGAAAGACTCCCACAGGCCACAGCTCGACCGATTCATTGGCCGACCGATTACTAAAAATATATTATGCATATATTTTTACACAAACAAATTACAGTATAAGACAAAGATAATTGAAACATTCTCCATTGCCTAAAACAATTGGCAAAAAAAGGGCCAATTTCCCCCCTGATTTTCTCTCTCTCGTTAAATTAAACTAGGGTGTCCAAACTGCGGCACGGGGGCCATTTGCGGTACGCTATACACTTTTCAAGGGCCCACTCCATCCACTAAAAAGCGAAGCTCGTTATAAGATACAAATGAAAGCATTCACCACTAAAACAATAGAACATTTCTCATCAAAATAAAGATATTTCACTTTAAGAATCAAAAATGTTTTGTGTCCCAAAGACGTATTTATATGTTGTTTTTTTTTGTTTGTTTTGCTTTTTTATGCTAGAGCTTTGATGCAGCCTCTCAACTGCAAAGAACGGTTGCAGAAATGGTAGTTATTACAGAAACGGCCAACAGGTGGCAGCAGAGCAAAGGCGAGCAACCAGGGCCATGTTGAAAAATAAGCTCAATTACTCACAATTCTAAATAGAGTTGTGAAAATTGCTTAAACTTAGCTATATTCTAATGCTAATTGCTGCAAAACGGAAACAGATAGAAACATACTTTTTTTCCTGATGAAAGAAGAGACTTTAATCTTTCTTTTGATAGATTCCATGTTTTTATAGCAATACAACACAATATTCTGTGGGCCTTGCAAAATCAGTCAAAATCCAGCAAAAAAGCCGGGAACGAACGGGATTGCTCGGGAGCGAATGATTAATCGGTCATCTGGATTTTATCCTGCCAAATATCGGAATCAGCATCAGTCGAAAAAAAATCCCTATTATTTGGGGCGACCACAGTCATAGCTGCAAATGTAACAGTAAAGCTTATCAGCCTTTTATTTTACAGTGATGCTGTTCATACAGAATATCAACATGTAAAAAAGGCTGTAAATGCCAAAGATGATCCATTTTTAAAAAATGATATTCAGGTATGACATTTAATCTGCATATTTACCTCTCCACGGTATAAACCCAGCGATCCTCGCGCATGCTTTATGAACTGATTTATGATCTAATGAGCCGCATATTAATTATTCACACTTTAAATGCTTGGAAGTATACAGTGTATAGTATTAGGAAGTGCTTGGCACGCAAGGCTGCAAAGTGCCACCATGCATGCAGATGAGATGAGAAGATCTTGAAGAGAGAAGATTTCTATCTTTTCCTATATTTCCCTATATGAATCTGTCACTCTAGATCTACCTGGCTTTTTTTTCTTTTTTTTTCCCCCATCCACCCGTCTCTGCTTGGCTGGACAGGCCTGCCAGTCTGTTTGTTTGTTTTCCAGCCTGTCTTTCCAGTGCGTGAGCGAGCGAGAATGAGGTGAAACTGGGCGAGGATGTTTGGCGGAGCACAGACAAAAATTCCAGATGCATGACCCCCGCCTCGTCTCGCTTGCTCAGCTCCGGCCGGCGAGCTGTCAGTAAGCCAGTTTATTGTTTCAAGCTTTGGTGCGCCGATGCAGCTTTAGACACCCGGATTCACGCCGGAAAAGATGAGATTTAGCCGATTAACGGTATGACCACGCCTGAAAATTTCCTTGGTCCCTGCGTCGATTCCTACTCGGTTGCACATTATAAAATCTAAAATAAAATATTGTTCATCAAAGCAGTGGATGATTCTTGGAAAATGGATATTAAAGTTATTAGTTATAATAAAATCACAGTACAGTATATGTACTGTACAGTAAAAACTGTACCTATTTCACAGACTCGTGTACAGTTGCGTATTTTGATTTGTTTGAGATTAAAAGAAAGAACCAAAACAGGAAGTATTTCAGCACAGCCTATTTCTTGTTCAAAATTATTGAATGTCATCTGTGATCCTGCTTTTTACGCCTACAAAAAAGTGATTAATGTATTTGTATGTGTATGAATAACTTTTGCTGTCTTGCTCTCAGTATGTTACATTATGTTTAAATGGATTTCTATTATTTTAAAAATGTGATGCCATAACTGCTATAAAAACATGGCTCGAGAGTAGTTAAATCGGATAGTTCTATATCATACATTTCACCGTTTGGATCGTAATACCTGTGGTGAAGGTGGGATTTCTTTAAAAAAAACATTGGCAGGATATACGGTCCATGCCAAAGCAACCTGGAAAGATCCAATAAACAAAGCTAAAGAACAAGTTACAAAGGAGGCAGTGAACACTGTATGACATTATTGATAAAAGCAGAAAACAGAGTTATGCAATCACATTTTTGAAAAACTGAAACTAAGGACAAGGTATCTTTGGTTGACATGAATATTCTAGATTCTTGTTTCGATGCCAGATCTATTCCGATGCCTTTCCCGACTGAAAGGTTTATTATAACCCAAACGTGTTTTTGTCTGGCCCCTTCTTCTCATGCCCTCGCAACAAACGTTCATATCCAATTGCTCATAATAACCCTCTATTGTTCAAACGTTTCCACACGTAAAAATGAGTAAGCACTTCAGGCGTAATCCTCTTAAAGCAAACCGATCATTAGAACTCTAAGTCACTGGGGCGGTTGCGTAAGTCAACATCGCGTCAGGTCAGACGAAACCTTGCAAAATGTTTACCCGTGATCGTGACCATCACAGTCACCCGGTAAATTATAGGTGACATGTCCGCTCACAGTGTAACGTGATCTCTCATACTCAATCGAGGTCACTGAAAAAGTCGAACGTGTGCTTTGCAGTCCACCCGATCTTGATAAACTCTTAAATCAGGTCACTTGTATCTTAAGGCACGACTGCAGCAACACCAGAGAGAAGACAATGCCATTTCCCCCCCGCTCTCGGAAATCTAAATTCTGAGGCAGAATTGTGGGGTGCTATTAAAGTAAACAGGGCTTGGTTTGGCACAAGCTGATTTGGTGACATGACAATTGCGGGTTCTTCGTGATTGATGGAAGGACGACGAAGTGAAGCGCGAGGAGAGAGGACCTCTCGGCCAATCAAGATCACGACCTTAGATGGAAGCTGGAAAGTGCTGTATCTATATATAGTCATCTTCTTTCGATCTCCTAAGGCCTGGTCGTCTTGAACTAGTGCTACACAGCATGTCCAAGTTCATAAGAACTTAATAACAGTGCATGTTGCAGCTTGACCAGACGTGTCTTGGCAGAAGCCGCGGGGACTCTAAACCCCTGCCGCTGTTCCTGATGTTGTGTTCTGAGTTTTTTTTTGTTTTTTTTTCTCCTGCAGGCGAAGCACACGCAGCTCTTCTCCGTCACTGCGTGCAGCAGTTAACGCCTAATGAATAGAACGATTAAGTCTAGCATGCAGCCAGGTCAAACGGCAGCAATTAGTGCGATGAACTTTAACCTTTCCTACTGTGGGTGTCGAGATGGATCGGCTAATGGTTTGTTTGACTCTGGCGGTGGACCGACTGGATGGAACTACATTGGTCAGTTTAAGACATTTTTTTCTTTCACAAACAAATAAAATTACATTTTTATTAAGGGGTGTCAAAATTAGTGCGTTAATTTTGAGTTAATTTAATGTTTCTTTCATGCCCCAATTTTTAAAAATATATATTTTCATATATTTGTAGAAACAAAGTGTATTTTACAATTTTAAAAATGTGCAAAATTTCACCAGTTACTTCATATTAAAGATTAGATCATTAACTGCCATTGACGGAAAAAGACGCCAATGTCAATTTTTTTTGCTGGACTGCCAGTGAATGTGTTACTATGAAAACAAAAATGCACTGAGCTGTCACCAATGTCCCACACATGCAATTATGCCATCTAGTGGCAGAAAAATGACAACACAAATCAATATCACACTCGTTTTCTACTGTACATCTTTATAATTTTAACTCAATTTTATGAATGATTATGAAACTACTGTATGAATGACTAAAAGATGCAAACATATTTCTATTAGTTTATTTTTTTCCACTTAAGAGTATGAAAACAGAAAAAAATATTTTATTGTACATTTTCAACAGATGTAAAATTTGCAATTGATCATGAGTTGACTACTGAAGTCATACGGTTAATTCCGATTAAAACATTTGCTCGCCTGACACCCCTAATTTTTATATTCACTATATCAGAACAATGTGAAAGGTGACCCAGTTCGAGAGCCAATTTTTTCCCTTTAAACTCAATCACCAGATTGACAGTTTATAGTATTTCATATACGGTACTGCAGTACTTGAGAGACAATGAGCAGTCATTGGGTCAGTTTTTTTTGCTTCCCGCATCCCTGAATGTTTTCAACCTCGGATTTCACATGATAAAATATGAAGTTCACATTATCTCACAGCATAATAGATCACCTGAAATAATTTTGAGTGGAGCAAAATTAAAAAATGTGAAATACTGGCTTTTATATGACATCACGTGCAATCGTCAGCATGCGGGAGTGCGCTGTGCATGGGCGTGTCGGAGGAATGCAACAACTGCCCACGTAATTAGAGTTCACATTCAGGTATGCAGAGCCAGAGGGAGGCGGACAGGCAGACACTCAGCAGGTTCCGTACGGCTTCATCTCCTGCCAGGAACGCTGACAGTAAAAGCACTCGGGTAGCGACGTCGACGCCGGTGTGGTCTCCCGGATCAACCTTTTCAACCAGGCCCCGCCCTCATACTTTGGAAATGGGCCAATTACGCTTAAGGGAAGAGGTGTTGAATGTTGGCGTGCCTCGCAGCCAGCTGACAGCGTTTTGGAGACGACGTAATTATATGCACGCTACGTGTCTGTCTCACACTCATGCTTGGCTTAAGCACGGGTGGGTAACTTAATGCAAGTGCTGAGCGATTAATCAATATTAATCCCGATAAGAAAACAGACGAGAGGAGAATCATTTTTCCATAAATAGGTTAGTGCTGAGGGAAAAATGTCAACCCTTTAGTAGACATAGATGATAATTTTCTGACTTGTTAAGTAGCCATAGTATAGCGCCAACAAATAGCAATAGCAAAGAAAATCGAACATCAACTAAGTGTCGGTCATGAAGTTTTCTGGGGGAAACCCTGAAACTGTAAATAAATACTATATAATAATTAGGGATGTAACAATATCAAAACATCACGATACGATATTATCACGATATAAAGGTCATGATACGATAATTATCACGATATTGTGGGGGCCTTGCCGATATTTAAAAAATCACAAGATTGTAAAAAAAGAGAGCTCATACTAAAAAAAAAAAAAAAAAAAGCACAATACTGTGCTTTTGTACATAACAGACATGCATATAAACCACCTACAATCTCTAATAACAATATTGCGACACTTAATTGGTAATGCAAGCACACATTGATTGCTTCACAAGCAAATTAGGTTCCCCTTCATCTGACAATTAGCATAGATTTTAAACATAGAAGGCCAAAACATCCCTAATGGAAATTAATTTGCACTAATAAACTAGCCACTAGAGGGTGCTAGAACTGCACAAATGGAAATCAACATGACTTAACAAATGTGTTCCTTTTAAATATTGTGAACATAACGAAGACAATATTGTGGCAATTTTAATATCACGATATTGCCCTTATCGTGACATCCCTAATAATAATACTGCTACTTGTTATGACGGTTAAGTTTTATTATTTTATTTTGTTTAACCAGCAACAGAAGTGAAATAATTTTAACATAAACAAAGCCTAACTTTACAAGTCAGTGTTTAAAAACTACAGACTGACGTGAGCCAAACAATTGCACTCGCTCGTCAAGTTTTAACGACCCCTTAAAGAAGAACTCCTAAACTAAACTAAAAAAAAAATCCGATACAAACTTCCAGGTAATGGTGGAGATTTACGCGGGTTTGCCTGAGCGTGGTGCTTCTCGGGGAAATACTCAAACGGCATCTTCCTCTGGAAAAAGAGGATTACAGTCTGGAAACAAGGCTTTAAGAAGGAAATGCCGACAATGTGCTTGGTCAGGATTTTTTTTTTTTCCTTCTGTTTCGGAAGGCCAAAGTTCCGCTTGTGAAAGGGGAGCTTACAAGTGGAGAGCGTTTACATATGTAATGCCTGCAAGAGCTCCGGAAACGGGTTATAAGTAAATCAGATGAAAAAATAAAAATAAAATGGAAATGTGAGCCAAGTATTATGTAAAACATAACTGTCACTGTCAATTCTTTGAATTAGCATTTTGTCATTTAATTCACATTTAGGGATGTTATGCTACTACATACCGGACTAATGGTGAAATTGTGTGTATGAGAGGCAAGGCCATCATATTAGTTATTTTTGTCTTGAATTAAAGGACTGCTATTCTGGACAAAATGTCCACTCAGAGCAAGCAATTATTCATGAGAATGGTGTCTAATTAACCCACAGTATGAAATATTTCTAAGCTCAAGGATCAAATCCTTTTGTCTGAGCCCTCAACAGCGTGATATAACCTTGGATAAGCAGTTGTGGTTTAACCTTTGTCTTAATGGAAAAATTACTTTTGAGCATTAATTAATAGGGGGAAAAACACCAGATGCCATTTTAATCAACACCACACAAAACTCACAAGGAGCTTAAACTGTTTTTTTTTTTAAATGGCAATATGGCAAAAACATTTGTTGTTTAAATATGCTAGTTTCTATGGCGACTGTTTGATCCAAACACCTGCAGTATGCGTGCGTGTTTGTGACCTCCCTGCTCGGAGATATGCGGGACTCAGAGGCAATTATGACCACACTCGAGGTCACAAGACCCCTCAAGGCGCCGCAGAATAACGAATACAGTACAAAAAAGAAAATCAGTTTCTATTTATAAAAGATCATTCTCCAGAGTAATCAGAGTAACGAGCGCGCAGAGTCTGAGTGGTAGAAAGTGAAAGCATGCGCTGATGTGTTGATTCGCTCGCTTGTCTGCAATCTGCATTGTGACACCGGCAGATGCTCGCTCACACCTGCTTTGCTTGTCACTTTTGCTCCCTTTGGGGGCGGAGACTCGGACTGGAACGTCTTCGTTTGACATGTTCAAAGGCCGCGGCAAGGTCGACGGTAAAAACGAAACGAAAAGGACTGAGGAACTATGGCTGGGTGAAACTCTTGGCCTGATTAGGGCTGAAATGATAAATTGAATAACTCAAATTTCTACCTTGAAGCATCACAGTGATTATTTTTCCACATGTACTTACTGCAAAATCTCTCACCGTACTATAAACATCCAAATCTACATTCTTCTTCGACGACACCCACGTCACTCACCAGGCTCGGCCCCGCCTTTTAAAGCCACACACAATCAAAGTCACAGATACTAAAACGTGTAGAACGTATGGATGATGACAACAATAATATCTGGCCCTCACATGTTCATGTTGCTTGATAATACGTACTTTTCCACAAAAAATCAGCCAATCAAGATGGGTGGTTAACAATCAACAGCAAAAGATAAAGACAAGTCGTAGATTTTCCTAAAATTTTACACTACTGTATACATCTAGTTTCAATGTTGCCCTACATTCTGCAAATCTTCACTGGAAAGTTTGGCAGAATGACGTACAAAACCCCCCAATGAATTACCATACCATTAAAGTGCTGCTTTTTTGTGGGGGAGTAAACATTGTTCCTGGTAACAGGGAGACCATTTTTCCATTGGGGTTTGTGGTTGGTGAACCAACAGTACATGCAGTCGCCTGAGGTTCACATATGAATATTTTAAGTGGCGTATAAAGCGAATGTTA
Source organism: Festucalex cinctus (assembly GCF_051991245.1). NCBI lineage: Eukaryota > Metazoa > Chordata > Actinopteri > Syngnathiformes > Syngnathidae > Festucalex > Festucalex cinctus. The sequence continues at coordinate 8,875,072 of NC_135431.1, forward strand.
CGAGTTTGGGGAAACCGTTGCCACCTGTAGAACAAAAACTATTCACAGGTAACAGTGATGGACAACAAAAAAAGTGATTGAAAATTCAAACGTGTATGCTATTCATCCGTTTTTAAAGCGGTGCATGCAGCCATTCATTCCTTCATGTTAAACACGCTCACACACACACACTGCGGTTATGTGGACAGGCTGTCTGGAATCCTTGAATCCTTATTGAACACTTAGTTAACACAACTGAGGAAATTGTTTATGCTGCAACATGCATTGTCTTTTTTGTGGGTCCGCTCATAGTAGCGATGTCTCGTAAATTTCATGCAAAACTGTTTTTTATTTGTTACGACAATAATAATGCCAACGAATGCTTGGGCCGTAAAAAAAAAACATTTAAAACATGTTCTCTATATGGGGGTGTCACCACACGTATTGTATTTTTAAAAGCTTGTGACATACAATACGTAATCGCTCTCATGCTGTTTAAGGACATTTCAGCGACATTTATACAGCCATGTGTATAAATTTGCACCCCCATCTCTTATCATGTCTATGACTCATATGACTGAAATGGGAGAATGCACAGCAAATTGTAAACTTGAGGCCTGTGAAATGTCATCCCCCGCTAACCGGATTCACATGTCCGAAGACTCTGAGTCACCTGATCATGTGAAAAACAGAGCAAGCACCTCTCACCCTGTGTTTTTTTTTCCACGCAGAGTAGGCCAGCTGCAAACACACTATATGTAAGTTTTCCCACATTTTACATGCTCTCTAGAGATGTTTGGTTTCTTCAGACGGAAAACAAACTCAAAGTCGGTATGAAGATTATTTTTTTTTTTAATCATTCAAAATGAGAATTGTTAGCGACTCTCCGTAATGTGTCAAATTCATGACATTTATTTTCACTTCACATGGAACTACAGTAAATCAGTTCAGTTGACCAGCAGGGTCAAGCACCAAGCATAAGGTTAGGGTTTAAAGTTCAGCGTGATAACCATCAGACCCCTGCACTCGCACTGGTTCGACAAAGCTCTTAACAAGGGTGCATGTCATTAGTGCCTCACAAAAGGCTTTTAAGAGGCCCTAAACTTGGTTTGTTTAAAGCAGAGTCCCTTAAGTGAGTGGATGTACTTCTTTTAGCATGACCGGTCACTTTGTAGTGGTCCATATAACCCAAGTCCAGTGGAATGGCACTATTATTAGGACTCGAATGGCTTTGTTATTCTTCCAACAAATTAACTGCCTTTTTTTTTTTTCAACATACCGAAAAACTCACCAATTGTTGCAAGCATGCATCCTGGTGAAAGTCAATGTATTGACCTCCAAAATTTCACTCAGTAGGAAAGTTTGGAGGGGGGAAAAGTATTTTAAAAGCATTAACTTCCTGCTGAAGAAGAAAACAGGTCACTTTGCTAATTGACTTTCTCCATCCATGCATTACAATAGAGTAGTGGTCCTTGGCTTTCTTTATGACTTCCCCCTTTATATGACTTCAGGGTTGCACGTTTAAAAAAAAACCTTAATAAAGACTAAGCAAACAGTGCTTTCAGCAGAATGTTGGAAGGGGGAAAAAACAGACAGTGAGGCTGTTGTGAACCATTTTCCCATTCCCCTTCGTGGCCACGTGCCAGCTGTATACTTTGTGTTAAAGTATGGCGAGGAATATTTGCCAAAGCGTTTCAGCTAAATTTAACGCTTCACTGGAATATTTAACTGTAGTAACAGAACATATATGCAAATTCCTCCCTATTTTTGCAACTGGTGAAAGAAATAGTGCTCTACGTGGTCTGGGAAGATGACTTTCCCTTCAACATGTCAAATGCTTTTTAAAAACAGGAAAATGTGTTAAAGGGTAAAACGGCTGACATCACACTAAAAGTCTTGGCAGTTGCCCAGCAGAGCCTGAGGGTCCTCAACGACTGCTAGTGAAGGAAGAAGAAAAAAAATGCCATATTCAAAGAAATATTAATATCCTGATTGGTCAGAATGCAAGGCTTTTTATCAAGATAGAAATGTGTCTTAATTGCCTTTCAGTCTCAACTAGTTAACGTCTAAAGACACCCAACATCAACTACGGGAAAACTGAGTTACATTCACGCCGAGGATGTATGGCAGCAAGCAGCATTCGATTGTATCTGATTAATACAACAATGGCATGGAAACAAGTCAATGACAAACGTTTACATGCAGTCAATATTCAGGTTAAGGTCAAAATTCCAGTTTTTGAAACATTGGGGATAACCCATTAGCATGAGTTAAGACAACGTTACTCCAGTTGTATACTCTGGCCTTTGAAAACCCAAATATTACCAATATTCGGCTTTTTAAAGGGTTACTGAATGCATGAAAACATACTCAATGGGGTATATGCCACGGAAGAGTCTGGACTGTTTTTGCACATGTTTGGTTCGGTTTGCGACGTGTGGGCTGCGTCAAAATACTTGTGCTTCCGACTTTGGCATTACCCCCCATAACGCGCACATTTCGACTATTCATGGCAGAGCTCACTCCAACACCAACTAATATCCAAACAGACATGCAACCGATGCACGTCATATCGCCAACTAGTGGCCTGGCATGCGTGCTACAGCGTTCCCGCAGGAAGCAATGGAGATCAGTTGGGCAACATCTGCACATGAAAAGAAACCGTCGTCGACACCAACGCACCCCGACAAGCGCCGCTTCCTTTTTTCAATGAGGCTTGGCAGGAGATTAAAAGGCCGCTTTTTCTTTAGATGTACGCGCGGCAGGAACATGACATCAATGTTGTGCGCGTGGGTCAGATAAAGGACACGAGGCGACTTCCCTTCATCAGCACCCGGACCATTCTCCACCTTATCGCCAGCCAGAGCTTGTCTGCACAATAAACGACAAGGTGCCCATCTATTTAAAACCGCTCGCTGTCTCTCTTTACGAGACGGCCACCTCAGTCTCATCATCATCGTCATCATCATCCGTCGCCCTCGGTACAATGCTGGACAGTTGCCTTGGCTGTCTGCTTGAATGGACGGAAATTGGGTATGCAAAACAGGCGACGCGGTGAAAGGACACGCGGCTCCATCAGCCTCTTCACAAACAATGGAGAAGCCCCTGGTGTTTAGCGTCCACTTCCCTCCCAGACACACTGCACTAACAATGACGGCTTTACATGACTCAACCTGTCTGTGTGCCAATGCCAACATCAGATTTGGTGGATTTCATTACGGAACCAACAATATATCAGTTCTTCTGAACCCAGAAGCTGTGAGGCAAAAGCGATAACCATGCTGTCGTTCTTCAAAACAAAGAGGCTAAAAATGATACATTGGTATTTCAATTTGACGTTCCAAAAAGTTGTACAATCGGTAGCTGGAAACTGTTACTGGAGTTCAGTTTTAAAGAGTTTCAGTGTCTTGATCATTTGTGATCATCGCCAGTTATGTGGATAACTCAGCTGAAGTGATGTTTTTGTTAGGTTTTACGGTAGGCTGCGTTCTGAATTGTCATTAGGTTGATTATTGACAGGACTCTCGCTTGAAAACAGAGCTGACCTAGTATTTGTGAACAAAAGATTAGTGATAGACCGATGTTTTTTTTTTCCATGACCGATACCGATGATTAGTAGTCAAGGAGGCCTAACCGATATTTCAAGCCGATACTCATTTGCAGTAAAAGAGAAAATACTGGCAACAAAATTTAAAAACTAGCTTTGTTTAATAAAAGGTGTAGGGAGTTCCCAGTGTCAGCATAATCTTTTAGAAAATAAAGTGAAAATGTAAATAAATACGTAAATGAAAAGTTACCATTCTCTCACTTAGCGATAAATGTATGCTAATGGAGCTAATTTGGGCTTTTCTTAAAAGGATTCAAAAGATCTTCAGCGATATTTGTCAAAAATGCCAAATATCATAACCAATAATTGGCCCAGCTGATAATCGGTCTATCCCTACAAAAGACATGTAAAATGGATCTTCTGCGACTGGTATTATGCAGTTCAGTAAACATTGCCACATTCGATCTAACCACAACCAAGACATATGCTAGTCCCATGTAAACATAAGGTTCAGTTATCTGTGTGTGTGGTTTGGCTTCCGTTCGTCGTAAATCACAAGAATAGTTTTCAATCAGGACTGTGACTTGAGTCAGTCTGAAAGCATTTCGTGTGCCGATATTATTCTCGAATGACAGATTTAGAAGCGTACAAGTGTTTATTTACGCCGTAAGAAGTCATCCTCTCTCGCAGCAAAGTGCTCTCCGTGGCCTTGATAAGGATCATGTGTATTTATTTTACCCAGCGGAGCTCTTTCGGTGAATTGTTTGGTAATGGCTTGTCTCATAAGGCACCAATGGAGAGTATCTGGTGTGTTTTTTGTTTGTTTTTGCATGACAAAAGACGAGTCGCATTAGAAGTAAAGAAGACGTTGAGATGCAGTTGTGCTATACAATGGGCCTCCCTTGTGCCTGACATTGTGTGTCCTGTAATTGCCCTTCGCTCAGAGTCTCCTCTGCGAAAAGGATGGGGGGGCATCTCATCTTATCACAAGACCAATCACAGGCCAGTTGGTCAGAGCTCCATCAGCTGGTCACGGCTCTATCTTTCAGATTTGGGGGAGAAAAAGCACTGGGCTGGAGCCAATTCAAATCTACTGACAGAAAACCTTGACATCCCCAGAGGCCCGGTGCCAAAGCTTTGGCTGTAAATGAACGCTGCCTTCAACAAAAAAAACAAAAAACAAAATGGTAGTTGTTTGTTTCGGCCTTGGTTTGACAGATAATCCCTCACATAAATCCCGATCCTCTGTAGGATTCATTTATCCAAAGTGGCAGAAATGTATGAAGCATGCACATTTGAATCTAAGCTGGCGTCACCTTGAGAAGCTGACAAAGACAAATCGGGGTTGACCGAGTTGAGTCAACGCGTTTACAACTTCTCAAGCTGAGACATATTCAGTAGCTCTGCCCCTATACCACTTTTACGGACAGTTTTACATCATTTGATCTAGATTGCTTTCATATTAGCATAGCATCCACCTCTTTGGTATGATTCTCAACAAACTGGTGTGTTCCGTTTGTCATCAGTGTATTTCAACACTCGGATAAAAATAAAGAAGAGAAAAATTTCTAACTAGAAAAAAATCTAGTAAAGTTTGTTTGATCCGAAATTTTAAGTCAATTTAACAAAGAAGAGTTTTGAGTACATTTACCGTTTTGTTTTTTTTTAACAACGAATTGATCTGAATCAGGGTAAAGATCTAGGTACGAAAGTATCTAAAATTCATGCATGATCCATTGATAAGTAATCAAAATTTCCCATGTTAGTTCTTGTCATGGCTACTTTTCAGACCATCTAACCACTTACAACAGGCTTCCCCAATCCTGGACCTCGAGTTCCAGAGATTTTGGATGTTTCCATCCTCCTACACACCTGATTCTAAAGCTCAGGATCATGATCAGGCTTCTGCAGAGCTCGCTGATCAACTGATTTATGAATCACGTGTCCTGGACGACGGAAACATCTAAAACCTGCAGGACTACGGCCTCCGAGGACCAGGATTGGGGAAGTCTGCTCCATAAAGTTTATTCTATTCCTTCAAACTAACGACCAAACACAAGCTTCTTGGCAGTCTTAGATGGCAACAAGACATTATTGTCAGGAAGAGGAGTGGCAACCACAGATGACAATGTGTTGCACAGAGTGACGTATCAAGTCGAATGAGAGCCTGAGCTTTGAGTGACATGGCTGAGACAGGAGCAGAGAAAGATGATGAATGACAGGTGGGAAAAACAGGAAGTAGTAACCCAGGTAACCCGAGGCTGGAATGTCATTTAGGCGACTTTGGGTTGACAAAGCGACAGCCGCCACACTTTGTGTGCCTACAAGACTTCGGGCTCAGTCAGCCGCAGAAAAGAACTCCATCAAAAAGGCGCTCAAGTGGGCAACTTCAGGACCATGCTACAAAAAAAGCACTTCTCCGAGACGGTCTTAAAGACGCAGTGACTTTTCAAACAATCTCTGGGCATTTGTCTTAGAAATTTGTGAACTGACCGGAAATCAGGATGAGCGAGATGCAACAAGGCCTGACATAAACTCAGCAAAATAGCTCCAGCTTAGCCCACGAGCAACATTAGCACCATGTGGTCTATGATTTCGTTTGAAAAATGCCAAAAGATTCCACATTTGGGCTTTTTTTTAAAAGGCGCTAAGGCCTCATGCAGCTATGCTCTGACCTTCCTTTTAGCTGGGGTCTAGTTGCACAGATTGTGTGTCAAGTTCGGTTGTAAATCAACCACTTTTAAAGCAAGGCCAAGAGAAGACCATTGCGCCACACTAAAGCCTGTAGAATAGAAATAAAAGGCATCTTTGTCAGTAAATACTAGTGGCTTTATTCAGACACTTGAGCTCATAACTGGGAGCTTTTCATTTACGATCCATGACGTCAAAATGGTTGCGACTGACAATCGAAAATGTTAAATCTGTTCAATATTTAGGGTCGCAACACCGTCATGGACTCTGTGATTACAATTTGAAATGGAACGTGAGCAAATGGAGAATCATCTCAGAACTCATTCCCTACAATACAAATGACAAGGAGAAGAGTTTGCAATAGGGACAAGAATGGTTGGAAGTGGATTAATAATATAACAGTACATCTATGCCCCGCCCACTTACATCTGATAGGAAATCACAGTCATGATGAAAGCTCCTTGGGAGATCCTCTGTGTGCTTATTATTGATCTGCACTGACTGCTTTCCCATCAGTCACGGTGACAGCAGCTCGCCGGTCACGTGGGTGCAAAGCGTGGCGACACTTCAACGCGCTGACATTTACCTTAAGCCTCTTATGTGTATTTGATGTTGAGGGCAGAACGTTTGGCTGTTATCAGCCTAAAAGTCGGCATTTTTATGAGTTGGTGTTCTTGAAGCGGATGGAGTCAACCTGGCTCTTTATTTTATTTTATTTTTTTAGAGCATCATAAAGGCTGGCCTTCTATGCTGGCCTAAATATTGTCAGAAACACTAATGAATTTCTGATATTTCTTACATGAAATTGTATTAAGCAGTTTATTCTCATCATTTCGTATTTCTTGGCTGCACTATAGTTCCAGTATATGTGCATGTTAAATTATTTTGTCCAATCAGATTTCAGCCTCTATGTGTTGCCATGTCAATCTAATTTGCCTACGGAATGATTAGTGCTGGCCCAAATTTAAACTGTAGTAATGGAGACGCTTGCCCTCTGACTCAGCATTTTTTTGTTTTCATCATTTTGTTAAAAAAAAACCTAAAAAGTTTTTTTTTTTTTTATATATATATATCATTCACTCACTCACACATGGTCTCCCAGGCGGAGAAGTGAACCCACGTCAACCAGCACCGAAGGCAAGTGACGGTTCCACTCCTCTACCTGGAGCCCCAAAAGAAAACTTTTTGTATTCATGTTTTTTTTGTAATTATGACGTCATACTAGAAAAGGTGGTTGACTGTCTCCCCCCTCCTTCCTACCTTATTGGAGTAGGGCGCCCTTGCCAGATTGACGCCGTCCCTGATGAGTTTATCCCGGATCATGATCTTGAGTTTGAGCTTGGGGTAGATGACCACCTCCCTCCTGCTGTTGCCCAGGGTCAGGTTCCAGTGCGCGCCCATGTAGCCCACGCCGCGCGCCGGTTCGGTCCACGACTTGGACGCGCGCAGCTTGGACTCGTACTGGTCCACCATGTGGCCGGTGTAGACATCCGCGGAGGGCGGCATGGGCTCCAGGGTGAAGTAGAGCCCGCTCGCCGCGTCCCTCGCTTCCTCCTTGAGACGCCGCACCGCGTCGTGGATCCTGTGGCGGTGGTGCGCGACGTACACCCCGATGGCGTCCAGGTCCGGGTCGCCGATCTGCTTGCACACCTCCAGGTCGTCGTAGCCATTATCCACGAAGGCTTCCACGTACTGGGCCAACTGCAGAGTCTTGAGCCACTCGTAGACGATGACAGGTCCGTTGCTTGTCATGTTTTTTTTTTTGGGGGGGGGGGGGTGTTGTACGTAAAAAGTGGCGCTCACTTTCCTACCCGGCGCCTTGAACGCATCATGAAATCTCTTTTCGTTAGTCAATTAAAACACTACAAGGGATATGAGTGAGCACATCTCCGAGCAAAAAAAAAAAAAAAAAAAAAAAAAAAAAAGAGAGAGAGGAGGCGTTGTAATCCGCCCAGGGCGAGTTGGTGAAAGTGCGTGTGAACGCAACACCTGCTAATGTTGACACTAGATAGATCCTCACTTTGGAATCCAAACAGCCGTCCCCAACGTTCCACAAAATGGGAAATATTTCCAGAACAAGCGTTTAAAATACTCGCGACACAAGAAACAGCCACCTGCGCGCAAACGACGACAAACTGCTAACGTGGATTTGTATCGAGCGACTCCGACAAAAGCAGCCGCGGTCCACGCGTGCTCCTCCGGCGCGCACGTCACACACTCCACGCTGAAACTGCAGCCAAGAGGCAACATGCAAGCCCGACTGAATGCACGCCGCAGCTCCGCCGACGTCCACGCCCCCCTTCAAAGAAACACACGCGGATTGTGACACGTTCGCACAACTTGTGTAAAGTTCCGAGGGAGCTGCTGAATGGGGATTCGAAAGCTAAATGTCCAACCTTGGGCTTCGGTGCATTGTGTGCGCCTGTGCGGTGATTTTGTCTCGTCTCTTTCTCTCGCCCTCACAAATCCACGCTCCCTCACTCACTCATTCAAACATTTCCACACGCTCGTGTGCTCGTCACCTCAGCGCTCCCCCTATAAGGAGACAAGAAGAACTGCACTCAATATTTGTATTACAAGGAGCCATCATTATGGGGAGTTTTAAATTGCAACTGCATAGTGGTACCTTAATTCCCTTGAGTTTAATTTGTTCAGTGACCGAGCTCGTAATCCACTTTCCTCAATTAAATGAATTGAAAGGCTATTAGTCCATTGCATTCCCCGCACTTGTAAAACTAAAGAAAATAGGACTGCTTTGTATAGAAACACAAAAACAAATTGGTTTCATTTAGGGTAACTACTACTATACATACTGTATGATTCATTTTGTCATTCTGAGTCATGCATTGAATGTTATAATGAATGTTATAATACTCAGCATGCTCGGAACTGGATAATGCTAACTGATAGCATTTTTGTCATGTCTGGGGTCACGCCAGGGTTAAGTTTGAGTTCATGACCCGTTAAGTTGGGTTCATGACCATGAGGTCAAGTGTCTGTTATGTACCGATGTAACAAGTGTCTGTTTTGAACTGATGTAACGAGCCTCTAGTTTCAACTGGTTTTAGGCTATGTGATGCCAGGAATATTTAATCCCTTTACCTGGTCAACAGCCAATCAGATAATTCCATGTCAGTCCTGTTACCCACATGTCTAGCCACAACCAATCAGATCGATTCCTTGTCTACATAAGCTTCCTGAGAAGTTTGTCTTTGCCGGATTATTACTTCTGTTACCACTGTCCCTCTATGCAACTCTCTTTGTTTCTTGTCTAGTCAAGTTTGTTCCATGCCTCTCGATGTGAATAAATAGTTCAAATCTTATTTGTGTCTGCGCTTTGGGATCCAACCCCCAGCACATGACAATTTTTTTGACAATAGAAAAGTTAACAGTGACTCTGTATCACTGCTCATTGATGAACTAAGTCTTTAGTCAACAGTTATCGTTTGCCAAATAGTGTCTAGTGAGTCTATAAATATCACAAATATTGACTTAAACATCTCAGAGCACAAGTTCACCTTTCTTGGCATACTGCAGCAGCGCTCAGCAATATCTTCATTAATGCGAACAGGGTCCAAAAAGTGTGTGATGTTTGAACAAGGAACTGTCCAATCTGTCCAAACGGACGCCAAGTTGGCGAGTGCTGATGCATGCTTTATGAAATATGAGCTGACAGCTTGTTAGGCAACGGTTTGATGCAACAGCGACTGTCTCGGCTCTTGGCTGGATGAGAGTTAAAGAACATGACGGAGAACAAACATACTACTCGCAGACTTTCGGGGTAGAATATCAAACAGGAAAAATGTCAGAAACATCATCCGAGCTGGGTATGTCAAATGTTTTAAGGGAATTTCAATATTTTTCCACTGGATTTACTGGAATTAATTGCTCAACTGTCAATCAAAAAACACTATTAAGACGTGCAAAAATGGATCCAACAGAGGTAGCATCTTTCTTATTTACAAACATAACTACATATTAAATATAACCGCTTAACGCCACTGGATTATCACAGGGCTTTTCCACGCTGCAACAATGAGGCGCTCTAAAGGCGCCAGGCCAGCAGGAAGCCTCTATCCACATGCTGGATGTCAACTTGGAATTCTAAAAATATACAGTATTTTCGCTCTTCCGTCTTCCCCTGTGGGATGTGTGTGCACTCATGGCTGACAACGAGGCACTCTAAAACAGCCACATCATCCCAAAACTGAGCTCCATACTGGCTGTCAAGTGAGATTTCTTTCCGGTTTTTTTTCCCCGCATCCATACCATATTTTTCTGTGTGACAAGTGTGCACTCACGGCAGACAATGAGGCACTCTAGTGGACTATCCATAAGGAAGGGATGAAAAATGGTTTATCATTTTGAAGGTCTGCACCAGCTTAATTTTCTGCTCGCCAGAAATCCATCGAATTTCACAAGTAAGACCAGGTCGGGAACTGCCAGTGGCTCTTTCCTCCGAGCATACGACGTCTGACAAGACTTCAAAACTGCCCAGATTGAAAAGTGAGCTTTAGAATCTGTCTGAAAACGGGCTTCATTTAGGCAAAGATTAATGAGCTTGACAGAAGCGTACATGCCGTTCAATATGATTCATTATTTCTGTTCAGCTACTTAAGGACCAAACGCGCAGGTTTCCTTTCCGTTTATTAGTTAGGGTTACTTAATATAACAAAAATAAATCTAGTCATGGCATACCATAAAGAAAACGAGCCCCACTGACTACTAGCATGTGTTGGGTCTGACCGCTGAATTATGATACGAGCTCTGGTTTCCCCGTCGCTTTGACGACACGTACCGAGATTGGTTACAAGAAGCAAGAAGCGTTGCGGGAGCACAGTGACAGATGGACCGGGGGGGACTGGTGCTTCGCTCGGTGGCGGGCGGGCACATGTGGACAGTGCCAGGATGATTAAGTTTCTAGTTGGCCGCGTCGGGCCGGGCTAAGCGACCAATGGGCGCCAACGGAGACGTTGGTGGCGACATCGCCGTGTTTGGATCGCTTTAATGTGGGCATACTATGTGTGTGCGGCTGGTGCTAATTTAAAAATTCTTTGTCACTGATAGCCGACCTCTCTAATTTGTGTTTTTTTTTTTTGCCTATGTTGACCTACAGTGGATACATTTTAGCACAAAGGTACACAGTAAATTCTGTAGAGTAAATTTTACTCTAAACAGAGTCTATTTGGTCCCACTCCAAACAGAGTAAAATTTACACTTGGAAGAGAGAAAAAACAAACAAAAATAAAATAAAAAGAAGTCACTCAAGGGTTGAGGAGCAAATCCACAACTTCAGGTTGGTAGACAACCAATTTACTCTCTGAGCTACGTAGTTCCTACTGTGTGTTAATATATCGCTTGTCAGCTGGTATCTTCATAACTCCAAGAGATTTGGATATAAGCAAACAGTAGCAGTGGCATAGCTCAGGTGGTAGAGTGGCTCTGTCCCAAGCTGGAGGTTGTGAGTTCATTCCTCAACTTTTTTTTTTGTAATAAACTAGTCAAATTGAGTCAAAATCTGTCCTTGCAAAATTTACTTAGAATTTCTGAGTGAAAAAACTTTAATATTTTTTTTCACGGCATAGGAAAAGTCTATTATACACACGAAAAATACTTTGAGTAAAATCTGCTCTGAATATTTTACTCTGAAGTGTAAATTTTACTCAGTTTAGAATACAATTTACTCTACAAAATTTACTGTGTTGTTTTCTTTCCCCTAGCATCAGACCCGTTGTTCTTTCTCATGACGGCATAAGACGCTGGCAGCCAAAAAAATGCTGCTACATCAAGAGCATTTTAATAAAACCCTGTCTCCGGCAGACCATTAGCGCGGGTGAAAATGAATCTGAGAGTGTATAAAGCGTATGCCGCTTTGAATGTTGATTGAAAGACTGAAACGTTGGGAGTAGACGGAGCTGGAAGGGGGTGCGAGGCAGACAGACAATAGCGGCGGCTCCACCTCCAGCCAAGATACAGTCTGGGCTGCACACCTCTCTAACAAGAAAAGCTGGTATTAGTATTGGAGGGTGGAGTTTTTTTTTTTAGCAGAGTGAAATTTTGGCTTCACAGGTCTCCATTGCACCTTTCCAGACCTCAATTTGAAAACCCTTTGAAGCGGGGAATGGCTTCTGCCCACCGCCATGCAGAGGCTTTTGTCAAAGGGAGGGGAGGTGGGGCAGTCTGTCAGACCCTGATAGAAATGGAGCTTCTTCTCCCGGCGGATCGAGAAAAACACCAATGGCAGTTTGCATTTTGAGTCCATGCGGGTGGCTGATATGCGATGATATAATCAAGCGTCACAATTACAACTCAGGATATGACCCGTGACCACAGTGGAGACTCAGAAAAACCAGTAACAATGAAGTGAATTAATCTGTTCCAGTGATTACATGTAAAACTATTTTGAATCCATTCTGTTCTTTACTATGGACTTATTGTACTGAACAGCCAGGAAAGTGTCTGGGTCTTACGCTTATGTTACATTTCACATTCTTTTTTCCCCTATTCGGCCATGACAGCGGATCCTCAGATTACAAATCGCATGATGTAACGCGATTCTGTACGCAAGTTGGAATTCTCGGTCGGTGCTTCTGTTTTGGTTATCAAGGAAATTCAAATACGCTTACTGTCAAATTGTTTTAATCACAGAAATGATTTGTTCCACATGGGAAAAGGGAGAAGTCTATTTGAGGAAAGTGTTGGATGACACAACTGGCAACCATTTGGGGTATACTGCGAATTAGAACAGTGACTACGTTTATATAGTCAAAACCCGAATATGCTCTTATTCCGGTTTTTAAAAACCTGAGTAAGTCCCATGGGTTACTCCTTTTCTAACAAAAATATTTGGTCATATAAACAAATATTGGGACACCTCCTTTGAACCGAACTTTGGTTTGTCTTCTGCGCATGATCTATTCGCAAGGAATATTGGTCTGAATTGCTTGTATGTGTGGCGGCCAGCTTACGTTGCCACTCGATTTCTCCACGGTGTTTTCACGTTTTCTCTCTCTAGGCTGAAAATGCTACAGTGACTAAGTATACAAACGGATATAAGCCCGTGCATCTGGCACGCAACCCACTGGAAATAAAAAGCAGAGGAAAACAAAAATGACGAAACATGGTGACGCATGACAGAACCACACTTTTCGAGCAAAGCATCGTTTAATTGACCGGAGAAATTTAAACTAGGAAATGATGTCTATTTGATGTTATCGGTGTGTCCGTCTGGTCCCACATGTAAACAGGTTATACCAAATGTTTTAGAAACCGGAATTTTGGCCTTAGCCCGAATAGTGACTGCATGTAGTCATTGATTCCCAACCAATGCGCATAAAAGATCATTTGGAAATGATCCATATTCATGTAATTGGTCTGAATTTTATCTTCTAACTACAAATGTTGCTTTATCTGTTTAAGCCATTGACCTATAGACAGGGTTGGGGAATCCAGGTCCAGAAAGTAAAGACCTTGAAAGAGTTTGGCTTTAGCCACAGGTGCTTCTAATCAGATGGCAGGTAAACAAGCTCGTCTGCACCTATTAATTAGAAGCACCTGTGGCTAAAGTCAATCTTTTACTTTCCGTACCAAGATTCCCCAACTCTGCCTTTACTGTAGTGAGGTAGAACAATTGTGTTTTTGTTGCATTTACAGTTTTTCTAAGCCTCAGCTCACTAAAGGTTGGGAACCACCAATTCAGCAGAAATGTAAAAAAGCGCAGAAAGTATCAGTTAAATATTTGTTGCATTGTTTGCATAAATTCAATCAGGGTGGAAGTACTGGCGGTTTTGTTTGGTCAAATCGTGCCTGTTACAGATTTGAGGGTTGGCTGAAGTCGACTGTTCTTAGGAAGGGCCAAGACGAAAGGAAACAATCCCGAAGTGAACTAAGCAAGGGTTGCCCGTAATGAGTGCACACGTCACTCGGCTTCATCTGTTTTCCGTGGCTAACATCGCTTTCCTCGGGATGGGGAACGTTTGTAACCATGGATTAAAACCGATGCGTTGCTCTGACAGAATAAACTTGGCTTGAACCTGAGTCAGGATATGGTAAACAAACATCTTGAGATGCAATAAAAGGCAAGTTAAAAAAGTTGGGAACACTCCCTGGAGGATGGTGAACCGGGCCATCGAATGGATCCCGTTTCAGCCTGCTGACACTGAGAGAAAAGAAACGGGGGCTTGAGCCGCCTTCATGCACTTTTAATTACAAATGGCTGGCTGGGCTTCAATCTCTGGAGAGCAGAGGTGAAGCAAACATATCAGGGCCCAGACGCCATTCCGCTGGCAGTCTAATGTCAACCTAAACAAGCTTCGAGTCTGAGGGTGCCGGTTTAGGGTTCATGCGAGGACTTGGACAGACGGCCCGGGCACCTGCCAATCATTCCGTGGATTCAATCAGCCGGGCAACAGGTCTCTTGTCTGTGTTAGTGTTCCCTCCGAAGCGATGCGAACTGCTAAGCCATCAATCAAGCAGCTGTTTGAACGGGAGCCAACGTCTCAACCTGTGCGTTTGTCTGGAATGGATCAGACGGTCATGGACGGTGATGGACGGATCACCGTCAGTCAGACGTGACTTCTCTGTTCTTATCATAATTTGTAGAGCATTTTATTGGATCCCACTGGGGGAACAACTGGATATACTTGATTTGTAGTCCTAAGTTTCTCAGAGTACTTGACATAACGGCCAAAAAAAAATCATCTCTCTTTCTGACTTTGGTTTTGACTAAGTTGTGACAATTCTGAGCCACCTTATTTCTGGAACAGGATTGTTTTGGTGAACAAATCTTACAGTACATAAAGTATAATGCCCCTCAAAAAACACATCCTCTTTACAACAAATCTTCTCAAGTTGACTTTATTCTGGGTGAGTAAATGTGCTGAAGCGGAAAGCCGTTTGCCATCACTTTGATTTTATAAGCCGAGTGCCGACAACGACAGATTATAAATCTTTTCACAATGATTCACAATAAAATGTATATATATTTTGATGAAATGAGTCTGACTGGTGCATGCAAGTCAAAATTGGGTCTCTAAAAGGGAAACATGATGATGTCGGTTTACCTCGCGAGCTATTGTAGCAATTTTGAACAACGCAAAACAACCTATCTTGGTTTATCTAAATCTATGTTTCTGCTTATTGACAGTAATTTGCTGTTTTAGTAAATATGTTGCTGTTTTATTGTTCTTGAAAACACAAAATGACATGCGGATTTACAATATCAAACATTTGTAGGATGCCGATTGCAAATACATTGCCGTTATTTGTTCCGACTAGCCGGCTTGCATCTGTAACAGAACGTCAGCATCTTGTTGCTTCCTGTTTACAATCCGCTTATAAATTAGCAGTGTGCATTCACAGCCAAAGCCTTTCCCAAGGACTAAAACATGGGCACACACGGGAGAGAGAGAAAAAAAACTAAAGAGATTCCTAATTAAAATCACTCGCGGGACAAAGCAAGAGTTAAAAGGGAATGTATTTATTGTGCTGTGAAAAGAAAGCTCACAAGGCCCACTGGCTTAATGAGCCGAGAAGATTTGCGTACAAAGAGACAGCTCAATAAACACATAATAAAGTAATTTTCGTAAATGGGTCAGACGGTGGTCAAAAAATTAACTTCTTTGGTTTGAAATGTGTTAAAACGACCGGCAGCCTCAATCGTCTTATTTCCACCCCGAGGACGCCGTAAGCCGCTGCTTAGTAGCGGGAAGCAGTTATCGTGGAAACCTCGGCTTTCCTGACGAGAGAATTATCCGGCAATACGACTCCCATTATTGCCTTCAGCTGCACTTTAATAAGCACCGCCTAACCTCTGACCTTAGTGCGCGGCAGCTGAGGTACTTGCCGGCAGAGATTTGGTGGCTCAAAGGGCATCGACGTGCTCCAAGGACAGCCATTTAATTCCCCGGGCAAGAGAGCTAATACGCCATCACGGTGAACTGGAGCCTGCATAATTAATATGGATGATGGCACTGAGCCTCTGCATCTGGGCTCTGTGTGTGTATGTGTGCACAAACTTGACACATGGCTGCTGGCCATTCCCACCATGTCCATCGTGAGTCATGATCGGATGCAACTGAAGGAGTCCGTTATTGTTGTTTGAATTGTGAGTGGAAGGACGTGTGACATTTAAGATGGCAGCTGTACGGCAAATATATCGTATTCCCTCTCAACCGCCAATAATGCTGTTGAACCAACACGACCACAAAGTTTTAAATAAGGTATCGGGAACGAGCAATAGGGATTTGAAAATCGTTTTTTGAGTGTATCGAATCCATGATTAAATATACCATTCTTGAATCGTATCGCACCCTGTGTATCGAGATACATATCGAAGTGTCTTTTATGAGCGATATAATTGGTTTGACGTTGCGATGATTTGTTGTTTCTGTACGTTACAAAATTACAACATTACAAACTTGGATAGTTTGGTCTTTGGAAATTCATAAACACGATTGTTGCATCCTTGAATCGTATCGTGTGGCGGTAAATATGGTGCAAAAGTAACTTGTAGCTGTAAAAGAAAATGTACAAAAAAAATTATACCTGTAGAAAAAATATAAAGTTGTATCTGTAAAAGTTGTGATTTGCACCTATAAAAAATAAAAAAAATAAAAATGTACCTGTACCTGTAGAAAAAAAGTGTAAATTTGTATCTGTAAAAGTCGTGATCAACCCACCGTCGCTGAATTACAAATCAGTTTTGCACCATCAGCAAGAAATTTGGTGCAAAAGTCACGTGACTGAACCCCAACAGAAGAAAACACTTCCTAGTGGCAATTTCTTTGACTACAAGTTGTCATTTCCACAGATACAAATTGGAACTTTTACAGATACAAATTTATTTATTTATTTATATTTTACAGATACCGGTACATTTTTTTTTCCCCAGATACAAATTTCGAATGTTTTCTACAAGTACATTTTTTTTGTGCTACAACTATTTTTTATTTATTTATTTTTTTTAGGTACAAGTTACTTTTGCACCATATTTACCACCATAGTATCATACCCCACTTGTATCGAATTGTCTTTTGTGGTGAGATGCTCACCTCTAATATATATACATATACTAGTGTACATACATATATTCATTATACAAAAAAACTAGTTGAGGCCGGATTAATCAACCCCACATCTGCAATACAAAATATAATTGCAAAAGTTACCCTTGTGCATCCTATCCACACTCCAGAACACAAACAAACACATGCTCTCTCCACAGCCGTTGATTAAGATCGACGATAGGCAGCTGTGAATTAGTTTCGCGTGTCAGCCGACGAGGGGCCAAGCAGAGGCCCTCAACCGCATTTAATTACAGGTATAGCGTTAATCTAAACAGGGGTCGCGGGCTGGCCGCAGACTGGCTGGAGGAGCTCAGACAGGAGATATTGACCCGAGGCCTCACCACCTCGTGATGTACGACTCACCCAGGAAGATCATTGAAACGGCTCCAATATTCTGTATCCAAATTTAATTGCAGTGGACTTGTAATCAAGTTCTGAAGAAAGTAACTAAAGGACAGATTGAGAATTCTAGGGAAAAGGGCTCCTTTGTGAAAAACTAAGCTGCGGAAGGACTGTTCAATTTCCATGCACTATGGCAAAGTGAGTTGCGTTCATTGCCACCAGGGTTATTATTATAGTTTTGTAATTTACATTTGAGTTAGTTTTTATTTTTTTATTTTTTTATTTCGTTTTAATTAGTTTTCAGAGGGGTTCTTTTAGTTTTTTTTGTTTTTTTTAATTAGTTTTAGCTATTTAAAAAAATGTTTAGTATTAGTTTCAGTTTTAAAAAAAAGTGTATTACTTGTATGCAATATTTAAATTATAAAAAATATAAAATAAATATAAATAAAATACATTAAAAATGTAAATAAATAAATAAATAAAATTATAAAAGTAAGGCATTTCTTCCCTAATGTTGCATTTCGGCTGAGTTAAATGAAAAAAGCAGGCAAGCCGAGCCATTGGAGCCAAAGTCAAGCATGAAAAATTGTCAACGGTTCTTTTCTATTGGCTGCTGCTAGATGACGTCGCTTATTCTGGTATATATTAAAATACATCTACTTAAAATCACATTTAAAATCATCCCCAAAGGCTCATGTATTAAATTCATTACCAAGGACTAAAATGAAGGACATTTTCGTGAAAATTATAGTTCGTTTTATAAAACGTAAAATGTAGTTTCAGTTATTTTTAATTAAAAAAAAAAAAAAGGCATTTTTGTTTTTATTTTATTTTGTTAATTAAATCGTTTGTTGAATTTTTGTTTTAGTTTTTTCCATTTTCCTTAACTAAAATAACCTTGACTGCCACCATTATTTTTGTGTAGCAGTTTTTTGGTCATAAAAGAATAACATTTACGGTATTTTTATTCAAATGTCAAAAGTAGGGTCTTAAAACTATTTTTATGTTTTTCAGCAATTCCCCACAGAAAGCAATGATGCAGAAAGCACAATTAATAGGACAGCTCCCCGTGGCTGCTGATGATGACTGGTGCAGGAAACGCAGGCAGAGGCAAGGCCAACAAAAACAAACACTGAATTATAGAATTAATACTGTACTTCCACACCGGATTTGTCACTCGGCAGCCTTTCCCAGTGTCGGAACCTCGGGAGAACCGGGGACAACAGAGCAATTAGACACGGCAACCGTGCAGTCTCCCTGTAATAAATCCGGTCTCAAATGGATGGGAAAATGATGGCTGCCAGCCCAGTTTTGTGAACATGTTATATTAATGAAAAGGGCTCAGAGCATTTTGACCTATCTGCTAGGTCCACTGGGTTTCGGTAATGGGGAGGATGTTGCGGTGGAGAGGGAAGCGCTCGTTAAATCGCTTGGTGGACAAAAGACGGCGGATTAAATGATCTGCTGTAATACCCAATAAAAGGAAATAATGTCATCACTTTCACCCTAAAGGTTCATTTATGCTCCCAGTACTTATGAAAATAGATAAGGTTGTATTTTAAACTGTACAGACGTCAGTGTCACAGCAGTTCCAAGTGGTTTCCAGCAGTATTGCAACACGGGATCTTTAACAGTGAGTTTATAGGTGAGTGATGAAATTTTGTTAGATTTTGCTTCATTTACATCGATTTTATTTATTTTTAGCTATGCTAAGCTAACAAGTTTTTTTAAAAGAAGAATTTAGAAGACACAAATATATTAATGGCTCACAGTCACTAATTTAGCTAATGCTAAATGCTATTTGGGTTGACAGTTCAACAAACAAGACAATACAGTCCCGCTGTCATGTGGGTCACGCCAGGGTTAAGTTTGGGTTCGTGACCCGTTAAGTGTGTGTTTTGGAATTGATGTAACAGCATCTAGTTTCAACTGGTTTTATGTTATGTGACAGCTATGTGATGTCAGGACCTATGTGATGTCAATCTTTAATCCTTTACTTAGTCACAACCAATCAGATCGATTCACTGTCTGTGGTAGCTTTTGAGAAGTGTGTGTCTTTTGGCGAATTATTACCTCTGTTCCTGTGTGCAGCTCTCGTTGTTTCTCGCCTCTCGATGTGAATAAATAGTTCAAATCTTATTTGTGTCTGCACTTTGGGATCCAACCTCAGCACATAACACCCGCATTGTGACATTGGAAATATGCCGCCAGAAAAGTTCAACTTGCGTTGGGTCTGACCGGCGACAGCAGTAATAGTAGGACGACATTTCCCATGATTCTTCGACACGGAAGCAGGAAGTAGTTCGAGTTCCAGTATGGCGAAAAGACGCCAGTTAGCGATTAGTTGCGGATGAGAATGAGAACGCAAACGTGAATGTGAAACTAAATAGGAAGGAATTTAAATTAAATTCATTTTGTTATTGGTTTGTCGCATGAATTACTATGACAATGGTGTCACTGACATACACATGGTTGTGTCATTGTTGATAGTTTGTTGGACTTTACAACAGTAGCGTACAGGTCGGGACTTAACGAATGGTAAACTCCTGGTGGACAGATTGCAAATATACCACAAAAGCACAACAATTTTTTTTAATCATATTTTGTGGGCTTGCAGCACGTCTTTGTCAAAGTGAAAAACAAAAAGAAAATGTCAGGCAAATTGGATATCGAACCCAAGGTTCAATGGATGGCTTCATCTTTGCATCTGGCGGTTCATTTTTCTTAGGGAGTCATTATGGGGGGAGATGATGATGGCTATGGATAAAGATTCCATTATAAGCTAATGATTTTCCAACAGGAGAATGACAAATCTACCACACTCCCTTTCGGACGAGGTTGACAAGAAGGCTTTTAGAGGGATCAGCTCATCAACTCAACATGAACAGTATGTGTAAAAAAAAATAAAAATGTTCCACATTCATACGAGCCTTGCATAACCGCAGCTAGCTTATCACGCTAAACATACTTCTGAGCCCAGAACGTTTAGACAAGATTTCCATTTGTGGGTTGTGAACCGCAACTGAGACATACCCCCTCCAGTCCTTTAAGATTACTGACAAATGCGAGACTGAGAATCGGAAATGACCTGTGATGGTCCTCGAGCAAATACAGCATGAAAAGTCACCAGTCTGCCACTTTACAGCAAATAGGAGACTTCCCCAATTAGATCTTTCTACAGTACATTAAAATCCCATAAAAATTCCCTTTTACCCAAAATAATTCAGCTAAGACGTCAGTGAAATTTCAGATTCAGCACTTTGGGAGCATGAGTAAGCGCTGGGGTTTGAGGGGGACGCTGGCAGTGTTGTTGGAAATTTTCTTTTGTCTGCTCCAGAGGAAAAAGAAAATATTGAGTTTACCAGATGCTGCATCCAAGAAAAACAAGCCTGGATTTAAGATTACGCTCACAGCAGGGGACGCTGATATTATTACACATGAGAGGGTTCCTTGAGAGTGAAGAACCCGGCATTTCCATATTTATTCAAATGACGAGAGTGGTGTACGACTCCAAAATGATTCAAACCATGTAAAAACAAACAACCTGTTGCCTGTACCCGAAAGTGGTCTCCATTCTCTTACGCTTCAGTGAGCTCCTTCAAACATGCAACAATCAAGCATTTGACTTGCCCCTGAGACCGCAAGTCCAACCTTTTGGACAGGAAGCACATTCTCAACCATCCGTGCGGCGTGCACCCGACCGCTAATTCCACCTGCGAGCATACACGTTGGACCTTTCTTGTTTGGCTTAGATGTGGAGCTGAACAGGTGTTGTTTGATCTTCACAAGTGAAGACTTATTAGGCTCGAGAAGCGTGTTTGGACGCATCAGGAGCTGCTTCGGGCTTTTTGGGGAGATTGAAGAGACATTTGAGCAAAACGTGATAATAGTGCTAACGTTTTACCGCTGTGTTACTGTTCTGTATAAATGTTATGCTATGTGATTGCTGCTATGGAATTGTAGCTATGTATGACTGCAAATTGCGATATATCTACAATTTGAAAAATACAGACATAAGCCATGACTGATAATTCCAGTTGAAGATATATTTATTTTACCTCAATTTATAGGATCTGCAGCATGGCACTTTTCAGTTATCTGATATTTTAACTAGGCATAATACAATTGTAGATATCGGTAACTGGAATTATGACTACTAGTAATCTAGTGGAGTTCCAGATTCGAGGTAGGCTGATGTGTTTTCTTTCAGGGCTGATACTGATTATTAGTCATCAAAGAGGCCAATAACCAATTTAATTTCAAATACCGGTAAAAGCCAACGAAGCAAGTTCTCAATGTCAGGAGCGTCTCTTTAGAAACTTAACTGAAAATTTCAATAAAAAGTTCCCTGAACAGTTTTAAGTTGATCTATTATTGGTCGGCAAATTTTTACAAAAGGCTGATGCCAATATTCATCAAAATGCTGAATATCAGTGCTGATAATCTACCCGGACGATAATCGGTCTACAATGTCTCTACAATTCAAACCTACATTTACGAAAAAATTTACATTATGTCTTTTTATTTATTATTATTTTTTGTAACTTCCTTTCAAGCTTGGACTTGTTTTTAGTCTTGAAAGGAACCCACACAAAATTACAAAAATTGACCTACTTTTTCTTACAATTTAAGATCTTCTCATTTCATGTGACAAAAATTAAACGATGTCCAAGATGCTTTTTCAAGAGACCATAGATGGCCTGCAGCGTCTTGCAGGCCAACATGCAATAAAAAAATGACAACTTTATTACGCTGATGTTTATTAGGTCTAACCTTTCCGAGGTTGACCATTTTCAATGTCTCTGCGCTACCACTGACAAATTAGTGTGAAGATTTATCCACTTTGTCAAATAAAAGTCCAAAGTTTACAGCCACCCGTGCGGCGCTTATGAAGATATATCGGCGTTCGGCAGGTGCCGGGCCAGGCCCCGAGTCATTCCGCAAGCCTTTTTGCAGACGAAGGCAAATCTATTCTTCAGCGTAGATTTATGGTTCGGTACGTGGCCAGATATTTGCACAGCAGGTTGCATGATGCACTACTACTATTAGGAGTTTAAGACCCTTTTGTTCTTCAGAACCTGCGAGGGCATTTTGGCTACCATTTTGTACACAACAAGACAGCCGTAAATTGGTCATTTGTCAAAGAGGCGCCATGAACAGGAGATTGAATGTTGAATCAACTACAGTCGAGAAGGAGGTCAAATGTTTGAAAAAAATTCTCTCCGCAGACCTCTCAATCCAATTACAGGCAAGGTGGAAGCATTCAGAGCGCGTCAGAATAGCAAAACCCTCACAACGTCTCTGCCGTCTCGGTAATATTTCTATTTAAATGCATGCAGCAAGTGTGGCATTTATGAGACACTTTGAGAGTGCCGCATTCTTAAGAGATATTCTCTAAAACGCAGAAAGGTTGTCAATATTTCAAGAGATTGCATCAACTGGAAACACACGCCTGCTTAGAAAAAAAGCAGGACACAGTTATGGGGGCACAAAAATAATTTACTGCACTGCTAAAAAGAACATTTGGACCACAAAGTTACTTGATGAGGGCAAAGAAATCACAGGAAATATTTTCAACCAAGTTTTATGCTCACATTCTCTAAATCCAGATGCTGGAACATGTTTTACATGTCTCTAGCCTCTGGGGGAAAACAAAAAAATCCTGTTTCATGTTCATCACCTGCTGAGATCACTTAAACACTTTTGGCAGCTGAGCTTATGGTAAATGCTTGCCTATAAAAGGCACGTTTGGGGTTTAAAGGGGAAGTTAATCCCCACAAAAATTCTCGACAATAATATGTTCTATGCCACTAGTCTAAATACGGTATTCTGGTTAATATTGTGTTAATATGAGTTAAGCAGCAAAACCCAGCAGTAATTATCAGTATCAGCGAGTGGCCATTTTAACACTTACTGTCCAGTGAAAATGACATCACAGTTGCTCAGATCTCAGGTAACATCTAATCACAGTTCAGCTTGAGAAAACAGGTGAGCTGTGATTGGTCAATGCCTGACATATCGCATTGTAGAGCGCATTGTATCCACTGCAAAGCAAAATAGGCTTACACAACTGTTTAGCTATTGTAAACGTTAAGATAGCTTAAATTAGCACACCCACCGCTAGTGAGAATGAATTGTAATCTCTTTACAGGTGGTCAAGCATAGACATCGCTTTTATCGAAAAACCGGTAACAAAATCAACACATTACAAGCACACAATATCCGCATGACAACAACTGACGCCGAGTCACGCAACACGCAGAATGGCTAATCGGAACTAACTAGACCCAACTACAACTCCTGTGTCAATCAACAGGCCAGGCCCCGCCTTTTAAAGCCACAAAGTCACAGATAGACAACAACAATGCACCTCACATGCATATTTTGTATTGTATTATGCATACTGTTTTGAAATATATACGGTCGCTGACTCGCTACATCACTTTTTCTTTTGTCTATCTCCGGTACTGGACATCAAGTTAGTGGCCCAAGATCAGACCAGAGTCTGGTCTTTGATTTTTTTTTTTGCGCAGATCATATTTATCATGTGTTATTTGTCACGTTACTACAAATGACAAGTGTTATTTTAATTGCAAACTTTAATGTTGAAAAATGGTTTGAAATGATTTATTTATTTATTTTTTTACAAAATCTAAACAGAAATGTTTTAGACACCACTGTATTTCATGCCAAGAGTTTCATTGCAGATATTTGTGCCACATTCAAATTGTGGTGAATGACATTGGAGAGTTTGAGGTTTTTTTCCACACGATGAAATTGTTCCTTTTAGTCGAATTTATATTTTGACATGTTTACCGAGACGATATTTTTGAAAAAGTAGATGACGGCGGAGCGTGCTAACCTCTTTGTGGAGCACAAATTGAAAAGCAGAGCACTAGACTGTAAAGTAGAGCCGTTATCCCGCCGTCACATGCCATAAAGCATTCCCGGGAGAGAGGGCCAGCAAGCTATTTACAGCAAATAGCCGCCTGTGTACGGAGGTGGTAAGATATGCAGACTCACACGAGACAAAATCCTCGTTTCTTGGCGACTGATTGAGGGAATTACATTGATATATTGTGTCGATTTTAGAGAAATGCACAAAATGCAAGTCTGCGTTTTTGCTATGAAGTCTGTATATCAGATCCTACTTTAGTTAAGTCTTAAGATTAACTAAAAAACAAAAAAAAAAAAAACGGCTTGTAAATGAAACATGTTGCTTCAATAAATTAATCATGCTACTCCATTGTCCTTTTACACGTAGCATGTCCCTCAATAAAATATAAGTGCACAATGAACACCCTGTACTTGTGCCCATCCGGAAGATTTTAATGCCTAACATGTTCTTCAGCTTCATATTTTATCGCCGTCACATGATTTTGCACTAATCAACATTTAATGTATCAAAATAAGCCACGCCAGCTTCTGGCGCCGAATGCTTATTAGAAAACAAAATTCAGCGTGGAGTCTAAAACTGACCTTGGATAAATAAAAAGGCAATTTGCATGCAAATGATACTGCTGGCATTTGCTGTAATTGCCATTTGAGTCGCTCGTCTGCAACGATACAATGCACTTTTAAAATGGACTCCCGCTGTTGATTTGAACAAGGGCTCTTAAAGAAGCATCAGAGCTTACTTGATGGATTAGCGTCGATATTTCATAGTGTGCAAAATATCTCCGGCCACAGTCTTGCGCAAAATGTTCTTAAAAATGAACTAATTCTCAGTGGTGTAATTTGAGCACGATGAAAAGGTTTTGATGTTCGGGGGTGGAAGCAAAAAAAAAAAAAAACAGCGCCTCTTTTATCTTTCAGATGTTAAAAAAAAAATAAACATGAGCAGATGGAGATGAAAACATGATGGAAGATGATCATCTTCAGCTCCCATTTCGCACATAATTCATGAAAATGAATCTCGCCTCTAAGCATGCATAGTTAGCATTAATATTTAGCATTAACCAAGAGTAAAGAGTTGGAAATTAGAAAGATGTGTAAGGCTTTGTAGTTTGTGTCCACGTCACACTGGGAAACTCATAAACAGTGACAAACGGGCCCTTGTATGCATTTTCATGAGAATCCTCAAAATTATCGAGAAGGCGTTGATGCCGTGAATTTATCCAAAATGGCGAAGTTCTGACTTCCTGTTCAATTTTCAACTGCAATTCACATAAGATGGCTGACTTTTTTGAATTTATGAATGCATCCTTTTATAATAATATATGTCTATCAGTGAAACAGAGGAAACGGGAGTTATTTTTTCCATGGTTCTTTACAGGGTGAGTTTTGTGTTATTAGGTCAGGACCTCTAAATTAGCCCCCATATTTGGTAACGGGCCACACAGCCAGACCACCAATAGCTCAATTCCAATTGTTGGCGGTAACATAACTAATGTTTTGCATAATACTTCAACAGCTTGAAGCCGCATTATGGGTCTTTAGATCCCCAGATACGCATTTTTGTCCCTCACAGCTTCTTTTTGAAACATCATCTGATTTTCATGCCAATGAATAATGCATTTGATTTGTCGGCTTTGCATTTTCAGCACTTTTTCTTTTTTTTTTTGTCGCACGTATTTGAAAGCAAAGCAATCAAAGCAATCAAGCGCTGACAAATTATTTCGTTTCTAATCATAGCTGTCCAAAGGTCAGATGTAAACAACAACAGTGCAATAGAAGTAGCTGTATATGTTTGGTGCCTTCAGAAGTGCCAAAATCAGACATAAACATTTATGACACATCGAGAGACAAAAGGAATCTCACGTGGGAAATGCATCACGGGTTTAGGAAAGACGAGACAATTTGTGTGAAGAGCAAGTTGTGCCAACCGCTTTACCTCCACACTTCAAAGAATAATCACTCAGACGTCTATCTTTTATTGATAAGTAATGACATATGCCGTACTAGCTAGCTGTCATATACTACTGTGTGCCAGTAGGGATACAAAATGAGAAATTTACGACATTTAAATGTGGCACTTCGGACAGTAATGAGGACTTTGTTATTTATGCTCCGCGAATCGGGAGCTAGCTGTGTTTTAAATCATGACCTACAGTCGTGTTTCACAAAAAAAGTTGAGCATTATTCATTTTTAAACTGTGCTATACACTGCCAACATTTGGATATGACCTGCCAAAAATGCCTTCCACTAATATATTTTGTGATTATTACGTCTTCCATAGTAGACGTAAATTGAACGAATCCAAATGGGCCACGTTGTCAAGGCAGATGCAGTAAGGCAGATTTCATTTCCCTTTAAATGGACAAATTTTCTTTAATTTGGACAGGAAAAAAAATGCGTATTTTTGTATTCCCTTCTTGGTCCTTTCTGTCTCCTTACTACATAGATTTGGTGATGTATTCTTTCCTCCTCAATACATAGACTATCTGATCATTTCTGAACTGCAATAACATTTTATCGTAAGCTACAGTCGAAACCCTTTGTCACTGCAGCCTTATCAGAATCAGATTTAACGGCCGAATATGTAAAAAAACACAAGCCGTCTAAGAAACAAGAAACAAATAAATGCCAACAAGAGGGAGAGACAACGGGAAGCCTGGCGGTTCGCTAATTAGTGCCCCAAATTTCTTAGATGGGGAATGAAGGAAACATGAGGAAGGAGGGAGGGAAATAAAAAAAAAAACAAGGCTCAATCTGTCCTACCATATTTGAGGGCACAGTATGGACCTGGAAAAAAGGCATGCATCCATTAAAATGCAGCCATACGACAATAAATAACCATACAGTACTGATCAGTTTCCAGCTGAAATGCATTTTGATAATTCAAGCTGTATGGTTCCCATGGTTTAATATATAATGGATATGTCTGTGCAAACCTCTTTTTGTCGTGGTGTTGCTCCAATTAGCCGTGCATATTAACGTCACTGTTTGTCTCCCCTCGCTCACATGCTTTGAATTACCGCCACAAAAATAAATTATCCTCGCAAAAATGCAGTATACATTAGCCAGCTTTCATTACAACCAGCTGTGTGTGATTTAAAAACAGAAGAGTTGACAGTCCTGCCCCAAAACAAGAGACTACTGTCATGTGCTTGAGGTTGGATCCCAAAGCGCAGACACAAATAAAGTTTTAACTATTTATTCACATCAAGAGGCGTGGAATAATTTTGACTAGACGAGAAACAAAGAGAGTTGCACAGAGGGGCAGAAAGCAAGAATCCGGTAAACACAAACAATTCTCAGAACGCTACTCCAGACAGTGAATGGATCTGATTGGTTGTGGCTAAGTAAAGGACTAAAGACCGACATCACATAGGTCCAGACATCACCTAAAGGAGTAAAGATTGACATCACACAGGTCCTGACATCACATAACATCACATAGCGTTTTTCCAGTTGAAACCAGATGATGGTTACATCAGTTCAAAACAGACACTTGACCTCACGGTCATGAACCCAAATTAACAGGTCATGAACTCAAACTTAACACTGGCGTGACCCCAGACATAACAACTACATTGCTAGCACATGCATGCAGGTGGAGAGGCGCTTGAGCCATGTCAAATATTTACCCAATACCGGCCTATTTTGATTTAAACTCCCTTGACGTGTTGAGCCAGTCTGTCAAAACAAACACAATTTGTCATAAGTCAAAGGAAGTGGCGAGACGAGCCCAGGAAAGAGAACTGTTCTTCTAAGTGGGAGAAAGCGCTAGTAAAGCGTGCTCTGCAGGCGACCTTTTAAAGACTCGTAAAAATCGCAGTGAGACGGGAGTGTCTGCGAGTGCGTCTGAAGCCGGGGAAACCAGAAATAAATTAAGAGAGACTCCAATACACAAGCAGAGTGTCGAGTCAGAGTCCGAGCTGTATTGCAAGGCAGTGAAGCGTGGCGAGCTTTCACTCTCCAGTCCAGACCTCCCAAAAGGCAACGGAGTACACGGTCCTCGGTTATATCAGCTGTTGACCTCTTGCGCCTCCTCCGCGCTTTCTCGTGTCCGAGTTGACGAGCGCAAAGACAGGCTTGTGGGTGGGCGGACCGGCAGCCAAATATGCGAGTGCACATCCTCTGACACCCCAAGTTGAAGTCTGGCGTTTCCCAACCCCCAACTCCCCAAAACACAAAGGTAAACAAGCTAAACTAGGGGAAGCCATGACAGATAGAGGATAGAGGAAGACGCGTAAGCTCTTCAGAGTGATATGAGACCGCTTTTAACTAATAAACGTTGAGTTCATTCATTTTTTTATTGCCATGTTTAGAATATCACAACATTCTAAAAATTCTACCTCCGTATTAGTCATTTTCATTTTGCAGTTGCTATACAGTTTCTATGGGGAGGTATTAGTCTTATTTGGTCTAGTCAGTTTTATTTTGTATCCAAGTCTCTCAGTCAAGTGTTTTCGTCTAGGCCATCTGAATCCACCCCTTGCTCATTGTTGTTACTTTGTATTTTTTGTATATAAAGACTGTTTTCCCTGCGTTTGGGTCCAAATTCCGCAACTCACATGACAAAAACATTGCAAATTGTGCAAAACAGTTTAGCAAGTTAATAAGGTCAAGGCAAATAGAGGAAAACGACTTTTGCTTGACATCCACCATTTTGTGTGGTCGGAAAGATTGTAAAAAGGTACCCTTGGACGAGTGATGACAAGGAATGATACAGAAACACACTAGCTCAGGTCACGTTAATTAAATCCCTCTTTTGTTGAAGAAACGAGCGATACTAAAAATAAGTGGCAACAGAGACATCACAATGTCACTCGCCAGATGTTTAACAACCATGAATGACTGGGTGATAACATTCAATGAGATAAATTACTGAGAAATGTCACAGCCTCCTTTTTTTATTTTTTCATAACGAGAGCCATGAATAGGCTTACGATCCCCAGCCTTTGAAATCTCCAGATTACCGCAACCATTCTAATTTAGATGTATAGCCCCCGGCAGAGAACTGGCTAATTTCCTGGTGTGTCAAAATTAATGAAGAAGATAATTTGCTACAATGGAAGACGACACACACACATTCACTCGCACACCCACTATCCTTTATATGAACCTCAAATGGGGCCAGTGAGTGAAGACAGAAGACAGCTTTTTTGAAGTAGAAACCAAAAGTAGGTTAGAATCAGCGGTGAAGCATGTGGGATTAGACAGTAACTCTTGTGCAAAAGGTCTTAGATCTCTGCATGTGAAGAGATGAGACAATTCAAGCGAATTTTGGCACCTCAAATTTGGATTTCAACACTGGAAACGTAGTGTTCCCTTTGACTGTTTGACATGTCATCTCATAATATAAAATGTGTGTTTCTGACCAATTATAAAGTGTTGAATAGAAACTCGCTCTATTTAGCTGAACGAAAAACAACAACACGACAATTAGATATGAGCTTCCATCTTTCGCCTCATGTGAATCTACAGCTGCTCAATCTGTGAGACAGCTGTTCCTATAGGGACAAGCAGCAGGTCATTTGAAAAGCTCAGCCGACTATCAGACTATTCCTTTGCAAGCAGTGACACCCCCCTTGACGTCAAGTCCACCCAACCATGGGGCGATGGCACAGACACGGCAGTGTAGCGCAAGGTCAGGCCATCTCGCCAGTGGTCAACAGGGTTTAAATGAAAACCTGTCCGCCAAGCCAAGTCCAACCGCGTCTTGGTGTCCAGCCATCTGGAGTCACGACCGATAGCACGTTAGTCGATCGCTGATGCGCAAAGTGATTTTTATTCATGCTGACGTCTAGTGAACTGTGCCAGTGTTGACAAACCTCTCATTTCGACCAGCGATCAGGCCTTTGAAAACTGGGCTGTTTGCAAATTAAACAGTGAGCAAGACCACAAGGTCAAGCCTGCACCAATTGTAAAATTCTGATGAATGCTCACTATAATAATAGTAACAACCAAAATACTGCATATTCTCAGTATAGATGCCAAGATCGAGTACACAGCTCTGGAGCTTTTTCTGCTCAATGCGGAAGAAGGTCTAATCTGTCCAAAATGGTTTCTACTTTTGTACTATCTTGCAAGTGTGACTTGATGATTTTCAACCAGAAAAGTGTGCCAGAGTGCAGATAGATAGGAAGACACTATACCAGGACGGATCACAGCGACACAATGGCCTCGCTCAAGTCACCTAATAATTCATGAAATTCATGTTCAAACTACATTTCTCACGATACTTTGAGCTTCAACTAAAACTGGAATATTAGATGAATATCATTCACAAATCACAATAAAAAGTAAGACAAATAAAATTTCTGATTTGTGAAATGTCTGTACTGACGGAAAGAAGTCCAGTCATTATGTTCTTGAGTCTATAGCTTGCAGCCTATAGAATGCAAGACATTCAACCCTGATCTTGTATCTGCATCCAGACCCCGGTTGGTGTTTGATTTGTGGGAAAAACTGGGAACATGAAAATTCCACACAGAACGGAATCGTACCTCTTGTTACAAGGCAAAAGCGTTTTCAAATTCAGGTAGTGGCTGACCATCTCAAGGCTCCCCTTTAACACCGGGTCACACAAAACACCTGATCCAGACACAGTTTGCAATTACAGCTGATTAAGTGGATGTTATACTGATCAGGGTGAAATTCCACTGAGGTCTTCAGATCACCTGCCTCATCATAAGCCCGGGCAGGCAGAGATGTAATCCTACAATAAGCTCTGTATTACCACAACTACTGCTGCTGGAGGGATGCAGGAAGAACAAAGTTGTTGCACTGAGTTTCACAGACGTGATAGATAGATCTTTTATAAAGAACAAAAAAATGACACAAAGTTACTACTCCCTTTGGGACAGTCCGAAGGGGTTCAGAGCCAGAGAACTTGAGAAAAAAAAAAGGCTCACATGAAGTCAGAATCAGTAAAACAGTAGGCTACATTATGACAAGGAGTACGGAAGAAGCATTGTGCATTGAGCAAAACTAAAAAAACTCACAAATGTGATGCATTTGGTTTAAGACAGAATAATGTTGTATTTTCCTCGATAAACAAACGCAGTGTTCGGCAATCTAATGCTGCATTCGAGAAAGCTGGGAAGTCGGAATTATCCAAAAGTTTGAGGCCCATGTAAACAACAAAGATGGATGTTTCCCATAAATTGTTTGTTGTTCTTGTTAATGCAGTCAGTACAACTCACACAATGTTGTTTAAAGATATAAATATAGTTATTAGACTTTACACCGACCTGATCTGCTGGAACGGGATTGAACAATATTTAGCATTTTATACAAAATCGGTAATGGGCTATAATGTCTTTATTTGCCTGATCAATCAATGATGTCATTGATTGGCTCTGCAAAATATATCATTACATGTAATATTTAATGTGTCAGCGTTTTCTGAAGATTTTTTTTGTGGGGTTTATTTATATTTCCGATGCATTCCAATTGATGTCAATTATATGTCCTCGACTGTAGAGTGAATATAAATTTTCGACTGAAAATGACATCACAGGGCTGAAGGACCAATCACAGTTCACCTGTTTTCTGGGTTTGGTCATGTGACGTTCGCAAGCTGAGCCCGCCCGGCAGTGTGATGTCAATTTTATTCGACAGCAAGTGGCAAAATGGCCTCCCCTCAAATGGACAAAAACAGGCGGTTGTGCTTTTTAATCCATATTCAACAAGCACAATATTAATCTGAATGTTTTGTTTAGAGTAGTGGAGTCGTATAGAATATATTGTAAATTGACAATTTCCTGTTTCAGTTTGTCTTTTCGTTGAAATGAGAACAAATGGAAAGTTGAACTTCGGAGTTTCCACTGTTGTATCGCTATCTGTCATACTGTACATGTATAAAGAAGAGTCGATTGGGAGATATCGTAAGTATAGCGCGATGTGTTTGGGGCTTGGCACGCGAGGCAGGTAATAAGCAGCGTATTTATGAGGCGCAGGGGGTGTCGCTGACATCTGCATAACCTATTCATGAGGCCCGTGATGGAATCTTGGTTATCCTCCACTCCAATCTTACAGGTGACAAAAAGAGCAGCGCTGAGGTGAGGCTGCGGAGAATGATAATGAAGAAGAAAATGGAGAGAGGAAGGTAACAGAGACCGAGTGGATAAAGACAGATGGGCGTAGTGCATGCAGAGGGTAAAAAGCGATGTAGGAAATGGGCCGGCAGGTACAAGAAATATGAAAAAGTGGACTCAAATGAAGTGCTCGAGTACTGTAGGAATAAGGAGGCTGAAGAGTGTGAGCAATTACCAAGAGAATGAAGAGAGAATGGTTAGGGGGGGAAAAAACTGTACACGTCTATTCTGCTCGCCACTGCGTATCCGCTACTTGTGCTCTGCATACCAATGATACACGCACGCCATTACTAGAATTCACAATCTATACAGACAGGATTACATAGAATGACAAGTAGATTGGAGACTAAGAAGAGTTATACACAGCCTAGTGTCAAAGATGGCGGGAGAAATCGAAATTCAGGCCGGGAGATAAATTGATTGCACAGCAAATCAACACATGAACAGAGAAAGTGCTTTACTCAAAGGTTTATATATACATTTTTGAACCATCATATGGATGTTTTTTTTTTTGTGCCATGTTGATGACTCTGGAGTTGAGACTGACCATTATACTGACACACAATTCCTACAGAAAAAACAAAATCATAAAGTTCTACTATATATACACATAGACAGCGCATCCTGATTTTTGTGCCAACGCAAGTCGAAAGGTTTGCGTCGCCTTTGCACCGCGCTAACCGGTAAAAATGGAGCAATCAGGGAGCGCCTCATTCACTAAACACGTGCAGATGGGGCAATCCATCACGAAGCGCTCTGCCAACCAGATTGCACCACGGTGCGCCGGCGTTATTTGCGCGTATGTAAATTAGGTGATTTGCATACATTTGACGCAAAATATGCCCACCCCAATGCAAATGAGACTCATTTATATGCAGCGTCTAATTCCCTAACGCCAGCGCAAATAGCCACACGGAGTTTGAGTGACACAAATAACGTTTATGGAAAGCATGTATTAACCTGCCGCAACCTCGATCCCGGGATCATGGCAGCAGTGCATGGCACGGTGCACCGTCGCTCTCTGGCTGTTCACGCAGAGAAGAAGAGAGACAGAGAGAGAGAGAGAGGGAAGGGGACATTCCTCAATGTTGGTTTAGCACAACGTAACCCGGGCTGATCGGCAATGGCGGGGAGGCATTTTACGATCAGTTTTACGTGCCAGATGCATACAGTACGGCTACACCAACCTCTGGAAATATATTTCTAAAAAACTATCACACCAATAATTTGTACTGAATGATTGACGCCGTTGTCGTCCTCTCTGCTCTGTACAGCTTAATGGCCCTATAAACACGTACTCTTGGTCCAACCACGCTTTCTGATAATGTCATCTTTATCACAACTGGTACTATAACAACCATGTTCTTGGCCCAAATGTGGTAAATCTGGTGCAGTTGTGGTGCAATATTTCGCAATATTTACCGGACGCAGCGCATTCTTAGTGAATATACCCCTAAATGTGCTAACCCTAACCCGAACCCAATGAGCCAAGTTGGACAAGAAAATTCAATATACATGCAGCAGGTGTAAGAAATAAGTATACGGCACACACACACACTGACATGTATTTTGTATAGGCTGGTGTCAACAGGCACATAATTCACTAACACTGATATTGTCACTGTATGTGGTGAACTTATGTGAACTGAGCTGGATGAGTATGCGCCATACTTTGAAATGTAAACTTGACATCATTAAGTGTGCATGTGGTCTTTTATGAACACACCAGGCCAGTATTTTATGACGGGGGGGGGGGGGGGGGAAATGTCATACAAGCAGGAAATTGAGCGCGGACTGGTATATTTTGAACTGCCATATTTTGGAAAGTCATTTCCTGACGGCATGCTGTGTGTCCCAGTGATTTACAAGACTTTCGGTGCAAAACAAAGCACTGCAGCACTCAACACATATGAATGAATTTTGTTGAACAAAGCCAGAAGATGAATGGCGAGACGCTGGCGACTGCAAGCAGCAATTTTCCTTCAATTCAGACAGAAAAATGAAACTGTATGAACATTTCTTTATGGTGCATGTTGTATATTGCGCTATTAATTTTGCATCAGAGCACAGCGAATGTGAGGTAATGGTTCTATTGCTGAGATGTATATTTTTCTCTCACCAGCCAACTAAACCTCAGTGGGACTGAAATGGAAAGGAAGAAACTGTGCAATGTTTTTGCTTGTCTGAACACATTCCTCACATATCCTAACGTATCATTATTAATGTGCCATAAGAAGAAAGTAATGTTGAAAAACAGGAACTTTTCACTGCTGCTGCAACACATCCTTCCAATGGGCTGTCAAGAAACAACTATCAACACCCCCAAATAGTTTTTCGGTGAGATTAGACTAGCAACAAATCATTATCTTGCATTTTGGCCAATTTACGCAATATGTGTCATTTGTAGAACAGTATGAGACCAAGTACAAATTATTATGGACAAAAGGAAATCGCCTCACAGTTGTGCACATAAAAATAAAGCTACCATTAAAAAGTGTAAACACGAGGTATTGAGAAGAATGATGTCAAAAAGAGAAGTTACAATCGTTGCTCAAAATGAACAATTTGATGGGCTGTAGAAGGAGATACAATGTACGTGATCAGAGGGAAGGTGTTTTTTGTTTAGTTTTTTTTTTTTTAACCCGAGTGCTCCGGAGCCTGCCCGTTGTTATCTGTTGTTGATCTGTGTATTTCCTGTTTACACATAAATATCATAAAAAATGTTGCACACAGACTACTTTAAACCCCACAACAGTTGCACAAGTTAAAAATGATTAAGCTGCTAGAATGTTGCACATAGACTACCGTAAAGCCCCCAAAAGTTGTGCAAGTTAAAAATGATTAAGCTGCTAGAATGTTGCACATAGACTACCGTAAAGCCCCCAAAAGTTGTGCAAGTTAAAAATGATTAAGCTGCTAGAATGTTGCACATAGACTACTGTAAAGCCCCCAAAAGTTGTGCAAGTTAAAAATGATAAAGCTGCCAGAATGTTGAGGTTAGACTACAGTAAATCTACCAAGAAATGCGGAAGTTAAAAATGATAAAGTTTTCAAAATGTTGCACTGAGATTACTGTAAATCCCCAAAAGTTGTGCAAGTAAAAATGTTCAAAACGTGCTATTTACAAATGACTAAAAAAATAAAAACCAATAGTCGAAATTACTCAATTTAGAAAAATCTATTATATATTATACCAGCGGCTTAATAAGAAAAAGACAATTTTCATATTGTTTAGACGTTTATCAGTACTTAAACGCTGTAAAAATAAATAAATGAGCATTATCACTGATTTATGGCACATTTCATACACAACCTAACTCAATATGCTTCACATACTGTAATGAAAAGTACATTTAAAAGCAGTTACAGAGTTATATAGATTTAAAAGTAGAGTAAAGAAATAACAAAAAATAGATTCCTAAAATGAGCGAAGCGGCTGCAGTCCAAGAACAAGATTTTCAAAAACATTATTAGACATTATTATTATAAAGACCTTAATCGTAGGTATGGGGAAAGAGTCTGGATTTAAAATCATTAACATTTTAACGATATATTTTAAATCTTTGTTCATTCATATTATTCACCCTGACAATAAAGGATACTAGCAAAACAGGGGACTGTACAAGTACAGAGAAAAGAAGGGGACGTGTTATACATGAGTTCATGTTATTCACAATATTTTATGGCAATTCACAATAACTGAATTTAATAAACTAAAGTCAAAACGAAATAAAAAATAAATAAATAACGATAATGAAAAAATGCAAAACACCCAAGGCCTACCACATAATGGGACCAAAATCTTCAGATTTATGATTTCTATTATGACTAAAAACCTTCTACGGGTTGAATAAAAAAAAACATCTGAACAGCAGCTGTGCAGCTGTTTTGTTCAACAGAGCGAGCGTGTGCTCGGCTTAGACGGGGAATCATGTTTACCGCGTTAAACCGTGTCCATGCAGAACAGGCAACCGGAATCAATTTCACCCTACCAGGAATATGCAGTCCTCAAATTCTGGGCTAATAATCGACTGGTCGCCAGCTATCTGAATATATTTGAATGAACGTGCTATGACCTTGGATAGAGATGAAAAGGATTATTAAGTGGGGGGGGGGGGGGGGGGGGGGTATAAAGTGACAAAAAATGTGAGCATGGACACACAAGCAGACAAAGGGAAAGGGAAAAAAAAAAAACACACCTCCCACCTTCTCTGCTTCCACCGCAGACAAATTGTCTCGTGGAAAAAAAACAAAACAAAAAAACCTGATGAGACACGCGGGGTGCAGCAGGAAACACATTTATTAGCATAGTTTGATTTTGATTCATCACCACCTCCCAGTGCGCATGCAGAGTGTCGCTACAAAAACACTTTGACTTCCTAATGGAATATTCCATTAAGAGGCACAACAAAAAAAATGTTTTCAAGCGGCGCCACAAGTTGAAATTGTCATCATGCGCAACAGATGAAAGGGAAAGTGCAACGGCGACGACATTGTTACCTTTGGTAACAAGTTAACAAATGGGGCTAGTTGTATCATGGCTAAGTTGTCACATTGCAATTTTCTTCTCCAGAGCGCGCAACGAAAAAAGTGGAATACTAGTTTTCTTTGTATAAATAGTCAGGGGTTTTGTACTGTCTGAGAAGAGAATAGCACATTGTGAGCTGAGATGAGTGCAAGTTATCTGTTTTGCACAACCCAACGTAACATTTTTCATATATTTTGAAACAGACAAATTCTAGCAGCAAATCATGTGAACTCGTTAGAGGAGAGATTCAAGCATCTTGTCATGCCTCAGTCACTGCTCTGTTTTAAGATACCTATAAACTTGAGCAAGTATTAGCCAACATGATAGTTTGGGGAAAGTTGTCTCAGTCATTTTGGGGTTTGTTGTCACGCATGCAAAATTTGCACCTCCGGTAACTATGTTTTCGTACGCCAGAATTGTTCTTCAGATGATAAGCCTGAAGAGTGAGGAAATTAGTTTGCCAGGTTTTGTTTCATTGTTTAATAATGGATTTTCCAGTTGTCGGAACTACAGTATACCCACGTGCCAGGACTGGTTTAAGTTTCATGATGAACCATCCAGCCATTAACCTAAATGCTTATTTTTTATTTTTTTTTTAATTCAATTTAATCTAAAATTTCCAGTTTAAGGGGTGCAAAATAGGCATTTGAGGCTGAGAGCTATCACCTGCCGACTACATGCCAGCAGTTCCTAAGGACTTCAATAGTTTCATAATATTTTATGTTAAAGTTTTCTGTATGACTTATGGTAAATTTTCAAGATCAATGGATTGCAAAATCCAGTGTGACATCTTACCCCATTTGTGTGACAACCTACCCATTTGGTTCACTCCCTCTATTTGATGGCTTATAACTCTGCACTGACACAAAGTATGAAAATTACCTATAATGAATATATACCTAAGAATTTGGTCTTTCATCTGGTATACGTTTTGTTTATATACAGTATGGTGTATTGATTTTAAGAAATCTATAAAAAATATACAAAGTGATACAACTAGTCTCGGTCTCCC
This sequence comes from Festucalex cinctus, assembly GCF_051991245.1. Taxonomy (NCBI): domain Eukaryota; kingdom Metazoa; phylum Chordata; class Actinopteri; order Syngnathiformes; family Syngnathidae; genus Festucalex; species Festucalex cinctus. The sequence continues at coordinate 8,913,225 of NC_135431.1, forward strand.
CTTCATACCAGATGAAATAAGACAAAAAAAAGAAAAAGAAAAAATCAGTTTTGTTAAGTCAACAGAACTGAATGGCAAAGATCACAAGGGTGTGATGAACCAATCCAGGTATCACCATTATCCAATTAAAGGAACAGCTGCCTTGAGATACAAGTCACCTGACTTACAAGTTAGAAGAAAGTGAAAGTACACCAGCACTGACATTGAGACCATCTAAATCGATTCTCACACATCTTGTGAGCATGAACGTGCCTTTACTCAAACTTCCAGTCTGACTATTCCATCCCATCAGCCATCACGCCGTCTTCTAGTGCAATGTCTGATGTTAAAATGTGCATGAGCAGACGCACAGCCATGCGAAAAATAAAAGCGATTAAACAGTCCTTGCCTGCTCGTTTCGCCAGCCTTTTATTCAGGCGTCAGTTCTGTCCTTGTAGTTTTTGTAATTCTCGTGACTGCAGTCTCAGGCACAGTCACTTCCCAAGCAGGATCAATTAGCCTTAACATTTGTTCCACTTTACTACTGAGAGGGGACAAACTTGACACAAATGGACAGTAAAGAGGACGCCGGGTGGCTCGAATCTCCCGAATGGGAGTTGACAGATCCAACCGGAGCATATGGCGTCGTGTTATGTTTGCGCAAAATGATGTGTAAGAAGGACAGGCCCTGCAATACAATTAGATTACCTACGTGATAATTAAGAGTCACTGGCTTATCTACGGCTCTTTGTGGTTTGTCAACCTCTACCATCAAATAAAGATAATCAATTCATGGGAATTGTGAACCTTCCTGTCATCAAACAATGACCCTCTTTTGCAGTTATGTTATGCATACAGTGTCACGCTCTGTCCTCGTCATCATTTTTCCCCTGAAGAAATGTTCTCCTGATTTATGTACAAAGTATAGCTTACTTTTATTTTGAAGGGCTGACTTTTGCCCCAACTTCCTTTGTCCATATGTTGCCTACCATAACTTCAGATTTGTTTATTTCCTTAAGCTTGCATTACAAAATATTTCTTTTTGCTCCTATTACTGTATATGTCCAATATATAAATAAATAAATAAATAAATAAATAAATAAATAAATGCGATTGGCTCGCAACCAGTCCAGGGTGTATCCCGCCTACTGCCCAAAACAAGCTGAGATAGGCTCCAGCACCCCCCGTGACCCTTGTGAGGAATAAACAGTCAAGAAAATGGATGTATGGATGGATGGATAAATAAATAAATATATAAATAAATAAATAAATAAATAAATAAATAAATGTGAATAATAATAATAATAATAATAATAATAATAAATGGTGCCAGTGGATACTAGTTAGACCCAAGGACAACATTAGTCCAGATCTGTTCTAAAAATAGCTCACAAGTCATGAGCCACTGTCACTTGCCAAGAATACAGAAGAAAAATGTTAGCATTCATTTATTTATGTAAACTTAACAGTTTTTTAATACCAATTATATACTATATTTTTCTATATTATTATTATTATTATATTTTTTGTCTCAATGTCAAACTTAATTTTATTTAATCTCACAGCTACCTTGTGTATTTTTTTAAACGCTACAGCTGCCTGTCATAATAAAATAAAATAAAATGAAATTTTCTTTTCCAGTGTGCCAAATCCCTGCCAGAAAGCAGCGTCCACAAGCGAGTTGAATTTGCCAAGCAGCTGACGTAACATAACACCGCACGCCAAAATAAATTCTGTTAATACACTGCGGCTGCCGTTAACTTCCTGTTGACAAACATCCTCCCACGCTAAGTGTGACAACAAAGTGTTTGTGCATCCCCACATCACGTCCGTTAATGTACCAACAGCTCTCGTTTTGGCAGCAGTTTTCCTGGCGCGGCAGGCTGAGCCCGCGCCAAACAGTCGAGTCGCCTTCAGTGAGGGTTACTACTGACTTGAGAAGGATTAGAGTAAGACAATTAACAGTAAGAAGATGGGTGGCAGGATAGCCAGTCAATCCCAATCAGTCGCTGAAGCGAACTGAGAAGCTTCCAATCCAGCAACATGTTGTCATCTAATTGACACCAAGCAGGTCAGTGAGGTCATGGAGAAGCAAAAGAAGAATGTGAATGCTAATTGTCGCCGTCTCGATACATTCGCTAAGCATAAGTGTAATGTCAGTGTCAGAGCAATTTGATTGGATGGGCTTGTCATTACTTTTCTGTCAATGGTTTCAGCATTTTAATAAAGCCCAATACTTCCAAAAAGTGTTTTGTGAGTGACATCAATTTTCACAAAATCCCTACATCATTGCTTTTCTGTCTGTACTTTCATGTACAAGTCTGACATTTCTGAACCAAAAAGTGAGATAAAATTAATAGCTCAAACTTTTAACTGATGGTTTTTCGTAAACTAATGCTGATAGCATGAGTTTCTCCGAATTCACACCAGGACAGCAAAAATCATAGTGCTCTTGCTGAGACGAGCGCTCTATGATGTCAAACTCAACTCACTTCACACCTAACATTAGTTTGACAACTACAAATAGATGTCAAGCCGTTTATTGCAACTCCCATTCAGACTTATATGTCAAACTAGCATGAAATAAAGACAATGACACATTGTCTATTTAAAATAACCTCAATGTGTTGACTCTACTTTGCTAGCTTAATGTCAATGCTAACATATAATGGTAAATGCCATAGGCATGCTAATGGTTAGCATCTTTATGGCAGTTTTGAAACAGATAAGCAACAGACATTTAAATAACGGATCAAATACACAGATAAGAAAACTGAATAGAAAAGGATATTGTTTATCATCTGTGAAGTGCGACTAATATTGAGGCCTCCACTGTCGCCATGCAGAGCCATATGGCTGCATATGTTCTGGAGATTGAAATAAGTTTTAAAATTAATCGTGAATAAGCAGCTATGTCAATCTGTTTTGTCAATAGAGGTGCTTTCAACTGTGATTTTTTTTTTTTTGCTAATAGCATTAGTCTCTCAAAAATCACACAATAAGAGTAAAAATCAGCTATTTGCTTAAATCAATGTCCTTTATACTACATTGAAGACAAGCGATAGCGAGTTAACGTCCCTCAATGTGAGAACATACTATTCAAGAGGAAAACAACAACAAAACCTACGACACATACGTGAAAAAAAATGGTTGCAATGACATTTTCAAAGAAATGAAATATTCAAATTTGAAGTTCAACGCTTGCACGGATTAGCATGAAAACACACGCACGCACACAGTGAAGACTGGAAAAGACAAAAGGCAAGGGTGATAATCACAACAGGGATTAGCGAGATCCACGCGTGCTGCTCGTTTTCAGCGCAGTTACACCCACTGCCTTCCAATTTGCAACGTAGCTCATTATGGTTTATTGCTACAATCCAGATTCATTGAGGGGAAACTGCTTGCTTTGGCAATATGGAGTGTCAGGCAATGCTCAACATGTTTTGCCTGTGTGTGTATGTGTGATGGACAGGGGATCGTAATATTGTGCATTGCCTCCACCATCTGGACTGGAGCGGGACAGTATTTGCCACTATGATAAATAAATAAAATTGCAATTGTGTTTCACCTGCTTTGATTTCAATCATTAATTTCAATAATAAAACCAAAAGTTTCATCTGTTTTTTTCTGATGGACATTATTACTGAAGTGTATTGTGGAAAAAGATGTAACAATGGGAGTTAATAGCCGAAACGCAAGCAATGCTTGGATTGATTTACCACAATGTAAACTACACTCTGTGGCTCGTGATTTATTGTGATTTGTCGTGTTGGTGATTATTTATTCGTGTTGTGCATGTTATTTATGAGAGTGTATCATGTACAAGCAGTTGTTCAAACCAATTGCCTGCTCTGGTTGGATTTAAATAGGGTTCTGGATTATCATTATTATTGTCCTGACTGCAATTCAAACATCACCAAAAAAAAAAAAAAAAAATGGGTGGAAGGTGTTAAAGGAATGTGTGAACAATTGATCGGTAGGACTTTGCTGCTTTAAATTTCTATCACTTTTCCACATTGTTGACTCAAATGTGCAGCTGCTCATAAACTACATTTTATTTTTACACTTCACATTATCTCTCCTGTAACCTTTTTTTTCCAAAAGTAACGAAATTGAAATGCATACAATCTTTATGTTTGAGTCCACGCTTGCCTTCTGGCTTTACTGTCTATTTTTCCACTTTCTTGAACAGGCACAGAACTCATCTGAGAGGCGAAATAAAGATTCAGAGCTTATCTGTCAAATGGGATGAAAGTCAGTCTGGGTTACACGCTTCTAACAATGCATACAAAAAAAGGCAGATATTACTATTGGAATTCAGTTTTCAGGTCTTATCTGGGAAAACAGCAACATTTCTCTGGAGAGTCAGAGCGAAGTATCCAGGGAGTCTAAATTAGATGACATCCAATCAAGTGTTTGAATCTAATCGGGTGAAATACTCAAAGGAGTAGAGCTTTCCTAGAGTTTCATTTTTGTGGTATATTTGAGAATTGTGTTTCAGCAAAAACAATCCTAAAGCATTATGCAACAAGCTTATTTCAAATAGGATCAGCATGATCTAAACAGGGAGTCAATTTGGGAAGAATCTTGTGAATGCAAATACAGTATGTTGCTAAATGAATGTCCACCATGCACTTATTAAAATTGTCCACTCTGTCATCAGAAATTAGAAATATTTGTTAACCAGTTACTACATCAGTTCGATTACTGTATTATGTTTCTGAATGAAGGTCCAACATGTGCTCATTAAATATTAAGATTCGCCAAAAGTGTCCACCCTGTCATCGAAAATTGGAAATATATTTGTTAAACAGTGTGTCAACTGAAATACGTTGCTAAACGACATGCTCATTGAATGCTAAGCTTCGCCAAAAATGTCCACCCTGTCATCAGAAATTAGCAGAGCTGGCTACTTCCGGTAATCATCAGTTCCTGTCGATGGTGATGCCCACCTTTCGGCATGTGCTTCCACATATTCGGGGAATGCTTTATGACACAAAGGCTTGCTAAAATACACGGAAAGAGAGGGACCATATGTACTCACCTCAATCAACGGACGGAAACGTGCTTCAGTTGGTGCTGCTCAGTCCATATGTTTATCCGAGGCTTCGTGTCATTGTGCACAAGTGAGGAGCATCAAAGACGAGACTTGCCGATTCACGGAAGTGTCCAGCTATGAAAAAATTAAATCTATTTGTTAAACAGTAAATTTGTTAAACAGCTTAGCTTCAAAATATCTACCCTGTCATTGGAAATTATAAATATATTAAACTGTACGTCAGTTTGCTAACTGAATCATGTTGCTAAATGAAGGCCTGCCATATGCTCATTAAATGCTAAACTTAGACAAAAATGTCCACCCTGTCATCGTTTTGGAGAAATATATTTGTTAAACAGTAGGTCAGTTTGCTAACTGAATCATGTTGCTCAATGAAGGCCCGCCATATGCTAATTAAATGCTAAGCTTAGCCAAACATGTCCACCCTGTCATCAGAAATGAGAAATGTATTTGTTAAACAATAAGAAACAAACAATGGACTATACTGTACACTAAATACTGCTTCTATAAGCCCAACCCTAACTATGCCATCCACATGCCTCTCACCCTCCAGTGCTAATGGTACGCACTGAGCTGTCAGATTAAGGCTCATTTACTCCCAGCGGGGTCTTCAATTAGCCATGATTAATACGCCCGTTGGTGCTTCTGTTTTAAGAGAAACTGGATCCGTCAAGATTAAGTGAGAAGACACAAGATAGTAGTTATATCCACCCGGGCGGCACTAACAAATTAAAACCAAGGCCCAAACTTGAAGACGATTGACAATTTACCTAATTAAATGTGATAGGTATGCATACATTCTTATATATACACACACACTTTGCTTTTGAATACAACTTGTGAGCAGTGGCTCCTCTTCAATGTAATGATAGGGCCAAGGAGGGTCTTCAAGAAATGCTATTTATTTCAAAACAAAGACAGGCAAGAGAAAATGGCATACAAGGTTCAGATTGGAATACAAGTGTGACTTGGTACCAATTGATTCAAGAAGCCCCATCTCTCCAGTTTTTTATTTTTTTTGTGACAAAGAACGTACACAAAATGATAGTGCTATTGCCACTGGTTTACACTTCTATGATGTCACATTATTTACTTGTCAGGGCTCGAAACTACTGTAAACCGAGCTGAACCAATTGGTAGAAACGCCTCTCATCCAATATCAGGTAAATAATCTCAACACTGTACCCCACGGTCATGGTCAACAGAGATTTCGCGGTCCAAAATGAGAAGCTGAAATCAAAGCCTCCTGTTCAGCTGCTTCATCAAAAGGACATTTGAACGAAAAAGCAGAACGGAGGAGATGCAGGGGGAGGATGTTTCCTAGCGAAACGATCACACTGCCACCAGTGGAGATGATCTATGTCCCCTGATGTGCAATACAGATTGTTTTTTTTTTTCATTCCCCTTTAATCTTAGACACTATAGAAACAAAGATGAATTGGTACTGTGAGGAAAAAATAACAAAAAAATCAGAAAAGATAGGCATACTTATAATATGGGGCAGCCCTACAAATCCAATTGAAGTAGCTAATGTGCGAAACATTTTTACAGAAGACAAGGGATGTCAAATAGAATTTCATCTTTCATTTTATAATCATTTTGTCATGTGATGATATCAGACAACTGTGTGAAATGGTGTGCTAATCAAAAATGAGATCTTGAACGATGGCAGATGTGTATGAGGTCACAGTGACCTCACTTGTTATCTTAAAGGGTCAAAATAACTGTACATGAACTGTTTTAAGTTATATGTTATATTTAATGGTCATACAGTACAAGTGTAAAGAGAAGGAATCTGCTATATAAAACTTTACCGTTACGCAAATGCAACTTTTCAACATGTGCCACACGCACATATGGGAAAATAAAGACATATTATTGATTAGGCACCAGTGCCATCTTTTGTCAATGCACCTTCGTTATTTCACACTTCATAGACTGTTGGAATATCAATAAATATAAGCAGCCATCAACATAAATGTGGCCAACAAGCCGGATTTCAGTGCGTTTCACCATTTTAGAGCCACGTTAGTCCAATTACCACTCACTCGGTAATGCTTCACAAAACGATCAACGGTACACTACTAAAACCGCTGTGATGGTTATGAAATGCAACACGTTCAATTCCAGCATCCCGTCCTTGTATTGATTTGCAAGAGGCAACACCGTTGATCCATGAAGGCGCCACACAGGCATATATTAAAGCCATTGGTGCCAATTAGAGTGATCTATGTTGGAGGAGCCGGTGCTAGCATAGTCAGTGACACACTCGGATGGAGACGAGTTCAGTCATTTTTCAGAGTAATTAGAAAACATCACATGCTTTGTGACAGAGTGGGGTGAATGTGTCACTCAAGAAGGCCCAAAGGTCTGCAGACAGACTTGGAAGTAACAACAGTAAATACTATTTATAAAAATCATTTACGTAACTGATTTTGCCTGCAGTACTTACATCATAGGGGAGTTAAAAATTGATGAAAAATGTCCGTTTTTCATTGCACGAGAAATTCAATAATGTGTATGCGTTATTTTTTTATATATATTTTTAAAAACTATTTATTTAGTTATTTATTTATCGACAGAGATGTGGTCGCAACGAGGGTTCGATGGCTAGCTTGTCCATTAATAGACACAAACCCTTCAATCATGAACCACCACGGCACAAATTTTCCCATCTAGTTTTTATCACCCGCGATTGTATTCCACGTATAAAATATATTATGTAGTCATTCATTGGAATTTTCAGTATAGTTCATATCGTGTAGCTGCAGTAACTGACAACAACAACAAGGCTTTCTAGAAAACTGAACATGACCATTCAAAACACAGTTCATACAAAGACTGACTCCATGTCCCTTTGTCGGCTTTAATGTCTTTGATATCTTTGAGTGACAGGGAAGGCAATTCAGCCCTGTGCTGTGTCGGTAAGACTTCTCACTTAAAATGTATCTGAAAACTGACCATCAGCATGTCATTGAATAAGTCTGGTACGTTCATGTCAATCTTACTCATAAAGTTGTATTGTTGACTATTTTAGTTCACACTGTCTCACTCTGTCTTCCATACAGACCGATTCCTGATTTACAAAGGCAGCACACTTGGCCAGTCCTACAAAGTGGAAGATTTTCTCGGCGAGGGCAGCTTTGGACTAGTTGTCAAATGCCGTTGTACAGAAACTGGCAAGATGTCGGCCATCAAAGTGATCAAGAATCATCCTACAATCATGCACCAGGCAAGGAAGGAAATTGCGATTCTGAAACAACTCGGGCGTCTGAACCCAGACCGGTGTCACATTGTCCGCTGGAATGACTTCTTCTTTGACAAATACCTCATCTGCTTAAACTTTGAACTTCTTGACCAGACCCTGAATCATTTCCAGCAAGAGCGCAATCTCCCCACTCTTTCCATCTGTCAAATTAGTCCAATTTTGTACCAGATGACCACAGCGCTGCTACATTTGAGTGAGATTAGAATTGTGCATACGGACATCAAAACCGACAACGTCATGGTGGTGGACCGACGTCAGCAGCCGCTAAACTTTAAGCTGATTGATTTTGGATTGGCTAAAAACGTGCTTGATGTGAAACCCGGTGACTATGTCCAGACTTCATGGTACAGGGCTCCAGAAGTCATACTGGGTCTTCCCCTCACTGAGGCCATTGACATGTGGTCTCTTGGTATCATGGCAGTGAAGCTGGCTGCAGGCTTCCATCTTTACCCGGGAGAATCTGACTACGAAACCTTGTCTTACATGATTGAAACTCAGGGCCAGCCATCCAAGTCCATACTGGACCGAGGACTACGAACATGTGCTTTCTTCAAAAGAGAGAAGACCGGTGCACGAGGCTGGAAATTTAAGACACCGGAAGAGATGGGCTACAAGTCTGGAGAAGTGAGACTCTTAAATCGCAAATCTCTTGAGGACATTCTTGAGGACATTGAGGTGGTTCAGAAAACGGGAGAAAAGAGCAATCAGGGTTTTTTTATAAAGCTTGTCACAAAGATGCTACAACTGGACCCCGATCTCCGGAGTAAACCTGTGGAGCTTTTGCAGCACTCTTTTTTTAATAGAAGCCACACAGGGATTGATGGAGAAGCTACGGCGTTGTCATCAGACCAGACGTTCGCTGAAGAGACACAATCGCAGGATGAGACGCAGATTCCCATAAAAGTGAAGTCTAAAGACGGTTGGCTGAAAAGACTCTTCAGGAAGATTCAAGGGGCCTTTACAGTGAATTAGAGAAAACTATTGTTCATCATCAGTGTGATGCAATTCAGGACCTTTCTGTTACAAGATGAATCCAAGTGTTGGTTAAGATGAAAACGTTTTTCATGTGACAGATAAACAGACTTCTGGTAAGGCCAAGGTTAGAGGAAGGTAAATAAATTCATCCATTTTTGAAAATGTTAGATTAGGCCTCTTAATGATTAAATAGGTGACTTGAGCTAGGCCGTTGTGTCGCATTTTCCTATCTGTACTCTGGCAACACCTTTCTGGTCAAAAAATATCAGGTCAAACATCATCACATGGGTAAGATATCATAAGAGTAGAAACTATTTTAGACAGATTAGACCTTCTTCCGCATTCAGCAGAAAAGGATAAACAGCTGTGTACTTGATCTTTCTAGCATCCAGTAAATAGTTCAACTGAGAATTTGCAGTCTCCTGGTTGTTGTTATTAGTAGAGCGAGCATTAAAGACAAAAGAACCGGAGAAAGTTCCCATCAAAACTTTACAAGTTGAAGCACTGGTTTCTCAGGTCTAAGGTGGTCGTTTTCCAGGCCACTTCACAGGAACTGCCAAGCTTAAATTCTTGAGTCTCTTCACACCATCTGTCACCTGGAGGTGATATTGGCACCATAGTTCTCTGCATTTCTTTTCTCACCCTCTCAGTAAAACCCTTCCTTGTTGCCAGTTGTCCTCTCAAGGGCGCAGTCAGGAAAATACTAAAAGGCCTTTTCACTTGTACTTGTGATTATGGAGTCTCCCATTTGTAAGCCCCCATCTGGATGTCCTCTTATTTCCAAGCCTAGCATTTTACCCCTCATTATTTATTTTTTTTCCTCAAGTACTCCTCTTGAAAAGCAAAGAGCTTGGGGTAGTTGTTTAGAGAAAATAGGATGTGTACAAATGATTTGGTAAAGTGTGCCATAGATATCTTAAAAAACAAAACAAAAAAAAACACTAGCTGGCTGAAGGCGGAGTCAGCAGCAGCATCGCCACTGGTCGACCATCTTAGGACCGCTGTGGTGTGCTGTGCTTTAAGGTAAGGTTAACCACTTAAATATTCGGAACTGGCTGAATTCTTGACGGATTTACAAACGGATTGGATTATTTTGTATCCCTTATTAACGTGGCTATGATTCAGGCTGAAAGTTGAAATCACTTTTTTGTGTGTGTGTGTGTGCAGCATAGTTGTTTGTGTCATTCGTCTGGCAATCCAAGTTGTTTGAAAATTGGTTGAGCAAATCGATAGTTATTTCTAATTCCGTGCTTCATTGACCGTAATTGTTATGAGTGATCAAGCAGCCCAGTCCCAAGATGGCCGCCCTGTGAGTCACTGAAGATCTGAGTACTTTAAAATAGGCAGAATACTTCAGATTTAAGGAAGAGTCTGTCTCTCAATTTTACTTAGAGTAAACGAAAAAAATAAATGATGCATTTTTAAGAAAATGTAAACTAATAATGTTTCTGGTAAAGTAAGTCAGATCAGTTTACCATAAATACATGAACAAAGTAGAAATCGTTCAAGATATAACATGGAACACATAACTGGATTCTGATTCTTAAATATACCCGATACGTCACAAAACACTGGCTGTATAAATCCAACTTGAACATTTGTTACATAACTGAACCAAATGTGCTACCTATATATAACATCAAATGTGGGGGGAAAAAAATAAATTGTTGCTTTTCACACATTTCTCCGGCTGTAACAGGATGTGTCTAGTGTGTTATCAAAACTTAGCTTGTATTTTTTTTTTCTCCAGGAGGATACTACAAATTTACTTAGAATTACTATCCAATTTATTTAACATCTGGCTTGTATTTGAATTTTTCATGGTTTCATATGCTCAATTATTTGTTGGAGATCACTTTCAATAATACAGCATATGCTCTCTCAGGAAAAAAAACAAAAAAAACAAAAAACAAAACTATGCATTACTGAATGCAATTATGCTGTGTTTTTCTGCTTTTAAGAGGAATACTTGATTTATATTTTAATTCATTTAAGAATTCTGACATCATAGTTCATGGTTTAGCTGCTAGAACGAATGAACAATTAGGTTAAATGTTCTACAATCCGACTGCAACTATCTAAGACGGCTCAAATTGTTTTGATATTTGATATACGGTAATTATTCAAGACCACACTGAGAATCCACATGTGTAAGAAACAAACGAGAAGAAAAATCCTCTCTCGGTGTCATTCCCCTCATGAGTGACAACATTGAAACGCTTCCTTAATAGATCATGCAAATAGGGCTGGAGATTTTAGCAGGAGGGATCATCATGATGATGTGTTATCAGGTTTCCTGCTACCTCGTCTTGAATTGATGATCCCCGTTCATTGGGCGAAATTTCCAAATGAGGTTCGGTGACAGCCCCAGCTGCATAAATTAAGAGGCCCCAAGTCGCCTAATTGTTCCAATTAGCATGAGCGCAGTGGCACAAGCGCTAATCAGGGTTGCAAATTTGAGTTTGTGAGAGTAAACAAGAGCCCCGCCTTCCCTCAAATTGCCACATAGAGCTGAAGAATTCTGAAAAATAATGAAATTGCCATTTATTTTCCCACTCACTATTTTCATAATTTTTTTTCAAGGTCCTTTTCCAATGTATTGCAATATTCCAATGTCTTATAGGTTAATTGATGCAATATAATCACAAAATCAAGCAGAAAATATTTTAGTTCACAAACAGCAGGTCCGCTTTGATGTCATTCCCTTACACTGCCTCCGTTAGGTCTGTGATCCGTACAGAGAAGACATAAAATTGGCAGGTCAACCTCAACTTGTCAGTGCACCGTACACAAAAGCGACCAAAATCCCCAAAGACTTGTTGATGCAGCTCCATGAGCCTCCAGGGTGATAATAAATCTGATAACGGTGTTAGATTAAGCAGCTGTCACCAGGCTGATGATAAAATGTGTGCCCGGACCGTAAATAACCGCAATCACTGATAGCTTCATTGATAGCACTGTCACCACCATCAACCTGGGACACATTTAAGATTAGAGCGCCTTAGCGTTTTTTTTTTTCTTTTTTTCCTTCCCCCTCCCTGTAATCTTTTACCAGCGAGCTGCTCATTTGGATGCCGACCGCAGATGTTAAGACAGATAGCTGATGTGCTGTCAGTACATTTAGTAAAAGCAAATGGCAAAGGGGAACAAACAAATCGCGGAGATAAAACATACATATTTTATGTATTCTGAAAAGGTGTGCAAGTATCAGAAAATCATGTAAAAACTTAAATAGGTTTGTTCATTTGCCAGTGTGCTAACTCGCGACAATTTTTTTTTTTTAATGAAAGTTATTTTTTGTGTGTAATCCTGCTACAAATGATCACACTGAAACATAACCTCTCGTCCGACAAAATATGCACTTAGTGGAGGTCAAGATATGTAGCCCTGCTGTTATGTTTCTTAACAATGTTCAATAGGAGTGTGACGATATAAGGATATCGCAATAAATCGTGATATTTCGTCTCTCGATAGATTATCGATGCGTCTATGCAAGTATCGCTATATTTATAGTTAATCAAGAAAATGGATGGATGGATGGATACAGCCACTATAAGGGCTCCATTGTTCATTACTTATTGAGCAATTACTTGGTGGGCCACTAGGGGGAGCGCTTCATAAGAGTGGCGGGGAAATGGACGGAAGTCTTCAGGCGAAGAAGACTCGTTTTTTATTCATATATATATATATATATATATATATATTTATATTATTTGTATTATTTTTGTATATATCTTTATATATATTTATTTCTGTTATTATTATTATTATTATTATTATTATTATTATTATTATGTTGTTGTTGTTGTTTTATTTCCTTTATTATTATTATTATTATATGCTTTTTTAATTTTTTTATTATTATTTAGTAATTATTTTTATTTATTTTTTATTATTTATGTATGGATTATTTATTTATTCATTTTATTTTTATTCATTATTTATAATAATAATTATTATTACTATTATTATTATTTTATGATTAGTTTTATCATAGATTATCGTGGATTTATTACCTGAGCAATATATCGATAATCGTGGCATCATCATATCGTGAGATAATTGTTCTCGTGAGCCTTGTATCGCATATCGTATCGTATCGTGAGGTGGCCAGAGGTTCCCACCCCTAATGTTCATGGGTCATTGTGACCCGTTCTCATGTTTAATCATAAAAAAAATAAAATAAAAAAAAATAAAAAAAAAATCACACAGGGCAATGTTTTTAAGATTAAAAAAAAAAAAGAAAATTAAAAAACAAAGGCCAGCAGACAAAGATGAACCTAAGTTTTTTTGTTTGTTTGTTTTTTTGTTTTTTGGATTTTCCAAATGGGTCCATTTGACCCGTAGCAAAACAGGAGGGTTAAGATTACGACTCCAATTTATTGAGATACTGCACAAAATTCTTACAGAGTCACCAACATGTTTAACAATTTGTGAACGCAGTCCAACAGCAAATCCTTCATTTGAACTCATGCGGGCCTTCGGAAATTGATTCAAAGTCTCTGTGGAATGAAGACATCAGAAAGTGCGACAAAGACACTACAAAAGGCAGCAAGGTGAATCCAGGTGGAACTAGAAGAACAAAGTGGAAAATGGAGTCTTTGCATCCTAAAAGCCTCTGATTGATGGATTAATTAACCACTTGAACCACATGGGCAGATTGAAGGTCCAACTTGCAGAGACGGCTAATGGAGTTTAGAGAGGAGCTTTGATGAGGTGGGAGGATGGGAATGAGGTCATTGTAGGCAATTGTGAAAATGTCTTTCAAGACAATAATTGCGAGTAAATTGAGACAAGATCATCCTTGTTTCCCTATTTTGTGTGTCATTTCTGTTTGGTTGTGCACCGTGATATTAGCTAAAGTAAAACATAGCTTGGCTTTAAAGGTTACGGAAGACTGCTCTAAACAACGCTACACATCAGCCAGGCCATCCCAGTTTTGGATGAAATCTGCTCCTATTGGGATTTGCAATGTGACAACAATAACCAGCATGTGAAACATTTGTGTATTAAATACTCCATGAATGACTCCATTACAGCATACGGAGTTATCAATGAGGACATTTAAGGCAGCAAACAGCATATTTGGCTCCAGGCAGCCACTGGCATGCTGACCCCCGGTCAGGAGATGCTTGTGCCAGCATCGCGATTAACATTTCATTCACTCGTCAATGAATCCCACCGAAAGCTGCGAGGGAGCAGGCGAAATCCGCGGCGAGGCCGACAAACAAGTCATTCCTCTGACAGCGGGGGAAAGAGCTAACAACGCACCACTGCAATGTTGACATACACACACACACCGACGGGCAACGTGATGCGACTAAAAGATAGAGGAAGGAAAACAAGGCAGATGGCACTTCCCTGAAGGTAAAGCGCGGGCTGAAAATGTAAATGATGAGAAACACAGCACGAGATAAATAAACATATGGATTCATTGGGGAAGACAGATGCTTATAGATATGTGGAGCTAATTAACCTGGAGAATAAAAGTACTATATTTTCAACACAGTTATGCCATGAGATACAAGCAGCCTGACTTTCATTCATTTTATGACCCGCTTGCTCCTCACAAGGGTCGCAGGGGGTGCTGGAGCCTATCCCAGCTGGCTATGGGCAGTAGGTGGGGTACACCCTGAACTGGTTGCCAGCCAATCGCAGGAACAACCATCCACACGCACACAAGCACACCTAGGGATAATTCATAGCACCCAATTAACCTGCCATGCATGTCTCTGGAATGTGGGAGGAGACTGGAGTACCCGGAGAAGACCCACGGAGGCACCGGGAGAACATGCAAACTCCACCCAGGAAGGATGGAGCCTGGATTCGAACCCGAGTCCTCAGTACTGGGAGGCGGATGTGCTAACCACTCCCGCACCGTGCCGCCACAGCCTAACTTATTATTATTGAAATACGAGGCGTCATTTACCACATAGACATTTGCAATTTCTGGAGGAAAAGACTGAAATACGGAATGAAAAAAAAATATGAAAGCACGTGAAATGATTTAGAATGATGTTGAATCAGGAATGATGAATGATATGGGATGATACTGAAAGATATATAATGACGTGAAATGATATTGAATGAATTTGATGTTTGCTAATATATTATTGTGAATGAATGAGGATTTTTTTTTTTGGGGGGGGGGGGGGGGGGGGCATAGGAATTTTATCAAAAATCATTCCCAAAGTGAATCGAATGAGATGAACTGTAGGGATTGGGATAGGAATGATGTGAATCTGTTCTTTGTTGTTGTTGGTGTTTTTTTTTGGTTTTTTTTTGGTTTTTTTAAGTGTGTCATTGTAAATGAATTGAATGTTTTTGCGAAGGTGTTTAGTGGTCAAGTTGTTGATTTTTTGGCATTATGTCCAAGCTGAATTGAATGAGCTTAAAACTTTGAATTTCATACGGGAATGATGTGAATCTGTTTTGCTGACTGTCCCATTGGAAATGAATAGGGATTTTGTTTTGGTTGAACTGTAGAATTTTGAGAAGATATATCGATTTTTTGGATGTGAAAAGTAATACCGCCAACAATAAAAACATCTGTAATATGTTGAAATTTAAATTATGTGGAAAGAGATGTGTGTCAAATAAGAGGGAGGAATAAAAACTAAGACAAAGCCTTCAAGATTGATTTTAAGGACTTTTTATAGCGTAAAATATTCCTAAATTCGAACTTTTTAAATGATGATGAAAATTAATATTCAAAATCTTTGGTGATAAATATGAGACAAAGATGGTGTGAATCTAAATAAACAAGTTGACACTAGGCTTTTCCGCTTATGTTTATCAAAGCTGTGATATGTGTATCCAATCTGTAAACTAATTGTTTTTAACTGTGTGCCTTGTACCACTGTCATTCTTCGTAAAAAATAATATTTTTCGAGTTAGCCGTTATGACAGCAGACACGTGCCACACGCACGAGTACAAAACTGACAGCTTAAGTGCAGTGCTACAATTAAAAGGGTGCATACATATTGCTGGGGGAGGAAAGAATATGCAACGCGAGCCAAGTGACAGCTCACGTTAGATGGCCGCTGATGGTTTTGCATAATAATAAGCTCATGAGGCACAAATTAAGAATATATTAAACAGAGAAGCCATTCTCCAATCTGAGAAAGAAAAATATACATACATACATACCATTAAAAAGGCAGGTGTTATGTTGATAGGCATCTTTAATGTATGCAGCATAAATGCAGTCGTCCTCGATGTCTAAAGATGACAAGAGTCACAGGTTATTAGACAAACAAAATATTTTTCAGTCAATGATTCTTTGTTTTAAAAAAAAAATAAAAAAAAAAAAATAAAATAAAAAAAGACATCTTATGGTCGCTTGATCTGTGTGCGCGTCCCCCAGAGACGTCTTGCACACTGTGAAACTTTGAAAGCAAAAAGGTACGATACTGACGCTCGCATGCTGCTTTCTGCAGTCGCTTTATATTTTGTTCTTAGGTTTAGTATGCACAGCATTAAATTCCTAAAAGATTCGTCTTGTCTTTGCAAAGACAAGACGAGGAAGCCCATCGAGGGAACATCACAAAGGTTCGAGCCTCTTTCAAGTCCTGCTTTCGCTCACGTATAACACGAGGGGTTTTAATAGACCTGTCAAGGGCGACAATTAAATTATATACATTTACATCCATGTTTCAAGTCTTCCGAGCAGTCACATGGTTGGTTTTTTTTTTCGGTTTTATGTAGCGAGCAGACATGGATAGTATTCCGCTACATTTACTTGAGTAAGTTTAGTGAAAATTTGAAAGCCGACATTTCAGAGTAGTTTCAATGCAGCATACTTTTTTTTTTTACAACTAAGGATCAAACACAATTAGCTAAGACTACTTTACAATTGCTTAAGTTAAAAAGAATGCATTGTATGATATGGAATAATATTGAACAATGTTTAATTGTATGGAATTAGGTGAAATTATGTTGTGAAAATGTGCAATAAATATGTAAGTGAAAAATTGGGAATTTTTGGTATGTGCAAAATTTTGCAGGATGAAAATTGTTCATAAGGTGAATTAAATGAGCGGAATGATTTGCATTTCAAATGGGAACTACAGTATATACAGCTTATTTTGAATGTACCATTTTTTTTTGTTTATGTTTTTAACATTGGCCTCATTTGGAATGAATTGAGGATTTTTGTGGTGAAACATGCTGAATTGTGGGAAAACTGAATGTTTGTCATGAGAAAAGTAATGGCCAGGGAAGTGTGAATTTTTGGAAGATGCTGAAGTTAGAATGGTTTGAATCGGTCAAGAAATTTAGAAGTAGTGGAAGGACAAAAAAAATGCTTTCAGCATTCACACAATTGAATCATTTTGCTTGCATTTTTGCCGACAACTGCAGTACTACCATCATCTTCAGTTTTCACAGACTGACTGTATTTTACTGTTTGAAAGTACAGTATTTTACATTGGGTATGAATCTATAGCCAACCTTGGCTTTCCTCGATATTAGCTGATGTGTCACAACACTTTCTAATGTAGCACTGATGAAAAAGCATCATTACGAGCAGGGAGGATGTGCTAAAACCACTGTTGGATAGCTGAAGAGGACTGTGCTACTGACCCAAAACAGTCTGGGTTAAACCACTCACAGGTCCATTATGTTCTTTCCTGGCTGTATGTAACATCAGAGCACAATGAGAAAATGTTTTTTTTTTTTTGTGATACAGTATGATGAAATACTGCCTGATTCACAGATATTTTTAAATACAAATGAATTTGCAAACAGCTTTGCTGCACTGTGTAGCTTGAACTTAGATTAGCAATGAAACTGACAATCAAATATGAGTTCAATGTAAGTTTCAACTGTAATGTAGATTCCTACTGATTTTTTCCCTATTTGATTTGTTTTGAATTAACCTTGAAGTGCATTAATATGCTTACTAACACATGGGCATTTGGTAAAGCTATATGTTTTGTATAATGCATGGCATTCAGGAGGTAAAAACATCCAGCTCCGTGTGGTCTGCCCCCCTTTTTTTCTGTCTGGGTTAGTGCTGAGGTCATCGTCCTTGTTCTTCCCTGCTCAATAATCACTTGGGGAGGAATTTCAGCCGCGGCGCGAGGCTCTAAAAACGCAGACGCAAAGCGCTCGTTCATCTCAACTGTGCCTCTGGAGACCCCGTTTACAGCAACAGACACATATTCATTACCAGACGTGTCCGGACTTTGGGGATTTGTGTTATCTGTGAGTAAACAGGCAGCACGGGGAAAACGTCTACAGGCTACAAAGACTCTGAACTCGCGTATCTGACAGTCACTCTTTTTATACCAGTATTTGCCAGACTTCTAAGCCAGAGAACACATTTTACCTTAGAAAACGCTCACAAATAAAAATGTCATAAGAGTACAGTGTACTAAAATACTGATCGCGGGTCTCTGTATGAAATCTGGGCCCATTTGGACAAATGATGCTGGTAACACAAATGTGCACATTTATATAGTTACTTGAAAGTGACATTGGGGTTTCAAATAGTGCAACCCTTTCACCACCAGGTTTTAGCAGTGAGTAAGAATTGACAAAACGGGGGGGGAAACCCCCCCCCGAAAAAAAAAAAAAACAGAATAGATTGCCATTGTGCTTCCTCACGCTGGTAGTTGAACAATAAAATACGGGAGGACACCTGATTCTGAACATAACACATTTAAAAAAAATAAATAAATAAAAAAAAAATAAAAAACTTAACGAGAGAGGTTCACGTTTTTTGGACATACTATGGTGTGTTGCACACTCGTGTCGACACTTATCGAGCTTTCCTCACTCTAATTTAAAAGAGAGAGAGCGAAACATGGATTGCATTCAACATTAAAGAGAAAGTTCCACCAGATTGTATAACTTCATGAGGTTCCCATATTTATTGGTTATATTCATAAACAACGTATATTATAAATGTTAAGTTTTGCCATTGCAGCATTATTAATTTAATATGTCAAGTAAAATAAAGTCTGCATTTTTTTTTTTAGATTTATTAAAAATTTAATTATATTAAGTCTAGGAAGACTGCTTTTTACTGATTTTTTTTTTTAAATAGATAATGGCTTAATTTAATTTAATTAAAATAAAATGTGAAGAATGAATGAATGGAAACAAACTGTAAATGTCAATATATATATATATATATTTTTTTTTTTTTTGTGCCAATTTTTAGATTTAAAGTGCAAAAAAACAAACAAACAAACCAAAAAAAGTAACAAGATCCAAAAACTTACCTGTATTGTCCTCACAATTAATGTCAGCAGTGGCCAATTTGGTGTATCTTAATTTTCCTGTGGGAACACAAAATCCATGCTCATACCAATTTCTTTGTCCACAAACAAGAAACCTTTAGCCCATTATAAGCTTGAAGCAAGAAATTACCGGAAAAGGTGCAATAGCAATGCTGGTTCGAGGAAAGTGGAGTTATCTCTGAAAAATGGCGCCTTGAGACGAGTTTTGTTTGCTACGTGACCAACGAACATGTTTGTGTTGTAATGTTTTTTTTTTTTAATAGCAGCCTGTAAAACAAAACAAAACAAAACAAAAAAACATGAATGACATAGCATGTTAAGAAATTGACGGGTTTTTTTGCATTCATTTCATAGCTATTTCCTTGGCCACAAACAACTTTACTGTACAGTACATGGAGATGGTCTCATTTCCTCGGTACGTAACAACGAATCATTCCTTTCAGAGGATAAAGAATATATGCCTGTGACTGTGAGTATTGTTATATTACCTGTCTACATGCATAACTCCACTCAATGTGCTCAACTATCTGTTAACTAAAGGGTTATAACACAGCTACACTGATGCTATTCTTAAGCCTGTCTACGGCATTTCGCATCATGTGTTAGCGTTGAGCTAGCAGACTTGAAGGCAAAATTAAGCGGATGTTTTCAATTCACGACAACTAAGGTATGGCAAAAACATTTTGAGTCCCAGCTGATCCTCTGCTTTTTATCCATCTATTCTTACAAATGGGCTGTCAGCGCTGCGCATTAAAGTGCCTCGTTTAGCCCAGCGCCACTGAAAGCGAACTTCATTTACTCTCAATTTAATACCGCCGCATATTCTTCATACTCGCAAATTCACATCTACAGTCTAGCCCTAATGGACGTGCGAGAGACGCGAGTGGAGCAAAAATGCAAATGAATACGGCTCACCAGGGGAAAGACTTAATAGAAGCTTACGACTGACCCACATTTAAAGTAAACTCACAGGCTAGAACGTAGCCCTGCGGCGCTTTTTTTTGTTTTTTTGTTAACTTGACGTTCAAATATCCTTTTTAAATCACACAGTTGCCTTGGAAACGCCAGCAGCTGCCAAAAATGAAAATGAAAATTCCTAAAAAGGGACCTTGAGGATCTCTGAAGGTGCTCAGCAGCACCTTTGCTTTGTCAAAGGAAATTTATTAAACTGTCTGATTAATATTTGTACAGGTTAACATGTTCTGCCAGTTATTATTTACCCAACCACGGTAAGTATGACTGTGCTCGTTGCAGCAATCACTTCTCCCATGCACAGTAGCAGACCGCAAGCACCCGCTTGCAATTTGGCGGCCGTTTCACCCACAACTAAATTTACTTGAAGGCAAGGGTGGCCCCGTGTGCATGAGCGACAGCGTTTATCAGGACGCAGACGGCGTCATAAGTACCATACACGCCGGCAAGCCACCGAGGTCAACCGCGCGCGTATATTGGCCTTAAGTCTCCTCGGCCGCATTCCACGCCCTTTCAGCTCTATAAAAAGTCAAAAGGCCACTGTGCTTTTTCATCAGCGTGTTAAACTTAATCTGAGGGGTTCCCCCACAAACAGAGCTTCATGTGGTCTTGGCTATGCAGATTATGTTTCTATGTTAAGCAAACTTAGACTTGAGCAGAGAAAGATGGAAATTATATATATATATATATATATATATATATATATATATATATCTATAGAGAGAGAGAGAGAGAGAGAGAGAGAGAGAGAGAGAGAGAGAGAGAGAGAGAGAGAGAGAGAGAGAGAGAGAGAGAGAGAGAGATCCCGATATAAAGGTCACGATACGATAATTATCACGATATTGTGGGGAGGTTGGAGATACTAATAAAGGTCACAACATTGTAAAAAAAAAATATATGAGCTCATACTAAAAAAAAAAAAAAAAAAAAAAAAAAAAAAAAAAAAAAAAGGCCACAAGATTGTGCATTTGTAAATTGTTGCAGCAATGCATATAAACAACCTACAATCTCTAATAAGACTTAATATTGAGATATTGAGGCACTTACTTGCTAATGCATGCACATTTCAAGTTCCTCCACATATTGACTCGGTTCACAAGCATATTACGTTCCCTTAACCTGACCATTGGCGTAGATGTTAAACATAGAAGGCCAAAACATCCCTAAATAAAATTAAATTGCACTAATAAACTAGCCGCCAGAGGGTGCCAGAACTGCACAAATGGAAATCAACCTGACTTTTTAAACTGATGTGTTCCTTTTAAATATTGTGAACACGACGACGATATTGTGGATATTTATTATTAGGAAATAGTTCCTTTATACTCCTGTTTCAGTACCTGCCCCATGACATGCGCGGCAGGATCACCCGCCACGCGTCTACAGCGCTGGTCATTCGCCGATGCCGTCGCCATAGCAACAGGATCACTGGCATGTCATTTGCCAGCAGTGGACGGAGCTCGCCGTAGCCCTAACCTCCACTCCCTGCGCCATACTGTGAGTATTTTATGGTCGTTGCATTCCACCCGGCCTCACAAGGTCAGGTGTTTAAATCGCGTCCCCAGTCGACGAACATGGCTTCTGTCAAAAAGGGAACGTGTGTCAACATGATGTGCCCGCTTCTATTTGGCCTACAGCATCCAGAGATGTCACGATAAAGCAGTACATTGTTACTGATGAAGTGATTAGACCGTGATCCGTAACCAATGGTGCATGGCTTGCTACATTTGATAAGTCACTGTGTTGTTCCAGAAGCCTCTACTATAGACGGAAATCCGTGAAGTAGTGACCACATATTTATATAAATATTAAAGCTTATGCAGAATACCAATGCAAAATTCACACACGAGGTGCAGGAATTATTTTCTATCCAATTTGGGTTAACCAAACTCACATTATCAGTAAACTCACTGTAGTATCTGTGACTTTGAATGTGTGTAGCTTTAAAAAGTGGGGTCAGGTGAGATCAGAATAATCAAATGTGAATGTTTACCTTGTCAATACTAATTGACTTTTAATTAAGTATATAAACTGATCAGGAATCTTTGCCATTTTTTTTTATAACCATCTTTACTAATTTTTGTTACTAGAGGTTCACATTAAAAAGTTTTTGAATATATTTTCTATTTCCGTGTTGCAGGTTGTATAACAAACGTCACCATAAACATATCTGCACCATCCGATCTGTTTCTTCAAGGCAACTTTTTTTGTGTGTTTGCTGCCATCTAGTGTGCGAAAGTCAACGCCACGCCTGTGTACATGTTCCACTTTTATTTTATTTTCCCCCCATTGCACAGTTAATCTCTATCTACAGAATGTCCTAAATTCTCACGTGTGTGGCAGCAGATCCATAAGGTCCATAAACATCCATGTGAAATTGCATAAAACTGTACAAGAAAAAGTCGGCTACCATGAGAAAAATACTGCAACCCACTCACAACTGTTGACTGCAGAACGTGACGTGACGGCGGTGGTGGTGGTGGTGGGGAAAAATATCCTCTCTCGCTCTTTCGTGTTTGTATTTTGTGACGGGGAATGCTGCATACTGAAAGAAACAGGATGTGTGACAGACATTCAACTGATATTTCCTTGGATGATGAACATAAGGCAAATGAAACGTAGCTATGTGGCTAACAGTCACTGGAAGAACCAAAGGAGGATTTATACTTTTATCATATACAGTGAACCCACAAATATTCACAGTTTGGCTTTTTTTTTTTTTTTTTTTTTTTTTTTTTTTAACCTTTCCGCCATTATTCACTGAAAATCTCAGCTAGTCAATATCAGGCCAAAAAAAGAAGAATATGACTACTTTGGCGGCATCTCGTGGAATCTATGTGCTATTGTTAGCCTGAATTTATTGTTAGGGTGTTTTCTCCTGCGTTTTTAGATGAGCTTCATGTGAACATAGATTGTGTGAGAGTAATTTTAACAAATGAATACAGTCATCTAGGCCGTTGATGGTTTATGATTGTCTATTTTTAAATAATACAAATCAGTTTTGGTGGGGTGCCAATTGTTAGTAATGTTCACATTTCATGGTAGGGTTCATTGCCTTTCTCTCATGATATGCGGGGTTCACTGTAAACGATGTTATTATTGAACAGGACACAACTGCAGACTGACATGTAGACATTGATTAATAATATGTAATAATGTAAGAAGCCGGAAGCACAGACGGAGAACAGATGTGAAAACCATCAACATTATGTTGAGTTGTGGTGGTTCTGATTTTTGCCATGTCATCAGTCAGAGTATCATCAAGTACAGCTGAATCATACGAGTTCCTTTCTGATGTGATCCAATCTATATTAATAAAATAATAATAATAATAATAATAATAATAATAACGATTTTCAAAGGGGAGGTGGAGCAGCCAACCATAAACACATTTTACACTTTGAAAACCTATGTTTTAGAAAAATAAATAAATGACAATCCAAATGGACATAAAACAATTGCTACTTAATACCTTGGCAAAAAAAAAGAACATTGTCCTTAAGTCACATTTTCATGTGAACTTGCCATATTTTGCCAGTTAAAGTGAGATCGTAAAGTTACCAAGGGACCAAGGGGTGTTAGTGATAAAATATATCTTTTTTTTTCTTCTTTTTTTTTTTTTTTTAAACTGTCCTAATGCTATAACTTTTCTCTCATATGACTTTGTTCCAGTGATTTTACAATTGTATTATTCTGGTTTAGGTTTCAACTTCATTCTCATAACCGTACAACTTTTGTTCTTATCAATAGTTTGACTTTATTCACAAAAAAATGTGACTTTTTCAAAAACGTGATTATCACTCCCAATTTCATCCCCATAGAATTTAATGACTTTCTTAAAACATCAGATTTTTCTTTTAATATTGACTTAATTGTTGTAAGAGTGTAACTTTTTTTCTTGAAAAAAAAAAATACTTTCATTATAACATCCCTTATCAAAACAGGGCTCCTCCGAATTTTATAACTTCTTTCGACTTCCAAAAATTCCTCACAAGGCGATGTATGACTTTACATTTCAACATTATTCTCATAACATTTTGACTTTTGTCAAAATTACATCTTCTCATAACATTACTATTTAATATAAGTTTCAACTCAAATATAAGCTAAGAAAATATAATTGTTGACAATTGTAAAGTGAAAAAATCTGGCTCATATTGATGACAATTGAATCTTAACGCAAGTCTTTGGCATCAGAAACAATAACTAACCTTTTCGTGCAATCTTCATATTTATATGACACAATGTTTGTACTACTTTCCAGATTGTCACACGTGTCACTAAACCATCCTGATACAAACCTGCCTTCAAATGGTGGTTGGGGAAAAAAAAATATCAATATTTCCTGACACCATACAATGATGTGAATTTACAAAAATAAAGGTTATTGAATATTCATTCTTTTGACAGGAGTACACATCATAAAAAAAAAAAAGATAGGAGTGTGTATTATTAGTGATCCTAGCAGCATTTGTACACTAGAGATGAATGAGGCCAATCAATGGGGGGATGCCTAACAGATGAGTGTCTAAATATTATACTACATTATGCCTTGTTTATCCTCGCCCTCCTTGTAGATTCCAGCCCTTTTCATAAGGAGAACCCAAACGTGAGACAAAAGTCACACATGCAAAAAAAAAAACAAAAAAACAAAAAAAAGGTCCTTAACAAAAATATCACTTACTTTCACAACCATAGAAAAATAAGAGCTTTTCCGGTAATATTGACAGAGCCACGAAATCAAACAAATGTAATAAATACAGGGAGAGTGATGCGAAAATAGAAAGGGATGAATTCATACACCTTGTTGGGAAGGACATAAGAGTCTGGAAGTGGAGCAAGATGGGGGGGAAAAAAATCTCTCTGCATAGAGGAGGCGTCACTGCAGTGTCACTTCCTGTGTCCCTCTCCTTTTTGTTTCCATAGCAGTCGCCCTGAAGTGAAGTACAGCGTTGCAACATTTAGATTTGTATGTATATATATCATGACATATTTCCATTTCTTTTTTCTTTTTTTTTTTTTTGTACATTTGAACAATATTCCCAAGTGTTAGCTATTAGTCCAGTTTAAATACTGACATCAGTCTAAGGACGGTTTGGCAAAATGAGAATGAAAACTCCGTGTGAGTATCAAACAAGAAAAGGACAAGAACATGGAAAGCACACACACGCGCACCCACGCACGCACGCATACAGAAATAACTTCCTCCCTGTGTCTCCTCCCTCAACAACAGAGTGAGGTAAAGAACAGTATGGGACATTGTGCTAAGGGAAGAAAATCCCAAGTGTCTTGAGTGAACGAAGAAAGGCTTAGAGGGAAGATGGCTGAACGGAAAAAGAGCAGCAGGTCACCATCATGACGAAGGCGGCCATTGCGAACGCCCATCAGAACTGGTACCATTTTTTGTCTTTGCACTTCAGCATCATCTGGACAAAAGATAAGATGAGAGAGAGAGAGAGAGAGAGAGAGAGAGAGAGAGAGAGAGAGAGAGAGAGAGGCAAAAAAAATATATATGAATCAATACTGACCTCTAGTGGCTGCATTCTGGAACTGACAAGGATGTGAACAGGTAGAGGGAGAAGTAGACGTGACAATAACAGCTACTCAAAGACCATGTAAAGTGAATTCATAATTTGTTTCTAAATACAGTTGAAGCTAAAAATGTGAAAAGACCGAGATCTATGAAGTACTAAATTGTGGACATTAAGCATTACTTTTTTTTCTAAACATTTCAGTGTTGGCGTGGCTAAAACAGGGCCATGTGACTCAAGCTTTGGTTTGAGCTGATGTGGCTGCTTTAGAGCGCCTCATTGTCTGCTGTGAGTGCCTGCAAGTCCCACAGAAAAAGGCAGAGCAGGGAGGAATGTGGAATTAAAAGACATTTACTTTTTAAAAGGACTTGAAAAGGGAAAACAACGTTCAACATTTCTTGGCAATAATATGTTATGTGTGACCTCAATATTAATATTACATTTGTGGAATAAGAGTTATGAAGCAAAATCCAGCCATTTTTATTTTTCTCAGTAGCCGGCCATTTCGCCACTTGCTGTCGAGAAGACGACATCACAGTTGCTCAGGGCTCAGGCAATGACCAATCACAGCTCACCTGTTTTCTGAAGCTGAGCTGTGATTGGTGGTTACCTGAGACCTGAGCAACACTGATGTCATCTTCAGTCGACAGCAAGTGGCAAAATGGCCGCCCCCTGAGATAGCGCGGCAAGCCAATATTTGTTACCTCGTGGGCGTGCTTGGAAAAGGAGTCTGCGCTGGCCATCATGGCGGCCGTCCTCTCCTCCAGCTCGCCTAGCTTCTGCCCTCGCTCATCCAACGCTATCCGGGCGCGGGCGAGGTCGCCGACCACGCCGGACGCCGCACCCTTCATGCCCTCGATGCCACCCGGGCCCGGGATGTGCTGGGCCAGGCTCCGGGATGCTCGCCCGGCGACTTCTTCGCCGACTAATTTGCGGGAGAATTAGCGTTAGCATGTGATTATTTTTTATTTATTTATTTATTTATTTATTTTTAAAGAAGTTAGCACTAGTGTTACGTACATAGCTCTTCTCGGTCCAGTGACTGTGCCCCTCCCCCAAAGAGACCTTTGAAGAAGCCTCTGTTGGGGGCCTCCGGTGTCTCCACGGGTGTAAACAATTCACCAAGCATTTCCTGAAACAATTATAAGCACAAACTCTTCATATAAATAAAGACGGTGACTTCAGGTGTAGACTGCTGCGTTAGTTTATTGTTATAGCTTATTGGGCTAGCTGACTTAGCTGTTGACTGGATTTGTGACGTGAATGTGTTGAGAATGCATGCTTACCATTAGGTGAGGTTTCAAGATTTGTTTTCCTCGCTCATGCACAGTAAACTAGTGAAAAGCTCTCATATACACTAGTGAAATGCACTAAAAATGCTCTCATGTTTAACACAGAATTTTTTTTCAGTCATGAGTGAAATATACTCAAACACTACTGGAATGCTCTCATACATAATACGGGATCCCCCCCCCCAGTCATATACATGAGCAAAACACACTCAAATACTACTGAAATGCTCTCATGCAAATACATTTGTCTCACTCATACAATATTATATACTATTGTGAAATGACACCTTACACTACTGAAATGCTCTCATACACAATACTGAAAATTCTTTCGATCATATACACTCGTGAAATACACTCATAGACACTACTGGAATGCTCTAATAAAAAATACTGAAAATGTTTTCACTCACGTTGCGTTGAAATGCTCTCATATACACGTGAAATGATGTCAAACTCAATACTAACTCTTTTTTTTGCTCATTTTCATTCGTGAAATGCACTCATGCAACTACTGAAATGGTATTACACTCACACTGACTTTTTTTTTCTTCCTCAGTGAAATACAATAATTTACAGTTAATGTCTTACTCTGACTGGCATACATTTGTAATTTATAAACGTTTTTCACATTGGGCAAACAGACCTGTAGGTTCTCACAGGTGTCTTGGCTGTACGTGATCCTCTGGATTTCAGTGGGAGAGCACAGGTACATGGCCTGACCCAAGTTGGTGAAGCAGAAGGTCCTGGCTATCCTCATGTCCGTTAGAGGCAGGTAGTTTACATCCATGAGTGGTCTCAGTCCCGGTAGACTGGATGAAGGAACAAGAACAAGAAATTGGTCCCATTGCCCATTGTGCGCTACATCAGACGCGTCTCACCTGAGGGTCATGATATGACCGTTAGCGCAAAAGCAGGCCAGACAAACGCCTTGGCTCATCTGGACCACGTCGGCGCGTAAAACGAAGGAGGACTCTGTGATGCTGTGCTTGTAGATGCACGTCTGGCTGGGCAGCGACAGGACCTTGGCCTGCTTCTCTGAGCACATCACGGCGTAGTGGCTCTCGTTAAGATCCTGCGAGCTGGACGGCGAAACCGACAAGGGCCGACGCTTGCGGACCTTCTCCCGTTCTTCGCCGTCCGCCGAGACGTTGGGTTCGAACCAGGGATCGTAGGCAGGGGGCAAGACGGAACCGGCAGAGTCCAAGAAAGCCAACCGCAAGATGCTTCCCTTCAGTCGGATCAACATGCCTGACCGATAACGGGAAAAGACGGTAATTACAAGTTTGAGGGGTACAAAAATAAAGTAGCATTCCGTCAATCTCACCTGTGGGCAAAAGGATAACAGGCTGCAGTTGCCTCTGCTCTCCAGGCGGTGGCAACGTGAGGGCCAGAGCCAGCACGGTGCCCTGAGACGTGCCCACGAACAAGCACGGCGACGAGGCGCCGTCCCCCTTGCGGGCGTAGCTCTCGCAAAAGTGGAAGGAGAGGACGGCTTCTTTGGCCTCCTTGTCGATGCTGGTGACGCTTGACGAGCGCGAGCGGCTGAAGGAATTGTCCCGGTGGTCTAGTGGGTTGGCACCCCGTGGCGGGCATACGGACAAGAGGACAGTGAGAGGAAAAAAAAACAGGGAGGTAAAGAACCTGAACTGTATTGTGAACAATAGATAAATGCAGACAGTAAAAGTTGGGATAACACTTTTTTTTTTTTTTTTTGCACTTTATTGTCAGGTGTCTACTTCCTCCGCAAGTTCAATGGTGGCACAACTGGACACTTCTTGGTTCTTGATGACCTTTCAACTTGAATCTAAAAGGCTTCCTGAGTTCTAAATTGTAGGTATCTGTGTAGAAATGGCCAAGACGTGAACTTCCATTGAGGACAACCGTCTCCAAATTTTGGATAGAGATTCCCGCTGGAGGCTTTCAGTTACCTTATAATATGTTGCCGGCGCATTGATGGAATGAGTGATTAGACTGTCTAGTTTGTTTGTTTTTCTAGGGGGTATAGTTTGATTAAATCGTAGGTTCAAATCAGACAAGTCCATCTTCCTGAGTTTAGAGATAACAAAGGTAGACAGAGCACAGTTCGTGTTCCGTTGGGCTTGACTTTGACAGGTGCAAAAGAGAAGCTGAGAGAAGCACTTATACTATTTTTATTTGTATTCATTCTCACAAGAATATAAAATTAACTTTAAGCTACCTATGGTCTCAGTTGTCAAATCCAGGTCCAGAATGTAAACCTCGACTAAACCAGTTTACCTGCTGGTTCAGTAGTAGCACTGTTTCTGGGTTTTTACTTTCTCAACCTGGATTTGGCACCTTTGCCTATGACAGGCGTCCACAATCCTGGTCCTCGAGAGCCGGAGTCCATCAGGTTTCAGCAAGCTCTGCAGAAGCCTCATAAGGATATCCTGAGCTTTAGAATCTGGTGTATCCTGCAGGACTCCAGCCCTTGAGGACCAGGACTGGGGAAGCCCGGCCTATGGTCTCTTTGCTCTTATGTTAGTATTTCTAAGTTTTAGCACACATCTGACAGGAAATGCAAGAGTAAAAGGCACTGAATTGATCTGAATCGTCCGTGATTAAAATTGACCATTAATGTCTTGAACTAATTGAGGCAAAATGGAGTGAATGTTGATTTACGCAGAAGCGTGGAACTACAAATGTGGAGTAAAAGGAAACATCTTTGACTGACAAATATGTTTGAACATACTTGTAGGCTAAATGCTAAGAACTTAGCATTTTTTCCCATAATGCCACATGGTATTGACCTGTGCATGTGCAACTTAAAAAAAAAAAGTAAAAAAAAAAGTAAAAAAAAAAGCATTTTAGCATTTTTTCTTGATTAAACCAAAATGTTTGATAATTACATAATAAAACAATTTATGGGTATTTTTTAAATTATTTATTCTTAAATCTGCAATACCATAATGCCACTGGGGATGCGCATGTGCAACTCAATAACCCCATTGCATTAGGGGAAAACAGTTTTCATCATTTAGCCTGCATGTATGTTCAAAGTGTTCAAAACATTCAGAAAATAAAAATCTATGAATATATATCCCAGTTTGAGACGCTATTAAGAGACAGCACATGTAGAAAGACAGCATAGAAAAGCAGAAGAAGAGCATTATAGAGGGTGCAGACTTAAGCTTAGCGCCACTGATCTCTGCAGTAGCGGACCACCCCCACCACAGTCAAATATGTGGGAGCGCCCACATACTGTACATATTTATCATATTTCATCTGCCTCAATTTGAAGGCCAGACTACATTGCATGTCATACAAGTTTGCTTTGGAGACACGGAGTCAAGGCTTACCCAAGTCTGGCTTTAGCTCAGTAGGCAAGCTTAATTTCCGTGACATCTTTGCTGGAAAAAAGAGAACATCCCTCTTTACAAAAACACACGTCCAAGCTCACACACGATGCCATGCAAAGCTCCGGGAGTGCGACCTCCGGGAGCGGAGGCATGCCGTGACAAGGCGGGAACAAAAGAAGGGACGACACTCCTGCCCCACGGATGAAGAAGTCGCAAGCGCAACCGTCAAAGTTAAGGAGGTCATGCCGCAGCAGCATGCACCGGGAGAGTGCGGAACAACACATGGAAACGCACAGTGGACAAGACGAGTCATGAACACTGCTTTACAATTTTTTTTTTGTACGTACAGCATAAATAAATCATTCCTTATGAAGTTTCTTAGAGCTGTCTCACTGATGCTTCCATTTTGTTGCTCAGAGAAAATAAAGTGATCTCGATTACAGATGCAAAGGTGCCCCAACTATATTATTAAGCGAATGGTTTTTTTTAGAGGTAACATGCCAGGCAGCACTGAGAAATGCAGCATATTTAAGAGCAAGAGGAAAAGGCAGAGAAGGTTCCCAACTGTTACAACTTTCAGCTCTAATAACAGTCATTGCTCCCACAAAGGAGAGAGAATGTGCCCGTGAGTATTTTTTAATCACAGTTTGTATGCGTTGCTGCATTAACGTAATTAACGTAAACATCTGTGTTAATTACCGTTTGCCATTCTATAGTGTTTCATTATAAGGCAACCGAAACTGAACTGTTGAGCAATGTGCGGGATTTGGCCACGTATGTCGGCCATTGGCATAGTTGCAATTTGAAATTTTAATTGCCGTCAAAAATGCAAATGAGATGTCACAAAAAGTACACACAAAAAATAGAAATACATTGCTATGTTTTAAGTGTAAGTGAGACCCAGGTGGCAATGGTTCACTTTCAAAACTACAATAACATGAAAAAGGGAAATTGTCCTGTTATATGGTCCTCATTACTATGCAGTACTCGCATTTATAAATTAAATCTACTATACACTATTCAATTAAAGAAATATAAATAAATAAATAAATAAATAAACTAATAAATAAATAAATAAACAAAAAAACAAAAAAAACAGATGGAGCGTTTTGACCAATACTACTACCAAGTATAAGTGCTGTAATATAAATAATATATAATAATTGTGACTAAATACTACTTACTGTAACAGCACCAAAAAATAGTAGTAATCAAAAAGTATATACAATAAATGCTAACAATACCAATACTAACAATTATTAATAAAAACAAAATGCATAATAAAACAATTAAATAAAGCAAATAGAAATAAATAAAAATAATCATCACAATATTTATTGTAAAAATGGTAAATATAACAAAAAATAAAATTGCAAAAAAATCATACTATACACGTACTTTATATAACTTACTGATGATGAATAATAGTAAGAAATTAAATATTTATTTAATATTTTATTACCAATAACTATTGATATTAAAACATACTGTACACAAATAAAGCACCACTAATACTGATTCATAAGCAACAAAACAAAAAACTACGACTACTTTAATATGACTATTACTACTACTATTACAAAATAATAACCAAAATATTTTACTCTGATAACCTAAGTAAAACAATATTTAAAAATGATTTATTATTTAAATTATTGTTTTTTAAAAAGCGATGTCATGTCATCTGTATAAAGAAAGTAAATAGTATAAAAAAGAAAAAAAATCCACAATGTTGCCATTACAGCAAAGCTAAGTTGAAACCAGTGGACACGTAATAACAGACACACACTGTCGTCGTAACACAAATACATATTGGACATACGATTGTTGCTCCACTACGTGATGTTATCGCACGACACCATGGACAAAAAATAAATAAAAAGGAAGCCGATCACAAGAGTGTCGAGGACGTGGGGGTACACACGTCACAGACGCAGGCACGGGAACATATGATTGACGCTCGTGCTACATACAAGTAGCATGCAATGCTAACGTGTAGCTGCCACCTATCTGGAGGATTAGCCTCTGCTTCTGTGCTATGAGGTCTCTGTTGTTTCACAAAAGAAGCAGTTTTGTTGTCATGAATAAGATTTTAGCATTTTGATGGAAAAAAATAGATTGTATTATTATTATTTTTTATATACGAAGAGACAACAAACATGCGAACAGAGGCTATCCCAAACTTTAGCTAGCACTAGTTCAAGCTAATCAATTGTCACTATGGTGACATGGAGGACAGAGACAAGAGGAGGGTCAGTGGGTGGGAGGAACAAACGCGGACCACTGTTGTCCTGCCGACATACCCTCTTAGGAAAGTCTTTGGCCAATCTTACCTCCTCTACCACCTCCATTGTAGAATTGCTGGAGATTGCTGTTTGACATCAACACTTTGGGGAGTGTCAGTGAGGGAGAAGTCAAGGAAGTTGAAAGTTAGAGACATCGTTTACCTTTTTGACCCTGTCTTAAAGCAATGCCATTCACAAAAATGTTTGGGAAATTCAGCTTTTGGGTGGAATTGCTACATTATTAGTATCAGTTGAACATTTTGCAGTTCAGGTTCTTTTTTAGTATTTATACTCTGTACTGCCTTCTGAGAACAATATGGCTAAATTGGCCCCAAGTCATCGTCCTGATGGGAAGTGACTCATCTCCCAGGCACGAAATCAGCATCCACCACTTACCCTTAAAAGTTAAGATTTCCATTATTTGTATTCATTTATTTTATTTAAATAATAAAGTTAGTTTTATGATAAACACAGTTTTCTAATCAATAATACAGAACGATGTTTATAAGGCTGGACCATGAACTTATTTTAACTTTTTAAAATCAAATCAAAGGTTACTTTTTACATTTGTGCATGCAAAGTTATTCCTAATTTAAAATTTAAAACAATATAAAGGGCAAAATATTTGCAATTTAAAAGGTGATGCATACATTTAATAGTTGATTTGCATTTAGCCATAGAAGTGAACATGACTTGATTTTATAAGTTAACACAAACCAGAATATTTATGCTGATGTTTAAGTTAACCTTTTTTTCTCATACTGTCAGAGATTGACTCTGACAGAAAGCAAACATGTTTTCCTTGCAATAAAATTATTCTTGTAATATTTTTGCTCTTTTCTTTAAATTACATTACTTGTCTTTTGTAAATTTCCCTTCAAACTTTAATCCAGTAAATGAAAATGCAATTTTTTTTTAAATATTTTTTTTAACCTTGTAATATTATTACTTGATTCTTGGCAAAATTAAATTTATAATAATAATAATGACTTCATTCTTGAAAATTTTATCATGACATAACAAATTTATTTTCTGATTTACTTTATTCTTGCAACATTTCCAAATTATAACCTAATTTTGACTTTATACAATTATTTTTTGGAAATTTAGGACTTATTCTAAAAAAATAATTCTATTGTCTTAAAAGAGTAAAAAAAATCCTTGTTCATCCTAATAGTATTTTTGCTGTTATTCTGTTAATTACACTTTATACTGGAAATTCTAATTATCATACGGTTATGTCTCATTAAGACATTTTTTGTAATATTTTACTATATTACTTCATATTACTACTTGTAACATCTGTACTTCAAACCTGAAATTTCAACAAACTGACTTTTTCCTCCTACATTCACAAGTTTATTAAAAAAATATATAAATAATTAAATTAATTAAAATTAATTAATTAATTTAAATTGAGGCTTCTATTACTTATTCTTGTCCTATTTCCTTTTGTCAACTGTTTTATTCTTGTAATTATGGCCTTTTTTTCCCCTCACAATATCACAAATTAACTGTCCAAAAGCTTATTTTTAAAATTCCTTGTAATATCACCTTGTAATATCATTTCAATCTCAGAATATTTCCCATTTATGGTCATAATTAGAACATAAATGCAAATAAAAAGTTGTTAATTGTCAAAGTAATATTGAATATCCATTCTTAAAAATAACACATTTGGCAATTCTAAATTCATGATTATTGTTATTGAAAAGTGAAAGCTGCCGTGTGTCAAGACATATTTAAATGAAAAGAGATCCTTGACAAAAGCATTGATGCTTTTCCCCAACTCTATAGCCATACATGTGTGACTTTAATGCTCTGAAAATTTGAACAGGTCTCTCCAGCAGAATGTCTTGTGACCGCACTCCGTTTATAATTATTTCATCACTTTGCATCACCTCGACTGGATCTCCGCGGTTCCAGTCTATTGCGCAGTTGTGCCGGCTGGCGAAAGCCATGAAAGCCATTTATTCCTGTCTATTGAGCTCTGCATAATAGGGGAGGAAAAAATAAAATGCAGGCGCAAAATAGAATCGGTCACAAAAATCCGGAACCGGGTAACATTAAAGCCGGGAGTTAAATTTGTGGGATAGAATGACAATTTTATAGTTTTGTCGGGGTGCAGGTGATATAAAGTTCCAGTTTTGTGAGCCACGGTTTCAATAAAAAGAATATTTGTAACATCAGCCTCCATTTTCATCATGCACCATCAACATGAAATTTGAGAAACTACACTAAAGGACATGGTACCTGAAGTGGGAGACTTGCAGCGGTCCTCTGACGTGGCCGAACCCTCGTTGATGTCACACAGTCCTGAAACAGAGATCACACCACTCAGTAATAATGCTTCAACCTTGGCGAAAAACAAAGATTAGTAAAGTTTACTGAGTCACAGTAGTAGTGAAACTCTTCTTCGTTTGCATCTGACTGACTATCATGCTGCCTCCCGGTGGACAATTCCAGAAATATATGTTTGTTTCAAAATGGTCCAGCCCTAGTTTGTACTCGAGGAAGTGCTAGTATCCCTTTAATGTGTCTTTATCCTTGTGTGTGTTTCTGATCCAGTGAGGCAGAAGGCCAAGCAGCCAGCAACGCGTTGGCACGGGGAAGCACAGCTGGACGTCTGATTACTGCTCGCGCTCGCCAAGCTGCGACAGGTGCCAGCCCACTGCTCACCACTCACTGACACCAGATGCTCCGCACACGCGCGTGTGTGTATGTG
This sequence comes from Festucalex cinctus, assembly GCF_051991245.1. Classification (NCBI taxonomy): domain Eukaryota; kingdom Metazoa; phylum Chordata; class Actinopteri; order Syngnathiformes; family Syngnathidae; genus Festucalex; species Festucalex cinctus. The sequence continues at coordinate 8,948,882 of NC_135431.1, forward strand.
CGGGTGCAGGTTTTCCGGAAGGGTGAACACACGCACACATTAGCACTTCATCCATCAAACTTCAAATGCAGTCTGACTATCCAACACAGGGTGGCAGTGTGCCCATGCCGAAGAGGCACACTTGTTCCTCTTCGCAGAAAACAAGCTGTTTTGGTGTGTTGGTGCCATATGGCGTCATGAATCTCCATAACCGCATCATCTCACAGGTCAAGGCCCATTTGTTGTCGTTGCGGTTGTGACCTCCAGCTGAATACTGGTCCTGGGAAATATATAATTTTCTTCTCCCTTGTGGTGAAAATGATTTGAATACAAAATCTGATTCGGACACAAAATTGTGGGGGCAATATAACACAACCAACACGACTGTAAATAAAGACTATCTCAGCTCCCCGGTAAAGCAGAAATATGAGTCGTTCTTCACAGAGGATAAAGAATATATGCCTGTCATTATTGTTACATTTGCCTAAATGTGTTTCTTAATAGTTTATGTTCAAATATCTATTGCATAAAGAGTTATAATTCCACTACTCAGATGTTATACCTGAGCCCCCATATGGTGTTTCCAGTAGTGCGTTAGCAGTAAACATGTAGATTTAAAATCAAGCTTATGTGGCTTAAAAAAATAAAAATAAAGATGAAATTGCAGTTACCTCCAGAGGGTTGTCGAGACTTTCTGGGTGATCGCGGTTGTCTCTGGTATGGATCGTTGGACCCGTACAGCTCCAGCGTGCCGAGGTTCAGCACCACTGTCTTCTGGATGTAGTCCACTACTGCAACACCGTTAATGTTGCCAAACACCACACTGAGTAACAGATAAAGAAAAAGTTTAGACTGGGGTTGCCTATCGCTGAGCAATAAACTATTTTCAACATTACAATTTAAAAAAAAAATTTTTTTAGGCACGTCTAAAACGTCACCGTATAACGCAGTTTGGAGTCAGGCATGAGTCGCCCCTCCCCCACCATATAAACATTTGAGATCATTTGTTCTCATTTCCCTTAATTCCCTTTGGATGGTTTGTTGACATGGCGGTATTAGAGCGCCTCATTGTCAGCTGTGAGTGTGTGCATATCATGTAGAGAAAGATGGCGAACCAAAGGGGATAAAAATAAAAATAAAAACAATAAAAAACAGTCTGACTTGACAACCAGTATGTAGGCATGGACTAAGGACTGGTGTGGTAACTTTAGAGCACCTCATTGTCGGCTGCAAGTGCACGCACGTCACACGGAGAAAGAGGGATGAGCAAGGGTTTGGGTTGGGAATAGAATTCAAACTTGAAAGCCAATGCGTAGACAGAAGTTTTAGGTTGGTGTGGTAGCTTTAGAGTGCCTCATTGTCGGCCATGAGTGTGCAAAGAATTATTAATATGTTTCATTATAGCACTAATAAAAATGGGCAACAACACAACAACATACAGGGTGTTAAAATAACCTTGGGTAAAATGCTGCTTCATCGAGATATCATCATCTGATGACACCTCGAGTGTTGATGTTGACCACGGTGCGTTCACTTACAGGCCATAGGAGGAATTAAGTGCCAGGCTCGTAATCTGCTGAGGTGGTTCCCCGCTCACCCACACCAACTGGACCACCAAGTCCACCTGGTAACCGGCAGACTGCTTTAGTGGCGTGCTACGCACCCTGTAATTAAAAAAAAAAAAAAAAAAGAAAGTCAAAATAATAAATCAGGTTGGCAAGCGGCGTAGTAGGTGTCAACACTGGGGGCCTTACTTGAGGCAGGGCGTGTTGCTGCCGTCGGAGTTGTTGCTGCTGGTGGACGGGTGTGAAGGCGGCCCGCTCGTTTGTGGAGAAGCGCCCGGGGTGGGGTGCGCCGATGTCTGCTCCCCAGCTCCGACCTCAGGGGACTCAAGGTCGTTCAGCTCGTACTGCATTCGCACCTCTAGTAGCTGAATTAAAAAAAAAAATCATCATAATCGTACAGAAAGATTATTAATACTAATTTTTGAGTTGATTAAATGTGTACATTTGCACCTTTTTTAAATTTTAAAATAATTTAATACACCGTTTCATCCAAAAGGAACTTGCATAATTATAGTGTTTCAAAGAATTTTATTAGTCCTAATATTTTTTTTAATTCGTTTTTTACATTTAAACATTTTCTTGTTTTGTACCAAATAAAAAAGATCGTCCTACTGCACAGTGCACATGCTGCACTCCAAATTCAAATTTTTGCCAACATAAATAAATATATATCATGATAAATTCTGTTTGGTCCAAAAGGAACTTACATAATTATGGTGTTTATATATTTTTTTCTTAATATTTTTTAAATGCTTCCTTATTTTCAATCTGTCCATGCGGCTGATATTGAACTTTATAGAAATATTTGCTGCAAATCGATGCACCTTCTTGTGTACTGTTGGTGTATTTTAGTAGGGGTGCATGAGGGTAAGAGGGTAAAATAACCCTAAAATATCCCAAATCAACAAATTAACTTTCATGTTCAGTTGCTTGTTGATAATTGGAGGGGAAGAAAAAAAAAAAAAAAAAAAAAAAAGAAAAAAAGAAGTGAGACCACGGAAAAGAGGTGCGAGTGAAATCCAAAACATCCCTCTCAGAGCAACTGCCAGGAAGTTAGCACATATCGGCGCCCACGTCCTCTTGATTGACAAGTGAGCATCATCTGGATTGACAAATGTGGTACAAATGCATCTACACACCCGTGGCGACAGTTAGCCAGTCGCGGTAAAAAGCAGAACGAGGCTGCGCAAGATTTAACCGCGCTCGGCTTGAAGTCTCTAAACAGTGAGTCACCACGCCCCTGTAGGTCGCCATCAAGGAAGATTAGAATGATTATCGAGCTTTGCCTCCTCGTTGCTCCGTCTGTTGGCATGGCAACCATACTGTCATCCACAAGGGGTAGCTTTCAACACGTGTGTGAGCGTGGAATCATTACCCTGTCCATCTACTTTTACCTTATTATTCTACTACTAACATTTGCAAAAGAAAGAAAAATCGTCAAAATGTTTTTGCTGATTTTTGTTTGAATGTCAATATCTTTTTCTTATGTTGTAATGTATTAATGTATATATATATATAAAAAAAAAACAACAACAATTGGCAAAGTAATATGTAGACTTTACACCAATCTGATCGGCTGGATCAGGATTTGATGAGGGGCGGACACCTGCATTATCACTAATCAGCACCTGCAAATTGACCTATTTTCAGAGCTTTTTGTTTGTTTGTTTGTTTCATTTTTTAGAGGGGGGCACCGTTTTCATGGAAATTGTTTGATGGATTTTTTTTTTTTTTAGGTTTAAAAATAAATAAATAATAATGTAAATTATACATGAATCTCCATGATTTGCAGGTCAGCCAACTGGACTAACATTATGATGCATTGGGCAAATATGTAAAAATAAAAAAAATAATAATAATAATAATAATAAATAAAATAAAAAATAAAATAAAAAATTAAAAAAGAGATTGAGACAGACGAGAGATCCATTATGCAAATGTTCATAAAGTGCACCTATACAATGATTAGGCAATAGCGAATGATTGAATGTGCATTGATTGAATGCAATAACAAGAAAGATCCCCGCACCTGCACCACCTCCGTGGTGACCTCCAGTTTGCTGAAGCGGTAGACGATGATGTTGGCCGACACGCCAGCCACGCACAGCATGCGGCTCTCGGCGCACCAGGCCATCAGCTGGATGGCGAAGGGGTCCTCGTCGGACGCCTCGGTGCTGCCCTTGTCCTCTTTTGAGCGGCTCCTGTCAAACACCTTGGCCGTTTTCAGCTTGTAGAGCACCTGGAGCATTACTGAGGAAAACAGAGAGTGAGGTCAGCTTCAATGCTCATCACAACACAACAACAGCGGTGGGAAGTAAAGTATAAATACTTGGTTGCTGTGCTTAAGTAGATTTTTCAGGTATTTGTACTTGAGTATTTTTTCCCCCCTATTTCTTTCACATTTGAAAACGGATGACTCTATGTTCTACTCATTTAGTCAAAATGGGCTTATACTTTTTGGATGATGGATCAAGAGGTAAAGTCGACCACGGTTGAGATCTTGACTGACTGACTAAGATCTTGAATCACAAATAAGTAAGGTGTATTTTTTTTTTCAGTTAATTTCTGTCAGTTCACAACATTAGAAAGCAATGTAAGGTGCTGTTTTGATAGCGTTCTTATATTTTTTTTCACAGTACGAGCACTATTTAATAGTGCTATCGCGTTCATCTTGTCTTCTTTTTCAAAAAAATAGGTGTGAAGTTAATATTTTTTTTCAGGGGGGGGATCAAATCTATAAGCATGATGTAATTTTTAAAAAGTACACTTTTTTTTTTTTTTTTTACTGTAGTGCCAATTTCTAAGTATTGCATGTAACTTACAGTAAAACATTTAGTTTTACTTTCAGACTCTAATTTGTTAACATATTTCAAATATTTTAAATGCAATTTAATCTTTAAAATGTTTATTAATATTTTTTTTCAATTTTAGTTTTTTTTAAACTATTGCACTTCTAATTAAGAAAAAAACAGAGCTCACTTGCAGAGGCATCCCAAAACTTCACCGTTCCATCAGCATGCCTAAAAAGAGTGAGAAATTAAAGAAAAGAAGACAGTAAAGAAAGAAGAAAAAGTTTATATTTATAGACTAATTTGTACTATGCTGTATATTACATTATTGTATACTGTATATTAGGGCTGTAACGATATCCAAACATCACGATACGATATTATCACAATATGAAGGTCACGATACGATAATTATCACGATATTGTGGGACGGTTGGCGATACAAAAAAACTCACAATTTTGTTAAAAAAAAAAAAAAAAAAAAAGAGCTCATGCTGAAAAAAAAAAAACACACACAATATTGTGCTTTTGTACATTACAGCAATGCATATAAACAAGTTACAATCTCTAATAATGAACACATATTGACTCGCTTCACAAGCATGTTACATTCCCCTTCATCTGACCATTAGTGTAGATTTTAAACATAGAAGGGCCAAAACATGCCTTGTAAAAATTATACTGCACTGAAAATGAATAAATGCATGATTTACAAGATCTCTGTGTGCTGAACTGGTCGATTATTTATAGACAAGACAATTGTATTCCTCGTACTTTTTTTTTTTTTCCCCCACTCTGTGGTCCCCATTTTCTCACCAATTTGTCTGAGTGCACTGGGGAGCTGAACATTCTGCAAGCAATGGCACACTTAAAGAGCGGAGACGGAACTGGACAGGAATACCACATCATCGTGTGCTTGGAATACGTCAACGAGTGTGACTAGCGATACGGTTATCTTACCCGGTGATGATGATCTCTGGGTAGCTTTGTGTGCCTTGACCCCAGTTGCCTCCACTGATAGGCCATTCCTTGAGCACAACAAACACGGACACGTCCCATTAGTGTCAATGACATGTCAATAGAAGCATTGATTCAACGTGGGGATGAGTGTGCGCCTCCACACTGGCTGTCGACATGTCGACATGTCGACACGTACAAAAAGGCCACCAGGATGACTCACGGTGTTCTTTATGTGTGAATCACACCCCCTAACCTTCCCTGCAGTTGGATATCATTTGTGTGAGAATGGATAAAATGCGAACATATACCAAAATATTCGCTAACTTGTTGCAATTAGCATGCTATGTAGCTATTCGTACAATAATTATAAAAGACATTCTATTTACCTACTTCCAATCCTCCTTATAAAGTGCCCTAAAATGCCACAAGATGGCACCAAAACTGTGCCTACTATAGTATACTTTGTGTCAAAAAGCTCATTCCTACAAGACTGTGGCTAGCATAATAGTAGTGCTTTGGCATCATTTTGCGGCATCTTTAGGTAATAATAAACCTTTTTAAGGGGCACAGCAGCTTAATCAGTTGAAGCAGGGAATGGATAAAATGCTAGCACGCTAATCATTGGTATGCAGATTGCAACAACAAACTGTGCTTAGGCTAACATTCTAGAAGTTGCTAAGAACATGTTGAGAGAACGTGACAAAGGCCTCCAAGGACGGTACATTATGCCTTGTACTACAATTTTAAATGAGAAGTGATAAAATGCTCACAACATGCTAACAATTGTCGGTCCTCACTAGGCTACTCATCAAATTGTTGACGGGATTGGTGGCTAAGATTTGCCGGTCTAAATTTGGCACTTTTATTACATTGTCATCCAGTGGAAGTCATATAAAAACTAAACCGTGATCCTATTGTTCTGTTCCGCCTCATTAATGGACAAAGAGCATTTTAGAGCGCTCAGCATTTTATTGTGATCGGCACCTAACGACGTATTTATTTTCCCTCCACAATAAAAGCTGTCTTGTCTGCTTCTGAGTCATTCTATTTAGTAATGACAAGAGTGATAAAATATCATCACTGTAGCAGGTTAGGCTTGTCTTTTACTGTTTGCTATTTGTCAGTATAATTTATTTTACACAAAAGTAAAACACATACATAAAATAATAACAACAATTTGGGTTTTGGTGACTAAAATAGTACTAGCGGTACTATTTATTAATGTTTTTAAAGTTAACCAAAAGTACCCATAATTATAATGAAAATGCCCTTCGTTTTTGTCTTTGTTCAATAATATCAGACATAAGCTTTCAGGGTTCATTTTAGATGTATTTAGTTCGATATTGCTATAAGTTCCGTAAAGAGTCATTTCAGAATTGCAGTGTACTTGACTTTATTACACAATACTTACTGACTTTTGTTTTTCTCTATTTTATCTTGCACTTGACAAATACTCCAGCTATTAAAAAATAAAAACTAATACTAAAACTAATTAAAAACAAAATAAAATGAAGCATTTTTGCAAAAAAAATAAAAATGGACAAACTTGTCAATTATTTAAAATGAACTGAATTTAAAAAACAAAAGTCAAAATGAAATAAAAAACGAATGAAAAATTCAAAACTATTATTACCGTGGTGGTGGCTTTATCTAAACATAAAAATCACACACTTGTAACTTCCAAGTTGGGGAACTGTACATGTAAATAAAATCACAAGTAACATCAGTTTTTTTTTTTTTTCAAACATTTTCTTTTACTGGTTCTTTTTTGGGACTCCTCCAAATGTCACTTCAAAAAGCATAATGGCTTTTTGCTGTTTAACGGCATGTTTAATGGAGTCTGGCCAAATCGATACCAATAAAAGATGTGGAACAGAAACACAATAATTCAAAACAATCAAAGTCATAAAAGTTGGAGTACACTTTTTTTTTTTTGGTAACAGTTAAGAATGTTCAAAGTACCTTTTTGCTGTAGCCCTGACGCTTCTGTCTCGAGCCAACCGAGTAAAGTGCTGGTATGAGGTCCACGGGGCAGTCGGCGAAGTACTCGCAGCAGGTCACCGGGGACTCGTGGATGGTCAGCGGGTAAGGGTTCTCGAAGATGGGGTAACTGTTGGAGATGCTGTTTAAGTTTCGCAGGGTAACGAAGAGTTACGCTGGGAAGTACTCACCCGTTTTGTGCAAGGTCGATCACCACCAAGTCCTTCTCTAGAAGGACCACCACAGCGTAAGGTTCCTGAAAGTCTGCGGGGTACAAAATTGCACATTTCTTCAAAACAACCGCATCGTTTCAGTTTATCTTGATGCTAACAAAAAAAATGCAAAACACCATAGATGGGCTAATGAAGGCTATCACTGTCACCGTGTTATAACTCTTTAAAGCAGCGGTGTCAAACAACGTTTTAATTCAGGGGCCTTTATCACCCAAATTTTATCTCAAGTGGGCCGGAACAGTATGTCTGTGGCCTTAAAAAACAAAAAAACAAAAAAACATTTTGCAAATAATTATGTCCATTCTGAAAATAGTCACATTTATTATTATTTTGTTGTAGAGTAATCTGAAATTTCTCAACAAAAAATGAGCACATTTTTATTTTGCATCAGCTAAAATTCCGAATGTCATTTCAGTGGTTGTAAATGCGCCCTCCAGTGGAAAAAAATAGCAACAACAGTTACTGTAGGAATAATTGTAATTTTAAGTTTTTATACATTTGCTGCAATGAAGAATTGCTTCTGCTTGCAATGAAGAATACTTTGCTCTGCTCCGCACTCACATTCACATAGCCTAGCTATATGTTATCTTAACAGAAGATGACTCAAAAAGCACAAGAACCCGAGCATCTAACGCAGCAGAATGGTTAGAGCCAGTCTGCCGAGCCCGCCTGTTTTCTGTTAAGAAATGATTGTAAACTTGACCACACGTACTCAGCAATCTTCCACTCACATGCACACATACAGACAAACAAATACATTGTGTTCCAACTAAGTTTTGCATTTGCATTATTAGGGTATGTAACTAGAGACGTGGAAACCAAATAAAAAGAGAGGGTGAGGAGGGGATTTTTTTTCCAGACAGTGCAGTAGTGAATTGTAGTCAGTTCCTCTCCTCTCCCCTCGCGAGCTTTGAAATGAGTGTCTTCTTTCCATTTTGTGTCGTGTTTAATAAATGTCAAACGGGTAAACCTTACAGTTGATTTTACTGAAAAACTGCAGTTTGTGTTCTGTCCTCAAGGGCTAGATTGGACCCCCTGATGGGGCAGTTGTGGCCCATGGGCCATATGTTTGACATCACTGCTTTAAAGCAACCAAAATATTCTTTATCCTCGAAAGCAATAACCGCTAACCTGAGCGAAAGGCGGGGGAAAAAAAAAGAAAAAGAAAAAAAGTCTCTTCTGGTATGTTTGTGTCTTCATCGCACTTGATCACATCAGTCATCCACATCTCAATGTACCAGCCAGACACACAGATGCATACAATGTAAAAATCCTCAGTGATGCCTATTACCAGATGAGATCAGCTGGCAGCCAGTGACATAATGAAGTCGCCGCTGTTACATAAGGCGCCGGCTAATCCGTCCCGCAGCTGTGTGTGCCAAACGAAGGCTCTCACGCCGCAGATTACGCTGCATTCACATCCACTTGTTTCAGCTCTTCAACACGTGGAAAATGTGCTAATTCTATTTAGACGCAGTGGCTATTGTGCACTAAAGAAGACGACGCGGGGAAGCAATTTCCATACGTCCCCTTGGGAAATTCCAGATTTATTACAGCGGTGTGCGCGTAATTAAAGAACAGACGTGGAAAGCGTCGGGACCGACGAGCGGACTCACCGTTGGGGTACGGCGTTTCGCACAGGGTGAGGAAGTCTACGATGGGGTAGTCCATTTCTAGGACAGCCGTGCTTTTACCGTGCATGACCGTCAAGCACGGCCGCCGGCCTGACGTGTCGTACGACAGACCGCCGGACAGGATGATGAAGGGCTCACTGGGGAAATGCAAACCAAGAAAAATTAAAATCTCCTTTATATATATTATATTACCTCAGGGAAAAAAAAAGTAGAACTGTCATGATCTCAGTTCATAGACCAATATTAAATATCTAACAGCTGAGCCCAATTGAACCCTGTTCCAAACCAAAACAGCAGCACCGAAGAGAGTCCCGTAACTGAATTTGCGCACATGGTACATTATGGTACGTTCATGATCCATTTCTTGTGAATAACAAGACTGGGTAGTCTGCCTTTGTTTTTGATGTTTGTATCAATAAAGTTAAGGAGTGTCTTTTTCCTGAACTGTTATGAAGTTGTAATTTATGGGGGAAAAAAAGGCAGAATGTTCTAAGATTTGTTTTCAAAGAAAAAAGTACAAACACAAATATAACTCAAAGGTTATGAATTTTTTCACATGAAAATGCAAAAAAAAAAATCCACATAATATTACAACTTTATTCAAATGCAATAATTTTAGTCTGAATTACATGATAATTACTAATTAACTACCAAATTATAATCATGACATTGTAATATTACAGCTATATTCTTGTATAAGTGTGATGTTTTATTGATATTTTTTTAATGACTATTCTGTTAAAAATGTCATCAAAATTTGTCATCATCATCATTATTATCCATCCATTTTCTTGACCGCTTATTCCTCACAAGGGTCGCGGGGGGTGCTGGCGCCTATCTCAGCTGGCTCTGGGCAGTAGGCGGGGGACACCCTGGACTGGTTGCATCATTATTATTATTATTACTACTGTCTGTATTATTATATACTACAGCATTATATTACAAATTAGTTCTAAGAACATTTCTCACTTCTTGGGGGGATATTATTTTCGCAGAAAATTGACATGTTTTCCACATAATAACTCAATTTTATTTTCATAAAATAAAAATAACTATACTGTATGACTTTATTTAGATTATACTCATCTTATTATGACTTAGGACTTTATCATATTGCATATTATTACAACTTCATTGTCATAAAATGACCATTTAGGCTTCACATATTAAAACTTGCGTAAAATTACAATTATATAATGTTTTCTTCATGATACAATTAATGTTTCATGCTAAAGTGAATATTTTGTTCTGCATAGTGACTTTTTTTGGTAATATTTCTACGACCATGTATTTATAACTGCACAAAAAAATACAACTACACTATTTTATATCGGCTTTTCCTTGTAAATACTAAAATTAGGATAATTAAAATTAGAAATTCCAAATTTAAATAATTACATTTTCATGAAACAACTTATTCACTTATTAAGGACTTATTTCTACTGATATAACGATCCATTTTAAATCAAATGTAATATTGTGCCTTTATTTTCTGCATGTTTCAACATAATTCTCTTTATTTTTATCTTATTTTACTGTTTGTTCTCATCAGTGGGGCCGTCATCTTAAATTGTAATCATTGGATAGTGAATTCAAACCAAAATCTGCGCTTACCCAATCCTGGTGGTTTTGTATTCCACTTTGAGAATGGGTTTACAAGGCTCTGGCTTCTTTCCATCCTTGGGCTGTTTTCCTGCAACAGAACACAAAACACAAGTCACTTGAGTTCACGCCAACTTTGGGCCACTTTCCTGCTTTTCTTCTTACGCTGACGCTCTTGTTTATCCTCGCAATCCCACATACTAAATGAATGAAAAAGCATATTTGAAGAAATCTTAATTACTAAGGTAATTAAAAGGTGTGATTAATAATAATAATAACAATTTATAAAGACACATGATTCCTAACTAGTTCTACAGTGAGAGACAATTAAAGAATGTATAAGCCTGGCTTAAACCCGTCAAAGGATTTTTCATAATTGCATATGAAATACCAAAGTAATTATACGAGCAGCATCAGAGGAGAAACAATTAAAAAAAAAATCCTTTACACAACACTGTGTTGGCTTCTAGCAGGTCCTTGAATGTGTCAAAAGTGCTCCGAGGGCTAAAAAGCAGGCGCGAGGTGGGCACACGGCAGAATGAAAACAAATGTAGCAGCAACAACTAATGTGTGCAAGTGAAGATAGCAGGCGTGAAAAAGACAACAAAACAGGTAGAACACAATTGAATTGAAGTGACAATAATCCAGTCTGGGGGACAAAAGTATTGGTACATAATCCAATAATGAATCAATCAGGATTTTGGACTCCTTTTGTCACCCATCAAAGTGAATATCATTGTCTCATAATTCTCTGCTTTTGAATTAGTAGGAACGGAGAGACAATTTTTGCTTGGAGGAGGTTGGTGTGGAAGAACTATTTAATGCAAAGCATAATGTGTTTTAATCCTGTTCATTCTTGTAAATGGATGGATTTTTTTTTTTTGCCATAACATAGTTATCGATTCATAGACATTTTGACATCTTAAATTCCTCTCACAGCAACAAACAAGCTAGCTCGCTAGTTTAGCATATGGGATATCCAACACACACACACACAAAAAAAAGAATATAACTGCAGCAAAACCAGGACAATAACCAACCAGGATTCTACTTCTGGCTACAATGTGACGAGGGATTCTAGTTAAGTTAAGCCATTTTCAACTAAAAAGAAAAACATTCCATCGTTATAAGCTAAAGTTTCAAATCCATCCGGACCTTGTTCGATGCGGTCAACACGATTAAGGAATGGGGATTTTGGGTGCAAGTATGAGCTCGAATTTTAGTATGTACAAATCACACCTGAGTAAGTTGCAGGACCACCCAAACTATGAAAAAAAAAAAAGAAAAAAAAAAAGAAAAAAAAAAAGAAAAAAAAAAGAAAAAAAAAAGTGTGACATTGTTTCAAAAAATACGGTATTTCTTTTTCACATTTTGTCATCATCTGCGGCGGTTGAAAAAAATAAGCCAATTTTGACAAAGAAAGCAATAAAGAGCAAAGATATTTATTGTTAAAATGTAGAAACTCAGAGAAAAGTCATCAGAAAAATACTGAAGCAAGGACAGATACTTGAAAAACCTACTCAAGTAGAGTAGCAAAACAAGGTAGTTACTTCTTACAACTGCGGTGATGCTTGACAAAAGGGAGACGTTAGCAACATTAGCTTGGAGCCGCTAGCTACCAGGTAAAATTGTACAGTATATGCAATGTGTGAAGACAGTGCTGGCCAAGTGTTTGAGGAGTAGTCATTGAATGAAAGCTACTAGTTAGAAGAGGAGTCAGAAGGAAAAGAAGAAGAAGAAGAAGAATGGCAGCAAGTTAAACATGCACGTGCTTACCGTGGGGGGTGATTGTCTGTATGGGCTTGCCCTGTCCTCTCACGTTCCATATGGTCAGCGTCCCGTCTGAGTGACTGCACACGAACTGCTTGCCCTCGTGATGCCAGGCAACAGAGTGGATCGCCTAGGAAACAACAGGTGGGAGGCGAGGGGGGATGTCAGTTCTTCGACACAATGACACAGGGTTGTGTTTTGAGCTTATTTCTTTCTTGCAAGAAAAAGGAGGGGTTATACAGAGGATAGAGAATGTTGAATTAAAAAAAAAAAAACGTGTGAGCTGTTTAACTTTATTTTAGTTTCATTATAGAGTGATTAAGATTCTATTTATAATTGTATGGCAGTTAGTTAAAATGCTAATTAACATTCTCTGTACAGTTCATAAAGGTTTTATGATTTTGACATTTAAGAGTCTGAAATGAATGAATTAATTCACCTTGAATTATTTCTCTGGGTACACATGTTTTGTCAATGAGCAGAACAGGCTGTGCTTAAAAAATAAATAAATAAATAAATAAATAAATAAAGACCATAAGGGGAGTCAGTCACTCTGTTAGCTATATGTCAATGATTTGGTCTTAAGGATAATACAAACTCAGACCTCAGCTAACTTACAATTATTCTTGAAAAATTAAGGAGGAGGGAAGGGAAAAAAAAAAAGGCTTTCTTGCATTTATACTGTGAATGAATAAGTCCACGCATGCTGTGACAGACAATGAACCAATCATGAACTGGGCTAATTACGAAACGAGCAGAGCCATTGAAATACATTGAAGCTCATCATATCAAACAATGCGAGTGTAAAGTGAATGAAAATTTGCGTTATGTATTACATTAAGACCATTTTCACAGATTGATTTTCTAGGGCAAATACACACACAGGATAATAGACATACAAAATCATTACAAAAGCTCATTTATTAGAAAAGCTTCAGTCAGCAAAAGAGTCGAGAGGGATGCAAACACTCGAAGCAGACTGAAACTAAATCAAACAAGCATTGGGGGCATGCATGTCAACTGTGATTTAAACAGAACAATCCAATGAGCTTCTACACAGTCATACTCATGATGAAGTACTGTTGCAATCCCTCTTTATTTATTCACTGAAGAGATTGTGAGATTCCGAAACATCCCCCATAACGTGTCTGACCGAAGCCCGCCATTTGCCTCTCAAGTGTTTGTCAATTCTGGGGCTGAGGACTGTCTGATCCAACCAACTATTGGCGTAACACCAAGAAGAAAATCCATTTCCTGGCACTCATCGGTGATAAGTTTGTACAGTTGATTCAGATTCCTATCACATATACCGCAATTCTTTGTATTTTTTTTAAATCTCTTATCACCCTAATTCTTTTTGGTAACCATTATTAAATCCTCACCTTCCTTGTCATAATTGCTTCTCAAAATCCATTAGTCCTCGGATACCCTTGGTTCAAGAAACATTACATTACTCACACATGCACTGGACACAAAGCAAAATTGTTGCAGGTAATTTTTCTGTCATGCTCTTTCTTTGAAATCTGCTTCGTCACCTACAGGAAGAGACAAACATCATGAGCACGAGCCAGTTGAACCAGACCTGTCCAGTGTTCCTGAAAACTAACATGACCTGAAAAACATTTTTAGTAAGGAAAAAGCACTATCATTACCAACTCACTGTCTGTGTGACTGCACTATTGAGCTGTTGCCCTCCGATGGTCTTTACAATCTGTCTTGACCAGAGCGGGAAGCCATGGAAAGATACATATCAGTTGCTGTGGGCATTATACAACCCCATACTGTCTAGTTATTACATGTAAGTTTTCTCTGTTGTCAAGATAGGACCCTCAGACCCATCATTGATTTCCAGGAACTCAACAGTATTACCATTAAAAACAAACAAAGCCTTTTCACCTCTGACAAGTGCACATTTTCTCAGCTCAACCTCGGAACTCTTACCGTCTAGTCCAGATTAGAGAAGGTGATGAATTGAAGACTTCCTGAAACTTTCATTCCATTGAGTGAAAAATTGCCTTAGGCCTCTGGCACTGCTAATCTTCTGTCTGAATATGTTGTGAGATTACGTGGTATCCCCTGTGACACTATATGTCTTACCAAGTCCCCCAGTCTCTGTCAAAGGACTGCTCTTCCACCTTGAATGCCCTGGAGTCTCTGGAAGGTCGCTGGGAAATTCCCTATGAGACACTGCTGGGGTGTTTGCTGTCCTTCCTGCTTGTTTTGGATTTTTTATTATTTTTTGTCTTCCCTGTCTGTTGCTGCCTGCGTCTGCTACATCTCATCGTCCTTGTTCTCCCTGGACGCTTTCCACGAGTTTCCCCCTTCGACTTTTTTGTCATGAAAGACTGTTTCATTTTGTGCCGTGGATCCAGTTTTGCTTCCTAATCTTCGGCCTAACAGACCGAGACAACACCTAAGAACTTATCAACAGTATCTCACCATTGCGGGACTTCAAATCGAATGTTCTCAAAGGGAAGTAACCAACGAGCATAGAGTGTCACCAGCAGGTTGCAGCAGAGATGCAAGCGTCACAAAAAGCCAAAGAGTGGACATCCTTCGGATTATACTCTTTGATTCATAGATCGAACACCTGTCCTAATTGCCATGTGTTAAAAATAATAACATCCCTAATCTTTTGTGAGTTGTGCATGAGCAACATCTCATTGGCATATTGTGCGGTCCATTTCCAACCATTTATCAGGGATTGGCTCCTGAGTATGTCATTGACAAAAACTATAGTCTCACACACAATGTGAACATGGATGTAGCAACATGTCGAAGATAACGAGATTACGCTAAATCTCGCCCGCTGGTTGTCCCCACTCTTTGGCTCTGATAATAGGCACTGCATCAGAAAAAGGAGTGGATTTACCTCATTTCCATTTGCCATTGCCCTCCCTTCTCAGATAAGCTAATATCCTCATACTGCTCCCATGGTCTTATTGAAACCACACCCCAGGGAGCTTATCTCCGCTATCTCCAAACCCTTGTTGTGACACTTTTAACAGACCAGAGGCGGAGCTGGCCAGGACTCTGGTGCAGAAAAATAAAATTGAGCCCCTTCACAGTTTTTCTCGGCCCCAAGCTCACCTCTCTCTCTCTCTCTCTGCTCTGCTCTCGTGGAATGTCTGGAGGTTATACCCCACGCCGCCACACTTCAATGGAATGTGGTATCTTTTAAAACTTTCAATTGTTCCCCACGCAAGGACGCCAAGGACAATCACAGCGTATCGCTGCGACGCATCGTTGCAGTGCATTGCAGCTCTGATTGCTCAATGACCTTTCCTTTGTTATTGTTGTGGACAAGGCTGCAGACCAAATTAATGAGGACGGCTGAAGCTACGCGCAATTACCAAGAACATACAATAGAAGCTTTCGAGAACCTAGTTTGTACTTTTTTTATGGCATCAAAACAAAAAAAAAAAATCAGCTCTAATATTTATAGTGAATTATTTTTGCATGACATCCCACTAAAGGCTAAATGAATAGAAATTATAAATGCAGTCAAGACCACACCATGTTCGAGATCAAGCCAAGACCAAGACTTTTGGAGGTTGAAACCGAGACAAGACCAAGGTTTTTGAAGCTCGAGACTGAAACAACACCAAGACTTTTGGAGGTCGAGAGTGAGACATGACCAAGACTGTATATATCTAGAAATAATTCCCCCCCACACACATAAAAAAAAAAAAACTATCTTTTTATTTTTCATTATGTTTCCAAAAAAAATAAATAAAAAATTGCTAAGTTGTTTAAGAAATAGTAAAATAGTAGAATAAAACAGGCAGCGTGGCATTCCAGGTGACGGTGACAGCACTTGTATTCTGTGTTTCTCACTAATAACAGTAGTACTGGCCTTGATTAAAAAAAAAAAAAAAAACAAGTCCACCCTGTCCAAGACCGACACAAAAGTAAAAATGCCTTTGATTCAGAGTCAAGACCGATTCCGAGGACTACAACACGACTTAAAATTAAAGAAATTAAAGTGTGAATAATTGGAATGGGAGAATAATTTTGTTGACCATCTTCCTATCGAAATGGTTGGAACATATTCTCTTTCCCCTGAATGCATGTTGATGAACCAGACACACTTTAACTATTCATAGCTGATGGCTCATCTGAGATGTCTGCTGCTGCTTCCATTATTAGCCGACTATGATTCTCTATGCCATGATGATCACTCCCTCCTCGTATAACTGTCTTGAGATGTCTCTAATTAAATAATTTTAATTCCTCAACAGCAGAAAGTGTGGAACCTGTTTCCTATCAGGGGCCATTTCGCTTTTTATAAAGTCCTCTGAGAGTAATACTACATTTATGAAAAAATACAATGCAACAATTAAACGCATCTTTATTATTATATATTATGAGCATTTGTGGGTTAAATGTTTTAAATGTCTTATGAGTTGCTATATCGCTTGTGTTCAAATATCGGTTGCTTAAAGTGCTGTAATACTGCCACACTATTAACTGTTAGTTTATTCTTTGGCCCAACACATTTCCTAAGAAAAAGGGGGGTAATTCAACACACAAACAAATCAAACAAACAAATAAATAAAATGATGAAAGCACTACCTCCCCTCCTTTCTTGCACTTGGCTGAAGTAGCATAACCGACAAATATTGCAAATGCGTGAGTAGGAATACAATTTTGCAAGCGAGCCAATAAGGTCTGACACAAGCCCATGGGGCATCATGACACTGGCTCTGTTTTATTGTGTTTTCTTTTATTTATAGAGCCTCTCCTCCTTGGCCGCCCGCCGGGAAACACAACAACGGGAGTGGCTGAGTGCGCTGGAAAGTTTAGATCTACAAAACCATGTTACGACATCGAAATGCAAGCTGCGAGCCCCACTCGAGAGAAAACACACCAGTGTGCTCTGACATAATCTACCGTGCGTACGCTAATAAATACAGATATACACCTTGCCTCAATTAGTTGTAGGTACATAATACAATTTGTATCCTATTTATCCACATTAAAAATAAAAGGTGGCATGTACCTAATAGCTAGTGGCTACAAGCTAACCTAGCATACATTAAGCATCAGCAGTGAACTCGGCTTACTTTATAGGCAGCAGGAGAAAGTTAATTTGAGATAAAAATGTTTACAGTTACAAGCGTTTATTTTGCATAATTTTATCTTTGAGGAGATAAAACTGGAATAAACTATTTGCGGAAATTCTGTATTTGTGAATAAAAAAAAATATTAAAATGAATTAATTATCTTGTGTGGTTTCAATATTCCCAAAAAAATCACCAGTTTTGCAAGTGTTTGTATCCTGCTGAAAATCATCTCCAACATAACCCTCCAAAACGCAGTCACATCAAGTGGAAAGTTACAGAAATGAAAATAGAGCTGCTTGCAACACTAATGGTTCCAAAATCGCTCTGAATTCGTTATGAAAAATAGTTATTAAATAGAATTTCTACCCTTCACCGATGAAACAAGAGCCGTCTTTTTTGTACAGTCATCACTTTCACAGTTATTGAAGCGCTTATTTATTTTCCGAAAGTGAGCTGCTGTCGGAGTAAACCATCGCGCACCCTCGCGCGGCTTATTTGTTCATGAATAGGTAATTTCAATTCCAGCCAGCATTAAAAGATACCGGAAGGAAGACGGGGAAATAAAGGTTTGCCTACCTCATCATAAGTGTAGCGATAGTCGGCCTTCTTTGATTTGAGATCCCACAGGACCACGATCCCGGACTCGAATCCAATTATCAGCTGAGAGAGGAAACAGCAGTCCAGGAGACGGGTGGAGATGACAGACGCAGAGAATGAAGATATTAAAGGGGGGAGGGGAAGGCTGATGCATTTGACATTCATGTGCCACGTAATAGATGAACGGCTAAGAATGCAGACTACACAAGGGACCACAACATCATCTCGACAAGAAGAAAATGATTTGTCAACAAAAATGTGAATTTCCATCTGAGAAACAATTTAGCCATTATTTGCTATTTATTAAATACACTACTTACAAAAGGTTTGTGAAGACCAAATTCACAATTGCTGTGTTTGACCAATAAATTCATCTGTATCACAATAAACAATATCAGATTTATTATACATAAATGTTTTGGTCTGCAGCCCTAGTACTCATGATGACAACATATCACATCAACAAATTTCAATTCCGCGCAAATGACCAAGTTCTTAACACACAATTATTATGCATATCCCAAGTCAGCTGCATCAAGATAAGTGATGCAGAAAAAAAAAGATGACTTTGAAGACTAAGCCACAATTGGTGTTTAGCTTAAACTGCAGTCTCAGTTGATTCAACGCTCATGAGTGGAATAATGGGATGCGTTTTCATTTAATTGATGCGCAGCAAGTCGTGTTGATGCAATCGGTGAATCATCCCACGGAAGCCCGGCGTCTGGGATTAAACGTTTAAAAGCTTCATCTTTATCCTTTAGGTTGATGCAAAACGTTTAACTTGAGTCAACCTTTTAATGGACGGGAGGAAAACGCAGTGGAATCTAAAATCTTGACTTTTTGGAATGGATTCATCACGAAAATGGAGGCACCGAAGTGAATATCCGTTTGCAACACTTGATTTCATTGCAAATTTTCACAACACTTCAATGACATTCCTAGGAAATGACAATATCCCATGAATGGTGAGCTCTATTGAGAACAGGCTACTCATGTGGTCTTGCAGGCACCCTATTTGGGAACACTTAAGACTAGTGGTTCTTAACCTGGGTTGAATCGAACCACAGGGCTTCGTTGAGTCTGTCTCATGGGTTCGGCGGCAGTCACGACACACACCTGACGACCCAAGTTATTCATTATGGTATGCCCCGCTTGGCCATCATTGGCTGCTGTTGATCACGCTACATTTGCTTGGACTACCTGTGGAACTTGGTGCGCCCAATAGTCAAATTGCGACTGTCGTGAATATGATGATATATCGTGGGAGTTACTACGTCGAGCAAAAAAAAAAAAAAAAGTACCATATGAAATCAGATGTATAACGGAACATATAGTGTTCCACAGGGTTCTATCCTGGGGCCTCTGCTGTTTGCATTCTATCTATAAAATGGACCCACACACCAAAAGTTGACACATTTTACTCGTGATTACGTTCGTTCTTTTCCAATTTCAATGACCTCTAAAAAGGGGTTAAAATGTTATTTTAAGCATTGCCTATACAGTTAGATGTACGGCAAAATCTTCCATTTCCACTATTTCCCTTGAGCGAAAAAATAAAATAAAATAAAATAAAATAAAAATGTATTATCGCAACCATTTCAATCTCCATTTGGATCTCCAGAGTGCTAAGTGGTATTTAATAGTGTCCTTTACCTTTCCCTCATCCATGGGGTTGTCACTGATGTGGACGACTGGTCCAGGGTGAGCCTTGGAGGACCTTAAGGGAGACATGAGAGAGAAAGAAGAAGTGAGCGACAAACGTCTCCATCTAGTAATTGACTCAGGTCCCTTCATGTTAGGAGGGTCCAGCTCAACGCAGGCGATCAAGTGCCTGCGAATCAGTGGAGGAAACGTGCTGGTGAGGACGGAGCTGTCAATCAGCCTCTCAGGCTGTTTTCAAGACATGGAAGCTTGTGATGGATGTTTCTCTGAAGAGCTGCAGTCCTCAAGTGTATGCTGTTACAATTGGAATATCGTGAAAAAAACCCAAAAGACTCCTTTCCTGTTTGTACTTTACCCTCCAGCCCAGGGCCTTTTTGTCCAAGCTTACCAAAGCTTCCCCCCCTTCGGAATGCACAAAGACAGATGAGGGGCATAAGGAAGGTCAGTGACTAGTAAAAGTCTGACACGTCGGCCTAATGCCGCCCGGCCATGGGCAAGGATAGCCTTGAAAATGAACTGTCGGGACACTTTGTACAAGAGGATAAAGAAAGACTATCGTCATTCACAGCCATATAAATCTGACACTCGTGAGGTCAAAGGATTAAAATTGTTTTGAAAAATGGATGCATAGAAAATACTGAAGTGGAAGTATCTTTTTGTTCTGCTATTTTTTAATGTAAGAACCTAAGAGCAGAGTGTAGTTAACAACCTAGCCAAGTTTGAATGATTTACAGAAAAAATGGCCAAGTATTTAAAATGAGGCTTCATAATGCATTATTGAATGGAATGAAATAATTCGCACAAAGACTGTGACCTATCACCTAAATCACCTATGATTTGAAAAATGGATGCTCATTTTTCTAGCATGTTTCTTAAGGCCAAACATAGCTACATATTCAACCTGTGAAAATAAACCCTCTTAAATCCACTTAAAGGCTGGAATATATCCCACCGGGTCATCACGGGACTTTTCATTATGGCAACAACGAGGTGCTCTAAAGTAGCCAAGTCCACATGCTGAATGTCGAGCCAGGCTTCTAACCTTTCTCACTATGACCTCCGCACACTCACAGCTGACAACGAGGCGCTCTAAAGCGGACACGGCGTCGGTGTCGGCTAGTTAGTTAGCGGCATGTTGTATTTGCGCCAGGTAACCGCTGATGAACTGACTCGTGCTCATTGGCCCGGCTTAGCCACGCCCATAAAATTTGTTAAAAATAGTACTACAAGAGTCTCTGCACATTTTCAGCAATTATTAAACTTTTTTTTTTTTTTTTTTTTTTTTTTTTTTTTTTTTTTTTTTTTTTTACTTTTAGGACTTTCACATCACGACCCAAGCATCAACATTCAGACGAAGTGCATTGGAATCATTCAAACGAAGAAGGTGGAACGCGTGTACAGTCAAGCATCATGCAGCGGCACCTATATTTAGGCGGATGGTGCCGGATGATTGGAGGCTTATTATTACTGAAGCTGTGCTGCTGCAACTTTTTTTTTTTTTTCTCTTCAGCTTGTCTCACTTCACCGCCTTCACACATGTGCTGCGCACACACAGAAACATGCTCACACACGTGCAGCACGGCAATTAAGGCACATCTTAACACCCACTTTGCGAAACATACACCCATAACAATCAATTAGCCTCTCGCTGAATTACAAATGCAACTCGTCCGCCTGTGCCATATGTGTTCTAGTGATTTAAGACTTTCGACTCAATATTCTCGGTTTTAATCTCATGAGGCTTCACAGATGAAATCTATGATGGAAAAGGCAATAAAAAATGCAAACATACTGTAAATGAAAACCTTTTGTGTCTGTGTGAATGGACAGGCAGATATTTGCACTGTGCTAACATTAATTAATGGATGGACAGATGTTTGCATTACCTGCAAATGTGACTGGACAGGCAGCCGTTTTCATTATACAGTAACTAACCTATTATAAAGGAGTTTTGTTTTGTTTTGTTTTTTTATTGCATGTGTGTGAAAAGGCAGCATTTTAAATAAAATGTAGGAATTGACAATCGACTTTGACCTGCAGGGGTCAATCCCAGAACACCTTTTTTTTTTTTTTTTTTAATATAGCAATTGTTTGTTTTTTATGAGCTCCTCACTTTTACAGTAATTTAAATCATTATTATTTTCATGTATTATGGAATGACTGTATTTACCTTCTTGTAACTGTTGTAAAAGCTCTGTGAACTAACCTGCATACAAATTGTGCTTCAGGAAGATGCAAAAACTGCAGACTAGCCTAGAAGCCAAACACTCCATTAGCCAATCTTTTCACGGAAGAACAATAGTGAAATATCCTCAGATATGAGCTTTACGTAATATTAGATCAAACACTTTCCCTACAGAGGTGACATAAGGCCACACACTGCACATGTAACGACCATGCCGCAAACAAGCTGCTGTCGTGGGGGCTTTTGATGTCACCGGCCCGGCAGCAACACCAGATGTTTGCCACGTCACCGTGTTCATGGTGTGTTTTTTTTTTTTTTTTTTTTTTTCTAAAATTGAATAAATGTGGTTTTGCAACATAAAGTCCCATTTCTGGAGTCAACAGGACCCCTTGTGGCCGCAAAATACAAATTTTTGGGCACACAATATGGGCATACTCTGACGGTCTGTATGACTTAAAAGGGAAAGATGAGTGCTTTGAGTTACAGGCATGGTCACTGACCAATTAAATTTGTATCTCAAGGCATCACTGTTAGCATTTATACATGACATGTATGAATGAACAGAGAGATGTTAGCATTTTGTGTATAAATTTTCAGACACCTCACCATTACATCACCTGTCCATGTGATTGAAAAGAACAATATCACGCAAGGAAATGCCATTAATTTGCGCGTGCCTCAGGGTAGTGAGTGTGAGAGCGGTCGAAAAAGAAAGTGGAAAGCAGCTGAGGCCTAAAGCCAACGCGTTCATGTGCAATATGTGTCATGCTACGCTCTGAATGTTTTTGCCACTCCTGCCCCACTTCTGTGCCCGCTGACCATCGACTTGAATCAAGTCCACTCGCACACACAGGCAAACACTTTAAGAGCGCAGCAATGCGAGCGCACACAAGAGTCAAGAGTCTCTTTGCCTCAAGCCAAAGCTGAACAATGCTACCATGAGCCCTTCTGGATGGCTTTGTGATGCTCAAACTAATTAATAATGGAAGCGAATGGAGAATGATGTGGCAGTCATCAAACAAATAAGAGCAGTCGGTGCTGGCATGCACTGTATAGAGAAAGAGAAGGCCAGCTATCCGTTCAAAACAACTCTTTCAATTTTTATTGAATGGACAAACACATCGTCATCAATGAAAATCAATGAAAATGTCAATTTATTCCAGCCTCAACCTAAAAAAATAAATAAAAATAAAAATAAAGTGTTTTTTAAATAAAGGAAATAGCGTTCTAATTTTGTATTTAAACATCATAAAAACAACGAAATAAATAGTAAAAAATTAAACAGTTTCTGTATCATGATAAATAAATGTATTACAGCTCCTTCTGGTGAGTGCGACTTGGCCACCGGGCAGCAGTCGAAAACAGTCATGAAGACAAAGAAGAGTTTCACTCAGCTACTTTAAGTGACCTAGTAATCAACAATAATATTTTTTGTAGAGGATAAAGAATATATGCCTGTGAATATTGCTTTGTTTGTGTTCAAATATTTTTTTTTTCTAGCGAGAGCTCAGGATTGTTCATTCGGCAGTCTTACCGATTCAACATCTTATCATTGCTCTTTTTTTTTTTTTTTTTTTTTTTTTTTGTGCGTTTGTGTGCGTGCGTGTGTGAGTGCATGCATGCGTGTGAATTCATGTAAATTTGTACTCATTAATTCACCTAAAACCTAATAAAAATCCCATTACCCTTCACCTTAACCGGTAACTTCAGAGTCTCGCCAGAGTCGTGAAGTTCAGAAGGTCAAGAGACCAGAGGAAAGGTCAAAGAAAAGAACGATAAAGTGAAATCCAGCACCAACTAAACACCTCCTGCCATCCACATGGTTACAAAACCAGAGTCTTACGCCAACCCCAGAAACCTCTAAATTCCAACAAATTAAGGAGAGCTCAGAGACCAGAGGAAAAACTAAAGAGAGGAAGGGGGGAAGGATAGATGAAGCACAGTGAGATCCACAGACACCAGCAGCTACTAATTCAACGAGCAGTGGGAGGGAGAGGCGAATTCTGTTTGAATTTCAGTAGATCAATTTTTTAAAGAGTTATGAATAGGGACGTTTGATACCATTTTCCCCCCGCATCGATACCAGTATAAATTTTCACATTGAGTATTTTGAAATATAAAATTTAATTCAACACAAAGGCCTATCTTTCTGACACATACTCTATCTTCAGACTTTCAAACACTTGAAAAATGTATCAGTCAGGTCACTCATAAAAACTTTTAAACTCTTCTTTTGTCGGTGAACCTCCAACAAGTGTTGGCCCGGCTATAGCCTTGAGTACATTCTAATGTAATCGTAATGGCGCATGCATATTGAACACCATCGCTACCATTAAAAGGCAATTCGTCAAAGAGAAGTCAAAGTTACTGCGTGTCCTTAAAGCCAGCGGCCCTTATCGCCCCTTTCCATCTCATCATCCGCATCTATCCTCTACCACTCCTCCTGTAACGGGAAAAGCTCTCACATCACCGCATGCGCTCACCTCCTCTATCACTCCACATGTCCTACCTCTCCCAAAACCACAACCCCCCCCCCCTCACTCCACCAACATCACTCCCACCTGTCCCCCCTCGCCTCGTCTCATCTCCCCCGCAGCTCAGCGAACAGCGATCTTGGCGGACACCTGTTCCAACCCTCCTCTGCCGGTCCCTCGCAGTGCACACGCGCTCGCTCTCACACACGCAGACACGCGCGCGCAGGAGGGGGGAATGTGTGAAGCAAAACGCTCCGGTGAATAATTTAAGTCTCTACAGCAGGGAAATAAAATGGAGCCTGTCAAGCTGACAGATCCATTGAAGGCGCTATAGGAAACATTTGGCTGCCTACCTAGGGAGAGTCTTTATATGTTGTTTTTTTTTTTTTGCTTATCTAAAATTCCATTTAAACAATAACATCTTGATAATGTAAAATAGTGATTACACAGCATCCCTGGCAGCACTTAGTTTGAGTCGATAGGCTGCGGGTTGCCACGGTGGCAATATGACTTCGGTTCCTATTGAGTTCAAGTATTGATCCGTACTCACTCTGAATACTTTGCCGGTGTTTTTGCACTGCTAAGTCATGCACCATTTTTGGTCAGCCAGATGTTGACATTCTGTTTATATGTGTGCGAGTGGACAGATAGCAGGCCCCCCATCCATCCATCTGAACCAGTCATAGCATAATTAAATAAAATGTAAAGACTGAAACTGTTGATTAATTAAATGACTGGTCATTATGGTGTGCACAACTTGGACACCAGGTTGGTAATATACCCTAAAGCAATGTAACACTGGCCCATAGATGCAATTCGTTAGCCCATGGCGTTTCTAAATACATGTATGTGAGTGAATGAACAGATGATATCTGTTTACATGAATGAGTATGTTTGTAAATGGGCAAATATAAGTTTGTAGTACAAGTAGTAAAATAAGCCAGATGTTTACTGGTTATACGTGTACATGCAGACAAGTATACATTACTTGTGCATGTGACTGTACAGACAGGCTAGCAGAGGCGGCTAACACTCACAGTTCAATGGCTTTGTTCCACATGATGACGTAGCCTGAGAGCATGAAGCATTCCACGTTGACGATGTGGATGTTTCCCCGTTCTGTGCCGATGTACAGCCATTTACTCTGGAAAGGCAGGTGGCAGAAGGTTATCCTGCGAAAGGAGAAACACACAAAAAGAGTTACGGGATTGAAAGCCCGAAGACGGAGATTCCTGACAAATCGCACCGAGAAGATTATTGAGCCCTCATTCGGTTTCCAGTCTCCTCCCAGATTGGAGTTTAATGAGAGGCTACAAACCCTTCCGTCCTCCTCAACTGTGGCGATACGTTCATCTTCTCATCCCTTTTTCATCATTTTGCTCTTTCATCCATCTTCCCGTTCCACCTTCAGACCATCCCAGGAATACTAATGTGCGACCTTGCTCATCTGGCGCCCTTAATATTTCGAGGTTCATGCTTTGATGCTGCTTGTATCTCTGGCTCTATTTTCAGACTATTGTAAAGACAAAACCAGGCATTGGCAACATTTATTTGTAAATTATTTGAAAAACAAAAAGGTACCTGGGAGCTTTTACCCAAGTCCCACGAGCTAATAATTAGCACTAACAACAAAAAAGCACAAGCATGGTATATATTAAACAAGCTGCCAAGCCAATTAGCAATAAGTGGGAGCATGCGATGACTGTTTTTAAACACAAAAATAATATGAATGTAAATAAGTGAATAAGAAGGGACAAAAAACACACACACATTGTGTCAAATCCTTCATATAAGCTATCAGACCACACGAGCTACAGAACTAGCTTACTTTGGGGTGGTTAAAAAACACAAAACAAAACAAAACTATACAATTAGCAGCTAAACTAACCAGATGCTAGCATAAGTTCAAATTCAACATCTTCAAAGCAGCACAACAGCCTAAGTCGTCTGTTTGTGATTGTCCACTCCAACAAAAGATGTAACGGTCGCTAGCTAGGCTTTTTATAGACGAGGCTGATTTGCGTGAGCTCAACTACATGAAATGTGTCATTAAATTAATCAAAGCTACTAATATCCTCTGTGTTGCTTCTATCAAAATGCTGTGCACTCATTGTAGATTAAAATAATATATATATATATGTGATGTCCTCTGGAGTTCTCCTAGTTGAAAGGCAGTTAATTACCTTGCCTTGGGTGATCTTAAGTGTTAAATAATTGATACCTACTGTACATGAATCGGAAAAATATCACAAATCCTTCCTTCAAAAGGGGAACTCCAGCGGTTCGTTCTTATTTATTACATTTATGGGGATGAGAGCATCTATGATTGTTCGAGTCTCCCGTTTTCACGCGCGTGCTGTCAATCCATCCAATGTTTGGAGTGGTCACGACACACACAGACGCACAGTCAACCACACAAACGGCCCGTTGGCAGCTTGCAGGCTCACGGCCAAAATGTGCTCGCTTGGACCTGGCAGGCGCCTGCCACAAACACAACTGTGTGATCAGTCACGTGACAACGATAGAGAGAGAGAGTGGTGCCGGCTCATTGCGCGTTAATTGTCATCGTTTCTAACGGCACAAGTTTGTTTGATGGATGATCCACTGAGGTCCACTGAAACGCATGCCAAGTTAGTGAGTGTGTCAGCAGTTTGGAAGCTTGACCTTAATTGCCGTGAGTTAGAACGGACCAACTGAAAGGCCAACTAGACAATAATGTTTTATAATTAGGCCAGATGCAAAGGTCCCTCTTGCAATGATTTACTTTCTTCCTATTGGCGGTCCCTCGACATAAAAACTTGAAACTCAGCCCTACAACGTCAGGCAGTTTCCACTTAGCAACATGACATTTGCTAGGCATGGCTATCATGACTAGACCGGGCCCACAAAAAAATGGTAGTGCTATGGTAGACTTCCTGTTTCTTTTGAGGCATGATACCAGTATCGGCAACATTAAGTGTAAAGTGGCAGTATATTAGTAGCTCATGGAAGCAAATCTCTAGCCCAGAGGAGTGCCTTAATCCGAGATGCCGCTGAGCCCAAATCTCCTCGCAGGGTTTCAGTTCAGAAGAATCTAATGAGATGGCAGATTGTGTCCTCCCCATGCTAAACCTCCCAAGAACGAGAGCAAGAGTGGAAATGACATACTGTACAAATAAATCAAACATCTAACTAAGCAGAGCTCGGATTCATCTTGTTTAAACAGTAAACATTCAAAGTTGCTTGAAGGGATGATTCCTTAGCTTTGATGATTCCTTTTCTCTCCAGTTTTTTTTTGTTTGTTTTTTTAAGTTCTTTTCTAATTTGAAGCAGTGTTTTGGATGAGGTGTTTCAATAATTAAATTGACTATATATATATATATATATATATATATATATATATATATATATATATATATATATATATATATATATATATATATATATATATATCCATCCAACAACAATTGGGCCCGGGAAATTGTTTCAGTAAATATTATCAGTAGTTGTCACCTCTATACCCTTCTATTAAATTTGGGATAAGGCATTAAAATATACAGTGATTATTTAGGGCACAACTTCTTGAAGAAACATACTTTAGTATATAAGTGCAGTATTAGTAGTAGCAGCTGTTTTTTGTTTAAAAAAAAAATAAAAAATTGTTGCATTTAAATTGTAGACCTGAGACTAGTTGTCAGTCAATCACCGGATACATACACTGGATATAAAAAGTCTACACACATCTGTTTCAATGATTTTCTCTCAAAAAATACCTTATTTCAACATTTCTTCCAATAATTAATGCGTACTACTAGAACATCTTATCATTTGGGGTTAATCAGAAGCACTTTACAATCGTGGCCGGTGTGTGAGTTTGAATGTGATTCGTTAATTCTGAACACACCCACCCCAGGTACAAGAGGGTGTGCACACTTTTGCAAACATCTCAGTGGTTTATAGTTATTCCCCCTCTCTAAAATGTTCCACTTTTTCAATTGAGTTGTGCAGATTATAGGTCACATTAATGGTGTAAAAAGTTTTTAAATTATTTATGAGAAAAACAGGGGGTGTGTAAACTTTTTATAGCCAATTTACAGGCAAATACACATTAATAATCTCATTCACAACCTATCGTGCAAGTTTTTGAATACTGAAAGGAAGACAGCAATACCATCTGCCACTGTGAGAGAGATTTTGTGACATGCAAAAATGTCTTCCCAAATGAGAACGTGCCGGACTTATTCGTGTGCGCTGACCCGAACTTCTTTCCCTTATTATCTCCCATCATATCAGCCCGCGTCCACGCCGACGTCCGCATCTGCAGTGGCTTCCTGCGAGGCCACGAGGTGACTGGAGCATCCTACGCCACAGTGACTCGGCAGGATTTCTTCCTTCCTCTCGCTCGCATCCCCGACAGCGCAGCCCACAGACTGACTCACCGCTGTCTGGCGGAGGCCCAGTCTGTCTCAGCTCCGCCTCCCTTCCCTTCTCGCCTCCTTTCGGTCATCCCAAATGAATGGATGCCCGCGCCGGAGGGCTTTCTGCAACGATGCGCTCGCCCGTCCGAATCAAATTTGGATCGCTAGGCGGACAAAAGGAAGCTTCTGTCTGCGGTAAATGAGTATGCGAGTATATGCGATGTCGGTGTGGTCAAGCGTGCTTAGGGGGACTAACTCACAAGAGTGGCTGCGTTCACATTCCATGCTACTAAAACCCCTAAACAATTGCTAAATGTAAACTGCTCAAATAGTTACCAGGTCCCAATTAATCCCCGGAACCACTGCCTACTTAAGTATTTAAGCACCTTACCCCCAATAAACAACCTCTTTGTTTTATGAAAAGATAGGGATGGCAGTGACATCCTAATGTACCATATTTCCTTAAATAATTGCTATGTTCTTCTTCTGCATTTTTGGAAACATTGTCCAAAAAAAAAAAAAAAAAGATAGGGAAGGAGCGGTGACAACTACTGATGTACTCCTCAAATAGTTACCAGAACCCAAATAATCACTGGAGCAATGGTCCATTTCAGTATTTTAATGCCTTACTTTAAGAACAGTCCTTGCTTTAAAACAAGATGGGGAACGAGGTGATCATCACTGCCGTATTTCCTTTAATAATTGCCATGCCCCAATCAATCTCTGGCTGCAGAAAAAAACCTGACAACAAATAGATGCCTTATTCAATAAAAAAAAAAAAAAAAAAAAAAAAAAAAAGGAATAAAGTAGCTGATGGATTGTCCATCTACATATTTAAATGCCTCGCCCAAAAGAGAGACCTCAGTGAAAAGAAAAAAAAAAAAAAATGGAGATGGAGTTGGAATCAACTACTACTACAGAGATAACCTCACTTAACATTTTGAAAGCCTTACTCAAAATAGATGCCTTTTTTTTTTAAATCTTTAGAATAAACAGCAGGAATAAACTGGCATCTGTAAAGCTGTTTTCGGTTTATAATATTTAGCTGCTGTGAGGCGTTCTCCCATGTTCTTGAATTGTAACTGCCGCCTCACTGTCGTCTTCCAAACGGGACGTCTCAAGCGACTCCCTCGAAGCAAGACATCTCTCGCCAAGCGGCCACACGAACGCGTCTCGGGGTGGTGGCGAAGCTTACTAAATGTCAGGGGCAGTCAAGCGCCTCCGTAAGGACGCGAGCAGCCCCGTAAAAGTTGCTGCCGGCCACCTGTCCGTCATGTCAGCGCTGCGTCAGATCACCGCTTCTGACACTTAACCCGTCCCGCGACTTTTCAGAGGAACGGATACGACCGCGTGATCTGATTGGTTCCGATGGGTGACCACGACGTCAGTGATTGTAGGAGACATTTTGTCGGACTTGCTTGAGGTCTGTACTTGTATTGCCCATCTGGAAGAGTACAGATATGCGTGGTTTTGTATTTTTATAAATGTTCATCGTAGGTCATCGTAGGGGTGGGCGAAAAGACGATATTAGATCGTTAAGAACTTTAATGTGTTGACGATCTCATAAAGCTGACAGATCGGCAAGATAGTCTGCGGCACATTCTATGCAGTTCAACTTTATGCGGGCTCAAGCTTGGTTTCCAGCAAATTAACATGTTGAATCAGTGTCGGGCGTTCGGGTATTTGATCACTGTGATTGGCTGTTAGCTAGCGTATCAGCGCAGAGGGCAAGAACAGGAAGTTATGAACACAGTGAATGCAGAGGAATCTCCACTCTGTGGCGTCCCAGCTGTAGCGACACCCCGACTTGGAGTGAAACTACACCAGACACCGATGTGTATTGTGCATAAGTTTGAAGGCAAACGCACGAGCGGAGCTCCGCCGTAACGTCTCCGCGTGAGCCTGACGCAGAAGTATAAGGAAGCCTTGACAAATGAGGTGTGATGGGAAAATAAGACGCCTGGTCTGCATGCTACAAACCACCTTAGCCGTAACAGATGAACTCAGTAACCTTAAAGATAAGCCATGGGCATTAACGTCATCGATTCTGCACCTGCTACTGCTTAGCGATGAGCCACTCGGGCCGTAGATTACCTTAAAACCCTCAATTACACTGTAGTCCAAATAATTAAGGTAACATTAATAACTATTGTACATTACTCACCTCTCTCTACTAAACTTGAGCGAGTGCAGGATAGCCGGTCTCTTCTGCCTCAGGTTCCACAGGTGCACTGTGTCGTCAGCCAGGGCACTCACCAGCGCCCCCTGTCCCCCCCAAAATAAACCGATTTAGTTTTGTGATTACATGCACGCACGCACACACAAAAACTCTGAAAACGTCTTCTGCCCAGGCATGAGTCAGCTGGCGCCCTCCCGGTTAGCCATGATGTATATAAAAGTATGTGTGTAGGAGGCACTCAAATCTTTTCCATCTCCCGGAGGGATTCGGTTGGGCTGCTGAGTCACAGTCAGACACACACACACACACACACACACACAGTGTGTATGCAGGGAAAGAAGTACTAAAACACTAATGACGGTCACAAGGGCTGCACTAAAATCTTTGTCATGCCTAATTAGCGCACATGGAAAAAGGGAATACCATTAATAAATAACAATTATGGTTAATTTCCCAATGTGCAGGTCAGCATCCTTGAAAACGACATGAAAACAGCATTCGCTGTATCACGTGAATAAAACTATGAAGTCCAATAAAAGCGTAGTGCCTGAATGCAACGCTTACTTTTGATTGACACTTTCTGGCAGGTCTTCATTTTTTATCATTATGTGACAGATAGTAGAGACTAGCTGAAATTGTGGCTATTACACTACCAACGCGACATAAAAAGCACCTTTCGTACCACTTGTAATACGTTTTCAAAGAGAGGAAATGCGATTACCAGGGATGAACATTCACGATGCAGCCCCCGAGTCTTTTTAAATGACACTCAGTATTGGGGACGACTTTTACCATAAGCTTGAGAGCAGGATTTTCTGCCACATACAATATATATACACAGTGCACAGGGAAAAAAAAAAAAAAAAAAGTCTCTACTCGGTGTTATTAAAGAATAGCAACTAATGAGAATGAGATTAGAGGTAAATAAAATCAATCAAAATATATTGCGGATAAAACAGCCTTAGGAAAAATTTGTTGACGCTAACGTTAGCTCTGATGTCTCCCTATGGACTGCAATATGTTTTGCATTCAGGTAATGTGAAGACTTAAAATGCTTTAGTGATAAGCTAAAGTTTGTCGCGAAGAAAAGTTCTGTGTCGCCTGGAGCACTGAAATGGAAAGTGTGATTAAATTAAGTCTGGGCTTGAATTATTACATTCTGGACAAGTCTGCTTAAACATTTTCAAATGTACAGCACACAGTGACGGCTGCAGAAATACAGATTTATTTCCTGGTGATAAATCTGTCTAATAACACTTAGGATGTGTTGATGAAATACTGCTTCGAGTTTTTATAGCTCTCAAACTGTCATAAATAAAATTAACTACTTTTGCCACTCATGGAAATGTTCCTTTTGTCAACAGGTATACTAGATTACAGAATTAAGCTAATGGCAGATTCCATACTTAAACCCTATAGAGAATATTTACGTAGTGAATCAATGTAAGATATTTGCATATGTTGTAATCAAGACCAGTGGAACTTTGTTTGTTGCCATTAAACTTTCCCAATTAAAAACCTTTCTTTTTTTCCTCTGGTCTCTTGAGATCTCGCTAAATTTGCTGGAATTTAGAGGCTTCCGGGGTTGGCGTAAGACTTTGATTTTGTAATCATGGGGAAGGCAGGAAGTGTTTGGTCGGTGCTGGATTTCACTTTGATTTACCTTTCTTTTCTCTTTATTTCTTTTTTTTTCTGACCTTTTCTCTGGTCTCCTGACCATTTAAACCTCACGACTCTGGCAAGATTCTGAAGTACCTGGTTAAGGCGAAGGGTAATGGGATAGTTATAAGGTTTTAGGTGAATGAATGAGTATAAATTTATACGTATTTGCACGCACGCACACGCACGCACGCACGCGCGCAAACATACACACAAAAAAAAAAATAAAAAAAAAATAAAAAAATAAATAAAAACCTTTCTTGCCTCCCACTAAAAAAAGTTTTTTTGTTTTTTTTTTAAACAAAGGAAAACTAGCACTCTGTTGAATAATAATTAAACAGTTTGTGCATCATGCAAATCCATTTCAGTGTTCTTTCTGTGCCCACCTGGGCCACTAGGAGGCATGCAGCATATATTACATCATATGCCAGAAGTCTTTGCGGCAGAGCTGTTCTAATCAAGTGGGCGGAGTTTACCTGGATCAACTCTCTGCAGAGTTGGTTTAACAATAAATTAATCCATTCTGTCAAATCACTCCAATACTGACCTCTATTTAAATGTGTTCAAAATACACTTTGGGGGTTGAAATCAACTCTGAAACATTTAACACCAAAATGTTGACACTCCAACTTTTGCTGTGAATGCATATAACAGTCTTAGATTCGCGAAACACAAAACGTATAACTTTGGATGTTACTTTATCTGTCAAGTTTCACATTAGCAGTTTGGTGGGGGGGGGAAAAAAAAAAAAAAAAAAAAAAAAAAAAAGACACCTGAAAATGTAAAACATCCTCGATAATGTTATTACAATGTTATTACAAAATAAGTCGGGATTTTTTTTTCCATTACATAATTGGTAAAATTATTACATTATTGGGTTTTATTACATCATAAGCATTATTACTATTATTATTATTACTTCTGTCTACTTGTGTTGTTCCCCCATTTGTGATTAAATGTGTTTTCCTTAAATGGGTATAACACCATCCACCAATGCTAACTGTTAGCATGTCAATGCTGTTTTCCACTGTATGCTAGCAGTGAGCGAGTAGGTCTTCAATATGGTCACTTGTGTCTCAAGGCATCTCGATACTGTAAATTTTCACCAATCCCGTTAAAGCATGTCGCTAGCCAGAGAAAACCAGAGGCTGAGCAGCACTGCATTTGTTTACAGAGCTCGTTTCTGAAACAGAATACAAATACTTGTACCTTTACAACCCTGAGTACTCACTGGTGTAATAAAGCTGTACGTTTCCTACCTCGTTGATGAGAAACTGCAGCTGGATGACGGCCGCCCCACTCTCGTGTTGACAATAACACTCCACACCGGGACGACCGAACCTGGAGGATTTACGGTCAAGGAAATTGTGGCAACACATTAGGAAAATGTGTCTTTTCCTGTGTGTGCGTGCGCGTGCGTGTTTAGGCAGCTTAAGTATGCACTGCAGCGGCGCATCCGTGCAAAAAAATGGCAGCCTTAGGACAAGAGTCTCAGCATTTGAAGGTCATCGGCAGCGTGTTACTCCTGATCTGAAAATCTGTCATTTGAAAATTGGCGTGACGTATAAAAAGAAAGAAAGAAAAAAAACAAAAAACATTTGCTACCAGCGCACACACTTTCCTAAAATGCTATAATGAACATGCTTGTTGGACTAAAGACAGGGCTCACGGGGGGGAGCTTTAAGGTAATGAAATAAACACAATCAACCGAGTGGAAGTGAACATTTCAGCTGAGGGAAAAGTCATAGCGGCAAAAAAAAGAAAAAGAAAAGAAGAGCGCACGGAGGATAATTAGAAGCTCTTTGTAGGTGCATGGGTGAGCCGGCTGATTATATTCATTCATTCACTCCCTGGACTCGGTAAAGGGAGGCCATTTGTCATAGCTGGGGTACACCCGCTGGATGACAGCGTTGCTCATCATAATGTGTATGCGTAAGTGGAGAGGCATGCGCGTGTGCTTTAACTACACACAAAAATATTGGCTCGCATATGGATTGTAATGCGCTACATTAACTATATAGACCACCACTGCAGCCGCTTATTAATATTTAAAGCATGGCCAACACTGCTGCTCTTCGCTCTCAACGGACGTAAAATGTACACCTGCACGATGGAATACAAGACATCCATTGGATGTTGGGGCACATGGCAGGGTACATCCTGAGCTAGTCACCAAAACTGTAGCCACTAATCAAACATAAATTAGATGTAGGATGCATGCATACTTGCATGCTATCAGATAAAAAAAAAAAAAAAAAAAAAAAGTACTGGATATATTTATTTTATTGCTGTGGATTTACTACACGAGAATATTTATTTCAATTTTTTTTTTTTAAAGGTGTTTTGAGTTGGAAGTTGCACTTAACTGCTGCAGAGTATGACTTCTTGAAAAAACAACATCAAAATTGTTACAAAAAGAAAACTAATTGAAACTACATCTTATGTTTATAAAACTAAAAAAAACTAACCATAATTACAGTGAAAAAATGTCCTTTGTTTTTGTCTTTGTGAATTGATACCATACATTAGCGTTTGGGATTCTTTTTTTTTTTTTTTGGTACTGCTCTGCTATATATTTTTTTGTTTTGTTTTAGCTTTATATCTGTATACAGAAAAAGGAATGTCAAACGTTTGAAAATTGTAGTTTAGTTTAACTTATTTCACATAACTTATTGGCTTTTTTTTTTTAATATTCCATATTGTCAGTCACACTCTTAAAATAATTGCCTGAGTCATTTTTTTTTTTTTTTGTTTTTGCAAAAATTATTTTTTGCCTAAATCATCTCCTCATGATGCAAATGGTTCAATGTTTTTGTGTTTCCTGAAAAATCTAAAAAAAAAAAAAATAATGACTTGGGCGGCTATTTAAAGATGTCAATATATAAATAAACTACAAAAATAAATACAATAAAAATAATAAAAATAATAAAAAAAAAAAAACAACTATTATAGTACTATAATTAACTATAATGAAAAATCCAAACCTCTGACAACATTGTTCAAGACACTTGGAAATAAAAAAAATTTCTACATCAACTTGTGTTAAATAACACAGAAGATGAATTTATTACAAAAAATAAGAACTTGAAAGGCTCTTTGTCAAGAAATTGTGCATCTATCTTGCTCTGTTTTTAAATAATAAATAAGATCATTTTAGAATTTTACTGCAACCAGTTCAGGGTGTACTCCGCCTACTGCCCATAGCCAGCTGGGATAGGCCCCAGCACCCCCTTGTGTGGAGCAAGTGGTTCAGAAAATGGATGGATGGATGGATGGAATTTTACTAACTATAAAACTGCAGGTTTATATAAAAATGACTCCAAATCAATGCACGGGAAAAGGAAGTCACATCATTTGCAGATGCAGTACATGCTTGTCATTGGACAACATTCAGGGAAAAGCGGACAAGAGTTGCCGCTTTAATTAACATTTTAAAAAGGGCCAAAAGAGCACCCAAAAGTCTGATCAGGTTTTCGTCTCGCGTCGAGCCAGACTTTTGCTTTCAGGCTACAGACAGACACTCATGACACTTATTAAGTAGTCATGTCCATCCATAATGATTCTTGGTGCATGCTTGGAGGTGCATTCTGACCAACTCTGGAGGGGGGCGGTGAGCATGAAAGACTACTGTTCAATTCTGTGATTAGACATTAGTAGTAACTGGGCGCTATTGTTGCTAACCAAAATAGCAGCAAAAAGACTCTCTTTCTTGTGTTAAGTCGTGGAAAGGGTGTTTTTCACAACTAGAGTTCCAGTTGAATCTTAACAAGGAGTAGCTCAAAATGTTACGTTTGGTTTTACTGCTTTTTCTCAAGTCTCAACATCCATTGTAGTACACTACTACGCTAATAAAGTACAAAACAGTAGCAGTAACATTTTTTATCAACCCAACCACTTTTTTTGTCTCAAGCAATTCATCTCTGAGATTAAGAAAGACTTTTTTTTTGCTGACAAACGACTAACCTCGAAGATGTAATTAGCACTGTAAATCATTCGGCAAATGCCAAACGCTTTTGGTTAATCACTGATACCAGGGACAGAATAGTGAAGACAATTGGTTGGCTCCCCGACTGGATTAAGTCGAGACCTTTTCAAATAAGACAACCAATTTCAGATCACACACACTGCCAGCTCCAAATAAGACAACCAAATACCGCATCATTTTTCAAAGTATGGAAGAAGTAACTACTTTTTTCCTGTTAGATAAGCGAGCACAACTCCAACCTGATCTTATACTACAACTAAACCATGTTGGGAATTCAATCACAATTTAACCTACAATTACATCATTCCGAATGATTCATCCTTTGTTTTACGCACATTCTGTTCGCAGGTGAAGATGATAACGTTTCACGCTCAAGAGTTTGGCTCCGAATAAAAATAGCAAAAAGGGGATTAAAAATAGAAAGCAGCCCCCGTCGTGCCCCGATGGATATCAAAGTGAAACAACGGCAGATAAAGAATGCATGTCAGCTGCTGGCTAAAAATAAAACCTGAGCAAGATTACACGCGAAGCAATTCTTAAAGTGTTAGCAAGTGCCTCTTCGTTGCATCCGCACGGGACAAGGCCGGCTGCATGTGTCACACTTGCTGACAGGAGCGTTTTCTCATCTCTCTCTATCCTGTCGCTCCGGGAAGCCTCGTCACGCCGCTTAACAGTGGACAGGCTGGACCGCGGGCAGCCAAGGAGGCGGGTAGACGGAGAAAACAAAAAAAACAAAAAAAAGTGGGTCATCTTCACATCTAATCACGTGCCATGAAATACTCACAAGCTGTTGCGGAAGGAAGATTTGCTGCCTTTTTGTCAAAACCATTGAAGGATATTTCATTTGTTTACCTTCAAAAAGGTCATCATTTGATACTTGTGGTCTTGTGACCTTCACTGTTCCTTTACTGGTTGAAAAGCATGCTCTATTGGGTTTAACTCATTTCATTTATTTGCCTTCTGAAGGCCTTCCTATGCAGATTTTATGTGGGTCTTTTTGCTTTCAGTAAAAGAAATCATGCAGCAATGGCTTGAGATCTGGCTACTGACTTGACCACTGAAGGATAGCCCCATTTGCCTTTAAAAAGTCTTCATCTGATGCTTGTTTGTGGTCTTGTTACCTTCACTTTCTGTTCATGTCTAACAAGCATGCCCTATGGGTTTTAACACAAACTTTTTAAGACTATTTCATTTATTTTGCCTTCTAAAAGTCTTCATATGCAACTTTTATGTGAGTCTTTATGCCTTCAGTACATGAAATCACGCAACATTGGTTTAAGATTAGGCCACTGACTTGACCATTGAAGGATGGTCCATTCATTTGCCTTCAAAAAGTCTTCTTTTGATGGTCGTTTGTGCTCTCATTACCTTCACTTTTTTTCTTTACTGGTTGAAAAGGATGCTCTATTGGGTTTAGCTCAATCCAATTAAGACTTTTTTTCCCTTTTTTTGCCTTCGGAAAGTCTGCATATGCAGCTTTTACATGGGTCTTTTTGCCTTCAGAAATTGACAACATGCAACATTGGCTTGATGTCAGGACACTGGCTTTACCATTGAAGAATAGTCCAATCATTTGCCTTCAAAAAGTATTCATATGATTCTTGTTTGTGCTCTCATGATCAGAACTTTTTAAATCACACAGTGAAATATGGGTTAGTCAGTTAGGGTTAGTGTTAGTATGTTCCAATGGGCTTCACGTTGGCCCTTAAAGGCCATTCTCTTTCTTTTCCTTCAGACAATCTTCAGAAAACTCTCTTAATGCTTACAAAAATAAAAATACTAATTACAGGCAGAACTTATGATATTACTTTAGTATTTGTTTAACTTTGCAACAAACAGTTTTTTTTTTTTGCTGGGGTGGAGGTATTTGAATGGAATTACTTTTGTCTTATGTTGTAATGTGTGAATGTATAACAACAAACACAATTGGCAAAAATCATCAAAAAGCAAAAACCACCAAAAAAACACCACATTGTTGTTGACTTTTAAAGCGCTAATATTGGCTAGTTTTAACGCCCGGGCCCAAAAAAAGCATCAATTATGCAATCGGAATTCTTTACAATTCCCATCTCTAGGGAAATATGAAAAGGAAGGTAGCGAGAGGTAGCAAAAGGAAATGTGTTGAAGAGAGGGGATGACTAAAGAGAATCCAAGCAATAAGGGAGAGACAGTGGGAGAAAGAGCAAGCCTGGAAGCTGCTGTGACGTTGGCACTGAAGTGACGTCAAAGCGAGCCACTCATGCATCAGCCTGCCAGCGTGGGGGTGGGTAGGGGGATGCTGAGCCTGGGGGCACAGACTGCTCTGGACTGGACTCAAAGCCCATAGCGAGGCAAAATAAATGGAAAAAAACAGACGAAAATCAAGACTAAGAGGGGCTTTTAATGCCGTAATGAGCGTCCTAAGAGCACAAGACAGACATCAACCACCACCTTGACCTCAGCCCACCGCCACCCCCACCACACATATTGATGGCCTGCAGATGTTTACATCCAATTTGAAGGCTGCTGAGGGAGTCTCATCCACTCCTCCAGGCAGGCTCGAGATCCAACACAGCACTGCAGAGCACACTCAAAGCAGGAAGGTGTTTTGCTCCGTCCTTACAAGTCAGCTTTTTCGCTGTTCCAGCCTCACTGGGAAAATGACATCAACGGAGGCAATGTGTTTACGTTTAATGCAATCTGGAATCTTGATCGATTCACTAAGGTCGCCGACAACAGCAGGAATATTGTAAAAATATGGCCAGGTGGATGATTTCCCAAGTGTCTGGTTTTATTGACAGGAAGTTTGGGCAGTCGTCACACTGCGATCAGTCGATAGGCTCTAAGGATAACCTTTCACCAACATTTGAAGCCTAACTTGATTGTATTAGAGAAGAAGAAAAACAATCAACCTTACGATATACATTCAATAAGGTTTTATTTGGCACTCAATTAATATTTCCAGGGAAAATATGCCTCCGAAGTTGCCAAAAAAAATT
The DNA here is from genome assembly GCF_051991245.1 of Festucalex cinctus. Lineage (NCBI taxonomy): Eukaryota > Metazoa > Chordata > Actinopteri > Syngnathiformes > Syngnathidae > Festucalex > Festucalex cinctus. The sequence goes on from NC_135431.1 coordinate 8,988,576, forward strand.
TGGGTCCACCAGCAAACAAATATCAGATGAGACCTCATTTCATGCTTGGTCTTTTTCTTGACTTTTGGGGTACACTAATTAGTATTAATGGAAAAATCAAGTCAGTGTGGTGCTTTCCCCTGTCACCACCATCTCGAGCCCAAGTCATGAATGAAATAGTACAAAGTTTAACAAAACCAACATACATATTAGCTTCCGCCATTTTACCAAAGAACTTGTAATTTGAGCATAGTGGATATATGCAGAGTACAAAGGAGGCAATATGTTGTTTCTCATCACACAAAGAGTATAAATGTTGGATTTTTGTCACTGTCAGGAAGCTAAATGGAAACTAGTTTGCCTTCTGCCAGCCTGAACTACCGGAAATCACCAGTCTAATATGAAAAAGTCAGCAAATTTTGCCAGTTGTTAATACTGTATTGGCTAATTTTCTATTTTTTTTTTTTCGTTAGTTCACAATATTAGCAAATGTATTTTCATAGCATAAAAGTCAAGCTAATGCTAGCTACCTCTTCATCAAAGTGATTTTTTTTATTCTTTACAGTAAGTAATCTAATTAAAGAGATAAACTATTTTGTTTACAGAGTTTTTTCTGCCCTTGTTGAAAATTTAGAGTGCAAGTACATTTGTCACCTGGTGCGCTCAGACATGAATGGATATATTGGTTAGCGAGGATACAGTATTTCACGCTGATGTCAATGAAAGTTGAAAATGCTGCAAGTTGAGCTTAAACCAAGCTTGCAGTTGCTTAGCAACAGCGGGAACAATGACTACTAGCTGGCAAGCTAACAATGCTCTGCGGGGACAATCTGACTGCGAGTCGTACAGACTGACACGTTCTTAAAGGGCCACGCAGGACCCCCACCCCCGACCCCATGCGTGCCGCTAGATTGTTTTGCAAAGCCATCAATAAATGGCGCAGGAAAGGAGCAGCGACGTCTGCGCCGCCCTCATGAATACCCCCATCGCACGTGCAGATGACGACGCGGGGGTTGTTGTCATGCGACGGCGGCGAGGCGCATGCAAATGAGGCGAAAGGCAGCCACATACAAAATTCTGATTTATTTGTACGGCGCGGGCCTCGTATAAATAATTTCCCTAGACACGTTTGATTCATCATGCAGACAAACAATTTAAGCGGTATGCAGCCGCCAAGCATTTCATCGGCTTCTGTACTCATTTTGGGAAAACACTGGCACACACATTCTCGTTTTTGATTTAATGTGGGGCTGCTGTAAAACACATATCTTAACACATATAAACTTGTAAGTTTTTCTCATTACAAACTGTTAGGTCGATTTTTTTTTTGCATTGCTAATATCAGTGGAACAATGTTCAACTCAAGGCACGGCGACGAGACGGCAAAACGGTCCATTTTGCACGTTGTACCATGAACAAGACATGCCGTTCTGTCCTCGTGACCCAGCGACGCATATACAACGAATGGTGTTGATAACACTGCTAAGTGCAGTGTGAAAAGGCGCTTTGAAATGAAAAGTCAAGTTACTACTAACTCCTCCCTTTAGATAGTTCACATGTGACGTCACCGCGCCGTGCGTCCACTAAACGTTTTGGATTTCCAGCTGCTTGATTGATTTCTATGCCTTTAATTGTTCAGGTATACGCACTCTTCGCATTTGTAAGGTAGTTTACGGTGTCCATATACGTAACCTGTGGCTGGCGTGATCTTCCTTCCTCAATGTATAGGGATCTCGGCGATCAGTCCAATTTTTGCATCATACCGCTACGTTTTGGGGGGTTTTTGCCTGCAGGCTTTCCCGGTATAACGTGGACGTTTTTGTGCTCATTGCCGGCAATTTATCGATTTTAGTACACGTCGTTTATCCTATTGTTTAGGCTTTGCTTTGAAACAATCCAGACAATATGGTGGAAGGGAGCTGGACACGCCCACTAGCTGACTTCATGGGAACTATCTATACTTCATGCCCAGTTATGACCAACAAAAAAATGTGTGGCTATTGTGACAGGACGCAAAAAGGCTAAAGGAAAATATGCTTGAAACTGAACAGCAAGTCAGCCATTTTAATTTCAAGGACAGGGTTCACAGGCTCAGAATTTGTCAAACTCTTATGAGGAATTTTCCCTGATAAGGCCTGATCAGAAGCAAGCATATTCATATTCAATTCAATTCATATTTTTATTATTTTTACTATTTATATACCTTTATTCAAAACAAGGACATTATTTCATATTGACAGTGCATAAAATGCACAATCAAAGTGATTATAATTCAGTCACTAGTTTGCTCCGTACCATCAAAAAGCACCAATTATTATTTCGCAAACTAAAAGCTGATATTTGTTAATGTGTTCTTAGTCTGCTTTCATGGAGGACTACAAAAGTCAGAATATTTAGTGTTGAGAGGGATTTGGAAAATTATAAACTAAAAATGTCTCGAAAAGATTAGTCGATTATCAAAAATATTTACCAATTAATTCAATAATAGATTAGTTGTTGAATAATCGTTCAAAAAGTTCATAAAAGTTTTTTTTTTGTGTGTGTGTGCACCATTTAATGTGGGCTGAGCATAGCTTCAAATTTTGTTGAGCATTTCAAGGATTTGCCAAGGAAAAAAGGTGAGAGGGCAATTCAGCGATGCTTGGGGCGTTAATATATTATGAAACATTGCGTATAAATGAGTTTCCCACAGTCGACTCACATTTGCCCTTAACGATAATGTGAATCAGCGGCTGTTCTTTCTCATGAATAGTAATCAAATGTTACACAAGACTATATTTAAAATCGCTCTCACTGACCTGTAAAGATCAACAGGAAAACATTCAGTTGTACTCGACCTACAGCTTTATAATGAAATACTTTGATGGGCGGGAGCCAGCAATGGTGATGGGGGGGGCAATGTTAATTCAATTTCAAATAACATAATTCCCCTTACCATGCCGTAGAGGTGATGTAGATTGTTGCTTCCTACAGAAGTAGTAGAACGACAGCCAATTCAAAGCAAATGCTGTACTAATGAGGTATGGAAAGCGATGACACGAGGATGGCGGTTGATTAAGGAATCAAAAAGAAGAAAGTAAAACCGTGGAAAGACGTTTTGGAATTTCACTGGCTGAAGTTGGGGAGCATGGAGGAAAACGACGAGGGAAGATGTTGAGTCAGCAAAACAGCTCGTGGCCGCAGCAAAATGATGACGTATAAAAATGTGACAGGAGAGGTGAAACAACAGCGAGACGAGAGGACGGAAGAGCAGGAAAGCATAAATTAAAGCCGTGAGCAGAGATGAATCTTCTCAGGGCAAGATTTTCATAACACACAAGATGCTCGGTCAAGCTCTGACCTTGTGGAGCTGAGTTTTTAAGAGCGAGTAGTGTTTTATGGCAAGTCGAATTTCACTGCCATTCTCTGTCCACACGTAATAGCAAAAACTCAAATTCGTCACATTTCAGCATCTGGCTCAAATGTTGTAGAAATTAGGGCTGAATTATTCAATGAAATCATAACTTTTCAAAAAAAAATAATAAAACTGCAAAGGCTGTGATTTAGGAAAGCATAAAGCACAAAAACGACACCTAACATCAAGCACTGACAATGACAACATTCATTATCTTGTATATTTAAAAAATGTGTATACATACATTTGTACTCGTATAAAACTGTCATGAAAGTCTCATGAGCAGAAAAATACAGGACAACAAAACAAGCTCATGGGTGAAGTTCTTATAATAATCATTTCCCCAAAACAATGCAATGATTTATCATTTCAAATACATGACAAAAGGCCCTTAAAAAAAAAAAAAAATCGCAATTGCAATATATTTAAAAAAAAAAATTTAAGAATCCATGGAAACGTTCTAACCAATCAACAGATGGCAAAAAGCCTTGCTACTGCCCAAGAAAAACAGGTCTATATCTGAATAAACACAAGAAAGAAAAAAAAAAAAAGAATGGGAGCATAACTTGACTGCAAACGAGAGGGAGAGAGAAAGAGAGTGAAGTCAGGAATAAGTTTGCAACTGGATTTCCTTGTGTCGATGAATAATTAAAGCGGGGACAGGGAGCCAACACGTGCATTTAGATGGCTTTATGTATTACCCTCTCAAAAATGCCAGGCGGGGAAATATTTTATGGAGAACGGATCATCGTGCCAAATTAACCTTTAACGTAGTCGCACTGTGAGAGCATGCATCGCTCCACGGGGTATGACGGGAATCTATTGACAGACGCGGCGCTGTGTTCAAAATTGCACGGCCGCTTTGACAATGAAAAACCGAGAACCACAAATCCACAAAGTCAATTCGGTTAAAAGTGACAAAAAGCTTGAAGCTTATTTGGACAACTATGCCAGTGAGAATACGTGCAAAATAATACTTTAAATGCATGTCTGAATAGTTTTAAGTGTGTTGTAATACATTTGAATGTGTTCAGAGCCTGTAGAAGGGGTAAAACCCCCCCAAAAAATATGTTAACAAGGATTTAGGGGGCCGACGTTCCTGTAAACAAATAAAGCCACAACACATCTATTCCTCATCATATTTCATCAGCATCAGTGTGTGTGTGTGCGTGCATAGCCTCTGGCGCTGCTATCAAACAAATCTTTGCAGCTTAGCCACGCTTGGCCGCCAACAGAAAGATTGTCAGTGAGCCGACCAGTAAAAGTGCTCGTGATCCTCTTTCAAGGACATGTACCTGTAAGGTGCCAATCAGCTGTAACACTTGACTGACAGTAGACGCGTGGATTAAGGACAGGTTCTGCATCGCCTTTGTCACAAAACACTGCCGGAAGTGTTGTGGAGGCAATTCAGTTGCAATGGAAGACATATAAGATCATTTATCAGCTGTGTCTTATTCGTAAAGTCCCTGTTAAGTGGCAATACGTCTTCTAAATTTGACACCAGATTTGAATGATTAAAAGAAAGGGGAGAAAAAAAAATCACCAAGCTATTCTGTTCTTAAGTGTTGTGGGTGTCTGCTTAGCGTGCCAAAACCACACTCTAATCAATTGTCGATCAAATAAATAAATGAACTCGTGAAAAATCAGGCAAAACTCAATGGGACTTCAGATTTCATTGTATTCTGCTTTACCTTATCTTGATGATGATATATCTATATAACGTAGGTTAAATAATCATATTCACGTTTAACCTCGCCGGTTTAGGATCAGAGCTCCATCATAAGCCGAAGACGGTGTTCTTTGATTAGTTGCATTAGCCTGACTTATGGCCTGTGAAATGTTGTGTTTTTATGGTCAGAAATGATGGCGCATAGCCATTTGGGCATTGATGCAGAAGTCAGTCAGGGCTTGGGTAACATCAAAGTGACAGCGACACCCATCCATCTGTGCTTGAAGCGTGCGTGCGGTGAGGATTAGAACAGTTTGGTTAAGACTAGAAAAGAGAGAGGATGCGGAAGAGAGACATAATCGCTGAAACGCAACACGCAGACTAATGCGGGACGGCTCAGTAGTGGTGGTGCTACAAAGGCGGTTACATAAGTCAAAAGGATTGACCCCCTGCTTGTGTCTTTACGGACCATGCGGAGAGCGTCTGGGATATACTCTGACCTTAAAATGTTTTATGCTAATCCGCTCCGTTTTATATTGAAACCATTGTTAGCATTTTCAATTTGCCTGATCCATTTTTGTTCTTATTTTGTAAGCCATAATTTACAACTTCATCACAGTTAGTGGGCTGCTCACATCAAACATCCAATGTGCAGACATCTTCAAGCCAAATATCTGCCCTAAATATTACTTTGGGGTGTTTGGTTTGTTTGTCAGAAGGATTACGCAAAAACATCATGACCACTTTCTCTAACTTCATGGTGGGGTCCCAAATGTGCCAAGTGGGAATGGAAGAACCCATTTAATTTTGATATAGTTAGCTAGCTAGGTGGCTAGCTAGCTATTTACTTAGCCACCAGCTAGCTAGCTAGTAACTTAGCCACCTAGCCACATAGAATAGATAGCTAGAATAGCCAGCTAGATAGCCAGACAGACAGACGGACAGAGACAGGACAGACAGCTATTTTTTTTATACACCTTAACACCTTCTTCCCGGTTCATAAGACAGTAGCATAAAAAATTAGCAACACAAGATGTGTAATTTCCACTGTGCAAATTCATCAATCCAAATCTGAGACTTGACACCTGAGAACCCATACAATGTTGGTGATGACATGAATAAAGTCTAGCAAAATGTAAACAATTTCCACGTGTCAATGATACAGTCCACTGGACCAGATTAGTGCCACTCAATTAATTTCAATGGAGAGTATTGATTGACTATATAACTTAATTGAGCTACCGCTGTATTTTCTATTATCTCATCGCTCTGCCTGTTCAATCTCTAGTCTTATTTTACATGACCTTCGTCCCATTGGTTGTGCCGCTAGCATTAAACATAAGCGACATGTGGATGACAACACGATGTGCTCATGCTCCTCAGCTAACTTCATCAGTCAATACACTTGTGGTACCTCACAACTAAAACACATCCACGCATTCGAGAGTGAAAAGGACGATTAAAGTCCTTCGTCGACTTTTAGCTCACAAGCTGAGATGCGCGCGTTTTGCTGAGTTATCGGCAAATAAAATGAGATAGAGATGCAAATGTGAGGCGCTCACTGATGCATTCAATTTATTTGCAATTTTCCGCTATGTTTGACTTCCAATTCTTTTGCCGAGTTCCATCACACAGATAATGTGTCGTCAGATAAGAGTTTCAATGATGAACGCTTCTTGCGGGAACTTAACATCCCGCACTGACTCCGGTCATGATGGACAATGTTGGGAACTGGGAATGGACAATAGCTTATTGTTAAAAGAACAAAGGATGAGGGGAATTTAAAGTTGGGCTGTGGAACATCAATAATGAAATGCCATAAAATTTGTAGAAGTTGAGCGGTAATTGACATATAATGCGGACAGATTTTCACAGCTCAAATGTAGTTACGAGAGACGCTAGATGACCACGTCATCAAATTTGATTGATAACTGACAGTTGAGCTGGGCGTGGTTTCAACGCAGTCAGTGGACACAGCTTGATTCTTCATGATTTTGAAGCTTCATTTTACTTATTCATATTGGGGTTGTAGTGTTCTGTGGTGTATTAAATTTAGCAGACATTTATTTTCATCTAACAGAATTTAATGTGAATACGCACACGAGTCGTCGTAGTTTAACATTCTTCAGCGTCGGTGAACAGGCATCAAATTCATTTTGAAGAAACGCCACCGACGCATTAACACAGAGACCTCTGGGAATGGCAGCCCCACAGGTCTTGTTCAAAAATGATTTCGGGGAGTTGTGTCAGAGGCAAAAAGCTGTCGCGTCGCATCAGCGTCCAATCACCGCGAGCAAACAAAACGCCACGTCCAAACGCAAATGGAAACAGACACTCGCGCACAATATGCTGACACAACGCAAACGGTTCTCTGCATACTGGCAATTGCTCTACCTGAACACTCTCAAAGGCACCTACTGTAAACGCACAGACACACACACACTCAACACAGCTTGCTACAATGGCTTTAGCCATTAAAAATTCATGCCACTGCAGCAACAGTTTCTAAAAATGAGCATTGGGACCAGCTGCTGATGAGCGTGCAGAGCGCTGGGGACACAGCATGATACGGGGGCTGGAAGTGTCTCCACAATGTCAATTTATGAGTGAGACCACAGAAAATCATTTTGCTGCGCCATGTAAGAGCATCGCATTACAGCATGTCTAAGCCAGTTGAGAGACCGGCTAACACAAAGGGGCAGTCCTCTGGATGCTAACGGTGTCGCCAAGCGAGGGTTTAATGTGCTCGCCGTTGTCCCCACTCATCGTTTTATCAGCAATCAACGCAACCCGCAATTTAATGTGAAAGCGAGAGCATCGCCAGGCGGCGGACAGCAAGAGAAATCAGGCCAATAGAAGCCAATCAAGGCTTAATGGGGGCCCGGTGGCGCGGCTAGCCGAGACCTCTCGCGTCGCCGTGCTCATCATTCACATCCACTGGTGTCTGCGAGATAGCGAGGGCTTGCGGCTTATCAAACAAATTAGCTGCTTCACAGGCGAAATCAAAGTGGCCATGAGCAAAGCTGCAAGGTTATCCCTTCCCTTTCCAACGCTGGCCTTGTTATGAATGACACCAGAAAGAGGACCGTTTGGCTCCGGACGCGGCTCTGGTTCCAGTTGGGTCTGAAGCAAATGGCCTCACTTCCAAATTCTGCAAACCCCGCCCCCACACAACACTGAGTCACACGGCGGAATGGACGTGAGCGCTGTTGGCTGCTTTCCATATTCAGACGCTTCTTCTTTGCCGTGTAATTTATTTTCCTCCTCTTCATTTTGCTCAACTTGCAGGCCTCCTGTTGCTCACCAAGAATACACATTCTATGCTAACCTGTGCTAACTATTCTTAGCAAGAAATATTGTGAGATGGTTTGAACTACAAACCGAAAGCGTGTGACAAAAGTCGCGGCTTATCGTCGGGAAATTACGGTAACCCAAACTCTGAGGTCACCTAAACTTGATGTTGCCTCTGAATGACAAACCAAGGACACATCTTTGGTAACAGAGTAACTAACGTCTATTATATTTGTCTGCACAAACCTGCATATCAGTCGGTGCTATTCAAAAAGGTGCAGACGGTCGCAGAACTCACTCGCCCAGCCAATCAACCCCCCCACCCCACACACACCGTGAGCAAGGCAAAGCCAACATTGACACTAAAAGCGACAATTTACTGCAACACTTTGTCTGGGAACAAACGTAAATAAAACTCCTTTGTCACAAACACTGTTAGCCCCATATGTCTCTCCGACTCAGGAATTGTCTGCCTGGAACCTTTAGCCCCTCGTCCCCGCGGCCCCTTCCAACCTCCTTCACATCACAGCCACACTGTGCTTGGATCGGACAGAAAGGCACAAACAGCCCCCCGGCTGGTCTTGTGCTGGACGTAAACACACTCATATGCATATATCACACAAACACATAAATACCAACAGGCTGCGGCGGGGGAGGGGCTGTGTGCATGTCAGCCATGTGGCAAGGCATTAAAGGCTGAGTCATGCCGTCATGGGACACATGAGTGTCTTCCCTGCAGGGGTCTTGGCATGATGGCATATTTGAGGGCAGCCAACAGAGTGCGTGTTTGTGTGTGTATGAAGGGGTTTAACCAGCAGGGACGAGGCCGAGCATCAAGACTAGCGTCGCTCTATTTGACAGGCGGCGCTAAGTGCCAAATCAGGGGTAGAATCACAGCTTCGACCACAGCCAAGCCAGCAAAAGGCCACTTGGACGCACTCAAGTAAAGTTCATAACAAAATGCCATCAATGCAGGCTGGCAGCCGCCGGGCTTAAGGGCAGGCCAGGGGTATTTACGCCCCCACGCCACCATCGCCCCTCTTTTGCACTGGAGGAAGGAAAAAAAAAAGAAAAAAAAACTGTGCTCAGCAAGTGGAGGAAACCCAGGATGACCGTAGGGCTCTCCAGTTAAGAAGGCAAACTGAATTGGAAAATATGTCAGTCATAACTTGTGAACGCTTGAGCAGAAAAGTAGATTGCATTGAGAATTTGGCCACATTTTCAGGAAACATGTCGCTAAAGTCGTGCAAAAGTTTGCTGTGGAGTCAGGGAGTCAACAGTAGCACCATACGCATCCCTAGTTTTTATTGTAGTAGAAAAATTCACTTTTTGTTTGTTTGTTTTTTTACAAAGTACAAAGCTGACAATGCCATGTGTGGTTTTACTCAGTTTAGCTGCTAACAACAACAAACCTGGGGTAGCTAGCACAAGCCTATTTGATAACCCGAACACAACCCTAAACCATCTGATTTGGGCTCTGGCTTTGTCACACTGAATGACAAACCTAGTACAGGTTTAGTCACATGACCTAATTGTACCTACTAACCTTATTCTTACGTATAAACTCGAATCCTGAGTAATCCCAACCATATTTGGGTTCTGCCATTTTTTCACAAAAAAACTAGTTTCCCGGGTGTTTTGCTAAAGAATCAAAGAGCAAGGGGCAGTCCATACAAAATAAATTCTAAATGTTCTGCAGCTTAATGTTGTCAACAGCTACTTGCTAAATATTGAATTGTTACAAGCACAGTAGAGTGTATGCATAAAAATGTTTACTTTAGGTTAAAACCCCTAACAAAATCAATGACATAAAAAGAGCCATTAAACAGGTTCCAAGCTAATAAATATGTGTTAAATTTTTTAGCTAATTCTAACTAGTTAGCATAACAGTGTTGCACTGTAATCCTTTTGCTATGGGAAATATTTGATTAATTTTGGCAAAATGTAAGTAGCAATAAGATTTACATGCTTCTATGCTATCATCAGATAAAAAAAATGTACATAATTTGTTGAGGTAAGTAAGTACGTAAGCTTTATTTGTATAGCATAGCATACACACATGCTAATATCAGTAGAATCCTTGTCTGCACTACAGGATATTTGGTGAAGTTAAAAAGAGTAAAAAAAAAAAAAAAAAAAAAGAAGGAAAAAAAGTCAAATATCAAGCGATAGTGTGTGCTCCACGGAATGCCTAAGAGCAACATTATCCACATGGCCAGGCCGGCTGTCCAGACTTGTTAGCGACTGCAGACGCAGACGCTAATATTCTCCAGCTGGAGTTGTTTAGAGGAGCACGAGGAAAAGTAATAGCAAGCCCTGAGCAAAAGAAGGTAAGTGCATGGCGGCGCGAGGTTCAAGCGAATATTGCAGAAGAAATTAAAGCATGGAAGCAGAACGGTCCAGTCGGAAGCAACCCTTTCTTCCAGGCCAGGTTTTCACCACGATGGAGTCCAAGTGTGACAAGTAGCAAAACACCACAAATCTAAAGAATACTTTGGTTTAAAAAAAATAAATAAAAACACTGATGACCAAAGAATGGCTCATTTCTATCTTAATGACGCAGGCTAACGAGGCCTGTCGCTAATTAGCTGTGTCGTTTTAATGAATGCCGAGACAATTAGTCGATGGATTGATAAGTCAATTGCAGAATGAGAAGACGTTTGATTAATTGTGAAAGATGACTCCTGTGTCGTGCGTTATGTTTCAGTTTAATTGCCGACGAGACTTTTCCTTGTGTTTTTGTACAGCCAGAAGTGGTAACCGGATGGGTTGAATTTTATGTTTACCCTTGTAACACATAATGAGGGTTTTCATCACATTCTAATGTGAATCCAAGGCACGCTGGTCGGCTAATTGAATATTTTGCATGCATTTTTTCCAATTAAAGTTAACTTTGAATCAGGCTGGTTCCAAATTTGGACGACACTGCCAAGGGATTGCTGCTGAAACTTAATTTGTCAACAGAGAAACAAAGATCAGGCAACTGATTCTATCTCTTACAATTTAGGATCACAGATACTGTGGCTGAATATGAACACAAAAGAGCTGTGTTTGTCAGCAGTCTTATCAATAAATCCATGGGAAACACCAGTTCAATTGGTAAATCAAGACAATGTAACAATTCAGTCTATTATGAGTCGATCTGTGTCAACATGTAGAACTACTACATTTACGGCACTTTTTCCAATTTTTCCTTCTAGGTCATATTTCGTAAGCACATCCATAGTCTCCGTGGGAATTATCTTTCCAAACGTGAGGCTCTCAGATGTCACCACTGTCTGTGTGCATAGCCAAGGTAATTAAAGGTTGCATTTTTATCGATTCAGTGCACTGAAGTTCTGTGTCGCTGTCGTGTATGATTAGCCTGACGCTGAATTAAAGAGCTGGCGTAATGTGAAGCCTTTATCATTGGCGAGACAAGAAGGCTATCGATGTACTGCTCAGTGGCCAGCGAGGCCTTCTCTGCTGGCCTATATACTATAAGAAGCATTGATCTGCATTCCAATTCTAAAATTTGCCCCATTATGTCGTATTACTAACTCCAAACTTTGTGTGATTTTCATAGACACTCTCGTGTGTGTGTGTTTTGTTTTGTTTTTGGTCCAATTAGATTCCAGCCTCTATGTATGTGTTTCCAAGTCAATATCTATAACATTTTTCATTTTATCAGTTTGTAGCTAAAAGGGAGAGTTTGCACTAGACCGGATTTGCACGAAGATGTGAGTTTTTATTTGAATTTAAAACAGATTGTCTTGTGGTTTTGTTTTGTTCTCCATGTCTTGACCCATCTAGGATCACTACGCCTGATGAAAATTAACCAATCAGAGACAGAAGGAATGACAAATGAGGACGGATACACACCTGTAGTGTCACTCTGACCTGGCAAAATATCCACCTCCAGAAAATAAATTCCCACTCTTAGTTTGCCAACAACTAGGCACATAGTAGCAAAACACAGCACACAAACAAAAGTGTGGATACTACAACTGCGGAAAAGAAAGGACCAGAGTTTTGAGTTGTCCTCGCCAATTTCAAATCATTATTGGCCTTCGAGTTACCACATACTGCGAAACATGGTGACGCAGACTTACGGGGGCTGTCGACAAACTTTGGAAACTTGACAGTGAAGAAGCCACAGCGTGGTCGCGCCGTGACAGCACAGGAAGATATTGAGCGCGAGTCGTAATCGATAGGCAAGGTGGCGAGCCACACAAGTGGGCCGATCGACACTGCAGCAGAGTCAGAAGCGGAAGCGGTGGTCATAAATCTCAAGCTGACAGCAACCTTTTTGTCCTTTAGTTTCAACATAGTGGAGAATGGACAAAACCTATGAAAGACGATGGTCACCACTGTCGGCGTCCATGACTTGGCCACCAGGGTGCAATATAACAGTCATTAAGACAAAAACGAAGAAGATTTTCAAAACTACGTGACTTAGTGAAGCGCATGATTACTTGTTTTTGGCAGAGGACAAGGAATATATTGTTTACATGCGTCGATGCACTTAATATTCAAGTATGTGACGCTTATATTTATTAGCCTATATAGGGTGTTTTACATTGTGTGTTAGCATTAAGCTAACAGAAAGCAAAGTTGTTAGTTTGACAACTGGATTAGGAAAATTACAAAAAATGTAAATGTGTGCGCGCATGTGTGTGTTTATTCCTGCACAGACCACATGACTGCATCTATTTACATAGAGCCAATCGAGCATTAGCTGCCGTCTGCTAGGAACAATTAGCGCACAGGTTGCTGACCTCACAGGCATTACCTGTCATCACACAGAAAATATGCCTCAAAAGTGAAAAAAAATATAAAAAATAAATAAATAAATAAATAAAAAATCAGAAAACTGCTGATTTAAGAATGTTAAAATTGAAACATTAACTGTCAAATAAGTCTACAAAAAAAACAAAAAAAAACATTGTGCAACAAATCTCTCTTCTCCTCAAGCGGCAGCCCTCATTGATAACCTTGCATGGGGTCATCAAGATTCGTATCCTCCGAAGAACTTAGTCACTCATGAGTGGAGATGACGTGTGGCATCCCGAATTACGATGACTCACGTGAAGACCTACAGCCGAGCGAGCGCGTGTGCAACGTTCCCTTCACATTAAGGCTAATACTCTCTCCCCAATCTTTCCATTAAGATCCTGGTAAGCGCATTTCAAAAGTCATACGTCTCGCTTAAGCGTGCGCACGGCTAGAGGTTCCCCTCGTGGACGGGAAGCAAAACGGGACTGGTAGGAGACAAGTGCAGCCATGTCGCGGACCGCCATCCTATTTGGCTCGCTTGTCCGAGTTAAAGGACTTTAGCGGACGAGCCTGTCAGCAGACGCCGCGGCTGCGAAAGGAGCGGCGGCTAAATTGTTGCGGCACTGATGCAGCACAATTTGTTTTCCACTTGTGTGAAGCGGCGGAACAGAGGTCGCGCTTGGCAAAAGCATGAAAGATGCTTTGATGAAGTCGCTGCTAAAACACACACATACACGAGCATTCTGCTCAGTGGTGGGCGGTCATGGCCAACAATGCCTTCTCTGCTTGTTTTTCAGTCCACTAGATTAATGCAAAGTAGCATCTATGTTGCTGTGCTATAACCGCTGAAGCAATGGATTGAACACAGACATTGCAGAACATTATGTTTGTTATCCTCCGCGAAAACAACTAATATCAGTGCCGTACTGACAAACTAGAAAGGAGGTCTCAGAGCCAGCTGAGATAGGCTCCAGCACCCCCCGCGAGGTTGTGGATGGATGGATGGATGGATGGATGGAATACATGATTGAAAAAGCAAAAAAAATAAAATCTATTGGAAGTTGACCTTGAACAAATATACTAAATTGCAATCGCAATATTGAGGGAGAAAAAAATTGCATTTTTTTTTCGAAATGTCTGTCCATTCACATTCACACACAAAATATGTTTATTCATTTACTAACATACGACCAATGTAAAAAAAAAAATCCCCGTCCTTTCAATTCACACAAAGTTTACTCATTTGTTTGCACTTACACAAACATCAATTTAAAAAAAAAAAATCGGTCTATCCAGTCACATACACAAAACGTAAACCTCTGTCTATCCATTCATAAGGTTTAAGTGACCCCCCCATTACGTTTCAATCTTCACTTTAACGGATGGATAGTTGCGCAATGTAGCACATACTTTATGGCTGTTTTAGAAAAGCAATCTTTCACGGGCATCAGTGACAAATTGAACGAGTCAATCCGAATATAAAATATTTCAGCCGCACGACAGCACTTCCGAATGAAAATGCAACACGTTATATGAAAACAATTGTGAATCGCGAGCAGCCGTAAGTGTCTGAGAGCGCTGCCGCACGCAGATCAATAGCAATTCTATTGGTCAAGCCAGGGAGGGATCGCCGTCCTCTCCCTCCTTCACCTACGGGACAATGTCCTCTCTTTCAGGAGCGCCGGCCATCAAACACGGGACACTTCTGGGACGGGATCACAGGAGGAGTGATGGGCTTTAACGGCTCCGGAGGGGATCAGACCGTCACTTCCGAGAATACACACACGTACACGGACGCCGACACACGTACACACTCCCGTTCCTGCTGTAATTCTCAGTGCTTGTACCACGGTGCCAGCCCGAGGCCCTTGATCTGCCACTTCCTGTAATTCTGTGCAGGAGGGTGGAGGGGGGGCGCCGCCAAATGTCCTGACAGTCCGTACAACTACACACAGGCGCGTACACAATTACAGCACAACACACACACACACAAAAAAAAAAGACCCCTTGGACGAATGTGTGAACCAGTCAGTTTGTCACCGGCTAAACTCTGCCAAACTTTCAAGTAGAACATCCAAATTGATGAGCTCCAACCCAGTGCAATTGGTACCTGGACCTTCATGTGGGCATGTATTCCGATTAATCCACCACTCATTACCTTTATCATGTGGCAATTATAAAAATAATCTATGTGGAAAAATAAGAGAATTACACATTGGGCATTTAAAACAACCACGTGCGATGCATGAAATGCACATAATGCATAGAAATAGCTCCAGTACTAATATAATAATAGTTGTATCACACAACTAATTCTGAAGCCGTTTGGCAGATTACAGTGGGATAGCAACACAGAGGCTAAAATCTGATAGCCCCCCCCAAAAAAAAGAAAAAAAAACTGCTCCAAACGCATCATGAAGTCTCCATTACGGCTCCATTTGTGCGCACTGCGCTGCTATCGCTGCTATCGGATGAGCAGACAAAGAAGAGACGCACGACTCCCAATTGACCTTGACTCCGATAAGACTTTTGTCTGAGCCAGCGATCAGTCAAAGTCTTGATACGTCCCTTGGTTCCATTTCAAAGCGACCGGTTTTCAGCCTGGCGGGGAGAGACTGACAGCGCGGAGGAGCGTCCCGCTCACTTCCTGTTTAGTTTTTCCCGGTCAGCCTGTCGTGCAGTAATCCCCAATAAGCTTCATTAAGATGGTCTAAAACCTTAGTAATCGTGACGTACACTTTGGTATTTCCATTCACGTGCACACAAAGCATCACTGTCACTTAGAGGATATAGAAAGTCTACACACCCTAGTTGCTATGTCAGGTTTTTGTGACAGAAAAAACAATGAATCATTTCAAAACCTTTTTCACTATTAATATGATCTATAATCAGTCAATTGCACAAGTGTGCACACCCTCATAAATGGGGATGTGGTCGAGTCTGAACACAATTAACTGATTACACATTACTAAAAAAAAAAATATTATATTCAACTAAGCATCCTCATCATAAGGGAAATTCCGCCAATGTTTACATAAGAGAGAATACCCCTTTAGACATGTTAAAATCTTGATCCAAGACTTAGTTTTATGCTATTGCATCTCTTGCCCCTGGCTAACCTCCTGAGATTTGTATTTTTGCCTGTTTTACTGCCGCTTCTCCCCTCTTTTTCTGAACCGTGAGCCACTGAAGCCCTCTGCGATACTTTTGTGATTAAGGGCGCTATAAATAAACTTAACTTGACTGTCTTTTCAGCAGTCCAAGCGTCGCTCTCATTCTTGCCCGCGGGTTTATTTCCTAACCTTCACATCGCAGGTGAGCGAGTCGAGTCGAGGCGGGGCGGCTGCCAGCGAGCGGCTGCGAGGGAACGGCCAAGCCTTCAGCTCTCGGTCACGCTAATGAGCTGGCGCGGGTTGTTGGACAGGCAAGGGAACACACGGAGGACCTGTAAAAGCAGCCTGACAGCGGCGAGCTCGCCGGCGTCCTCTGAAGCCGTGCGACTCCCCGCGGTGGCGTTTGTTTGCAAGCTGTTGTCGCTGTTTGCCACTGCGTTCTACTCACACGTGACTTTCGATAACTTGTGCGTACTCGGGTATCAACACATACTTTTCTACACAAAAGGCCCAAAACCAACCAATCACCTCATGTATCGACATACGTATCAAATTGTAGAAATGCACATACCTAGTAAACATCAATCAGCCAAAACTGCACTGCGGACGTTCACTTACCCGCCGCCAGTTTCCAGGAGGATGCCGGAACCCCAGATATTAAGCCACAAGCCTCACAGTAGGACAACTGCCCCTTCGAAAGGATACAATCTGAGCGCTCCGCTCTGAGTGCCGATGGCCAGGATCTTCTGCACGGGGTCGAACGCCATGGATGACGGCTGGTACGGGAAGCCATGACGGACGGTCTGCATAGAGACGGGAGAGTTTCAATTAGCATTTGACAGCTGCGGTGTTACTTTGGGGAAATGATATCGTGCACCTGGTCGGGGTAAACAAACACAGCAGATGGATGTGGAAGTGGGAAAAGTCAAAGGCTGTGTTCGGAATCACTCCCTTACCATGATAGAGTGCCCGATCTAGTGAGTTTGAGTTTTGTAGTGGTGTTCAAACTTGTAGTGGAAATAGGTACGAAACAATATATGCCTGTGTTCTCTGTTTGTATGTGTTGCTGTTGAGTGTGTAAAAGAAGCAGTTGTTAAAATGTTTATAATTACCATAAAATCTATGCGAATGTCCGTTAGCCCCCATGTATGAAGGTTTGCATAACGTGTTAGCATTAAGCTAGTGTACTTTCGTGAGATGAAACAATTGGTTTGGTTGAACATTTTGGTGTTAAAATAAATAATATTCCATCCATCCATTTTCTTGACCACAAGGGCCGCGTTGGGTGCTGGAGTCTATCTCAGCTGGCTTTGGGCAGTAGGCGGGGTACACCCTGGACAACCAATCACAGTAAATAATATTCAATTATCTTTTTGTTTGATGTGTCAGTTTAAACGTCAACGGGCAGTTAGGAATATTTTGAAGCAAGCATGCTTGACATCTTATTTAGAGAAGTATGTGAGCATTTTATTTTTATCAAAGTGATTCTATTTCATCGCCTCCCAGAGAGTGAGGACAGGCGCTGAGCAATACTTTCCAAGAGTTTTAATATGTTTAAAATATTCCTGCGATAAATGGGTGTTCACTGTCTATTCAATTCCTTAATTAGTGATTAGGGAGTACGGAATGAGTGAATGACTCCAAACACAGCCAATGTACTTTTTGTCACACTGATATTTGGCTTGCTATTTAGGATGCTTTTATAATCACGGTCCTATTTTGAGAATCCTCCACTATCGCTCCTCTCATTTTTTTTTTATCTTGTTTTTCTCTCAGTCACCGCCTCCCACATGAAGTCGTGATTAAGACTGAAGATACAGGAAATCTGCAAAAATGCAGAGATTTTACCTGTTTTTTTTTGTTTTGTTTTGTTTTACCCCACTCGGCTGCTCCGTAGGTGTGCAACTGTGTCTTTATGACATCAGTCATCTGGCAGAGGGCTGTGTTTGTTTGCTCAGTGGCAGACGGTAAAGGATGTTACATAAGAGAAGCCCAGTGCAGCACAGACACCTGCCGTCCTTGCAAACGAGGCGTGGTGTTGTGAATTGTGCACCCCGGCCACCACATTAGGTACACCTACTTGCACATGTGAATGAAAAGTGTTGTGATTCACATTGGTGGAGAAGTACTCATTGAACAATAATGTGTACTGTTGTGGCTTAGAGTGGCATGGAAATACAGAATGAGAAAAACAGAATCTGTCCATTCACATAACAAATATCCAGCTACCCATTTACGTGTGCACATTGTAAACGTCCATTGGCCCATTCACATACATGTGACCATCTGACTGCTTCATTGACAAACACACAACGTAACATCCACCCTTCCATTTACTGTATATACACGCATAATGCAGCCTGATGGCAAAAAAATGCTTCAATAAAAGACTACCATGTCAAAATCGCATTGCATGAAACGGCAATTACAATGTATCTGTCGGACCGAGACGCGCTAGAAAATAACGATGGAGGAGAATGATGGTCACGTGTATTACGTATGAGCGTGTGGATGAACTTCATTGAAAAGGAGAATCAGGGCCATGAGAAAATGGGCCCGTGTCACACAGTGGAGAGTATAAAGGACTGACACACTAACTAGCAAAAATGGAGGAAAATGATGCGGGAATATTGAAGACAAAATTAACTTGTTCGCTGTCAGCCATTTTCAAAGCAGAGTTGCCAAACATTACAGAGCATTTTGACTGATCTTTAAGACGCGCAGGAAAAGATTGCTTCTGTATTTGTCTGTTCTTTAGTAATGAGCTGTAGAACATGGGTTAGTTTCACCAAAAACATCCATTTCTAACCAAAAAGACAATACATGCTTTTTCTGGAAAGGAGCATGTTATGCAGAACAGTGACTATGACACAATTATTATGGTTTGCTTTTGTGACACCAAAAAAATACTATAAAACAAAAAACAACACTGACTAAAGGCTTTTGATAGTAAAATAGAAATTATTTAAATTAATTATTAAATGCTCCATAAGCAAAGCGGAATCAGCGCATGGCCCGAGTTAAACATCAGTTAAACATCCTTGTGCCATCCTTTCCTCAAGATTAAAACATACTCATCTTGTATGATACATATTCGAATTTCGTACTATGTTCAAGAGTGATGAAAAGTTCTGAGGAAACTTTCAACGCTCCGTTTATCCTTTATGCTCGCTATACTAACAGTAACTACCAGAAGACACGGACTGCACTATACTGTATATTCTCAGTTGAACTATTTCATAGATATAAAAAAAAAATATTGACTATGTGGCTGTGGAGCCATGTCTGTCAGATGCGGAAGAAGGTCTAATCTATCCAAAATGGTTGCAAAACATACTTGATGAAATCCAGTTGATGAATGTCAGCGTACACACGATAGTAGATGAGTTGTTAAAGGGGAGCAAGAAAACATGCCTCTGCAGCAAAGTGGAGACTGTGGAGTCTAACACTGACTCCACGTTAATTCGTCACCACTTTGGACACATTAAGCATAGTGTAAAAATTAAACAAGCGTACCTCCTGACTTCACACCACAGGACACAGAGACGAAGCAACCACAGAGCACGCGGGGCGCATGCTGCATTATTAACCCCATCCACATGCTGTTTTTGTGAATGCTGGAGCTAGGGAATGGGAGGGCAAACCTTTCTTTCTGCTAATTCCACTAACACAACTCACTTCAAGGCACCATCATCAAAATGAATCAATGACGTTGGGGTAAAGTGCGGAGGGGAGAGAATGGAGAAAGACGGGACAATGTACACACATACACACTGTTCCAGTGATATCCCATTCCCCACCATTCTGCTAATCCAAAGCAAGCTGATTATGCAAGAGGGGATCAGCGTGGCCTATCCCCTCTGATATGACAGTTCACGCCGAAAACGTGTGCACGCCGGACGCAAAAAAACAACAACATAGAAGCCCTGATGGAGTGTTTTTATGTAAATGAGCAGCAGCCAAGGGGGCGGAACCTCAATGGGAACTTAAATCGCATTTAATTTCCTGTCAGATGGGTGGGAAATCTAAGGCACATAGGCCAAGTGGTTTTGACGCCACCCTCCCTTCCTCTTGTGAAATCCTTAAAAAACACACACACACACACACACACACACCAAACCTCAAAGCAACTGTTGTTAACAAATAATTCTTATAAACTGAAATGTAACCCCTCAATACCTCCACTTGTGCTCTATGCTAACAACATTCACCCAGCAGGTGATCGTTGCATGGTGATGACATCCAACCCCACATTCTCCTTTTTACCTTACAAAGCTGGAAATGCTCGGACTGGAGGTGCTCCTGGACCAGATGGTTCTCCTGCGGACCCACTTGGACCACCGGGTTGGAGGAGCAGGGGGTGGAGGAGGACGAGGACACCTCTTTCAAGCCGTCCAACACCTTCCTGATGTTGAACTTCTTCATTTTTGTCACTGCGGAAGGAAGGAAGCACACGTTGGGCATGAGTGGAAGTGGAAGGAGGCGGGAGGGGGGGGGGGGGCGTGTGGATGGCGAATGGCCACTTACATGCGCACGTCGTCGCTCTCTCGCTCGCTCTTCCTCTCTCTCCACCCGGTAAAGCTCACGTTTTAGTGCGTGTTTTCCTGCGAGCTCTCCATGCTGCAAGGCTCGAGCCACACAGTGTTCTCAGCGGTTCAGTGAGGGGGAGGAAAAAAAAAAAGAGGAAATAAAGAGAGAAAAGGACGGGGAGGAGGGAAAAGGGAAGAAGCTGCAGATGCTGATGCGTCGGTCGGTGCGGCGATGTGCTCGGACTGTGGCCCCACTGCGTCTCTCCGTGGCTCGGCGCGTCCTCCTCCGCTTGCCCCTTCCCCTTCTCTCTCTCTCTCCCGCTCTCTCTTCACTGCGCATGTGCGTCACTTGGACGCAGGATCCCGCCACCTTGCCTGTGCCTCCACCCCACCCCACCCCACCCACCCACCCTCTGTCAATCCATACACATCCAATCTCATGCACACTCTGCACCCAGGTTGTGCTCTATCGCACCCGCTGATCCTTGCTATGTTGTGGTTAAGTGGACCGGGACCACACGCCACATCCCCCAACCAAACACCACACGTTTCAGCGGCAACACCAAGACTACAAAGACATCATTACTGTCCTTAAAAACCCTAAAATAAATTCAGAGATATTTGAAGACAATTTCTGAAAGCACAAGCAAGAACTAAGAACTACGATATTGTAGCACAGGAGAAAAAAATATAGCCTTAAAACTAAAAAAGTAAAAATAAATTGTCATGACTGGATCAGACCAGGGTTAAGTGTGGGTCATGCAAGGGTTATGTTTGGGTCATGACCGTGAGGTCAAGTGTCTGTTTTGAACCATCATCTGGTTTCAACTGGAAAAACGCTATGTGATGTCAAGAATCTTTAATCCCTTTACTTGGTCAACAGCCAATCAGATAATTCCATGTCAGTCCTGCTACCCACATGTTTAGCCACAGCCAATCCGATCAATTAGCTGTTTATTTAAGCCAAACCGAGAAGTGTGTGTTTGTCGGATTATTACCTCGGTTCCTCTGTGCATCTCCACAGCCCAAGGGGGTTTGGCGTCTCGTGATTCTCGATGCATTCTTATTGTTTCTCGTCTAGTCAAGTTTGTTCTACACCTCTCGATGTTAAGCGAATAAAGAGTTAAAATCTTATTTGTGTCTGTGCTTTTGGGATCCAACCTTAGAACATAACATCAATCAATCAATAAATAAATAATCAGTAGTGAATTAGTAATTCTCAGCTTGGAATCTTATTGGACCAAAAAAAAAAAAAAAAAAAAAAAAAAAAAGACTAAGTAGGCCCAGGTAGGTTATTGTTTCTGGTGGTGTTTTGGTCAGCAGAGAAGGCCTTGCTGTTACTCACCGTGGCCCATAATGCATTTCAGCTTCATCGATGACATCACTCATTTTCAATGCAACTAGTCTTTATGCGGTCGAGATCGAGTTGTTTGGTGGGCACCTGTATTTGGTCAGAATCAGAACTACATAGACCAAGTCAAAACAAAAATTTAGGAGGAGTTGAGAGTGAGGCCAGACAAAGGCTGAAGTTTTGATTGGTTAAGACCAAGCAAGACCAGTACTTTATCAAATTGGAGAATTCTGAAGAGTTGAGACCAACTCAAGCCTAAGGTCATGGCAGGTTGAAACCATGTAAAGACCAAGACAAATACAAAGTAAAAAAAAAAAAAAAAAAAGCTCAAGGCAGAATGAGATTGTCAGGATCATGACTGAGTGTTTCAGACCAACCCAACACAAGAGACTGAGTAAAGACAAAAGCAACCATGACAAAAAAAAAAGACTCAACTTAACGTGACATGACTTGTGACAGTAAACGCAAACAATGAATTGACAAGGACTGAAAGTAAGTAGGGGAACTACAACCCACACCTGAATAAGACATGTGGTTGAGGGAGCTGAATGGTAGGCAAAAGGGACCAGGCTGATCAGAACAAGTGGACACAAAAACTTAATGAGAGACAGGAAAAAAAGGGAAAACATGACTAAACTATATCCAATCTGAACCAAAGCAACAAAAACAGCACATTTCACAATCAAGAACTTAATGTAGACTCTATCGAGATTATTATAGGAGGTTGAAAAAAGTCAAAATCAAAACTCAGGTGGCATGAGACCAAGTCAGGACTGCGAAACAATAACAAACAAAGCAGACTTGGGTACAGCTGTGTACAGTTTGTGATTGAGGTCAGAGATGAACGCACCTGAGGCGTCTCACACCCGAGTGCCACCGACACCAGTCAGGTCACCCACAATGGGCAGATGTCCCGCTTGCACCTGGGACGAGGGGGCACCCTGGTGGAAGTGATACGTTTGTGCTTAACACCTGATCTCATGTACCAATGCCATATATGGCAAAACTGCATCTTCTTTTTGTTTACGCATAAGCCCTTCACATGAATGGAAGGCAAAAAGAAACAAAGCAAATTCTTCATTCGGTGGGGTCATGGACAAAGCTCGTTTGCATAATGCACTGAAATTGACCATTCGTATCGCCTCGATTCTGACGTGATTTCGAGAATATATTATGCCCAGCAGAACATAAAAGGTCCTTGCATGTGCGAGGGGACGATGTGAGAAAAGGGAGGACTGTTGGCGGGTGAGTGTTACATCAGTGATTTAATTTAACGCCATTGTGTTGCGGCCGGGTCATTCATCTTGCCGCATGATGTGCACGGGTCTGACTGCCGTGTTTGGATGCTTTGATAAGACTCCCTGCAGAGGAGGCTCTTCGTTGCTGCTTCTTTGGGAAAGAGCCAAAGTAAAAAGCTTATGTCACTGGTTCAGGTTATCATGTTTGTTTGATTTATGGTCCTGACTGGGTTGATCGTGAGCTTTTCTTCTGCATCAAACAATGGCGGGACAAGCCTGTGTTCTTTGAGCATTGGCTTACAGTCAGGTCGCCCTGCAAAAATCCTTATGTGTCATGACCTTGAATCACAAACAATCGTGAATAAATCTACACCCCAAATCTGGGTATGCTACACATATTCTGACAATCAGGCCGAATTAGAACACTGCCCCTTCCAATTGATGTCAACAAACTTCGACGCGGGGTCTGTTAAGAGTGTTTATTTCTGGTGCCGATTCTGGTTCATAACTCTGTAGGTAGGTGGTGTCTGGTTGGTGCGGGATTTCACTTTGTGTCATCTTTCTTTTCTTTGATCCTTCCTCTGGTCTCCTGACAACTTCACGACTCTGGTGGGACTGAAGTATTTGGCTAAGGTGAAGGGTATGGGATTTTTTTTTTACAGGTTTAAGGTGAATTCATGAGCACAAACTCACACACACATATGCACATATGCATGAACGCACACAAGATAAAGAAAAAAAAAAAAGTGTTCCTCCCTGATCTTCTCAGAAAAACCAGAACCACTCCACAAGTCGAGACTTAAGACCGACCAAAGCAGGTTAAGATCACGTCTACAAAATCTATGAAGCGTTGAGACCCAGCTAACATGAAGAACAAAATCAAGCCAAGATATAGAGGAAGACAAAGATTTGGAGGCGTTTAGATCAAGTCTGGATTAATACATAATCAAGTACAAGATTTTTAGGATGCAAGAGTAAGTCATTGCCAAAACTCAGAGGGTTGAAGACAGTAAGACTGACCTGATATGCCAGGCTGATTTACAAGTCCATCTGGGAGCGAGATAACTGCCTGGAAAAGGCCCAACTACATTTATAAGGTGATCTGACTAGCCTGTCTGTCACATATATTATGGTCCAATTATAAAATTGATTACACATTTAGGCCCATCGCACATCTACCAACGCGCTGCAACTGTGATCCTGTATCAGGTTTTGAGGCTCCACAGAGTATACTGTGCTGCATTATTTTAAATTGAACCACAAAAACGGTGCGATTGTCAAGAGTTCTGTCTGGTTTCGGTGTCACCGCTCAGTCAAATGTTTTCTCCTGTCACTCGATTTTATAAAAGGTATGTCCGACGTTTTCGCAGATTGACACATTGACATTTTCAAAATGTCCACTTTTCCTATGTTTAGTGCTTTAAAAAAAATGCCATGTAAACCTATAGCTAAAATCAGTTTTGTTTTTTTAATTTTTAATTGAATGACCTCTAAATACCACTCTTCATTTATGAACTGGAGCTACAGAATTTCCTGAATCTAGTTATTTATTCATGTGAATCCAGCTGCCGCCGCCTCCTCGCGGAACTCACTCCCACTTCACACCTACATAATGCGTGATTGATATGATGCTTGTAGCTGCCAGCATGCTGCGAATTTCACTGTCCGCTCGTTGTCAGTGTCGTCAATGTCACCGCCGGGTTTGATGTAACCGTGTTTTCCAAGCGCACATTTCTGCACATTATGCCTAGAAACATTCAATCTGGTAGGTTGAATCCTATCTTACAGCCAAGTAATCTTTCGGGGGCATCTGCATGCGTTATCAGTGGCGAGCATCCTTCCCCTCTGTGGATTACAATTCCGCACAATAACTCTGGGAAAATATGCAAATCGGGTACATGCAGTTCCATTATGCACATGAGCAGCGGGCTAATCCAGTGCTAATTCAAGGGGCAGAGGTTAGGCAGGATGAACGCGGACATGACAACGATGCCTGGCGGCATTAGGCGGCGGGTGCATTAGCGTGACGCCCGCTCGCTTTGCTAAAAACGACTTGAACGCAAGCGGTGACAAAAGCTGGGCTTAGGTGGCCACAAGCTACCCAATTAACACAGAATCCAATCATACCGAAGCCTGGCAGAGAAGCTGCAATGCATCACTAGACAGTTTGAAGAAGTTGTGATCTTCCGCCGGCAAGTCGCATATGTCACACATAAGTCTGCATAGAGAGAATATGCATACATGCTCGACCAATGTATGTACATGCTTTACGTCCCATCTCGAACTTAGGCTAACTCAATATTGTCCTTCTGCAGAGGACTGATTTAAAATGGAAGTCAACCTTAAACATTTCTTGACAATAATGTTATATGTAACCTCACTGGTCTAAACATAACATTCTGATTAATATAACATTTGTGGTTTATGAGTTTTGAAGCTAAATCCAGTCATTTTTGTCCATCTCAAGAGGAGGCCATTTTGCCACTTGCAGTCAACTGAAGATGACATCACAGTTGCTCAGCGCTCAGGCAACGACCAATCACAGGACACCTGTTTTCTGAGGCTGATCTGTGATTGGTTGCTTCCTGAGACCTGAGCAACACTGACGTCATCTTCAGTCGACAGCAAATGGCAAAATGGCCGTACCCTGAGATGGATAAAAACATCTGGATTTTGCTGCTTAACTCATATTCCACAAATGTACCAGTAATATTAATCTGAATGTCATGTTTAGACTAGTGAGGTCACACATAACATCGTCAACAATGTTTTGGGACTTCCCCTTTAAAATTTATGGTTGAAATGACGTGGCTAAATGATGTAAAGAAAAAAAAAAATCACAAGCAACAATGAAACAGTTTCTATTTACTACTTTTACCCTTTGCCCCACCACTTCTACATCGTGTCCCTATTCAGCCACTGAAAACTATCATCAAATGAAGCTGAACAATCCTGACTGACGCATCCCCAGCACCACCGTGTCGAGTCCTCAAAGCTCGACATCATAGTCGCAGACACGTTTGACCCCCTTAGCAACAGAGTGCTGTCTGGAGAAAGTGGGAAAGAAACACTAGGAGGTCACAGCGGGTGAGGTCACACAGAGTTGAAGCGTCGTGTGCCGGGAACAGAAGGCCCGGGGTTTTCTATCGTCACTGACAGTTGTAGTTAAATCAAGCGAGTTGCAACGCACCTGAGTGTGGCACCTACTGTACACGCCCGCGAGGTTGTGGCAAGCAACCAAGTGGTTGATTTGAAGCACTAACAAGAGAGAGAGAGAGGACCGGCTGCGTTGCCACGCATGGACTATAAACAAGAGACGCTTGCGGACAGACAGCGAGGAGATGGCGGTCGTGGCAAGATCCACAGCGACAAGAGCGCATTGCGATAACACGAGCGTTAAAAACATAAAAGGCCGACACAAAACTCACAATGGTCCCTGCGGGTTTGCAAGTTAATGAGCCATTGCTGAGGAGACGGCACTCGACACGCAACTGTCGCAATGTCAAACACGCAAGTAAATGAGCCGGATGAAGAATCTCTGTGACATATCTGTTAACATGCCTCAAAACAGGGACGGACCCTCCTATTGCCAATAACCCAACGAGCTTTCATGAATATTGATGGCAGGGATAAAAGGGATGATAACTTGTTGCTGGAAAAATAAAAAAACAGATAAATCCTTCGTCAGACTCTTAATGCAACCATCATTATTCAGGAATCAGCGTGTTCTACAGTGCAATGAAAACAGCCTAACCACAGGAGACCCACAAATGATATGAAAACTCTACACACCCCTATAAAAATGCTTGGCTTTTGCGATATTAAAAAAAATGAAACCAAGATAAATCATTTCAAAACTTTGTCCAACATTAAAAAGGTGGACTTGAAAATTGTCACTGTTACAACAAAACCTTCAGACTTCTGATGGAAGGAAAGAAAGAAAGAAAAAGTCAGGAAAAGCCTATTCAAACAACATTATTTAGGTTATTTAACTTGGACTTTTTTTTTTCCTATCACAAAAACATTTTATATTCACTGTAACAGGACCACCAAACTGGGCTGCATGGTCATAACATCTGGTGTGTCAAATGCATGAATTGATAAATTGCTGGACCAGGCAGTTTCAGGTAAAATGTGAAGAAACTTGGGCAAACTAATCATGGCGCCCTTCATCTATCCATTTTTTTTTTTTTACCACTTTTTAGAACCTGTACAGTTTGGCTGTGTAGTTATGCAAAAATGGGTAAGCTATGAGTCTTAACGTGTCAGAACAGTTTTGCAAGTAGACGGCCAGTCAGAGTGAAAAGAAGCACCAGAGCAAAACTTTACATCGGTGTTGGGTTTTATCTATCAAGTATGAGGACTAGGAAAGGGACGAAGGGGCAAATAGGGCAGAAGCAGTTTGGCAGGCAGTGCTACCGGTGTGTGGTGGGAGCAGCCAAGCAGTGCCAGTCACCCCTGCAAAGAATTTGAGTGCAAACGAGGACAGTCCAGGAAGACGAATTGATCACAAGAGCTGTGGAAAACAATTGAAGATTGGCCCTACACCAAGCAACTAAATCCTTCAAGCGTGTTGTGCTTATGAGTTGTCAAAGTTTTCTGAAGTTGCCATGCAGGTGCAAGGACGGAGAAAGTCTCAAAAGGGATATGCAGGCTCACAGCGCCTATACAGGTGTTTTGTTTTTCTTTTGTTTTTGTTTTTTTACTGCTTATCCTTTTTCAGGGTCACAGAGAAGTTGCAGTCGACTTTGAGTTGTCACCTGCCAGTCAATCAAGAACCCACAGATCACCAAAAATTCCACATGGAGTGACTATCTGATAACCACCTCAAAAGGCTGAAAATATCCAGATGGGCCATGCTGTAAAAATGCCAGATTTCACAGCTTGTGTCAAATCCTTGATTTCAGGGTCGAAAATCTCGAGGCCATCTTTTCTAATGGTGTGCTAGTGACTGGAACAACTGTAGACAAATGACTTTAGACAAATTATGTTGTAACACACTAATGAGGGAAGAAACCCAATAAACAAGATCCCTTGGGCAGCCTGGTAAAATTCAAAGATAAATACTTACACAAGACATAAAACGAGCATTCTAAATGTCAAGCATACACTTGGGAATGTGCCATGTGAATAGCATTTGTGCGAGGATACACAAAAGGCAGGAAGCAATACAACCACGCAATGAATACTTTCAAAGTAAAACAGGAAATAACGGCACAAAGTCCGGGGGGAGCATCTGGTGGTGAAAGGTAGAACAACAGCGAGCAGAAAGCAAGGTACGAGAACGACTATAAGCACCAAAGACCAAAATTCCGAATGAAGTGGAAATGACTGAACTTGCAGTGCGTGTGTGTGTGGATTCATTTCTGCAAATAGCTCAGGGCAAGACTGCGACGTGTCTGCTCGACTGCACTCAGGGCGCCGCAGCTGGTGCCCGTTCCGATAAGGCGATAATCTGACCCACTCGTATCATGCAGCAGATGGACGCCACTGTTCAAGGAAAGGCCAGTGCCAGTGTTGCCATGGCTATGACTCAGAGGCTCTGGATGGACTGAGTCTTAAAGACAATGTCGTCGGGATTGTTTTTTTTCAGGGGCCAGTTGCAAGGATTAAGTAATAAATCCTACAAAAGGTGATAATGCTCTTAAATGCAGCGATCTGTTGATGATGGTGAAATGATGCAAAACAGATGTGGAGGAAGAGCTTGGCTGTCCCGTTATCCAAGATGGCAATAATCAATAGTGAGCACAGGACAGGTTATTGATGACTGCAGTACGGCTTCCATCCACCATCTGGCCTTCTTCGAGTTTGCATTCTTATTGATTCAAAGTTTATCAAATCAGCACTTTACCATGACCGTGCCTCTGTGACCTGTGGTTTGAAAATTCACTGTTTTTTGTCTTCATTGTAAAGGTCATTGACTCATGAAGTCTGGATTTATATTTACTCCTTATGTTTTTATGGTGATGGAAACCACCAAACACTGCATCTCAATTATGAAGTTATAGAAAAACCATGTGATAAACAGAAGCGTGTCATCTGAGGAAACACGAGATACCTGAATGCAATGCCCTGAAACTCAGTAGACAAATCCAAAAGTCATGAAGGAAGCTTAACTTCCTTTCTCCACCTACACAAAAGGCGTGTTGAAAAAAAAAAAAAAAAAGCACAATGAAGAACCATTGCAGCCCCCAGGCCTCGGCTGGCAAATTAAACGGCGCAATAATCCTCCCAGAGTTGCTATTGCGCAAACCAATCCAGCGGGAGGAACCGGCGAGCTGACATTCCCTGGGCTCTGGTGTGTAAACGACAATCGCTGAATTAATTTAGTCGTCTCCAACGCAAAAGCAATTAAGCCGAGATTTGAACAAACGCAATGTAGGAAGTTGTGCGTATGCTTCATCACATCCACCCTTTATCTCTGTATGGCCACATCTGAAGGAACTGAAACTGCCAAGCGAAAACTGGAATGTAGATCAGCTGCAGCAAAGTCACTCTGTTATGACATCATGCACTGGGCTGTTTTGGATTGTTGCCATCTTGCTTGATTTAAATGAGACAGACAGGCCTTCGTGCACAGAGGACACTTGTCATTTAAGACAAAATCACGTAAGCCTCCCCCCTTACATCTTTAAAGTACATGAAGGACAGCTGTCAACATTTGACACTGTCAAATGCTGAGTGTACACAGAGCCAGACTACCATTTATCCACATCCCCAGACATAGAAATGACCTGCACCAATATTGACACCGTTTGACCTTCACTTAGGAGTAGGCTTATCTTTACAATTAATAGGTAGTCAGGGGGTGCACTTGGGAGACAGTGTTAAGTGAAGACCCTGCGGAAATAAAGATTTTATAGGAAAGCTAATCTGTAAGTGACAGAAGAAAGGGGGGGGGGGGGAGAACCCACAAGATTTGAATGCTGTACTTGGGAGCTACTAATGGCAGTCATCTAAATTATTTCAGATCATCTTACAAACCTCCCACAATATGATTTGCCTCCCACAAAATAAAAGAAAATTTGTATCGACAAGGCTTGAGCTACGCTGTCTGACGATGGCGCCATTGGTGGCCGGCCAACCAGCAGCATAGAGACAGTGAAGTCAATGAGAGGCGATTAAAGGGAGAGGAATAGCCCAGTTTACAAGAATGAGGTTGCAATCAAGTTAGGACGTCTGCCATTGTGTCCAGCCTCCAGTGCTGGCTGGAGCTTGTAAAATGTGCGCCGCAGAGGGTGCTACACACGCGTAATTGGGGGGTTGGGATTACAAGAATAAAAAAGCTTGCTTGTCAGTCTGTCAGCCTCAGCTTTTCCTCCCGCGTGATTGTCTTCTATCACCATAGAGGTTAGGTCTTTTGCTACCTATCACAGTCTTAAGCACAGAGAGCACGCGGGTGTTTCCTCTTTGAAAGGTCTTACTCCTCTATCTTCTATCAGCAGAGCTGGCCTCTGAAGCCTGACCTCTCGATATATTCACTCGCAGCAGGGTGGCATGTACAAAAAGGGGCCAACATTGCGGTATTTTGAACGAGGAGCAGCAAAAGCACCTTGGGTCCACCGCATTTCATCCCAAGTATGCTTGGGTGGTGTGATTATTGATCTGCCAAGTGAACACAGGCTCTCACAGACGTGAAGGCCACTGCTTGCTCCCCATGAGTAGACAATGGACCTTCCCTAAGTCCCGCATCCAAGTGTAGTGCTTTGAAATTATTACAGAAGGATAGATTTGGCAGTGGATGACTACTTGTCTAAAATGTGCACAGATGTTCATATACTTGTTCCACCTTGAGTATTTTCTCGAGTAAGACCGAGAACCCACTTGCCAGAATATCCTCAACAGTTGGGCAGGCTCAAATAATAAACTGCCGAAACAAGCCTGGGACAAATTCAGCACAAGCTTGCAGACTTAGAAGAAAAGTTTGATCCTCCTCCATCCATTTCTTTCTGCTTATCCAGGGTCAGATCACGGGTGTAGCAACTTTACCAGAAAAGTCCATGCTTCCCTATCCCTAGCCACTTCATTTATCGGTTCCCTGAGAAATTCCCAGGTTAGCCAAGACAATGAAGACATGTTCATCAGTGTGTCCTGGGTCTTTGTCCTTTTGGTTGGTCATGCCCAGAACACCTTGCCTGGCAAGCAGCCTGGAGGCATGCTAGGCAGACGCACGAGCCACCTCACCATGCTCCTCTCGATATGGAGCAGTGGGTCGAATCCTTATCCCTAGCCACTTCAACTCCATTGGGGGATCCTGAGACATTTCGAGGCCAGTCCAGACAGTCTCACTAGTGTGGTCTGTGTCTTTCTCCTCTCGGCGGGTCATGCCCACAACACCTCACCTGACAGATGCCCCCGCCACCTCACCTAGCTCCTCTCGATGTGGAGCATTGAGTCGAATCCCTTTCCCTAGCCACTTCATCTACTTCGGGAGAGGAATCTGAGACAGCCAAGACAGTCTTTCCAGCATGTCCTGGGTCTTTCTTCTCTTGGTGGGTGATGCCCAGAACACCTCATATGACAGGCGTCCTGGTGGAATCTTAAACAGATGCCCTAGCCACCTCACCTAGCTCCTCTCAAATGCGGATGTGCAGTGGGTCTAATCTGAACCCCTTCGAATGACCGAGCTTCACATCCTAAAGATAGGCGAGTTTGGGCTATATCAAACAAGACTGGGAAAAGCTCAAGTTCATATAAAAGTGAACTATTGCAGGCATTAAGGCATGATTAAAGATTGTTTGAATTGTTTGGCAATGGCAGCCTCCATAGAAAGGCAGCAAATTCCTGAAAGGTAGACCCTCCTTTGCCGTGCATGTGGAAATAAAAATCGATTAAACCAGTCTTGAATTATTATCTCCCAAATGAAAAGTGAATTAAAGAGCCACTACCGACCCAGCACCATTCAGGGAATGTGTATCCAGTGCCCCTTAATTGCATCATCCTACTATGCGGCTCCATTGAAGAATCCAATATTTTCTTATTACTTGTGGTGAGTCAACTCACATGTAGCTTTCCTTTCAAGGTTGCACGAGCCTTTTGTCTCTCATCTTTGCGTCGAGCCAACAGCCGCCAATTATGAAACAGCCTCTCCATTAATATAGCCAATTACAGCGCAAGGGTAATCTCTCCGACAAAAACGCGAGACGCACGGTCCAGCCGCTAGCCTTCGTGTACCCTGTGGGGAGGAAACACACACAAGTTTAGATGAAAAAGCAAATATTTTAGAGTAAAATATGGCTGGGGGGAAAAAAGCAGCAGTGCAGAGACAAGGTAATGCTCAGTGGCAGGATGGGGAAGAAATGGCGGCGGAATCAATGAGGCCTGACGGAGTGGAGTGGAATACACATCAAGCAGGAAAGGGACAGAAAAAGGCCTAACAAACACATTTTGCCATTTTTATACTGTACATTACAGCAGCAGAAGAACATCTTTGTATTGTACTTGAATGTGAACAACACTCAGATATTGCCTAAATGTTTTCTTCAACGAGTGCAATTACTGAGGATGACTACACTGTATGAAGACACATTTCACATAGACAATTTCATCATACCCTCCTACAGCTGCTCCCAATGGAAACATCTGTTCTATGGAAGGAAGCACAGTGCAGGATCATGGCGAGAATGTTTTTAATATTCACAACCACTAGATGGCAGCATTATCTCATTCATTCTCAACTAGCACTTTTAGAGATATTGGCTCCAACAATTTTCACTGCAACAGAACGAGAGACAGCACAACTGCAGTGAAATAACAACCCTTTCAATCCGTGTATTGTTCCTTCCACTTAAGAGTTGAATTTAAAAAAAAAAAAAAAAAAAAAAAAAATCAGCTTCAGATCGGTAAAGAGCATGCCTTACAAAAAAAAAAAAAAAAAAAAGATAAAGTCGGAAGCCAAAAAAAAAACATTTTCAGGACATCTCTAATTATGTGCTTGTTTTCATGAAGTTTCTCCAATAAGTGAATGAAAGTACTCTGGTGGCTATCCTTGAGAGAGGCTATATCAAAATAGGCTATATCAAAATAGCTAGCAATATGTATGTCAACGTAGATGCGCAGTTGTGTAAGCAACACTTTGCACTTCTCTTTTTTTTTTTTAAGGGTGAAACGATCCTAGCGAAAAATTCACAATCTAAAATTAGAAATGTAAAATTCTAGAATACAGCGGAAGGAAGCCCGAAAAGCGAATCATGATATGGCAAGAGACAACTGTACACTACAATAAGTTCATTTTAGCTCAGTTTGTTTAGTATTCGTGCAAGCGATTGAGACAATCGCACACTGGCTAGAACTGTCACTTCACAATCCGAATGATTCAGTGTTTCCACTGACAGTCTAAAAGGCATTGACTCTACTCTGTCGCCCGTTTCCTCTGTCAAGTTAAGCACGGAGGTGCAACTTCTGCTGAGGTCCATA
Source organism: Festucalex cinctus (assembly GCF_051991245.1). Lineage (NCBI taxonomy): Eukaryota > Metazoa > Chordata > Actinopteri > Syngnathiformes > Syngnathidae > Festucalex > Festucalex cinctus. Next base: position 9,022,311 of record NC_135431.1, read on the forward strand.
AGTTGTATTACTTTGGCGCATTGTGGCTGCCTCGCTTGAATATTGCTCTAGTCACTTATGTGCTTTTCCTGCGTCCTTGAATTGTCAATAGATGTGAAGCTGTCAATAGACAAGTGACGGATTTGCCTACTAGCAACTGTGTGGCTAACATAAAGCCCTGAGTTGTGCTGTCTGAGTTCAAACAGACTTGCATAAGGCCAAGTGAGATTTTGTTTGGTGTCAATGGAGCGTCCTGTTAGACTTCATCCGCTGTGTGTTTATCCTCTCTCCTTTTTATGCGGTTATTTAGCCATTTGCGAGTGTCGTTGGGTTTCTGATTCTGATTCTGCGTGCACATGTCTTGGAATTTCTGTTGCTCCTGCACCATCGCCGTCTGGAAAGGATGCAGACAGACAGCAAGGAGAGGAGTTTTGAGATGAGCAAAAAAGACCGATTAGTTTTGTCGGACTCAAAACGATGGCTGCTAATAATATCCATCAGATGACGGTGAGGTGACCTGCTGGTCCTCGTAGTGTGTGAGAATGCCTTGCATTCGTTCTCTCCTGCTGGTGGCTTTCCGTTCGCGCTCCTCCACCAGAAGGTCCCGCTCCAACTGGTAGGCCTGGATCCTTTCTAAGCGCTCCTTCCGCTGGCTCTCCTCCATCTCGGGGTCCAGCAGGATTGGGGTGTCATTTTTTCTTCTGCGTCAAAAACACATGGACCTTGTTAACAAGTCGGCTAGTTGGATGGACTCATTTTGCAGTCTCAAACATTTTTTTATATCTATAATTTTAATACTCGCTATCATTATAAAGCGTGTGCTTGCGTGTAATGTACTTCTTGTTTTCCCAAACAGGGTGGTGCTACTTTTTTTTTTTTTTTTTTTTTTTTTTTAAATGGAGAGATTCCACATTGTTAGCTTATTGGATTTGACTCCATACATAACAGTGTTAGTACATTCAGCTCACATCATTTAAGAGTGGAGGAAATAGCTTGATTTTCATCATTTTGAAGCCTCATTTTACAAAGTTAGGTTTAAAATGAATCAAATTTGGCAGGGATTGTAACAACTATTCTCTGCGGTGTGTCAAAATTTACAAGACAATTAATTTCACTTTCACAATAGTATCAAAATCCAGATTCAAACCATGCAAAATGTGCTCATTTGCTCTGCATTTTTAGACATAGAAAAACTAATTATTCCATCCATTTTCAATAGAGTTTACCCTCTAAAGTCTTCATTTAACCTCACATGCACATTTTTGGAATGCTGGAATACGCTAGAGTACCTGATGAAAACCATGCAGGCACCAGACAAACAGTCAAACTCCACACAAGAAGGCCAAAGCCGAGATTCTAACCATTTGCCTCGTTTAACGTATTTCATAGAGATATTGTAGTGGCCAGTGGCCAGCACACCCTTTTATTTACCTCATCTTTGGTGATAGCATTTTGGACAATGTGGTCCCTTATCACAAAGTGCTGCAGATAGTTTGTATTTTCCACTTCTATACTAAACCTTACAATGTTCTTACAGTTGCCGGATAGGGCAGCAATGTGTATCCTGTGTGAATAGAAATGTGGCAGGCAGATGCAGAAATGTGCAGGGGAAATTGTGTGCTCACAATCCAGGCTTTATCGCACACGCCTGGCCATAAATCCGAAATGACATCGGTGTGAGTATTTCTGCTTTAAGGCTTCATTGTAATGTCACTGTAAAATGGCACAAAAGTGTGTTGTCTGTGTCTGTCTGTGTGTGATAAGAAGAAGAGAACAAGAGGAAGGCAGAGCCAGAAATGGAGGCAGTTAGCAAAAGTTTTTAGTTGGAGGAAGAGAAAAGTACAAGTGGCCATCTGAGGTGCAAACATAGATGGAGAGGGGAAAAAAAACAAAAGTGTTTGCCTATTTCTGGAGTCAATGATGAGGGGAAGCCAGTAGCTACTGAAGTAAGAGTTAATGAGCATTGGCCAGTACAACCTATTTCAGCAGAGTGTGTATGTGTGTTTGCGTGGTTTTTCCTTTTACACTACTTTGCAGGCCACATTGTCCGCAGCCATTAACAGCTGCACACACACACACGAAGAGGGCGAGTGACAGGAGAGGGCACATCTCACTGGCGCGATGAGCTCAGCGGGGGGTCCAGAAATAGCTTTTTGATTAAGAGACCCAAATACCGGCTCATTTGTCACGGCCGGGGGATGGCCTGTGCGAGGGAAAGCGAGGTGGCAAAAAGGCAGCGCTGATGACATGAGAGACAAAAAGCACATGCCCTCTGGGATGGAGACACTTCCTTTGTAACTGTCGCTGACTTGACACTTTGGAAACTGACGAGCACAAAGCGCAGCGATATCCGACAGTATAGTAAAGATAAACAACTTCGTACAAGCTTATTGAATTATTTTCAATGCCGATATTTATCAAAATGTTGAATATCGGCACTGATCAATCATGTTATGGGGGGGGGAATTGCTTGTATACAAATATTTTTCTCCTTCCTCAGTATTCCGCCTTTTCCTGCATGACGTGTGCACACTCACTGCTGACAACGAGGCGCTCTACAGGACTGTCAGAAAATTTGAATATTGTGATAAAGCCCATTATTTTCTGTAATGCAATTAAATAAGCAAAAATGCCATACATTCTGGATTCATTACAAATCAACTGAAATATTGCAAGCCTTTTGTTTTAATATTGCTGATTATGGCTTTTTTTTTTTAACTTGGTCTGAGGAAATATTCTAAATATTTTGAGATAGGATATTTGAATTTTCTTAAGCTCTAAGCCAAAATCAGCAATATTAAAATAATAAAAGGCTTGCAATATTTCAGTTGATTTGTAATGAATAATTTTGCTTCTTTAATTGCATTACAGAAAATAATGGACTTTATCACAATATTCTAATTTTCTGAGACAGTCCTGTAAACTGGCTCCACTAGCAACATAATCCGAAAGGAAGACGCATTTTTGGAGTGTAGGCATAGCGAGATAGAATTGAATACTACAGTAGTTCTCAATCTTTGCACATGCAATTATTTTCTAAAATGGATAATTACGTTAAGCAAATCTGAATTCATTTGATAGGGTTTTTAATGTTAAATCTCTTTCAATCCCAACAAAATGAAGGTCTCAGTCATGTTCCGTCAGACCTTGCAGCTAAAGCTAATTTCCAGGCATCAAGGAGAGACACGTTTAGCACAGAGACCCACCTGATGAACGGTGTGTAGTCCAAGGGTGGAACAACGATGCTTAACATTTGTTCAATTGGTATACTGGGCGCGTTGGGAGGAATAGGGCTGCATCCGTCATCTTGTAGAGAACCAACATCAAATTGAAGGCAACATGAAGTGGTTCAAGTAATGCATGTTTTTGTTCGACCTACCCGAGTCGGTGGCGGCTGGCTCCGGGACTGGAATGTCACCATCTTTGTTGGGGTAAAATTGACTGAGCCAGTTGAGACGTAGCTGCCACGCCTTTAAAAAGGCAAGATCATAACAACCGCCCAAAACAAGAGAGTAACATAAGCTCAACGACAAAAGTATTGAACTAGAGAGCCATAGCATACCCGTATATTTCTGAAATTCCCCATTTTAACTCCAAAGGATGGATTGGGACAATATCTGTCTTATTTGAAGGTATCAGATACTCATGAAGGCAGCCGATGCCAGCCACTAATATTTGACTCGGTCTGGAAAAAAAATAAGTGGCTTTCAAAAGCCGTCGTTCCAGATATGTTCCACCCTGCAACCCTAATATTCTACTGTTCTGTTGCAATTTTCCAAAATGTCTGCAAAAACAAAAACTGAGACGGGGTGAATTAAGGCAAAGTGTCCCAATACTTTTGTCTAGCTCCCAGACATGCAGCCACTCTGTTACCTTGGCAGCGCGGCCCGGTTCAGCCGCCTCCCAGGCTCTTTTAATAGCTTTGATTTGCTCAACTCGCTCAACATCCTTTTTCACTACGATGCTCTCAGCTTGGATCGTATCGACGGCCACACGCAGCGTGTAGTTGGCCTTAGTCAGGTCAAGGCCCTGCACAAAAAAAACAAAAACAAAAAAAACACCAGCATAAACACATATCTGAAGGTCACTGCACTGCAAACGCATGATGAGTCTGCCTCTTTCAATGAGCAAATCAGCCTGGATTTGGATTTTTTTTCTTTATGCAGAGCTTGCTGAATATAATATGTCATTGTTCAGTTAATTTATTCGCAGATCATGACATCGGCGGCTTACAACAACACAGTACTGCTAATGAAAGAAAACATATTCAAATGGAAATGCACTGCGGAAAGCTGGCGTGCTGGAAAAAAAAATCTGCCTTTCAAATTTGATTGCATTTAGGATTAGATGTTGAGCAAACAAGAAGCACATCTTAACATTCTGGGTTTATCATGAGGGATATGTTCCAGTACCACCCCCCTCACAACAGGTGTAAATTCGCAATATGGAACAATTTTTCTTTATACAGTTCGACCCCAATTGATCCCCAGTACCCCACGTCAGAAGTCAGGAGCTTTACGCACTGAGCTATGCAGACACCTCTGATTCATAACTAGTCAGGGTTTCAGGCTTGTATGGAGAAACATGATTTTTATCAGTCACTAAAAAAATTTCTTCGACTTTCAAGTCTCAGAAGGTCCCTGAACAGGATTTGATCCCAAGCCCCCCAAGTCTGACTTGGGAGCTCTACCCACTGAGTGCAAAAACGTGATTCATAACCTGTCAGGGTGTCAAAGTGCGTTTGTCTTCCACGCATGGTCATGATTTTTTACATTTGTCACAAAATTGAGTTGAAAAATGCAGCTGTCAGAATGTGTGACTTTGGGTTTTAAAGGAGACAGGGTTTCTAAATAAGATTTCAAATGAGGGTTTGCCTTCCAGGCTCCATCACATTTTATTTATTTATTTATTTATTTTTCCACAGTTGTCACAAAAGTGGGTTGAAAAATTCAGCTGTCAGAATGTGTGACTGGGTTTGAAGGGTTTCAAAATAAGGTTTCAAAGGAGGGTTGGGCTTCCATTCACGTTCACCATTTTATTTTATTTTTTTACAGTTGTCATAAAAATGGATAGAAAATGCATCTGTCAGAATGTGTGATTTGGGGTTTTAAAGGAGTCAGGATTTCAAAATGGGGTTTCAAAGGAGGGTTTGTCTTCCACGCATGTCACAATTTTTTTTTACAGCCGTCACAAAATTGAGTTGAAAAAATCAGCCGTAACAATGTGTGACTTTGGGTGTTATGTAATTATTAGTTAAAACATTTCCTGTACAATACATTTGTAAGATGGTGACAGAAATTTCGTTAATAATTGTAAATTAGAACTTGGAAGTCAACCACTGTCATCTTGTTGTGAATGTGCCACTGTGGATAGCTATGCATCATTCATTTCCTTTCAAGTACGGTAAATATTGTTTCAATAATACGCTTTTGTTAAAGTGCATGTTAAATGATGTAAGCTTATCATATCATGGCTGCTGTGACATTACCAATTCTTCCGAGGAGCTGGCGGTCCCCTTGTCTTCTTCACCTTTTCGGTTGACTTTGGCCGTGTCAGTGCTATGTTCATCGCTGCCCGACGTGGCAGAGACGGATTCCATCAATTCCTCAGGAAAGAACACTGCATTTTGAAAAGACGGAGGTTCAGGATGAGGTTTTAGCCTGATTTGCACATAGCCATAAATGCAAGTGTGAATTGTTGTTTTGTCGATATGTGCCAAAAAGTCAGTCCAGTCAGTAGCTGGCAAGCACTTGCCAATAGCTCACAGGCAAGTCTAGTAAGGACACGAGCTACGAAAAAAAAAAAAAAAAAAATGAATGGATGGACAAATTAATTCAGTGTGTTTCAATTAGAACAACATGGAAGTTAATCAGAATGTTGGAACAAAACGTATTCAACTTTGGAGTGTCAAAATGTAAGATATTTTCTCTTAAAAATGATCCCTTATTTGGGTGCGTTAAGGATGTTGGACAGACAAGTACTGTTAACTTGCCCATTTGTGCAGACCAGAGTAATACTGAAAGTTTCAATGTGAGCAGCAGCATGTGTTGTGTATGCACTCGTGTGCTAGGTGGCACTGTTGCACTTCCCAACTAAACTGGCCACAAACATAAAAAAAAGGCTCCTTTCCCCACAACAATCCATCATTTAGCCTGGCCACCAACTTAGTCTCATTGAAGCCATTTGGAAATTCAGCACAATGCCATTTTGTGATAATAAAAGCCGTATACGATAAAGGCTGATATACTGTACAGGTGCACAGGCCCGTTAATGAAAACAAAGCGGTGTTGTTTATGTGCTGAGCACCAAGGGCTTAAGCAGTATATACTGAGGGATTGCAGGCAGCTGCGCATTAAACATGCACGCTCCACTATTTGGCTTGTTAAATAGCTTGTGAAAAGGCGTTTCCAAGCGCGGTGTGGCACAAGCTATCCATGTAGCATATAGGGAGCATGATCAAGGGCACAGCCTCGCCGTTGAGACGAGGCTTAACTGGGCGAAATTAATTCACTTTCCTGCTGAGATATTTCCCAGGGCACCGGGAAAGGGTGGGGGTAAGAAGAGCAAACTTCATTTGACTTCCCATTGACCCACTTCCTGAAGCCTGTTGGAGAACCATAGGAGGCTTGTGTGGTCGCTGGACTACAAGATTCACGTACAGTATATACACATACACAGTTGCTACACATAAGGAAATGAGCAGAGAAAAAGATCAGCAAAGCAGCAGATTATTACTAGTGTCACGTATACCTTATGCAAATTGTGAAGGATGCAAGCACCTCTTGTGCATCGATGTTCACCTGGCCTGCTCAAATTAATTTGCCACTCGAGAATTTTTCAGGTTTTGTTACTTCAATTAAGTCAACCAATGCAGGGGTGATTTAAGGTAGAGATGCAGACTTTGGGGGGGAGCGGGCAGGATTCTTACTTCAGGAAAGATTAAAGCATACGTTTGGAGCTGGTTAAATGAATTAATTGTATTGCTCATATCGTACTGAATGGGCAGCATGGGATGTTCAGTTCATCCGTGGCTCTTATGCACTGCAGAAAAGGGATGTGGATGGACGGACTGATATCGTATTCACGAGCCAAATTAAATTTTTTTTATTCAATGGTTATTATTTCACGTGATGTTACCATGACAAAAGTAGGCAACAAGACAAAAACAAAAAAAAAACATTTTTTAGTTCATCAGTTTTCTATATGATGCACATAAATAAATATTAGCAATGGGCGACCACTGATACGGAGTATCGGTATGGATATGTCTTGCTTTAAAATTGTTTTTTTTTTGTAAATCTTAACGTATCAAAAGGAATAGTCGTATCAGTACTTGGTATTGGTATCGGTGACTAAAGAGCCATGTACTCGTACTGGCATCAGTCTGAAAAAGTAGTATCAAACATCACAAATATGAAAACTAATAGATGAAAAAATGTCATGTTGTGGTGCATGTGTAAACAGTATTTTCACGTGTGATGAGGGATATGGAACGGGCTTAGTGTACTTGAGGTACCTTGGGTTTCTTTGAAATTGAGCAGATGGGCGAAAGCCAACTGGGACTCGTCCAAATCCCAGCTGTGATACAACACCTCTGCCCTCAGCAAATATCTGTGATCCTACCATACATACAAAAAAAAGATGGGCACAGTGTAAAATAGAAGAAAAAAAAACATGGTAGATCTCACAAAGAGGATATTTTGTGTTAAATTGTTGAAACCACAGTAAGGAAATGGTACTTAAATGAGCATCAACTGTAAATAAACTTTCTTTTTATGCCAATACAAGCATCCAAATGCCTCCTGGGGCTCTCTACGGAGCGTAACATCGCCTTAATCACAGACGTCTGCTCTAATTGATCAGTGGTCTGAAGGACTAATCAATATGCGTTTACTCCAGCCTGCTGATGCTTTACTGGACTCGACATGATCCGTCTCATTACCGTCCAGACTGCCGCTCATTCTTCATTAGTGCCTCTGCGTGATTGGTTGGTGGTGTTTAATTAAAAAAAAAAAAAAAAAAAAAAAAAAAAGAATCCTCTCCTGCGTATGATAGTTAATCGACAAGTGAAGCGATTACTGTTCCTTGGCGAGTGCTGCTAAGTCAGACAAGAGCAACAAAAGTGTCCCTCTGCTTTCTGCTGCTCTCCTCTTGTATGAGAATGTGAGTGGGTGGGTGGGTAAGTTCATGTGTGTGTGCCTGTAAGTAAGGTGCTATGAGTATCTGGCAGTGAAAAATGGATATGAATACAAGCAGGAGGAGGAGGAGGAAAGTGTCGGAGCAACCACCGAATCCACGCAGTCGGTGTTACCGGCGGCTTGGTGGGCGGCGGCAAGTGGACAGCTTCGCAGTCTGATTTCCCCGACGAACTGCTCTCCTCGTCTTCGTCCGTGCTGTCGTCGAATAACGCCTTGATCTCATCCTCCAGGGCTGAGGGCGTGTGCTGGTTCTCCTCTACTGCGCCACTGGGAGCTGTAACGAGGAGAGCAAAGGCCTGAGTCGGAGGAAAATAAAAAGACAAACGGCGCGTCCTGTTATCGCAGCAGGAAGTGGAAGGCAAATTAAAGGAGTTGCAAAAGTTTGTCTAGGGAGTGAAGGGGAAAAAAAATCCATCTAAGTTCAGTTCAGTCTAAGGACAATATAGCGGAACCTCCAAAATCGAAATAAGTCCAACCCAGGATGCTGTTTGAGTTACAAGTTTAATAATGTAATAAACAAAATAAACACACTTGGGGTCCCAAATAGTCTCAAAAAAACAACAACAACTTCAAACCTAATGGCTCCTCCTCCTTCTCCTCCTCCTCCTCCTCTTCTTCTTCTTCTTCCTCCTTCTCTTCATTGGGCAGGAAGTTGGCGGCGGGAATGACGACGTGGCCTTGGCCGATGGCGCTGGCCACTACAGTCTCCTGTTCCAGGATTGATAGACGTATCTTGACATAACGGCTGGATGCCTGAAACTGAACAGTGCCGAGGAGAGGCACGGTCACCTTCACGGTATAGCTGCAGGAAAAAAAAGATTTAAAAAAAAAAAGAAAAGAAAAAAAACACAATTGCCATTTATGTATAATAAGTAACACATTGGTCACACCTCGTTTCCGTTGCAGTCGTCTAGTAAAGAGGATAGCAGTCAAATTTATAACTATGCATGGCTTGCAAAGAGGAATATTGTTGGAGTTTTTTGGTCTTACCCACATATAATATTGTTACTGTTAGGAATGTAATAATCCTGGAATTCCTGCACGGCAAACGTGCTGAGCGGAAGCTCGTGGGACAATTTCGGGAGAGGCTCTCGGGTGGCAATCAAGCGCAACGTCCACTTGGCGTTAGCGGGTGGCGATTCGGGCGTGAGAACCTCGGCGACAAACGTGTAACCGAGCTGCAGTAGGAGAAAACAGAAAAGATTTGTAAATGTTATTAGTGATTTAAGGAAAAGGAGTTTATTTTAGCGTTCAGTTCCTATGACTGCGACATCATCACCCAAATTTGAAAGTCAGAATGAGTTGTATGAATCTACGTTAGTGCAACAGTTGAGGTAAAATTAATACACCTGAAAATTTGGTTTACTGAGTGCATGGCAAATGCATAATACAAATTAATAAAATGTTAAGGATATTTGGCTGAACCAAAAATGTACTATAAACTTTAAACCCCTCCAACGACAGGTATTTTCAGAAAACAACCCCTTGACTGACAACCATTTTAGAGCATTTTCACTTATTTTTCAAAATCCACAGAATATTGCATTCATCACTTATTTAGACATCAAATTTAGATACCAAATCAAAGACTAGGCTTTCCTCTTTCATTAAGGGGAAAAAAAAAAAAAAAGTTTGATTCTACCTTTTTCAATTTTTTTTTTTATTATTATTTTTTTTTTATCAGCAGTAGAACATAGTGCTGAAATGCGTGCAAAAATTGATGTTTGTTCAGCCATTAACATTACATCTCCAAATAGTGCAAACCATTTTCAACACTTTAGATTCCTCAATAATTTGTAAAAACAATAATAATAATAATAATTTTAATAATAATAATAATAATACCAACGTGTGGATTGACAAGGTAAGTTTGAGATATACAGTTGGTAGTAATGAGCAAACCTCATTGGGTTGATAAACCAGGGGCGGGACTCTTGTGATGAGCTTGCTCAGCTCTTCTCCCGTGTCGTTATTGATGACGTGCAGCCGAGAGTAAGGGACAGGACTGTAGACCTTTGGCAACAGCAGTGTCTCCTTAGTGAAAAAGAACACCTCTCTTCACACACATACACAATGGAGAAAATAAGCAATTACATTTAAAAGACATCATGTTGACTCAGAGTTGGATAAAGAACAGTCAAGATGACAATCGTGTCCAACCTAAAGATCAAGATCCAGGAGTTGGCTTTGTCCGGGAGGTTGACGGAATAGTCTGTGAAGACGACTTTGGTCCATTCATCCAGCTGACATGGGTAGATTGTGGTTTCCCTGTCATTGAGCTCAAACATGTACCTGTGCAGCAGGGAAACACATTTTCTGCAAGTGCTTGTCATTATGCTCACCTAGTGGAGCTCGAGCCTATCCCGACTGACTTTGGATGAGAGGTGCGGTACACCATGGACTGAAATGGACTTTATAAAAAGCTGTCCTGGCAATTCAATCCCTTTTACACTTGGTATATGAGGCACAACATGGACTGAAATGGACTTTATAAAAAGCTGTCCTGGCAATTCAATCCCTTTTACACTTGGTATATGAGGCACAACATATTTAAATTCCGCATTATACCTTCAACATTTAAAGTTAAGGCTGGGTTTACACAGTAATAATTACAGTAAAATTATTAACATTGATATATCGCCATTGAAGTGTACACCTCCAAATTTCCAAATATGGTCAATTTCATATTTTTTCGCAAATTTATACTACTGGTCAGTCCACATTTGGGTGCGTTATTGGCACAAATTATTGACCAATCTGTGTTGAAAATTGCTTCCTCCCTATGACGATGCAATGTGAATAGTACGTATAGCATTATTTCCTTAAAATGGCATGAAATTAATAGACAATTTTCTATTTTCTAATTTCAAATTCCTGATCTTAAAACGGCCACAGGACACCTTAAAATAAGGCTGGTATCGGCACCGATACTGCCCATCTCTACTTAAAAGTGAAGGTTTGGAGATGCGACAATTCCGTTCGACTCCAGCAATGTAATTGTAAAACTATAATATTATTGAGACAGCAAGGTAGACTAGAAAGTGGCAAGTCTGCATTACAATCTTCATTGACAAGGTGTAAAAGTGATTGGAAATGTATGTATGGGGCGTCCCGCCTCAGCTGAGTCAGCTGAGAAAGGCTGCAGCCTAACCTACCACCCGAATGAATGAATTATTATTGGCTGTCTAGTTGATGGGAAACAGCATGACTCCGAAAAACATTACTGTTCTTAGTCCCTATGGGGGCAAAATGCCCTGCAATATGAACAAATCAACAAAATGGATTATGTTCCAACTTGGAGATTCCACTATAATCGTAAAAGTTGAAGCGCACAATGTCCACATCCACCATACGAGGATGAAGCAGGCCCTTAACGCTCATGCACAAACATACTTCCCCAGGCGGTGGGTCATACGGCAGACGCTGCGAGCTCGTTGGAACGACGTAAGGATAAACAGCAGATGGTACCGCTGGGAAAAAAGATGGAACACAATGTGGAAAATGCTCCCCGCCTGGCCGCCACAACCAGGAGAGGGAGCCAATTCCGGGCGTGTGGCAGAGCAGAGAAGCTCAAAAGGATGAAAGGATATCAAATATATAGCACATATTGGACAGAGCAGGGCTGCACCATTCTAATAGTCTCACTGCTGGTTTGATGGCATAAAGTCTGTGACTAAGATGTAAAAGGCTGGGAAGGGAAAAAAAAAAAAAGAAAAAAAAAAGTGTAAGCTTCATTTACCGTAGCAGGGAGGCTGCATGTTTGTCAAAGTCACATTCCACCTTTGACCACATGTCCGAAAGCACTGCAGACGTACGGCTGCTCTCCTTGGTGCCTGCATGACACGAGTAGCGCATCAACACAGGCAAAGTACGATTAAAGATGAAAGACAATGCACATTGCCAATACATGAAACATTTATTGGGGGTGACCTACTTTCAAGCGGAAAGCCTATTTTGCCTCGCCCAGTGAGGGGAATAGCGGCATATTCCTACTGTATCTCCATGTAACACAGTTGGAATTGTGTCTATGAGTGTTGCACATGCACAGGTGTCATATTGTTTTGCTGCACTAATGAGCACGCGGTCTGCCTTTTTCAAATGGCCTCCTCTCTGAAAGTGATACATTGGGGCCAAAGCAGGCCACTGAGAGATGAAGACCTACTATATTTATCACCTGAGGGAGGCAAGAGAGGGACGGAAAGAGCGAGTGCAGTGAAAAAAATAAAATGGGGGGTGGGAGGGATAAGCATGGATGTCAACAGAGAAAGTTGTTCTGCTGCAGAAAATGATTGCTTCTTTTCAATTTATGCTACAGGCTTACAACTGCATGTTTGACTAATTAATACACTGTAAAAAAAAAAAAAAAAAAAAAAAAAAAAAACCTGCATTAAAATCTAATGTAAATGTAATCAAATTAAAATAATGTAGTAATTTAATTATTGCATTTTCAGTCACTCAATTTTTTTCACCAAGTATAACCTAAAAAAATTAAATTAATTAAAAAAAAACTTGGCTCTTGAAGTATGTACCACAAAACAATACATATATTCTTTTTTGCCATTGTAAAATTATGTACAGTACTTAAATATTTACTCAATTAGAAATGTAAATAAAAGGGTAAAGTTACATACGACTGACCGGTATTGAAAGGGGAACACAACCCCAAAAAATTCTTCATTATACAACTGTTGTGTGCAGCCACACTAGTCTAAACACAGTATTCTGTTTAATATTCCATTTGTGGAATATGACTTAAGCAGCAAAACCCACCTCTTTTTATCCATCTCAGGGGACAGCCATTTTGTCACTTGCTATCGTTTGAAAATGACATCACAGTTGCTCAGGGCTCAGGTAACGACCAATCGCGGCTCACCCGTTTTATTGGTTATCTTAGCCCTGAGCAACTGTCATGGTATTTTCAGTCGACACCAAGTGGTAAAATGGCCGCCCTATGAACATATTATTCTAAACAAAATTTGGGGGGTGACTTCCCCTTTAGCAACTGTACGTAACTGGATTTAAATAAGTTAAGAAATTACAGTTAAGAATGTTAAAATGTTATTTTAAAATTATTATATTTAAACCTGACCCAAAAATTGTTTCACTTGACATTTTTAATTTATTCTGCTGGGATAGGCTGGGAAAAATCCAACCAAACCTCAATAACATGGTCCTGATTCATGCATACAAGCTTTGAATGTGGTTTCGAGTGCCCGACTCATGTGCATTTTTTTTCAGCAAGTGACATTACCACGCGTTGTGCCACAGTTTCAGACCTTGGGCTATAAAGATGAAAAGTGACACCTTCAGTATTTCCTCTGAATTCTGCACATTTACCTTGACAGTAAAATGATACACTATATGGGATATCAAAGGGAAATATAGCCATATCCTTCATCCCAGCCAGAACGACTGCAGGGATGTGTGGCGTGCGCGTCTCTGTCGTCTTATGCGTATGTATTAACACAGTGGCGACCCGTGGTCTGTCAGAATGTATTATAAAGAGTGGCAGTTTCAACCTCTGAGGCTCAATACATGCCATGGGGCTAGATCAAACTGTGACCAGAGGAAGCAGACGGTGCCCAGTGCATGCTTTTATGTGTTTGGACAGTGCATTGGACTCTCCTCATGAAGACAGATGTGCTGCTGCACTGCTGCCTGTTCAGCATTCCTAATGAGAACGTGCACAGCTAAAACACATCGGGGTAACTGCCCCCTTTTAAAATAATAATTGAAAGAAAAAAAAAACATATTTGAAAAGGACCTTGATATTTAAATTCAAGTGTGAATTTACCAGCTTTGGAGGATTTGCGAACCACTCGCACCAAGAGTCCCTTGAACGCAGCCTGCAGGACAGTCGCTGCCTTGACCTCGTCCTCTGTTGGCTGCCTGTCAATCCATGATTCTGGAAGCTTTGACTCCTGACGCACTTTTAGGGAATGGCAATGCAAGGATAAAGAGAAGAAAATGAATGCTTTGAGTACGCTGACTGCAACAGTTAATACAGTATTTTCAGGACCATATTGAATAATATATATATATATATATATATATATATATATATATATATATATAAAATCACAAATATTTACCAAAATACTCACTACACTGATACAAATTTCAATATTTAATAATATTTCTTTATATATTAATATTTATTAATAATTTAATAATAAGTCATTTCATCTGAATTTCTAAGTGGAAAAAGATCAAATAAAACTCACAAAATTTTGAGTATTTGTTTCTGAACAGCGATGATAAAATACTGCATGCCAGTACTTTTTTTTTTTTTTTAACAATTTTTCTCCCAAAAAAAAAAAATGAAAGGAAAAAAAAATACAGTAATTGTAGTTTCATCTTTTTCAATTGGCAGTGATACTCTAGCATTAAATATTTAAAAAAAAAAAAATCGACAATAAAAGCCTCTTCTCTAATTAACGACTGGATGATGGCTTTGTTCTTAAAAAAGAAAAATCACCAAAAAAATTACTTTTCATTGGATTATATTAATAAACAAATTGATGCCAGTCAAGGACTAATAAATCCCTACTTGAGTAAATAAATGTTTGGTGCCTAAAATGACGAAATTGGGCTTTTTGTTCTGATTACATAATATCGTAAAATGAACACACGACCACACAGAAATGACATGTTACATGCAGGGTAGTGCGGTCTGCGTGTCCTAGCCAGCAGTGAAGGGTCAGCAGTGAGGGCCAGTACAGCAAAGCGCTCCTGCGGGGTCATTTCCCTGCCCAGGGCATCACACAGCATATGATAGACAGCCACGCTGAACACCTGAGGGCCCAACCACACACACATACGACAGGAGAGTATTTATATTAATAGTAGTATCGTATTTAAAGAAAAAGGAGATACAAGCTAACCTTTCGAACGTGCCAATTTTCCAGTGGGGTTTGTTTGGGACTGCAAGCTTCCTCCAGATTGTGTCTTATTTGAGGCTTTTGGCCATGCCGGTGGTCATGAAAGGAAGCTACCACTTTGGACAGAGCACGCATGATAGCCTTTGCTTTCTCACTGAAACGAAGACTTTCCTATGAAAAGAAAGGAATAAAACATTACAGAGTAGTTATTCTGTACTCAAAGTGCAACATATAATCACACAGAGCTAGACTGTGGACAAAACTCATTGAATGAGAGCATATCATGGAAATGTGACTTGCTTGTATACAAACAGTGTTGTCTCTGGGATGCCTACTCACTCAAAAAGTGTGAAATTAAACAACCAAGTACATTCCGTATTCATTTCTTAAATGTGTTTTGAAGCTGGGTGATCCAGAGCCACTTTCAAACAACAGCCGGACTGCACTGTCTCAATCAGGCTAAGACGGGGGGAATAAAAATAAATAAAATAGAAAAAAAAAACCTGTGATATAATTTTTAATTCTTGTTATATTTTGATGAAAGCATTTCACTTTCTCTGTGATGACTGTAGCTGTTATTCTCTTCCCATTAAAAGAATGGTACTGGTTGAGGTTAGTCAAACATCTTTTCAACGCTGACGTCAACAGTATTCATAGTATGAGTGTATTTCATTTAACTGTGGGTTATTTTTATCATGTAGTTTTGTGAAGGGCAAATCAATTAGTATTATGAGTAAGAAGGAATAAAAAGACTATTTTAACATTAAAAATTCCCATTTACTTTTTTTTTCATTTTT
The DNA here is from genome assembly GCF_051991245.1 of Festucalex cinctus. Lineage (NCBI taxonomy): Eukaryota > Metazoa > Chordata > Actinopteri > Syngnathiformes > Syngnathidae > Festucalex > Festucalex cinctus. Next base: position 9,038,166 of record NC_135431.1, read on the forward strand.
AGATAATTTTAACATAAACCTACCAAATAAACCGTATCATACATATTAATTAGTCTAATTAGTCTAATAAAGCCTATTTGAAATGCATAATCCTCAGGCTTGTGTATTTAATATTAATAAAGTATAATTACTCTGATTTAATAATGAGAGTATTTGAGTATTTATTTATTTGAAATTCCATTTGTTTTTTGTTTTTTTTTTGTTTTTTTTTTGTTTTTTTACATCTTTGGGGGGAGGAATGAACTGAATACGTCCCAAAAATGTAAAAATAAAAAAGTAATTATACTTTAATACTATATACATAAACCTGAGGATTATGCATTTCAAATAAGTGGGTGTTATTAGACTAATGAATATGATTCATATAAGGTTTATTTGATAGGTTTGTGTTAAAATTATCTTTAAAAATAAGTAAATGGGAATTTGTTATGTAAAAAAAAAACAAAAAAAACATTCTTAAAAGTTAGGCTTAACTATTCCTTTGGGTGCACATAACACTTAATCACCGAAAACCAGTCTTTGTAATGTAACAGAATACAAATACTGCAATTTGTGGATTTTCACATATCACTTTAATTCATCATTCATATTTGTGGCTATGTTTACCCTAAGCATCTTTGCCACTACAAAATATCCGAATAAATTGTTCATTGATACAATGCCTGAACTCCCAAGCAGAAAAAGACAGAGTAGTCCAATCTGTTGTTGCAGGGATACAAGAAGAGGGAAGGAAATGAAAATGAGCTTGCGTGATTCACCTTGGTACAGAGCGACATAATGGCATCCTCCTCCCCGAAGGAGAAAGGTGTTTTGCTGCACAGGTGCACATGGTAGCCCAGCTCTGCGTACGTGTGGAAGGACAAAACATGGCGCCTAAAGGTGGAAGAGGAAACATGCAATCGTGATTTGTTACTTTTTTCTGTTTTTTTGTGAACCCAGCGGCAGCTTTTGCGGGCTTTCCAAACAGTGACACTAACTACTAATGAAGCAGAACATTCTGTACCACGTGAAAGGCTCTGGCTGATGAGTACAACGCTAATAGCATTCACAAGTGTAGCTTACCAAGGGGATCCTAATGTACACAGCATGAAGCTGAATGGGTAATGGCTAATGACTACCATGGAGATTCCCAGAGAAGCTTGCCTACAAACTTGTTCCTAATTCTCGCTGAACAAATGTTTTATGATTGTGATTATTTCCTCATGGGGGAAAATGATGTGGAAATTAAAACTTGGAAGCTTCACAAAACGAACCATGTTCCACTTTGGAGATTGCACAGCGATTTGAAACATGCATGTAAGCGACACGGAGCGTGCCCCAGTCAAGGAAGCAGACTGGCATGTTCTCCGAAGCACTAAGCTGAGTTCACAGTCTGGTCAGTCCTGAGGAAAAGTGGAACTCCATTTCCACGGCTCCATTAGCTTTACATAATTCAGCGATCGCATACTAACTCGGCGGATGAGCACCAGCAGGCGCAGTATAGAACAGACGGCACACAAAATTGAGATTATGACAGATAAAGGGAAAGACTATCGACGGATGAAAAGACAGGAAAAAGGCGCAATTGAAAGAGACAGGGAGGTGACAAAGGAGAGCATTGTTTTTCAAGTAAATGATCAAGGCAGGACAGCATGTCTGAATAACAAATGACAAACTAATTAGAACATAGTGAAGCACATACAAATGAGCTGGTTTGAATGAACAAAATAAGCAAGCAGTGTGCTATGGGCAGATGGACCTAATAAAAGAGACTATATATACACTAAATGTGAGCGCAGCACCTGGCTCCATAAACCAGACCTTCTGCTATTGGTCAAGGCAGTGCCCATTAAATACACACGACTAAAGCCTTTTGCTACTACTTGCATCATTGACAGTATGCAGCCATTCATCTATGTTTGAACGAATAAGAGCTTAAGTATTTTCTCTTTTTCTTTTCTATGAAAAGCTCTCCATCGTAATCTGTAAAGAAAAGGCATACATTCAAGTAACAGGATCACACCATTTGAAATGAACGACCTAAATTTAGCAGCATTGTGTCATAATGCTGAGCTAATTCGTGATTATGTGCAAGCGTGATGCTTAGAGGAGGATTGTGGTTTGTGTGGATACTGTGCATGCATGTTAGGTTCATTGAATACTGCATTGTCCATAGGTGTGATTGGTTATTTGTTTGGGATTGCCTGCCTAAAATCAAAGGTGATAGACTCCAGCTAACCTTTAAGAAAACACAAGTATGAAAATGCTTGAGTTTTGAGGTTGCAAGAGTTGCTCATGACCTCAATACTTGAGTTTTTTTGCGTGTCTTCTTCACAAGATGGTCCCAGGTGGAGAGTGTGAACACAGAATGTGTCCTTACCCTGCAGGTAGGTCAAGTACGGTGGCTTTGGAGCAGTTGGTCTCGATGGTGACGATGGGCGGCTGACACTGTCTGCTCTTCCAGTGGAACGGGGCGGCCTGGAGAAGGGCGGGGCAGCGAGGTGCTGAAATTTTATTGGCTAAGAGGGCAGAAAAGAATGTAATCGACATACAAATATGCAGAGCATAATCACTTACATTCACTTGCCGCACATATTGACTAATACAGCGGTGCCTTGAGATATGACTCATTCATTACTTGTCTGATACTCACCATCTTTTTTCTAATGAAATTAATTAAAATGCCATTACTGTAATCAGTTACAGCCCAGAGGCAAACAGATGTTTACATTCATCGCTACTCATCAGTATGACACTAATGTCAATGGTTCTTCACAGAGGGTAAAGAATATGACTGTATTGTTATATTGTCATTGAACATGTGTGTGACTGTTTGTGTTATATGAGAGGGATATAGAACCACAGCATAGATGCTAATTAGCTAGCAAACTGAAAGGCTAAGCTATATGTGGTCAACAGTAAAATTAAGCTGAGCGTGTCAGTAAATGTAATTTACTGTCACCATACAGCACTTATCAAAGCAAAAAAAAAAAAAAACGTGTTCCGAATAACGAGTCAAGTTACTCGTATCTCAAGGCATGACTGTACCTGTATATACACAATTGAAGGTTATGACCTTTAAAACACATTTATATGTGGGATAAATGCACGTGACTGCTTACTACGGTCTAGTTCTCCCCAGCGAAGCAGGCCAGAGAAACTGATGAGGATCTGGGAAGGATGCAGGCTGTCCACGCACAAGTAGTAAGTCCCTCGCGCATATGAACACTGGGAGATACACACACGCGCACACACACACACACACACACACACACACACGGGGCAACTTATCAGTAGGAAGGCAGACAAGAAGGAGAAAATAGAAGCACTGCAAGCCACAAGGAGGGGATGATGGATCAACTGATAGAGGCTTGGCTTAATGGAAGAGAGGGCCTGAAGAAGGGTAGGAGTGTGGAGCAAGTCAGACGAGATAGACAAGACAAAGCAAAAATACAAGGAGAGGGGCAGCAACAACGGTGATAAAGGAGACGACAAGGGAGGTGGGAGGGGTTGATGCGGACGTGTTTGGAATGACAAGCAGACCCGTCCCTATCCAAGCAGTTATGCAAACACTCCTCCACAGACAAACAGACATCTTGAGAGTCTATTTATGACACCAAAAAATATGGCCTTGCTCAGGGGTAGGCAATCGAGAACTCGTGCTAGTCTGAATTTGAATACTAGCTTTACTTGCATGGCACCAGGGATCAAAAAGTTTGGAAGGCAATTTGCCATTAAGTCTTAATCAAAATACTTTGGAAGATTCCAAATTGTCCATAGATGTGATTATGAATGCTAAATGAATGTGGGTCCTATGATGGTTAAGCGAATATGTCCCCCACTTATTTACTGACACCCAAATGAGGACAATCAGCATACAAAATGGACTTGGGCAGTGTGATTGGAATTGTTGGAGAGGTACTTGACAGCTTCCTGGGTAGGAATAGGTGCCTAAGAGCAAGGCATTGCATTCCCCCTCCGCGGTCTCCACACGTATGCAATCACCTCAAGCCATCATCATAATCATTCCCAACTCAAAAAAACGCATGTACCTTGAGAAGAGACTTCTGGGCATGGTGTTGGTAAGTTTCTGGGTTATGGAACACCAACAAGCGACTAGGGAGAAAAACACTTTTTCAAAAGGTGCCATTAACGTGTTTTTTTTTTTTTTTTTTTGGTTATGGATGTGCGTGTGTATGTTACCAAAAACATTTAGGAAAGTCCTCCAATTCCACCCAAGCCTCGGGTAGTACAGGTTTGACTATGGGTTCCTTTTTTACACTCTTAGGTGGATCTGTAAGGTTGGACAAAAACCAAAGGGATTAAATTCATTTTTATGTCATTATTTATTATTGTCACTATTTATGAAGCATGGGGTTCTGGCACATTGCAATTAGATGTTTTAAAAAATAGCACAATAACCCTTACATATGGCCTACAGATACAATAGGAACCTCACAAAAGTCGCTGCTTGGGCAAAGCAGCTATGAAGGGCCCTTCAAGCTGAGTATGATTTAAATGCCACATATCTTGTGAAAACAAAATGCCTTCCCTTTAGAGACTCAAAGTGAGTTATCGTCAAATCATTATCTTAAACAGTGACCGGAATTGGCCCAACTCCCGCCTAATGGCATCCTTACTCCCACTCACCAACTCCCACTTTAACTCAAGGAATCTGGAGTCCAAGTCATACAGACATATGGACACAAGACACACACCTGATCCAATGAGACACACGCACATACAACACACGGGCAGCAGAGTCTCTGATGCTGAGGAATGGTTGTCCGTTCACTAAAGCTGCAGGTGTTACTAAGCAACTGAACGAGGGCAGTGAAAACTGGCCGGCTGTCTAAAGGCATCATTTCAGCGCAGTCTCGTTGCAAGTGTCTTGGCCAACTAAAGGAGGCGTGCAGAGGAAGATGGAAAAGTAGGTGATTGTTGTCCTGGGGAAAAAAATATTTGTGGAACCCAAAAATTCAAAATGCATATTTGCCAGACAGGGAGAATTACAGTAAAATAGTTACAGTAAAATAGGGTGAGTGTCATTTTCCTAGACAGACTGGCGTAATTAAATAATGGCTATTTGATTTAATCGACCTGGTACAACGTCAATTTTAACTCCTAAAAATGGGACAGTTCATGAGTGCGGACTGCTCGGAAGAAAAAAAAAACAGAATTGAGGATAGACTGATTACGGCCGGACCGATTATCTGCGCCACTATTCAGCATTCTGCCTATAAATTAATCTGTTAGGTACCAAATTCATGGTCAGTGTATTGCAAATACAAATACAGTAAATAGGATGTTAGAGGAAGTAGAGTTCAAACAAAGTCAATTTATTGGAAGTTTGTGAGAAATTAAATTGGTGATTTTGTAATTATTAGTACAATAATGGGAAGTCAGAATACAATTATTAATTATGTCATTGTGATAATTTTGTAGTTTGTGTTTGAACATCAAATATATTGTTACAACTCTGGTACTACCTAGAAAATTTCCAGTTTTACTTTATACCCCCATTCCGAGTATAAAAAGATGCTCTTGAATTCTAGGCAATAGTGTTGATAAATTGTGACAAATGAAGTCACTTATCAAAAGTAAAGTGTTGTTCTTCTACTTATTACTTCCTAGAATGCCAACAATGGTTTATAAAACTTTTCATGTACAGGTAATAAATGAGTTCTGATGGCCAGATTTTGAACTGCTGACATTTGCATTGGTGGCTCGGGCATCTGGTTCGGACGCCTCCTGGACGTCTCCCTGGGGAGGTGTTCCGGGCATGTCCCACCGGCGGGAGACCCCGGGGGCGACCCAGGACACGCTGGAGAGACTATGTCTCTCGGCTGGCCTGGGAACGCCTTGGGATCCCGCCGGAGGAGCTGATTGAAGTGTTTGGAGAGAGGGAAGTCTGGGCTTCCCTGCTAAAGCTGCTGCCCCCGCGACCCGACCCCGGATAAGCGGTAGATGATGGATGGATATTTGCATTGTATCCCAAAACAAATTGTGTTTAACGTGAGGCTCATTCCATAAATCTGTCATGTGTAGCGTATGGAAACCTTTCAAATGAAATTAGAATAAAATGTAAAGATTCCTTCCCATTAATCCCCAAAACTTGACTTCAGGAAAGGAATTCTTGCGTTTACATCGTGTCAATCATTCACTTTTAATTGCAAAGCAGCAACGTTTACCAATGGCTTCAACGGCGTCATCGTCCTTCTTCTTGTCCTCTGCGGGAACCTGAAGGGACAGAAAGCGAGAGAGAGCGAGAAGGAGTGAGCAGTTGAGTTGTAAAAGCATCCAGAAGCACACCCCAGAGACCCGCCTCAGACTCCTCTGGTGACTCTGTGACAGCTGTGGTGGTACGCCGTCCCCACTGATCACCACAGGACAGGAGACAGGGTTTAATATGACAAGGGCTGCTCCTCCCCTGCTGCTGCTCGACAACACCACCAGGGAATAGTGCTGCTAATTTACTCTGACTGTCACTAACAGATGAGGAGTTATTATGTTGTTGTTTGGCATGTTAATTCTGTTCGGGGGGTGGATTACTCAACTGCTCTGATTTCATGTTCATTTGCCCGACAAATAATTCAATTTTCCTAATTAGTCATTAGCAAATTCCATCATATTGTGTCTGAGCAAGCTGAGAAATTGTTGAGTAATTGGCGCCTTGGGATACAAGAGAACCGAACACAAGAGTTTATGAAGATACAAGTTGTCATTTGTCTTCTTTTGGCTTAACAATGAACAAATTCATCAAAAAAATATCTTCAAGATGTTTAATGGCAGTCCCAGAGTGTTTACTGTCAAATCAAACGTAAAAAAAATAAAAATCGCACACTAGCTTAATGCTAATATATAACAACGCCATGGACATGCTAATAGTTCACATTGATAGTTAGATATCTCATCAGCAAGCTCTGCAGAAGCTTGATAATGACCCTTAACTTTAGAATAAGGTGTTTATTTGTTTTTTATAAAGCACAATATAGAGTTATATATAACCTCATCTAAAACACACACTTTCTTTTTGTCCTCTTTGGGGGAGGCTGGAACGGAATAATGGCATTTCCATTCATTCCAATGAGGAAAGATGATTTCAGATACAACTAGCATGTCACGGAATGAAATAAAAACTCATCTCAAGGCACTTCGGCATGGGAAAGGGCAACATGGTTGTGTGAAAAAGCCACATTCAAGCGTAGGGGATGGTATGCATCCATTAAATTTCCACAACACTTCATCTGAAATGTTCCTCTTCAAAAGTACAGAGTGGCAATCCTAGTGGAAGTCCAACAGATTATTCAGCTCTTGACGACAACGCAAGCTTCCTGGGCAAGACTGATGACTCATAACGTGTGCGCGCGCTTGTGTGTTTGCGTGAGTCACTCCTTATTTGAATAAGCAGGGGGGGGGGGGGGACTTACACAGAAATGAAGCCTCATGATTAGGAGGCACACTTAACCTCTCCAGCACATGCTTCTATGTAAAATTCAATATCACAAGTATGAAATGAAAGCAGCCACTAATGTAATATAAATCATAATGCTCAAAGCAAGCATATGACGAGCATAGCAGACTGTCTTCACCCAGCATTCCTTTCTACAATGCAAACAGATGCATAGAACCTACCTATCATGTGAGACAATCCACAACCAATTTTTTTTTTTTTTTTTTTTTTTTTTTACAATTTTTCCTCCAAATCAAGTTTCTCCACCCATGACGCAAGCTGTGTGAACATCAGGAGACACTTTAAAGCATCTCCATGACTAAAAATGTTTCTATTGTCTCTGTGGTAGTAGCACAAATTAGGCAATGCCATGGTAAAGAAAGCAGGTGCAGCTATTGTCCTAGCGCTCATTCACATGAAAACTCTGAATAATTTCAGCAAGACAAGAAATAGTATGTTGACAGGGACATGATATTAAAACTTAAAATAAACCATTTTAATTGGTGGTATTATACCTTCGAGGTATCAGTGCATAAATGAAAACAAATAGTTTGTCCTATCCACTCACAGCCTGCTGGTCTTCCGTGACAGATCTCCCATGCACGACTCCTGAGTTTTTAATCTGCTGCCTCCTGATTAGAAAGCTATTTTTTGTGACCAAATCACAGTCCTGGACCGAAAACTGGAAGAAAGACTATTTCTTTAATCCCAGACTTCCTGGAGCTTTATTTGACGAAGCCAGCAGAGTTAAGTCTCTTCTCCCCGAGTGACTTTCTCTATATGTTCTATTTTCCTCTGCTCCACTGATGTTTTCCATTTCTTGAATGAAAGAAATAGAGCAAAATCAAATCTTTACCTATTTGTACTGGACCTCGAAGGCCCGTCTAGTAAATGGAACAGCACAGAAGACCTTCGGTGATTAACCACATTCCGAGAATAGTCGAGGTTAAGGCGGCGTGCTTGCATAAGGGGCCTAATTCTTTAAAGCACATTAAACAGGGAGGAAAAAGAACCATTGGGGGTATTAGGAGCATCATGTGACACCACCATCTCTTCTTTTTTAATCCTGGCGGGGGGGCTCAGCGCAGATGTTGATTCTTTTGGCAAGAGTTGATAGAAACAGAGGGAGGGGTCAAAGCATCAAAAACGCCTTCTCACATCGACTACAGCAGATTCACGATCCGCCATGCGCAGTGGTGGCACACACTAATCGACAGCTTGTGCCCATGCTGCCCTGGTGTAACCTCGCTATAACTGGTCCCAGTTACACAAGAGTGCGATTCATCTAAACTATTCTCTGTATGCTGAGAGTGATGTGTAATAATAACCCCACCACCACCACACACCCTCAGGAGACATAGACACTGATGGCTCACCCTCTAATTGCACTGCTTTTCTTTTTTTTTTTTCCTCTCCATCTGTACGATACGCCACCTCTTGCCATTACGACCGGCCGCGACCGCCAGAGATTCTATTTCCACATCTCAGTTTCTAGCTCGGCTGCTTTTCCCTATTTTTCATTCGCTCTCTTTTTCATTAGCCAAAGCGCTGCCCTCCTTATTCCGCGCAATCTTTGTCGGTTTCGCTCCGCTGCCGCCACCGCTGTTGTTGTTGTTGTAAACCCATCGGTCTCATCTCCCATCTATTGCTGGCTCTCTCTTTGTTGCAGATGTGCCCCTGGTCACTAGTGGCCTGGCTGGGGGACAACAGATGTGACTTTGAGGCTGGGTGATGGCTGCCTTGTTGTCACTGACATAGAAAGCCTACGTGATGGGCAGTGCATGGATGCGAGGCTAAGAGCCAAGTTCTGAGATCTCAAAACATAAGATAAAAATAAATAAAAAATAAATTTACAAAATGACTTTTCAGTTCGCAGAATGCAACGCAATGCATTTAATTAATGAAGTTACAAGGACATTAATTCTTCTCATATGTGTGTTTGTGTTATCAGTAGTTGAATGTTTGACCTATGTTGCACTGTTTTTATTTTATTTTTGTGTGTAAAGTAGTGAAATCCGGGTCAATTCATTGCACAACTTGTATTGCTAATCAAGGCATTGCTTGTAAAAATTAGTATTAGTTTTATTTTGAATGTCCTAATTAATAAATGTAATTATAGATCCAGTATAAGGACACAAAGCTGTGCTATAAATTTATGCATCATAAATAATGAGGCCAATGTCACTTGTGTATAAATTAGGGATAGACCGATAATCGGCCCCGGCCGATTATCGGCGCCGATATTTGGCATTTTGACAAATATCGGCATCGGCCATTTTTTGAATCTGAAGGCCGATAAAGCTCACTGAGCAGGGGATACTTGCGAACGTAGCGAATTTGGGGTTTTCATCAGGATTTGTAAGATGTTCGCAGTCAGTTTTTATTTGTCGTAAACATATTCACACAATTTTTCACCGCGAAAATCTTTTTGAAACGTTTTTACGAACCCTAACAAAAACCCCAAATGAGCTACATTCACATGAATTTGTTACTCAGTGAGAAATTATATATAGTTTGAAAGAATTCCCCCCCCCCCCCCCCTCCCCATTTTACTGCAAATGAATATCGGCTTGAAATATCGGTTATCGGCCGACTTGACTACAAATAATCTGTATCGGCCTTGAAAAAACCATATCGGTCTATCACTAGTATAAATGCCGCAAATGGTTAGTGTACAGAAAGGCATGGTGGATGATTTTGGCCGACGTTTGAAAGGCCATAATCGGCCCGGCCCTAAAATAAAAAAAAAAAAAAAAAAAAGTATAACATAATAAAAACTGTGAGCATGTCAGATTGCATAAATTATGCCACCCGTGAGAGTACTGTAATAAGAAGTACCTCGACCTCCTCAACTATGGCTTCAGAGTTGGCGTCACTTTCAGCAACATCGGCATCAACGGGCTCACGGCCTTCATTCTCCGCTCCCTCTGGGATGGACTCCAGCGGCGGCCTGTAGGGATGCTTCTTCGGAATGGTCCATTTGTCAACTCTGATGCAAAAAAAAATAAAATAAATGCATGTTTGTATGCATCATGACACAAGTGCATCATATGCCGAGACGTTAGCAGCAATTGACTGTGTCGTCTAGAGATGAGTCAGGCGTCACATTTGTGTCTACAACGCAGCTAAATGAATAAGATGGTAGATATGATTCATCCTTAGAAAATAATTCAGAGCATACACACCGCTCTGTCGAGGGGCTAGGCGGGCTCTTGACATGTTGGTCGATGAAGGGGCTGGCGATGGCGATGAACTCCTCAGGTTCGGGCAAAGGAATAACTGTGATAAGGGGATCAACACAACACATCACACCCACTCTTTATCCAATTTCTTGCATGAATGATGTCAGACATAATCTAGTCACTACAGTATTCTCACTATCTCCCAATGCTGTATACCCTCTGATGCACAGCTCCTCCCGATTTAGAATTTGCTACGCGCTCTACTCATATTTATCCATGACATTCACCTACACCGTATCACAGAATTTCACAAAATGGTTTGATATACGCCTCTGTGTTCCCAACCCCCCCTGCCCTGTCTGTTCTCGTTCCCCTCTTGCTTACTTCTTGGTTCTGAACTGATCACAGCTTTCTTCTGTTTCTTGCGGATCAGTTTCCATTGCGGCTCAGGCGGTGGCTGGTACGGTAACTCCAAGGGGCACTTTCGGGTCTGGGTCAACAGGACGACATGGCTGTGGCGCAGACAGAGGTTGTAGCGACGTAGAGCCTCTGAGGAATCAGCCTGCATGGCGGCAAAAAATTAGTCATTAACGTTACAAAATATAAACATTTTATAAGATTTAAAAGGGGAAACCAACACCAACATTCTCTTTACAATAATATGTTGTATGCACACCCACTAGTCTAAACAGCATTTAAACAGGGGGTCTAAACACGGGGGCGAATGAAAAAAAATCCCATTTGACGACTGCAGTAAAATCGATTCTGATTCTACACAACACTACTCATTCAAAGAGATTATCCAAATACAACAAAATACATACCATTTTTGTGTACACAAAAGGATCATCACGTAGCTGATTGGGATAGAAGCTGGCGCACACCACTAATTTTTTGTTACCTGGGAAATATACATAAACAATAATGAATAAAAGTCTGTCAGTTCCCAAATTATAAGAATTTCAGATGATAATGTGTCATCTTTCATTGTTTAAGTCCAGCGAGTCCTGTGAGTCCATTCGTCTCCGTGACGAGGTCAAACACAGTGTGTAGGTTATCTACAATTGGACCTAGCGCATCTCAAAACTGTATTATGAGATAAAAACCAGCTCAGGGACATTGGAAGTCAATTTAAAAGGACCACATAGAGAGTGATGATGGGAGTGCTGCTGAATTAATATACAGTGTTTTAAGAATGGAACACGGAAGCTGATCACTGTGTTGGGCTTTATGTGTGCTCAATATATGAAAAGAACAGCTGCCCTTTAACAACATAACAGGTAGTCAGGATGGAATAGCGCCAGACTGGCAGATTTGCATCCCACATGCTTTCAAGTAATTACGAGACAATTATCTTGTTATCTTGATGTTGCCGTCATGAGACGAGCACACTTAACTCGGGCGGCTCTTCTGCCCTGCACGGGTTTCACCCTGCCGCTGCTCCCTCTGCTGGTTTATTTATAGTCCGCTGAACAAGGATCGACCCACCCCTGCGCTCTATAATACATGAGTTGAGGAAAACGGGAACTGTCGCTTCAAACGACATTTATGGAAAAAGGAAAAAAAAAAAAGGCCGTGTGCCGTACCTAATCAGCAAAGCGACACTGGGAAAGCGTCAGGGTGAGCCCTTAAACAATCAAGCCGTAAAATGAAATATTCATAGTCATGCAGGATGCAGAAGGATGAAAATAGAGGTATAGACAACACTCGGCATAGACAAATTCTACTTATATCTGTAAAAGACAGAAATGGTGTTGCACTTGCGTTTGTGACCTGACCTTTGTCTGTGTCCCGATGGCTCCTGTGTTCACTGAGGGAAGAACTCCTCCTCGGGTGATGCTTCTTTTGCTGCATTTTCAAGGTTTTGTGCACGAATTCCGGGATGCTGCCTTGTAAGAAATCCCACGTTTTTCTCCGGCATACGTAGCTGGGAGGAGATTAAAGAATCAGTAGTGTGTGTGTTTTTTCCTGTGATATATTAAAAGTATGTTGCTTATATTATCCCTGAGGGAAAACCTCTAAAAACCAGGTTGTTCCTCAAAAGACATTTCCCTCTTCACCACCTCCAAAGTAGGCAAATGATCATGGCAATTTAGTGCCGCCTATCTGCCTGGGATACCTGCTGTGGAATGGGGCTCATTTGGGCAAATTCCGTAGTACTGTAGGTGTTTGGCAAAGTACGAGCTCTGGAATTCACCTAAAATGGCTGCTTCGAAACAAAATGGCTAACTTCCTGTTTCATTTCTTACATTGTCCCTAAAGAGACTTTTTCTTGACATCCACTTATGATAGAAATGGCCACCCAATTTGATGTCCACTGATGAAACTGGAGGACTAAGAAAGCAAAACTACTCACGCTAATTTACATGTAATTAATCATATCGCTCACACTGTACTGAGTAACCAGATCCTTGTAAGAAAGGTAAGACTTGGATAACTAAACGATGATTCAAATGAGGGTCAGAATCCTCCAAAACATGTATACACAGACACAATGATGAGCAAGACTATATAACAAAACTATTAGTAGTACACCGGATATGTGAGGCTCTTACTTTATTGGGCTGATTTCCGGGATCCATCCAGTAAGGTGGTGGATGAAGTTGAACTCTCCTATCTCGTCGGAAAGCTGTGACATTTTACTGAGGGGAAAACGTACGGGTGAAAAAATACGAAATGATTACAATACAAATAAAATATGAATAAATATCATGCTTACCATCTAGGAACAATACAATTTTAAAGGAATTCTCGTTTGTGCTAATGAGAAGTTAAGAGTATTGAAAAAAGTTGAGTGGTGTTTTGTCTTGACCATGTTCAAATCTTATTTCCCCATTGAAATGAATGGAGATGTCATTAATCCGTTCAAGACACCACCAACCCAGCCCCCCAAAAAATGTAATACGTTTTTAATGAGTAAAAAAGCACTTTATATTATACTTTATAAACACAAAATGATTACATAAATACAACTAATTAACCTTACCTATTAATTACCTCATGTTTGTGCTTGCAAGTCAAAATGAAACAATTGTGACAATCGACGGCTTGTATCTTGAAAATAAATTGTAAATTGGCCACCTTGTATTCTCTAAATGACAATTGCTTGAGGACTAACTAGTGCATGTGCCTCAGCAAAAAGTATTTGACACCATTTGCCGCAAAATTGCTGCATCAAGGACAAAACAGAAAATAGAGAATTTATTTATCACACTCAGAGGAAAAGATGAGCATATGAGTGACATCAAGGAAGTTGCCAAAGAAATTGCTTAAGCCACAAAAAAAAACACTCACTTTATTTATCTTGTAAAATACACAAATGTGTTTCACTAAACCTCGAAGAAGTAACATGAACATCCTAGCATTTTGAGAGCTTACAAGCACTCTTGTAGACTACAGTGTAGGACGTTGCGTATGTTTCAGTAAAAACAGATGGCCCCAATAAACTCTAATTGGCCCTCTTGGGAATTGTTGTGTCTGGTCCACAGTCATGGCACTCAAGGAAACAAATCCACTACAGAAGTTCACCAACTCAGCTTAAAATACAACTTTGCCCAGGAGACCAAAAAACAAAAAAAACAAAAAAACACCACAATGACTTATGAATGCTTCAATGGGAGAGAGAGAGAGAGAGAGAAAAATAAAAGTGTCCTTTGTTTCCTGTCTCAGATTAAAGATTAATTTGTTGGTCAACCTCCAGTGGACAGCGGAACACGCACCTTCTACACACGCCACGATGCTCCATCACTGACATGCCACCAAGTTTGACTCAAGCCAGCACAGGAATGAGGTCAAACTAAGGCCTTGTCGAGTCAGCAAATCGTGGCCGTTACATGCGTTTATGAAGAGCATTTAAAAGCCCACTAACAAATATCCACTTTTCAAGTGAGTGGGCCTGCCCACACATCAAGCTTGAAATTAAACAACCAAGTAAATTTAAAAGCTACACACTGTCAACGCCAAAAGCAGAACTGTGCTTTCGATGTGCATACTGACTAAGTATAATACAGCACATCAGATCGGCAATGAAGTCCTGCAATTGAGAAGGAAAACACAAGCCGCCATGCTAACTTTGTGGGTGATGCCAGAGAATTTAGAGCTCGCACTCGCTTTTTTAAACTCGGGGCTCAACGATTCAAACGCCATGGTAACTAACGGGAGTCGTATTCGCATGTGGCCCAGCAGTCGGCAGCCGGTTAGCAGTAGCTCCCTTGCATGAAACAGGATCGACCCCTTGAAAATGGCTACTAATGGCAAGACAAAACAACGATGTGTAAAGATTCCTGGAGTGCTTGATCCTTGGGCTATTTTGACCAAAGTATAATCACAGATATGTTGTTAAGACTATAAACTATAAATTAATTTGCATCCACCTCACTCCGTTTTTTTTTTACAGTCTAGCTAAACGTATTGTAGATTTGTCATTTCCTAATTCAACTCTTTAAAAATCAATAAAATACTGTTTATAATAAATTGCACTTTTTGACTCCATTGTAGCCACTTTTGACCATCCCACGAATTGTTTTTCCTGCTATTTACTGGCGGGAACCACACAATTTGGTTAAAAATGGTTTTGTTTTGGTTTTATTTTTTTAATGGGGTGGTTCTGCCTGATAACACTGTTTCAAGACAAAGTAGCAATTTCTTGGAATATTCTTAATTTTCCGAAAGAGGCCACTAATAAACTGAAAGAATCGTAAAGTTAAATTAGTAGTAAAAACACATGACTACAAATGCTTAGCCCTTATTCAAAAAAAAAAAAATACTGAAAAAAATGGCACTCACTTTCTGTTGACATCGTCACTGAGAGGCCTTGTATTATTCACTTTGAGGAGCGCCTTGGCCAACAGCATGGGCCACAGCTCTGTCCGACAGCTGGACGCCGGCAGCAGCAGATTGTGGTCTTTGTCAAACGGCATGGAATCATCCACTATTATCTTCCTCCAGCAACCCTGAATGCACAGAGGAAAGACTGTTTTTTTTTTTTTTTTTCTTTCCAGACTCAACTGCTGGAAACAAACAAACAGTGAGTTTGTGCTTTAGCACACTGTGTGGTGTCAGGACCTGTCTGGGGTGGTGTTCTGTGCGAACAACATTGCATAGAGGGGAGAGCTGCACAGGCGGGCGTTAATAACCTGTTCACAGCTGCGCCTGTCTACTACCCGAGCGGTACGTGATGCAAGTCTATACAGTACGGCTTTCGTTGGTGTCAAGCTACTGCCCCGTGGAAGATGGCAGAATCAAGCGCCCAAAAGGACAGAACATTAAATATTGCCAGACTAAACCAGTAGTGATAATTCTCCAGCATCCAGGCCGCGGTTATCCGAGGGAGGGTTAAATCGAGGGCAACTGGATTTGGAGTAGTGTATACTTGACTTCCTGAAGGCTTCTCCTTACTCCAGTTGCATTTAATCCAAAGCTCCCTTACTGTGAAGAACGGTGTGAGAAACAGAAAGAAAATGATAGTGATAGTGTGGATTTAAAAAAAAAAAAAAAAAAAAAAAAGACCATGAAAGAATGAGATGCTTGAGGCAGGGAAAGGAGCGGTTGACAAGCAAACAATCAGGCCGGTGAAGGAGCTGGAACTTAACGCCATCACAACAACCCCGTTTGCG
Source organism: Festucalex cinctus (assembly GCF_051991245.1). NCBI lineage: Eukaryota > Metazoa > Chordata > Actinopteri > Syngnathiformes > Syngnathidae > Festucalex > Festucalex cinctus. The sequence goes on from NC_135431.1 coordinate 9,054,395, forward strand.
TGCTATGGTTGACCCGGCGACCACGGTTTCATGTTTTAGTCAAACGGAGATGATGATGTAACACCATATTTTAACGGCATTCCATTCTTTTGCTGATTATCAAGGAGAATTCGACATAGAGACAAACCGAGGGTCCATTTTCCGCATGAGAGATACTCACCATCCAGAAGAGTCGGACCAGGTATTTCCCATAGACATTGAAGAGTGGCACGTGGCCTTTCCCCGTCTTGCACAGTGAATAGATGTGCTCCCAAGGTTTCCAGCCATGTTGGTCTGAAGATCCCGGGTGGTGAAACACTTTCCAAACAATGTAGATCTCGCTGATGATCCACCTCATTATCTTAGGCAGAGAGAGAACAATATGCAAATATGTTTTTGAATAAAGATACCACCATCCGTGTCCTTAATTTAAGCAGTGGTGTGCAAACTATGGCCCGGGGGGCCATTTGTGGCCCTCCATCCATTGTTAAAACACATTTATTAGTCGCACATATTATTTTTAGCATATGCCATGGGCCACTTATTTGCTGTAGAGCTTTTCTAAATGCGACAATGAACTATTTAGAATTAAACAAGCACCATTTCTCTTCATGACACTGTGCGAATCATCAGAAACTTTTTAGAAAAAATTTGTTTCTGCGTCAAATTGTGAAAATATCACATGAATGATTCCCAAATAACTGCTTTAAAGCGCTAGGTGGCGGAGTGGTACCGTCGCTTGCCTTCGATGCAGGCGGGGTGGGTTCGCTTCACCACCCGGGAGACCATGTTTGTATGTGCACGCGTTTGTATGAGTGAGTGTACTAAAAATAATAATAAGAATAATAATAATAATAATAATAATATATGAATACATATATAAAAAAATTAAAGTAACTGCTTTAAAGTGACCATGTATAATAGTTGATTACTAGATGTTGCTATATCATAGAATGCAGTCGAAGCACATGCATTTCGAAGCACGCACACTACGGTGGCTCAGCGAGAGCACACTTCGCAAGCCTATCACCAATTCTTAATTTGCGTGGGCGAACGAAGCCCGGAGATCGACGCCGGAAGGCCGAGCGAGCCGGATTTAGCCAGAGTAGCTAACAAGAGCGGCTAGCGGGAGAAGCTAGTACAGTAGTTGCATGTTGTTCAAATCATGAGTGGGTTTTTAAATTAAATGAATTATTAGCTCACCACTAGATGGCACAAAAGATTACACACGGTCACTTTAAAAATGTTCAGTCAAGAACAGATTGCTCCTGTTTTGGTGAATGGAGAGATGGGATTCAGCTGCTATTAAGCGCAGGGGCTGTACTGATTTTGGCTTGATAAATTGAAAGGGGAAAAAAAATCATTCAAATTGAATCCTTCGATTTTTCTGGCGCTCTGAGGAAAAACTGTAGGCCCCTGATCTACCATCTACATTCCCCTTGCCAATGACTAATGAATTAAAAAAAATTGTGTATACTAACCTCACTGCAAAGCAGATGTTGGTTGGGGGACACCAGGTCAAAGCTCAGTGTATTCTCAACAACTGTTGGCACCTAAAGTAACACATGGGTGGAAATGAGTGCAGTCATACAACACAGTGCTGTGCAGCACTCACAGGTAACCTTTTTAAAGTTGACACCAATGTGTGTCCTACTTAACACTTCCCCGGGGGGCCTTTGCTGGTCTTAGCCTCACTGTGATACTCCCCTGACTGCCATCACTGCGATGAACATTCTACAAGCACCTTAATAGACTCCAAAGAATGACTAATTAAATATTAACAATTGTGTTCGCTGATGGTGACAGAGATCAGCAGAGGGTCAAGGGAGGCCGTGTTTTGCGCGTAGAAGATGACCTCAATGAGTTGGCGCTTCAGTCGATGAAAAAGGCTTTAGAAATGAGAGATGAAGAGAGACGACATCTCGCGCAGACTGGAGACGGCGGGAAGCGATTGCGATTGGCCTCGGCTCCCCGTCGCAGGGATTTAATTAAACTCTATTGACGGCAGGAGTGAAAAGGCCGATTGCAATCTGCCAATGGCTTATTCAAAGAAAAAAAAAATAGAAGGCCTTCAAGAATCGCACAAACTGAGGGATGTGGAAGTGAAAAGTGCTGCAATTAAAACATCATTGAGGAACCATAAAGACCATGTTTCCTCATGTCGAGGCTGAGGGTGTTTGTTTTCCCAAGTGCAGGGAGTGCCAGGCATCTATTTGGGGAATGGGGAGTAATTTCTATCCATCCATTTTGTAAAGCACTTTCCTAGGCTAGCCACACATCGAGCGACATGGCCGAACGCAACTGGAGAATCGCAACAAAAATGCAGTCGGAAACACCCACACAAGTAATTAACTTCAGCGCTGTGGAAAATCTGGGACCCCTGGCGTTTTGTTCAAGAAACACTGTTTTGACATACATCCTGGTATATCTAAAGGGGAAGTCAACCTTCAACATTTCTTGATAACATCTTATATGTGACCCCACTAGTCTTAACATGACATTCTGATGAATATTACATTTGAAGAATATGAGTTGTGCAGCCGTTTTTATCCATCTCAGGGGGCGGCCATTTTGCCACTTGCTGTAATCTGTTTACTGAAGCTGAGCTCTGATTGGTTCTTACCTCAGCCCTGAACAACTGTGATCACATTTTCATTCAACAGCAAGAGGCGAAATGGCCATCTTCTGATATTGACAAAAACTGATGGATTTTGCTGCTCGACTAATATTCCACTTATGCGATATTAACCAGAATGTCATATTTCGACGAGTGGGGCTGCATGTAACATATTGTCAAGAAATTTGGGGGGTGGAGACTTTTAAAGGTGGAGTTCAGTGTGGTGAAAAAACAGTAAAGGAGCAAAGGAGACTAGTTCAGTTTCTTGACCGATTAAACTAGGGTTAATTCGTAACTAAAGTTAAAAAGGACTTGGAAAGCTCTCTACTTCCTGTCAAGGGATATAAAGGTGTTGTTTGAGGCATGGATGGCTGCAGATGGACAGCATCAACGTTAACATTCCCATCGGGTCATCGGGAAACTTGATTGGCTATCTTATACTGTACTTAATTGATTATATACTCCATAAAAATACAACATCAAACCGGTAACATTTAATTTTTGGCAATACTATATTATGAATATGTTCTGCTAGCAATGTAGCAGCCTGTCCGGTGTGCACTTTTGCATTTTAGTTGTAAGGTTTACCATGTTGACAAGAAACTCCATAGGGCGCCTCCAGTACTGCACATTCAAAGAAGCCGGAAGGCTTATTTTTCCCTCTGGATCCTCAAAGAACAGCTGTAGCTGTAACAGAAACATGCAAACTAATGTCATTATTTGATATGTCTTCCGCTTTAGTTTAAACACTGTTTCTTTTACATTAGGAGGAGGAGCCTTCTTTGGATCTTCTGCTTTGCCTGAGTCCCATTTCTCCCTGTAGACGTCACCATCATTCCACTCAGGCCACACATCGTCCAAGCTATCAGTGGAAGTGACTGGTACTGAACATACTCTGAAATTGGGAGAGGAAGTCAGACTTTCTGCCACAGAGTCAGCCATTTTAGTTTGGTCTGAAGCTATACTCATTGGGTTAACATAGTTGGTGGGGGAGTGAAATATTTGACACACGGTTGCTACTTCAACTGCCCAGGAAACCCATCCATCCATCCAGTTTCTGTAGTGAAATTCTAGACAGGTATTCACACTCACAGAACAATGAACTATTTAGAATCTTCAATGAGCCTAAGTCAAATTCAGAACCTCAGAACTGCGAGCAGATGTGCTGAGCCTGACCACTATGTCACTGAATTTAGAGTATTCAAGTAGTCAAACCTAACACGCATGTTTGTAAAAGGTGGGAGCTCTCACAAGAGGACAGGGATACTCATTTGTGATGTATACACACACACACACACAAATAAAAAAAATATACAAAAAAAAAACAGACAAAAGTTATTTTTTTGCGTCATTCTTGATTCGTTACAGCCATCTATATTGCAATTCCAACCTTTTCAGTTACTTTTCACAACAAAACACACCTGTTTGACATCTTCAAACGAACTATAGTAAAAACAAATGTATGAATTTACACATATATACATACAAAAGAGTTTTGGCAACAGTGTGGAACTGCTACATAAAAAATGTTGCACGGAGCTTATGAATAAATTGGGTTTGTGCTACATCTTGATAATAGCAGGAAAACACAAACTCACTCTGTCGGGACGTCAGATATTTTGCTGGAAGTGGACTCCCTTTTCTTGTACTGGCCTTTGGACATTGTGTGTCAAGAAAATCCCCCGTCGTGATACGTCCTTCAATATCGCCCCTCTACCCTGGAAAGTTGGTCAGACTAACAAAAAAACTAGCCAACGCCATTTTCCCAATAAGCAATTAATGGCGAACCGAATGGAATTTTGAGACTTACTTGTAACATGCAGTTAACTAAACGCAACGTGAAACCAAACTCACTTAGTGCGCTGGTCAGATAAAGATACTTTACTCGTTATTTTGTATTTAAGTCGCTGACATGAAGTAGTATTCGTTGTGTTAATTTCCTAACGAGCCAGCACGCAACAGGTGCGTAGCGTACCCTTTTCCGGTCTAGCACTGAAATGTTTTGTGCGTTTCCAGGGTAACGTAGGCGGAGTCTTGACTTCACGTCTTTTGGTACTGTGCGGAAGTCTGCTTTTGCCTCGTTATTATAACAAAAACAAAATATCAAGTGAATAAATACAATTCAATAAATAAATTGGAACAGAGATTTTGGTTTTAAGATGGTTCTTCCTTAATAAACTGAACAAATAAATACAACATAGTAAAACTACTTTGTGTGTAGATATTTTTTGTTTTAATTTGGCTGTATTTATATTTTGAAATAATTACACGATTAATCTATATTGTATTGTATCACATCGAGTATATTGTTCATATACTCTTATTTTTCTGTTTGTTTTAAAAAGCATTTTAATATGACTGCTATATAACAAAATCCCTAAAAATAAAACAAACCCTTTCATAATGACGTGAATATGCCGGTATAATGATGGGGTTGATTAAAAAATAAAAAATAAAACTTTACGGGTAATTAAACATTTGTAATAATAATACAAATAGTGATTAAAGTACGCACAATAAATGCCCTTAATTTAAAAATTCTTCCAAGCAATTTATATATAATGTTCATAATTAACCAAGTTTCATAACTGCAATCACTATAATGGCACATAAACATCAGCAATGCTGTTGTATTGTCAATGAATCCACACCAAGGCACAACACACAACTTAAATACAGTTTAATCTAGACAGCATGACAGCATTTTCCAGTACCAGCAGTCATATATATCAGTAAAAATGTTTATTCTCCTCATCATATTTTCACACATAAACCTAACAATTCTTCATGCACAATTGACAAAAGAACATTTTTATTTTCATCTCAGACATTAAATAATGGATAACCACCAAGGCATTTTTAACGTGTATCGAAGTTCAGACATTTTCTCCACTTTTGAGTGTTTGTCCTAAAGTGTTCAAAACAATGTGTATTAATGGGGTATGAAAAAAAACAAAGCTGTATTTCCTCAAATAGTTTATGTATTTAATTGCAGAGGCATTTATTTGAGGAAACACAGCAACATGTCAGAACTGCTGTACAAATCACTTTTACAGCTGCACAAACAGCACAATAACACTGTTAATGCTTAACTGTGGCGCAGTAGTCAAATCGAATGCAGAGCGGGATGAACAAGAGTGCAATTTAAAATACTTTAAAAAAAAAATAAAAATAAAAAATAAAATAAAATAAAATAAAAAAAAGGCTTTATAGCCCTTCTGTGTACACAGTGGCAAACTTAAAAGTGTCTTACAAACACAAGTAAAATGCAGCAAGGGTCTGCAGGTTGTCGAATTTAATCATAATATTAAAAAAATTAAAATAAAAATAAAATTAAAAAAATATTCCCAGCCTTTGTTGTCAGGTAAAGTCCAGGTCCAACTTCAAGTATTTAGGGGCTGGGATTAATTGTATTAGTAGTGGAATAAACTGTCAACTAAACATGATGATAGAGAATGTGAAGCTATTTTGGAGGCCATCAAGATAACATTTTGCTGCAGGGAACGCTACTATTCAAAAAAATATATAAAAAAATAAAACCAAGACTCAGTCTTCCTGTAACTGTCCCAAAACATTTCCGCCCTGACTTGGACTTCGAGGGGAGGCATCACGGGCGTGTTTTTGCGTGTGCCTGTTAGTGTGGATGCATTGAGTGTTAGCAGCAGCCCGGCTTGCTCTCTGCCGCCACAGTCTCCTGGTCCAGTTTGATGCGGTCTCCGTTGCTCTCCTCGTACGGCAAGCCCTTGTCATTGGCCAAGATGTTCTCCACCAGAAATTTGGCCGCCTCGTCCACGTTGATATTGTCCTGCGAGAGGAGCAGAGTGTGAATGATCATTCGATATGTTTTGATTGTAAAGAGGGCAGCACGGTGACCGAGTGGTTAGCGTGTCTACCAAGCGGCTATTTTTATTTTTCAATTCCCGCTTAGAAACAGAAATGACAAATCAAGCGAAATTATTTTTACATTGTTTGCCATTGAAGGAGGTTGACTTTATGCAACACTGCCCCCTGCTGTTGCCTGACAATGATGTCAAAGTCCCCTCGGGCTCGCATTGTGTACCTTTATGTAACCAAACCATTGGAAGAGATGAGCCAAGACACTGACGTCAATTTGAGAGATCATTTTAAAATTGTAATATTATAATAATAATTGTAATAATATAAGTGTTGCGTATTGTTACTCGGGTTAGGATAAATGTTTCCATTGGTAATTATTGTAAAAAAAATCATGAACATGATGTTGAATCTTTAATAGAAATATGGCTGCATCTTTTATCCATTGATACAGTAATTTCATAATAATTCATAAAATTGAGTTAAAATGAAAGATACTGTATTGTAAAAAAAATGAGTGATATTTATTTGTGTTGTCATTTTTCTGCCACTAGATGGTACAATTGCACTTGTGCATTTTTCTTTTCATATTAAAACTCATTTGCTCCCAATGACTTATAAATGTTTTTTTTTGTTTTAAGTGTCCCAAAGACGTATTTATACTTTTTTTTTTTTTTATGCTAGAACATACAGAAGGCTTTGATGTAGCCTCTCAACTGCAAAAAATGGTTGCAGAAACGGCCAGCAGGTGGCAGCAGACCAAAAGAGATCAACCAGGGCCATGTTGGGAAAAAAAGCTCAGTTACTCACAATTTTAAATAGATTCGTGAAAATTGATTAAACTTGGCTCTGTTCTAATGCTAATTGCTGCAAAACGGAAAAATATAGAAATATACTTTTTTTTCCTGATGAAAGAAGAGACTTTAATGTTTCTTTTGATAGGTTCCACGTTTTTATAGCAATAGAACACAATATTCTGTGGGCCTTGCAAAATCAGTCAAAATCCAGTAAAACAGCCGGGAGCGAACGGGATTTCTTCTGTGACAATGGCTGGGAGCGAATGAGTTAAGTGCTATACAATCTTTATACATGCATTATTTATTATTAAATTTATTACTGCTAAATTTTGATGTGGACACGTCAGCTGCGTTGCGACTGGAATTCCCCCAGTACAGGCTTTCCAAGTAATCGTGCATTAAAAAATTTGTGGCATTAAAGGCACTTTAAATTAACACACCAATTTTGACACCCCTAGTCTTTACATACATAAATATGATTTATCATCAATAAACATTAATAACATGTAACCCAAGGTAATTTTCACACATTTTGGGTCATCTTCATTGGTTCATCTTCAGTCCCCCAGTATTCGGATCCTTTATACCAAACAGTGACCAAAAAATATGTGTGAAAATGCCAGACATTGTGTAAGGGGTTAATGACATTCGTCTGAATCACAGCAAGAATGTGCCTTGTGAGGTTACTAATGACCATATCACATTGACAAATGTGAACAATTTATTATGTGCCAAGGAAGCCCCCCCCCCCCCTTTGTTAGCCCAGTGCACATATCTTTTCTATGAAGTGTTGTGTTGTGTTTGGGCAACAGCTGGCAAATGATTTTCACTGGCAGCCTGAGGCCAACTGAGACAAAGTGAAAACAGACTTTTTTTTTTTCGTCCTTCACACTGCAGCCAGAAGCTGTCAGACTGTAGGTTGAGGAGGTAATGAATATTAATGGCCTTTTCCCTGCCCCTTTACAGCACTGTGCATCTTTTCCCAAACTAAAGCTATAGTTCACAAAGACAAGTCAAACATTGTTTATGAATGAAAACTTGTGACTCGAGTCCAATCTGCTGTTCAAAGCTCACAGTCGTGATCAATGCGAGGCATGTGACTCCAGTCATATGATCGACATATTTTTTATTTTTTTTTTGTATGGGAGAAGCAGAACAACCTCCTGACTGAAGTGGCTCGCTCATTTCCCCTCATGACAAGCAGCGGGTGAACGTAGTGCGATTCCAATGGAAGCGATTGGTCGCCGTGTCACGCGCAAAGACTAACGTGCACGTCACGCTCACGTCCTCCCTGTTCACATGACGCCAAGTTAAGGCTGCTTGTGTGGATGAGGAAGTGGCGGGACGTTGTGCCAAGCAATAAGACATTGACACACAAACTTTGGAAAAGCTACAGTGCTACTGTGGCTTTTATTAACATTGTTGTGTAATTTGCTGTTTAGTTGCCTCCATTTTGTTTTCATTTATTCCATGTCATTTCTTTGCATTTCTCTTGACATGCACTACTTTATCTAGTTGTGGGAATGCTGAAACATATGTTATTCGTATTCTTTATTATTTCAGGCACATTTTATTCTCCGTCAAACAACTCCCACGTAATACTTCCGATTTACACCGTTCAAATTTCAACTTGCTGAGAAAATTCGTCGGATTCCACATGACTTACAGTACTCCAATAATATAATGTTAAAAATCAACTTTTCCTCATTCATTTTCAATGGCACTGACTGAAATTTTTCCTCCAAGTCCCACTTTCCACGCCCATTTCCATACAAACAACTGATCACCTCCAGCAGATCTCTTGATACTACTCTGTAGCTTCCTTGGTGTAGTACATTGTTCAGTAACCAGTTCTAATCCCACTTCCGACTGTACATTGCAATTATATCCATGAAGGAATATAAATGTACACTAACTGACTATCATATCAGAAAATGCATTATTATTTCACTGAATTGATTAAACGTGTCCCCATCACCTTTGAAAGCGTTCAGCTTTGTACAAAACTTCTAAATATAATATATATTTCTAGTTATTAGCAATGCTACTATTACTATTACTACTCTTACTACTAACTAGTAATTACTAGTTCATTACTTTGTAATTTTCATACAAGTTGTCCTTCAATTTACTTCATGATCATTCAGCTATTAGCATTCATCTTTCAGCATTCCAACGCAATTTCTTAGAAATTGCACTTAGTCTAGTATGTGTATGTGATTGTTCGATTTTTTTATTTATATTTTTTTTGTCCAATCAAATTTCAGCCTCTATGTGTTGCTATGTAAAACCTAATCTACCCTGGCCCTTCAGAATCAGTAATGCTGGCCCGTTTAACTTAAACTGTAGTGGAAGTGTTTATTTATGCAGTGAGATTTGAACTTCATCCTCCTACGGCCTATGAACTCACCCTTGATGACATGGGCATGCTTCTGCCCTATGATTGGCTGATCAGATCAATCAAAGTCCAAATTTATTGATGAAGCACTTTAGGTCAAGCCAAGTTCAATGAGCAAAACAATTTCTGCTGCAATTTGCATTTTGCTTAAAATATTACGTGTGATTGTGAATTCCTCCAGATGATGTACAGTTGTGTGCGACTGTTTTACATTTTTGTATACTATTGATGGGTTCTATAGTATAATTGATGATGGTGGTAGATTAAGTTGGGTAAGTCTCTCCACTGTAGGCCCAAGTAGCAAATGCACTCCCTGCCATTCTTTTTTGAAAATATTTCCAATTACAGGACATGTACTGTAAATCTCACTGATATCACAACAACAATGCCATCTATGCAAAATACCACCATTATATGTGTGGGCCTAGCAATGCTATAAAGTGCATCTACAGTATAATGGGACACTCAAATGAAAGCAGACCACCTATCGAAGCCAATAAAAGTGGAGAAAAATTCATAAGTATAAGCATCATAGTTGTGGGGAAAAAATAAAAAATAAAAACTGTGTAAAAGGCTTAAAAAAAACTAATAATTTTGTCCACATGTGAGAAGAAAAACATTCAAAGAGACAATACAATCCCAAGCCTTTTTTTTTTATGCGGAGAAAAAAAAAAAAAAGCACAGCAACAAAAACTTAGTAACCTGTGACATCACAAACGAAACACAGCAATACAATTATCTCTCAGGTGACCTATAACCCTGTTGGCTATCTGGACTGCAGCATCCCTCAATCACCGTCATGTGATATCTCAACAGCCAAGGCAGGCTCAAGACATCTTGAAGTAGTTTGAAAAACGGCTGTGTTGAACAAAAAGGCACTGAGGCTTTCGTAACCGCCATGATTGCGCCATACGGAAAGAAGAAGCGGGCTCGGCTTCCCCTGCGGGACGACTTGTGTTTCCCATGAGGGGAAGTGCGCTCACCATTTTAACGACCACAGCGTTGGCTGAAAACATTTCTACCTCACGACAAGATATTTTGAAGAGGCAAAGGTATTGGGACATATGCTTCTGGCATCTGTAGGTAGTGATAGTGGGGGAAAAGGTGCCTGATGAGGTTGAGGTTAGGGCTTCCCGGTTCTTTAGCACGAAACTCATCCAAGCATGCTTTGACGGAAATGACGTAATTATGACATCGTTGAAAGTGTAAAACTGTCCAAAATGGTGTGTCCGTACACTAAATTAAAAACAATAAAAAAATGTAAAGAAGTAAACAGGTTTTATATTTGTAATGACCGTCCAAATGTGTAAAGAAATTAACCACAAGTGTAATGTTAACATGAAAACAAAATAGACTACCTTTGATAATAGCTTGCAATTTGCTAGCTAGTACTAGCTGCTTTGGGGTGAGCTAGCCTCAGATTCCAATACTTTTCACTAGGGTTGCCAACTGTCCCGTATTAGCCGTGACGCCCCGTATTTTGGGCTAAATTGTTAAGTCCCGTGCGGGACCTCAAAAGTCCCGTAAAATAATTCTCATTCTTACATGAAATGTAGCAAACGGCATCTTTGCTATTTTTGGACCACGGCTGCTCCTGTAGGTTGACAAGTGACAAGGAAGTTGCTCGTAGCCAATAAAATGAGTCGCTGGGTGTGACGTTATGTGGAGATCTTACAAGGTAAGAGAAGCAACTAGAGAGAGAGAGAGAGAGAGAGGCACTTCCTGGTTTCGTCACAGCTTCATGTCGCCTACACTCTAAACGCCGATCTTAATACGCCGGCTGCGAACGTATCAGCGGGAGCAATACAAGATGTATTCTCGTACTATTTATGAACAAATACTGCGAGAATTTAGCTTGCTGGCAAGTTTCGCAATCAGCGCTTAACACAGCAAACTGCACTCTACAGGTCCTAGATCAGCGAAAACCGAAATGTCACGAAGCACGGCACCTGTCAGCCAATCACAGGCAGCAGGCAGCAGGCACAGAGGAAATAAGTGGGCATGTCTATGTAAAAGAGGACATATGGTCACTCACATTATATGCTATTTAGGCAAGACTCCTTTTCAATATAATTAACATTCGCAAAGGCTGTTTCCATAGCATGGCAAACGCTCTACTGCCCCCTACAGTAGAGGAGGGGATGATTTGGTCAAATTTCAAATTAGATTTTCAGGTTGGATGTTATCTAGGTTCAGACTTAATAAATAAAACAAACTTTATACAGATTTTCAAAATTAAACCTTTTGCCATAAATCAAATACACAAATTCTCACCAAGAACTAATCATAAAAAAATTAATTGCTAGCCAATATGGTGACCAGTGGTTGTGTTATTGCTTCAGCTAATATTATCTTGGCTGACAGTTCAACAGTGCTAAACAATCAGTGCACTCACCATTATCCAATCTTTTTTGCTCGGTCCCGGCAGCTATTGGAAGCTGGCTGCGCTTTTTACCTCGTGCCGGTCCCTCATTGTAACATTGGAAATATTCCGCCAGAAACGCTCACCTTGGCAGATGTCTCGAACCAGCCCAAGAAGCCCGTCTCCTTGCAGAAATTGTCCATGAGCGTTGAGTTGTTGCCCTCCTTCTTCTGGTCACACTTGTTGGCCAGCAGTACTGAGGGGATGGGACTGCCGTTGGCCAGCTTCACCTTGCTGTCCAGGTCCTGCTTCCACTTGGACACGGCCTCGAACGTGGAGCCCCTGGTCACGTCGAAAACCACGAAAGCCCCCACCGCCTCCTTGTAGTACACCCGCGTCATGTTCCCGAACCGCTCCTGACCTGCGTGAATTCAGAGGGATGTTGTTGAGGAACTCCAGTAATAGTCTTCAAACCCTCCAATTTCACTCCCTCAGCCAAAAATCCATGACCCACTTTCCTTCATATGCCAGGGGCCTAATCCACACAGAGAAGTAATCTGCCTCCATAATAAATCTTTTCTCTACATATAGGCTGTCTGTGAGAACATCTGAGACGATGCGTCACAATGGAATTAGCACAAGCATATGAGGTGGCTCAACGGGCTGCTGCTAAAATGTTGAACGAAAACCTTTTATGCACGTAATGGAAATACATGGTCGTAGACAACCTTTCAAGGTGCACTATACGAGGGTTGGTCCCGCATATTTCGCCCATTCTTGAAAAGCAGTTTACTGTACAATAACTTCAAATGACATTCTGTGTCATGGAAGTGACTAACGCATCAACTTCCACTTGAGTGCAGCAGGTACTTTGCGGCCATGCCGGCGAGTGGATAAAGTGGTGTGCCGCAGAGCAGGGTGTTTGGGAGCGAATCCACTGTGGGGCCTAAAGGCCTGATGCTAATTGCTCATAATTGGCAGTCTAATTTTAGCTCATGTAACCCCAGGTGAATGCACAAGAGACACGAACGACACAGTGGCATAAAGATCTGATAGATTCCATTTCCAGATGCCATACAGAAAATGGATAGAATAACCCGTCTATGTCAATGGTAGATACTTTTTGTCCAATCAGATGTCAGCCGCTGTGTTGCCCAATTAATGTAATCCATCCAGGGACCTTCAGAGTCATGGGTCCTGGCTGATTTTAGTTTTTTTAACCAGTCAGATTCCAAATTTGTCCTCACAGGGTTGGTCAGAGCAACATCTTTTCAAGCCAACATATTTGCACAAATTAATAAGTTTACTTGATTCTGAACTGCTTCAGATTATTATGTAGTTACATGGTGTCATATTGTATGTTTTGTATAGTATTGATGGTTTCTATAATAACGACATGATAGTGGCGTAACTATGTGGCAGATTTAGTTAGGTTAAGTCCTAAATGTATAACCAAGAACAAAACGAAAAATACTTGCTTTCAATTAATGCGTCAAATCAGTATATTTTGTTGAAGAACACCTTAGAAAACCAGCAGTAACCAAATGCAAATAACCGCAATGGATGCCCACTTTGATTTTGTGACACATTCAGTCGTTAACGCTCGGTCAATATCAGAGCGAGGCTGTCAGCCGGTCGAAGCGCCCTTCTCCAGGGAACGTCTCCGAAGACTCGCATCGAGCGATTATATTCACACGGTAGCGTACACGCACGAGTGCTAGCAGTACGGGCTAATGACTTAGGTGAGGTATTGACACAGCACGCAAGTCACAAATGTGTCATCACAGCAAAGTACATGAAGCATGACCTCTTACGTGTGTAGATGATGGATTTATTTAAATAAAAGAAAATGTGTGGATGACGTGTACAGTACCTTGACTTCTAAGTTTAATTTGTAACGTGATCAAGTTCTCAACTCAATTTGAAATGCCATTAAGCCACCCAGTCCCCCAAAAACGTTGTTAGCTAGTTGTTTAGTGAGTTACATTATAAAAATCTCGCTAGCTATCTGCAGTAGTTCGTGAGCAACACATAGACATTGTCACAAAGCTCTCTATATAGCTATCTACTGAATTATTTTAACTTGATAGTTAATTAGTTAGTTAGTTAGTTAGTAAGCTATCCACCTAGCTATAGCCAAACTGTATCGTGAGCTAACTACTGCATTAGGCTGTTAGTTGGTTAGCTTGTTAATTAGATATCTATCTACCTATCCATCTATCTATCTATCTATCAGGGTTACCTGTTTGACATCTATTAAACCCGACACAAAAAGGAGAGAAGACACTGAGAGGACACAATTCACTCCTGCACTCTCTGAAGATTCCTCTCCTCACCCTCTCTATTTATTTGGTTTTCCACACCCTTTCCACGCCCCAAGTTACATGGGTGTTCCAACCCTAAAAATGCAAATGCAAGGCATAGTTGGAACACAGAGTATCTATCTATCTATCTATCTATCTATCTATCTATCTACCGTTTCTACTTAGTTTATTAGTTGGTTAGTCAGTTTGTTAGTTCAATATTCAATAAGGAAGTAGCCTGTTGGCCACCTTCTGGGCAGTCACACACATTTAATAATAATAATACTAATAATAATAATAATAATAATAATAATAATAATAATAATAACGTTTTGTTAACAGTTGAACCATACAGAGGTCAGCGCTCTGCCAAAAGTCATTCTATTTTTTTTAAACAGCCAGTGAATTGTTCTACTGAATAAATAAAGTTAGATCAGCTAAAAGCGCTAACGAGTGTCATATGCCACTAACCTAATTAGCACAGGAACGGACTAAAGACAGTGTGCGCATGTAAGCACTGCACGAACACGCGCGCACACGGCCACTACATTAAATGACAAATGACACATATACAGCTGGTCACATGTCGCCAACATCATTAATACTAACGGGAGTGTGGTGTTATTTTTTGTGCGTGGGAGAAAGCGAGACGATGTCATCATTATCCATAGTTGCTCTACGCTGGTACGCGTTGCCATTGCGTGGGTGTGCATGTTGCCATGGAAACTATCCAAGCCAGACGCGGCCATATGGCAACAGCAGCAGCAGCAGTAGTAGTACTGTACTGTACATCCCTCGGATCTCTCCAAACAAAAGTCCAGTCATGAGTGTTGCATTTGGTAGCTAGACCTTCACTTAGGACTTGCCTAACTTAATCCACTTCTTAATACCACCACTCTCACACTATAATTATAGATACCATCAATACTGTACAAAAAAACACAATATAAACACAACCGTGCCACATATAGTACATGATATGGGGCAGCTAATTAATTAAAAGTCAAAATTCTTTTGGAATAAGGTGCAAGATCTGTTTTGTTGGTTAGTACATTACAGACATGAAGGAATGTGATATCAAGAGTTTCCCTCCGAGGGTGGAATTAAAACGCTGCAAGGCATGGGGGAGGAAGGATTTCCCGAGTCTGTCAATGGAGAAGGGCAGTGACAGCAGCCTGTCAATGAAGCTGCACCCTCTGCCTGAAGTTGCTGCTGTGCCGTGGATGCTGCGGATTGCCAATGATGGACAGAATCTTGTGTAGCGTCCTCCTTTCTGCCACAGATGTCAACTCTGTGCCCACGACAGAGCCCGCCTTCCACCTCATTTGATCCAGTCGAGAGGCATGTTTTCTTTGTTTTTTTTAAACACTATTCCCCATCACTCAACTACATTAATGAGACCACCATAGACCGGTACAACATGCCGATGGTTTTATTTAGAAAAAAAATGTAGCCGTGACCAACTACTGCAATCGTCACATAATAAAGGTTGCAGTCATTGAGGCAGTTGTGAGCACATGATCACAATGTGATTTTAATGCAGATTAGCAGAGCCTTGAGCAACAGCCCACTAACGTGCTCTTGTCCCACGCTTACCTTCAGCTGACCTGACGTAATGTGAGAAATTCCAGAAATGCTCGGTGTTACATGTCGCACTTGAAACGAAATGAAGGGCAAACCTATGACTAGGGACTGGATTTGATGCTACAATATGTACTGATTTGGTCTTAAAATAGCACAGCTTCTAAATAATTGATGCTTGTCATCTGTCATTTCCATGGCAACCCTGGATCGACTATTTCAGGGTTCAGTCTAGAATCCGGGAGGACCAGCTAGGACACCTCTCATGTTATGTTAGCCCAAGCGTTTATGCTAACGTTACAGTTCAGAGTTGTATAGCGCCATTGTCCATACTAGCATCAGTGTTCATATATTTGCTAGCCTACGGTCCATACTAACATTGTGATATAAAGTTGTATTGGCACATGTGTCAATGCTAATGTTATTCTTCAAAGTTGCGTTAGCACAAGTGTCAATGCTAACGTTATTAGAATTGCGTTATCAAATACCACCAAGCTAACGTTACTGTTCAGAATTGTGTTAGCACCAGTATATGAGTTGTTCGTGTTAATGTATATGCTAAAGTTAATAATCAAAGTTGCAGTTATGCTAGTGTCTACTGTACTGTTATTATTGAGAGCCACACTATTTATTGTGTCCTGTATTACAGTATTTTTCAATTACATTATGGCTTAACATTGTGCGTTTGTATCTATTATCTGTTGTTCGTTATTGTTCAGAATTGTTACAGTGTCCATGCTAATGTTATTATAAATATAATGTAATACTTTATGGTTTAGAGTTGTGTTAATGCTAATATCCATGCTAACATGGTTGATGACGAAAAAACCCTTTTGGCCAATTCTGGCTTTCTTAAACCATGTTTTGTGAAATTGTACTGTCTCCTTTCAAATAATCTGGTCTAATCTAGCCTAATCTAATCTAATATTGTTCATAGAGTTATATTAGCGCTAGTGTCCAGTCCACGCTAATTTTCTTGTTTGCAGCACGTTTTATAACTAGTTTCGAAACTAAGATTATTTCTCAGACCTGAGTGAGCAGTAGCATCAGTGCTAACAACACTTTCCAGATATGTGTGCTCTAGACACACTTAAATTGTCACAATCACATTAAAAGAAGAGCATGAACACAAACATTTCCCTGTTGTACTTTGTGATGGAGACGATAAGGTATGACACATTTCTTTGAATTGAGTAGACTCAAACAGGTGCACCATTTTGTCTCCTTTGACCTCGTAAATAGCAATTCCATCCAAGCGAGAGTATCAATTGAGGGTGAAAGGGGCCTTGACATTTCGAGGCTTCAGGCTGATTACTATCATTCCTTCCGATGTGAAGAGCATTAACACTGATGATGAACGTGGACATTAAAACCTCCTCTCCTTTAATAGCCTGATGGCTGATCTTAATGACTTGCTGAGTAAACCTACGCTCTTATACTCTTTTACGCCATCATCTTACTTATCCTCACTCTGCTCTGCAGTCATTCCATCTTTACTGTCAGTATGAAAAGGAACAGGGCAACAAAAGTAACATGAACATTCCAAGCAAACAGCTCTTGGGTACTCGACCTCCGCCAAGATTGAACTACAATTTGTGCTTGTCTATTTGTTTGCTAGCAAGCTACTTCCTGGTTCTCAGACTGTAACGCAATTTTGGATTCTGAAGAGTTGAGGGAATGAAGAAAAACAAATCATGTGTGTTTATTTAGTTAGCAAGATACTTCCTGACTCGCAAATGGATGGCATAAGACATACCATCATAATGGTCATAAGGTTATAGTTATGATTTTCTAGTTAGGAGGCTACTTCCTGGTTCATGCCGAATGAAGAATCACATAACATTTTAAGATTCTACTGAATGAACGCTACAATTCTAGACTAATCACTTTTTTTCTTTTAATCGAATGGTTTCTTCACTCAATGTACAGTATATGTAGCACCCCTTACACTTAGAAGTTTTGTAGAAATTAGTTGCACAATTTTTGTGTGATCTTGCTAGCTAAACATCAAAACAACATTTTACACTCTCCACCCTTCGGCTACGCATTCCTAAAGATCAGTTGTTTTTATTATTGTCTGTAACACTCAATTCATTCAAGACATTGAAAACTTCAAAGACGTTACAGAACATCCAATTGATAAATCCTGTAATGTTAGTGTGTTAATTTGTGTTACTGCATCAATTTTGCATGGCCCGCAAGCATTCTAACCTCGCAGAATAGTCTGCTTGTTTCAACCAACACATGCAACTTGTCTCATACCTTACGTTAAAACTGGCATTTGAGAATGTTACCGTATTAGTTGCCATGGTGATGGGGTACAGTGCAAATGGAAAGCAACTGCATGCAAAAAAAAAAAAAAAAAAAAAAAATCGAACTACTCTCATAATAGCTTAAAAATCAATACCGTGCTGCATTTCAAATCATTTTGTTAGGTATTTATCGGGTCACAAACAGAAACGCATGACTCATAATCATGTCAATTATGTCAAATTGATTGGTTAGCTAATTAATTCAAGCAAGGCCTATCAACATGGAGCATCTCCCGAAAGGGCAACCATTTTTAGAAACAGAAGTATGCTTGACTATGTAATGTTAGAATCAGATGATTTCAGATGCTAAATACAATGGCAAAAATAGTTGAAAATGTTTGAAAAAATGTAAAGTGGCATCTTTATGACCGGTCACATAATAAGTTGACACTTACATTACAGCTACCAGCTTGTGTGCTTCCTGTGTCACCATCCCGTGTTTACATTATGCGTGTGCATGTGCGTGTGACAAACAGTTGCGATTTGGCCATTTTTTTTTTTTATGTGTCTGTTTCCGACTAGCGAGTGTGAAAATGAATAGAATAACTGGTGTTATGCAACTTGTAATTTGGTAGTAAAGTTTTTCGCAAAATACATAAAATAGTGAAAATAGCTACATTTCTGGCTAAGCTTCTGATGAGCAGACATCATGGCTCACCTGATTTGTTTATTTACTAGTATGTTAGCCACTGTTTGTGCCAAAAAAAATGTTAGATTGTATGCCATGTGATTTATATCTAATCTAGAATATGTGCCTTGACTCGATAAAGGTTAGCAAATACTGCTTCTAGTAGTGTTTGTGGATGTTGGATTTTTTTTTGTCCAATCACATTTTTGTCCCTATGTGTTTCCATGTCAATCTAATCTAACGAGGGCCTTCATAACCACTTCTGGTCGACGTAGCTTGAATGACTCAGTAATCCCCATCATACTTGTGGTTCACTGTTGATAAAGTCGCCATTTTTTTTGTACTCTGTCTAAAATGCCCCAAGATGCCAAAAAAAGCAGTCTGAATGGAAAAGTGGTACATTAGTAATCGGTGTCAAGGAAGTATGTTAAAGTGAAGTTAAGGAGGAGCTAACTAGCTTGGGTTGTTAGTGTCAATCAGCCAATCAGATTTCTAATTTATCCCCACAGTCTGCCTGATGACATCAGCTTTTGCCTGTTCTCTGATTGGTCTCAAAATTTATTTCAGGCAACTTTGACTAGCAAAACATGTCACTAGTAATCATAACATATTGCTATTTAGAGTCTTTGATTGGTATAATTTAGTTTAAAAGTTTTTATCGTGTTCTTAGATAAATCAAAATATGTATGCATGTACCTGGAACTGTTGAGTGCTATTGCATTGCATTTTGTTTAACAGTATCGTTGGTTTCTATGTGATAGTAACTTATGGTATTATTTATTATAATCGTCACCTTACACTCCCCTGTATATTAAATCAGTATCGATGAATGAATGACGAATAAGGGTAATCAAATTAATTATCAGAAAAGTGCTTAGGGCCCCATGAAGGTGGGCCGGCTCTTGTGGTTGAGTGGATAATAATAACAACGTGACCTACATTCCGCTGACAATTATGAGCTACCATGAACATAGAGTGGGAAAGTGTCTCAATTTTTCGAAAACAAAACATGGCAGCGTTGTTGTTGTTTTTCCCCTTTGGTGGATGTTCTTGTGTGTTACCTGCGATGTCCCAGAGCTGGAGTCGGACGAGCGTCTTGCTGTCCCAATTGAGGACCTTGAGGGCGAAGTCGACGCCGATGGTGGCTCGATAGTGCTGGGAAAAGAGCTGGTGCACATACCGCTTGATGATGCTCGTCTTCCCCACGCCCAACTCCCCGATTACCAGCACCTTGAACAAGTACTCCTTGCACTCCGACACAGAACCGCCGGCCATGCTCGCCACGAAACTATAGTACTAAACTTCGACTCAACTTTTATTTAAGTGACTGTGTGCGCGTGAGTGTGTCATGAGTTCTTCCTCGCGCATGAGAGGGGCGAAAAAAAAAAGAGAGGGCTGAAACGTACCCGGCTGGTCCACAAAGCAGAAATTACATTTGTTTCTCCTCCTCTTTCTCCTCCCGTGAAGGAGTCACATGACCCGGAAGTATCGGCAAACTTTTTTCCTCTTTTTCTTTTTTTTTCGCGCACAAACTTTTCTTTATACAAGCAAGGACAGTTCATTAGGTACACACAATACAACAAATATGACTCATTTTTGAAGTTTTCAAGGCAAGTAGTAAATACTGAGAGCTGTTTCTAATATTTGGACCATATATAAGGTCACAAAATTACGTTGGCGCTTTGTAGTTCTATTTTCCAAGTCTCATATTTTGTTACAGCTCTCAATGGACAAATGCAGCAAATATTAAATAAAATGTACATGACTTTTCCATAGAAACCATTTTTATTGTACAACCTTATTCAATGTGTCCAAAACATAAAAGGCCTATAGCTCATCTTAGAGTTGTTCCACAAGGTGCTATACCCTGTTTCTACTTTTTTGACATAAAAACCATCACTATCATAAGACTGGAAAACATTTGGAAATACAATACACCGGCACCATGTACTGTATAGTCTTATACTTAATGCGCATTCTTATTGATAAAAGTAGAAGAAACTTAAGTTGGAATTAAATAAGTCATTACAAGAAGCAACTAGTCATTGCAAGTACTTTTACTGAAATGATACAAGTTAGCTTAAAAGTTCAAAAGCAATTGTATAAATTCTGTTGCTTTTTTGTTTTGTTTTTTAAGACTGTGGACATTCTAAATATAGAAACATGTATCTGTATTACAAACATACCACCTGTGTGAAAAAACAAGAGATGGCATAACAGTATTACAAATACGAGTACTGTGTGTTTTTTGTTTGTATTTTTTTTCTTTTTGCCTTCTTATGACGACACAGCCGAAAAGAGAGAGAAAATAAATAAACTGCCACGTCGAAAGCAAAATTACATCCCGTAACTGCTATAACAACCCTTGTTGGCACGTCTTATGTCCACCTACAGCGCGCAGAAAGAGGCTAGTAGTTGTGTTGATGCCAATCACACTTTGCAAGATACAGAAAAACAAGCAGCTTTCTGCACTTTTTTTTTTTTTATGAAAACAGCTCTTTGTATATTTAAATGAGGTTCGATGTGATAGCTAAGGTGAATTAAAAAGGCAAAAAAGTGCACATTTGGACTGTCTTGTGCTGTTTTTTTTAAGCTTTTTGTAGTGTATATTACTTTTTTTTTTTGTTTAGCAATGATTTGCTTTATTTACAGTACAGTGCAAAAGCCTGAGGCCACCACTAGATTGGGATAATGTTTCATCAATGTTAGCATCACTATACGCTATATTCCATTTCAACCATTAGTGATCTCCACTCTGGTATGCTGAAGCATTCCCACATATGTTATTGTGATTTTTATTCTCCACACTTTTTTTTTTGCCGTGTAACAACTCCCGAATAATACTTCCAATTTACATTGTTCAAATTTCAACTAGCTTCAAAAACTCACGCCTCCCAGGGTATTTATCGTGTGATTCCACATTACTTACAGTATTTGCACAATTTAACATTTAATATCAACTTTTCTCCATTCATTTTCAATGGGACAGACATTGAACTTCACTTTCAGTATCACTTTCCACGCCCACTTCCACACGTTACTTATCATTACCAGGTGTCTGATACGGCTCGGTGGCACAGATTATATTTTCATAATTTATCTCTCAATTTATTTCATACGCATTCCACATGCATTCAAAGCTTAGCATTCAGCTATTAGCATTCAGCATTCCCACGCAATTTCTCCAGAAATAGTCTAGCTTCTAGTCTTAGTCTAGCTTCTATAAATGAATGCCAAACTTCAAATAATTTCCTCCAACGGTGGTTTCCACTCTAGCGGACGTAGTGCCTCAGTTAATTGTTGTCCATTTGAATGGACACCACACCAACACAAATATCCTTGTGAATAAAATAAATAAATAAATAGAACAGTTGATGATTTAATAACATGCATTGCCTCTAAGGCATAGGTATGGATTAAAAAAAAAAAAATGCTTCATTGTTTCATTTTAGGGAGGTGGCCCAATACTTTTGCACAGTACCTGATGGGGATTTGGCATGACAAGCTAAAGAGTTTTGGCACTGTTGTTGTTGTTTGCTGACAGCCCTTCAGACATGGGCTGTGTTTGGAATCATGCATTAATTTTTTTTTTTTTTGCGGTATATAGAGGTCATTCTCAAATTGGGATGTGGGCGCCCTCTCGTGGTACGCCAAAGAATAACGGTTCAGTTGTATTTAACTTTGAAGCACAATACATATACATTTAGTCGTTAAGAAACGTGTGCTTGAGGTTTTGATGGTGGTACTTAGAGAGCAGAAGTGATTCCGAACACAGCCATGTTCTTCTGCGTGTGTCTTTAATGTACGCCTAACGACAACACAAGCAAGCAAAATGGCGCCATCAATAAACAAAGAAGTACGAGTAATCAAAGCTTGTCAAATGTGCACCATTTAGTTTTTTTGTGTTTTGTTTTTTTTGCTCTCACAGTGTCGAGGAGCTGTGTGCAAAGTCTCGGAGGGCTTGGGCGGTGTAGTGGGGACCCCCCAGAATGGACTCCATGGAGGGGGACCCCGGGGCGGAATCCTCCGAACACACCGAGTCTCTGAAGGGGGACGGCGGGGACAGAGCCAGGGTGTCCTCCAGGGCCAGCTTGTGCCCCTCCGTCCCCTCCTCCTTGGCATCATACATGTAATCGTGCAAAAGACCCAGCTGCTCATCCGGGGACACCCCCTCCTCGAGGGGGGGCGCCAAAGGGAGCTCGGTGAAAATCAACGGCTGGTCGGCAGGGGGGGCCGGGACGTGCGAGCGGTGCGTTTCCACTAAGGGGCCCGCGGACGGCGGCGGCGGCGGCGGCTCTTGCGGGGGCGGGCGGGGGTCTGTGCCAAGGTCGCGGGCGGCGGGGGGGTGGCAACTGTGGGGGTCGGGGGTGTTAGTTAGGGGCCTGATGACCGCCATCTGATTCAGGCCGGCTTCCTGTTTCCTCACATGCACAGACAGTCTGTGCCACACATTGCCCCCGCTCGGAGGGTGTCTTGCACCTGATTCAGACCATGACACAGACTTGCCGTTAGAACTACGAACGAGACAAAGACTCAAGTTACCATCTCGGGGGAGGGAAACAAGGCGGCCGCGACGGAAAGCAACAAGACAACATGGCTGACATTGAGGAGCTTCGATGATTCATAATGTGCCGCGCACAGCATTATGATCTCCCCATTGCTTCGGTAAACTTCTGCGTTAATGATATCAGTTTATTTTTTTTGTTGTTCTTTCCATTTTTAATTGGCAAAATCAAAATGATTTTTGTTGTTGTTTGTGTTTTACATCTGATGGGCTTTTTTTTTTTCAGGATGAATCCAATATGCACCACAACCCTTTTCAGTCAAATTAATTTGACCTTCTCTAAACTTTTTAATAATTACTTTTTAATATATATTCAACTGCTTGCTGTTCTCTCACAAGGAGCTGGAGGGCAGAATTGACAACAGGTGTTGGATCCATGAATGGACATTTTGCTAGTTCAACAACAGGTTAGTTTAACACTACCTAGCTAGTATGAAACAATACAAATACAATACAATACAATTGAAATTAGTCCGTAATTTTGAGCTAATTTAATGTTCCTTTCACTCCACTAATTTTTTTAAACACGCGATTAATGACTGCCCTTACTTTGAAAGCCTGTACTGGGTAAATTCCAGTCGCAACAAAGCAAAATGTAGTAGTAATAAACTTAATAATAATGTATATATTTGTGGAGACTGGGGTCAAGTTGTATTTTACAATTTAAAAAAAAAATGTGCAGAATGTTAAATAAAAGAAAAATGCACTGAGCTGTCATTGCAAAATGGAGCAAATGCAATTATGCCATCTAGTGGCAGAAAAATGACCTCAACACGAAATTGTTCTTTCTTTTTTCGTTAGTTTCAGTCAACTAAAATAACCTTGTGTGCGATTAATCGTGAGTTAACTATCAAAGTCAACGAATAAATTGTGAGTAAAAATTTTAAATCGCCTGACGCCTCTAACTGGACCAAAGCAAAACGCTGTGAACTCTATTTTTAACGTTGGTCAGAGTATGCAAGAGATCCTGAAAGTTGAAGTCAGCTACTATACTTTAAACCTGTATCTTGAAATAATGAATTAATATGGTTTTGTAAAGTGCTTTGTGGTTTAGAAAAGGCAATACATAAGTTCACTCCATTTAGGAGTTTGAGCAAATTGGATTTTTCATTAGTTGGACTATGACACAATTTTTTTTCTGGAAAAGTACAATAATTTTTGCGTTCCTGTGAACATAAATAGGGAACACTTATTTTGGGTGCGAGTCCGAGTTCAACCAAATACCAATTGAAAATGGAAAGAACAATAATACAAAGTCTTAATGAGTCAGCTAAAATGAATGCACTTGATTGACTAGTGCTGCCTAGGTGGGGGTTAGTGCACAAATGTTGGGGCACAGTGTGATTAGTCAGAGGCGTTCATGCTGCGATAAGTCAAATATGAGGTTCAGTTGTGATCAGTCGGGGGGCAGTAGGGGGCGCTGCCTCCTTCTTGTAGGGCTGCATCCGCTAGCAGCTAGACCACAAGATTAACTCTGCACATTTTGTTTTTTGTTTGGCTTTTAGTAGCTTTTTCACAGCATGAACGGTCAATTTTTTTGAGTAATTATTGTGAAAAAGACCACCAAAACCCAACAAAAAAGCAAAACGTGCAGCGTTAATTCTTTGGCGCACACCGAACTGGGTTTTCACGAGGCGCGTCGATGCCTTCCGCGAGCTAACTTAACTAGCTAGTAGCCGTTAGCTATGAGTCAGTCGCCAGCGCAGGCCTCGGAGAGGTGAGCCACATGGATGTTTGCCAACTACATATTTAAAGGGGTTAGAAGGAGGCTGACATACTGTAGCAGGGGTGAGAGACAACATGGAAACATTAACTCCGCCCATCGCCTTACTTCACAAAAGTATCCTTGTGTCACTGCTGTGAATCTCAAAAGGGTGAGTTTTAAGACTTCTAAAGCTTACGTTATTTTGTATTACTGTAAATCCTGTCAACATGTCAGACACAGAGTTCAAATCCAACTTAACTGACTCGAGCATCAATGTCTTTTCTAAAGCTTGGAAGGATTTTGATTAGCATAGAACACCGGAAAGTACAGTACAAGTGCACAATTGAAACCAGACATGAACACTCAAATCATGCATTTTGGCGTGCAACTTACACAGTCGGAAAAAAAAAGTAATACACACCGCGCCATCTAGTATACCTTTTCTCACTTATGACTAATTGGTCATCGAAAAAACTATATCATACTTTTTTTTTTCAAATAACCACTGCGCTCATTTAAGTTAAGTTTTTTTTTTAGCGTTAATCTAAATCAAGAGTAAGCTATACAAAACGTTTAGCATTTTTTTTAAGTTGGAAAATTTCTGTGGGGATGAACCCAGATTTATGGGAATAAACCAGGAATTTATAGCATTAAAGGTTCTTAATAGGGGAAAAAATATGCTCACTTTTGAAAATGTGACTTTGGGGAGCCTCCCGGAGCATTTGAGTGTTCATCATTACAGTGGCGCCTTGAGATTTAGTTTCATTCATTTTGTGACCACGCTCCTACCTTAAGACTCATATTTTACCAGTTTCCACTATGAAAATAAATAAATAAATAAATGGCACTATATAATCTTATATTTCATTTAAAAGAAAACAACAACAGCATAATCATAACTGAATAAAATGGAGAGAATTATTGAGTTTGCGCGTCATGATTTGATGCTGCAATTCAAATCATTGTGCTGCCTCTTCCGGTGTGCTCTGCTTGGCCACCAGGGGGAAGTATAATACAGCAAGGCAGACACAAATGAAGAAGAACAGATTCACAGCTAATGTCAATGATTCAGTAAGATGATGGCTTACTATTTTTTTTGGCGAGAATAAATAATATATGCCTGTTAGTATTAGGTTATCTGTGTCTACTTCTATATATGTTCGCCGTTTGAGTTCAAACTTAAAGCTAAAACCGAGATATCAACGCTAATATTTAGCATGTCAATGGCGTTTTCCATTTTATGCTATGTTTACACAAGTAGTTTTAAATACACGACATTAGTTTGACAGTAAACATCTCCAAGCCTCTTTTTTTGCTTAATGTAGCACTTGTATCTCAAGGCACCGCTGTACTTGGAATAAGAGTACGGCTAGCAACACAAGAGTGGACTCACTTGGCGTTGCCAGATGCGGGCTTCTTCCTGCGGAACATGTTGAGGAAGCTGTTGGTCCCGCACGCCGCGGCCGACTTGCCGTCCCCGACGTGCATTCGCACCACGTCGGACGTGGTGAAGGCGCTTCGGACGTTCCTCTCGGGCTTGGCGATGATGATGTACATCTTGGGCGTGAACATGCAGCCCAGCGCCACGGTGACGCTGAGGCTGACGGAGAAGGAGGTGGTGATGATTTTGTAGTTGGAGCCGAAGTAGATGGGCACGAAAGCCAGCCAGATGATGCAGGTGGTGTACATGGTGAAGGCGATGTATTTCGCCTCGTTGAAATTGGCCGGCACGTTGCGCGTCTTGAAGGCGTAGTAGGTGCAGCTCATGATGAGCAGGCCGTTGTAGCCCAGCGGCGCCACCATGCCCAGGTTGCTGGTGTTGCAGATGAGGTAGACCTCGCGGATGCTGGGGTACGACTTGACCGGCTCGGGCGGCTCCAGGATGATGAGAGTGACCTCCAGGGTGAGCTGGACGCTGATCAGCATGAAGGCGATGATGACCTGCGCCCAGGCGCTCATGAAGCGCGGCTTGCGGGTGCAGATCTTCTTCTTGCTGCCCGCCAGGATGCGAGCGATGCGGTTGGTCTTGGTCACCAGCGCCGAGTAGCACATGGCCGACGACAGGCCCACCAGGAGGCGCTGCAGGTAGCAGGAGGGCACGGAGGGCCGGGCGATCAGGGTGAACGGGCAGATGTAGCCCAGGAAGATGCCCGCCAGGATGATGTAGCACAGCTCTCGGCTGGAGGATTTGACCACGGGGGTGTCGCGGTACTGGATGAAGATGAAGGTGACGAAGGAGGTGATGAGGATGCCCACGCAGGAGAACGCCACCGCCACCATGGACTCCACGTCTGCCCAGTCCAGATACTTCAGAGGCAGCGGCTGGCAGCCTGGGAAGCAAAACGGATATGTTATGAGATGCTGTAAAGGCTAAAAAATTATGTTTAACCTCTCTCACACCCACTAATAAACTCTCACTTAGACCACAGATATTGTAGTCACATAAAAAAAAAAAAAAAATAAAAAAAAAAATAAAAAAATCTCTCACACAAAACTCTCATTTGCACAAAACAAATCGTCTCACACTTACCAAAAAAAAAAAAACCTCACTGAAAACATTAAAATAAAAACCTCTCACAATAACTAAAAAAACTAACTCTCTCAAAAAAAAATCCACACTTAACCAAAAAACTCTCACACAAAAATCTCTCACACTCTATTTAAAAATGAAAATTCTAAAATGGCAGTCACACACAAAAACTCATTGAAGCAAAAAAAAAAAAAAACCCATAGTAAAACTTTCACATTTAAGTTTCACACACATAGGAAAAACTCTCAGTGCACCATAAAAATCTTTCACATTCGCCCAATAAAAAAATCTTCTCATACACATCAAAAACCTCTCACTAAAAACATGCACAAGAAAAACTCATCGAAAGCACGCTCAAAGTCTTTAAAATAAAAATCTTACACACTCACTAAGAAACTCTCACACTCAATAAAGGAAAAAAAAACTCTCACAAAAAAATATAATTCTCACTGAAATACCACTCACACTCATGAAAAACTCTCACTTGCACAAAACAAATCCTCTCACATTTACCAAAAAAAACCAAAAACTCACTGAACACTAAAACAAAAACCTCTCATGATAACTAAAAGAACTCTCTCAAAAAAAATCCACACTTACCAAAAAAACTCTCACACAAAAATCTCTCACCTCTATTTAAAAATAAAAATAAAAAATGGATACTTTAGATTTATTTTTATTTAGATTTTCATTTATTTTATTTTATTTATTTTTATATTTTGAATTTAGATTTAGATAATTACTGCAAAAGGTTATAAAATGGTTGCCCCAACTGGTAACAGCAAAAATATCATGTGAACGATAGACTGTAGACAAAAAAAAAATTGAGAGCTCAACTCAATAGCTCCCTGTCAAAACAAGTGATTGTCACATTTGGCAAAAGGCACAGTGGAGGGAATCAAACGACCAACACACGACTGACAGGATCTGGTGGTTTAGTGTCTCTTACCTGCCAAATCGTCGGCGGGCCACCATCCCAGTTCGCAAGCCTTGCAGGTGAACTCATCCAGGACAATCTCGTTTTCCTTGCACGTGGTGCAGATCCAGCAGCAGCTCACTTCGCCCTTCCTGATCACCTGCGAACACGCAAGCGGGCCACTCGCGTCACGCCGTCCTAATTCATCAAGTTGACGATTGTTGCTTCGCTGTTGATAGGACAAGGACGTCGGCTTTTCTGAATTCTGCGCCCGCGCCAGCTGTTAGCAGCGCTGTGATATGTAAAGCAGGGTGATAAGTGGGTCAGGATACAAAGTGAGGAGAGGATGCATCCTCCCTCAGGGCAACTTAGTGTAAAGCTTGACTCAAAACAATCAGCTCCAGATGAGGAAAATCAGGGCATGTCCCAAAACGGGAGAAGGCAAGTGTTTAAATAAATAGGATTCTTACCATATTACAGATAAATCTGATGCAGCTTGCAGAGCTGTCTATTGGAGGTGTGGCGTTCATTAATTCAAGTGGATGGCGCACCTTGTGTATATCGGGGAAAATATATAATTGTACAAATGCATTTTTGACACATTCACTGCCATTGACGACTACAGACGTCAAATATCCATTTTAACCGGGCTGGCATTGAATTTGTTTTAACAATAACATATTTATATTGTTATTGTTACATTCGTATTTTTTCCAAACAACTACATATTTATAATTATTTGAAAGCATGTATTCATTAATTATCCATACTGCTTAAATGGAATCAAAATGGGACTAACACCACTGTCTTGTTTTTCGATAAGAAGATTACTACACTACTATATTTTAACATTGGTCATTAGGGTGGCAATTAAAAAGTTACATATTTATTTAAGGTGGTGCTTTCTTTATATGCATAGATTACTACACAGTAGAATCACCTGTTGTTGTTGTTTTTTTCCCTGATAGTGAAAAAAGGGGTGTTAATGGAGGGGTGTTTATTCAACTTGAGGATTATTAGACTGCTATTGAGGAAATACGGTAAACAGATTGGCGAGAAACCAAATACCCAACAAAATGTGCATGCTTGTACACGATGTGTCCTTGGACAAAGAGAAACAAGCAGAGTCACTTTAGCAGCCAAGGATGCTTTGGATGATTACCAAAGAGAACAAAAGCGGTGACTCACTGCCAAAAAAAAAAAAAAAGGCCCATCACGTTTCAAGCAGTGACAAAGGTGCCAATGGAAACACAGGCGTAGGATTATGTATGCGGGGAAACTATGGAATGAGTGCCACTTCAGCCATTTCTTTGAACTGAAGCACATCTTGAGTAGATTCACTATTACACTTGGATTGATATTGGATCGGTATCAATGGTGGGCCTAAGCAGTGCACTCTCAACAGTAGGTTATCACCAATGGATGGCAATCTCACATCCTTGAGTTCAGGTCAAAATGCTTTGATGATGCCCACATCCTCCTTCAGATCTGCATGAAGTCAACCCGGCAATTTCCCTTCTTTGTAGGTACAGTTCACGGAGGCTCATCTCACCTCAACAATAAATGATAGACTGTATCTGTCTGGTATTTTCTGTCTTTAAAATGTTTAATATGAATGTATATGGATTTTTTTTTTAACCTGCCAACATGACTAAGTGTGTGTTATAATGAAAATGGGAGAAAAAAAATGGTACAAATTAAGCCTGTACCCACACTCACCTAGCGGGCTAGCTAGCCTGCTAGCTCCCCTGTTAGCAGTCAGCACAACTTGGCTCACACTTTTCTTTGCAGACATATTTCAAATGATTAAGTCCTACTGTGAAAAGAGTCACATCCCTAAAGAGCAACTTTATCTCGGTGGTCTTTTTCTCATCAACATAACTGTAAAGCTAATGCAAAAATGCCCGTGGCCAAGTGGCATAAATGATCATCTGTTTACCAAGCTGGCTAGCGAGCTAGCTTGCTTGCTTTTTGCTAGTTTGCCTGTAGCGGTCGAGACGACTTGGCTCACACTTTTCGCATTTAAAATGAATAAGTCCTCTAGTGAAAAGAGTTCCACCCCAAAGAGCAACGTTATCTCATTTGTCTTCTCTCATCAACATAACTGTAACGCTGAGAGCTCCCATGGGCCAAATGGCAGAACTAATCACCTGTTTGCCTGCAATATGCCAGCCACGACAGTCCACTTGTTGCGCTGCTAACTCTGGACAAGTTTGAAATGGTGATGCAACAAAGTCACATTCACACGGTATTTTTCCACCTTTGGCAGGACCGTTTTCTGCATTTCGAGGTACTGTAGCATCAGAGTCAAAATAGTGGTGGGATGACACCTGAGTCTAAGAGTTTTCTGCAATGCCAGGACAGGGTAAATTCAACACCTGCCACTAACTTCTCCGGTATCATACATCAAACCAGGTAATATCACGTTTCATTGGTTTCCGTGTGAAGGCCAAAATGTCTCTGTGGCAGCCATTTTTCAGAATCAGTGCGAAAGAAGCTAAAGAAATTCTATGCACCTGCCTGATCACAAGTCACAGCAGAATGAGTAACTAACTCCTGGGATGTTGGTTCAATAACACTCTCTCATATAGTTAAAGACAATTTACTAGCACTAATGGCTATTGATTTTTTTTTTCCCTAGACATTTTGGGTTATTCAAGCTAGTGGCAAACAAACGAGGCTGCATACCTTGATTTGTCCTTTCGAGCAGGGGTCACTGCAGACTGAGCGCACCATGTCACTGCTGTTCATCCACAACTTGTTGTCGTCGATACTCAGGATGCCCTCGTGCCAGGATCCCACGTTGATGTAGTCGTAGCGGCCGTCCTCCACGTTCTGCAGATTCATAATGTCGTACCTGAAATGCGGAGAAGGCGACGTTGGCTGGAGTGTGTGACGGGTAATTTATTGATAACAATTCCATCCGGCTTTTCTTATCTGAAGCCACTTGTCACGGCAACAAGTCACGCCAGCGCGCGACGTGCGCTCATTTTGGCGGCAACGCCTAACCTCAAGCTGACAAAAGGAATGACACGCCGGAGCTTTTTGACTGTCAAACGCTGCCCGTTCAACTGAAGTCAGATGAAAGCGGCCTTCCTTCTGAATTTGTTCTGGTCCAAATGAATTACATCCTCGGGCTTCATTTAGTAAGATCCCGAACGGTGGGTGCTAAATTGCGTGTTTACGCCAACAGTTTGCAGTACAGGTGTTGAAAACCGTCTAAATTCAAATTCAGTTTTACAGTCTTATCACATGTAGCAGCGTGCTCTGACTCTTTACCGTCCAGGGGTGTCTCCATTTTGGTCAAAGTAGATGTCCTCCCCGGAGACCCCCCTGAAGGACGTCTTGAGCAGGTAATCGAGAAGCTTGCTGCCGTCGATGGGGTCCATGGCCTCGCACAGCCCCGTCTGGCCCGGGCACAGCTCCTGATGCATGTCGTGGAGGCCGTGCGCCATGGCGTAGATGGCGTTTATGACGAAGCCCATTTTGCTGTCCTGGACGTAGTTTTCGTGCAGGCTCTCGTTTCCTGTTCGGGGACAAAAGACAAGTTGAAGCATTCGGATGGTTTTCTTCAGTAATGTCAAAAATTGTGCGATTGGAAGTGAAGTAGTATGGAAGTATATTGCATTCACTTGTGGGGAAAAAAAACTTGTGTTTTTCTGACTAATGTTTTTGTGGAGCTTTTTTGTGTATTTTTTCTGTTTCAACTGCATGTTTTTTCTCTCATAAAAAATAAAAATAAATAAATAAATCCAAAAAACAGCAGGAAAAATTACTCAGAAAAAAAGAAAACAATATTCTGGAAAGAAAAGGGGGGATAAATTATTTTTAAAAAATAATTAATTAAAATTAAAATAAAGCTGGTGCTCTGTTTTTCTGAGTATTTTTAATTTTACCTCCGAATTCCAAGTGACTTGTTGCCGACTCGCTAACGGTGGACACTTTTCCTCATGCAATACACTTCTGTAGAAACGTAACTGTTAGCTTACGAAAATCCTGCCGATCGATTGACATATCCATATAAAGAGCCAGTAGTGATATAGTTAGGTACGCTGGAGGTATGCTGGAAAGTGTCCGCCATTAAAGAATCTGCAATAAGGCACTTGGAGTTCAGAGGTAAAAATAAAAAAAATAAATAATAATAATAATTAAAATAAAATCACTCCAAAAACTGTTTTTCTGAGGGGTTTTTTTATAGAATTTTTGTTTTTCTTAATATTTTTTGGTTTTCTGAGGAATTTTTCCTCCTGTTTTTTTTTTTTAAATATTTTTCCCCTGTCTCTGTAATATTTTTTTTTATGACAGAACCTGTTATTTTATTATTTTTTTATTTTATTTTATTTTTTTATATTTTGCCCCTGTCTCCGGAATATTTTTTATGACAGAAATTTTTTTTTACAAAACAGAAAAATAAAAAATCAGATCTTTTATTTTATTTTTATTTTTATTTTTTTATTCCCAATTGAATGCAATACGCTTCCATGCGTACAGTGGCACATGTCTCGGAAGTGGTACAAATTTGGAATTTATGAAAAATATGCCTCGAAAATATACAAAAAAACTTTTTGGGTTGTTTTCTTTTTTGGCAACATGCATTATCAGTATAAAACAAAGGGTGTGATCTCAGTGGCTAGTGTGATCAAATGGTGTCTTTGGTGTCCACTTTCAAGTTTAACTGATTACTGACTAAGTGACTACGTTACAGGTTTTTACCTTATTTTAACGAATCAGTCAAACTTGAGGTATTAAGTGCTCACAGAGTACATAGTGTGTTTCTGATGACTACAGGTGTAGAATAACATACTTACCACCTTGAAGGTCTAAAACAATTAAACAAGAGAAAGTAAAGTAGCATCTATGAAGGTATTGTTCCAATAGGTTTGATTATTTGTGACTCAGTGTTGACAACAATAATAAAATTTACCGTGGTCACCTTTTGAGAGGAAACAGAAAGCGTAATAAGGAATAAAAAAACAAACAAACACAGAAAATGTCATTGATCTATTTTCACTCTTCAACTACTTCCACATTTATCAACTGATTTAAATCATTCTAACGGCAAAATGTGAAATTCAGTTGGGACGTCTCTGCTTGTCGCGCCCATATTCCCAGCATAGTTGGGTTCTCTACGCTGACTGGATTGATACAAGAAAGGAAAATAAGCTTCCCCTCACCGGAGCAGACTTTCTTGTAGTTCTTGTTCTCCTGAGGATGGCCGCGCAGACGGCACTGGAAGCGGTACTGCCAAAACTCGGCGAACCAGGGGTTCCTCGTGTTGGTGTCCAGTCGCAGTTTCAGGTAGTAGTCGTCAAATGTCTTGACCACGGCGGACTGCAGCTTCATTGTGATCCCTCCCTTGGCTTCCTGCTCGTAGCCCTCCACCACTTCGTCGCGGTCGGCCCACCCGTCGCTGTATCGAGACAGAGAAAGACACCGAGCTCGTACTTGTATTCATGTAAAAAATTGTTACTTTGTGAAATAGTGTGACCGCAATCAATTAACCCTGACATAGTGGAGGAACTGTACCTCACTTGTGGCCCAATGTCCACTAGGATGGACACCGGCTGCAGCTCACATTGACTTTGTTGGATGGACGGACGGACATATGGACAGATGGATGATGGATGGATGATCTTAAATCAAAGACACTTTGTTAAGTAAAAAGCAACAGTGCAATGCCTTCAAGTCTCTGGTATTCTCCATACTGTGACAACGAGGCACTCTAAAACATCAGTGCAAAGCCGCTTTACACACACTGGCTGTCCAGTTTTTAAAACAAAATTCACTCCCTCCTTTCCTTCTGTCTTTGTCTCTGTGGCATGCGTGCACTCATGGCCAACAACGAGGCGCTCTAAAGCAGCCACACCAGCAAACTATCGGAAAGGAAGATGTATTTTCAGGGTGTAATAATTAACTGATTAATGCTATATTTCCACAAATGAGTACTACATCTTAGCCTTTACACATATGTTCAGCAATTACCTTCAAACATAAACGTACAGTATTGAGAAACAAATCTCTGGATTCACTTTCTATATCGTAAAGTTTTCATTTACAAACGCAATTCAACCATTGCGTGATATTAAATTAGTCTCTCGGCGGCTTTTCTCAAGTGGAAGCACGGCAACTGTCAATTTTAAAAAAGGAAAGTCATCTCAAGAGTGACACCGCCACCGTGACTGTTGGCTTTCCAGTCCTCCGCCAGCTTGCACCCGACCTAACAAGCTCATTTGGACATGCAGTCTACCGGCAGGCATTAAAAAAAACAAAAAAAAAACAAAAAACAAAAACACCAGCCAACAGGACACGGGCGAATAAAAGACAAACAAGCGCTCTGCTCGTTCTCCCTGAGCCGTGGTGGGACGCAGCCTTAATACCTGCGCCGCTGACATCCACACGCCAATTAGGTATGACTCACCGTGGAAGCAATTATCTGGAACGCACGCGCGGGATGTTCAGGGTGACATATAAGGACACGTCTGTGTGTGTGCGCTTATGTAGGCCAGACCTTTCTGGCCATAATTAGTGTCCATCAAAGGAGAGGAGACGCAATCAAATGTGAGACAATATAAGCCGAGTGACGGAGCGTGATTAGGCTTGGAATGGAGCCCATATCTGGTGACAGGAGGCACTTACAGGTGCTTCTGGCTGATCGTCTTCATGTCTTGTTATCTCCTTAAAAGGCAGTGGTGGATGGTCAGCGCCAACAAGGTCTTCTCTAATTTATTCCCAAGTGTCCATTCTTTTCATTTCATAGTGCTTCTCTTGGCTGCACTGCTTCCAGTACGTGTATGTGGATGTCAGATGTCTTTTTTTTGTTTTGTTTTTATCGTCCAATCAGATTCCAGCTTGTCAATCTCATCTTCACAGGGCCTTCAAAATCAGAAGTTCTTGTCTATGTAATACAGTGATGCCTTGAGATACAAGTTTAATTTGTTCGGTCATTTAAAACACTCTCAAATAATCTCTTCCTATTGAATTGAATGGAAATGCCATTCATTTGTAAAAGTCGCCCCACAAAACAACTTAATTGTGGGAAGGCTTCAGCATTCCACATTACTTACAGTATTTGCACAATTTAACATTTAATATCAACTTTTTCCCATTCATTTTCAATGGGACAGACATTGAACTTTTTCTAAGTATCACTTTCCACGCCCACTTCCGTACGTTTAACTTACCGTCATTACCAGGTGTCCGATACTGCTCGGTGGCACAGTTGGTAAAGTGCATTGTTCAGGAACCAGGAGGTTATAATTTCATAATTTATCTCTCAATTTACTTGAAAAGAATTCCACACGCATTCAAATCTTAGCATTCAGCTATTAGCATTCAGCTTTCAGCATTCCCACGCAATTTCTCCAGAAATTGCACTTAGTCTAGTTGTTTTAATTTAATGTGTTTGCCTATTAGGAAAAATAGCACTATCAGTATATAGTATTAATTGATTATTAAAAAAATATATATTAGTGATATGATTGGTATCAGCCAATCTCACTTGTGAATGATCAGCATCACATACCACCAGAAATATTTATCGTTTTTCACAGCAGATAAAGAATATATGCCAGTGATCATTGTTATATTGTCTGTCTACATGTGTTGCTGCATTTGAATATTCTAGCAAAAAACATGACGTCAACATCATCAACTTTGAAACGATGCCAACCATGTTATATTACAATATAATTTTGGTCATTTAGTATGACGTCAAACAAACTTAGCAGGTTTTTGTACAGATTTTATAATGCATTTTAATCCGCAAAACACTCAAAAATATGTTGAATTATATGAATGAAATACCAGCTGATCATTTTTGTGACAAAATATTCAAATAAAATACACTGATGTGCATTTTGTACCAAAAGTACGAAGAAAATATGGTGATAATTAATGAATTATTTAATTTTTAGAAAATGTGTCCTAGCCCTATAATCAACATCGCTTATACAATCAAAGGTAATGCTGTTATTATGTTAGTCCGATTCAGTGAAAAATGGAGACCGATTTCCTTTTTTTAGACTGCATAGGAAAAACAGTGGAGGGGGAAAAAAAAAAAGCAACTCGGCACTGCACAAATAATTCACGAGGCGCTGGAGACATGAATGTGTTCCCAGGCAAAAATGACATCTTCTCACTTTGCTCTCTCAGGATGGTGCTGAACTCAACACGGTGGGGGCAGAAACTCATCACTTCTTTTCGGACCACCGGGGGGACATCTATTGTGGGACAAAATCTAATTTCGCCACACTTCTGGAGTGCTGCGGCGTCACACCGCATTATCAAAGGGCCCATTACCGTACAATATGCGTGGAAAAATACCTGAGGAGCACCTTTATAACTCGATTGAGGCAAAGCTGATTGCTTTTGAGACTTGTATCAACCAAAGACGTGTGCGCCGCAGTCCTAAAAAGACATTTTGGAAACTTTTTTTTTGCCCACACTGAAGGTCAGGTTGGACTTTGAGGACATAAAACAAACTTTTCATGAAGATCTATATCTGTGGTTTCCAAACTACGGCCCGGGGGCCATTTGCGGCCCGCCGTCCATTTTTCAGTGGCCCGCGACATATGCTAAAAATGGCATTTGACTCAGTTCAAATAAATTAACAAAAACAAAAATGTTTGGAGATGGTCAAAGTAAACACACGAAAAACACGGGTGCTATAAAAGGTTATTTTAGTCAACTAAAACTAATGAAAAAACTAAAATTCAAAAGACAAAATTGTTATCGAAATAAAATAAAAATGAAAATGCTTTTTAAAAAAACGAAAACTAACTGAAACTACATTTTATGTTTACAAAACTAACTATAATTATAGCAAACATGTCCTTCCTTTTAATCTTTGGTAATTAATTTAATGCATGAGCCTTCTGGGGGGGTTTTAAAATGTGATTTTTAGTAGATTTATTTTGATATAAACCGGAATAATGACGTTTGAAAGTATGTCACACAGAAGTGAAGTCATCTAACAGCAGAAAAGCACCAAAAGATGACATCGCTCCAATGGTGTTTTTAAATATTGCGCACAAGTAATACATATTTTAAAAAACTAACTCATACTAATACTGAAACTAACAAACTAAACTAAAACTAAGCATTTTTTAAAGAACTAAACTAATAAAAAACTAACTAACTAACTAGAACCACCCTGAAAACTAATACAAAACTAACTAAAATGAAAAATTCCAAAACTATAATAACCCTACTGCCATATTACAAATAAATTGGTTTATATACTGTAGCATTTTTCTAAATATGCAAAAGCATAAATAAGTTGTTTGTACAATTTTGAGAACTCAACACAATTTCTCTTTATAACATTATGTGGCCCTTGCGTCCTTCTGATTTTCTGTATGTGGCCCTCAAATGAAAAAATTTGGACACCCTGATCTATATAGTTCAAACATCTACTTCTATCAGTATCTGTACTTTTACTTTTTGTACTTCCTAGAATGTGACTACTTTTGCCAACCCTGAATGTGAGCATGATCCAGTCCGTTTACCGTCCTAACTTATCAGTCCGATCGATGGGCTGGACTACCGTGATAAATAAGCGTCGCCTCCGCCGAAGCTTGGCGAGCACATATTGCGAACCGATCAAGTGCGCGTGGAGACGTTTACAATGACACCGTAATGGCCTCTATCACTCTTTGCAAAGAGGCGCTGGAGTAGGCAGAGCTCAGTGGGCTGCGGCGAACCTTTCCGTGTGCGGCACAATTGGCGTTAGCTCAGCTTCAACGCCCCTTGGATTTGGGGGTTACGGCAAACTGGATACAACATGGCAGCATGAGGAAAGGGGCTTGACAGGAGGAGCCCTTCAACCAGAGCATAAAGTTCCAAAAACTACCTGCGATAACGGAAAACCGAGATCTCCCTCATCTGTTGGAAGTTAGTGGTTTCTGGGGTTGGTGTAAGATTCTGGTTTTGTAACCATGTGGGTGGCAGGTGGCGTTTGGTTGGTGCTGGGTTTCACTTTGATTCATCTTTCTTTCCTTGGATCTTTCCTCTGGTCTCCTGACCTTCTGACTTTCACGACTCTGGCGAGACTCTGAAGTATCCGGTTAGGGTGAAGGGTAATGGGATTCTTATGAGGTTTCAGGTGAACTAATGAGCACATTCACACACGCGCGCACACGAATGCACACATACACCCAAAAAAATAAAAAATAGAGAGGGAGAGAGAGAGAGAGAGAGAACAATGATGATATGTTGAATCGGTAAGACTGCCGAATGGAAAAAAAAGAAAAGAAAAGGAAAACCACGTTAATTTAAAATAAAAAAAAATCCATTAAATATTATATTTTCATTTTTTATATGTTTTTTTTCATTTTGGTATGATTTTTACTTTATTATAAATGCTTTTTCATTCGTCATATATGTTCTTTTTTGTTTACATTCATTTTTCTTATTACAGTATACAGTACAGTATATATATATTTTCCTTTATTATTCATGTTTTTTGTTTTGGTACGATTTTTAGTTTATTATTAATGCTTTTTCATTTATAATTTATGTTTTTGTTTTCATTAAAAGTATGTTTTTTTTTTTATTTACTTGTTATGCAGCACAATATACATTTTCTCTCTCCAGAATGCAATGTCGTGGAGCGACGGGAGAGACGTTGGAAAGATCGTGTCGAGAAATCGATGATGCCCATATGTCCCCGGTCGGACGTAGGGTTGGGGAGAAACAGCCATGCAAAGACTTAAAAAAAAAAAAATAATACATAAAAAAAAAAAAAAGTACCTTGTAAAGGAAACAAACAAACGAAAAAAAAGCACGCTGCAAAAAATCCGCAAAACAGAGAGGCCGGGAAAGATGAACCTGCGATAATCGAGGGAACACTGTATTCAAGATCGTTTTTACAATCAGGAATTAGAAATTACAAGACTAGAAAATTGCATTTTCACACAATTTTAGGGGGAAATGCTGTCTTGAAAATGAACTGTCATTGTTTTTTTGTTTTTTGTTTTTTTTTTGGGGGG
This sequence comes from Festucalex cinctus, assembly GCF_051991245.1. Taxonomy (NCBI): domain Eukaryota; kingdom Metazoa; phylum Chordata; class Actinopteri; order Syngnathiformes; family Syngnathidae; genus Festucalex; species Festucalex cinctus. The sequence continues at coordinate 9,093,909 of NC_135431.1, forward strand.
GGGGGGTGTTATGTGTCATCACAAGTACTAGTGGGATCAATACTTGGTATCGATATCAGTGACCACTCAAGAGTTGAGTACTCATACTGGCATCAGTCTGAAAAAAAAGTGATATCAAACATCCCTACTAAAAATGATTACCGTTGCTGAGCCATTAAAAGATGTAATACCAGTGTTAACCAGTGGATGGCAGACATCGCTCACCAGCACCTCCTTATTTTTCGTAGTTGAGGAGTGGGTCTTTTCATTTGACAATCAAAATATATGAATATAATCTTCTGTACATCGGTTAATTAAAAAAAAAAAAAAAAAAAAAAAAAAAAAAAAAAAAGAACATTTGCAAATATTTTGTCGTTATTTTTAAACAGGTGCTGCCCATCTCACCAAAGGCCCTAATTAGGAGCCTGAATGGAAGTTCTAATCTACTGCCTAAACAGAAAATAAAAATGGGCAACATTTTTCTTATCTTTCCTCACTTTTACTTCACTTAGCAAAGTGTTTGGTTCACAGCAGGATGAGATAAATAACAAGCCCAAGGCTCGGACTAATCTTGGCAGTAGGATCTGAATCCGGGTTCTTTTTCCTCTTCCCAAAGACTTTATGCGAATTATTAAAGCCGGTTTTATCTCTGCAAGTAAATTTGCTACTGAAGGCGAGAGCATCCTTCAAATTCAAACTGGCCCGTGATTATTAGCTGACAATTGTCATCGAAAGAAGAGCGTCTGCTAATTCCATTCATGACACGACTTCCCCCCCCCCCAATGGTCTACTTTCGGTTGGCTTGCACATTTGTATATTTATGAAGCCATGAATTAATTGGCAGGGCAGAGATTTAATCACATGCACTCTTTCCCCCAGGAGGAGCAACAGGAAGAGTTAGTTTAAAAAGAGGAAAGGGAAAGGATTTGGTGAGGGGGGGGCACATCGAGGGTGGCTCTCCTAATTGCCATATGTAAGAGTTAAGATAAAAGTTCAGGTAGTTAATGGAAAAACTTTTCTTCTTTTTTTTTAATGTCAACTGAGGATAGCATTATCATGGGAAGAAAAATTTCAACCTTGCAAAAGGAACTGCTGTAACTCTGCTGGGGGCAACAATTTATTAGGGGCAAGGCCTTTAATTTTATAAATGCTAACACTATGCAAGCTGTGTATAGTCACCACTCACCACACTTTATAGGCCTCTCAAGGTGCTGCTGTTTTTATTAGCAAAGGAGTGGATTTATTTATGGATGCGGGAGTTTTGACCAAATTTCAAAAGGAGGGTGCTGGTAATATCCCTGACTATGGTTGTCAATTAACATCAGAAGCGTGTCATAAATATTCAGATATATTTGTAGTGGGGGATCATGTAAATACCGTACTTCCGAGCAGCTGCCATTGTGTCCCCATATTTAATTACGGGCTCTGTTGTTTTTGTTTCCCACACATCCGCCATATTCTTGCGGCGCTGCTGACAGACTGAGTGACAGATCCGCCGCCAGACAAACCCACCAACCCTCTGTCATGAGCCTAAACAACATCTCCATGGCGATGGCAGCGCAAACACAGCCCGTCAAAGCAGATTTTAATCCAGGGTACACGAAACACAGAAATTGGGACATGCGGGAAAAAAAAAATATTTAGTTTATGGAACGGTAAAGTTAAAGCGGGGTACGAATATGCCGCCGAGTATGTTTTAAGCATGTCTGTCAATGACTGGGTGTGCTTCGACCGCCCTGATTTTATTGGGAATGAGGGGAGCCGCTTCTATTGGCCGGAATCGGCAGTATTTCACAAGTTGCTTCATGTTAAAGATTTCATCGCTCTTAAAATGAAAAGAAAAAAATGCACTGAGCTGTCACCGTTTTACAAATGCAATTCTGCCATCTTGTGGCAGGAAAATGACCTCAACACAAACTAATATCAAACTTGTTTTTTACATTACAGTACAGCTTTTTAATTTTAACTCATTTTTATGAATTACTAGACTAAGTGCAATTTCTGGCAAAATTGCGTGGGAATGCTGAATCTGAATGCTAAGATTTTGAATGCATGTGGAATGTTTATGAAGTAAATTGAGAGTAAATAGATAGATAATGTGCGCGCATGGCACATTTCATAGCTGCATATCTTTAAGTTTTGCCATCAAAAGTCCTTTCTCAGTTTTGTTTTAGCTTAGCCTTAGCATCTGAGGACCATTTCATACTTGTAAAAGCTAAGTCTCCAGTTGATTTTATCTTGTTATCTAAACAGGTAGGTTTGTCCTATTTTGGCATGACTGCAGGACATATTCGCCAAACCACTCGGCACAATTCCACATCCTCCGCTAGCTTCTCCCCGAGATGGTGAGGAGATGAAAGCCTGGGAGATGGCAGGGAATGAGGCAGCTAAATGTGTCATGCTACCACTCGCCCGCCCTCTCTCTCACTTTGGAATATTTCACGTATTCAAGCTCAGAGCGAAAACCCGGTTGTGTCCTGATGTCAGGGTTACCTGTTTGACATCTATTAAACACGACACAAAACGGAGAGAAGACACTCAGTTCAGGGCTCGCGAGGAGAGGAACTGACTGATACGATTCACTCCTGCACTCTCTGAAGATTCCTCTCCTCACCCTCTCTATTTATTTGGTTTTCCACGCCCCCTAGTTACACGGGTGTTCCAACCCTAAAAATGCAAATGCAAGGCATAGTTGGAACACAGTGTACTTGTTTGTCTATGTGTTGTACATGTGAGTGGAAGATTACTAGGTACATGTGGTCCAGGTTGACTTAGCTAAAATGGCTGTGTGAGTGCAAAGCAAAGCATTCTTCATTGCAAGCAGAAGCAGTTCTTCATTGCAGCAAATGTATGATAACTTATTATTCACAATTATTCCTACACCTGACAAACACACAATACAGCTTTCATTGCACCAATGAAACGACACTTAAGTTACGCCATTTCCAATGTTGTGGTCGTGTCAGCGCCCACAAAGCGGTACAACAAGAACATGCCTCTGTCAGCGCCAGAAGAAGAATGTCGAGAAGGAGATCCCGCGTGTGCTGAAATTAGTGTTACATGTGGAAAAGCAGCTTATGCAAATGATGTTTAGTAATAAGCGCCTCCGAGCGGGCATTAGGAGGGAGAGCGGCGTCGGGGTTTGACACCGCGCCGCCACTCACGGGGGATGATAACAAAAAGACGGCAGATGCTGAGGTGCCGAGCGAGGAGAGAAGAAGCTCTGGTATCGCTTGCCAACGTGCTGAGATAATTGAGTAGGTGGCAAATGAATATTTAAGAATAGAACGTGGGGAGGAAGGACTCATCGCACATTAGCGAGCGGCACACTATACGTGGGATAGTTGGTGTTAATCGTGCGGTTGGGGAAAAAAAACAACAGAAAAAAGGACCAAAATGATACAAGATAAAATAGAAATAAAGTAAGTAAAAATTACCAGGATTAGCTACAGGTGATTACTATATGTATGTACTACAAATAAAGTAAAACAATGTCTAATCTCTAAAACAAGGAAAAAACAGCGGGTTGGGGTTATGTTGTGTGTGGGTGTGTACTTGGTTAACTCGGTATACATTAAATAAGGTGCAAATGCAACAGAAAAAAATATATTTTTAAAAGGACAAAAAATAAAGGGAATAAAAGGAAAAAAAAGGCAGAAAATAAAACTAAAATTTAACAGACTTAGCTATAGATGACTTGCTATGCAATAAAGTTTAAAAAAATAAATTAAAAAAAAAAAAAAAAAAGAAAACTAAAAGACAGAAAACAAAGCAAAAAAAGACCACAAAAAATACCAGCTGGATGTGAGTGGTGTTATAAAAGGTTCTTTTTTTTTGTCAGCCTGGTGTTGTTGTTCGGTTATGTAATAGGGTCAACGGTCATGTGTGCTCTGCCAATTAGCGTGTCGGGATATGGAAAGCATGTTATCACCCTGGCTACAGGAATTCAATGGCCCAAAAGCTTTTAATATACTGTGGGGGAAAAAAGCTACTATTATAACTACATTGAGCCAACCAGGTGTCCATTCAGCATCATGTGTCACATCTGCTGCAAGCGCATCTTTTACAATAGCACAGGTGTCATGTTATTGTTGTGATCTTAAATGAACCCTCGCTAGACTGCAGAACCTCATTTTTGTGATTAATTCGTCCCAGAAAACATAATCGTACAAAAAAAAAAAAAAGACAAATTTCCCATATCCTCCTGACTACCAGCAATTCAATTTTGTCCTCTGTAGTGGACCTTTTTAAACCTGAATATCTCCCACCCAGTGCATACGATTGAATTAACTCCATTTGTGCTCTATAGAGGACATTCAGTACTTTCCAAATGATGCCAAATGTATAGGGGTGGGGCTTTGCTACCTTTTATTGCACATAAAAGAAAATGGCTTCCCTCAGTGCAAGCACTTTTTAGAGAAGAGGAAAAGTAAGTTTATAATACTTTTTTATTGAACAAATTTAGGCTTTAAATGTTGTTAGCCTGTTTTCTATAAGACTCCTAAGAACACATTAAAGTATTGTTTGAATTATTTTAACTGTATTTGAGCCTAGCATTTAAGTTTTAAAAAAAATGTCCTCTGTCATGGACACATCATAGCTTAAAAATAAAACCTTTTTTCCCCCCCCCAACAAATTTCTTTTTCAGTATTCCAGTTACTTCACAAAGATTGGGGAATATCAAAATAAACATGATTGGAGAATTTGTTTTTTTTTCTGGTAGGATATAATGTAAATCCAATGAACCTGTTGCAGAACCAAATCACTTTACTTAAAACAATATTAAATTGATGATTTTTATTGAAATTCACCTGTATATGTATAAAGGCTTTTATAGTTGTTAATTTTTTACAATGTCAAAGGAAGCTGGCGAACGTCACATAGTAAAGCAGTAGCTTGGATTCTAACCTTGAACTGCATAAATGCTTTATGTTTGATAGATTGAAATCCCGATTAATCAAAACAATTATTCATTGATTTCAAAACTTTGTTGCTCAACTTCAAAAAACAACCAGAAAATAATAATAATAATAAAGAAGAAGAAGAAGAAGAAGAAGAAGAATCGCAACACAAACTAAATTAAAAATAAAATAATAAAATGTTCCTGCTGTGCTCACGTTGGCCTCTTACAGGCAGTGTAGTGCCATTCACACAATGAAATAAGAGTAGAAGAAGAAAATTCAGCTTTATCAAATAACATAACTCGTTTTTCCATAACTGAGAAGAATATGTGAGCATTTTATGTATGTGTCCCTGCAGCGTTTGTGTGTGAATAAACCTGGAGTTCATTTATAATTTACATTAGCATGTCAATGGGATTTTACATTGACTTTAGCATTAGCGACTTTAGCATTAAAGAAGCATGTCTTGTATTTAAATATACAATGTGTGTATTTTTTGTTATGTGTTTACTTTTACAGAAAACTCCAACAGGGGTGTCATTAAACAGTTTAAATCATGCACAGGGAGGGCAGAATCTCATAATGTCACACGCTTGCTGCGCAAGTTATATGATGCGTTCAGGGTGCTTTTACAACATTGAGAACTTGAACACGCTGCGCATTCAGCACATTATTCGATTTTCTTAATGTTTTTAAGATAACATCAAAAAGCCAAAATCGAAATCACGATTACGTTCCGATTAATTTGTGTCTATTTGTTCAAATCACAGAAACACAAGATACTCTACCGCAGACCCAAAATGTTGAGTGACATCCCACAGAGGGAAGACAAGAGACACTCCGGAGCAGAGTGGATGCCAAGTGCGGCGCTGAGAGCAGTCTGCGGGTCGGCCGGTGAATGCGTGTGGGTCGAGCACCTGGCACACCTGGCTCTCTTCTGAAGAGCAAAAACAAAAGCTCTCCAAAAACGCTTTTCACGCGGCTTATTCGGCAGCCTGCTCCTTTTTTTTTTTCCCCCGGACACTCAGCCAAAATTTGAATGTCTCCCACCGGCAATAAAAAGAGTGCATTTTTTTCTCATCTACTAAGGTCGTAACTGCATTGTCACCACAAGCTCCTGAGATATGATCACAGCAACCAACTAGGCGGTTACAGCTTCCATTTTGTTTATGAGCAGAAGGGAAACTGTAAAACCACAAAAGTGCTCATTAGAGCAAAAAACTCTGCCAAGGCTACCATGGACAACCACCCTGTACTGCGTGTGTGCCTTTAACTTTGTTCACACTGTGTGTAAAAACAATTTTTTTTTTTTTGCAAATACCTGGGCCCGGTTGTTCAAAACTCGGTTATATCTTTAACTCATTCAATCCCGTTCGCTCTCGGCTGTTTTGCTAGATTTTGACTGATTTTGCTAGGCCCACAGAATATTGTGTTCTATTGCTATACAAGAATGGAACCTATCAAAAGAAAGATTAAAGTCTCTTCTTTCATCAGGAAAAAAAAAAAAAGTATGTTTCTATCTGTTTCCGTTTTGCAGCAATTAGCATTAGACAAGAGCTAAGTTTCATCAGTTTTCACAAATTTATTTAAAATTGTGAGTAATTGAGCTTTTTTTCTACATGGCTCTGGTTGATCTCCTTTGCTCTGCTGCCACCTGCTGGCCGTTTGTGTAATAACTACCATTTCTGCAACCGTTCTTTGCAGTTGAGAGGCTGCATCAAAGCCATCTGTATGCTCTAGCATAAAAAACAAAACAAAACAAAAAAACGTATAAATACGTCTTTGGGACTCTTACAACAACAAAAAAAGCGTATTTACACGTTATTGGGAGCAAATGAGTTAACCACTAGTTAAGTAGATTTAATCGACCGTTAACTTTAACGACACTCTTATCTTGTTGTTCAAAACTCTTAACTTTCACCGGCTGTTAACTTGCTGTTAAAGTTAACAAACTTAAGGACCGCCTCTATCTTTTTAACAATGTGGTTAACTGCGTTCGTGGCTAATGTTGCCCGTTGAGCGCAAGAAAGAAAGTCTATCGAGGGCTTGACTTTGACATTGGCGATTATTCTGATGAAAAGTTACGCACACGCTATACCGATTAGCAGTAACACAGTGCCAAGTCTACGGAAACATAGAGCTGCCAATGTGGAGTAAACATTTTTGGCTGGCGAGTATGTTCGAACATACTCGCAAATATGTTCCAACATATTGAAATATGTTCGAACATATTTGCGAGTATGTTCGAACATAATCGCAAATATGTTCCAACGACGTATATTTAACGGCGGGTTAAGAATTGAACAACCGGGCCCTGATTGGTTGTTTTTCTTGCGGGGAGCAATTCAGCAAATGAAGATTACAGTACACTGATGCCTTGAGAAAACAGCCTGTCAAGAGTCTCTCTGGGGCCACGTCTTCCTTCTTAATCCATACAGCTTTCATCTTAACTGGAGCGATGGAATCAGTGACATTCAAAACAGAACGTACTGCTCCACTCATTTGTTCATGAAATGCACACGCAGCTAATCACGCGAACTGGCTCAGACCTCCTCTGTTATTCTCTCTTTTCCGGTGACCCAGAAGCGAGCGTGTCGCCCATCCGTGGAGACCGTCCACAAAAAGCTCAACTATAGACCTACTTCCCATCCACTCCCAACCCCATCGCTGATGGACGCGGGAGAAAAAAAAAAAAGATGAATCCAGGAAAAGGAACTCATAACCCAAGAGTGTCATCTCGTCACCATGGATAATTTAAAAGCCGCATTGGAAAAGAATGAGTGCCTTCCTCTTGCCGGCAACTTAAACATGCGGGGATGAATTAAATATAAGTCGTACAACATAAACGGAGAGACAGAATAGCAGCACTCATCTTCCGCTTTTTTTAATCCTCCTCCTTGTGGATATGTTCTAGAAAAGAGGTTCTTCTGGCTGAAAGGCAAGTCATAGGCAACAACCTTTGCAATATTTACCCCAAAAATACAGTATCTCAACGTTCATATAAAGATGGGGGAGGCATCTATTGGGGCTCGAATGTTTTAATTTTACAAATACAGTAGTTTAAAATGTTAGCAGTATATTATCGCACAAAACATGTTAAGTAAAACTGCAGTTATTAAAATCTGTGGACGTAGAAGCAAGCCTTGTGGAATGCCACTGATTTTCTACTGCAATGGAAAGTAATTGTAACGTAAAAGTATAATATGAAAACGTATGGAACTAAAAAGATATTTGTGGGCCGTAATTAAAAATGCGTCAACCAATCAGCATCCTCTGCCACGTGTCTTTGCCCAAGCTGTGTCTTATTGTCAATTAGTGTATGTGTATTTAGTTTCTTGTCTCCCCGCTGTCCGCGTCGATTCATTGTGTTTCCCTTACATCATGAAGTTCCCCCCCCCCACGCTTTGTTTGTTTTTTAGATGTTATTGTTTTTCTCAGTTAGATCCTTGTTTACCTTCTTGTTTTGTTGAATTAAATCCATTTTTGATTGCACCTCTGTCTCCTCGCCTTGTTTCCCTGCACCTGGGTCCTCTACCCTCCAAACCCAAATAATTCTAACATTTAGAGTGGGCCTAGTATCGCTCCCTGTAGAACACCACTAGTTTACTAGTGTAAGGTGAGGCAATTATGAAGTGGATATTATAAAAATCAGCGTAAAGTAAATGTCAAAGGAAATGTCAAATGTTAAATATTGATATAGATTTCAAACTGCCCCCCAAAAAAACATGTAAAAAAAAAAAAAAAAAGTATCTACAAAAAAAGTAATATTTTCTAAGTGACTTAAATATGAAATAATAATTGAAACAAATTATCTCATAAATATACAGGACAAGCAATTATGGCAATTAAAGTGGACCAAGCATCGAGCCTTGTGGAACACCAATAATTGTCTACGTAACACTGGACAATGACATGTAGCGTAAAAACCTGTGCAAGCTTTGAGGGACAACTCTTGTTAAATCCGAGGACCTAGTACAGAGCCTTGAGGAACGCTGCCAGAGAGTGATGACAGAGTTCACTAACCTGGGCTTACGCAGTGGTGAAGTTATAACTAAAACACTTGCAGGCCATAAATACAAACCAACAAAAAAATGAAGCATGAAGCATTTGATGGCACAAACAAAGCAAAGATGGACTCCTGGCATTGTTTCCAATATATTTCCAGTGCTCTTTCTGTTGCCGTGGCGACGCAAGCATCAGCATCACGACGTTACCCCTCCGTCATCTGCGGTATTGACTCACCTGCCGACCAGGAGGAACTCGTCGTAGACGCCCAAGCGCCGCATGGCCATGAGGAGGCCGCGCACGGTCATGCCCTCGCAGAAGCACACCACCACGCGCGCTTTGGGCAGCCGCTCGCGCAACTTCCTCAGGAGGCGGTCGAACTGCTTCTCGCCAGCGTTGCTGTAGATTTTGTCCGAGTGGGCGATGCACAAGCCCTCCTGGGAGGCCAGCTCCTTGAAGGCCTCCATGCCGCTCTCGCCGTAGTTCCCTGTGGAACCCAAGAACACTTTAGGCGTGTATTGACTTTGTGAAGAATCGGAGGTAACGTGAACACTTATTTATTGCGGGATACATTCCAGAAGGTGAAAAATTATGATACAAGGAGATCATATACATTTCTTTTATAGTTCTCACACACGCTCTGGACACATTTTTTCTGTACAAAAAATTGTGTAGAAAATACTTCGTTTGTATTATGTTGCACTTTTACACTTATAATATTGTTTTATATTATTAAAACAATAAACGGCTTGCAATATTTCAGTCAATTTGTAATGGATCCAGAATGTATGGTATTTTTGCTTATTTAATTGCATTACAGAAAATAAAGGACTTTATCACAATATTCACATTTTCTGAGACAGTCCTGCAAATGAATAATTCATTATTTGTATTTTGTACATTATTTTGCATTTCATAGGAATGCAGTGGTCGCATCACAACAAAACAGTATTAATTCTAGTAGTTATTTTATGTGAATGTCATTTTGAGGGATTAAAGTTGTCTCAAGAAAAGAAAGATCATTATATGAGAACAGTTTCTAATTAAATACTACAAGAAATGTCATGACGTTAAACTACTTTTTTCACCTCATTGCCATTAATTATTAATCTTCCTGATAGTTGATGAAGGAAATTTAATGAAATGTCCATCCCTAATTAGAACGTATGAAAACATGCCATATAAAAAGGCCTCTGGCTCAGTGTTGTTAGCCCCGCCTTGATCCTGTGCTAACGAGTGTCGGGGATTTTCGCCACTGCAATCAAAGGCGAGGCGAGCCTTGCCTGCTCCGTGGCACAGCATCCCAATCAAGAAATCCAGCAAAGCTGTTTTTTTTTGTTTTTTTTCTTCTCCCCCTCGTTTAAATCTTCTACATCCACGTGGACCGCCATGTCACGGTCTGGATTGACCACAAAGCCAGAGCGCTTGATTATAGGCACACACGCACGTATGCAATCAACCGCGCATGTCGTCGCGTGAAGAAATTAACAGGACAAATCATGCTGAGGAAAAACAATGGAATCATGTGAAGATTTTGTTTTTATAATGTTTTTAATGGCCTCGTGTCAGCTTCCAACCGCTACGTGTTAAGTATTTACATGCAATTATTTGAGTCGGATGGTGGCTGGCGGGCACATTCGTGGACGAGTACATCAGCATCCGCGCAGGTACTTCACTTGCATTTCTCACAGCCAGCCCCGACTGTTGCCACGGCAACCAAACTGCATTTATAATTTCCCAGAGAAAGCTTTCATTATTGTCGACAGTCATAAAACTCAACTGTGATTATTTCTCATAAACGCATAAATAAAGATCAGTTTTTACGATTATTTGGCTCGTTTCTGTAAATGATGTTTAATCTGCTAGTTGTGGCGTGCCGCTTACAATTGTATAGGGGCAAAAAGTCACTTGTGTGTGTATGTGTGGGAGGGGTCTTGTATCAGGTGGGCTGTCAATCCAAATGTGTGAATGTGGACTCACTCATCTCATCATAACTCACACATAAATCACCCAATTCGACGCTCCAGAGGCGTGTGGCGACGCTGCAGTTGCTGCATTACGTATATAAATAAAGATGACTTGACTTGACTTGACTTGACTTGAATTGATATTTAGGGATGTAACGATAATGGCAATATCGTGATGTCGCGATATTAAAACTGCCACAATATATTGTCGCCATCATGTCAGGATATTAAAAGCAGCACATCTATTAAAAAATAAATCAGGTTGATTTTCATTTGTGCAGTTCTAGCACCCTCTTGTGGGTAGTTTTTTTTAGTGCATTTAATTTTCACAAGGGATGTTTTGGCCCTTTTCTGATTAAAATCCAGGATAATCGTCAGATGAAGGGGAACATACTATGATTGTGAACATAGTCAAGATGTGTAGGAACTCAATGCGTGCTTATATATGTTATATTTATATATTATATTTATACATATATTTTCATATTTTTCATTGCTGTATGTACAAAAACACAATATTGTGTTTTTTTTTTAGTATAAGCTCACTTTTTTACAATATTGTGACCTTTTGTATCGTCAACCTCCCCACAATATTGTGATAATTATCATATTCTGACCTTCATATCGTGATAATATCGTATCGTGATGTTTGGATATCGTTTCATCCCTATTGATATTCAACTTTTATAATTTCCGACTATCTACGAAGCAATTAAGTTGTCTGAAAGTGATTGGATGAGGGAGCCCGGTGGGTGTGGCATCCTCCGAATGAGGATTGAGCTTATGTTAGCGAAAGCAAACAGTTGCGGCACATCAAATTGACAATAAAAATAGAAATGATGTCATAGACTGGATTAACAGTGTTAAAATATATATATATATATATATATATACATATCATCGTTCACTTCCGACTGTGTGTATCTCTGACGCTGTGTGGACACAATTCAACTCCTCACAGTAATTACGTTGTGGGCTGTTAGGCTGAGCAAATGAGCAGTTTGCCAAAATAGAGTGAGCCAGCGCAGCGTGGTATGACGTGTAAAGGATTACTAGGTGCTAGTATTTAAGGCCACACTGGCAACGTCACAATTTCATGAGAAAAAGTAATCATGAAGAATGAAGCTGTGATTTTAGGAGGAAATTGTCCAAAATAATGAAAAAGTTGAAATATTATGAGAAAAAAATATTTGAAAAATTTCCAGATTATAGGAAAAATGTCACAATTTTATCCTTTCATCCATCCCTGAACTGGTTGCCAGCCAATCGCAGGGCACAGTTTTATGAGAAAATTTAAATTACCTACATTTATCTTTAAAAAGTCACAATTTATATTACTATAATTTATCGAAAGTACTAAATTTAACTATTTTTTTTTAGCAGAATATTACATAAAAGTAGAAATTCTATAAGAGAAAGAAATAACATGCTACAATTTTAAGGGAAATGTACGTAAACACAAAAAAATGTATGCCGCTGCGGAAACACAAATCAAAAATTCCTTGCAGAACTTCTACCACCAAGAAATCCTTTTACCCAGAACTCAAAGTTCCTGGGCTTGTTGGTGCAAAAACGCCAATTGTGACATCTGTTCGAGCTGCGGGACGAGACGAACTTCATTCCAAGGCCGTAAACAAACTTCAAAGACTACTGACTGGGGAAGTTTTCTGGTTGCGACACCTTGAGTAATAAAAGACATCTGCAGTGGTGTACATTGATTGTTGTCATTAGGCGTTTTTCTACCGCTGTAACTCTTTGGAGAACTTTTCAGTTTACCTTGGTAAAATTCAGTTTTTTTCCACCAACAATTATCAGGGTAATTAAATTCTCCAGGGGCCATCCAAGTACTATCTCAGCAGCAGGGTCTTGCTGAGCCAGGCAGGAACCTTGAGGGGGCGGGCTGCAATGACCACGGCTGATTGGTCAAATTTCGGAGCGTTGTTTTTACATCAGAATTCTAAGACGCTGTGGAAACACAATTCTAAATTCCCTGCTGAAGTTTTACAACCAAGAACTCCCTTTTTACCCAGAACTCAAAGTTCCTGGTCTTGTTGGTGGAAAAACGCCTATTGTTGCTATTTCCCCACCTCCTTTCGAGCAACAAGTGACCATTTGTTTTCGCCGAATCCCAATAAAAGAGGAGAAATGTGAGTATGTGTCAGAAGGGGCCAGGAACATGTGATCTGAGCACATTCTTTATGTCCATTTCTCCACGGATACGAGTCAAAGAGGCCTTGTTTTCTTATCTTTGTGTCTGTCTTGTGTATTTTTAAAAATTCATAGATGGTGTATAAACCTGATAGAAATGAACACTCGAACCTACTGACACACCTCGCATGTGCCCCGAGAAGCGTTCTAATAGCCGTATGGACGGTCTTACCTTCAGTGTGCACGGCCGACACGTAGGTCCAGTTGTAGCGCTGCACGATGTCCAGCATGGCTCGGGCCTGGAGGGTGTCAGACGGCACCACCCTCAGGAAGTACTTGAAGAGCGTCTTGTCGCTCAGGTCGATGCTGGTGGCCGAGTAGGCGATCTGCGGGATGTTGAAGAGCTGCAGCAGGTTCTGCACCTGGATGGCCACCGAGCTGGATCCCGGCCCGATCACGCCGGCGATGGGCTTCTTGGTGGGCGGCGGCTGGCTGGAGTGGGACTGGCCGTCCACGCACCACTTGGACCCGCCGTCCTTGTCGTCGCGGATGGAGATGAGCGAGTCGCGGATGAACTCGATGCTCTGCTCCAGGGCCACCGAGGAGTGCCAGCACGAGTCGCGGATCTCGCAGCCCAGGCTGATGTTGGGCAGCAGGTGGCGGTCGGCGTTGATGCGGTCCAGGGTGTGGAACATGGCCTCCACCCGCTGGATGCCGTACTGCTCGCGGACGTCGCCGCACTTGCGCTCGGCCACCTTCTCCGCCGACGGCTGGTGGTGCACGGAGAAGAGGGCGCCGATGATGACGTCGCCGTCCATGCGCGCCACCGAGCGGGAGGCGGCGCGGGGCACGGCCGCCCGCTCGTGGATGCCGGCGGCGTGGCAGGAGAGCAGGGCGGGGAGCAGGAGCAGCGCGAGGGGAGACATCTTTAGCGGGGGTGCGTCCGGGAGGCGCGCATAGCAGCTGCCGTCACGTCACGTCACGTCACGTCACGTCACGTCGGCGTTTATCCCAGCCACCTGTGGACGCCGCGCTTGCGCCACGTGTACGCGCACCTGTGCAGGAAGTACAAGCATGTCAAAGCTCCAACAAGTCAATGGGTCAAGATTTTTGCGCCCAAACGGGATATATAGTCATTTATAGACAACACAATGACATCACCAAAAACATCCTTATTTCTACCTAATTAGAGAGTGAAAATACATTTTCCATATTATATTTCAACTTTCTTTTCCATTATAACTTATTTCTCAGTATTGGAACTTTATGCACATTTTTCCTTTCAACTTACATTATTTTGTTCTTCTTTAATCAGATTACTATGACAATATTACTATATTTGCATAAAAATATGAATTTTTTTGCGTGGTATTATGACTATATTGTAGCGATTGACCAATTATCATCCTGGCCAATTATCGGCGCCAATATTTTAATGAATATCAGTATGAGCCTTTTTTCAAAATCTGACGGCCGATAAAAGATAAAGCTAAAATCATTTTATTTTTATTTTAAATTTCAGTTAACTTTATGAAATGCTGCTGACCCTGGGAAACTTCTGAAACTTTTGTTTTTGTTTGACATTTAACTTTTTAAGACGTACTGATAACATTGTAAGCTCCCTGAACATTTTTTTGTTGTGATTTAAAATGAAGTATATTGCATATTTTGAATGACGTTTGTATTTTAAAACATTTTGACGGCAATATATTTTTCCCCTTTTTTACTGAAAATGAATATTGGCTTCAAATATTGGTTATCGGCCTCCTTGACTACTAATAAACGGCATCGGAAAAAAACATAACAGTTTATCTCTACTGTATAACAACTTTACTAGCTAGTAGCTAACATTTTGACTTTTGCCACTTAATTAATATCACGATATTTTCACATAACATTCCACCTGACTCACTTAACATTAACATTCACTGCCAATGACGGGTATAAGCGTCAATTACGTTTTTTCAACAGGAATGGGCGGTGGAGCGTCAGATTCTGCGCCACTGTAAATTTGAAACTTGGAAACAACTTTACTGATGCACGACCACCAGTAGATGACATCATTGCCCCATTTTAGATATGAGTTCAACACAGTTTGAAAGTGGGAGAAATGGCTGCATTTTGTGCAACATACTATATTTTTTCGAGTATTGACTATAAAAGAACAGAAAAAGGCCAAAAGGAGACCGCCTATTCTGTCTTTTGGTAGATTCAGTGTATATATAATATTAGCTAAGCTAATTCAACGTTTTAAATGTTATAAAATTGCTGGCATTGAATGGGTTAAAAATTGTTCCCAGTTGTATAACAATTTTACTTATGTAACATTTTTTCTAACAATTTATGTAATGCCATGACTTTGTGATTGCAAGATTATAACTTTATTACTGCGCCATTGACTTTTTCTTATAATTTTATAATTTTTGTAGTTGTATGACTTGACTCTGGTTATAATGTATGACACTTTTCAAATAATATAAATGATTAGTATTCACTTGAAATGTATTACTTTTTCACTGATAACTGAATTCATTTGATTAACAACTTGTTTCCAATTGTCTTACAATTTAATTTGCGTAACATTTTTTCATTATTCATGTAACATTGTGATTTTATTTTCACATTATGACTTTAATATTGTAACATTGTTTTGTATTTTTTAATTCTATGATTTTGGGGGGAATTTTAAACTTTCATATTCTTTATGAAATACTGTATGACTCTTCCCACAGTATAAATAGAAATTTAACAACTTTATTCTAAAGTATTAGTATTTTCTCACATTATATCACTTTATACATGACACACTACGACTTTTCTCGTTATCACTTTTTTAATCTAGCTTTTATTTATAAAATTACTTTTTTTTTGCAATATTGCAGGATGTAAGGTGTCTCCAAATTGGCTGAACACGTACAAAAAAACTGAATAAAGGGACCGGTTTGAGTCGGAGTATTTTAACTCACTGAAACCAAATTTAATGTTTTCTGCATTACATACAGTATGTACATATTTACTACTGTAATGAAAATAATGCAGGAATACTACAACTCTTCAATTAAAGTTGCACTGGTTCAATAATTCCACATTTCAAAACAAAGGCAATAGTTCCAGATTCGAACCTGATTCCAAGCGTGTTTTCACCTACATCAGTCCTGTTGTTATTTTGAACGAAGCCTGAAACAAGTCGCGCTCGGCGCTGTAGATTTGGAAAGGAAGGCGTGGACTCTTCCATTCAGATTCCAGCACTGTGGACAGCGCAGGCAGGAAAAAGAACGCCCGTGGAATTGTCACGCCGCATCTCGTCGGCTCCTTTTCCCGCCTGCCGTGAGACGACCCCCGAAACACGAGAAAGCCGCTCCGGCGGTACCACGCGCGCGCCGAACGCGGCCTGTGTTGAAATGTGACGGCAGGGCGTTTGAAGCGTCAAAACTTACCTGAATCCTCGAGACATGCCGCGTGCCTCCTTCGCTCGTCTTCTTGAGCGCGTGTTGCTCTCTCGCTCGTCTTCACACTCTCTCCCCCCCTCCCTCCCGTTCTCTCCCTCTCTCATCACTATGGAGCGTTCTCTGCCGGTCTCTCTCTCCCTCAGTCATAGCTCACTCTCTCCCATTCCTCTGTCTCTCTCTCCCAAGGAGAAAGGGGGGCGTGACCGATACATTTGACAAAATAATGTAAATATATTTCATAATATAAAATAAAATGCTGGAGCTACACAGTTGTCTGACGGGGCAAGAGCCCCCCAAACCACGGAGTAGAGCCACCCCTGCATAGCTCTCTCTCTCTCTCCTGTCTTTTTCTCCCTCTCGATATCTCCCACTCTCACAATCTCTCTCTCCATCTCTGTCTTCTCTCACACATCTCATTCTTCACAGTGGTCTCTCGTCCAACTCATTAGCATATCTGCACACACAAAATATATATATATATATTTTATGACAACATCCTGACAGTTTCATAAATAAACACACACGCATTTTCAGCACTATGAATGACGTCAACTAACCGCATGGTTGACGTAGAGCGTCCCAAGTTTGACTTGAGGGTTTTGAATGGTGACAGCTTCCGGGGTGGGTTGTGGGGCGTAAACTGAGTTTCAGCACCATGGACAGCAGATCGGTAGTCTTATTGCGCCACCCAGCGTTCATTCATAGGAGCAACAGCTTTCCGAAATCCATCCAGATGGCTTCTCTTTGAGTTCAGGGATTCACCCATGCGCATATGGCATAACACTGACCTCTAGTGTGTACTGCAGAGCATTGCATTGCAGTTCATAATACCAGCGCATCGCAAGAATTGGATGTTGAATTTTGTTTAGATTAACCAGTATAAAAATAACTGATATTAGCTTAAAAACTAATTTAAATAACAACCATTCTATGTTTTGTATTAATGTCTTATCTTGTTGTTATGGTATACAATTTCTAACAAAATAGCATAGGAAGCCTAATAATAGTCTTACGCATTTCATGTGACAAGTTTATCCCTGACACTAAGTCGTCAACTAGTCTTATATTTTTAATGCCACATGCGCACACAAAAATTAAGCCACTAGATAAACGTCATTATGCTCAAACTGCATTGCTGTTTCAAAGCCACGGCTCTTTGCCCTGACAAATATGGCGCCTGGGTTGACGTGTAAGTATTAGCGGGCCGAGGCAATCAATGTGGAGACTACATCAACTGTACAATGCCAATGTACTGTAACGGGGTCTGTCACGGTTGGTCATCTATCACGAACGCGAGGGCTTGCATTTGTGGTCGAATAGGTGTCAAGAAAACGCAAAAATATCGAGTGTTCTTTACTTGCGATTTTGCTTGCTATCAGCTGCTAAACTGAAGGAGATATATCAGTCACGTGACCTTCCTCGGTCGAGAGGAGGAAGTGGAAGTCTGTACCGATGTGCACTCGTGCGTAACTTTAAGATGAAGGCGAGAAAGAGAAAGGAGGAGCCCCCCACTCTGTGGGTACGTGTTGTTGTTTTATTTGTGCTCATTTAATCGCCAAGTTAGCATGAAAGAGGGGACAGGAAAACTTCCGACAACGCTACTGAAGGCTAGCTAGAGCACTCACGCTAAACAAACTGTCCACTTCATTCATACAGGTAAGCAGCAAAAGTTGGATGCTATCGCTGATGTAAAGTAAACTTAATGTATCTATTAATGTGGTTGAATTCAAATGATGAAAGTACTGGTGTCGTGATGTTGCACCCTAGACAGCCATGGCAAAAGTACTCACAATCTTTACTGATGTTAAGAATAATAAAATAATACTAATAATTTATTATTATTATTATTATTATTATTATTATTACAAAAATGATGAATGGTTATGGTTCAATAGATATACTCATATACTAGGTACGACTCACTTAAGTAAAGTATAATGAAAACAAAGCAAAAATGTATAGATTACATATACAAAACTTTGATATACAATACTTATTTTGACAGCTTGGTGCAATGAAATAAAAATGGTGCCCATTGATATGTGCAAATTTTAATGTCCCGAATGATGAAGGTTGGGGAATCCAGGTCCAGAAAGTAAAACCCCTGCCACAGATTGGGTTTAGCTACAGGTGCTTCTTCTACTCAACTGGCAGGTTAACAAGCTCATCTCCACCTGGTTGAGTAGAAGCACTTCCTGGACTGGTGAAGTGTCACACATCATTGGTGGCGAATGAATCGCGCCTCGATATGCGCTTCAGAAATTTCTTCCTGGATTACTAGAAACACGCTCCGAAGCCTCGGCACAATACGTCCCATAACTACTGGATTCCCCAACCTTGCTAATGACTGACAGAGACAAAGCCAAAAGTCAAACAACAATAAAGGGCTCGGCAGCTCATAGTTTGTGTTAGGTCGCTCATGGCTCTATGATCTTTGAAAAAGTTTGTTAAGATGACGTAACGCATGTCTTTGATTTTGTGGAGCCTAAAGTCTTTTTGCACTGCTGGGATTTGTATGAGTGCAACCTATGAATTTGGACAGCTGGCGCTGATGACATACTGATAGTAGGGCTGCGCGATATAGCCAAAAAATCAAATCTCGAGTTTTGCAGTCATTCTGGACAACTACGAATTTAATCTAATAAACCCAACAAACAATTAGTGATAGGTTACATTTATTCAAAAATGATTCCTGAACAAAATGTTCAGAGAACAATAATGTATCCTGATCCTAAGTCAGGTTTACTTTTAACAACTTTTAACATAGTTTGTGCTTAAATGCCACAATGAAGTAATTGGTAGCTGTAGTAAACAACATTCTACCACTTGTGCAAATTTACAACTCACAAAACATTTGGATGTAACATAACAACAGCCATTAACTCATTTGCTCCCAAAAACATATAAATGTCCCATTTTAAGTAGTACCATGCTCCCAAAGACGTATTTATACGTTTATTTTTATTTTATTTTTTATGCTAGAGCATACAGAAGACTTTGATGCAGCCTCTGAACTGAAGAGAATGCTTTAAGCAAATGGTAGTTATTAAAACGGCCAGCAGGTGGTAGAAGAATATAAGAGATCAACCAGGGCCATGTCGTAAAAGGCTCTTGTAAATACTAAATAATGATGAAACGGATAGAATTTTTTTTTTTTTCCTGATGAAAGAAGAGACTTGAATGTTTCTTTTGGTATGTTCCATGTTTTTTACAGTAATAGAATATAATATTCCGTGGGCCTTGCAAAATCAGTCAAAATCCAGTAAAACAGCCGGGAGAGAAGGGGGGTGCATCAGTTAAAATGGGTGGGAGTTAATAAGCCACATGATAAAACTTGATTTCACGATTTAGCAAACATTCAACGATTAAATTTTTAAAATGATGTATCGAATTAATTTACTGTCCATGACGATGTATCTAATTAATTCGATATATTGCCCAGCCCTAACTGGTAGCTTTTTGATCAATGAAAACGTGATAAATTAACAAAGGTATAATTTGTACTAGTTCTGCTTGTGACATCAAAGCAAGGTAGCGTCTTTTTTGTTTGTTTTTAATTTCCAGAAAAGTAGTCATTTTAGAGGTGTGAAGATTGCGCCGGAAAGCGCCAATTTGTACTTTAATACTCCTCTTACTCTGAGTGATGAACATTTTTGTTCATGTACGTCTGCTCCAGTTTTCCTTGCCTTTAGAAAATGGATGAAAGATTGGTGTAACGTTTGCTTTGTGCCCTTATTTGCCAGGTCCCCAAAATGGCTGAGGAGCATAGTCACTGCATTTCCTGTGTCAACCGAAGGTGCATGATCAGACCTCAGCCAGGTGTTTCCTGCGATCTCACCTGCTGCCCTCTATTTTGCGGTGCAGTGTTTCACTCGTGCAAAGCCGAGGAGCACCACCTCCTGTGTCCGCTGCTGAGGGTGCCGTGCCTGAACAGAGCCTATGGCTGCCCTGCTGCCATGGCGCGCAACCAGATGTCGGCACACTTGGAGGTATGTCCGGCCGGGGTGATGTTTTGCGGCATGGAATGGAACCACTGCGCAGTCAGCGACACGGACGATGACTACTCGTACAAGCGCTTGAGACATGCGGTGGAGGTGGAGCAGCTTGGAATAGCTGTCGCCCTAAAGGACAAGTGCTCTCTGCTGGAGTCGCTCGGGATGATTTCCATCGTACCCACCATCCAGAGGGGCTTGTTCAATCTTACGATTCAGTTTGGCAGCTTGACAGAGCCAGGATTGTCTGCCTTGTCGGATTCACGACCGGAACCAGCAAGAGAGCGAATCGCCAACGGTATTCACGGACTGAACGAGCAGGACCACCCAAAACTATACAAGACCACTCTGAAGAAACCGAGGAGCTTTGTCATTGCTTGGGAGCTAGTTAGAGGTGCAAACTCATCTGATTGTTGCGCTGAGGGTGCGGAAAGCAGACTGGACAAACTTCAAAACGGGCAAACCGCTGACAAGGCTATGGAAGAACATTCATTAACAAATGGCTGCCTGGAGATGGTTGTACAAGAGGACTTGGTTGCTTCTCAGGATGTGGCAATGTCTTCACTACACAACGGTAAGGAGGTGGCGCAGAAGAACATAGTGGACCTGTTTAGCGGTGCTAATTCAGCCAGTAGCCCTGCTGACGGCGTAGAAACCTCTCAGCAGGCTAGCATACAAGTGCAGTTTCAGAACAGACTAACCGCAGACAAGTCTATGGAAGAAACAAGTTTGTTAATTAATGGATGCCTGGAGATAGATGCTCCTCAGGATGTGATGATGTCCCCTTTGAGGGCTCATGTAGTGCTGGAAGATGGTGAGTCAGAAGAGTGGATGCTCTCCACGGGCCAGAGTCCTTCTGCCAGTCAGAGTCAATCGAAAAACAAGGCAGTGGACACCTCAGATCTGGAACAGGATGTCAAGGACGCTGTGATGGAGGAGTCTTCTAGAGACTGCACAGCGTGCATAAGGATCTCGGATACGCTCCCTTTGGTTTACGGCCGCATCCACTCGGGCACGAAGACATTCCCGTTCCCGGTGACTTTGATGGTCACGCACACTGCTCCTCATGTAGTGCTGGAAGATAGGGAGCCAGAAGAGTGGCTGCTCCCCACAGGCCAGAGTCCTTCCACCAGTCAGGGTCAATCGGAAACCAAGACAGAGGACAAGGCAGTGGACACTTCAGATCTGCAACAAGATGACTATGACACTGTGGATTTCTGCCAGCATGAGTCTTTTAGAGCGTGCACAGTGCACATAAGGAGCCGTATGGACGGTGACCGCATCTACTTCGGCACGAAGACATTCTCGTTACAGGTGGACATGCTGGACTCGGACACGGGGGTTGGTGACATGGCCTCTGCTTCTGCTTGCGACAAGGACTCCCCACAGAACGCCTGCCCCATCTCCATCCATACCGTCCGCCACAGTCTCGGTCCAGATCCCCTGCTGGGTAACTGTTACAAGTTCCCCTTTGCGTGCGATCAGTCCTTCCGCCGAGATGAGTTCACCTCGCATTACGCCAACGTCCACAGGGACATTTACGACGGGGTCAACAACGGCTGGATGGAGCACCGCTGCCCGCTCGCCTTTTACGGCTGCACCTTCTCCCAGCGAAGGTTTTACCCCACCTCCCCTGGGGCCAAGGTGGTCCACGACAGGCACCTGAGGTCCTTCGGGGTGCAGCCTCATCCTGGCGCCAAACTCTCTGGCGATTCCCACGCTGACCAGTTCAGTGGGCTACCCAATGAGGTACTGTGCCACATAGTTGGCTTCCTGGACAGCTTCAGCCTGTGCCAATTGTCGTTGGTGTCGCGTAACATGAGGGAGGTATGCTACAATCTTCTCCAGACCAGAGGTATTGTGGAGCTGCAGTGGGAGAAGAGGCTATGCTTCAGGGATACCTGGAGGGTCTCATGGCAGGTTAAACGGAAAGTGAGTTTAACTTAACGCAAACATTGCCGATGGAAAGCTCTTGTGAAACTCATTTTGAACCCAGCAGTGATGTCATGAGGTGTTAGTGTTGTTACAAAAGTGGGATTTTGTAGCCCTGGTTGTGGGATTTGGTCTACCTTTCTACACGACCTTGCCTACTTACCCTCAATCTAGATCTGTCAAAATTTATCGACAATGATAATCGGCAACTATTTTAATAATCGAGTAATCGGTTGGAGCCATTTTTAAAGGGATCCCCATTTTCATCAGTAAAAAGTTAACATTTTGTCTATCATGAATTTGATTACTTCATTATTTTTCATGTACAAGTAACATCTTTAAAAAGACATTTTACCACTTGCTGTCGACTGAAAATGATACGCATCGGCTGCGCACGCAACCGATAACGAGCAATCACGGCTCACCGGTTTTATGGGTTTGGTCATGTGACTCAGCAAACTGAGCCATGATTAGTCGTTACCTGCTCCTTGAGCACGCGTGATGTCATCTTCAGTCGACAGCAAGTGACGAAATGTGTTTTTAAAAGTATTACATAATTGTACATGAAAAATTATGAAGTTATCACATTGATTATAGACAAAATAATATATTCTTACTGCCAAAAATGGCAAAATGAGTCAAGTATCCTCTTAAGTTAAAATTCTCCAAATCCTCTGATTTCAGCATATCAACAGTAATTGTTCACTAATTTCTGTAGTCCTTCCTGTTTAATCAAATTAAGACAATTGCACACTACCTCCAACCCACAACATGGCAAAGTCAAGTATAGACAATTTTATTTCATGAAGCTAACTTGCGTATGAAATAAAGCTAATCAAGTTTTTGTTTGCCTGCAGATGTGGCGGTTCAGCACTGCGTTCAGCCCAGTGCTGACGTGGGGCTTCGCAGACGTCCCCAGCATGTCAAACCACCTGAAGCAGTGTCAGTACAACACGGTGGAGCATCGGACCGAGCCGGTGCCGCTCACTGTGGGACTCGGGCCGAAGCACTTGAACAAACTCCCAAAATCTCAACGTCCAGTAGATTTTTAGTAGGAGATATAAGCTCTGTACCTGAAATGCACTCCAAAAGCAATGATAACGCACTAAATGTATGAATGAATAAAATGTATGAATGATTGCAGTGTACTAAAAAAAAAAAAAAAGAAGAAGTAGTGTACTACGTATCCTGATGGCACTACTCAAAGAATGTTAGGAATATTTGAGGTTCAGGTTAATTTACTCTAAATAACCTGTAAAGGTTTTAGTGCAATTTATTGTGGAATTTTTCCCAAAATATCCCTAATTTGGGGGAGGAGAATTGTCGGTACACTTTATTGCCTTAATATAATAACACCCTACTGCCAACATGAATGACTCATTGATTTAAAGTAAGAAATTTGACCAAATTGTATTACTGTACTGCTAAATGTGCACAATAATTCTTTTTTTTTGTTGTTGTTGTTGTTGTTGTGATGCACAGCACAAGTATATGTCACAGTACAATATGCGACCATGAATGTTGGTCTGAGCATCGTTGATTGAATGTTAACCCATTTGGATATGTTGTGATTTGGTTTCAATACAGTAACTGTTGCAGTAGGGACTGCGTTTGTTTACATCCATGGTCAGTTGAATAAAGGAAATAAAGTTTTTGTCAAATAACATCCATGTTTTTGTTCTCTTATCAGTCTCTGTGTCTACCCATCACGACATATAACATCTATTACATGACATGTACAGGTAATGTTCTGAGAAACGTTTAAATCTCCCATAAAATATATATTATGTTCAAAATCAGTCATTTGTTTGCATGCTGTTATATAACATTGTAGGGGTGTTAAAAAAAATCAATTCGGCAATATATCGCGATACTACAGCACGCAATTCTCGAATCGATTCAATAGGCAGCCGAATCGATTTTTTAACATCCATTTTTGATGGAAAAATATTTTTTTAAAAAACGTCTAACTTTCACACCTTAAGCATGGAAGAATGTTATATTAATGGAACATTAAGCCTTCATACTTTATTTCAATGCTGTTAAAACATGAAAAATTTTACAACCTGTTAGTTAAATACAGCGACTCACAGTTCTAAGACTGAAGTCTCAGATCAATAAATAATACATTTTCATACAAATCTTACAGTGTACATGTATAGGTTTACTGAATGCTATTTTCTAAATTTGAGTAGAAAAAATCGCAATAATCGACTTGTAAATTCAAATCGGATTAATCGAATCGAATCGTGATACGGATCGAATCGTCAGGCACGAGGCAATTCACATCCCTATAACATTGATTACAGGAATGGCAGCTGACTCCCACCATGCTAACCTAACCACTAGCCTAATACTCATTAAGTCATGAAGTGAATCCGTCTTGGATTTATCTAAAAATAAAAAAGGCTAATTGATTATGAATGAAAAAACAATGACTGAAATTGGCCTACTTCAACTTCTCATCTTGATCTCACCCTCCAACATGGCAGACTTAACATACTTACTAGTCATGTGATTGAAAGATACTTGACTCATTGAGCCGTTTTCAACAGTTAAAAGTTAATATTTTGTCCAGAATTAATTTGATAACGTCATTATTTCTCTTGTACAATTAATACCTTTAAAAAGTATTTTTTCCACTTGCTGTTGACTGAAGATGACATCACCTGTGGTAACAACTAATCATGGCTCACCTGTTTTCTGTGTTCTGGCATTCTCAGAGTAGTATGGCCGAAAGAGTTATCGAAACTTTGTTCTTTATGAACCCAAAAGTACATTTTACTCCAGTACTTTTTTAGGTTTTGAAGTTGACATGTCGCAACCAAACTACCTTTGCTTAGCCAATCAAAAGTCAATAACCAAGTTCTCGTCCCGCCCACCGAGCCAACCTGCAGTTTCTATGACGTTAAACAAAAAACAGTAGAATCAAATTATTAGTACTCCATATCTTTGCAGTAGGCCTAGTAAAAAAAATTTAAAAAAAAGTTTGAGTGACCAACAAGGCATTTTCCCCAAAAAAATTTACAATTACACTGCCTTGCCGACTTTTGAGTTTCCACACCATCAATGAGCTTTAGTAGTCAATGACACACACCTGTGTCTGCTCAATGGAGATTGGCCCAGGTATTTATTTCACTTAAAAGACAAGCTTCTATCGCATCTGTTTACTTGGGCACATCTGATGGCAGCCGTGTAAGGGCAGAGCTTTGTGGTGGACGAATAAAGAGCTGATTTGATTTACTTGCGGGGTGTACTAACAATTGTAAAATGGCGGAGTACGCGCTGACGGTAACAACGGGGAACATGCTGCATGCTGGCACTTTTGATAATGTTTATGTCACTCTACTGGGCGAAGAGGGCCAATCCAACCGCACAAAGCTGACCGGTGTGAGTCTGGTTAATGAGAAGGTAGGTTGAGTAATACTGTACACTACTATCAAAGTGTATAGTAATGTTTTGGCTTTAGGGTTAAATTTCAGGATGAGCCTAAAATTCCCTTTACAGGTGATCCTAATTTAACTTTTTTTCTAACTTCTGGATGGATGTTACTAAACAATCAGGTGTCAAGAAAGTACTGTAACATTATACATTCCTATTCCAAGAGTTTGTCAAATTAATTCAATACATTTTAAAACGTTTGTCTCACCTGCTTGCAGGTGGGAATGTTCTCAGTGACGTCTGCGTTCACGCTAGGATTCCTCCTGCTCCTCCAAGTGGAGAAAGATCCTCTCCATGAATTTGAAGATAAGGCGTGGTTTTGCTCCACTGTCTCAGTGAGGACGCCGGAGGATGATGACGTTTTCTTCCCCTGCTACAAGTGGCTGTTCAGGGGTGATCTTGTGCTTTTGAGAGGAGGCAGAGGTACGTGTTGCGCACCAAATGTCATCCTTTCATTTTCTGCATCCATTTATTTTCTACGCTGTAGAAAATGAAAGGATATTTGAGCAAAAGGAGGAACTGTCGCAGTATACCACCAAATGCCACAGAAGGTGGACGTACAAGTTATTAGCGTAAAATGTCTTGTTCAATTTTTAGGTGGGCACAATGCACAGACTGTATATAAAGTTTATTTGTGTGTGTTTTTTTTTCTTTTCGCATTGCTCATACTGTAGTACATCTTCATGAAGCCAGCAGAGGGCGCTACCGGACCTTAAACTAAAATGTATTTTTTTTCGTTGTTAGCAAACCATAAGTCCACTTGTCCAAATGCAAATTGCACCGCTATTGTAAAATAAGGCCATTAGATAAAATTGCCCCTTTTCCCAAGATGTAATCTAGTATAAACTAATTTTCATGATTTTAGATGTCTTCAAAAGTAACTACTGTATGAGTAGGTTGGGGTGCAAAAAGAGGAATTTGCGAAATGGCGCTAGCAGTAGCATGGTTAACCATGGCTGCTTCATTTGTACAGCATCTTATTTGTAATGGCGTTAAGTGTTACTATAACACAAACTTTCATCAGTTCTGTTATTTTTTGTAATGTCAAAAAGAGGTTATGTACAAACCTACCAAGCAGTAAAGTTGCTAATTCCACGTTACCTCTGTCTGAATCCCCTCGGGCCTGAGGTCCCCTCATTCTGTTTGCAAGTCTTGTGCCCAATTTTTATGCCCCAACTGAGCCTCAAAGGTGGCTAGTGCACTAGTGAAGCTCATTTTACCAATGTGAAAGTTGACAGCTGACTCATTTTAACTCAGTAGCTGACTCAAACAGCCCAACAATCGAAGCGGCAGAGGTTTTTTGTTTTTTGTTTTTTTTTTAGCCCTTGAAGCATTCAACATTTTAGGAAGAAAAAAAAAAACTATATATATATATATATATATATATATATATATATATTTTTTGCCGCCCCCCCTGCCCTTTTATTTCTCAAAATGTCTCCCCTGTCAGCCACAAAAGCATTTGAAGACTTCTATCCACGACTTGAAGACCAACGGAAAAAGGAATTGGTCCAACAGAAGTTGACATACAAGTTAGTAAGCCACAGTTTAATTCAATTTACTGCTTATTAAACAGTGTTGACTTATCTGTCATCATCAGGTGGGATGAGTATGCTGAAGGAATGGCTTATGTCTTAAGCATCAAAGATGTTAGTTCCCTCCCACCGGAAGCACACTTCTCATTCTCAAAGGCCCTGGAGTTCGAATACAGGATAAAGTTTGCGTGAGTGTATTGAACTTTTTTACGGTCTTACATTCTTGTAAACTGAATGCTAATAGTTTTCACATATTTTACCCAGAACGGATGAACTTACAGAGACTGGTATACTGCATACTACAGCACGCTGGGAGAACTTTGAGGACATGAAGAATGTTTCCTGGTTCACAAAATCATCCCTTGCCGGTATTGTCTTTAAATACAATAAGTGAGACTGAAGAATAAAAATTAAAAATACACGAACTATGTCCAGAAACTGTATCGCAGCTGTGGAAGAACGACGACTTTTTTGCATACCAGTTCCTCAACGGCGTCAACCCGTACGTGATCCGACGCTGCTCCAAGCTGCCATCCAATTTCCCAGTCACAGATGAAATGGTGAAGCCGTTTATGGCCGACGGGACCACTCTGACTGAAGAGATGGAGGTAGCAAACGGCGATTTAAGCCCAATCAGCCCTTGCCAAATAAATATCTGATTAGAAGCGTGTTGTACTTTATGTGCGTAATTCACAATTGTGTGGTTATCCTTGTTTTTACAGAATGGCAACATATTCATACTTGATTACAAAATCATGGAGGACCTGCCAACAACTGTTATGGATGGTAAGCAGGTTCCTCTGTCAGCGCCCATCTGCCTGCTTTACATGACTCCTGAGAAGAAATTACTCCCCCTTGCCATTCAGGTCTGTCTTATTTGTCTTCATTGCCCGAATAAATGATCAGATATTAAAACAATCCTCTCCCTTCCACAGCTTGGCCAGCAGCCCTCGAAAGACAATCCAATTTTTCTGCCCAGTGATTCCGAGGTGGACTGGCTGCTGGCTAAACTGCACGTGAGGCACGTCGACACCTTGTATTGCTTGTTAGTCACCCATTTGCAAAATACTCACTTGGTAGCAGAGGTTTTTGCAATGGCGACGCTTCGCAACCTGCCGACGATTCATCCACTGTACAAGGTAAACGGAAGGCAGGATAAAGTTATTTCCAAAGACAAATGATGGATGCAACTGTTAATGCCTCCCTGTTGTCTTCCAGCTACTGATACCACATCATCGAAGTACTCTCTTCGTCAACACGGTAGCTCGTGCTGTTCTCTATGGCCCAGGGAGATTTTTTGATAACGTATGAAAATGTTCTTGATCACATCTCCTTTTTTGGACCAATCCATCCACTCATCACTGTCGATTCTGTTGAAGTCTTCCATTTCTGCAGAAGGACAACTGCCGCTCCTGAGAAGGGCACTCGCCCAGTTGACCTACGTGTCACTCTGTCCTCCAGACGACATCGCTGCCAGAGGTCTGGAGTCCATCCCCAACTTTTATCACAGAGATGATGCTTTGAGGGTGTGGAATGTCATTAACGGGTGAGTTTCTGTCAAAAAAGACAAATAAGTTTGTTGCCACTTCTGGTAGAAGTTTAAACAAAGAATCACATATTTAATCCTACTACAAATGATTAGCCTGCTAGCTTAATGCTATCACATGATACAAATTGCCTCTTAAGTACTCCAGACTTTTTTTTTTTTTTTTATGTTTTTTGGTACTTTAGTCCAAACTGTATTTTGTCGCTCAGCTTCGTCAAGGCAGTGGTGGCTTACTATTATCCATTGGACATTGAAGTGGCTGCCGATTCTGAGCTTCAGCAATGGGTCAATGAGATTTTCAACTACGGGTTTCTGGGTAATGCTGCTTCAGGTATTGTCAATTTCACTTTTTATTTTGTGAAAGAAAGTATAGCGGTGGAAAGTGCATAACTGTATTATTGCAGGTTTTCCTTCAAGCGTTCAAAATGTCAAAGAGCTGATCAAGTTTGTCACGATGTTGATTTTCACGACGTCAGCACGACATACTGCAGTGAACGGGGCACAGGTGAGTACTCTTCAATGTTTGGATCTTCCCAAAGTCCACATTTGACAATTATTTTCTCCCTATAGTTGGATTTTCTAAGTTGGATCCCGAATGGTCCTTTGTTGCTACATCTGGCTCCACCCACTATAAAAGGAACTGCTACTATGGATGACATACTGATGACGCTGCCCAACAAATCATTCGGATCAATCACTACGGCTCTTAATTGGTTCCTTGGCGAGAAATATGATGACTTTGTAAGTTTAAATGTTACTGTTTTTGAAGTAAGACTGCTACATTGTTTTTGTTTTTTTTTTTGTCGGGCCTTAAAGGTGTCTTGTTTTGTCTTGATCAGGTCCCTCTCGGTCAATACCCTCAACTTTTTAGTGAGCCTGCAGTATTGAGGATGATTGAGGATTTTCAAGAAGAGTTGTCCACAATCGGCGGTGCCATTGAAAAGAGGAATGAGGAGCTTCAACTGCCCTATCTGTACTTGAACCCCAAAGAAATTGAAAACAGTGCAACTATTTAATGTTAAAGGAAGGGGCAATTCAGGTGTTGCCATTGCTTGTCAATAAAGTATCAATGTTGGTTGATCTTGAATGCTTGCCTCTATTTTGTACTCACAAAAGCTGGGAAGGAGAACATTCCACACTTGGAGATTAAAAGCTCCAGCAATAGAATTGATTTTATTTGCTAAAAATAATGCTGTGAAGAGATGTGACACTTTATATTAATAATATGAGTATAACAATGGTTTACTTTACATTAAATATTTATTACTGTAAAAGTTGAGTGCTTCACTTGTCGGCTAATAATCTTTAAGGATTTTACCTACACCATTAAACAAGTATTTCTAAAATTTACACTGTTGTGATGCTAAACAATGTTCAAAGTCTTTGGTAGGCTAACTTGGGCTGTCAGATCATTGTAACAGGTTTCAAGGCAGAACTTATGCAAACTGCATCAACACTTCAATATGTACATTGCGGTAATATGTTTCAGGTCGTGCAGAGATGCACTCACTCAGCATGGTTGCACGTTTTCCCAAGTGGTTGATTGGTGAGGTAAAAAGTGGACAATGTAAATGTTGTGCGCTGGGTCTTCAGTTGACACGTCATCCATCAAAAAATAAATGAATACCTTTTAGCCAACAAACTGCTAATGTGGACCAATGACCATTAATTCAACAAAATATCCTCTGGCCTGTCCCAGTGGAAAACAAATAAGCCTTCAGGTGAGTATGAGCGTAAGTTTACCTTTTTGTGACAGACAACGAATCTAGTGTGCAGTCTGCCCCCCTCACCCAAAATCAACCAACAGATGGATTGATCTAACAGGTTGAACAAGTTTGTCATGTACGAACACAGCTGCACCTGAGGGCTGATTGCATGTCGTCTTGGCATGTGGCAACTTGAATTTGCTGACATGTAAACAGATCACATGGTTCTCTTGGCTGGTTGAAGGCATATACTATCACCTTATTTGGACATAAAAAAAATCCTCACATAAGTATTAAGTTTACTGCCTCTTGTCATTCTAGTTTTTGCAGCTGAAGGACGCAGACGCTAAAAGGAAAGTCGCAAGGTTTCGAAGACAACTGGAAACTGGAAAAAACACCTAAAAATATTTTACAAGTCAGCTTTGAAGACATCCTGCAACAGTTGCTACTGAACAGCCATGGCAGAATACAAACTGGAAGTAACAACTGGCGGAAGGGACTATGCGGGTACATTTGACCACATACTGGTCACCTTGTTCGGAAGTGAAGGGCAGAGCGACAAAACGGACTTGGATAACTGGGGCATTGACTTTAAGACTGGGACGGTGAGTCGGGCAATCTGAAACGTTGTACATTTTGTGCATGTACTGTACACTTGTAGGCACAAACCACATGGTCACTAAAATAACTTGAATCTGATGAGACTGGAATTTACTGAAATGCATAGATATGCAAATTTTCTGGGAGAATGTCCTTAGGTGGACAAATGAGACAAAACTGGAGCTTTTTGGATAGTCAGCTATATGATCCAAGAATGAAGCATGCGAAGTATGTGTGAGACCGTGGAAGATAGCAAAGGCTCAGTTGTACGGTAATGTACAGTATCTTTCAATGACAATGAACAATGACATTTGAAGACTACAGTCTATGGCATCCTGGAGCCATATTCTGACACACCTCATGGCCCCACCCTACTGTTCATACTTTCCCTTCCTGACCTGTCACGTTCTGATGGGCTCCCTCATTTCTCATGTTACGGTTGACTTTTTTTTCTCCAGATGAAACATGAATCAATCAGTCAAACTTTATTTACATAGCACCTCTCATACATTCAAATGCAACTCCAAGTGCTGAACAATTAATGCATCCATAATACAATAAGAAAAAGCCATATCAATACACACGCAAACCACAACATGACGGGGCACAGAAGAACCCTGTCAGGAAAGGCACCCAGGAGGACTTCATCCACACTGAGAGGAATGACAGCCAACCAACACAGGGAGGAATGCCATCCCAGAGACCGCCGACCTACAGTGACCGCCGCCCACTCTAAAACAGACTTAAGCGAGCCACAGCCCCCCGGGGCCAAGGGGCCCCCGGAAGAACCGCCCGCCCGCAGGCGAAAAACAGCTATCCTTCACAGTTTGGAGAGGCTCCCCCATGAGAAAACACTGGAGCTAAAAACTTAGTAACTACCAAATAAAAACATTTAAACACTAAACCAAAACAGTTAAACACTAGGAAATAAATACTAAGACAATATAAGTTAAAATAGCTAAATAAATACAAGGGGTTAAAAAGAAAAGAGATCAATGAAATGCCAAACTAAAAAGTGAGTGAGCCTCCTCTTAAAAACATCAATAGTCTCTGCGGACCTGATGCCCTCCGGCAGGCTATTCCATAGGTGAGGACCATCGTGGCTCAATGCAGCTTCACCGTGTGTCTTGGGCCTCACCTTAGTAACAGTTAACTCATTTGCTCCAAATAACGTGTAAATACGTTTTTTTTATGTTTTAGGTGTCCCAAAGACGTATTTATACGTTTTTTTTGCTAGAGCATACAGAAGGCTTTGATGCACCCTCTCAACTGCAAAAAACGGTTGCAGAAATGGTAGTTATTACACAAACGGCCATCAGGTGGCAGCAGAGCAAAGGAGATCAACCAGGGTCATCTAGAAAAAAAAAGCTCAATTACTTACAGTTTTAAATAGATTTGTGAAAACTGATGAAACTTAGCTCTCTTCTAATGCAAATTTGATATGTTCCACGCTTTTATAGCAATTTTACACAATTTTCTGTGGGCCTTGCAAAATCAGTCAAAATTCAGTAAAACAGCCGGGAGCGAACGGGATTGCTTCTGTGAAAACGGCTGGGAGTGAATGAGTTAAAAGGCCCCTGCCAGAGGACTTCAGGAGCCGCGAGGGGTAATAGGGTAAAAGCAAGTCGGATAAATAAGATGGGCCAAGACCATTAACACATTTAAAAACTAATAAACGTACCTTCAAATCAGAAATACATTCATCATGTTAACAGTATTTTCTTCATACAATACTGCGCACCGAATGCCAGGCAGCACTGAGCACGTTTGTTGCTGTACAGACTTGAATGAAACTAAGCTCCAGAATCCGCGTCAGCGATTTTAATTTTAATTTAATTTAATTTTTTCATCCACACATGACCGTTGTGAATTTGTTAGGTATCACTGGTGTGTATATATACACACTATAAATAATTGTTGCTCTCATGTCTTACATTCTAGAGTGACACGTACACCATCAAAACCAGCGCATCTCTGGGGAAACTTCTGCTGGTGAAGGTAGAGAAAAATCCAAGTTTCTTCCTCATTGACGACGAGTGGTTCTGCTCGAAAATAGCAGTGACCACCCCAGAAGGAGAGACACTTCTTTTCCCGTGTTATCAATGGCTTTCCAATAATGATGTGGTGGAGCTGCGAGGAGGAAAAGGTTTGGGTTCCTATTCTCATGAAAACTATATGATCAGTTTCCTTAGTTTGTGTTATACGTTAATCGTGTTTTGTGTTTTTAGCCATGAAGGCTTTTGAAGACGACCACCCGTTGTTGATTGAGCACCGCAAAAATGAGCTGGCATTTAAAAAGAGCACCTTTCAGTAAGTTCCACCAAAAGATCCACGCGTGACGTCATTTCAAGGTGGTCTAAATCACGCTATCCGTGCCAGATGGGCCTCGAGCAACGCGAGACTTCCTGACCACAGCAAATTTACGACATTAAACGTCCCTGCTGAAATCCGCATGTCAAAGTCCAGACTTGAAGAATTTCAGTCAGCCTTATCTTCGGGGTAAGTTTGTGAAGATTTAACATGGCGCCCCAGCTTTGTGGCAATAAGTTGTGACTCGTGCCGTGAAAGCATTTCAATCCTGTTGCACTTTAGGGGCTTAGAACTCAAGTGGAAGGGCTTGCTTGGATCTGAAGAAAGCTGGCAAACAATTGAAGACATGAAAACAATCTTCAGTTATAGAAAGACAGAGATATCAGGTAGGTTCGAAAGTTCGGAGCTCTTCGTAAATATATTCCGAGTCGGTTACTGTAATTCGTTTTGGAAATTCCCTTCATTTACCGTTTAGAGTATCTTGGTGAGCACTGGAAAGAAGATGACTTTTATGGGTCCCAGTTTTTGAATGGCGTTAACCCCTGTTTGATAAGACGTTGTTCCAAACTTCCTCCAAACTTCCCAGTCACCGAGGAAATGGTGAAGCCATACCTAGAGATCGGTATGCCGCTGCACAACGAATTTAAGGTATTTGCTGTACGACGCGTCACTTACGTTGATTATGCCCAGCAGATATCCCAAAACATTCAATAGGATTTAACATCTTACTGTCACACAGAGAGGCAACATGTTCCTCTATGACCAGAAGCTTTTGAGCGGAATACCCGGGAGAGTTTATCACGGGGAAAAACTGCAAGTGCCTGCTCCTCTCTGTCTGCTGTACCTGAATCCTGAGAAAAAATTGATACCAATTGCAATACAGGTATTCCACAGTGTAATAGTACCACTGGCTGATTGATAATTGATTGTCAAAAAGTAAGTTTTTCACCATGTTCTCCAATGTTTTGGTATAGGTGCATCAACAACCCTCAGAGAAAAACCCGATTTTCCTGCCTAGCGACTCTGAGACGGATTGGCTTCTAGCCAAGATCATCGTCAAAAATGCCAATATGATGAGTCACCAGGCAATCTCCCACCTTAAGAACACTCACTTTCTCTCCGAGACCTGGGCCATGAGCCTTCTTCGAAACTTCCCTCTAATTCACCCCATTTACAAGGTATAGTTCGCATTTACTTGAAGTTGAGTTCAAGTATCTTGGGGTCTTGTTCACGAGTGAGGGTAGGATGGAGCGAGAGATCGACATGCAGCGTCTGCAGTGATGCGGACTCTGTAATCGGTCCGTCGTGGTGAAGAAGGAGCTGAGCCAAAAGGCAAAGCTCTCGATTTACCGGTCGATCTTACGTTCCCACCCTCACCTGTGGTCACGAGCTGTGGGTCGTGACCGAAAGAACGAGATCCCGGATACAAGCGGCCGAAATGAGTTTCCTCCGCAGGGTGTCCGGGCTCTCCCTTAAGAGATAGGGTGAGAAGCTCGGTCATCCGGGAGGGACTCCGAGTCGAGCCGCTGCTCCTCCGCGTTGAGAGGAGCCAGCTGAGGTGGCTCGGGCATCTGGTTCGGATGCCTCCTGGACGCCTCTCTGGGGAGGTGTTCCGGGCATGTCCCACCGGCAGGAGGCCCCGGGGACTACGCTGGAGAGACTATGTCTCTCGGCTGGCCTTGGAACGCCTTGGGATCCCGCCAGAGGACCTGGTTGAAGCGGCTGGGGAGAGGGAAGTCTGGGTTTCCCTCCTAAAGCTGCTGCCCCCGCGACCCGACCTCGGATAAGCGATAGAAGATGGATGGATGAACAATCATTTTGAACAATAACTGGGGCATTCTTCCCTTTCGGTATAGTTGCTGATCCCTCACTTCCGGTGGATTCTACATGTCAATGCTCAGGCCCGTGAAATTCTTTTCGGACCTTCTGGGTCGTTTACAATGGTAGGACTGCTGTCGAATCTGACCAATCATTGTAACCCAGTTATTTTCTTTCTCGTTTTTCCCACATCTGACTCCAGCCATCTGTGTCTTCTACTGCAGAGTTCACTTGGAGTTGATGGTACTTTAGAGCTAATGATGCAGGCGCATGCTGAGCTCACATACAGCTCACTCTGCATCCCGGAAGACATTCGCGATCGAGGACTCGAGGCCATCCCCAACTTCTACTACAGAGATGATGGCCTTAAACTTTGGGATGTCATACACAGGTTGTTATTTCTAATTGACAGAAGCGGATTGAAGCCATCCAAGAGAGAGATTGTGAATTGTTTTTACTCGACAGATTTGTGAAGGCTGTAGTTGGACACTACTATCGTTCAAACAACGACATCGTCAAAGACTCTGAGCTACAAGGGTGGATCAATGAGATATTCACTCGCTGCTTTTTAGGGAGTAAATCCTCAGGTATAAAACTATATTGAATTTGTCTACACAAAGTCTGTGCATTGCAACTACACTATTTTTCTTAATGTATGTCACAGGATGTCCAGAAGCCTTCCAAAGTGTTGAACAAGTGGTCAAGTTTATAACCATGGTGATCTTCACCGTTTCAGCTCAGCATGCTGCTGTCAATAACGGACAGGTGAGACAACAGTGAACTCATTCAAACCCAAAAATGTGTAAATAAGTTTGTTTTTTTAATACTTTGTCCTGCACTCCCAAAAACATATTTATACTGTTTTTATTTTTGTTTTGTTTTGTTTTATGCTAGAGCATACAGAAGGCGTTGATGCACCTTCTAACATGAAGAGGTGACTTAGAGCAATGGTAGTTCTTACAACAAATGGCCAGCATGTGGAAGCAGAGTATAAGAGATCAGCCAGGGCCATGTTGCAACAAGCTCCTTTCCCCACTGTTTTAAACATATTTGTGAATAATGATGAAACTTAAGCTATATTCTAATGTTAATTGCTCCAAAACGGAAACAGAAACATACTTTTTTTTTTTCCTGATGGAAAAAAAGAGAGACTAATCTTTCTTTTGGTAGGTTCCATGTTTTTATAGAAACAGAACACAAGATTCTGTGGGCCTTGCAAAATTAGTCAAAAGCCAGTAAAACAGCCGGGAGCGAGGGGGTTGCTTCAGTGTAAATGGCTGGGAGTGAATGAGTTAATATTAGACTCAAAAAGTCTTTCTGTACATCTTCTATGGACAAGACCTCGAGTTTGACATATGGATACCAAGGACAAACCGTAACACAGTGCGAATTCTAAAGTGAATCTTTTGATGCTTTAGTTTGACTACCAGATGTTCATCCCCAACGGTTCCTTACTGTTGCGCAAGCCCTCTCCAACCGCTAAAGGACAGTCCAGCATGAAGACCATTTTGGAGACACTCCCAAACATTGACGAGACGGTCAAGACGGCAAGCGTTCTATATGTGCTCACACTGAACTACTCAGATTCCGTAAGTTGCGCATCGGTAACTTGTCAAAGAAAGCCATGAGCTCATCTCAAGGTT
Source organism: Festucalex cinctus (assembly GCF_051991245.1). Lineage (NCBI taxonomy): Eukaryota > Metazoa > Chordata > Actinopteri > Syngnathiformes > Syngnathidae > Festucalex > Festucalex cinctus. The sequence goes on from NC_135431.1 coordinate 9,130,881, forward strand.
TTGAAAATGAGGTTGATGCGACTTTCTGATTTGTAATACTCGCAGGTGCCCCTAGGTTCGTATCCTTACGAACGATTCCAAGAGCCTGAAGTCAAGCGGATGATGAAGGAGTTTCAAGCACAGTTATCAAGACTTAGCGAAGACATCAAGGCCCGAAATGGAAAGATTGTAGTTCCGTACACATATTTGGACCCGAGTCAACTGGACAGCAGTATTATTAAGTAAAATAGGGCTTCTTAATGGATGACAAACACCTGCTTTGCATGGTAGTAGGTGTTGTTTAATTTTCATTATAAGTTGGTGTTGGTATGGTTATCATTAAACAATGGCTTAGCCAGTAACTTGGCAATGTGACTCTTGCCATTCATACAGCAGAATAACTACATTTGTGAGTCAAGATCATTATTTTACTAGATACTGTAAACTTTTGGTGACGTTTTTGTTTGGTGGTGTGCCGTGAGGTTTTTTATTTTTTATTTTAATTGTACAATATGTACCTTGGTTCAATAAAAGGTTGAGGAAACACTAATCTACTGTTTGTTATGAACACAGTTGTAAAACCACACTCTGGTGTGGTTCACCTAAAAGTGGCCAGCTGATGTATAACTACTACAATACTGTTCCTGCTCACATGAAATAGACGATTACTTCACCACAGTCTTCATTGGTTGTTTGTTCTGGGGGTTATTCTCATACTAGCCTAGCAGGCAAAATTCATACTGTATTGGATTTAAGTCTAGAGATTGACCTGCTGATCTTATTTGTTGTTTGGGCCATTTTGAGTACACAATTAAAGCTCCACCAGACACTTGCATTGTAATGTGTTTTAATTTGGCAGACAAAAGGTTCGTAATAGTGATGTGACATTCACAAACGAATCGAGTCTTTTGAACGGCTCTTCAATGTGAACGATGGGAACCGAGTCTTTATAAAGAGCCGTTCAACTAACTCCGATACACTTAAAGTATACTGTACACTAGCTATGACATGAATTGCGATGTATACCTAACCTCAGTGTTGATTTTATGAGTAAAGCATTGATGATTCAAAATAATGCTAAAAAGTATAAAAGAGACAGCTTTGAACGGCTCTTTTAAGTGAACGGTACCCGATTGAACGGCTCCCATCAACGAACGATAAGTCCCGTCACTAGTTTATAAAGATTTCTACTGTAAAGACGTGTCACATTGTCATTGAAGATTATTGAACCTGTTCCAGAAGAAGACACGCAAGCCAAAGGTTGAGTTTGGAACCATTTGTCCTCGACAAAACAAACGGGAATGCTACGTTGCGACTTGTTTTTCATACATTCCATCTGCATGCTTTTTGCCTATTGAAAATGGCGGTTCTCGCCCATATTTGCGTAAATGCCTGGCAAACATTCGATGTACTGTTAACACCTCCCTGTCACACAGAAAGGGAATATTTTCCTCTATGACCAGAAGACTGAGTGAAATACCCGGGAAAGCTTATCATGGGGAAAGACTGCTCCTCTCTGTTTGTTGTAACTGAACACTGAGGAAAAAACTGCTGCCGATTGCGATTCACAGTGTAATAGCACCACTAGTCAATGGTTGCTGAATCAGTGTTTCAACATTTTTCACTAAGGTTGTGGCAGGTACATCAACATCCCTCAAACGAGAACCCAATTTTCCTCCCTAGTGACTCGCCGACGGATTGGCTTCTAGCCAAGATCATCGTCAAAAACGCAAATATGACGACTCGCCAGGCAATCTCGCACCTTAAGAACGCTCACTTTCTCACTTCTTCGCAACTTCTGTCATTCATCCAATTTACAAGGTGTAGCTGACATCGAGTTAAATGTTTTATATGATCTGTAGTAGGGATGTCACGATAACTCACTTGGTAAAATGTGGCCCGTATATGTTTGCCAAAAGTATCCTTCTCTAAAAGTTAAATGTATGACATTTTGACCAACAAAAACTATGCAAATTCTATTTTTTGCTGATTATCCTATATAGTCTATTATGCAAATGACATTCAGCATAATTTTCATGTTAAAACAGTTGTTCAACTAGTGTATTGAATTGTCTTATTAGTGAGAGCAGAGTTCATGGCCCTGGATTGCTGGATATGAAATGTTGTATCTGCTCAAAACGGCTTTCTGTCAAGTGATTTGGGTGGTGTCGTGGCACATTAAATATATGCAATCTACATATAGCCTGAATTCACTATAGGAGAACAGGAAAACCCTGGTGACCTTGATTTAATCTTCATGACATTTTAACACTTGTAATAAGCTGACATATAATATAAAAGTAGGGCTTGTGGTTGTAAAAGTAAAAAAAAAAAAAAAAAAAAAAAAAAAAAAGTGGATTGCTGTGTTGAATCCCTCGTCTTTGAATCACTCGTTTTTTTCAACCTTGTTTTAGTTAAGCACAAAAAAATGGATCATATGAAGTATGCCATAATATATGTAGGCCTATAGATAGTTACTGTTATGCAAAAGAATCACAAAATCAAATGTGTAAAACCCGTGTATAAAATTAGTGTCTTAAATATTTTTTAAATACAGTATAGTACACTTGTCGAATAGAGTTGTATTTAAATTTTAGTGGCGTATAGACTGGTGTAGTTCCAAATGACACCAGTAGAGCGCGCTACTGTTCGTTGCTTCTTGCTCTGTTTAGCTCATCTTCACTTCCGTCAACACGCTTCGTGTTCTAAATATAATGTTTATTTTAAGAGGTGCAGGCGCAACCACGACTACGTTATAAATGAGGACATGTCGAGCATGTTGTTCCGATTCGGCGTCATCGTCACTCCGGACTCGCCGCATGTCGAGCTGTTTATTTTGGGCTCGCGCGAGGAAATGGGCAAATGGGACCCGAGCAAAGCGGTTCGGATGAGAGCGTGTCGGAGCTCGGTGTCGACCCGGGAACCGTGTCTGTGGCTCGGCGACGTGCGGCTGCGGGAGCCTTTTAAGGACACCCTGTGGTTCAAGTTCATCCGGAGAACGGACGGCGATTATGTTTGGGAAGGTACACGTCATGTATATAAACTTAATTAATATGTATAATATGTGCAATTTATTATTATTGGGGGGAGGAAGGACCTAAAAACTCACTTATTATTTTTTTTGGTGTTGACATGATGTAATTCCGCATTTGTCCGCACGATGGCAGCAGAGTCTTAACACTGAATTGAGTTACGCTGTCATTGTGTTCAGTACCTTTATGTCAATGAATGGAACAAAACTGTGGCCCGAATTGATTGATCAGTGTGATGAAAGGGAATGTTAAAATACTAATTCTGATGGAACCCGGAAATGTATTTGGTCCATAAGCTGGGGGGTGCGGGGGGGGGGGGGGGGGGGGGGTTTAAGTACTGAAACTGAAGAGTTGAACATAAGTCTTAAAAATGTACACAAGGTCAAAGTTCACCTATTAAGGTTAAGCCATTAAAGTGGCATGTATGTGTTTTGATTTCCACTCCCGGTGGTTCCCACACAGATAATGTAGCGAAAGGAAGTCCAACAACGTGGCACTCTAGCCAAGTTTATTCCGTAAACAAATGAAGCGCAGCTTAGCCTCTGGCCGACGTCATGGCGAACAATAGGTTTGGGCCAGTACACATAGAAATATAATCCATCCATCCATTTTATGAACCGCTTGTTCCTCACAAAGGTCGCGGGGGGTGCTGGAGCCTATCTCAGCTGGCTACGGGCAGTAGGCAGAGTATACCTTGAACTGGTTGCCAGCCAATCCCAGGGCATAGAAATATAATAGAAATATATAATTTAAAAAAACCAAAATAAAATAATAATAATAATAAAAAAATCTGATTTATTCTTAACGTCTATAAAAGCGTCACAAACTTTAAAAAAAAAAAAAAAAAAAGGTCCCACAATAATATTTCATTGTCTGCAGGCAACGGTCCCCACCACGACAGAACATGCACCTATGACAAACAGAACATGGTGGACGGCGTCTACTGCCACCCGATCGGCCACTGGATCGAAGAGACGGGCCACACGGACGAGATGAAACACACCACCAACTTCTACTTTAGCGTGGCTGGTCAGAATGCCATGCACTTCTCCAGGTGATACAATAAACGGCGTCCATCAAGCAAATTCAACTCGTTAACTTTTTTGCTGTGACACAACAAGATAGACACAGCAAAGCCATGTGCTAAATTCTGATTTAACTCATTTGCTCCCAATGACGTATAAATACGTTCTTTTTAAAATATCACCAGTGTCCCAAAGACATATTTATACGTTTGTTTTTTATGCTAGAGCATACAGAAGTCTCGGATGTAGCCTCTAAACTAAAGAATGGTTAAAGCAATGGTAGTTATTACAAAAGCGGCCAGCAGGTGGCAACAGAGTCTTAAGAGATTAACCAGGGCCATGTTGCAACAAGCTGTTTTTCCCCACAGTTTGAAACAGATTTGTGAAACTGAAAATAATGAAACTGAGCTATATTCTAATGCTAATTGCTGCAAAACGGAAACAGATAGAAATATACTTTTTTTTTACCTGATGAATCAAATCCAAATCAGTCAAAATCCAGCAAAACAGCAGAGAGTGAAGGGGGTTTGCTTCAGGGAAAATGGCTGGGAGTGAATGAGTTAATGACTATAGTGAATCTCAACTTCCCTCAGTTCACAGTAGTTGCTCGGTGCCAAGTGAAGACTTGCGATGCAAATTCTTCGGTTATTGTTTGGAGACTTCCAACACATTATCAAACAAAACAGAGCAAGTTCTACAGTTTTACTCCTCTTAGCCGCTCACGAGAGAAATCCTCGCGAGTCTATTGAAACCGTTTTACATTTCGGTAAAAGGATCACTCATGGTTACTAGGCAACCTGAGCACCCATCGAATAATTTATCTGGTGAATATCCCCGAGTAAAGCTACAAAATGTTTTGAGTGCCCGGGGAGGATTTCATGGTCCTTGGATGAAGTCAGGCAAGTTGTAACTCCATGATTTTTATGTTTTTAATGTTAAGCTAATTGCTGCTGGCTTCATCTGCACCGCAGTAATGTGAGACCAGTTGCAATCAACTCAACCAGCTGCACTGAGGAAAGTCATTTGGAACATTTTTTTTATTTTTTTTTTATTTATTTTTTTTACGGCTGGTTGAAGTCGACAATTTTCTCGTAGTACAAATCTGTCATAGCTGACACTTCATCTGTGGTACTTGACAGCATGGAAGTTTTTTTTTTTTAACTCCCAACAAAAAGCCTCAGTTGCCCTCTTTAGCCTCTTATGACCTCAATTTGAACCTTGAACCTTTTCAATTTTCTTGTAATAGTTTGCTGTCAGAAATGTAACGCGAGATGATTCTAACCTCTTCGTCCTGAAACGACCCGAAATTTGTCACAACAAACTTCGCTCTCGTCTCTATGGGTCACAAAGAAAGTCAACCAAAATAAAGTTTGGTGTATGGCTGTAAAAAAAAAATGATAATAATTGCGGGAAAAATGCTGATGTCATCAAGGGTCAGCTCAGCACTGTGAATTTGAAATCTAATTGGTTAAAGAATAGTCCCATTGCTAATTCGTTACAAGGGTTAGCTTTGGGGATTCTGAAGGCCAAGGGCAGATTAAACGCACATGGCAACAGAGGCTGAAATTTGATTGGACATATAAAAAAATAAAATAAAATAAATAAATCTAACATCCCCATATACGAACAGAAAAACTCAAACATCGGGAATCAATTAATACAATTCAATCAAAAAAATGTGAAAATTTAATTTGACCACTACAAGAAATTTCCTTGCGTGAGCTTCATTGCTGGTCACAAGATCGTAATGAAATTGTTGCTGCTGGTTCAGCCCGCAGGCCGCGTGCATCTTAGCACATTAACTTGGAAGGAAACGCAGACCAGCCTGATGCTATTAGCTGTTAATTTGCGCCCGAGGACCTTGCAAGGCTTATGTCAAGGACCCGCGTGTTGTGAGTCAAGAGGGAAGCTTCGCACCCTTGCAGCTCGACGAATAATGGCTTTTTAACTCATTCACTGCCATTGACGGAAAAAGTCGTCAATGTCAAAGCTTTTACAGGACTGGCAGTGAATGTGTTAAATGACCTTGCGTTCGGCTAGCCCCATGGATCATACACTCACCTCTGCAGTATCTCAACAGTTTGTGTTCCAGTTGAAATTTCATCCTTCATGCTAATATTCAGAGAACAGGTGGCCGGAGGTTGTGCAGTCATTTAGAATTATTATATTAGGATTTATTACAGTTTAAATGAATGAAAGGGATTCTGACTTTCTGTCATGTCTACTTTTATCTACAATTACTGTTGATTACCTGATCATATTTATAAACTTTTGCAATTTTGGAGAAATTGTGTGTGAATGCAGAATGAAGAAATATAGATAATGTTGAACAACTCCCAAGTGATACATCCGAGTTACACTGTTCAAATTTCAACTAGCTTAAAAAATTCACGCTTCCCGGGGTATATATCATATGATTCCACATTACTTACAGTATTTGCACAATTTAACTCGTTTTTTCCATTCATTTTCAATGGGACAGACATTGAACTTTTTCTAATTATCACTTTCCACGCCCATTTCCATACATATAACTTATCATCATTACCAGGTGTCTTACACTGCTCGGTGGCACAGTTGTAAAGTGCATTGTCCAGTAACCAGGAGGTCATAAGTTCATAATTTATCTCTTAATTTACTTCATAAGCATTCCACGTGCATTCAAATCTTAGCATTCATCTATTGGCGTTCAGCTTTCAGCATTCCCTCGCAATTTCTCCAGAAATTGCACTTAGTCTAGTCTAAAATGTTGAATTTTTGGTTGATGGGAATTTTTGGGGAGTTGAAAATTGTTTTCAAGGTGAATTAAATGCTGAATGTTTTGAATTTAAAATGGAACGACGTGAACATATGCTGCTAAATGTCCCATTGGGAATGAATGGGGAATTTCTTTGTTGAAAATATTGAATGTTGGGGAAAGAGAGAATTTTTGAAATGAGAAAAATAACAGCCTGCAAGGCGTGAATTTATGGAAAGTGTTGTAATTGGAATGATCTAAATTGGATGAATTATGTGGAAGTAGATGCATGGCAAATTAATAGGCAGAAGAAAGATAGGAATGCCTTCAGCCTTCATGCAATTATTTTCCATAATACAGTATATAATTCGGGAATTCATTCCAGACCCACACGTGGTGAAAACATGTAATATATAGTGAACATTAACTACTCCCACACACTAACACATTTAAACTTGTCATACTTTTTAGGGTATTATATACAATGCAGCCTTCAGAATCACTCAAGCTGGTGGTCCATTTCGGTCACATTGCTCGGTGTGTGGCGCGATAGGTTGTTAATTCTTGGCCTCGTCTTCTTTTTGTTAGTGTTTAATTACAGTGGACCTTTTCCAGTAGACCTTAATGCTGCCTGGAATGTTGCAGCTATACAGTAATGTGGTACGACACTGAAATTGCTGAAATCTAAATGTGGACTTGCCTGTAAACTGGAAACCCGCATAAAAAAATGATGACTTCAAAATCTGCAATATGCGGCATGAACGATAAATCAGGATATAGCGCGAGTTCACTGTATTCTTGGAGAGTCAACTTTCAAACTCATTGACCGCATCCCTGGTTGTCGCTCCCAGGGTGCTACCAAGGCTTTGGCTGGGCAGCTGTCCTCGACTGCTGGAACATGTGACTATCAAGATGAAGCACGACCTTGGCATCAGCGCAGTAATGAACTTCCAGACAGAGGGGGACGTGATGAACAACTCCCACGGCTGCAGACAGAACCTTGGCGAAGCGATGACGCCAGACACCATGATGCATTTGTACAACCACTGTGGCCTCGTGTACGTGTGGATCCCCACGCCCGATATGAGCACCGAGGGTAAGTGAGGTACAGAAGTCCGCCCTCCATGGCGGGGGTGGTCTGGAACATAACCATCGCAATATAGAAATACCCTATTTAAATTCAATTTAGCAGGACTGTTACACCCCCCCCCCCCCCCCCTCAAGGGTCGCTGGGGTGCTGGAGCCCATCATCCCAGCTGGCTTTGGGCAGTTCAACAAAAACTGTGCTCAAATTCCTGTTTTGTTCTTTCAATTTTACAGTCTCAAATAAAATAAGTGTAAATCTACAAAATAGCGGGAGGTCCAACTTGGAGCCAGTGATTGGGGGGGTGGGGGGGGACTACTGTACTTGCCGTTTGTAGAAGACCTCTTTCTGGATTAAAAAAAATAAATAAAAATATCCTCAAAAATTGGGTCGTTTCGTACAAATCAAATAAACCAATTTTATCGGGTTTAGTGCAAAACAACACAGAAATTTGGGTGGATTATTCCATTTTTTTACCCAAATTGGGTCAATAATGGACCGATCCACTACTTAGATCAATTTGTCCAATGTATTCTCACAGTTTTGTTTTGTTTTTTTTGTTTTTTTTTAGACAAAATGAGCCAATTTTATTTATTCATTGATTTCATTTGTTTGTTGGTACAAAATGACCCGAGTTGTTTTGGTTGTTTCATCCAAAATGACCATTTATGAGTTGTTGTTTTTTTTCTTCTTTCTTTTTAAAGCAAAACAACTCAGAAGATGGGCCAAATTGAACCGAGTAGTGGATTAGCCCTTTTCTTTTCTTTCTTTTTTTTTTTTTTTAAATTAATCCAAATTGGCTTATTTTTAACCTAACTCTGAAAACAGTTGGCTCAGAAATAACTCAATTATGGTCAATAATGGACCAAATCCACAACTTGGGGCAATTCTTCCAAAGTATTCTCCCAATTTTGTTTGTTTGATTTTTCTTTTTCTACAGAACGACACAATTTTATTTATTAGTTGTTTTTTGTTTGTACAAAATGACCCACTTTTTTGAGTTGTTTGATACAAAATGACAATTCTTGTGTGGTTGTTTTGTGCAAAGCAACTCAGAAAATTGATCTATTGGCCCAAGTAGTCCAGTCCGTTTTTGACTCTTTAGAGTGCAGAATTCACAAAATATCAACCCTCGAACCACCGTATAACAAACTTCACCTCGACTTAAAAACCGATTCAAAAGTATGTCACAATTTCAAAGAGCAATAACGTCATTACTCGATTTCACCAACGGACTTGACGATGCTACCAACTACCGAATCTTCCTGTTCTCTGGCGCAGGTCGCATCCGGATGCTTCCCCAGGCTGTATTCCTGCTTCACGGTCTCCTGGAGAACGGTCACACCGTGTACGTCCACTGTAACGCCGGCGTGGGCCGCTCGACCGCTGCCGTGTGCGGCCTGCTCATGTACGTTCTGGGCTGGAGCCTAAGGAAGGTGCAGTACGTGGTGACTGCCAGGCGGCCTGTCGTGTACATCGACGAAGAGGCTTTAGTGCGGGCTCAGGAAGACTTCATTCGCAAGTTTGGCCGGCTGCGATCATCCGTATGTGAAACATGAAGATGGAGAATTTGACTTCAATCTTGAATTACACGTTGGAAGATCACGGCATGCACCATCCCTACATTATTCGAGTGCCTCATTGTCAGCCACGAGTGCACGCACGGCATGTAGACAGGGGCTTCGTGCTAGCTTGGCCAATTTAGAGTGCCTCATTGTTCTTGTGTGGAAAAGTCCTGTGTGAACCAGATGAGATATTTAACTATGCTAAGTGCAATTTCTGGAGAAATTGCGTAGGAATGCTGAAAGCTGAATGCTAAGCCGAACGCTTATGAAGCAAATTGAAAGATAAATTATGTGAAAATTACAAAGTTTTAAATGAATAAAAAGAACTGAGCAGTATCACAGAGCTGGTAAAATATAATCGGTTGTATGGGCGTGGAAAGTGTTCAAAAGTTCAATGTCAGTCCCATTGAAAATGAATGGGGAAAAGTTGATATTTAACGTCAGATTGTGCGAGTACTGTAAGTAACGTGGAATAAGACGATATATATATACCCCCGGAATGCGTGAATTTTTGAAGCAGGTTGAACTTTGAACGGTGTAAATTGGAAGTATTATGTGGAAGTTGTTTATCGGCAAAAAAGTAAGGAGAATAAAAATCTGAATATCATATGTGGGAATGCTTTCCCCACAATAAAGTTGTTACGTATCAGCATTAGAAAGATTCTGGATTCAGGAATTCCCTGGAGGACCCATTTGACTTGACATTTTGAGAAAGCCAGACCTCCGTTGACATCATTAACAGCCACGGCAGGGAAAGCTGCACTGTTGCAAATGCACCATTTTCAATTATCCCTGTTTTCTGTTTTTCTCCTCTCCAAAAAAAAAAAAAAAAAAAAAAAAAAATCACCCCTTGCCAAGCACAACAAAGTATCCAAGAAGTACCTCCCTAAGAGATTGAGAAAAGAGTTTTGGCCCAGATTGCTCACTGAGCTTGATAACATTTCATTGTTACGCTATTCGATCCCGTCTCCTCCAAAAGCGACATCCCTGCCAAAGAATTTGAATGCACACGGTCCTTACTGGAATATTCTGTTACATTCTGAACTTCTCATCACTCATATTGCGGCTTCCTTTGCATAACTTTTTCATGCGTGCATACAGAAGGCGGGCGAATGGGTGAGCGGTTTGAGTCACGCATGTGAGCAAGAATCCATATTGATGGAACAGGCTAAAAATACTGACATACATGGACGGCATGTAAATAAATGTAAATAAAGGGTGTCCTAGTACAAGGACCTTAAACTGGAAAATGTTCGCTAATGCTGATAGCTTTACCTTGTGCACTATGAAGAGTATTTATTTAAGGATCATTAAAGTTTCTTCTGACACTGTGACGTTAACTTTCGGCAGCCATACACTCATTCGTCACTGAGGAGGAAAAACTTTTTTAAGTCACACAATATGCACATGCACATTTATATTCATCACAGCTGCTTGAAACAGCCCTGCTTTCTTGAGTCTCTCAGTGCAAGTCATATCATTTGCTTGGTTCAAGGCAGTCTTGTCAGTGTGCTTAAGAAAGAATCCTGCAATGACTCTTGACTTTGCTCCAAGGCAGGAAGACAGACAGACAGACAAGACACCCTCACATGAACCCACCTAAGAGGTAGGATTTATCCCAGCAATTTCATATCATCGCAGGCATTATTCGGCAACATGAAGAGGAATTGGATACAAATAAAATGGCGGCATTTGTGATTGGCTAGGTGGATGAGAAAAGCTCTGAAGAAATCATCCAAAAGTCTGACTTTTTTTTTTTTTTTTTTTTTTTGACTTGCAAGCGCAGGTTTGAGAATTGACATCTCACTTCACAGTGAGCAGCAGTTTGAGAGATAGTGAAGAATTCCCCCCAAAAAAATAAAAAAAGAGGTTTCAAGCTGTTTACCGCCGCCCCCACTGGAAGTTTACTGTCAAACTTAACACAAAACAAAAACGCATATTTTTCTTAAACAACAAAAAAAAAGAGCTTTGCCTGAAAAATGCCTCCATTAGCTTAATGCTAACAAAGGAAAACGCAATTGTTGGGCTAACAATTAGTGATTAGATTAACTCATTCACTCCCAGCCATTTTCACTGTTTCCCGTTCGCTCCCGGCTGTTTTACTGAATTTTGACTGATTTTGCAAGGCCCACCATATATTGTGTTCTATTGCTATAAAAGCATGGAACCTATCAAAAGAAAGATTAAAGTCTCTTCTTTCATCAGGAAAAAAAAAAGTATGTTTCTTTTTCCGTTTTGCAGAAATTAGCATTAGAAGACAGCTAAGTTTCATCAGTTTTCACAAATCTATTTAAAATCCTAAGTAAGTTAGCTTTTTTTCTACATGGCTCTGGTTGATCTCCTTTGCTCTGCTGCCACCTGCTGGCCGTTTGTGTAATAACTACCATTTCTGCAACCGTTCTTTGCAGTTGAGAGGCTGCATCAAAGCCTTCAGTATGCTCTCGCATAAAAAAAACAAAAAAAAACGTGTAAATACGTCTTTGGGACACTTAAAACGTTAAAAAAAAAAAAAAAAAAAAAAAACCATATATACACGTTATTGGGAGCAAATGAGTTATTTATTTTTTTTCCGGGTGAAAGGAGAGTCTGTTCTTATATTTTGGTAGATTTGGTGTAATTTTTTAAAAAGATCAGAAGACATCGTCCGGTAGCAGACATCGGTTAACCGACTTCACCGGCCAGTTGAACATGAATGCATCATTTGCGTTTGCAGTCATTGTAAAGTCAATTTGCGGCAGCGCCTGGATGATATTCAATTACATGCCGCCTTTGTCTCAGGGCACAGTAATAATGACCGCACTAATATATGCAGCCGCTCTGTGTCTTCTGCAGACTGTGCAGAATATGAAAAGTGTTTACTGCTGCGCATAAACGCATCCTAATAATTCCCTTATCATTGGCTTTTGACTTTACTCTGAGTGGTCCTTTTTATGTGTGTGTGCTGTTATTTTTTATTTTTTTTATTATGAACACCCCGCTTGCCTTTCCATTATGCATTTCATTTTCACGGATGCATTATGCCAGTGCCCCAATCTTAACTTTAATATATATTATTTTGAAATTCAAACCACAGTCTTATGAGGCACGCGAAAACATGCTGGGCTGTAATGTTTTCCTAACTCACTCACTTGGGAGCTGTCGTTATTTAGCAGACTGGGTTACTTCTACCCAAGGTTGGGTTCATTATTTTTGACCCAGCAAATTGGGTTGAAAATTCGATTTTGGCAGACTGAAGAGCTGAAGCTGGTATACTTAAATTGAAGTACATAATGAAACCAGACCAAGTGCGAATGTGGGAATGCTGAAAGCTGAATGCTAATAGTTGTTCAGTGAAATTCGAATCAATTTCCTGATCTGATAGTCAGTTGGTATCAAACCATTGAATGTACTAAAACATGGTCCAAGCAGGGTTTGTACTCGGGTTCTCAGTGGTGGAGGCAATTACTCTAAGGGGATATCATATATATATATATAAAAAAAAAAAAAAAAAAAAAAAAAAAAAAAAAGTCATGCAAATGCCATATATTATACCCAAATTGTCATCGCATCTTCATCGTTTCATTTCATAGCTCCCTGTTGCAATATTTCAGCACCCTTACTGCTTTTTGACATGTCCTCACTGGTTTCATTTTCACTCCTCTCAGCTCACATAGCTTAGCCTACATGAATAAAACATTTTACAGATTGTGCGCTTATGGCCAAAAATAGATTTTTAAAAAACTCTTGCCGGATGACAAGAACATTTGTGCTTAAAATACACGTTTAAGGGATTGGGTGGTTGCATGGCTGGATGGAAAGACAAAAAAAAAAAGAAGCTTTGTCTGGTGAACGGCGCTGAGGGACGTTGCCTGGGAATGTTGTGAATGTGACAAAGATTGCCACATAAAGAGTGTGAGTTGTTTTTGTTGTGTATGAGAGGTACTGTGTGAATGTTGTTTTTTTAAATGTGTGAGAGATTTTGAGTTTTTTTGTAAGCAAGAACTATTTGAACACAAACAACCCATGTAAATATAACAATACTCAAGCATATATTCTTTATCCTCTGCGAAAAACAACAAATATGTCTGGGTTATACTGCACCCATGCTTGAATTTTTTTTAATTATTAAATATTTTTTATCATAAAATACATGATCATTATAGTGCAATATTCCTTTTTTTTTATCATTTATTTATTTATTTATTTATTTTTGTGGTGACTGGAACGGTATATGAAATCTCCATTAATTTCAATGGGATTTTAAAAAAATCATAATGATATAGCTTCTTAAAAAATGAATGAATGAATGAATGAATGAATGAAATAAATGCAGGGATGTCAGATTTCTGAGACGATACCTCACAATCATATCAGAGCCTTTAAATTTTGAAGAATTAAGCTCCAACTATGGACCGCACTGCCGTCGAGAACCAAACAAGACTGGACAGTTGAATTTGACTGAAAAGAGCTCATTTGTGTATTTGTTTTAATGTGTAATCAAGTTGACGAGGCTCCAGAGAATAGAGAAAGACGTCCATGCATGAAAAGTAGCTATCCAGTCCCCCACTTGTGGAACTCATCAATCATGCCAGATGCCAACACTGACAGCGCACTTAACGTGCTAATGATTGCATCAATGGATGCTAAATGATCCAAATGATCAAAAGATTACAGTCCAGTACCAGAAGACAAGTCTGACAAAACAAAACGTATATAAATTAGGGGTGTCAGGCGATTAAAATTTTTAATCGTAATTAACACATCCACTGCCAGCCCAGCAAAAAAAAAGCATCATTTGACGTCTTCTTCCGTCAATGGCAGTGAATGTGTTAATCGCATGACTTCAATAGTTAACTCACGATTAATCACAACTTTTATTTGTTCTGAATGAACAAGAAAATATTTTTTTTAAGTTTCCATACTCAACAAAAAAAAAGAAGAAAAGTTAAAAGTTAAACTAATAGAAATATGGCTGCATCTTTTAGTCATTGATACAGCAATTTCATAATTCCTAAAAAATGAGTTAAAATTATAAAGATATACTGAAAAAAAAAAAGTGTGATATTGATTTGTGTTGGTCATTTTTTTATCACTAGATGGCATAATTGCATTTTTTAAGATATTGGTGACAGTTCAGTGATTTTTTTTTTCTTTTCATAATAATAGCAATCGAATCTTTAACATGAAGTAACTTGTGAAATTCTGTACATTTTTTAAAATTGCAAAAATGCAACTTGACCCCAGCCTCCACAAATATATGCATTATTAATAAATGCATTATTGCTAAAATTTTGACTGGATGTCTCTCCTGCGTTGCGAGTGGAATTGTTACTTTCCAAGTAAGGCGCGGTCATTAATCGTGCGTTAAAATAATTAGTGGCATTAAAGGAACTTGAAATTAACTCAAAATGAATGCACTAATTTTGACACCTCTAATATAAATATAATAAATGCGTGATAGAATTGCAACTTGGTTTGTCCAATCCTAGCTAGCAGTAACACTTTAAAATCACTTTTTTTAGGCGGTGAAACCACACGTGCTTAATTGGAACACAGGCCCTCTCAGCACTTTTTTCTTTCCCAATTTAAAGTCGCCTGCTCGCTGGAGCGAGGCGTGTCAACGCGTGAAGGGTTCTGGCCCGTCGATATCATTAAGAAGCTTGCTTTCTTTCATTCTTTCGTTTCGCCGTCTCCCAATGCCGAATCCATTGATGGAGTTGCTGTGTTTTTGCGGGGATGAGCAGACATGCGGCTGCCATTAGCCCGAACGAGGCCGCGCACTCGTAAATCACGAGCGACGACATGGAATGAATCAGAGGGAGGACTTGCTCGCCAAGTTTTTTTTAACAGCTCTGCCGCTTGATGACAGAATTTACATTTACAATAAAATGTTTGGACAAGAGTGGCTAATGGCAACGTGTGTGATTAAATTAGGATTAGGAGAAAAACGATCCAACCCCATAGACGGGCTAGCAATTACAATTACTCACAGATTTTCTCACAGAAATTGATTTTTCAGAATTGGCTCTAGTTTTTGAAACATTCCATACTTTTATTTTAAACAAAAAAGTGCTAATATGCAAATTATGGCATTGGTATTGTCTTTATGCTACAAATTTGATGAGGACTGGTCATCCTTTTCAGGGATGACCATTCATTCATTCATTCATTACATGTAGAATCCAATTTAGAATCCTGTCCCATTCCCAACATCAGCGGCGAAAGCAACTACATGCTATAGCTAGTGCTAGCTTGCTAACAAACAATTCTACTGACTCAGCACTTCTTTCTTGGTTTCACTCATACTTGTAGACGACATCATCATCTATGGCAAAGGCGTCTAAAAGAGTTGACAGGCATATCAGTCGCGATAATGCAGACAGTTAAAAAAAAAAAAAAAATAAAATACCATTATAAAGAGGAAGTGTCATTAGCAGAAACACGCAATAGTGTTTAGAAATGGCACATTTTGTGCAATATATGACGAGAAGATTAAGTAATTTCAAGTAACAAAATAATTTAGAATTTAGGTTGTAAATTTTAATGTATGTCAGTGCTTTTGATAGCATTTAAGCTATCAGAGAAAGCCTTTCTGATAGGGTGGCCAGGTGTCCTGATTTAGGCAGGACAGTCCTAATTTTCAAATGATGTGTCTTGCGTCTTGTGCAACTTAAGCAGAGCGCTGGTTTGTCCTCCTTTTTAAAGAAAATGTGCCGCGGTTAAGTTTGTTGTGACCCACCAGCCCCAGTTGTTTGTCACAACTGATCTGTGATTGGCCAGGAGTGGCTTCAGTTAAAAATCTCGGATATCATTGGTTCAATAAATGTAAACAAAGCTCCATGCGTGGCTATTTAACGACGCAATTTCCTTCTTGGACAGCAGCGCTAGCAAGCAGAAAAAAGGCAGCGCTAGCGAAAATGCCAAAACATCGGACAGAAGCATGTCACTGCTTCACGGTTTAAAAACATGGTACTGTAAACTAAATAAATTGTGAAAAAGGAGTTTGACTCTGACATTTTTTACCATTTAGTTACACAAACATGATCTATAAACCATGCAAAACTTGTTGATGAAAATACACCACAAGTCTGCTGTATTATTATTTTTTAAATATGTCCTTTTTGATCTTATGAAAATGGCCACCTCACTTCTTGACCTGATTAATACCTTAGTTGACTCTTCGTGTGCTAGCAGAGTACCTTGAGGCAACAATCCCGAGCAAATCTGCCCTACTAAGATGTCAAACGTAACTGTCATATTCATTTAAGTAATCCGCCACATTAAGTGGGGCGGGGGTGTTGGTGACACCTAAACATTTCATCGACGCTGTCAAAATCGCTCAATCCAATGCTTGTCCATAACGACTTTGCAAATGAAGCATTAACGCGAGACGGCTCTCCTTCCCGAGTTCCATCCATCTTCAGAAAGAACGTTCCATTCCCTTTAATGTCAATCTTTTCCACCTGAGAAGATGACTTATCTCTTTTTCGGTCCCTTGCGAACGCACACACGCATTCACGACTTCTGCGGGTGAGTTGATGAGAGGGCAGAAGGGAATTGCGAGTAATTTCATGTCACACTTTTGAGTGGTGTGATGCAGCAAATAACAGCCTGGAGCACGTAATGACGATGGGGGCAAGTCGAAAAAAAAAAAAAAAAAATCGGAGCATCAGTTCAGAAAAGGTCATCTTGAACTATGTCATCCAGGATGCAATTTTGTGCAAAGCAGGAAAAAATGGATCGTCAAAGTAGTAGTGGTGGTAATTTGCGAAATATTGTTAAATGACTGCATATTCGCGGAGCGCCATTTACTTAGTTGTATATTATTTTCGGAAATTTTTCCTGTATTTGCTGAAATTATTGCTATTTTTGTGTTCCTGGCCAAAGTTATGTCTAAGATAAAAATATTTCTTTGGCGCCAGATTCTAGAATTTTTATTCGTACATTTTGTTTTCGTACAAAAAAACAAAAAACAAAACGTAACTCGGCTCTTCACCGATTCAATCGAAGCACGTTCACCTGAAGCGTTTCGGAAATTGTGTAGAAAAGGTTCAACAGACAATGTGTATTCCACAATGCAAGCCGTTATTACCTAGTCAGGCAACGTACCGTATTTTTCGGATTATTCGTCGCTCCGGATTATAAATCGAACCAGCCAAAAAATGCATAATTAAGAAGGAAAAAACATAAAAGTTGCATTTTTGGGGGAAATTTATTTGGTAAAATCCAACACCAAAAATATACATGTAATCTTGAAAGGCAATTTAAAATAAAAATAAAAGCACGGAGCCAAAGGCTGGTGTTTTATTGACATCAGCTTCTGAGGTTTTAACAGCAACTCCCCACTCAGCTAGAAGCTAACAGGCTAACTCCCCTTTTCCACATAACAAAACCTTCCCACCCGGAACTCTCCCTTCGTCCCAACGTTCCGTGGGTGAATTATGTTCCCATCACGACAAGTTATTCATATAACTCTAGCATAATGAACATGCTAACACGTTTACCAAACTATCAGTTTCACTCCAAATCACTAAATCCAATGAAATCTTCCTCCTCGGTGTCACTTTTAAACAACTCCCCCAACTCGGGAGGTAGACGATGCTCTTCTACCGGCAATGTTGAACTTAACACAGGCCTAGAGCGCCCTCTTGCGATTTAGTGTGAAAATAACACGTGAAATTATATAATAATGTGTTAATTTTACACATAAATCTCACCCCCGGCCAAACTATGAAAAAACTTCGGATTTATAATCCGAAAATTACGGTAAGCATAAAAATGAGACCTTCAAAATAAAAGCCAGCACTATAATAACAGTTTCACCAATCTTTTTTTTTTTTTTTTGGCCCCATGATGGATTATTTTGCAGTCACAGTCAATAAACAAGCACAAAATATGTTGCCCGAGTGTAGGCGAGCAGGCAGGCAGGTTTATTGCTTTGAGGCGCTAATAAAAACTTGAATGGTGCAATCCGGCTTGCTGACAGAAAGTTCAAATCTGTTTTTCATCTTGATATGCTGCACAGATACACTACTTTATTATTTCGTCAAAGAAGCATGACAAAATGAAGCTGATGTGAAACATGTACAAATCCCAATTTTTAGGTTCTACTTTCCACTGTTTAGAGTCGTCGGTTTTGCATCAGCTTTAATTAGAGTTCCTCTCGTTGTCATGCTTCTTTCCAAATTGTGCAGCTCATTTTGGTCCTTGGCTGCGTAACAATGGGCCCGATTCTGCCATCCCTTTCTCAGTTTGCTTCCAACTTCCTCTCTCACCTACGCATGAGCAAGTTATCTTCTCCCGTCGGTTGGATAGCGGCCGATAGACAGCTCGGTGCTTCATTGACCGGACGGCCTCACACGCCTCATTATTTCGTGTCTGCCGTCGATTCAATTTGGCGTCGTCACGGGGAGAGAATTGGAAAACGCGCCGCGTTCTGCGCTTGGCCGGTCACAGTAAATTGTGGGTTTTCCACGTTAGCAGTCGCAGTCAAAACAGGAGCGTCGCTTCATTCCAGCACTGCGCGCGATTATTCAGTCCTTTGTCCCATGTTACACCTAAAGCACGTCTGATATTTGGCAGAAAAACTTAACTGTTTCTGGGCCTATGTTTTGATTGGATTTTCTTTTTCTTTTTTCCCCATATTTTGACTTGCTCGTTCTAGTCCGGTCCCTTGTGTCGACCAATAATCTCCCTCAACCACTTCTTGTACAGGTGTTCCTCGTTATCTGGCTAACACGTTGGGTTACGTAAAGTTACTTTTTCTTGAATAATGAAATGAATAGTATAATAAATAAACAGATACATATGTGTATAATTGTGTAAATTATGTCTTGCCATTCACAATCTTTGTCTCTATGGGATTCAACATTTTCAAGTGACGTCAGAACCAGGGTTATTATCGTTTTTGAATTTTCATTTAGGTTAGTTTTTATTTTGTTTTTTTTAATATAGTTATTTTTAACTAGTTTTCAGGGTGATTCTGTTTGAGTTATTTCATAAATGCTTTGTTTTAGTTTCACTATAGTTTTATTTTTTATTTATTTATTTTTTTAATGTGTACTACTTGTGCATAATATTTAAAAAAAAAGATAGGAGTGATGTCATCTGAAGGTGCTTTTCTATTGGCTGCTGCTAGTGACATCACTTCTTCACTCCGGCAGTTAATATCAAAATAAATCTAACGTACTTAAAATCACATTTAAAATCCTCTCCAAATGCTCATGCATTAAATTAATTACCAAAGACTAAAACTAAGGACATTTTTGCTATAATTATAGTTAGTTTGGTAAGCATAAAATGTAGTTTCAGTTAGTTTTCGTTTTTTTTTTTTTTTTTCAAGCATTTTCGTTTTTATTTTATTTCGTTAACAAAATTGTTTTTTGAATTTTAGTTTTAGTTTTTTCATTAGTTTTAGTTAACTAAACCTTGGTCAGAACACTTTTTTTTTTTTATTATTTTATATTATATAAATATTTTATATTATTATTTAGCCGTATTTTTTTTATTACAATGGAGAGAAAAATCAGCCACTTTGCTGATTTTGTGGAGTGATGTTTGTTATCTTTATCTGATGGTAATCTTTTAATATAGAAAAGAAAAAAATGACAAATGCGCTTTTTTTTGTTGCTAATTTGGCAGATTTTTTTCCTCCCAATTTTGGGTTATTGTGCTTATTTAGGAAGAATAATCACCTTTAACTTAAACCACTAAACATCAGGCAAAATCAAATTTGAGTCCAGCCTGCCAACCATCTATTATGAATGATCCCACGGGAAAACAGTCACTACATCTCGTGCTTAACTTTTCAACTGATTTCCAACTAAATTCTCAAAAGGATCTCAATGGCAACTTGTCCAATCACTTCGAGAATTGTTTGTCAAGAGTAAACACATCCTTGAAAACTAGCACACCAAAACGAAAACACAAGTTCAACAAGCAAGCCTCACTTTCATTGTCTGCTCAGTCTTGACTTTACACAATGAAAATATGAAGGTTTATTTCCACAATAAATCTCTCTTTGGAAAAAGACGGTCAGGTGTAATATTAACCCTCAAGATGCACTCATACAGAGAATGAACACGTCCGTCAGACATCTTTGGTGTGGACGTAGAAAAGCTTTTCAGTCGGACATTCTCTGGATGCTGTTTTTTAACACCAAATTGTTACCGTTTGCTCTCATATTTTATGATTTGTAACACACCCCGCCTCCTCTCCTAATCTACCTTTTTGAGATAATCTCCCACCTACGGACGGGCTCAATAGGAATTTCACCCGCCTCTTTCAGGATTTGAGCTCAGCCAAAAAAACAAAACAATATATCACCGACTTTAATAATGCTTACTGAGATGCATGGGAATGTAAAAATCACATTAACAAAAAAAAAAAAATATGCTGTGGAATGTTGTCTTCATAATTACCATTTGAACAACAACAGGAGCCTCGGCGTTAAAAGTTGTAATGCATAATAATGACGAGACCCCAGTGCTTCATTTAATAAAGAATCTTATGAAAATACCCGCGGGCTCCCAATGTATTTCAAACGCTCTTATACCAAAGAATAATAGGGAGCCGTTTTAGTAGTGGCTCTGCTTATTAACTCATTCACTCCCAGCCATTTTCACAGAAGCAGTCCCGGCTGTTTTACTGGATTTTGACTGATTTTGCAAGGCCCACAGAAAATTGTGTAAAATTGCTGTAAAAGCATGGAACCTATCAAAAGAAAGATTAAAATCTCTTCTTTCATCAGAAAAAAAAAAAAAAAGTATGTTTCTATCTGTTTCCGTTTTGCAGCAATTAGCATTAGAAGAGAGCTAAGTTTCATCAGTTTTCACAAATCTATTTAAAATTGTAAGTAATTGAGCTTTTTTTCTAGATGGCCCTGGTTGATCTCCTTTGCTCTGCTGCCACCTGCTGGCCATTTGTGTAATAACTACCATTTCTGCAACCGTTCTTTTCAGCTGAAAGGCTGCATCAAAGCCTTCTGTATGCTCTAGCATTAAAAAAAAACCCCAACAAATAACGTATAAATACGTCCTTGGGACACTTACAACATAAAAAAACGTATTTACACGTTATTGGGAGCAAATGAGTTAATTAGAAGATAAGTGTGGAGGTAACGGTGGATTAAAAACAAGTTTGAATAGTAGAGTAGAACAAGATTGTTTGGTAACGTGGCATTACAATGCAACATAACCTTCCTTCATTTCAAACTTGTAAAGAGATCATTTCTATCCAAAGTATTGTAGCTGTATGATCAAATGGATTTTATTCATATTTAAAAGAACAATGATCATTTCATGGCAATTCTGAGCGCCCCCTTTGTTCTAATGTTAAATTTCATCTGTAGATTCATATAAATAGGACCTAATTTAAGTTATGGTGCAAGTAATGACTTTAATCAAAATTCATAATTCGAGATGATCGGATAACGAGATTGAATGGAAGGAGCCTGCGGAGGAAATTAGAAAAACGCGGACGTGATTGACTCTGAAACAATGAACGGTTATTACATTACAGCTTTGGATATCGTTTCTATTAGATGCTGCAATTATACGCCGCAGCAGGTAGATTTCATCCTCTTCCACACGCTGTGAAAAGCAAATGATTACTCAGACAGGGCGTCATGTTGATGCCTGTCTGATTAGTTTGATCTATTAGGGATGCACGTGACGAGAGATCAACCAGCGTGGTCAAAAAGTGCCTCTGATTGAATTTTATTTGGGTGGGGGGGCAGAGACAACGTGGCTTTCTGATTACAGGGAGGAAATGGTTTTGATTTTGTACTGCTGATTGTGGTTATTGTTATCGAATAGTGAAGCTACTGATGAGCAAGATGGAAATAAATGTGATGTGTGATTACTTTGCCTTTGTCTCTCTCTCTGTTGGAAATGCCATTAATCCGTTACAGCCTAAAAAATAAAAATAAAATGTGTTTTTAAGGAAAATAGTACTATAATTTTTACTAGGGATGTTCGATACCACTTTTTTTTTTTCAGACCGAAACCGATACTCAGACCCTCAGTACTCACCGATACCAACTGCCGAAACCAGTAGTACATTTTGACAAATAAAAAAAAACATTAAAAGATATTTTTAAACAAATATATTTCCTTTAATTTTGACCAAAAAAAACAAAACAAAACAGCACAGTCACTCTTCAATAGTCTTAACGTTCAAAATAAAACACACTCTTATAGTTTAAGATTCACAAAAGTATTTCCAAACCGGTGAAGTTTTGGTGAAAAACTGCTGCAAGCTAGCGCCAGCGACAGGCAAGGAGGACTCACTTAACGTCTTCCCCCTCTGCCATCGGTCGCTTGTACTCGTCTGCGTCACGAGTACTCGAGTACTTAAAAAAAGGCTGGTATCGGCCCGATACCGATACCTGGTATCGGTACTCGCCCATCCCTAATTTTTACTCTATAAAACACATTGTAATAAAAGAGTGAATCATTTATACTAACATTATTGAAATAAACGTCAAAATATTCAACCAAATTTGGCCCAACGAAAGTTTGCTAGCTTAATGCTAGCATGGAATGAGAGATGCAAGAGATCAGGATTTAGCATTCACACTATAAATAAATAAATAAATGCTGGGTTGGAGGTTTGGTCATTTGTATCATTCTTCAAAACTCTCGTTGGTTTGATGGTTCACTGTCGCTAGCATATTCAGTTTTCAATGAACCTTGGCAGTTTTGCTGTCTGTCGTGTTTGGCCCGCAAAATAACAAAAACATCACATTTGTTGGGACTTCCATCGTTTCAGTTCACAGAACTGGCAAATTGACAGAGACGGGAAAGGCTGCTGACTATTTTTTTGTTCTCTTTGTGGCATTGGGATTTAAGACCCTTGAGGGTGTGATGGCCGGACTGTCTCGCACATTTTATGAGATTTTATTATTTGTCTGGCTCGTGCTGACACGGCGAGGAGAGTGAAGGTTGCGGGTCACATTCAGTATCACAAATCCAGGCTTGTAAGATCAATTTACAACCAGTTGGTCTTTAACTCATTCACTCCCAGGACATTTTGGCTATTTTACTGGATTTTGACTGATTTTGTAAGGCCCATAGAATAATGTGTCCTATTTCTATAAAAACATGGAATATACCAAAAGAAAGATTAGAGCCTCTTCTTTCATCAGTATACTTTATCTTTTTTCATTTTGTTTCAATTAGCATTAAAATATGGTTAAGTTTCATCATTATTTACAAATTGTTTAAAACTACGGGGGGGGGGGTTTGATCTCATACTCTGCTGCCATCTGCTGGCCGTTATTGTAATAACTACCATTGCTTCACGCATTCTCTTCAGTTCAGAGGTTGCCTCAAAGCCAAAACGTATAAATACATCTTTGGGAGCATGGTAATATTTAAAATAGAACGTATTTATACGTTTTTGGGAGTAAATGAGTTCATAAGCTTAACCGCACTGATGCTAACCAACCAGTGAAAAGACATTTGATTAACTACTAAGATCGACCTTTCAAACATATACTTCCAACAACGGATTGTATGTCTTTACTGCAAAATGAACCTTAAACATCCAATATCAGGCATTGATGGCATTTTTCTTGCTAGCTTGACAGTATCATAGCATACACAGTGACATTAGGGATTGAATGAAACATGTTGGCGAGCGTGGGCGCAAAGGGGATATTTTCGGGGATTTATTTTAAAGCCGATCAGCAGCAGGTCTAATGTGATATATGTGGAAAATGTTGTAGCGTATTACAGCATATTGGTAGGATTACTATACTATCAGCAGGTTGATTTTTTTTTTTTTCATAGAATGTTCTCAATGCTGTATGATTTTATAATCGCGTTGTGTGAAACCCTTTGAATTCAAAATGTCAACTATTTTTCACCAAGATAATCGTTATTCGGTTACAACTGGCATTGGCTTTCATTAACACGGGAATATTTCATACGCGTAACTTGCCTAACATGTTGGCCCAAACAAAAGCAGAAGATTGTGAATTCCATCAGCACAGCCATAGCAACATGCTGTTTCTGGCGTATGCCAGTAACAGCCAATCATGTTCACACAGCCATGGTGCGAAAAGGAAAACGTCGATAAGGGAAATCACATTATATGCCTTCGGGGGAGCAAATTAGTCCCAATTGTGATTATTTTCCAAGAACCGATGTGGTGTGCTGTTGAATATTAAGAATAAGCCTCACTGGCACAAGCTCCTCTTGACGGAAAATGAGGCCACCAGGTTGTGCATTATGGATTGATAATGATTATTGCAGTAGGAATGTTGTGACTGGTCACCTCTTAAAAGTGCAGTTGATAATTTAAGAAGTACGATTTTTTGAAAAGTATAACGTGTGTATGTACCGTAAAATTATATTGATTTAAAAAAAGATGAGATATACCGTTTCCCACTAAACCAAACATAATGGAACGGGTTCCACTTTGAAATGAACCGTCCTGGAATCGTATTCCACACCATGCATCATGATATACATGTATATACTAGGGGTGTAAAAAAAAAAATCAATTCGGCAATATATCGCGATACTACATCGCTCAATTCTCGAATCGATTCAATAGGCGGCTGAATCGATTTTTAAACTTCCATTTTTAATGGAAAAATATTCAACAAAATGTCTTACTTCGGGTTAGGGTTCCTTAAGCATAGAAGAATGTTATATTAATGGAACATTAAGCCTTAATATTTTATTTCAATACTGTTCAAACATGAAACAGGTTACAACCTGTATAAGACTGAAGTTTCAGATAAATAAATAATACATTTTCATACAAATCTTACACTGTACAAGTTTACTGATTAGTATTTTCTAAATTTGAATAAAAAAAAAAAATCGCAACAATCGACTTATAAATTCGTATCGGGATTAATCGGTATCGAATCGAATCGTGACCTGTGAATCGTGATACGAATCGAATCGTCAGGTACTAGGCAATTCACACCCCTCGTATATACGGTAATATATAAATATAAACCGGCCTACCAACGGTTGTTTTTTTTTTTTATCCCACCAAATCCACACCTTTACAATTTGAAAACTGCATTCTACTGCATATCGACATCAACTTGCATTCGATTAATTGTTCAGCCCTGCGGAAATGGCTTGATAGACATGTAAGATCTTCTTGACTGGTAAAAAAAAGTAAAGTGATCATTCGCTTCATTCGCCGTCATCCTGCTCCATGTTGAGGGCCAACTGTTGTACAGAAAGACATTTTACGCTCGATTTCCCGTCCAATAGCACCATCTGGAAAGAAGCTGTTCAAAACCAGCGAGTCATTACGTCGAAGTCCATCCGGCGCCGTTTCTCCTACTCCTGAACCCTTTCGAAGATGTCCCTCACCGAATGCACCTCCACTATTTTCATGCACCACGTCACTCCGGATTATTTTACTTTGCGCGCCAGCAACAGGGGGGAAAAAAAAAAAAAAAAAAAAAAAAAAAAAAAAGTGTCAATGGGGGCTTTTGTCGATGGTTTCCACTCTCAGCTTTTCCTTATCTTCGAGTTCTTTTGAAAGAAGCTGGCTCATGTCCGCTGGGCTATGTGCTTGAGGAGACCAGGCAGTTATCGAACCCCCACCCTCAGCCCACTTTAATGAACTGCGCTCGTTCACAGTGCCAAGAGTCACTGCACCTCAGCGGTGTGCGCTTGTTGCGCCTTTGTACAGTTTCTATACTGATGCCTTGAGCAGATTTAAGAGAAAGATGGCAGCGAACCTGGATCAAGTGATGCCTTGAAATCAGGATTTTTCATTAGAGTTGATTCATATTTTGTTTTAGTTTTCATAAGATCGATGTGTAGCTAAAATGGTACGTAGCACCCTATGATGTCATAATTTCATGAAAGTGTAATAACATTGGCACTTAACTCGACATAAAATATATATATAAAAAATCTTGACTGATATTGTAATACCTTTTTTACCGGTAATGGAATAGCTCACCAATATCAGGCTATGAGGTCCGGAGTCCTGCAGGTTTTAGATGTTTCCACCTACCAACACCTGATACAAAAGATTAGGATTGTTATCAAACATGCTGGTGAGCTGATTATACAAATCAGGTGTGCTAGTGGGTGAAACATCTAAAACCTGCAGGACTCCGGAGCTCGGGGACTGGAATTGGTGAACCCTGTAATAGCTTATCAGATCAGTACAGGTACTGTAAATCATATACCAGAAGTTGTAATCAAGTGGGCGGAGCTTACTCTGATTGAGCTAACTTTTGATTACTTTGAACTCTGCAGAGTTGGTTTAACACTAAATAAATCAACTGTCAAATAACTAGTACAACACTGACCTCCATTTAGGGTTTAAAAATAAATTTGGGGGGTTAAAATCAACTCCAAAACATTCAACACCAAAAGGTTTAACACTCCAATTTTTGCTGTGAATGCATATAACAATATTAGATTCTCACAACACAAAATGTGCAACTTTGGACAGAAAACGGACATATATTACGTTATATGTAAAGTTTTAGATGATCGGTTTTGAGAAGAAAAAAAAAAAAACTCACCTGAAAATGGTATAAATCCCAATAATGTATGTAATAAATATGCTATTATCGGGATTTTTTATTATTATTATTATTATTATATGAGTCAGGATCTTTTTTTTTTATTACATTATTGGTCAAATAATTACATTACTATTTGGTTTTGATTACGTTTTTGACTGAGTTAAGTGCAAATTTTATGACATTTTCAGGAAATTACATATAGCAATTTGCCAAATAAAATGTAATTAAATTAAGAAATGGCTATTTTAACACTAACAAAGTATTTATTCTCTGCCAAAAACCTGCACCGAACCCCCTTCACCACAGTCATCTTGCTTTGTCTCAGCAGCGTGATAGCACAATTTCAGAGAGAAAGACAAAAGCCGGCTTTTCTTTTTCTATCTTCACACTAAAACAAAAGACTATATGAGGTTATAAAAAAAAAAAAAAAGCAGTTCTGAGGGAATAAAGGAAGAAGGTCAGGGGAAAAAAAATCTTGTAATAAAATGAAGAAAAAAACAGTACAATTGCACTGAATTCACTAAGAGACAAAAAGTACAAACATATCAAAGTGGAGTTCAATTTACGTCAGCAACTAATTGGCACGTCATGCTGGGTTGTATTTAAAGGTCTTCTCCTGAAAATGCCATCAAATGGTCCACAAATGGCATTTTGAAGCCGCTTTTCGTTTGACTAATGGCTGGAAGCAATTTGAGAAACGCTCTTGCATAGTCACCGTAATTATTTCTTTCCCAGGTCAGACGTTGGATGGAGCAAAGCGACCTATCGTGTCATATTAACTGCCGACCTGTCATGGCCTCTGTGGCACTGACGGAAAAAGACACATAATTGATCATTAAAAAAGTCGCACCCGCCATGTGGGCTGGCCTGAATTTCATTTCGCAAAGTCCAATTACCACTTTATTGATATTAACTTTGAAGTCGTTGCTATGCATTTTAGACTACTTTACAATTCTTGTTTGACTTTTTCTTTTTTTTTTAAAAAACATCCAACTTAATTTCCAGTTTTAGGAGATAAAAACGTCTAGACTGGAATTAAATGTGCACAGTCAAATTGAGTTGTGCCCTTGAATAAAATGTTGTTAATTTATTCCATTTGCAGCATTATTCAGAAAATCTCTAGACAAACTTTTCACAAGAAGCCAACATATTAATTATACCAAGTAATTACAAAGTATTGCAGTAACTTTGAGGACATTAGAGTCAAATTCCCAGAGCAAATGAAATATGCTTCTGTTCTTGGTAAAAAACGACTGAAGAAAAGAATTCTTTGACGTTCTCTAAACTTGTCGATCCGAAGCAATTCCACCGTCCCACATCTGTGGCGGCACGATAGCATTGTTGAACATCCTCAAACATTTTTGTGAATACTTGAGAAGAATTCTCCAAAAGCCACCAGATTGTTCACTGGGCAGACCAAGCCAATGGGAGTTTCGACTAAGACGCACGCAGGCAGTAAATAATGATGGATTTTGGCCCTCTTCCATGGAAGTAAGTTGGACTGGGAAGGCGACCAGCGCTTGAGGCGGCATCTCAAATCTGCACTTGCTCTGAAAATTCAGTTCCGACTTCCTCCCTCTTTTCTTGTTACCCGTAATATCCTTCCTTTACGAGGAACTTTGCAATTGCTCTTTCAGGAAAGGTGTACATTGACATACAGCCGTAGAGTATCTCAGTATCAGCCTTTCACTTATCGACGGATCTATTCACGGCGCGGAAGCGAAAGTTCAGGACGCCTCACGTCTGCGGATGCGAAGCGTCTGAAGAGCTCGCTCACATACAACTGATGGAAAGGATTCATCCTCGCTAGCCAAGAATGACAAGACAGACAGGTAATCTTGGGAGAGTCAAAGAAAAGGGCATTCAATATGTCTCGGTTGAGGCCTTGCGAGAATATGTACTAAGATGAGAAATAGAAAGAACCAAAGACTGCGATTGAACTGAAGTTCACAACAAAAAAGCATGGAAAGGAGATAGATATGTGACTCAAAGGAATAGTATTAAATTTGATTTACACCGTACAAAAAGTTAAGGTTGCTGGCTGAAATGGAATGATTAAAAGTTGCCAAGTATATAATGCCAGGATTCAAACTGGAAAAAATGAAGTCAAGCTAGCTAGCTTGCTAACTGCATATTGCTATTGCTCCAGCTAACTACGAATGCTAACAAAAAAGTTGATGTTCTTTGAATGATTAAAATTTTCCAAGTATATAATGCCAGGATTCAAACTGAAAAAAAATGAAGTAAAGCTAGCTAGCTTGCTAACTGCATATTGCTATTGCGCCAGCTAACTACGAATGCTAACAAAAGAGCTGGTGTTCTTTGAATGATTAAAATTTGCCAAGTATATAATGCCAGGATTCAAACTGAAAAAAATGAAGTCAAGCTAGCTAGCTAACTGCATACTGCTATTGCGCCAGCTAACTACGAAGGCTAACAAAAGAGCTGATGTTCTTAAAAGTTTGCAACGAGTGACCCTCAATCGAGTACAGTTCGCAGTCTTTCCACCGTAATTATCTAAAAAATAAAATGTATTGTGAAAAATATAAATGAATACACCTTACACAGTCTTTGTAATTCCAAAATACTTATGCCAGTTTTCTCCTGTTTTAAGCACATTAAATATAAAAAGGAACTTGACGACGTTTCATTTTGCAGTCCCTACAAACGCTGTGCGCGCGTACACGCACAAAGAAGAACACAAACACCTGGATACAGACAGCGCACTTCCCTGAGAGAGGAACAGACCGGAATAACAACAACAACAACAACGTGTAATGCGCTGATGCCAGCCGAGAGATAAATTGGAGAGCTCCTATATAGATTGAAAATGTGTACTTTGTGTCACCTTTGTGTGTTTTAGTTATCAGTCACACTGGGGGCCCGGCTGAGGAAGGCGCGGTGATATTTGGCATACTCATTTGTTTAGGCGCGCCCGGTGGATTTATCCTTATTGACTTTAAGAAGATATTGAATTGATACTGTATTCATAAAGCCTGTGTTGATTCCTGCACCTGATTCCTATGTCCTTTTCTGTTTGTTCTTTGTTCCTTTTGAATAAAGCTGTCCCTTTCAACTCGGGATGCAAGGGGATCATGGCAACCTGGTCTGAGATTGTCATTGTCCCAATTACTAAGGATCAATGTGAGCCTGCCGGGATAATTCAATTCACACAAGCTAACTGATACATTTTGTTGTCTTTGGTAAACAGTGGCTTGTGCAATGTCAGACAGATAATCCCTCACATACTGAGGAATTAGCCTGAATCAATAAGGGAATCACACTGTGAGCATGGTAGGCTATGTACGTTCTCGCTCTCAAGCTGGATGGCTGCGTTTATGTTGGGTTTTCAAAGTCAGGGGAATGATGATGGACAAAGTGGGCAAACAATCCTTGTGGTAGAGAAAACAAGCAGTTAAGTGGGACCAGTGTTTGAAAGGAATTAAGTGGCAGCTTTACGCTAGCTTGTGTTATGCTAGCTTGTGCTATGCTAGCCATTTTATTTTCCGCAGTAAGCTTTATGCTAGCTAGTTTTCCTCAGCAGCTAGCACTAGATATGTTTTGTTACTTTAAACTTAAGGAAATACACCTTGAATGAAAATGTCGGCACTGCACAATATATCTTGATTTATTGGTCCGTGTTTATAAAACACTAATCGATAATGGGGTATATGCCACGGAAGAGGCAGGACTGTTTTTGGACATCAGCTTTGGTTCGGGTTCGGTTTGCGACGTGTGGGCTGCGTCACGATACTTGTGCTTCCGACTAGTGTTGTTCCGATACCGTTTTTTTGGCTCCCGATACCCAGCTTTGCAGTATCAGCCGATACCATACCGAAGGTTTTTTTTTCCTCAACAAAGCTGTCCTGCCATTGGTTTAGAGCATTCAAGGGCCAATAGGGTATCTTAGCTCGGCATGCAGTGAACATGTCACATATCAGTGAATTTCGTGCACCAGCAAGACATGAGATGCTGCATTCAAAATCCTATATTAGCGTTGGAATTAATGGTATCGGCATGTTACTTGTGAGTACTCACCGATACCGATACCACTGTTTTAATGCAGTATCGGCACCTCTGCCGATACCAGTATCGGTATCGGAACAACACTACTTCCGACTTTGTGCCGCTCGGTTGCGCGTTCGCAACCCGACCCGGAATCAAAGCTCATGTGCAAAATCACGGAAGTCCCGCCTCTTCCGTGGCATATACCCCACACTGTCTTCAGTCTCTCCTCACCATGCATACCACTACCCGCACTCCCCATTCCTGCAGTTTGATCAACCTTTTCAGTTCAAAAGTCGGTACTACTATTTTATTTTTTTTTTTAATCCTCAATTGCCTTATATGGATTAATTAAGTTGAAATAAATTTAAATGCTTTGTCAAGTATTGTGAGACGACTTCTTAGTGTATATTTTTTTGGTGCGTTTTCCTTTGCACTAGCACCACAGTGATGGCAAAGAGGAAATTACAAATTGAATCAGAAATAGAACCGACAGCAATGCATGAGCACCTGTCTCACAAGACATTAAATTGGCATAACATCAAACAAATTGAAGGCGTTGACCCTCCAAAACATCTCACAACTGCATTCACAAAGCCCATTTATATATGAATGAAATGAGAAGGAGGCTTAAAGCGTGCAAAGTAGAAGGATAAATGCAGCTTTGAAAGAAGGTTCAGCCAAGAGAAAAGCAGGTCTTGAACTCTAAACGGGAGGTTGCATCCCGGCCTCTCTCTGCGACGAGCTGCAGCAACGAGCAGTTAACCTCCATTCAACAATGCCAGCGTCCATTCATTTGTGTCATTCAAAGTACACAAAGGCTGACCTTCCGGGTAGTGAAGGATGATTAACCTTTATCAGCACTGATTGAATTATACAACATTGAAAATCTTTTTCCCCAAAAGCTCTCCTTGTAATTCCCATTGAAAGTTAGGGTGGATTTCAAATTGTGCATCCAAGCAAATCTATTAAATTTCAATAATAATAATAATAATAATAATACAGCAGAAATCTTCAGTAGAGTGTTGACCTCTATAAGGCCAAACACATCTGTCACTTTAATTGGTCTCCTCACACTTCTGAAAGTTGTTTTCTGTGCGCTGCATCCTGTTGAAATGATGCAATCTTCACCTTCCGATTGTAAACCTGAAGAAAAACATTCACTGAAGAAGCGCAAAGTATAAACCAGTAAAACAGAAAGGGATTCAATTGGGTTCCCCTGTCTGGCGCTGTCTCCCGCCATACAATATTGATCTGTTAAGGTCATTGACGGCTGCAATGTTCATCTGGACAAAATCCATTTATGTAAAAGGAGCTTGAGCCAGAAAATTGTCCTTTGACTCCGGAAGCTACACTCTGCCAATACTCGGTATTGGATGTGACGGAATTGGCAGACAATGAGGTAATGCACTGTACTGATGACTTGTGTGTTAAAGTAGCAATAGTTGCCATAACTTCAATGCTAATTCCCATTAGCCCAACTACGGTGTTTGCTAGCCTTAAGCTAGCATGTTTTCATATGATATGGTTTGGTTTAACATTTTGGTCTTTAATATATTCTAAAATAGTGCATGATTAAGTCTTTTTTTTTTTTATGTCAGTTTAAGAGTAAACTTCAACACCTATAAACAACATGAATCAAGCACGCTGTGTCTCTTATCTGGATTGTTATTGTTCTATAATTCATTGATTGTTCCATACCTGACCTATTGCATTGAAGTGTGGGGTGTGCAGCCAAAACCTACACTGAAGCCATCTTTCTTTTACAGAAATGTGCTATTCGTTTCGTTTGCGGTTGTGGATACAGAGACCACACTAATCCATTATTTATACAACTAAAAACTTCAAAATTTAACAAACTGACGGAGTTTAACCACCTTAAAATATTGTATAAAGCCCATCATGAAATTTTTATCAATCAAATCTATAAAAATTAAGAGGAACATAGATTTTTTTTTTCCCAAACCTAAATACAGAACAAAAAAAACAAAAAAACAATGTATTTCAACTTAAGGTGTCATTCAGTGGAACAATCTAGATTGTAAAACAAGATCTTCTCAGTCTATTTGCTTTTTTTTTTTTAAATGCATAAAAGCACAATCACTGCAAAAAAAAAATATGTAGCACAAGGACATGCAGTTGAATTATTTAGTAGTATTGTTACACTGAAAGCGTCTTGACTCACTCACTGTCACTGTCATTCATTTCATGTTGATTATTTTTTTTTTTTTGTTGACCAGTGGCAGACAAAACATATTCCTGTCCGCTTTCATTTCTTTTACTTGAAAGAGTGAAATAAATCAATTAAAAAACCCACACACATTGCTGTAGATTGTTAATGTTCACCTATTAACGTCAGGAACATATCTCCTCCTATGGATTAGGTTCGCTGTACACCAATGAATAAAACTAAAACTAATGCAAAAACTAAAACACCTAAAATGTAGCAGTTTTGAAAATATAAAAACAAACCCAATCTACAAACTTTAAAAAAATAGCTAACTGAATTTAATAAACAAAAGTTAAAATGAAGCTAAACTAAACGGAAAATTATACAACTACAATATTATAACACTGACAAAATGGTTGCATTTGACGTACATTAATTATCGGTCGCTTCACGCACAGTCCTTTGAGAAATGACGACACTTTGTGCAAAAGCGTGTTCCCCTAACCAAAGACGCGCGCGTATTAGCTTGCAAAGCCGAGGTTGTGTTGTGACATGAACAATCGGCAGCCACAAAAGCGCCGGCTTGGCTCTGTGACGCGTTGCTCTTTTGGGAGATTTCCCGGAGCGTCCGTCTGTGCCGAGGCCTTGGAATCGTCGCTTTTAGTGTCGATAAATGTCACAATATATCCCGGGTGTGCCTTTATAAGTTCACGTGAATGTGTTGACACGGTGGCCTTCCAAGGCTCGTTTCTTCTGTCGGGAGCATTTGTCATTGAGGACAAAAAAAAAGCCGGCGTCATTGAGCTAGTTTAAATTGACACCTAATTAAAATTGGATAATTGTTGTGCCTGCTGAAAGATTTTTTTTTTTTTTTTTTTTTTTTAAACTCCGTTTTCTCATTTATGTTTCACAAACTTCATCTGAAACACAATGAATGTCTGGGAATTTGAAGTAATTACAACAAATAGCATTGTGAGGCTTGTGAGTTATTGGTGTGAGCCACATGCTGCTACACCACATGGAAAGAAAAAAAGAAAAAAAAAGACATTCCCTGATCATGTGTTGCAAGCAGTCTGCTCTATGGTAGATTCGACTTCCACATAATTGACGACAAGTTACACTAGAAGATAATATAAATTAAAAATATGTAAACTGAAACAGATGCACAGATCTGTAAAATACACAAAAAGCGGATTCATACATAAAAACTTGGTATTTGCATTAAAATGGAGTTTAAATAAAAACAATAAACAACACTTATTTTCATTTATTTATTAGGTTTTTTTTATTTTTTTATTTTTGCTTTTCGTAAGCTAGCATTAGCGCGTTTGTTGTCTTGCTGTGGTTACGGTCGACAATACTCATTTAATGAGTTCTCATTAAAAAGTTTGTTGCTAGCTAGCTTGGCCTAATTATTTCTGCAACACTAAAGTGCAGATACCAAAATCTTATACTTAAAGGGACAGCAACATGAAAAGTCAACTTTTTGGAGCTTTTAGCCATGTTAAAATGCCAATTCCTCACCAAAAACATGACTGAAGTAGTGTTTTCCTCCATTCACCCCACTATGAGAAATTCCAAGTCATTCTGCTCTCCAAGCACCAGCCACAAGCTGTTGTCACTTTATGACATCATAAGGTGCGGACCCACCCCTGCACCGCCTCTGCAGACTAAATCCACGGCCACTTTCTCTGAGACCTCAATGGGATAGTGACAAAAGTAGCCTTTATCAGTAAACATTCTGTTCATGTGAATTCAAAGCAATCAATTATCCTTCACATTTGCAATGCCAAAGTGCAATGACAATTGTAAACAGCAAGTCCCAAGTTCGGAACCAGCTCAGGTTTGTTGGTTTGTTTCTTTCCCTCCTTCTTTCCTCTCATCCCCTCCTCCTCCACAATTTCTTTTGTTTCAAATGTTTATTGATGAATTGGCTTGCATCAAGATGTTTGGCATACTCAGAGAAGTGCTTAACTCAGAGCTCCAACAACAGACAGCAGTCAGCTCGCTGGGCGGGGGCGTGGCAATGCCACAGGAAGAGGCGGGGTTTTACTTCCGCGTTACAAAAAAACCCAACAACAACAGCGAAACACCTAATAGTTCATTAAAAAAATTACATCGCCATGGTGTCAAAGGTAAGATTTAATCATTAAATGCCTATAGTTAACTTTTGGAAGGTTTTAAAATACTGTGGTGTAATTCCTTTAAGTAAGGTAAAGTATTTTTACTTAGTTACTTGACACCTCTGGGAGGCATGAATGATGAATGGCGATTTAGCAGGGGAACGATGTATAGAAAATGAATAGATGGATTGTTTTGGTGTATCAACTAGCACGTATGAGCAACGTTGTTTTGCCTCTGGCTGAGGGTTTCTCATGAATAGCAAATATCTATTGTTGTGAAGAAACGCACACAGGCGAAGGGCTTGCATACATCAGCAAGTAAATAGAATCCAATCACTCTCAGCCCGGCATTGCGCGGTCAATATCAATTTCATCCAGGCCGCAGCACAACAAAGGTGTACTTCATATTTCCCCGCAAAATATTTCTGCGAGCCTCCCTCAGGTCAACGTAGAATCGACGTGTTTAATTAAAGCCTGTTCTTTTGTGTTTACAAGCGCTTTGGATGGCGATATTCGGCACGCCGGGGCCGGCCGGGCGCCATTCCGATAAGCGGCCGCGAGCGAAAGGTCTGCGCGGTAATGAACGCGCTGGATGCCGAGTGATTCCCAGTACGCTTCCAGTTGCTCCCAGCTCACACACAACAATTTGACTTTGTCTGCTTTCATTAGCAGTTGGCCCTAAGCCGGCATCGTTCGTTCGCCGAGAGGAATAACGCACACTATCCATGTTTTTTAACAATAAAAATGATACATGCTGTTTACGAGGACATTTTATGGCGCCGCGGGCTACGATAAAAGACGGACAATAGTAAGCTTGTGAAAATGGAGTGCAAAAGTGCAGTGGAGCTTCTGACGTTGAACACAAGGCAGTTTTTATACGGCAACAGTTTGAGTCAGGTACAAATGAATTCCTTTTCGGGTCGAGGGAGTGTCAGCGCCGTGAAATGAATGGTCGGCAAAAGACTAGCGCTAGCTTGAGGCGGGCACTCGGCACATTGCGGCTGCAACGAGGGAGCACTTAAGATGATATATTCATTTTCAGTGCATGTTTAGAAACAGTGTCAATATGTCAAAAAGTGTCAAGTCCAAATACTTTTTTACTGTAACTTAAAAACATGTCAGTCTTTTTTTTTTTTTTATTGACGTCTATAGCCGTCTACGGCAGTGAACGAGCTAACTCTTTGAGCACCGATGACATGAATTACCGTTGATGGGAAACCTAAAGGGAGATAGCAACGGCAATCGTCATGATTTTATGGGAATGTGTAGAGAACTGTTGATTATTAACTCATTCACTCCCAACCATTTTCACTTAAGTGTTTTCCTGGATTTTGACTGATTTTTCAAGGCCCGCGAAATATTATGTTCTGTTGCTATAAAAATATGGAACATACCAAAAGAGAGATTAGAGTCTCTTCTTTTATCAGGGAAAAAAAGTACACTCCTATTTGTTTCCGCTGTGCAGCAATTAGCAATAGAACATAGCTAAGTTTCATCGTTTTTCACAATTCTGCTTAGAACTGTGGGAAAACTGTGGGAGTTTTAACATGGCCGGGTTGATCTCTTATACTCTGCTGCCACTCAACCATTTTCTGCAGTAGAGAGACTGTATCAAAGCCTTCTCTATGCTCTGGCATAAAAAAACAACAAAAAACGTATAAATACGTCTTTGGGGCACTTAAAACATTTAAAATATGACGTATTTATACGTTTTTGGGAGCTAATGAGTTAAAGTAAAAATAAAAAAAAACTCTGGCCAG
Source organism: Festucalex cinctus (assembly GCF_051991245.1). NCBI lineage: Eukaryota > Metazoa > Chordata > Actinopteri > Syngnathiformes > Syngnathidae > Festucalex > Festucalex cinctus. The sequence goes on from NC_135431.1 coordinate 9,167,861, forward strand.
AGTACTTTTGCCACCACATGGCTAACATGTTAGCATTAACTCAGCTGTGCCTCCTCCCTCGTCAACATCAGCTCCCGTCCTTCACCTTGCGCCAGGTTAACTTTTACACCACCAACAGGCCCGCCGTGCCAAAAACCTTGGGCTCCAAAGGGGACAGCTGTCGGACGGATGGCTCGAGCCAACGGCACCGCATGAATGGCAGCAAATAAATGACTCCACCCCCAGCGTCTCCCAGCCAAGACCTTAAGGTTGGACCTGACAAATGGCCAGCCTTGGTCCCTTTTGGGGACTAAGAGGCCATACAAGCCAAAATTGCATCCATTTTTGCCAATGACAAAAGACAGACACTTTTTCTCACAGTGGAGGGCAACGGGACCAGAAAATTAAACTAATTAAATTAAACACAGTAGGACTGAGGTTCCGCAGCACTGTGCCGCAAGAAATTATATTGTATTAAAATGTATCTTTGTTCATTTCTCTATGCTAGCGGCATAGTCTACTGTTGTCAACGGAATAACTTATTTCATGTGGTACAGTAAATGAGAAATGCAGAAAATGGCCGACGTCACAAAAAGTACACCAAATTTTCACACCGTAGAAGGCGCAGTCTCAGTTACGTGTGCCATTTCTGTATTTAGCACACACATAAGGCGTATTATTGGGCACAAACATGGTAAAACAGCTAGCTTAAAATATACGGTAGCATGCCTTCTTGCTAACGCAACCGAATGTTTAAAAAAAGAAAAGAAAAAGAAAACAGAGCTAAACTGAATTTGGTTGTACTTGAAGTATTTAACGATGTACTCACCTTACTTTTGATCAATCCTCATCCAGAAAGCCCTCAAAGTCGTCATCTTGAAATGAGCAGCTGGTTTATGAAGCTGGGCAAGTTCTCCATCAAACAGGCCAGGTTCCCTCTCGTCAGTCAGTCACTCTGGTTGCCGGGCGGGGTACAACGCATGTTTTTCAATAAACACATGAACACACGTGTTTTTCAATTTTAGACACAATGTTTTGTAACAACAAAACTAATGTATCACAGAGAAACCAAAGAAAAGCAAACAATCCACAAATCCACTACATTTCCTGTCTTTCATGAGTGGACAAGCTGATTAATCCAGGTGTGCCTGATCTCAGTAACTACAACAACATTGGCCAGACACACCTGGATTAATCAGTTTGTCCAATCAGGAAAGACAGGAAACAAAAACGTGGTATTCAGTTCAGGAAGTAGTCGAGCTGTGCAAAGAGCCCTCTTGGTGCGTTCATGACCAGTAAGAAATCACAATTATGTATACAAAAAGCGGTTGTTTTTCGTTTTTGTTCCATATGTTTGAAGTTTAAATAACTGTTTACAGGGAATCTTTTAGTATGGGGAGAGATGTGTCTCAAAATTATTCACAGAAATAAATTTGGGATTTTCACGTCTTTTTTTGGTTATTTTGTGTTGTGTGCCTTTTTTTATGACTATTCCTCCGTCCACGCGGAGGCAATGTTGCCGTCTCCATTGAACGGGAACGAGAAGTTCCTCGTCTAAAATTGGGTTTATTTTTTTTACACAAGTCGGGAAACAGTTTGGACATTGTTAAAAAAAAAATTCCAAGGAAATGTGAACATGGGAAAACATAAATAAAAGATTCTTGCCACTTCAAAAAGCACAGGCAGGTTGTTATAAAATTTTTATTTGGAAATCATAAAACAACGTTGCCATTTTACACATAATGTGGTCCATCTATTTTACATACCAAGAAATGGGGTGGGGGCCGGGTTGCGGGGGGGTACCACATTTCTGCCATTGTAACGCGTTCAGTAAAATAATCACCCATATGAATCTACAGTCTGCAAAGGCGAGGGAGATTATAGTAGTGTTGTTAAGTCTCACAAGTTGTACATGATACACCATAGCATTATTATTAGCATGACAAAACAAAAGGAAGAACTCGCACGCTTCGTTCAGCAGGACCAAATTGTAACAGTGACTCGAACGTCTCCGGACAAACAAACAAAAAACTTGATATCTCCTCAATGCAGTGTAAGTGGATACAGTGAGTTGAAACAAAAAGTGTGTCCAAATGAGGCTGAGGTAGCAAGGCAATCATGGCTTTCCTCTTGATTGATCATTTCTAACACAAAAAGACCCCCAACCTCCCCCCCACCAAAAAAAACAACAACAACAAAAACAAAAGTCTCAGTGTATTGATGCTAGAGTTTTAGGGACACACTGAAAAAAGAAAAAAATATATATATATTTTTTTAAATGTATATTATCATTTATATTAGTGAGAATACCACCAGAAAAGTGGTTCTCAAATATTTTTGTTACCCCCAAGGAAGAAGAAAAGATTAATACACAAACTGTTTAATTATATTATGAATATATAATTGCACAAAGTTCATGTTATAGAGTGCTATTTTCTTGATATATTTAAAAAAACAACAACAACAACAAAAACCCTACAAAGTTTTGGTTGTTTTTTTGGGGCGGAGTCTGGAACGAATTAACCTCATTTCCATTCATTTCAATGGGGACAGACGATTAGAGAAGAGTGTGTTGAGTTATGAGAGTGGTCACGGAATAAATTAAACTCATACCTCAAGGCACTGCTGTAATTGCTATTTTTGGACAAAAAAAAAAAAAAAGTCACCAGAAAAAGTAGTTATACTGCAAGAAAAATACCGTAATTTAGCAGTCAAAATGTTGCAAGAATTTTTTAGAATTTTTTTTTTTTAGGAACGTTGTCAGGAAATAGTGGTAATTAAGGTAATCAAGTTTGAACATTATGGGCAAAAAAAAAAAAAATCGTAATCTTTATGTATTTCTTGATTTAAAAAAAAAAAAGCTATATAAACATCTCACAATATTACATGAATGTGTTTGAAATTTGATTTGAAAATTTAGTGTTACCATTAAAAAAAAAAAAAATCGTCAAATTTTTCTTTTTTTGTAGCACTGTAGACTTTATTCAGATTTTTTTTTAAATTAATCCAATTAATTTGGAATTTTTTACTATTACGAGTTTGTTTCACTAAAATTCATTTTTCCTCATAACAGAAATTTTTGACTTTTTGTAATTACAATGACTTTCTTGTTATAATCTAATTTTTTTTTGGTAATATTAAAATTATTTCACACTATTTTTTTTAAACTTCGTTTCATAAAATTAAATTTTTGATCTCCCAAATATGTTAATGTTAATTTTGTAATATTTGAACTTAATTCTGGTCATATAGTTCTCTTTTTTTCCTGTTTTAGTGTGGCCCTAATACTCCTTTGAACTTTAAAGATAACTGCAAAAATAAAAAATAAAAAAATAATAATAATAATTTTGAAGGTCCCCACACTTTGTGTACGCTCCCATAAGTCAGTTCAAGAAAAATGGAAGCGGTGGAATGACAAAGGAAAAGTAACATTGTTTCTTCAACTCACGCACTTCTGGAGAACAAAATTTAAAAAAAAAAAAAAAAAAAAAAAAGTGTGGGGGGGCAGTTGGGGAGGGAAATAATCCAAATATTGGGGGTTCCATATTGAGGACTAAAAGCGGATATGATGTCCAGTTAGTGACACTTTGCATAGTAGACGAGGACGACAAGGTTGGATGAAGTGGTTGAGTTGTGGGAACGTGGGGGGGGGGGGGGGGCTTCTTTGGGGTCATTGGTCACATCACCTGGAAAACAAACACCAATGACATCATTTTCACATATTTTATAATAATAAAGGGATTTTTTTTTTTTTTTTTTTGGATTGAATTTGTTTGTCAGGCCCATGTATTGAATCTTACCTGTGGTCTGGACGAGAGGCTCGAGGCTGTGGGACACAAAACACAAACAATCACATCCGACAGCATTTATAGAAAGAAAAAATCAGTCAAAAATTTTAGTGGCTGTAACTCAAGACTTCATATTAATTCCGTTTTTTATGCGAGCAATATGGTTTTAGTGTTTGCAATCATCCATTAAGAGAGTTTAGAGGCTGATCATAAAAGTTGCAGCGGCTTTTCCGACAGTTTCATTTCATTGAAGACGTATCACACGCTGATACAGTGCAACTTTTTTTTTTTACGCTTGAACCTTAACTTACAAGCTCAGAACTCAAATGATCTCAAAATATGTGATGCATTAGGCGTGACCAAAATGTCACTCGAAATAAGTGTTTTTTCTTTTGTTGTTTATATTTAGTAATTTTTTTTAAACTGGTCTGTTTTTTTTTTTTTGGGTTGTGTTGAAAATGCTTCATTTTAGTTGCCTTAAAAATAATTTTAATATATGAAGTGCAAGATATTTTTTATTTTGTCAAATGCTCCGTTTTAGTTGCCTTTTATTTATTTTTTTAGTTTTAGTATTAGTTTCAATTTTAATATTTTGAGTGCAAGATATTTTTATTTTGTCAAAAATGCTTCGGTTTAGTCAGTTTTAATTATTTTTTTTCAGCTGGTCTGTTATTTATTTTTGTTTTTTTTAATTTTGTCTAAAATGCTTCGTTTATTGGCTTTTTTGTTTTTTGTTTTTGTTTTTTGTTTTGTAATTTTAATATATGACGTGCAGGATATTTTTTATTTTGGGAAAATGCCCCGTTTTAGTTGCCTTTTATTAGTATAGTATTAGTTTCAGTTTTAACATATTGAGTGCAAGATATTTTTATTTTGTTAAAAATGCCTCACATTTCAGTCAGTTTTAATTATTTTTTGAGCTGGTCTATTATTTTTTATTCCGTCTATTTTTTTTTTTTTTATTAGTTTTAGTATTAGTTTTAATATATGGGGTGCAAGATATGTTTTATTTTGTGAGAATGCTCTAGTTGCCTTTTATTAGTTTTAGTATTAGTTTCAGTTTTAACATATTGAGTACAAGATATTTTTATTTGGTTGAAAATGCTTCATTTTAGTCTGTTTTGATTATTTTTTGAGCTGGTCTGTTATTTTTTATTTTGTCGAAAATGCTTCGTTTTAGTTGCCTTTTTATTAGTTATAGCATTAGTTTTAATATATTGAGTGCAAGATATTAATTTTTTTTGTTGGAAATGCTTCATTTTAGTTGTTAGTTTTAGTTTTAATATCTGTATTGCAAGATATTTTTTATTTTCTCCAAAATGCTTCGTTTCAGTTGCCTTTTTATTAGGTTTAATATCGGTATATGGATTGGGAGATATTTTTATTTTGTCGAAAATGCTTTGTTTTAGTTGCCTTTTTATTAGTATTAATTTTAATATATGGAGTGCGAGATATTTTTATTGTGTCGAAAATACTTCGGTTTAGGGGATTTTTTTATTAGTTTTAGTATTAGTTTTAGTTTTAATATATGGCGTGCAAGATTTGTTTTGTTTTTTTCAAAAAGTGTAACAAATGCAATTTTTCTGCGGCTTAAAAGCGAAAACGTGACCTCCACTTGACAACTTTGGACAAGCCCGTCGAGTCATTTGTCTCTTCCATGTGAATCTCCCGTGTGAACTGTTAACTCATTGACTGCCATTGACGGAAAAAGACGTCAAATAATGCATTTTTGCTGGGCTGGCAGTGAATGTGTTAAACACAATGTGCCAATATATTTTGTGATTATATTGCAGCCTCCTTTTTTCATTTTTTTTTTTTTTTAAGGCAAATGTTGCTTAAAAATCCATCAATTTTGGTTACATCTCATCTTAAGTCATTGACTGCCATTGACGGAAAAAGACGTCAAATAATGCATTTTTGCTGGGCTGGCAGTGAATGTGTTCAACGCGGACGACAGGTGCTGACCAGCAGTCTTGCCGAGGATGATTGATCGACGCCGCCACACAATAAGTGGAGGAAGAGGAGGAGGAGGAGGAAGATTTTGGGGGACACTTACGACTGCATGCAGGGAAGGAGTTGTTAATCTGCTCCATGACATCAGCCAGATCAGAGCTGCTGTTGTGAGGGTCCAGCAGCTCATCTGAACACACGCACGCACGCATGCAATGAGTTAAGGTTCCATTTCAACCGGAGAGAAGAAAAGCGGCGCCTTCGGTGCTCTTAAAGGCGTCGCTGCCGAGTGTTTCACCTGAGTTCTCTCTAAGTGGTTCTCCGTCTTGCGCGGCGGGAGAAGAAAGTCCATTTACCCTCAAGTCCGCCGCTGGCTGCAAGGGGGAAAACAACAACACAAAATGAAGACAAATTTAACTCTTGAGAGGCAATCAAACAGAAATCGCTAGCCCAAGTTCACTTTTGAAGGACCACTAAAAAGGGATAAATTGATCCTTAAATGGCAGACGCACATTGTTTTTGTGTATGGGTGATTTTGAAACTTTTTTTTGGTGGTTCTACTAATGACAAACACGGCAACAAATATTAGGGTGCATGGAAAAGTGGCTTTTGTCAGTGTGGCACAAGGTTATCATCATTTTTTATTTTGTTTTGACTTGTTTTTTAATTCAGTTTTAATTCCTTTTTAGAGCAGGTTTGTTCATTTTTAATCGTTTTTAAATTTCAAAAATACATCATTTTAGTTTAGTTTGTATTATTTTATTATTCTTATTCATGTTTTAATATAGTTAAAGTTAAAAGAAAACGGTCACAAACCTCAAGTGACTGATCTTCATTCTTCTGTATAGATGTACAGCAATAGCGAATTAAATACATAAAAAAAACGCTTTTTTCAATTTTAGTTTGAGTTATTTTGCTAGTTTTCCTTAACTATAATAACCCTGCTGTGGCAATAAAATTTGTTTTTTTACATAGAGGATAAACACTATATGACAGAATACTGTCACAGTTGTCAGCATGTCGCTAAACCATTTGCGTTAGCATTAAGCTAGTTAGCGTTAGCATTAAGCTAGCAGGGCCTTCCATGAGTCAGTAGTTTGTTTTAAACACACAAAGTGTTTTTGTTTTTGTTTTATGTTCAGTTTGACAGTAAACTTGCACTGGGAGTGGCATTCACGCTTAGCGAAACACTTTTTTTTGTTTTGTTTTGTTTTGTTTTACAAGTCACATCACACTGCAGTTTAAATTTGTGAGCAGTCAGACCAAGGTGGTCACATGGTCCAAATGACCCCACATTGGCTTCTCCATACCAAAATGGCAGATTTCCAGCTTTTAGTGGATCCACTCGTGAAAGACTCGTACCTCGGATTTTTGTTTCCTGCGCGAAGCCGTCCTTCGAATAAAAAAAAAATGGCACCATTTGAACACGTACAGTACGGAAGCAATGGTAATATTCACTTTTTATGTCTGGCACTGCAAGTGTGTCTTCGGAACGACTGTGGACAGTTTTCCAGATGGCGCAATTTATAGCCGGTGACATTTGAGAGCACCATCCCAGACTCCCTTTAGCACTCAAAGCCAAATCAATGTTGCCAATATCCTCTCGTCTTTCTTTTTCATCTGCCGTTGCCGGCGGCGCTAACGTGCTGGAAAAGTCCAACAACTGCAGGCTGGTCTCACATTAGCAACGGTCACTTTTGATTGACACTCACTCTGTTCCAGGAGGCTGTTCAGCCTTGAAATTGTTAGGATACTGTATTTAAATTAATTTTCCTCATTGGAAATCAGGGGACATACGAATAAGCCCTCAAGTAAAGAAACATATTGTTCAATTAGTACACCTCTGACGGTGTCAATCGCATGGGAGGGGTAAAATTACAAAAACAAAACTATTCTCGTAAAAATCGGACTTTATAAAATTAAAATTATGACAATTTATGTAAGATTATGATTACTTTATTCTCATAAAATTGTAAATTCTTGAAAAATGTCACATTTCTTACAAAAGGCAGTCATCGGGTTTACTGTATTACGACAATTTTTGTGAAATTCCGACTTTCTTGTCATTGCAATATGATTTTTCCATAATAAAATACAGTATGTCTTTGATATTTTCTTAAAGTTACGACTACTCAGAAAATGCTGACTTTATTGTAGCACGATTGTGATTTTTCTATTGAAGAAATACAACTTCACAAAAAAAAATGTGCCTGAAAAACAGGTTTTATTTTTGTAAATTTACAATTCTCATAAAATTACAACTTTTCTTAAAAAATAATAAAAATCTATAATCGGAAAAAAATGTGACTTCTTGTTCCTGATGACAACACTTCGCTAATAAAACTTCAACTTTTCCTGGAAAAAAAAAAAAATTAAAAAAAAAAAAAAAAAAAAAAGAGTAATAAATGGGGTTCGTGATATGACTACGGGTATTGTAAAATTTGAACTTTCTTCTAGTAGGATGACAATTTTTCTATTGAAAAAATGTTTGATATTTTCATATTTCATAAATGATTATTTTCGTAATTCTCGTACAATTTTGACTTCATTCTCTGAAAACTGACGTATGACTTCTTTAATACATAAAAAAGTTTTTCAAAATGGTTTTCCAATATGTCAGATTTTTACCTATTGCAGGAAGGTCTGATACGTGGCTCCCGTGATAAACAGAACCCCCCGTTTATATTTACTCTATTTTTGTATTCTTGTAAAATTATGGCTTATTTTCCATTGAAAAAAATGTGAATTTGTTCCCATATTTTTGTGCCTTTTCTTGGAGGGAAATAAAAATATGCTCTTAAAAATAACACTTTTCTTATCTATAGAGTCTCAATATTTGACCATTCGCGGACAAATGGGCCTGGAACCGATAAACGGAGGCTCATGTCGAGAGTTGCGCGTGCTGACCTGGTGCAGAAGCGTCCTGAGGCGATGAAGCTGCGACTCCAGCTGCTTGTTGTGGTCCTCCAGGATGTGCATGCGGGCTTCCAGGCGGCCCTTGTGCTGCCGCAGCAGCTTGGCCTCGGCCAAGAGGTCGGCCTCGTCGGGGTGAGCGGCCGACGACGGGCCCCCCGACTCCCAGGGGCTTCCGGCGGGGGCCCCTCGCCGCCGCTGCTCCTTCAGCTGCTCGTACTCCTTCTGGAGGCTCCTGGAATTCACAGGCTGTGGGCGGAGCCTCTAAAAGCGCGGGCTGACGTGGCGATCGTTACCTTTGCTCTTCCTCCAGGCGACTGATGACCCGCTCCAGCTCGCCTCGCTCCTCCCGCTCCACGGCCTGGAGGATCTGCACGGGGCTTTGAGGCTGACTGCGGGGCGAGCCTTCGCCTCCCAGCGTCTGGCAGTATTGAAGGATCAGCGTGTGTTCGTCGTCCCTGGGCAAAACCGCACGGAAATTCATCGCAACAATCGCCAAAACCGATACTAATATTGACAATTTTGTGTGTTCAGTTTGCAGTAATTCGAACAAAACTTTGTTGTTGAATGAACACTGGAAATTGACCCTAAAATGGCCGCTTCAAAACAAAATGGATACTATTTCTTTTCGGCATCACGTTATTGAAATCTTTTGGGGCTCTACTAATGCTTAACTAAATTTTCAAAATATTCCACAGGGGGCTACCACGTGCACTCTAAAAAGAGAATTGTTGAACCAATTACGATTACAAATTCAGCAATCTTTAAAAAAAATCACTTCAATTTGTAACGCACAATTGAATTAAGTTAATCTAAAGTGAATGTTTAATTAATTAATCACATGAATTAAATTAATCCAAAATGACTCCAAAGTGAATATATTAACTCTATGACTGCCAAAAACGTTTAATCACGATTACTAAAATCACGATGTATGCCGCCATAAACGGTAAATGTCGTCAACTATGGTTGAATAAAATTACTACTATGCCAAAAACTAAAATCCTAAAATGGCCGCTTCATACTGTAGTCATGATAATGAGCGTACATAATTTCACATGATTGACAAAATAAAAAATAAAAAATAAAATAAAAATAAAAAAAATAAAAAAAGGGATGCTACCTTGTGGAAGAAAAACATTACAACGTTTTTGTTTTTTAAATCTTTACTAACTTTCTAATATTGCAAATTTAGAATTCGGTAACATAAACTGACTTTTTTGAGCGTGAGGAAATTCCATCCAAGCGTATAACCCAACAAATGGATTAATAAAACAAATCGCACCTTCACCATGTTACATGAAGCTATTTTGGCACCGCTTTTGCTTTAAGCTCGGCAAACGCTGCATACACAGCGGCGCAGTTATCTCGTTGATAAAGTGGAATGAAGGGGATTTAGAGCAGGTGCAACAGGGCAGATGTGAGGATTAAGATGGAGCTGGAAAGAAATACATGCACTTTTTTTGTGTATATGTGCTTTTGGGCCATCTGTGTACACGCTATATCTGATCTCACTGGAGTGTTGCCAAGTTTTTTTGGTTTTTTTCCTCCACAGATTGACAATCAAACCATTAAAATACATCAGGTTTTAAATGCACATCACACAAAAAAAATAATCCCGACGTGTACAAAGCATCCAAGCTCAAGAGCAGTTAAACTATGCATCCGTTCACTTTTGGGGTGAGGCGATATTGCCTTCTCTTTTGCTGGCTGATGCATCTGCTCAGACTCCACGGGGATGTAACAACATAAAAAGAACAATAAGCTTTTGTTTTTGTTTTTTAATCGCAAACCGCTCTTTGCATTAAGGGAGCAATTTAAAGCACCGTTTCTTTTAAGGGAGGAGATTTGTGGCAATCTTTTCATCCCTTTCCAAAGTAAAAGCAACAACAAACTTCCACTTCATTTACAGGAATGGTGCTAACACAAAGCTAAGTTAGCTAACAACCAAATGCGGTTCATCATTCAGTGTCATGCAGTAGCGTGTTTTGCTGTTTTATATACATTACCTACAGAGCAGAGAGAATATATGTGCCTGAGAATAGTCTTGTATGCTCTGTTTGCATGTGTTGCTGCTCTTTGTGTGTTAAAGTAGCTAGCGTAGCATCTATGCTAATTTTGGCTAGCAGACCTTTGTTGGACAAAATGAAACGGCTTGGTTGAACATTTTGGTGTTTAAATACACAACGTTTAATTTTCTTTTTTTGCTTTATGTCATTTTACAGTAAAGCTCAACTTGGAGTGATAAATAAACAACAAGCACTTTTCAAATTTACAGTAAACAACTCGGAGTGATAAATAGTTTAAAGCAAGCACTTTTCACCTCAGTGAGAACGGGAGAACATTTACCGAGGAATATTTTTAAAAGTGTTTTTTTAACGTTAAATGGGTGAAAAGGGTAACATTATTTTATAAAATGCTCGTGTATTTAATATTTTTCAAACTTTCACCCATCACTGAAGACGGTCAGCCCCATTTTGTTTCTTTGACTGTTCCATTTTATCCACACAACTGTCAGACATTAAGAACGCTAATACAGTGAACCTGTTTATTGCATGAGATACGCACCCAACCGACCCAAAAACCTTTACAAAATAAAAATAAAAAAATATAGCACGGCATGACGGCGTGAAGGTTGAACTCTAATATGGTGTAGATGTCTTTCATCTTACTTTCCCCACAATGCAATGGGTGAAAGGAGTTGTGGGGGTGGGTGAGCTGCGGGGACTTTTATGCGGTATTCTAGGTGTGAAGGCGGGTTTAAATGACGACAAAGAAAGCAGCTGAGAAAGGAATAATGAGACGTGAAGAGGGAGGAAACACGAAAACCGGAGAAAAAAAAGAAAATATCTTGAGCTCTACCGTAAAAAGAAAAATTCAACAAAATAATCCAATAGTGTGTCTGAAGGTTACGATTTCAAAAGTAGCCTTGCAATCAATTGTCGCTGTGTTTGTGCTGTCAGATCCATTCACGAGTATGAAGTGGGACACTTTCAGTCCTTCAGGCTACAAACACTGAATACTCATTTAAAAGAGAATTACATGTCATAATAGAAGACAACAACTGTCAAGCAATTCGACGTGTATTGAACAAGTGCTGAAATAATCTACACATCTTCCATCTCGACAAAAAAACAGAGCGGCGGGGAGTCGCGGCCCTCGGTGACTTGGATGGCAACAAAAACAGCCGACTTCCTAATTAAGGATTCCCTTATGGACATCTGCGCCACGCGCACAAACGCGTACACATTATTAGCGTGCGTGGCTGGCAGCCAGGCCGGATCGGATCAGCGGGATGCGAGCGAGCCACAAGCCAACAACCCAACGAGCATGAAATTAAGGCGCGCACTGTGTTCATTCATGTTAACCCGATTATTGTGATTTTGCTGGGGGGGATAACAATCAATAGTGACGGACTTTGGAGGTGGAGTTCATTCAGCATGAGTCGCACATACTCCACTATAAGAACTTGAGGACTTTTTTTTTTTACATTTAGTTAGCTACATATGCCGACTTTCCAAAAATAAATATTAATTTGGGATAGTCTGCCGTTAGAGTGCCTCATTGTTGGCTGTGAGTGTGTGCAAGTCACACATAAGACGTAAAAGCCAGGAGGGCGAATTAAAAAAAAAAATGACTTGGCTGTCTGCATATGGAAAAGGTCTGCCTTGGCTGCTTTAGAGCGCCTCGTTGTCTACCATGAGTGCATGCATGTTACAAAGAGGAGGAGGAAGAGTAACGTGGAAAAAAATGGACAATGAGTGTGGACAGGGGTTTTGCACTACTTTAGAGCGCCTCATTGTCTACCATGAGTGCATGCATGTTACAGAGAGGAGGAGGAAGAGTAACGTGGGAAAAAAACATTTACAATGTGACAGTCAGAGTGTGGACAGGGGTTTTGCACTACTTTAGAGCGCCTCGTTGTCTACCATGAGTGCATGCATGTTACACAGAGGAGGAGGAAGAGTAACGTGGAAAAATAAAATGTACAATGTGACAGTCAGAGCGTGGACAGGGGTTTTGCACTACTTTAGAGCGCCTCGTTGTCTACCATGAGTGCATGCATGTTACAAAGAGGAGGAGGAAGAGTAACGTGGAAAAAAATGGACAATGAGTGTGGACAGGGGTTTTGCACTACTTTAGAGCGCCTTGTTGTCTACCATGAGTGCATGCATGTTACAGAGAGGAGGAGGAAGAGTAACGTGGGAAAAAAAACATTTACAATGTGACAGTCAGAGTGTGGACAGGGGTTTTGCACTACTTTAGAGTGCCTCGTTGTCTACCATGAGTGCATGCATGTTACACAGAGAAGGAGGAAGAGTAACGTGGAAAAATAAAATGTACAATGTGACAGTCAGAGCGTGGACAGTGGAGAGGGATTTTGCACTCCTTTAGAGCGCCTCGTTGTCACGCCGTGGAAAAGCATCAGAGAACTGTTTTTTTGTTTTTGTTTTGTTTTTTTAACGATTTTGAAGCCTTATTAGACGACATTTATTTCCACTTTACAGGGACTTTAAACACACACACCAAAGGTCAAAATCCAATTCTTCGACAGAGCAACTTTGCACTCGAACTTTTTAAATGAACAATTAACAGAAACATCGTTAAGCGACAAAATAAAGTGTGGTGACGTGCACACACAAACACGCACTCACACACACAAAAGCCAATTATCCTCACATAAAACCACTCGCAAGAAGCCGGCAAAATCAGGGAAGGAGGGCGAATTAAATGCTTTTGTTCAAGTCGTTAATTAGTTGTACTTTCCAGATGCGATACATAAAGTATGATGTTCGATGCTGTTTTGTTCACTACTTTTCATTCATTGAGGGCAGCACTAAAAAAATGGCCCAATGACTAAATCGGGCCCCGTATAACGGATGGATACAAAGCTAAAATTGCAGTCCAAGTGGGTGTTTTTGTTCAGCCTTCGTCATCATCATCTTCCTCACCTCCTTCCCGCGCATTCGCGTATGGGCGTCAGGTTTGTATGAAGACGACAAAAACACAAAAAGGAGCGAGTGGGAGTGGGCATAATGTGTTTGTCACACATTTTAATCCATCTTCCTCAGAAACGCTTTTGTTTTTCCACTCTATTATTTCGGTTTTCAGCTGTCGGGGGACTTTAGCGCTCGCGCTGATCAAAGCGTCCAAGGTCACGTGAAGGTGAAGCGGTATCAGGGTGCGCTCGCCACAGCATGGAAGCGATGCAACGTGGAAGGCGATGATGACGAAGATGAAGATGATGTTCTACTTTGCTCCTCGAAGGGCTTGGATGACATAATTCACGCTGTGCAAACTCTTCTGCTGCTTCAACATTTTTTAATTATTTCGATACGAGTGCAATTCTTTGAACCATTTGCACAAGAGGCATTTTCTGTTCTTTGAATCATATTTTTTTTAAATATGAATAAAATACAACCTATTTTTATCTATTAAAAAAAGAAAAGAAAAAAAGAGTCAAGTGAAATGGAAATTTTGGAATAAAAGATAAAGATAATTGCAACAACAACAAAAAAGAAGTAAAATAAATAATTAAAATAAGACAAATATACAAACGTTAAAATGAACTTAAAAAAAAAAAGACCAAAATGGATGGTTGTGAAAAATGAAATAAAATACAAAATATCAAAAACTAAATGTTTGCAAATAAAAAAACTTAGTAAAAAGCATTAAAATAAACTAAAAAATGACCAAAAACATAAAAAACAAAATTAAACAAAATAAAATAAAACTTACTCAATCATATTTAAAAAAAAAAAATATGAATGAAATAAAACCTATTTTAAACTATTAAAAAAAAAAAAAGTCAAATCAAATCGAAATTTTGGAATAGAAGAATTGAAAAATATAATTGCAATAAAAATAAAGTAAAATAAACAATTAAAATAAGATAAATACAAAAGTTAAAATGAACTTTCAAAACGACCAAAATGGATAATGATTGTAAAAAATTAAATAAAATAGAAAATATAAAAAATGAAATGTTTGCAAATAAAAAACTTATTAAAAAGCATTAAAATAAAGTAAAAATCACCAAAAATATAAAAAAAAAACAAGATTCAACAAAATAAAACTTACTTGAAATAAAATGACTAAAAATCCATCCATAAAATATATTCAAAAGCTAAAAACTTTCATGTAAAAATGATTCGAAGAAATAAAACTCACTACAAATGAAATAAACTATAAACAATAAAATCAAATACTCCTAAATCCTAAAATGTATCAAATGAAACACCATTAAAAAAAATCACCAACTCATAAAAATCACGGAATCGCGAAAATCTGCAGTCAAATGAAATAGAATAAATTATAACAAACAAAAATGACTAAAAAAAAAAAAAAAAAAAAAGGAAATATAATTCATTAGAATGCTAGAAGATACATTTACTTCAAAAATAAAAATATATTTTAAAAAATGACGTAACAAAGTCAGAATAACAAAATTACTAAAAACTAATCAAAGTTTAACAATCATAAAACCTAAAATTTAAAACTGAAACATGAGAAGTTTAATTAGCTAAAAACTAAAATACCCCAGACCCACAAATTCTAAAAAAACTGTTATCCGACAAAAATGCTACAAAAAAATCTATGACAACTTCTACTATAGTAACATTACATTTAATGACATCCAATACATGAACTGTAAGTAAATCGTTCCATTATCAAGATATGCTGTCTTGATTGACACTCAAATCGGGTATCATGTCTTAATTCGAAAACGGCTAGCGGAGAACATTCACAAAGTGTAACGGCAGCCGAATGACTCAGACGGCATCGCCGCTGACTTTTCCGCTAACACCGAGCGGTGTTAATCATTGTAATCACTTGCACGCTCGCTCGTGTCCCCGGGTTCAAGCGTGTTTAATTTCCTCCAGTTTGGTGAAAAGACTTCACGCACACTCGGGTGGCTGACGTGCACACGCATCCGCACACAAAATGGAGTTCAGCACTTTTCAGCACAGTTTTACATCTCTCTCCGGCTCTCTCTCGCTACGTCTGATCAAGATAAAGCGCCGTTATCAGCGACGCTGAAACCAATCACTTGCTCGGCACCCCAATCTCTCCCAGCCGTCGCCGAGTCTCCGACAATTCCTGGAGAAACACTTTGATGGCTTTTTAGCTACAGTGCTACCTTGACTTACAAGTTGAATTTGTTCTGTGGCTACGATCGCAACTTCAATTAATCAAATCTTTTTTCCCCATTTAAATTAATTGAAAAGACATTAATCTGTCCCAGAAAAAAAAAAAGTGCAAAAATCAGCCAATTTTAACTCATTCACTGCCATTGACGGAAAAAGACATCAAATTATGCATTTTTTTGCTGGTCTGGCAATGAATGTGTTAATAGATCTTAGATGTGAGATCATTAATATTCATCAAAAAAGGGGACTTACATGCTTCCCGTGGCCGAGCTGCTGTCTGTGGGCAACGATCCGTTGGACCTCTCCATCTGAGCCAACCTGAGGGACAAACATCATCACTCAACATTTGCGCTGGGAAATGTCACACATTCATCAGAAGAAATAATGGAACCAGAAACACGTGGTACTACTGAAGTAGATTTTTCTGTATTTTTTTTCAACCGCCACAGATGACGGACGGCGTAAAAAATAAATAAAAAAATAAAATAAAAAAATAAACATTTATTGAGAAAGGTAAAATCATGGTGAAAAGCTGTGGCTGGAATATATCTCATTGGGTGGTAACGGGGCTTTTTGACACTGTGACGACAAGGCGCTCTAATGAAGCCACGTTAGTTCAAACACTGATCAACATGGTTGCTGTCAAGTTGGACAATAAAGGGAGAAAAAAAGCTCGACACTTCTGCCTTTGTCACCGTCATGTGCGTGCACGAACAGCCAACAATGAGGCACTCTAAAGTCGCCACACCAGTAAATTATCTCCACAATTAAGTACTACATAGTTCTGTCTTTGCACATTTTTAGCAAACGCCTTAAAAAAAATGAATAATATCTTTAGCTCTTTGACTGCCAAACGTTATCCAAAAAAACCCAACGGTACCAGCCAATTTGGAGCATTTTCACTCACCTTTCAAAGCAAACAGAATATTTTGTGGTATCAAGACATAAACATATGAAAGATTGGATTCCATTCTTTCATGAGAAAAAAAAACTATGTTTATAACTTATTCCGTTCTTTAGTAATCACCATTTGAAATTAGGTCATTTGAGTGACATAAGCGAAAATACAAAAATATTAAGAGAAAAACAAGCTTTTTGTGAAAAGATAAATTTTTTTGCACAACAGTGACTTTGACACTAATATTTTGTGTTTAGTGGCAAGGAAGCGCTGCACAAGACATTGTGCTGCCCATTGAGAAAAAAAAACACGTAATAAACGTAAATTAACGTTTTTGGCGGCATTCATTAGTATTTTAGAATACGTTATTAAACGTTTTTGGCAGTCAAAGAATTAAAAACAAATCTGAATTGACTTAAAGGTTCTTAAAGTACAAAGTGTGAGAGTGTTTTCCACCAATGGTAGAGGATCACAATCCTTCAGCTTTTTATGATTCAGTATTTCCAACTTTTGGCATGCGAGGGTTGTTTTCTTACAAATATCTACTAGCGCAATCTAATAGGAGCACGCGGCTCCGGAGGCGAGGCACTAATGAGCCTGTTTTTCCCGATCTGAGCGTGTAATTACTGAAACTCCGTCACAGGCACAAACGCTTCTTCATGATGAAATGTAACATTTGGCAGAAAATTAGGAGAACGACAGTGTTGCGGTTTTATTTCCGATATTATTGTCATAACACCAAGAGTTGCTTAATTTCTTCTAGAGGCAGCTCGTGTCCCATTTTATAGTAAATGTGAAGCAAAAACATTATCATTTGATCATAGGTAGCAAGCTGTTCTAGTAAATTTCCATTCTGCAGTTAAGTAAATCAACACCCTCAAATCACTACTAAACAGTCAAACCTCGGTTTTTGAACGTAATCCGTTCCAGAAGGCTGTTTTAAAAGCGAATTGTTCGAAATCCAAAACAATTTTTCCCATTATAATTAATGTAAATAATTTTAATCCGTTCCAAGTCTAAAATATTTTTCCAATTTTTATTTTTTTATTTTTAATTTTTTTAAAATATTTTACACCATAAACTGCACTGTATACTGTTTACCATAAATAGAAAAGAAATAGACACCGTTTTATTTGAATAGAAGATATCCTATCTAAAATGATGAAAAAAAAAAATATGCACTTGCTTTCTTTGGACCCATGATTAGGGCCTAATACATCATTCAAAACTTAAAAAAAAAAAAAAAAAAAAAAAGTCAGATTTGCATAAATAACAATGAACAGGTCTGCTCCGAACGAACTTGCTACGGAGGAATCATCCTGGGCATTCGAGTTAGCTCGGCTCCCGAGTGAGTCGCGTTCAGGTACGCTCGGCTTTTTTCAGTTTGGTCGAGAGCCGATTTTTTTTGGACGAGTTCTAAGACATAAAATTCTCGAATTTTCTGGTCGAAAACCAATTTGGTCGAGAACAGAAGCGTTGGAAAGCTGAGGTTTGACTATATATTTGGAGGCTCCATCTTGGAATGAACACGTGCTGGCTGATGAAGAAGCAAAAGCCGCCACCCGCCGCGTAGTCGGCCGGTGGTTTGATGCAGCACACAGCGGTGGCATTACATTATTAGCTCAAAGCCAGCGATGGAGGTCATGTGATCTGAGCATCCATGTCAGGCAAAGACTCTTCAGACTCCTGCTAATGCACTTGAAATGGTGAAAATGACACTAATTATGTTATCATGCGTCAGTCTTTGGCTGTACTCGGTACTGCGAAAAAAAAAAAAAGGGTTTATTTGATCAAATTTAGTGACTGTCTATGGTGCATTTGTGAAAACATCTCCCTGGCAATGATTTAGACTGATGATGATGTTCATATCAGTGCAGCATGTTTTGCCTCGCTCATTTGACAGGCTTTGCAAAGGCTCTTTTTAATGAGGGGGAAAAAATAAATCCATCATTCCCTACTGAATAATGATTTATTTTACATTTTAGGAAACCACATTGATTATATCCTGACTCTTTGTTTTTAGGTCTAAAAATCTCATGATATCATTTGTTTGTTTGGTACACCAAAAATGCTCAGATGTCAGTGTGATGCAGTTTATATTCATAAATAATGTAATAAATCAAAAATTTTGTGAAGAACCATAAAAAGAAGTTTTAGTCAATGTGAGCTGTGACATAACAGGAAGGTTCATAAACTGAGTTACTGGTGGCATTCCACAAGGCTCGCTACTCAGTCCTGCAAATATTTACTGCAATTATGACTTTGCTAAGCTCACGATACAATAATTATCACGATGTTGTGGGGAGGTTGGCGATATTTAAAAAAGATAACAATATTGAAAAAAAATGAGCTCATACTAAAAAAAAAAAAAAACTCAACTAAACTCAAGTTTATTTATATCGCACTTTCAAAGCACAATATTGTGCTTCTGTGCATAACAGCAATACATATAAACAGCCTGCAATCTCTAATAACACTTAATACTGAGGAATTTACTCACCTAATGCAAGCACACATTGACTTCCTCCACATATTGACTTGCTTCACAAGCATATTGCAATCCCCTCATCTGACAATTAGTGATTTTAAACATAGGAGGACCAAAACATACCAAATGAAAATTCAACTGCACTAAAAAACTAGCCACCAGAGGGTGCTAGAACTGCACAAATGAAAATCAACCTGACTTTTTTTTTTTTTTTTTTTAAACAGATGTGTAACTTTTAAATATCATAAACATGACGACGACGATATTGTGGCAGTTTTAGTACCACGATATTGCCATTATCGTTACATCTCTAGTCCGAGTACACTACAAACTCAACATAGGAATCGTAACACCAGGAATTAATTTATTTACTTGTAGATGAATACTGCTGGTGTTCCACAAGGTAAACAGATAAATAATGTAAACATTATCTACATAGGAATCCCTTGATGAAAAATCAGAGCTCATATGATAATGCTCAAATGTTGCTTGGGATACCTGCTGGCGTACTGCTCTATCCTGGAATGGGTGTCGTCATGGGGCAAGTGAAGTGACTGGGACAGCCTGGAGACGAATGGCGTAATGGAGATGAATGAGTTTGGGCGGGCCACCAAAACCTCATTAAAAGGATTCACAGGCACGCGCACACACACATACACACATCCACAACGTCATCCTGCAAAGAGGAATGAGGGAACCGGATGATCGACGAGGAGACCGGAGGGCTTTCGACAGCCGCCGCTTTAAGGAGAGGAAGTGAGCAGACGCGGCGGCGTCACGTGCGCAGCCAGTGTGGATGAGGCAGGCAGGCAGGCAACATGCAATTCAGGCATGGTTTAGTTGAGGTGAGGCGGGGAGGCGAGGGGGGGAAATGCCGGACGACGAGTGGTTTGTTATGTAATAAATAAGTATTCAAAATAAATAAAAGGGCATTCCGGTGCTCGGTCGTGGCTACTCACTCGTACTGCTCCGGACACATGCTGATGAGGGTGACGGGACTGTAAGAGGAGGGGAGGAAGAGGGGGTTGGGTTGGGTTGAGGGGGTACCAGAAAACATGGCCGGGTCAAATCCACTCAGTGTGGGTCACAAAAACACAGCAGGTGAGGGAAAGGGCAGCGGAAGGAAGACAACTGGCCGAAAAAGTAACATTGAAGGAAGTCGTCCAGTCAATTCTTGAACCATTTGACTTCAGCTATGTTCATTTTTATTTTCTTTTTTGTTTGAATTGAGTTACTGTTGTTGTAGGATTTTCACTTAGTGTAATTTGTAATTTAGTAACTTAGTAAAACATTTTTAAAATTAGCATAAAATAAAATGTAGACAACAGAATGATCAATAGTTGTTTGTGTTGATTTTTTAAATTACAGAATTTGGTTACTTTTTTTAATTTTTTTATAGAAACAATCATGTTTTTGATGGTAACTCCCAATGGTAAACTCCACATCGAATTTTAAATAAAAGCTTAAAAATTAAAAATTTGTTTACATGTTGAAAATTTATATAAAGAAAAAAACTGTCACACTTGACAGTTTTGAAAATTTCTTGGGTGTATGCAAAACAATCCAAATTTACGCAAAATAAAAAAAAAAAAAAAAAGAAATTAATTAAAATAATATGTATTATTAGAATATACAACGGTATATTAGGGCCACATTTATATATATATTTTTTTAGAGGGGGTAAAATTCTGAGAAAAAAAACTCACAAATTAGCGAGAAATAAACTTGCAAATTTGCGACTTTCTTAAGTGGCACATTTGCAAAAATGTCAAAAGTGTCACTTTATAAAGTCGCAAATTTGCGAAATTTTTTGCTCGGAATATTATCCATAAAAATACATATTTATACATGGCCCTAATACGCCTTATAAGAATACATCAAATATACTCTAAAATAAATAAATTCATACATCCAGTTAAATCATAATAATTGAAAGGTTAAACATGTATTATATATCTCGTTTTTTTTTAAATTATTATTTTTCTAAACAATGCCTTTCTGCCTTGGGGGAGGCAACCCTGCAGGAGTCGTTCTTCAGAATGTGAGCTGAGGACGAGGAGGAGGGAGGGTGGGTGGTGTGTGTGTGTGTGTGTGTGTGTGTGGGGGGGGGGGGGGGGGGGTTGAGGGAGACTCAGCCTCCATCCATCTGCAAGGCGCAAGTGGATGGTGGAGAACGTCCCAGGCTAGTGAGTCATTATGTGGACATTAGTGCACAAGTAGGAGTGCTTGAAGACAAAGGAGATTTTGGATAAAGGCACGCAGAAAATGGGGGAAAAAAAAAATATATATATATTTTTTTTTAACTCTTTGACTGCCAAAAACGTTTAATAACGATCAGTAAAATCACCACGTATATTGCCATAAACGTTAAATAACGTCAACAATTTTTATTTATTTATTTATTTATTCTCAGTGCAACGTCTAAGTGCAGCTCTGCCTGGTCAATGGGTTGTGGAATCTAAAACACTCTAAACTATGGCCAGGAGATGGAAGCATTGTATCTCTTTTTCGTCAATGATCAAAGCCTCTGTCCTATCAAAGTTTTTCTTTGATAGCGTGTGGCAGTAAAAGAGTTAAAAATTGCTACCGTGAGACGATGAAGTCCAAAAAAAGCCACAATAATTATTATGTATGTTTATTATTAATTAAATTAAAAATGACCATTGGGAAATGTTTTTATTATTATTATTATTATTATTATTATTATTAGTTATTTATTATTATCACCATCATCATGAGCCAACAATTTTATTTTATATATTCAAAATAATGTAATCAAGTATTATATAATATAATAAATTATTGTGTCATTATTTTCTGATTTTTAAAAATAATTTATAACACGCCATGTGAAGCAAGAAAAAAATAGGCGGGGTGATAAGAGTGATGATAGTGTGGTGGTGGTGGTGGGGGGGGGGGTCGGTATCACACGGTCTTAAAGTTAAAGGGCTCTCTGTGGGTTGTTTATTTTTTTTTCCCACACATTGCTGCGCGAGGATGTTAATCAGCCTTGGCGCCGCTTCTACATTAAGGAGAGCTACGGTGCAGCTGCAACAAATACTGTGCCAAAGCATAATTAAGTAAAACACAGGAGAGGAAAGGGGGGGGGGGGGGGGGGGGGCACTCCTTATACGGTGGTGCGCAGGTGCGTGAGGAGATTTGTTATGAAAATGCCAGATGTTCATTTTTGAAAAGAGTTTCATCAACCGTAGGCCACAGTGGGAGCTAAAAAGTGGAAAGCTGGTTGGCTTCCAACTTCTAATTTTTACATTCAATGAATTGTTGAGCTACAATGCAAGTTGGTTGAGCTGAATTGTTTTTTTTTTTCCAGTGACACTTACGTTTCCATGTTGTCGCCCTCGAGGACCGTCTGGACCGGTAAGTATCCCAGTCTAGGGTGCTTGGCGAAGTACTTTTTGGAGCGGAATTTGTTCTTCAGCACTTTGGTAAAATCTCGCATGTCCTCGCCCGACGTCGTCTAGTGGAGAGAAAAGGGGACACCGAATGTCAACGTGTGGGCGTGCATTTTTTAATATTATTTTGTGTCAACTATTCCTGTTATGTTTCCCTCAAAGTTGACAGAATGGAAGTTTGGAGCCGTCTTTGCAACCTTGTGCGGGAGAACAACATCCCCGAGCTACCTCAAGTGTCAAAAATCATCCTAAACCAATCGCAGCCTCGTTTTGACATCCCTGAAAGCATTTTTGACGTTGTGCATCTGCTACCGTTCGCCTTGACTTATGAGCGCCTGTATGTGAGCTCAATTCACATCAGGTGGTTCGGCAAATAAACAGAAAAGGTGTTTACTGACACTCTCAAATTAAACATAAAACAAACATTGTGTATTTAAAAAAAAAAAAACACACACAGCCTTGAGTGCTAGCTTAAATGAAACGCCACAGGCACAATTAGCATCAATCTTTTGGCAATGGATATTTGAACACAACCATTGCAGCAACACAGAAAATATAATTTTATTCACAGTCATATATTCTTTATCCTCAGTGAAAAATGACTGCTGAGTTGCGTATACCGCAAAAACTGACCCGGTGGCTAAAAACTGAATGAATCTTTCTAATTCCATTTAAGGATATTATTACTGCATGTTTAAATAAAGTATAATATTACAGACAACAATCTTTCCTCATTAACACATTCACTGCCATTGACGTCTATAGACGTCAAAGATTCATTTTAGCTGGACTGGCAGTGAATGAGTTAAAAAGAACATTACAGGGTTTGACGTGTACAAAACTTCTTTCACTCTGGTGACCACTCACATACGTAGGGATGGGCGAGTACCGATACTATTGGGCTGATACTCGGTCTTGTTTAAATGTATCAGTACTTGTGACTTGTGGCTGTTTACAACCAGGAAGTACAAATTAGTAAAATAGAAAAAAATATTAATTTCAAGTAATTTTAAATACAGTAATATATTGGGATATATGTCTTTGTTTAAAATTATTTGTCATTGTTTTTTTGGGTGAAAATTGATGTATTAAAACAAAAATTATATCGATAATCGCGGTATCATCATATCGTGAGATAATGGTCATCGTGAGGCTTGTATCGTATCGCATATCGTATCGTGAGGTAGCCAGAGGTTCCCACCCCGAGCGACCACTCAAGATTTAAGCGGTATCGAACATCTCTAAAATATATTCTGTTCCGTCTCTGTGTCCGAGTATCGATCTTCGCCGTACTTGAGGTCAACGCGGCGCCGGCGCACTCTGTAAAACAAGTCTTCCTCCTCCATTAATCTCATCGCACACTTTTCCCTCCGTGACGGTGACGAGTTGCGACCGCTCAGAGGCCCTCGCGGAGCTCCACGCCTCTGCTGATAAGGTCACTTTTTCTCCCCCCCGGTTTTCCATCAGCGCAAAGCGTCTTTTGTCTCCTTCGTCAGGCTTGCCAGACTGCTGCCAAATATTCTCCAAACGTCGTCGCATTGATCGCTCGCCTTCATGTGCTGGGGAGCTCGTCAGCGCAGCAGGAGTGAAGACGAAGCAAATGCGCTTTAAAGTCACTCGGCGCCGATTGACAGGCGCTCGTCTGACCGCAGTCAATATTCATCCCATTTGCAAAATTGGAAAAGCAGATTAAAAGACAAAAAATAAGAGAAAACTAGTTTGATATTGGAATGAGTTTGTATAAATCGGAGCTAAATTACAAAGAGGCTCATTTTCACAGATGTACCTTTGATTACATTCGAGCTGCACGGAAATTGCTTTCCCCGAGAAATCAAATAAAAATGAGTATTACTTCATCATTACTGGATGGACATTTGAATTTGACGAGAGGCTGTCTCAAGTATTGATGGAGCGGTAAACAAAATATAACTGAACGCTTCATGACGGATCTATTATGAATTGTAATCATTTTAATTAGGGGTGGGATACGACATGATACGATATGCGATACAAGGCTCACAATAACGATTATCTCACGATATGACGATACCACGATTATCAATATATATTGCTCAGGTAATAAATACGCAATAATCTACGATAAAATTAATCATAAAATAATAACAACATAAATACATAAAAATCAATAAATAATAATAAAAAATAAATAAAAATTAAAAATCACATTATAATAACTAATGTAAATAAATTTAATATAAATACATAATATAATACATAAACATATATAATATATATAAATATATACATAAAATAAAATAATAATAATAATAATAATAATAATAAATAAATAAATAAATAAATACATTATATACATAATAATTAACCTAACAATATGTAATATCCATCTGGTACCTCTCCACAGTGATTTCGTCAGGAAAAGTCGTCAATTCTGTACAATAATTTGAGCTGATTGGACGATGCGACATTCTACACGTTTGTTTTAACCAATCACGGCCACGGATGAAAATTCCATGTTCGTTCTTGCCGAAGGGGGGGAAAAAGCACGAACATTCTGCGAGAACAAAATTAATTGTAGCGTCCGTTCATGTTGGGTTTGTTTGTTAGCTCCGGAGTCGGTGCGAGCTTCCTGGTTTCGTCACAGTTACATATCCCGCCCCCAAACACAATGCCGCTCTGTGATTGGTCCGAACCTTATCTGCGGGAGCGGTACAAGATATATTCTCCGGAGTTCGTGAAATCACAAATACTGCGAGAATTCATCTTGCGAGAGCAAAGTTACATAGTAATAATAATTTAAAAAAACTTGCTCACCGGCGTGCAGTACTCCACCATGGGATAGTTGAGCTTGTGGCCCTTGGCAGTGCGCCCGGAGAAGAAGCAGCTCTGACACACGTCGTAGTTGAAATGCTTCAGGCTGCGATACCTGCGCATAAAAAGGGGAGACAAAAGTCAGGTGTTTTTTCTGTAATGCAATTAAAAAAAACAAAAAATGTCACACATTCTGGATTCATTACAGATCAACTGAAATATTGCAAGCCTTTTATGATTTTTAATATTGCTGATTATGGCTTACAGCTTAAGAAAACTCAAGTATCCATATCTCAAAATATTAGAATATTTCCTTAGACCAAGTAAAAAATAAATAAATAAATAAATAAATACAAATGCCATAATCAGCAATAATAAAACGTTTTTGTTTTTTAAGTAAGTAAATTTTCCAAGAAAAGTCGTAAAAATATTTGACATTATCTGACATTTATATTTGACGACAATTTCATGCTATGTCGCAATTTTATGAGGTCGTAATTTTCTGGAAAAAAAAAAAAAAAAAAAAAAAAAAGTCACATTTTCAAGAGAAATTGCAACTTTCTAAAATAGTCTTTTTTTCCTCATTATCTTATTAAAATTAAGTCATAATTTAAGTGAAAAAAGTCTATAGAAAAATTTTAATCGTATGAAAACAGAGTCAGAAATTCTCTGAGAATAACATTAAAATTTTAATTTCCGAATTTAACCTGCGTAATTTAGTTGGACTGTTGAGAATGTTGCCAATGCAGTACAAGTTTTTTTTTTTTTTTTTTTTTTTTTTTTAAAGAATTGAAAATCAATAAATGGCAGTTCTTAAAAAAAAAAAAAAAAAAAAAAAAAGTTAGTTTTTGCTTCACATGGGAATTTTGACACTTCTCTCCTAACATAACTTTATTCCCTTAAATTCTCAAAAGAATTTGACATTTTGATTCATTTTCAATTCCCTCCTCTTAGTCAATTCAAGCTCCCCTGGTGGTCGATTGCCTGCCGCCCAGCCGTCCTCCACACGCCCACACACTATAACAACCTCCTCTGAGTGCCGACAGAGTGGCAGACAATTGCATTTCCGCTCAAAACGCTTCTCAATAGGACAACACCTCCATCCTGGTCAGGCGGAGCCAGAAAGCCATTTAGCGGTAAAAAAAAAAAAAAAAGAAGCAGCGAGAAGACAGACATAATAGCTGGAGTCCTTTATCTCTTTCCTCTGTGGGAGCTTGGCTGACGGATGAGCCCTCACAAGTCGTATATCACGGAGCTCAACTGCTCGCACGAGTCAAAGACACCATTATGGGCTGCGTATAGTCATGAGGGGGGGGGGGCGTTCAGTCACCTTCAGAGCGGGATGGGCCCACATGCTCCCTCGAAACTCAAAAGTCTTGAGTTCACAGAAGAAATAGTGTCTCGTTTGCAGTTACTCAACACGCAGATTTGCCATTTTACAGCTGAACTCTAGATTCGTGTTTGCTGGCACCCACGTCACTCACCTTCCAAGTCACTCAGGATAACGACAATATCGTGATATCACGGTTATTAAAACTGCCACAATATATCGTCGTCTTCATGTCACAATATTAAAAGCAGCACATCTGTTTAAAAAAAAAAGGTTGGGCTGATTTCCATTTGTGCAGTTCTAGCACCTAGGTGGCAATTTTTTTTTCTTTTTTAGTGCAGTTTAATTTTCACAAGGCATGTTTTGGCCCTTTTAGTTTAAAATCTACGCTAATGGTCAGATGAAGGGGAACCTAATTTGCTTGTGAACTGAGTCATTATGTGTCGGAACTCAATGTGTGCTTGCATTAGAAACCAAGTCATCTATATATATATATATATATATATATATATATATATATATATATATATATATATATATATATATATAAATAATATTTATAATATTTTGATAGTATTTTTCATTGCTGTATTTAGGGATGTCACGATAAGGGCAATATCATGATATCGCAATATTAAAACTGCCACAATATTGTCAGTGTCATGTTCATAATATTTTAAATATTGTTAAAAAAGTCAGGTTGATTTCCATTTGTGCAGTTCTAACGCCCTCTAGTGGCTAGTTTATTAGTTTATTTAATTTTCATTAGGGATGTTTTGGCCTTCTATGTTTCAAATCTATGCTAATTGTCAGATAAAGGGGAACCTAATTTGCTTGTGAAGTGATCAATGTTTGCTTGCATTAGCAATAAAGCGCCTCAATATTGTTATTAGAGATTGTAGGTGGTTTATATGCATTGCTGTTATGTACAAAAGCACAATATTGTTTTTTTTGTATGAGCTCTCTTTTTTTTACAATATTGTGATCTTTTTTAAATATCGTCAACCTCCCCACAATATTGTGATAATTATCATATTGTGACCTTCACATCGTGATAATATCGTATCGTGATGTTTGGATATCGTTACATCCCTACATGTCACATGCTCATATTTCAAATGCTCACTCGGCACTTTCCTTCCTTCTCCTGTCATCAATCAGTGACAAAAGACACTTGATTCATCAAACTATTTGTCTTGTTTCGCTTGAAAGACGACCATTCATACATTCATTAAAAAAAAAATTAATAAATAAATCAGGACAAAAAAGGTGTGCATGTGTTATGTGTTGTTTGCCAACATCCTTTGTGAAGGTTTGAAGCTGTGGAGCTTTAAATGCTATTTAGTCAGTAGTCTGGCCTCTGCTGACATTTCGATAAATGCCCAGCAGAGCAGAGCTGCCCTTTATGATTAACAGCAAACAACCAGCGTGTGCGCTTGTCTGCCTTTCAACTGCGCACGCACACACTCACTTACTCGCAAGCTCCATTTAACACAAAGCGCCGGCCGGGTCAGGCAGCGCGAAGACGCGTACCTGAAGCCCACAATGGGACACTCCTTGCAGATGTTGCATTTGGCCTGATGCTTGGCCGTCTCGGCGGCGGCCACTCGGTGCAGGACGGGGAGCCAAACCATGGACTGAGGCTCCAGACGCATCCAGTCCACAAACTGCCGGGGCTCCAGCTCCACCTTGCTGGTCGCCTACGAGACAAAAGAGGACAAGGAAATCGTGTTTAGAACATTTGATAAACACTGAATTGTTTAACTGCTTGTCTCCCTTGAGTTTAATTATTCTACATGGTTAAAAAAATAAAATAATAATAATAATAATAATAATAATTATATATATATATTATAATAATAATAATAATAATTTAATAGATTTTACTTTTTATTTTACAGTTTTTCTATATTTTAAAAATACTATTTAATTTACAAAAATAAACAATTTTGACATGTCAAATGTAAAATAAAATGAAATCACTGTAAATGTAAAAAAACAACAACAAAAAAACAATATTTCTGTTCTTAAAAAACAAAAAAACAAAAAAACAAACATATTGACCATTAGAATACATATATTGACTGTTAAAATTTCACGGGTATTTGTCTGTTATTTAATGGAATAAACTGTAAAATTCAGTAACTCACTTGTTGCTAGGCAGAATTAAATTATAAAGAGACAAAAAAAAAGAAAAAAAAATTATCCAGATCAGTAACTCACTTGTTGCTATGCAGAATTTGATTATAAAGAGACGAACGAAAAAAAATGATCCATATCAGTAGCTCACTTGTTGCTATGCAGAATTCAATTATAAAGAGATGAATGAAAAAAATGATCCATATCAGTGGCTCACTTGTTGCTATGCAGAATTCAATTATAAAGAGATGAATGAAAAAAATGATCCATATCAGTGGCTCACTTGTTGCTAGGCAGAATTAAATTGTAAAGAGATTAATTTAAAAAAATGGTCCAGACCAGTAACTCACTTGTTGCTAGGCAGAATTCACAAGGCATGATTTCTATTTTGGTCTAAGCATCACCACTCTACTAAGTTTTGCACATTTACTTCAAATGACTGCTGTAAAAAAAATTAACAAAAAAAAATAAATCTAGACTTTTTGCACAGTGCTATGAAAATCTTTTGAACGGCCTTGATGTCTTTCCTTGCTAAAAGTCAGAACGGTAGAATTACGGTGTTTACAGATGAGCTAGCGCAGCGTGAAGGGGGTGACCCCGATAAGACAGATGGACGGTTAAACGGAAGCCAGTGACGAAAGTACAGTCAAGGAGGCCAAATTTATAGCGGCGCCATTCGTTCATCACCAGCTCGTTAAAGCAAATGGACTGGACGTCATTGAAGGGACAGACACAGGTGTCACATAGGATTGCACGTGTGTGTGTAAAACCAAGTTTCAAGGATCCAACCTCACTTGATGATTGACTGATGTACGCAACCGCTGCAGCACATCTGGCGCTTGTGAATCCAAAAAGGAAAAAAAGATGACATTCATAGCCTCGCCCCAATTTAAACGCTCACTTCCGAGTGAGTGAGAAATGAAAGCGCCATCCCCGAGGGGATAAAGACATCGTTAAATGCCAGGAACATCCAGTGATAAAGCTGCAAAATTGATTCGCTGGCCGTCGTAAAGCAGCGGGGAGGACAGGCGGCAGCTGACCGCGGGCCACGGGAGGCCTTGCGGTTGGTCAGCGCCGCTTAAAAATTCAGATTCATCCTTCTTTGGCTTTGAGGCGCTGACGAATAGAAATGAGCTGCGATGAAGACGTTGGACGATTCTACTGTCTGCCACTCCCATTTGACTTTGGATGAAGTTCAATGAGTCCCCACTTTGCATCCCACCACGCCAATAGTGTGTGAAACTGTCAATCAAAATCACAATTTAAGGGCTACGGGCGAAGATTAGGTCCAGTGAAGAGGGAAAAAAAAAAATTCTGACTCAGAATTCTGACTTTATTAGTGCTACAATTATTCGAACGTTAAAGTCAGAATTCTGAGAATAAAGTCAGACTTTAAAGTCAGAATTAAAGTCAGAATTTTGACTTTAAAGTGAGAATAGTAGTAGCACTATTAAGTCAGAATTCTATATTGATTGATTGATTGATTTATTGAACATATAAAGTTACAAACAAACAGCAGAGAAACAAAAGTTAAAAAAGAAAAGAAAAAACAAACTCATCATAGTTTACATGTTCAAAAGGGAGAATTTAAAACCTATCTAGTCCTATCCCTCATACATTATAAATTTAAACTTATTTCATTATTAATACAATCCTTGGTTAATATTTTTAAAAATAAAATGATGCGTGCATTATCCAGCAACATATGTACATGAAATTCCTACACATATACCATAATACATTTATAAATCCTATACTCATATTCATTATATACAATTTTCATGCTCTTATTTGACATACGTCATTTTTTTTTAACTTTGCTTTTAAACAATTTTTTGAACTCAACAATTCGGAGAATAAAGTCTGAATTCTCTTAAAAGTGAGAATAATAGTAGCACAAATAAAGTCATAATTGTGAGATTAAAGTCATAATTCTGAGATTAAAGTCAGAATTCTCTTAAAAGTGAGAATAATAGTAGCACAAATAAAGTCATAATTGTTAGATTAAAGTCATAATTCTGAGATTAAAGTTAGAATTCTGAGATTAAAGTTAGAATTCTCTTAAAAGTGAGAATAATAGTAGCACAAATAAAGTCATAATTCTGAGATTAAAGTCAGAATTCCCATTTTAAAGTCAGAATTATGACTTTAATCACAGAATTCTGACTTTATTAAAGCCAGAATTCCCTTTAAAGTGAGAATAATAGTCACACGAATAAAGCCAGAATTCTGAGATTAAAGTCTGAATTCTCTTAAAAGTGAGAATAATAGTAGCACGAAAAAAGTGAGAATTCTGAGAATAAAGTAATAATTCTCACTTTAAAGTCAGAACTCTGACTTTAAAATGAGAATTCGAACTCCTGTCCAATGCCTGCCAAACTTTTCTTTCTCTCTCTTTCTTCACTGGCCCGAATCCTCTTCCGCAAAGGTCCTTAAAAACTGCCACCAGCATAATGTGTACTTACGTGCTGGAAGCAGCTCCGCACGCTGGGCTCAATGTTGGAGCCTCCGAACGCGGCCACCTCTCCGAGCTGCTTGGGGATCTGGATGGCCTCGTGAAGCAGGAGCCCGAGCTGCCGCTGGTCACACGTGTCCCCCGCTGACGCCGCCTGACTGAAGAGGTCTGCGGAGGGAACGGACGGAGGGATCGTTACACAAGAGGATCTTTTTCATCCAGCCATTTCTTTTGTTGGGTTTGGCCTCGTTATATTTTAACAAATGAAAATGTAAGAAGAAAATTGAAGCACTGGGGGGAAACTATGGATTCTCAATTAATTATTATTATTAATTAAGGATGTTCGATACCACTTTTTTTTTACCGATATCAGACCCTCAGTACTCACCGATACCAACTGCCGATACCAGTAGTACATTTTGACAAATAAAAAAATAAATCACTAAAAGATATTTTTAAACAAACATATTTTCTTTGATTTTGACAAGAAAAACAGCACAGTCACTCTTCAATAGTCTTAAAACATTCACTGCCAGGCCAGCAAAAAAATTGACATTGACGTCTTTTTCCGTCAATGGCAGTGAATGAGTTAACGCTCAAAATAAAACACAAAAATGCTTTTTTAGTTTAAGATTCACAATTTTGAAGTGTTTCCAAACCGGTGAAGTTTTGGTGAAAAACTGCTGCAAGCTAGCGCCAGTTACAGGCAAGGAGGACTCACTTAACGTCTTCCCCCTCTGCCATCGGTCGCTTGTACTCGTCTGCGTCACGAGTACTTGAAAAAAGGCTGGTATCGGCCCGATACCGATACCTGGTATCGGTACTCGCCCATCCCTATTATTAATTATACCTGATCCATCATCTGCTCTGTATTAAATATAAATCCGCAACTAGTGTTGTTCTGATACCGTTTTTTTGGCCCCCGATACCGATACCCAGCTTTGCAGTATCGGCCGATACCATACCGATATTTAAGGTTTTTTTTCCTCAACATGAAAAAGCGGTCCTGCTATTGGTTCAGAGCATTCAAGGGCCAATAGGATATCTTAGATCGGCTTGCAGTGAACATATCATGCACCAGCAAGACACAAGATGCTGCATCCAAAATCCTATATTAGCGTTGGAATTAATGGTATCGGCATTTTACTTGTAAGTAGTCACCGATACCGATACCACTGTTTTAATGCCGTATCGGCACCTCTGCCGATACCAGTATCGGTATCGGAAAAACACTATCCACAACCATAAGACACTTTGAAAGAGAAAATGAAGGTCCGTATTGGTTTCATCACATTTTACAACACAAACTACAGTACATCGAAATCTTTCCTCTTGAAGAGAATCCGTGTGATGTATTTTAGTGGCGTGGATTTCTACATCACTCACAAACACAAAGAGCAGAAACAAAGAGCATGACAGCTCTTTGTGCGTTGATTAAACCTGACTTCAACCCCAATTCCTCATTCCTGTAAGGTGTGCGTGACCTCCCATCTTCCTCTTCCTAATGTTGCGTGCACTCATGGCCAACAACGAGGCACGCTAAAGCAGCCACGCTATGGCCTACTTTAAGGTAAGATGTGTTTTCGTAACGTGAACAATTCACTTTACATCAGTGGTGTCCAAATACGGCCCGGGGGCCATTTGCGGCCCGCCGTCCATTTTTCAGTGGCCCGCGAAATATGCTAAAAATGGCATTTGACTCAGTTCAAATAAATTAACAAAAACAAAAATGTTTGGAGATGGTCAAAGTAAGACGGGAGGGTGTCAAAAAACTGGTGCCATTAAAGGTTATTTTAGTTCACTAAAACTAATGAAAAAAACTAAAACTAAAATTCAAAAAACAATATTGTTACCGAAATAAAATAAAAACGAAAATGCTTTTTAAAAAACGAAAACTAACTGAAACTACGTTTGATGTTTACAAAACTAACTATATTTATAGCAAACGTCCTTCATTTTAGTCTTTGGTAATTAATTGAATGCATGAGCCTTTGGGGATGATTTTAAATGTGATTTTTAGTAGATTTATTTTTATATAAACCGGAATAATGACATTTGAAAGTATCTCACACAGAAGTGACGTCATCTAGCAGCAGCCAATAGAAAAGCACCAAAAGATGATGTTGCTCCCCTGGTGTGTTTTTTTTTTAAATATTAATGATACACATTTAAAAAAAACAAAACAAAAACAAAAAAACTAATACTAACAAACTAAACTAAAACTAAGCATTTTTCAAAGAACTAAACTAATAAAAACTAACACAACCACCCTGAAAACTAATGAAAAACTAACTAAAATGAAAAATTCCAAAACTATAATAATAACCCTGCTGCCATATTACAAATAAATTGGTTGTAGCATTTTTCTAAATATGCAAAAGCGCAAATACACTATTTGTACAACATTTAGGACTAAACACAATTTCTCTACATATTATTATGTGGCCCTTGCGTCCTTCTGATTTTCTGTATGTGGCCCTCAAATGAAAAAGTTTGGACACCCCTGTCTTCGAACATAACTTACATTTATATTTCTCCTCCAGGTGCCCCTTGCAGAGAGACAGCAAGCCGATCTTCATTGACATGACGCGGATCTTCCCACTGCGACCACTGGAAAATGAACACAGAATTTACACCACCAAAAAATAGGTTGGTAGGTTGGTATACTCGTAGCTACTTATTGGGTACAATTTATTTGTAATATTTTGCTACTGGTCTATAAATCACTGAATGGTTTGGCTCCTCAATACATGAAATAAATGCTAATTGAATATAAACAAATCCGGCTCTGAGGTCAATTAGTGGAGCCCAGGATTCAAACCAAACATGGTGAAGCACTATTAAGCTGTTATGCTGCAAATTATTTATGCTCCATATTGGAGGCACACCCCACCAATGGGAATGGGATAAATTTTTGGGGATGCAAACAACCATTGTTAACTCATTCACTGCCATTGACGGAAAAAGACGTCAAATGATGCATTTTTTTTGCTGGTCTGGCAATGAATGTGTTAAGATACCTGGCAGACAGACCTCCTTTCAATCAAAGTGGATGAATGAGAATATCCACAAGCATGTTTCTAACATAGCCCTCTTATTAATATTAACAAAAACTAAACAAAAATATTTTCAACTCACATTTTTCATTAAAAAACAAAAGTAAATTATAGTTATAACATAACATCAATCCAACGGCTCTAACGTTCCAACAATAATGTTAATCCGACCGCTAACAAATGCTGGCTAACTTACTAGCTTGTAGCATGGAGCCACAGTAGCCACTTGTTCAAATACTGTAATTGTGTGTAAAGTTGTTTTTCATCAAAAAGATGAGAGGAAATTTCATCTGCGTTTTAGATCAGAAATGCAACATTATCTGCTGAATCTGTCCTGACTAAAATTAGACTAAAACGATGAATAAAATTATGTTTGCTTGGACTACAATAAAGACTAAAATGTTCGATTTATTGTTGACTAAATAAAAACGGGATGAGGTTGACTAACTATGATAAAAACTAACATGCCTGATTGAAACTGGACTAAAACTGAGACCAAATTTAAAAATGTCAGAATTAACTCATTCGCTGCCATCGACGGCAAAAGACGTCAAATGATGTATTTTTGCTGGGCTGGCGATGAATATGTTAACACTTGTACTACTAGTCCCTATGTACACAGTAAATAATATAGAGTAAATTTTACCCTCAGACTCAAGTTGCCTGCAGTGTTTATAACATTTCTTTGAGACACAGCTCTGATTACGAACGCAAACATACGTGTCATAGACATTAAGCAGCCAGTTGAGACACATTTCGACGCAGAGCGGCACGTTGACCAGGTCTTTGTGCTCCTGCTCCAGGCCGTCGTAGATGGTCGTCAGGCAGTTGATGACGTCCGGGACGGACATCAGCTGGTTGTTGTTGGTCAGCTTGTGTTGCGCAAAAGTGTTCTGGGCCACGCTCAGATCCAGAAGGTCCACTACAGAGGAAACGATTAACATTCTAGCGTTGCATGTCGTTTGAGAAGCAGGGCAAGCAGCTCAAAACTGGCACACCACGTTCATAGAAGCATATCCGAGTGAATAGCGAGAGAACAGATGGATCATTGTGATTAATTATTGATATGATGGAAATAAGCCAGTCAGTTTCCACAAATCTAATTTGCTGGTGACATCTTCATCTTTTATGCACATTTTTATCAAGCATTGTAAAAAAAAAAAAAAAAAAAAAAAAAAAAAAGTTGATGAAGAGGCAGAGTTGGGAAGTTTTTTTTTTTTTTTTTTTTTTTTGGGGAGCATCTCATAAAAGTTTATATGCTCATTTTTAGGCTTTACGATTCACCTCTGCTCATCAACTGTGATAAGGTCGAGCTTCCTGTTTTAGCGACCCGAACTTGGCTTCCAAATTGAATGCGCTAATATGGGAATCAATCAAAGATATGTAAGTTACAAAGAGAAGAAAATGAAAGTCCCATAATACTGGATTTTGTTTTTTAGAGGAAGTATTTTTTTCTTCTAATTTCACTGCATCACATAATCACACAAAAAACACTGCCAACTATCTGAAAGAAAAGCAGCTGGGACCACAACAAAATGTCTGCCTGGATCCATCACTGACTTGACTGCAACAGGTGCGTAATGAATACGCTTCAGTCTAAAGCATTAGTGAAATGAAAACAAAAAAAACAAAACACATGATTATATTAAGCTGTCAGTCAACATTTGTTATCGCTGCATATCGACGTCGAGCTCCCTGCCTTATGTCACCTCTCGTTCACCAGGCCGCACTAATTACGGGACACACTTCACATTGCTGTCTGCTACTTTCAGGCAACACAAACACACATGGCACATTAGCCGGCTGCCACGCGAGCTCGTTTGCGCCGCTCCAGGCCCCCCGGCACTGACTTAACCCAATTAGACATTCTAAAGTATGCCCGTCATGCGCGTTTGTGAGAAAATGTGTCATTACACGAACCGGCATTCACAGGAAAGAAGAAACACAATCGAAAAGCGGAGGTGCGCATGACATCACTGTTGGAATTGGATCGCCTCCATTTGGAAACAATCCGGCTAATGCGTCCCCGCGACAAATAGCTACGCGCGTTGAAAAACAATGGAGCAAAAAAATGACGGGCTTGAATTAATGCGGCTCGTTAGCGGTCGAGCACAAATACTCAGGCAAGCTTGAAAGCGCACCTGCACTCAGGAGTTGTTTTATCTTTTTGTAGGGAGACAACTGGGTGGGCGGCTATTAAAACTGTCTCTCGGTGCGTGATTGTTTTGTCATTGTGAGACTGTACTGTGCTTTCATATTCTACCACCTACGTCGTTACAAATCGGGATGTTCAATACCACTTTTTGTCAGAATGATACCAGTCTGAGTACTCAACTGCTCGATTATGAAGACAATATTCATCACGATTAATTGAAATCACAATTAGGACGATCATTCATTTTATTTTGGTACAAAACAAGAAAATGTTTAACTCATTCACTGCCATTGACGGAAAAAGACGTCAAATGATGCGTTTTTGCTGGGCTGGCAATGAATGTGTTAAACAAAGGCTGTCAAAGTTAAAGCGTTAACTCATTAATTAATAACAAAAAAAATCGCATTAATCAGGTATTAAAGCAGATTAATCACAGTATTAATTTTGAATTTATCTTGACAGTGGATGTTTACTTTTAAGGTTGAGCAGGTTATGTTTGAGCTATAAACTTAACTACATGTATTAAAGTAAAGCATTTAATACATGTTCGTGTACGAGATTCAGAATATTTGTTTTCGTCAAAATATTGGTGTCATTTTTTTTCATTTTATTTTAAATTATGCAAGTGATTCAAAGATTAGAAAAAGAGAAGGATGAGAGTCTGCAGTGGATCAAAAATGTGGAAGACATCCTCCTAACATTAAAGAATTAACAGGTACTCTTCAAATTTGGTGGGGAAAAAAAAATTAATTAAAAAAACAACAACATTTAAGTCTTTTCAATTTTAAGTGATTAATCATGATTAATCAAAATTTTATGATGTGATTAATCTGATAAAACAATTTAATTCATTGACAGCTCTAGTTTAAAAGTAACATTTTTTAAGACAAATAACATTTTAAAACACTAATTATGCAAGTTCCTTTAGAATGAAACAAAATTATTAATTTTTTTAATTAAAATAAAATATTTTCAAAATAAAACGTTTTCAAATGTATAATTTAAACAAATCAACTCAAAATAAGTACAGTATCTTTTTTTTTTTTTTTTTTACGATTAGGCTGATTTTGTATTTGTGGAGTGTAATAAATGAAATTGTAATTGAATTTTGATTAATTGCACGGCCCTACTGACTGATACCGATCCCAAATACCGATACCACTGGTACTTTTGATACATAATCCCACCCCCACCCCAAAAATAAATAAATAAAACAACAGTTCTGGTCTCGGATAGTTTTAAAGCTTCAACTCTGCTTCCACTGTGTTCCATGCTGTGCTGTTCACAAGAGTATTAAAAAAACAAAAAAACAAAAACAAACAAACAGCATATCACCGTGTTCCACACATTTCGTAACATTTTTGTGTGTATGTATGACTTACAGCACAGAGCCTTTTGCAGCCGGCGGATCTTCATGGCGGTGCGGTACGCAGAGAATCTCACGTTGTTCAAGTCCGCTATAGAAAAATTGCCAAAACATAAATAAATAAATTCAAATAACATTTATTGACAAAAGCTGAATTTTACCGTGTGAATCATTGTGAAATGAGATGGACTGTATAACTAGGGTGCTGTTGTTGAGACCAGGTGAAAAGTGGGTGCTAATTAACGCCCTTGGATGTGGGCAAGGAGAGCCGCAGTCGCTCATGTGACGGAACTTGCAATCTGACTATCAATCTGAAGAAAGAGGCATCAAATGAGCATTTGTGTTTCCTACCTAGCGACTGGTACAACTCCGTCATCTTGGGATGGTCCCAGCAGGTCGTTTGTGTCTGGTGGCTGAAAACAACACAAGACCACGTCACCACAACGTCTGTCACGTCAAAATTCCGTCCTCACGCTCCCATCTTCCTCTTCCTAATGTTGCGTGCACTCATGGCCAACAACGAGGCACGCTAAAGCAGCCACGCTATGGCCTACTTTAAGGTAAGATGTGTTTTCGTAACGTGAACGATTCACTTTACATCAGTGGTGTCCAAACTACGGCCCGGGGGCCATTTGCGGCCCGCCGTTCATTTTTCAGTGGTCCGCGACATATGCTAAAAATGGCGTTTGACTCAGTTCAAAAAAAAAAAAAATGTTTGGAGATGGTCAAAGTAAGAAGGGAGGGTGTCGAAAAACAGGTGTCATTAAAGGTTATTTTATGAAAACAATAGTTTTAGTTTTTTTATTGTTACCAAAATAAAATAAAAATGCTTTTTTTAAAAATGAGAACTAACTGAAACTACATTTTATGATTACAAAATTAACTAAAACTAATTAGAATTATAGCAAACGTTTGTTTTAGTCTTTGGTAATTAATTTAATGCATGAGCCTTTGGGGATTTTAAATGTGATTTTTAGTACATTTATTTTGATATAAAGCGGAATTATGACGTTTGAAAGTATGTCACACAAAAGTGACGTCATCTAGCAGCAGCCAATAGAAAAGCACCAAAAGATGACCTGGTGATTTTTAAATATTGCGCACAAGTAATACACTTAAAAAAAAATAAAAAAAATAAAAACTAATACTAATACTGAAACTAACAAACTAAACTAAAACTAAGCATTTTTAAAAGAACTAAACTAATAAAAACTAACAGAACCACCCTGAAAACTAATAAAAACTAAATAAAACGAAAAATCCCCAAACTATAATAACCCTACTGCCATATTACAAATAATTTGGTTTATATACTGTAGCATTTTTCTAAATATGCAAAAGCACAAATAAATTATTTGTACAATTTTTAGGACGAAAGACAATTTCTCTTCGTAACATTATGTGGCCCTTGCGTCCTTCTGATTTTCTATATGTGGCCCTCAAATGAAAAAGTTTGGACACCCCTGCTTTACGTGGTCTTTAACGACCTCCGAAGCAAAGTCACAGCTGATGTAGCAAAAAAAAGAAAGAAATGCAAACCTATCCAAAGTAAGAAAGAAAAGGTGCAGGTGTGGAAATTAGCTAACACCAACAGAAACCCGCCACACTGCTGCTCCGCTTCCTCCTCGTTTATTACCCCATTCCGAATAAAATAGAGCCTAATAAATAAGCATACTGCAGCGCGCAAGCTGCTTCTATTGCCGCTCATAACGACGGAGGCGCGCGGTCGCCCCGCGACACAACAGAGCGGGCCGGCGTTTCTATCGACGATGAGGGCGCCGTGCTCGTGGGTAAATCAGCGGCTCATGAATGCCGTAATGAGAATGGCGGCGCTGTCGGTGCGTGCTCACAATCTTTGACACATATGCTGCTAAGATGGCGGAGTTTAGATAAAACAGCAGGAAGTGTGCGTGCGTGGGGACGGGACAAATTTGAAGGTTAGCAAGCTCAGTTGTGCAAAAAGTTAAGAGTCAAACGAGACTATTTTTTTCACAACATGAGCAACTAGAGAAATTTATGCAATTTATGTAGAAATTGCACATGCATGCTGAAGAGTTATAAACTATAAGTTAAAGTGTAAATTTCAAGAAAATTGTAAGA
This sequence comes from Festucalex cinctus, assembly GCF_051991245.1. Lineage (NCBI taxonomy): Eukaryota > Metazoa > Chordata > Actinopteri > Syngnathiformes > Syngnathidae > Festucalex > Festucalex cinctus. The sequence goes on from NC_135431.1 coordinate 9,207,832, forward strand.
CAAATAAAAATAAAAAAAATTAATTTATGGGGAAAAGAGATATTAAAATAATCAATTCATGGCTTTATGAACCGAAAAGGAAAATCAATTCGATATCGATTTTTTGGCTTTTTTTTTTTTTTAAACCTAGCCCCAGTTTAACTCATTTGCTCCCAATGACGTGTAAATACGTTTTTTAATGTTTTAGGTGTCCCAAAGACGTATTTATACGTTTTTGTTTGTTTGTTTTGTTTTAATGCTAGAGCATACAGAAGGGTTTGTTACAGCCACTCAACTGCAGAAATGGTAGTTATTACACAAACGGCCAGCAGGTGGCAGCAGAGCAAAGGAGATCAACCAGGGCCATCTAGAAAAAAAGCTCAATTACTTACAATTTTAAATAGATTTGTGAAAACTGATGAAACTTAGCTCTCTTCTAATGCTAAATGCTGCAAAACGGAAACAGATAGAAATATACTTTTTTTCCTGATGAAAATCTTTCTTTTGGTAGGTTCCATGTTTTTATAGCAATAGAACACAATATTCTGTGGGTGTTGCAAAATCAGTCAAAATCCAGAGTGAAAGAGTTAAAGAATGTGGGGCACAACTATTGCATATCCTCGGCAAAAAGGGGTTCAGTATGTAATTTTCTATGGTAAAAAACAAACAAACAAAAATAACAAAAGGAACACAATGAGTGTTGTTTCTGCTGTGTTTTTAAGTTGAAATGAAAATGTCACGCCGGCAAGTGGTCCCGAAAGGGTCCTTTTGTTGCTGCGTCAGGACCAGCGAGTCCACGCGACGGGACCGAAAGAGCCACTCGGGATGCTGACATTTTGTCTCCAGAGCCATTATTAAATGCCATCTCTCGGTAAGCATCAACAAATCAAATGAGGTCATTGGAGGGGAACGCACAGACAGGTAGATAAAAATGTACGTGTCATGGGACGTTTTCTTTTTATGTAAGCGCCAGGAATATGATAAAACACTTTTTTTGGACATTATACGCACATCTATTTGCAGATACTTTGATGATTTGCAGACTGTGACACCAACTACTACTTTCCGATTACAGTTGTTGTGGCATCTTAGGGTTACATTGCATCACAAAACCTGATTTTTTTCAGTGATTAGTGGAAGCTTGAATTCTACGTGAATTAGTGGCGAGCAAACAGCGACTAAGTGAGAGTTCACAAATTGTTTTCACTGGTAAACTAGTTTTGATTGGCTAAAATTTATTTTAATATTTTGCCACTGGTCTATAAATCACTGAATGTTTGGGGTCCTCAATACATGAAATAAAAGCTAATTGAATATAAACCAGCTAAGGCTCTGAGGTCAATTAGGATTTGAAACAAACATGGTGAATCGCTATTAAGCTGTTATGCTGCACGCAAATGAAAGTGAAGTCAGCAGTAATGGAAAAATGTTACTAGTAAGACACTCATTCTACTAGTTCATAGAGCTCAGACTTTAGAAATTCAGCTGTATTCAATTTCAATTGTTTCGGTCCATGAATTTGAACGCGGCTGCTTCCTGACATCACATCCTCCGTCTCTTTGTGGCCAAACTGGTTGAGGGACTGCCAGCCCTCGACAGCAGGCACCAAAATGATTTTGGATGGACGAGTTGAATCCCCCCCGTCCTCCTTCAATATGGTGCTTGGATCAACCTCGCGGCAGGAGGTGGACAAGTCGCCGTTTTTAATCAGCCGCCCTTTTGTCAGCGCAGAGAGAAAAAGCGGCAAAATATGAAAGCAGAAGGGGGAAGAGTGTCCCAAAAGATGTCACCGCCATTCGAAAGCCTGCGCGAGGAGATTCTCAATCGGCCTTTTATGCACTACTATTCGGTCGTCTCGTGAATGCAATAACGGGGATCTTTGATGAAGTAGAGGATGTGGATTTACAAAAAAAAAAATATGATGTTATATTGAAGCTCTGGATGATAATCTCGGCTTCTAAAAAGGAGCTACTAGAGCTGTGCGACTCAAACTTTTTTTTATACCAAATACCGCCATTATGGCCAACTTATAATACAAAAGCAAAGTAAGTTGTCATTAAAAACGAGACATTGCCTAAGTCTTTTTTTTTTTTTTTTTTGCAAAAATTATTATTTTTGCCCAAATCACTATTTTAAGAAGGTGTCGATGTTGAATATGACTGAAAAAGTAGACAGTTTGAATTTAAATTGTGTTTAAATAATGAAGGCAAAACTTGGACACAATCACAAGAAGGAGTCATGCCATATCACCAATGACAAAACTCCTGGGCACTTGCCAATTTTGGACAACTTTGTGATGCACTTTTTCACACAATGTTACGCAGGGTGGCCACTTATGTCCAACTGTGTCACACACTCAAGATGGATGTGCGGCGTATCCCTCACAATAAAAATCCTTTAACTCATTTGCTCCCAAAAACGTATAAATACGTTCTATTTTAAATATTACCATGTTCCCAAAGACGTATTTATGCGTTTTTTAATGCTAGAGCATACAGAAGGCTTTGATGCTGACCTGAAGAGAATGCTTGAAGCCATGGTCGTTATTACAAAAACAGCCAGCAGGTGGCAGCAGAGTATAAGAGATCAACCAAGGCCATGTTGCAACAATCTCTTTTCCCCACCGTTTTAAACAGATTTGTGTGTGTGAATTTACGTTCCAGTTGCATTCATGTGCATTCCTACTCATGTGATGTATACGTGCGCTTTGTGCCCGTGTTCCCTTGATTTGTTTACGAGAGTGGGCGGCTGCAGGTTCAGCGGTCGGCCACATCTGGGATCAAATGCTGTTGGCTTTTATCTTCCAACAGCAAACCGCATTCCAATAATAACAAACCCACCAGGCCATCAAACCCTCGCGGGTCCAAACAGTGCTGGTGTCTCGGGTTCAAACGGTTATTATTGATCTTTCCATTTGGAACCTCATGAAAGTAAAGATATAAAAGTCTGTGACACATTGAATTTAAAATACCCTTTTGGAACACTTCAAGTAATGTTTGTAAAAATTAAAGCGATACCTCACTTATTTAGCCCATAATAGCAATAAAAAGTTCATATTTTGTCTATAATAAATTTGACATATTCATTATTTTTCATGTACAATTAGTACCTTTAAAAACACATTTTGCAACTTGCTGTCGACTGAAAATGACATCACAAGGGCTCAGGTAACCAATCACAGCTCACCTGTTTTCTAGGTTTGGTCATGTGACATTCATAAGCTGAGCTGTGATTGGTTACCTGAGCCCTTGTGATGTCATTTTTAGTCGACAGCAAGTTGCAAAATGTGTTTTTAAAGGTACTAATTGTACATGAAAACTAATAAAAAAATATCAAATTTATTATAGGCAAAATATTCATGTCTGACTGCCAAAAATGGCTAAATAAGTAAAGTATCCCTTTAATCAATGTAGTAGAATCCATGTCATTAAATTGTATGACAATTTACAACAAATTTTCATATATAACAGCCGAAATACTGTAAATAGTGACAGGCAGAAAAATGAAATGCCCTTCACTTGATGGCAGAAGGTACAGTCATAACAGTGAATAAATTAATACGAGATTTACTATTCACACAGGCTGACTATAAAAATCAATCTACAAAAAAAGTCACACGTCAAATTTAAGCTCTTGATGAGGTCTTTGCAGATCACTGATTAGTTTGTCAATAAACACTTGAACGATGAACATTATTAGCAATAAACAATTTTAACGAGTGACATTTCACATGTGAGCAAATTCTGGAGTGAAACAAATAAATCAGTCTATCTTGGGCAGTCAGCATTTCACACAAACACGTCGCCGGGTGATTTGTGGCTAATGAGGCGACCTGAAAAAGTAGCTGCACATGTTTCACCTGATTTAGCAAAAAACAAAACAAAAAGTGATTGTGAAGCAAGCTTAAATAGTCACCATTAAAGCGGCAACAGATGCGTTTGCCACTGTCAACCAGGTGTTATCTATTCACCAGGTAGACAAATCAGCAGAAAGACGATTGTTTTGGGGGACTGAACTGATGACGGTAGCTGAATATGACAAGTCGCTGGCGCTCTTTGTTATAATGACTGCGCAAAAGAAAAAATTTCAATGATACTGAGCTATTTTTGAAGTCACTTTTGTTTTCTATCTGTTTTGCAATGCAAATCTGCAGCTCAGAAACCGCAAGCTAAATTAAACACCTTCATTTGGTTTAAAAAGGATTAAATGAAGATGTAGGAATGTGGGGAAAAAACAAAAACAATGTATCCCACTAGTCATTAGGGATGTAACGATAAGGGCAATATTGTGATATTAAAACTGCCACAATATCGTCGTCGTCATGTTCACAATATTTAAAAGGAACACATTTGTTAAAAAAAGTCAGGTTGATTTCCATTTGTACGGTTTTAGCACCCTCTAGTGGCTAGTTTATTAGTGCAATTTAATTTTCATTAGGGATGTTTTGGCCTTCTATGTTTAAAATCCATGCTAATTGTCAGATGAAGGGGAATCTAACTTGCTTGAGAAGCGATAAATGTGTGCTTGCATGACCAAATAAGTGCCTCAATATTGTTATTAGAGAATGTAGGTGGTTTATATGCATTGCTGTTATGAACAAAAGCACAATATTGTGCTTTTTTTTTAGTATGAGCTCTTTTTTTTCCAATATTGTGCTTTTTTTAAATATCCCCCCCCCCCCCCCCCCCCCACACACACACACACACACACACAATATCATGATATCATATTGGGACCTTCATATTGTGATATCGTATCGTGATGTTTGGATATTGTTACATCCCTACCCTACCCTTATTTATTGATTGATTGAATTTTTTATTCTTTATTTTATTTTTCTTCTTCTTATTATTATTATTATTATTATTATTATTATTATTATTAATAATAATTCAATCTCTGGTGTAATAACCTTATTTATTGGTTGATTGAATTTTTATTTTTCATTTTATTATTATTATTATGATTATTATTACTATTATTATTATTATTATTATTAATTCAATCTCTGGTGTAATAACCTTATTTATTGATTGATTGAATTATTTTCTATTTTATTATCTGTTCTCATTGCTGCTGGACATGTAAATTTCCCAGAGGGAGCCATCCCAAAGGGATCAATAAAGTCTAAATCTAAGTCTAAGTCTAAGTCTAAGTCTAAGTCTAAGTCATACAGTATACTGGATATTGTCATCAATGGCAATATGTATGTGATTGAAATAAAATCAGAAAACAGAATTGTCTAGTCCAAATGGCTTAACTTGCCCCAGTCTGCTCTACTGTAAATCAGTGCAATTTCCTGAAACAAAAACAAAAAAAAGAATGTAGGTTGTAAATGTAGGTCAGTGCTTCTGATGGGCTTCGCTGCATCTGACCACCAACCACTGAGCAGAGCAACTATTTTAAGAACGACGTCACACATTTTTCTGGACACTTACTTGATATAATATGGAACTTTATTTTGAGAAACCGCCCGTTGCCAGGGGAGCTGCACAGAAGCTACGGACAGAAAGAAAGATCACACTGAGAGACTCCAGTCAAAAATACAAACACTGTTTTAACAGACACCATTACCCAGCAGGATAATAAGTATAAGTTTGACCTGAAAAACTTGTGCGAGGAACAACGCCGCCATGCATGAAATAGAGTGGAAGCGGGGAGGAAATGAAAAAAAAAAAAAGGAGTGTATGAAATATGGGTGGCGGACCCGTATAACCGAGGCGACTAATGCACGCAGAAACGTCTCAAATATCCGAAGCTGCATTAAGACCATTAGCAGTGAAACGTGCGCTTGGCTGATTCCCACGATCCCTCCTCCGTCAAAGGCGTCGGCGAGCACACGGAAGGATGAAAAGACATAAAAAAAAGAGATTGGGAGATAAGAGCAGGGCTTTATTGATCCCGGAGGGAAAATTATGCTACCAGTGTAATGAGTGCCAGTGTGCGATGATAGACGCGATAGTGTCGTCTTGCCGAGGAGATGCCGGACAAAAACTCAAGGACATAAAAATATGCATTAGAAAATGGAATTTGTTGTTGTATTTCTCTTTTTGACGTATACCCTTAAAATAACGTTGGACCTATACCGTATTAAAAACAAAGCCAAAAAACATATGCGATTTAATTTTGTGACAGATATTTCATTATGTAATTTTCTTGTGAAAAGAGATTATTTTTCTCTACATAAATTAAAGTAATAAAATAAAAAGCATGCACTTCTCTATGAAATACAAAAAATAAAAAATAATTTGGTTATCTTTGTTTTTAACTCATTTGCTCCCAAAGACGTATTTATACGGTTTTATGTTTTCTTATGCTATAGAGCATACAGAAGGCTTTGATGCAGCCTCTGAACTGAAGCGAATGCTTGAAGCAATGGTAGTTATTACAAAAACGGCCAGCAGAGTATAAGATCAACCAGGGCCATGTTTCAAAAGGCTCGTTTGTGAATAATGATGAAACTTGGCTATATTCTAATGCTAATTGCTGAAAAACAGAAACAGATAGAAACATACTTTTTTTTCCCCCGATGAAAGAAGAGATTCTAATCTTTCTTTTGGTAGGTTCCATGTTTTTATAGCAATAGAACACAATATTCTGTGGGCCTTGCAAAATTAGTCAAAATCCAGGAAAACAGCTTGGCTGCGAGTGAATGAGTTAAGACTTTTTCCGCAAAAAAATATTTACATTTAAGATGCGTTGCAACTCTTTAGCCAATGGCTAAAATGGCGCTGCATTTTCATCAGTTACATTTAGCAACCCCAGTGTACTTATAGACTACACCAATAGTCTTTAAATGATCTTTTACATGATGGCAGTGTTATCGGGAAATGCTCCCAAAAGTCTAAGAGGAAAATTAGTGGAAATATAAAGATGCAAAACATGATAGGTGAACTCAAAGTGTGCAATGCTACTCACTGGATAAGAAATGCTGAGAGGAGGGGCCAAAGTCTCGGTGGGCGTCCTGGAGGAGCTTCAATCTGTCCTCCACTGCCACCTGCAAAAAGAGGTGTAGATTTTTTTTCACAGAAATGTTAATTTCACATGTTGAGTTGTGTACAGTCGACACCCCACTCGCAAAAGCATTATTGGAATGCATTGTTGGGGGGGGGGGGGGGGGGGGGGGGGGTGATCAAACCCAAACAATTATTTAAAAAAAAAAAAAAAAAAACGCTAATAAACATTCATGTAATGTAAAAAAAAAATTATAATAATCTTGAAAAAAATAAATAAATATTAAAAAAAAAAGAAAAAAAAATCCCTTGCTAACTTGCTAACACATAATGGAATACACCATCGACGTGCTAATAATTAGCATTGATAGCTGCGATAGCTGTTATGACCCTTTGGGCAACAGATATTTGAACACAAATGGTGAAGCAACACATGTAGACAGGCATATATTCTTCATCCTCTCCGAAAACGACTAATATGAACATTTTTGGAATGAATCCATCCATCCATCCATTTTCTTGACCGCTTATTCCTCACAAGGGTCGCGGGGGCTGCTGGCGCCTATCTCAGCTGGCTCTGGGCAGTAGGCGGGGGACACCCTGGACTGGTTGCCAACCAATCGCAGGGCACACAGAGACGAACAACCATCCACACTCACACCTAGGGACAATTCGGAGCGCCCAGTTAACCTGCCATGCATGTCTTTGGAATGTGGGAGGAGACCGGAGTACCCGGAGAAGACCCACGCGGGCACGGGGAGAACATGCAAACTCCACCCAGGAAGGTCCGAGCCTGGACTCGAACCGGAGGGAATGAATCCCTCACAATAAAAGTTCACTGTGTTCTTGTTAACTCATTCACCCCCAACCATTTTCACTGAAGCAATCCCTTTACTGGATTTTGACTGTTTTTGCAAGGCCCACAGAGTATTGTGTTCCATTGCTATAAAACATGGAATCTACCAAAAAAAAAATAGCATCTCATCTTTTATTAAAAAAATTATTAATTAAATTTCCATCTGTTTCAGTTTTGCAGCAATTAGCAGTAGAATATAGCTAAGTGTCATTAGAAATCTGTTTAAAACAGTGGGGAAAAGAGTTTTTTTGCCAGATGGCCCTGTTTGATCTCTTATACTCTGCTGCCACCTGCTGACTGATTTTGTAATAACTACCATTGCTTCAAGCGTTTTCTTCAGTTCAGAGGCTGCATCAAAGCCTTCTGAATGCTCTAGCCTTAAAAAAACAAAACAAAAAAAAAAAACAAAAAAAAAAACAACGTATAAATACGTCTTTGGGAGCAAATGAGTTAATATGTGTTGACTGCAATTAAACACTTGTATGCATAACTCTATTGATTTTTAATCACACTGATGCAAGATGGCCACAGTAGCCAAGGTCAAATCGGTACATGCTGAAATGCATTGATAGTACAGTGGAAGCTTTTTGCATGCCCTAGTTATCGTATTATTCGGTTTTCACCAATTTTTTTCTTGATGCGTATGACTGGTATGTATGAAAACACCCTGCGATTACACACAAGCAGAACTGTGTTCTTGGAATAAAGGTGAAACAATGGATGAGTAAACAAAGACGAGACAAGTATAAATAAAATGCTTCAGAAGTAACAAAGCATGACGCAAAAAAAAAAAAAAAGAGTCTGTGCTGTACCTGCAGCAGCTTCCACCTCATGTTGAGCTGATCCAGCTGCCTGGAGGCGGTGGAGGACAGCTGGATGTCCAGTGGAGTCAGCTCTGCAGAAAGCTCATTTACTATCTGGACATCCTGACGCAGCGGGCTGATCTCTTCTCGGAATACCTAAAAAAAAAGATTGGAAATGCTGTACTGTAACTCAGGGGTGTCCAAACTTTTTCATTTGAGGGCCACATACAGAAAATCAGAAGGACGCAAGGGCCACATAATGTTATGAAGAGAAATTGTGTTTAGTCCTAAAAATTGTACAAATAATTTATTTGGGCTTTTGCATATTTAGAAAAATGCTACAGTATATAAACCAATTTATTTGTAATATGGCAGTAGGGTTATTATAGTTTTGGAATTTTTCATTTTAGTTAGTTTTTAGTTTTCAAGGTGGTTCTGTTAGATTTTATTAGTTTAATTTTTTTTTTTTAAATGCTTAGTTTTAGTTTAGTTTGTTAGTTTCAGTATTAATATTATTATTATTATTATTATTTTTTAAATGTGTATTATTAATATTTAAAAAACACCATGGGAGCAACATCCTCTGAAGGTGCTTTTCTATTGGCTGCTGCTAGATGACGTCACTTCTGTGTGACATACTTTCAAACGTCATTATTCCGGTTTATATCAAAATAGATCTACTAAAAATCACATTTAAAATCATCCCCAAAGGTTCATGCATTAAATTAATTACCAAAGACTAACATGAAGGACATGTTTGCTATAATTATAGTTAGTTTTAGTTAGTTTTGTAAACATAAAATGTAGTTTCAGTTAGTTTTCATTTTTTAAAAAGCATTCGTGTTTTTATTTTATTTTGGTAACAAAATTGTTTTTTGAATTTGTGTTTTTTCGTTAGTTATAGTTAACTAAAATAACCTTTAACTCATTTGCTCCCAATAACGTGTAAATACGTTTTTTTGTTTTAAGTGTCCCAAAGACGTATTTATACGTTTTTTTGTTGTTTTTTTTATGCTAAAGCATACAGAAGGCTTTGATGCAGCCTCTCAACTGTAAAAAAAAAAGGTTGCAGAAATGGTAGTTATTACACAAACGGCCAGCAGGTTGCAGCAGAGCAAAGGAGATCAACCAGGGCCATGTAGAAAAAAACCTGAATCACAATTTTAAATAGATTTGTGAAAACTGATGAAACTTAGCTCTCTTCTAATGCTAATTGCTGCATAACGGAAACGGATAGAAGCATACTTTTTTTCCTGATGAAAGAAGAGACTTTAATCTTTCTTTTGATAGGTTCAATGCTTTTATAGCAATAGAACACAATTTTCTGTGGGCCTTGCAAAATCAGTCAAAATCCAGTAAAACAGCCGGGAGCGAACGGGACTGCTTCTGTGAAAATGGCTGGGAATGAATGAGTTAATAGCACCCGTGTTTTTCGACACACTCTCTTCTTACTTTGACCATCTCCCAAAATTTTTTTTTACATTTTATTTGAACTGAGTCAAATGCCATTTTTAGCATATGTCGCGGGCCACTGAAAAATGGACGGCAGGCCGCAAATGGCCCCCGGGCCGTAGTTTGGACACCCCTGCTGTAACTGGATGGAAACCTACAGTGAGCATGTGCGCTCAAAGAACGCTAAACTCATAGCACCATGCTTACCACGGTCTTGTCGATGTGGTCCTGCAGAGAGTCGATCAGCAGGTCGCCGACAGGCTGCCAGCCGGATTTGGCGTCCTCGGCCCGAGTCAGCCGCAGGTCCAGCTGGTCCATGGAGCTCTGGAGCTCCTGCAATCGCTCGAGGGCTTGCTCCACCTGATTCTGCCAGCCTCCCGCGTGGTCCCCCAGACGCTCCCAGCGCTCCCTCACGTCGCCCGTCTGCTTGCGGATGGCCCGAGCAAGGCCGCGGGCCTTCTGCTCCGGGCTGAGCTCTGGAAGAAATCATGCAAAACGGAAGAAAAGGCAGCATTACTTTGTGGTTTTTGCTTCTATACCCCTGAAATTACGTGCAGCAGTTCTGGTAGATGTGAGTTTGGGGTAAAAGTTGGATAAAAGTTGTTGAATTTCCATATTTTCTTCAATTCCCATCACAAGAGTACAGTTAGAACAGCTGACAGCTCCAAAAATCAATCATCCCAACACTATTCATCCAAAAACTCTCTAACAAAATCAACCACCCGCCAGCCACTGATTTGTTTGTCCATCGATCTATTTTTCTTTCCAATCATACATTTATACGTCCAACCCATAATTGATCGACCCAATGGCAACCCACCTCAGGCCATCCATCCATCCATCCATCCATCCATCCATCCATCCATCCATCCATCATTCCATTCAAGGATCCATTCATCCGTGAATCCAAAATTAAAAAACAACAACAAAGAGCCAGTCGCCAACCGGTCCTGTTGAAAATCTGAGGGTATTATACTCAACAAAAATGACATCTCTACATCTCTGAATCTTTTAGAGAACATGCGAGAAATGACATTTCATTTAAAAAAAAAGGTCAACTTTCAAGGTCAACTAAAACAAAAGGTCAAAGGTTACTAATGTGTCCAGCAATCCACTAAACGATCGCAGATTTGTCATCTAGTAGTTCATGACCTAGTGATGACCCAATAGTTCCTGAGATATAAAGGGTTCAAAGGAAGTCGGCCACGCCCCTTTTGGCCAAAAATGTCCAAATTTGGTGGGCCGTATCTCCCAAACCCCTGCTCCGATTGACCTAAAATTTTAGATTTAATGTTGTGCCATCACTATCAACAAGTACACCGAGTTTCATTGAAATAAAAATCTGCTTGGTTGAAATTTTGTGGTAGGCTATTTAGTTAACGCTTTTTTTTTTTTCAACTCATTCACTCCCAGCCATTTTCACAGAAGCAGTCCCGTTCGCTCCCGACTATTTTTTTTGGATTTTGACTGATTTTGCAAGGCCCACAAAATATTGTGTTGTATTGCTATAAAAGCATAGAACCTTATCAAAAGAAAGATTAACGTCTCTTCTTTCATCAGAAAAAAAAGTATGTTTCAATCTGTTTCCGTTTTGCAGCAATTAGCATTAGAAATTTTTAAAAATTTAAAATTCATAGTAATTGAGCTTTTTTTTCTAGATGGCCCTGGTTGATCTCCTTTGCTCTGCTGCCACCTACTGGCCGTTTGTGTAATAACTACCATTTCTGCAACTGTTCTTTGCAGTTGAAAGGCTGCATCAAAGCCTTCTGTACGCTCTAGCATAAAAAAAAAAAAAAAACACGTATAAATACGTCTTTGGGACACTTAGAACATTAAAAAAAAACGTTATTGGGAGTAAATGAGTTAAGAACAGGCCAGGTGGTACCTGGTGCCCATGTTTCTTTGCAATAAAGACGGACATCCGTTCCAGGAAAGTTGAAAAAAAATTGAACAAACTAATTCCCTTATGAGATGGGGTTTCATAGATCAGACAATTTCTATTAGTGAAGGTGGGGTACTGAATAAAAATGTCAGGATCTGCTTCGCGGTTAAGTCAATTTTGCGGGCAGGGACGTGAAATTAGAATATGTGAGAGGTAGACATGGCAAAAGGATGAAAAAAGATGACAGAGCTGTTCTCAAGTGGAACCCTGAGATGTCAACATGGGCCAAAAGCTGCATCTCTTTCTTCACTTTTGGGTGAAGTTATACCTTTTTATTTCCTCATAGATCCAATGTCAATCTAAAGATTTGTTTTGCTTTCTCACATACATTAACACAAACAATTAGAGGATGCTTAATGGATGAACAATGTGATTGTCTCCAACCGTTTTCCCGAGCTTGAATCCGCTCTCCAGGGTGGTGATTGAATTAGCATCTTTTGTACGCGCCTCTTTAGTCATGCAGACAACAATCAAAAGTTAATCAATGTCACAGACGAAGCCTAGTAAGAGTTGAGGGAACGTACGCAATTAAGTGCATATCACGGTGTCACATCCCGACTACTTTTATTAAACACCAAGCATACTCTGATCTAAATTAATCTTTTTATCTATTTATAAAGCCAGACGATACTTTGATAGCGGTGGCAGCGATCACAGTGATGTCTGCTCTGAAGTCGAGCCACGCCCCCATCTCGCCCTCATCGCACTTTAATTATTAAAGAGGATCGTTTGAAGGCAAATGCGATGACTCGACAAAATCCGAGTAATTAAAGAGTGGTAGCTTAACGAGTTGATGCATTTTTAATTTTAGGGTGGGGCCTAACGCAGACATATTACCATCAGTGGATCGTCTTTCCCAGTAAACCATAACTACAAAGTGGATTTTTCACAGGTGCATTCTCGGGACGTAACGATATCCAAACATCATGATACGATATCATCACGATATGAAGCTCACGATACGATAATTATCACGATATTGTGGGGAGGCCGGCGATATTTAAAAAAGGTCACAATATTGTAAAAAGAATGAGGTCGCACTAAAAAAACAAAAAAAAGCACAATATTGTTCTTTTGTACATTACATCAATGTGTCATTATTATTGTTATATTGAATTATATTACGTTCCCCATTTTCTGACAATTAATGTAGATTTAAAACATAGAAGGGCCACAACATCCCTAATGAAAATTAAATTGCACTAAAAAAAACTAGCCACCAGAGGGTGCTAGAACTGCACGAATGCAAATAAACCTGACTTTTTTTTTTTTTTTTTTTTTACAGATTTGTTGCATTTAAATATCGTGAACATGACGACGACGATATTGTGGCGGTTTTAATATCACGATATCACGATATTGCTATTATCGTTACATCCCTAGCGCCTTCCCTAGTACCAACCTGTCTTGGGCTGCAGGTTCTTGCGCGGTTCTCCCGGACCTTCAATGGGCTGCTCAGCCAGAAACATGCGAGCTTGCTCCAAGGTGCTGATCACCAGCTGCTCGCGTTCTCTCAGTTCCGACTGCAGCATCTACAAAAGAGGAACACATTTAACGGCGTTAAAGGATTTCCATCAAAAACGACTAATCACTGTTGTTTTTATGAGTCTAATGAAAGCAGGTGAGTGGAGGAGTTTAATGAGGCGCTATAAAAAGACGATGTTGCCCTGCTATATTGTGGTTAATTATTCGCGCCACTGCTCCATCACAGATTTTTAAGCAATCATTGTTTTATGGGCTTTTACAGTATACAGGCAACTACAAATTTTTTGTTGTGTGCCTTTGGTGTAGTACCACTACATGCCGGGCAGCACTGAGGTCTATTGGGGAAAATAGCAGCATAATTTACAACAAGAAAATGCAAAGCAGCTCTCCAAAACGCAGACTAACTTTACAACTTTACACCAGGCTAAGCCCCACCTTTTAAAGCCACACACATGCAAAGTCACAGATCATGCTGTGTAGACAGTGAGAATGGCGAGTTGGCAACCACAAGTGGAAAAAAAAAAACATTAACACCTGCAATCTTTATCAGATTAGGGGAATAATCGATTGGATAATCGCTATTAAAATCCATTCTAAAAAATATTTGACCGAGCACTGACATTATGAGTTATCAGTCCAAATTCTTGTCGATCAAGATTTTTATTTTTTTTAATATGTATATATATTTTTATTCGATTTTGCAATGTATTCAGCATTAAAAACTGCCAGAACAAAGCCATCAAACTCCCAAAGTTTCGGCACCAGTTGTAAAGTTCTGATGGGACTTTGACCAGTTCTTTTATCTTGAATGCTCGCTTTACTAATTATAACAACCAGGAGACTGCATATTCTCAGGTGAACTATTTACTGGATACCAGCAAGATCGAGTACACAGCTGTGGAACCTTTTCTGCTGAATGCGGAAGAAGGTGTAATCTATTCAAAATGGTCTCAACTCTTATTCTGTCTTGGCCACCCATTTACATGGAGGGCGGTTCAGCCTAGCCCATGTGAAAATGTGTGACCTGATGGTCTGAACTGGTTTCAACTGGGTAAGTGTACCAGAATACAGATAGATAGGAAGGTGCCATGCCAGGAAAGGTCACAGCGACACAACTGACTAGCTTAAGTCACCTATCTAATCTAATAAGCCATACTTAAAATTAGGGATGTTCGATACCACTTTTTTTCAGATCGATACCGATACTCAGACCCTCAGTACTCACTGATACCTATACCAACTGCCGATACCAGTAGTACATTTTGACAAATAAAAAAAAAAAACACTAAAAGATATTTTGAAACAAATATATTTCCTTTAATTTTGACAAAAAAAACAGCATAGTCACTCTTCAATAGTCTTAACGCTCAAAATAAAACACAAAAAATGCTCTTTTAGTTTAAGATGCACAATTTTGAAGTATGTCCAAACCGGTGAAGTTTTGGTGAAAAACTGCTGCAAGCTAGCTAGCGCCAGCTACAGGCAAGGAGGACTCACTTAACGTCTTCCCCCTCTGCCATCGGTCGCTTGTACTCGTCTGCGTCACGAGTACTCGAGTACTTGAAAAAAGGCCGGTATCGGGCCGATACCGATACCTGGTATCGGTACTCGCCCATCCCTCCTTAAAATAATAATGATACTAATAAATCGCTTGAGGCCTTTATTAAAAAAAAATAGCTGGGTCAGAAAAGTTGCTAAAGTTAGCCACAATGTTGCAAAGTCGGCATAGCTTGTACCGCCCACATGTGCACGTCAAAATAAGAACTAACGTAAAACATAAAATTGTATTCAGATTTAATAAAGGGACAGTAAGTGTAACGCAGGTTTCGCTTTATCGCGGATTGCCACCTGTTGCAGGGTCTGTCTAAAACACAGAGGAGAAAGTTCGCCAAGGCAAGTTGAAACTCCAAAACGTGAGGCTGAATTTGCGAGCAGGACGGCTGATTAATGAGCTCCTTAACGCATTCCCCCTGCATATGTGACTCCTGTCTGCCGATCTGGCCGCCGCTCGTGAACTCGGCGTGAACCGCGGCCAGATTTCATCACATCACGGAAGAGGTGCTCGGAAATGAACTCGCGGGGGCTCGGCCAAGCGCGGCAGATGTTTACTTTTCTTGCGCTTGATGGTGATGACCAACAAACGCTTTCGACGGCTAATTAAGCTCCTGCCGCGCTGCAGTAGTTTTGACTCTGCCGATCCGTTGCTTGTTAAAAGGTACGGGGGGGTCGAAGCGGATATTTCCACGGGGGGTGGTGGTGTTATATTAGCCAAGTGATCTGGAGAAGAAAGTGAATCGTTTTCTGGCCGGGCAGTAGAAGCCCTGCAGGAGTGGTCATTAGAGAGTCGGCCAACAGATCACATATCAAACTCATCCCTTAGACCAGGCAAAGTCTGCTACAGTCTTTAATTTAGCCAGCCAAGCATTTACATGATCAAGAGTCCTGTAATTTGTCATATTCAATTATCAATTTTTTCCCTAAATTGGTTAATTAACTCATTTGCTCCCAAAAACGTATAAACACGTTTTATTTTAAATGTTTTTAGTGTCCCAAAGACGTATTTATACGTTTTTATGTTGTTTTTTTTAATTTTTTTTTTATGCTAGAGCATAAAGAAGGCTTCGATGCAGACTCTCAACTGCAGTGAACGGGTGGAAAATTGTAGTAATTACAAAAACGGCCAGGAGGCGGAACACAACCTGCGCTACCTTTAACGCCATCATGTGTCAAGCTAAAGGATCATCTGCGGTCAAAATTGTTAAGTGCGATTAATCTGCGTTAATACATGATTAACGCGATAATTTTTTATGATTAATTAATTAGTTAGCGCTTCAACTTTGACAGCCCTAGTCAAATATATAATTACAAATGACCTGATTACAAGAGTGCGAGAGCAAGAGCGCTAATAGCGTTAATGAGTTAAATTACTTCTCAAGTTAATTTAAGCAATTTAACTTGGTTAATGAGGATTAAAAATAGCAGATCACGTGGGACAGACCATTAGAATCCATTATAAAAAAAATAGGAACTTATTTTGATCATATTTGTAGATATTTCCGCCCGACAGGCCAGTCCCTACATTAACTCATTCACTCCCAACCATTTTCACTTAAGTGTTTTCCTGGATTTTGACTGATTTTTCAAGGCCCGCGAAATATTATGTTCTATTGCTATAAAAATATGGAACATACCAAAAGAGAGATTAGAGTCTCTTCTTTTATCAGGGAAAAATAGTATATTCCTATCAGTTTCCGCTGTGCAGCAATTAGCAATAGAACATAGCTAAGTTGCATCGTTTTTCTCAACTCTGCTTAGAACTGTGGGAAAACTGTGGGAGTTTTAACATGGCCTGGTTGATCTCTTATACTCTGCTGCCACTCAACCATTTTCTGCAGTAGAGAGACTGCATAAAAGCCTTCTCTATGCTCTGGCATAAAAAAACAACAAAAAAAAACGTATAAATACGTCTTTGGGACACTTAAAACATTTAAAATATGAAGTATTTATACGTTTTTGGGAGCTAATGAGTTAATCACAAACGTTTGGCCACCCCTGCTTTATGCACACAAGCATATGGCCTTCAACGATAACAATGATTGGACCAAAGGAGGGACACTCGCTTAACCTTTGCCGACTTGTGATTCTCACAGCCAGAGAGAAGCAGTGGGGGGGGGGGGGGGCTCTATATAACAGTATAATTATTCTCATTTTAATACACGCACGGCCCTGGGGGACTTCATTGCCTATCGGAGTGTGTGATTGCTTTACGAGGAGGCCGTGTAAGTGTGAGACGCTGCCAGGCAGCTTGATTAAATGGGACAACTTTATTTGGTTTACACCACTTTCAGAGTTTTAAAAAATAAGCTCACAAAAAAACAGTGGATTCTTTTTAACTGTAAAATTCTAATTAGAGTTCAGAATTCACACACAAAAAAAAATCAACACTCATAAGCCCCCCCCCCCCAAACATTATTTTTTGTAACTCTTTTACTGCCACGCGTTATCAACGAAAAACACCCACAGTGCCAAACGAGGGTAATATATGCAGTTTATAAGTTTAGCAAAGATTTACTTGAAATTAATTTATTTTGAAAATATTACAATTGTTTTTTTGTTTTGATTTAAGGCTAGTAATGTGTATAAAGTGTGTAAATTAAAAAAAAAAAAAAAAAAGTAGTGGTTAGGTATTTTGTTAGGGACCCTAACCACGTGCTGTGGCGTTTTAAAACCTCAAGTTTGGAAAATTTGGAAGATTGTAGTTTTTATATGTAAAACGGAACTACAAAATGACGGCATTTCCGGTAAAAATATATATAAAAATAAATAAATAATAAAATAAAATAAATAAATAAATAAATAAATAAATGATGATAACTTCCGGTTCAACAAATCCAACTTCCGGTTTAGAAGAGGATCACTTCCTGTTGCAAAAATTGGAATTGTAGTTTTTGAAAGTAAAAATTGGACTACAAAAATACGTCACTTCCTGTCCAAATAGTATAACTTCCGGTGTGAACAGAATATTGTGTGCTTTTACTACACATAGGGGGGTACCAAATGAAAAATTGCATTCCATTCTATTATTAGAAAAAAAAAAAGTATGTTTATTCCTTATTCTGTTCTTTAGTAATAATTTAAAAATAGGTCATTTGAGCGACATTGTGCGAAAACTGAAAAGGAGAAAACACGATTTTTGTGAAAAGAGACACTTTCTCCACAGCAGTGACTTTGACACGAACATTTTTTGTTTAGCGACACTCTGAGAGTTAGCTTTAATGTGACAAACTTTAATGTGATCATTCATGTCATCCTTGAAAACGTTCATCAGATTTCATCAGATTGCGTCACGTTTCATTGCAATTCCATACGCCGGCAGCCCATTGAAAAGAGAGACAATGCTGCCATCTGCTGGCCATAGTTAGTGGATGTTTTTGATTCCACAACCTATTGACCAGGCAGCGCTGCACTCAGACGTTGCACTTCCCATTGATTAAAAAAACAAAAAACAAAAACAAAAACAAAAAAACGTAGATGACATAATTTAATGTCTACTAATCGTTATTAAACGTTTTTGGCGGTCAAAGAGTTAATAAAAATAAGAAGAATAAACTATTGTATTATTTCTGAGGTGAATCAGGGTGCACATGCCTGCAGATCTTCCGTGTACACGTCTTTATGTTAACAAATATCGTCTTCTGTGAAAATAAGACGTGAAGACAAAAGCAAAGAATAGCTCAGCGGTAGTGTGGGAATTTAAATCCCCTCCACCTGTGTCAAAACGTGTCGTCTTTTGTTCCCATTTCCCGCGCAACACGTTCACTCAAGGCAGCCCAAGTTCACGGAGACTGCGAGCAAGTGAACAAATGTGGGCCTCGAGGGGGGGGGGGGACCGAACAAATGAAATGGCCAGGCCTGCTAATAAATGATTTTTGCTCCGTCGCCCTGATCCTCCGGCTCCCGGGCAGGAAGCGTAGTGGGCAGATAGCGAGCGAGATAAATAGAGGGCAACTTCCAAGACAGGCAGGAAGAGTGTGAAGAGGCCAAAGAGGTTTTTGGGAGGATAGGAAAAGAAATGAGGGGGAGATAAGGTGTTAAGGATGGCTCACTCGAAGATTCATTGGATTAGTTCGCTCCATTTCGGAACGGCCGCATTCCAGTGGTGCTATGTGGATATTACCGTAGATTGTTTTGTCCAATCAGATTTCAAATTCATTCTCAGAGTCAGAACGCTAACCCTGGATGACATTAGCATTGGTACATCTTCTGATTGGTTAGTCACAGCAAAACAGTTCAACTATGTCAGCTACTCCGGTTAGGATGATAAATAGAAGGTGGCAGTAAAGCACCAAATGTATTTGCTAACTGGCAAAAGAAAATAGAAGATGAAATGGACGAAGAAAAAGAAGAAACAGAAGAGCTGTCATGTCATGGCAACTAATGTGCGACTTGTGTCTCCACAGCAAGATCACTAGCTTAGCATTAGCCACAACAATTTCCAAGTTTTCTGTTTACATTTTCTGTCATGTTCAGATATGTTTGGAGTATGTTTAGAAAATGCGCGTGAATGAGTTTGAGCTCATTTTAACTCATTCAGTGCCATTGACGGCTATACACGTCAAAGTAGCATAACCTAAAAAGATTATTGTGTTGTTTAAATTTATACATTTGCACCTGTTTTACATTTTAAAATAACTAATTTCATATATTTTTTTCATCCAAAAAGAAATTACATAAATATAGTGTTTCAATTAATTTTATTTGTCTTAATATTTTTTGTTTTTTGTTTTTTATATTTAAAAATTTTCTTGTTTTGTACCAAAAAATAAAAAATATTGCCCTACTGCACACCGCATATGCTGCACTCCAACTTTCACGTTTTTGCTAACATAAATAAATATATATTATTATAAATTATGTTTGGTCCAAAACTTAATTATAGTGTTTCTATTTTTTTTTTAAATTTGGTCCTAATATTTTGAAACGCTTAAACATTTTCTTGTTTTGTGCCAAAACATAACGCTGGTCGTGATTTCATCTATTGCCAAAGTAATCATGATTATTATTATTTTTTCCCATAATCGAGCAGCCCTACGTCAAAGATCCATTTTTACTGGGCTTGCAGTGAATGGCCTTAGCCCCTGATGCTAGCTCGCTAGCTAGCTAGCTAGTTTAAGTGTGTTTAAAGCGGACTTAAAGTAGAGGGGTTAATGTTTTTACATGGTCTCTCTGGATTTATTTTCAATAACAAACTTAAATTTCACTAATGTAAAAAAAAAAAAAAAAAAGTATTAAATACATTTGGAGCCAACATGCTTTTCATTTCGCTGACAAATCCCATCTGGCCAGGAAAAGATAAGACACGGCTGGCTATGTTTAAGATAAAAGGCTGCTCTCCTTTTGAGCACTTATCACAATTGGACTCAGCATGTGTGCTTTAAGTACAAAGAAAAGTGACTTTTAGTGATGATGACCTTGGTCGACATTGTGCATTGTGGCCAACTGAGTGATTGAGGCTGCGTGATGTTTGCTCGTGTGGCCAAAGGTGCACGCAGCAAAGCCTTATCACCAAACGCCGACGGCCACTTCTATCTCGTCCCTGCTACGACACAATAAGCACAGCTGAACCCCTCGTTTTCCTTCAGGAGGGTCACAGTGAGCATCAAAATAGGAAGGGGGAAAAAATAGCTGAGCTGCATTGAAGAGCAACTTTGCAAACATGGCGTCTTTTGTCGTAATATGAATACTTTTTGTGTGTGTTTTTTGTAATATTGTGCCTTTGTTCTTGTAAACTGTCTTTTTTTTCTTATACTGTATGCAACTTCTTTTTTTTTGTTTTTTTATTTGATAATGTTGAGATGTTTCCCATAATGTTACAACTTTATCGTTTTGGAATTTAAAACAAACAATTTTGTAAGGTTTTGCTTTCAATGTTTTAACATTATTCCCAGAAATTACAAATGTTAGTCATGTGATAATGTTTCATTTTAAATTTTCTATCTATTGGCATAAATTTGTCTGATATTGTTGACCCCCCCACCCCACCCTCCTTGTAATATTAGCTATAAACGTGGCTATACATTAGCTATCATTTTGGTTTTTTCCCTCACAATATTTTGACTTTATTCATGTATGATTTATTGTTGTTTTCCTTCTAAACTTTGTTCTTGGAATTACCTGTTTTTTCCTCTTAAATATTACAACCAAAAATTTCCGACTATACCACATTTAAATGATAGTTCCCACACAGTTTTCACCCTTCTAAACATTTTGTAAATTTAATAAGAAAAATAGCAGCATAAATAAAGAATTTTATGGGGTACTCACCATCAAAAATAGTATCCAAACTTACGAAATATTGAGGTACAACCCGAGGTAAAACCCGCAATGTATAAGTGCAATAGAGTGAATTCGCAAAAAGTGAAGAAAAAAAAAAAAGAATAAATAAATAAATGGAATACTTTTACAATTGTAGTGATCTGGCTGTGTTGTGTTGTGTTTATTTGTGTGCATGTGTTCAATTCTTGTTTGCCATCTATTAAGGATGCAAATGGCGGCAATTAATCAGTCTGGCATCATTATAATAAATTCGAGTAGCTAATTACCAAACTTTCAAAAGGCGAGCTCACAGAGCAACTTTCAACCAACGTAATTATGACTTTTGGTGACGCTTGGGCGCGAAAAGCGGCGGTCAAGAGGTTTTCAAATGACCAGCGAAAAGCCAACTGTTAGCGAGCGATAAGAGGCATTAAAAAAAAAAACGGACTGCACGAAGCACCGCTTTTAATGAGCCTGGTAATGACGACGGCCTTTTAGCGACTAATTGAAAGGATGATGATGAATAATTGCTGTTATGGACGATTTGAAAAGGAGAAACACTTGAAAAGTTTGCCCACTTTTGCTCATCTCACATGTTTAATAAGTGCAACTTTTTTTCGGCGTCTTTTGCTGTTTGCTGGCTGTCATTCTCGCACCAGTGCTCAGAGTTCCTGTTCTTTTAATAACCGCCACAGCCGTTGCTCGCCGACGAGTTAAGTGGCTTAGTACTTTTATCACAAAAGATTCCAGAAAAAAAAAAAAAAGAGAAAAAAAAAAATATTTTTTTTTTTTACACATTTTCCCATGTATAACATTTTTTATGGGGGTTTTACAGTTTACAGGCAAGTCAGAAATCAATAGAGTAAGTCTACTGGAGGACATGCAGCATTATTAACACATTCAAACCCAAAAACGTGTAAATACGTTTTTAATTCTTTGTCCTTTACTCCCAAAAACGTGTTCTTTTGTTGTTGTTTTTTTTATGCAAGAACATACACGAGGCTTTGAAGCAGCTTCTGACATGAAGAGGTGACTTAAAACAATGGTAGTTATTCGAAAAAACGGCCAGCAGGTGGCAGCGGAGTATAAGAGATCAGCCAGGGCCATGTTGCAACAAGCTCTTTTTGACAGTGTTAGAATATATTGATGAAACATAGCGATATCCTAAAACTGCTGCAAAACGGAGGCAGACACAAATATACTTTTTTTTCCTAATGAAAGAAGAGACTCTAATCTTTATTTTGGTAGGTGCCATGTTTTTATAGCAATAAAACACAATATTCTGTTTGCCTTGCAAAATCAGTCAAAAACCAGTAAAACAGCTGGGAGTGAAGGGAGTTGCTTCAATGAAAATGGCTGGGAGTGAATGAGTAAAGAGTGAGAAGAAGAGGCAGAGAAGGTCCCCAACTTGATTATAGTAGTGTTGTTGATGTTCTTTATCCGCAGCAAAAACTGACTAATAATACTGCATCTTACTGAGTCACTTAGTTGGGAAACTCTTCTTTTTATATTATGAATGACTGCATTTTCCTGCCCCCTGGTGGCCAAGGTATACACAAAAGAAGGAACGTAATGTCAATGGGAATTGAAACAAAATCATAATGCATAAACTGTTCAATTATTTATATTTAATTTAATTGTGGTATTTATTGCATGTTTTTATGGCCCCCAAAAGGCAATTCTTTCAGCATAAATAACGATTTCAAAAGGGTCCTCACACTGCCTTCACTCTATTAAGAATACAGCTAAATAAAACAGAGTCCATATCGAGAGTGAAAAAGTGTGCAAAAGGACATAAAAGGAGGGAAGATTGTGTTTTCTTGTCAGTGCTGTGATTCGATTCAAGCGCTGCGTGAAAAGGCCGCCTTTACCAAAATAATCATGCTTCGTTCTGATTGACACTGTTGTTGTGTTTGTTATTGGGGGTTGTCAGTGGTGTACAACGTGTTGCCTCACACTGAGAGCTGTGAAGAAAAAAAGAAAAACAAATCAATGAAACTCCCAAAGTCTCTATTTTTGCCCATTACAAACCCTTTCCTGACATGTACTAAATAACAGTTTGATTGCATATTGTGATTGTTCCAGGTTCTCTTCTTAAGTTTGTTGCGCAAGGACACAACTTTATACTTCTTTGAAAGAAAATTAAATTCAACTTTTAAGGCACATGTTTTTAGCACTGTAAAGCATATAAATTAATAAAGCACTTTACATTTCATAACAAGTGGCATCACAGGTAGCTGGTGGTGGCTAATGCTAATGGCTAACATTGTAAATCATGCCAACCTATATTTAGATCAGAACTTTAGCCCTTTATATCAACCGTCACACTTTGCCATTATTACAGATAATAATTTAGTGGCTATAACATTAAGTGGGCCAAAAGAGAGGTAATACTAACCACATAATTTTTTTGGCACAGGCCAGCAATATTCCTTGAAGACCATTGTGGGGGGTCACCAATTGTGTCTCATAATGTGCTCTTGAAAGTGACTGATGATTCTCTCATGATGTTAAGGTTAAGCAGGTACAAGACATTTATTGTTCTCTGTTGGAAGGTTGCCTGCACGATACGACATACATTGTACGCCTTACAGTCGCTCGCAAAATTAAGTACACCCCACACATCTGTCAATGTTTTAGTAAATGTAGTGCGTGTAAAGCTTATAAAACAGAGTACATTTAGTGTCCAATGGGAAAAAAAGAAAAGAAAAAAAAACCCTCATTATACTATATTCTCCCCTTACCCCACATTTATTAACTCATTCGCTGCCATTGACGGCAAAAGACGTCAAATGATGCATTTTTGCTGGGCTGGCAGTGAATGTGTTAATTGTATCAAAAAAAATTACCAAATATTTTTATATTAAATAAATTAAAAATAAATACACAATAAATATTCTTCTTCTCTTTTGCTTGACATTTATTTTCGTCGCATGTAGCATCACACCCGGACATAAACTGAACATATATACAATCCGTGCGCATGAGATGTGACGTGTGCTGTCGTTGGCGAGCGTATAAACAATGCGACTAGCGCGAGCTCAGCGAGAGTAGAGGCCAGCGTAGTAAAAAGTCTCCCCAGGCCGCCTCATCCATCTGAATGCAATTACACGTCAACAATATCCAGCGCTTGTAATAAATAATTGCAAACGGCTGACAAGCACGAATGAAGACAAACTTACAAACGGGTCAATATTGATTACTTAAGACACAAGAAATGATAGCGTGTGGGACGAGAGGTTGAACTGAACAATGATCCGGAGGGATAAACTGCCGCAGTTGATTATTTAACTGCACTGAAATAAGTTTTATATGCCCGCCGGCGTCTGATTGCCTGCAATAAAACTGCCGATTAATAACCAAGGACACACAAACCGTTGTGTTTATTTTTGTAGGGGAGTGCCCCAAACTGCTATTCATCTTAACGGGACGTGCCTGACGACTAGCCTGATGATGAATAATAACACTGGCGATTATTGCACGGTGATTTACAAGCACGGTATGTTCCTGCGGTTTCAGCAAACAGCGAAGCTGCCTGCTTTTTTTATTGATGAAAGCGACAGAATGGAGGACTCATACAGCGAGCCGATGCTATAGCATAAGGATGTAACGATATCCAAACATCATGATACGATATTATCACGATATGAAGGTCACGATACGATAATTATCATGATATTGTGAGGGCGTTGGCGATATTTAAAAAAGATCACAATATTGTAAAAAAAGAGCTCATCGTAAAAAAAAAGAAAAAAAAAGAAAAAAAAAAGCACATAATTGTGCTTTTGTTCATAACAGCAATGCATATAAACCACCTACAATCTCTAATAACAATATTGAGGCACTTATTTGGTAATGCATGCACACATTGATCGCTTCACAAGCAAATTAGGTTCCCCTTCATCTGACAATTAGCATAGATTTTAAACATAGAAGAGCAAAACATCCCTAATGAAAATTAAATCGCACTAATAAACTAGCCACTAGAGGGTGCTAGATCTGCACAAATGGAAATCAACCTGACTTTTTTTCACAGATGTGTTCCTTTTAAATATTGCGAACATGACGACGGCGATATTGTGGAAGTTTTAATATCACGTGACATCCCTACTACTAGATTTTTCGTTTTATGAGATCTTTTAATCATGCATATCTAAATTTATATCGCGGATTTTTCGCTACATAGCAATAAACACGAGCCAGGAGGAAAAAGTGCTGAGAATGTCCAAAATTTGGGATCATTTCACTTTAAAAAAAAAAGTGCTATGTGTCCACTTCAAAAGCAGAACTGTCTTACAGAACTACAACTCTACGGTAATGTAAACATTACTAGCTAATTTAACAATTTAGCTAATTTAATATAGTCCACCACTGCTATTTGAAAGGAATCGTAACTCTTCGAACAGAAACTCTGCCGCTAACGGGTTAGCCAATTAGCCGCAAAAATAATACCTTCCCCTCACCTGAATATTTAGTTTTGGTATTATCCATAAAGCTTTAAGATATATATATATAAACAACAATACATGGCAGCTACTTCACAGATTTTCCTTTTACACTTACCTTGGCGCCACCTTGTGTCATTTTGCTGCCAATGAACTACATCAAAGTGATTTGAAGAGCTCTATGAAGTGCTTTGGCAACTTCTTGTGGTATCTATAAGCAATTATAAAACTTATCGGGGTAGCGTGAATTTCGTTAATATTTGTGCTATTCTCAGCATGGATCTGTGCACTTCACATGACCCACTTTGACATTTAGACATGTAAAAAGCCAAGAGATTGTTTATTACAAGAGTTGATAAAAGAACGGAACAGAGAAGTGCCAAATATCTGGAAACGACTTAAGAAGATACAAAAGGAAATGATTTCAAGGCACACTGTAAGCCTACCGTGCAGTGATTCTGCTGCTGCAGCAGGGTGGGCACGTCTCCACCGACAGGCATCTGCTTGGCCAGTTCCTCGTCCTGCATGCAGATCCACCTCCACAGCTCCTCCAGGAGGCCCAGCAGACGGGACCAGCGCTCGGCGCTAGCTTCCAGGTGGGCTCTGTCGAGGTGAAGCATCCGTTTAGAAATGTTCGTGACTCGTTTTACAACATCCATTGTTGTAGTCCGTTTCAGAGTCAGATTTAGCCTGAATTACTACACAACGCAAACGAATGTGACTTTTTAGTGGTGCAGTCAGTGTACATCTTTTTTTATTTATTATGTTTACGGAATTGAATGGAATTTACTGTCGTTGGGCATGTCACAAGAACAGAGATAAAAAAAAAAATCATTTAATAGTTACAACAGAGCCGGAAGTCTGAAGGGTCACCAAGTAGCGCCCCATTTGTTCTGGCTTGTGTAGATTTAAAATAATGTAGTTTCTGCATTCATTGTCAATGAATTAATCAGGACTACATTTAATGTATTCACCACAGGCCAAGGCCCATAGAATATTGTGTTCTATTACTATAACAACATGGAACCTATCAAAAGAAAAATTAGAGTCTCTTCTTCTATCAGGAAAAAAAATAATATTTCTATCTGTTTCTGTTTTGCAGCAATTAGCATTAGAATATAGCTAAGTTTCATCATTATTCACAAACCAGTTGAAAACACTGTGGAAAAGAGGTTGTTACAACATGGCCCTCGTTGATCTCTTATACTCTGCTGCCACCTGCTGGCCGTTTTTTTTTTTAAAGTAATAACTACCATTGCTTTAAGTGACCTCTTCAGGTCAGAAGCGGCATCAAAGCCTTCTGTATGCTCTAGCATATAAAAAAAACGTTTAAATACGTTTTTGGAACAATGGCAATATTTAAAATAGAACGTGTTTATACGTTTTTGGGAGCAAATGAATTAAATAAGAAGAGGGAATGTTAATATTTACAGTTACTTGAAACAAGTGACAGGTGCTAAAGAATACTTTCAAGTGTGTTTTAATCACTTTAAATGTGTTGAAAGTGTGTGCATGGAGTATAAAACTAAAATGATGGGACATCTGTTCATTCATTTCTAGTAACAATGTCAGACCCAGCCAGTCAGCCAGTGTACAGGGTTTGCGATTGAGTGTATGCCTGGTCAGAGTTCCATAATAAATGGTAGCAGGAGTGGGAGATTTAGCCTTGAGGCTGCAAGCCAGCTGGAAGTTAAAAATGGCAAACACACAACAGCACTTTGGTCAGTGTACACGTTTTTTAAAGCAGCACATCACACTTGAGTGTAGCTTCCTCCGATTTGGGTGATAAAAGGTGTCACAAGTTGGATGATTGCCTTTTTAGTTTCACTTCCTTCCCGTCTTTGTTCCGCTGCTTCTCCCTACACTCCGTCCCGGTCTCGGAGCATCTCCATCTGGCTCTTGTCAACTTTAATTCCACCTACACTTTCTTCACAGCCCCTCACCAAGAAATATAGTGCATTTTTTTTCGCCTTCCTTTGCTGAGGTCTTATGTGCCTCTCGGCTGCCTCTGGAGGTAATATATATTTCACCGTGGAGCCGCGCGACAGATATGCTGAAACAAAGGTTGTGCGGTATCTGATGGACAATGCCCCCAGACCGCATAAATATTTCACGGCCACGCGAGTCACGCTCGATAAAGAAAAAGGCCATCTGCGTCGTCTTTTATGGACTGAGCTCAGTGGGATGTCTTTGGGGTCATATATTATGAATAACATGCTAAGTGGTGGGGTAATGGAGGATACTGGTCTTTGACTGGGATTCACATTTTTTAAATAATGTAGAGGAGACCTGGACAGGGTTTCCCCCAGTGCTTTATAGGCCTGGCGGGTTTGCTGTGCCCGCGGCCCTAATGACACTATTCAAGATGGACGGATGTTAGCTTTGACTGACCGAATGTTAGCCGATTTGGCCTTGAGGTCGCTCCAGCGTTGGTTCATGTCATCCAGCCTGTGTTGGAGGAACACAGCCTCCTCGGAGCTTCCGAGAGCCTTGACCATTTTGGACTTGTTGCCGTCCACGCTCTTGTAGATGTCATTGTGGGCGTCGATCTCAGCCTGGATGTCCTGCACGGGCACAGACAGACAAGAATTGTAACACGGGAGAAAAGTGACAAACATAATGGTGGATTCCTGTTGAGGGTGCTGTGTTGTTGCACAGGAGGGGGGTGATTTTTTATAGAATGCCCTGGAGACCCTCTTTGACTGTAAAGACCTTCACGTCTCTCCTTTGACACCAAATGTCATCCCGGGAGCAACTCCCTGAGCAACATCAGCCTCCGCACTGCCTTTGCTCTTATCACTGCTGCAGAAAATATCCCACTGTGCTATGTGTGTGTGTTGAGAACAACTTGACAACTTGCCCAACTATAACACATCCACAGTGGGCCCACATTTATTGCGGGGGATGTGTTCTCGAACCATTCACTATAGGTGGCAGTTATCAACATATTTAAACTTATTAAAACAAACTTAAATATAGTAGAACATGCTTATTTACGGAAGCGTAGAGCTGCCAATGTGGAGTAAACATTTTTGGCTGGCGAGTATGTGCGAACATACTCGCAAATACGTTCGAACATAGTCGTAAATACGTTCGAACATAGTCGTAAATACGTTCGAACATAATCGTAAATACGTTCGAACATAGTCGTAAATATGTTCGAACATAGTCGTAAATATGTTCGAACATAGTCGTAAATATGTTCGAACATAGTCGTAAATACGTTCGAACATAGTCGTAAATATGTTCGAACATAGTCGTAAATATGTTCGAACATAGTCGTAAATATGTTCGAACATAGTCGTAAATACGTTAGAACATAGTCGTAAATATGTTCGAACATAGTCGTAAATATGTTCGAACATAGTCGTAAATATGTTCGAACATAGTCGTAAATATGTTCGAACATAGTCGTAAATACGTTAGAACATAGTCGTAAATATGTTCGAACATAGTCGTAAATACGTTCGAACATAGTCGTAAATACGTTCGAACATAATCGTAAATACGTTCGAACATAGTCGTAAATATGTTCGAACATAGTCGTAAATATGTTCGAACATAGTCGTAAATATGTTCGAACATAGTCGTAAATATGTTCGAACATAGTCGTAAATATGTTAGAACATAGTCGTAAATATGTTAGAACAGTCGCAAATACGTTCGAACATAGTCGCAAATACGTTCGAACATAGTCGCAAATACGTTCGAACATAGTCGCAAATACGTTCGAACATACTCGCAAATACGTTCGAACATACTCGCAAATACGTTCGAACATACTCGCAAATACGTTTGAACATACTCGCAAATACGTTAGAACATAGTCGGAAATACGTTCGAACATAGTCGCAAATACGTTCGAAAATACTCGCAAATATGTTTGAACAAACTGAATTTTCCCTGTCGGCGTGGATCTGTCCCGCCAAGCGATTGCTGTGGTACTCAACTGCGCAAGGGTAATACCCCGTTGCATTATGGGAAAGTATGCTAACTTTGTAGCATGTAGCCTACAAGTACGTTCGAACATATTTGCGAGTATGTTTGAACATATTTCAATACGTTCAAACATGTTTGCGAGTATGTTCGAACATATTTGCGAGTATGTTTGAACATATTTCAATACGTTCAAACATGTTTGCGAGTATGTTCGAACATACTCGCCAGCCAAAAATGTTTACTCCACATTGGCAGCTCTACGCAAAACTGACATGAAAACAAGACAAGTAAACAAACACTAAAATATTCAAACAAACCATAGAATTTCGTTGACTAGCTTAATGCTAACATTTAATGCAAAAAGCAATAGACGCAAAGGGAAATTATCATAGATGTTACAGTGATTCACATATCTCAGGTTTTTTTGGGGGGGTGAAAACACATTAAAACCACAAAATGTGATACCTCTTCTTCTTGCTGTTATGTGACAATTCAATCATCATTTTTAGAGCTCAGCGCTGCCTGGCATGTTGTGGCACAACGTGGTACTACACTGGAGGTGATAACTATAAATTTAGGCGTACCTATTTACTGCATACATTAAAAAAATAATTAAATAAAAATGATCACTGAAGAATCTGCAATATACTAGGGGCCGTGAAGTGACTTGTGTAATAGCTGCCTTACATAAGTGCACCACCGGGGTTTTCACGTGTGCGTCTGTGCATTAGCGGGTAGCCGCGGCGCTTCTCCGGCTCCTGTCAAACGTTTTATTTTGGGATGTGTAAAATCGCTCCACTTTTCCCGCCGCCCGCTCTCTGGTGGGACTCTCCCTTCCGTTCGCGCCATTTGAACACTAAATAAAGAAGCCCCGGTAGCATATGGATGGGTTTGTGTAAGTATTACTGCCTGCAGAGGCGAAGCACAGAGACGCAACTGACAGACTTAGTGAGAGAGGGAAAATAGGAACTGCAGCATATAGAGTTAAATATTGAGAGACAAGTTCTCGCCACACAAAAAAAATCCAACACTGCGCATAAAGCATTTTGCGCACCATACGGTGAGCCTACGCTTGGAGTGTTTAAACTTTCAAGCACAACTGTTTATCCAAACCTCATTGCCAGACGTGAGTGTTTTTTTTTTGTTTTTTTTTGGGGGGGGGGGGGGGGGGGTATTCCCTTTGATTACCTACAACATCAAACCACTTAGAAGATAACAAAATCTTGACGTTAAAAGCAGATAAACAGTGGCACGTCCACCCAATGACAGATTGATGCGCTGCCGCTGAGCCAGCCGGTTGTAACAAGTCATTACCCGAGTGCTTCCCCTTCCCTTTTTTAACTTGGGCACTTCGACTACTTACATACACTTACTATAAGAACACATACACACCCTCCGAGAGAGAAAACAGACACTGTGTGGACATTGGTTGAGGATACACTCATTTACAAAAGCTCCTTTTAGAATTCATTTGAGCAACTGAAAGACAGTCAGTGTGCATACGCCAAACAAAATATTAGTGCGGTACAAGGCCCATAACTCACTATGCAACAAAAGCTTGTCTGTCTGCTCGTATTTCACGTTCTATTCGTGGGTGATGGATGCTAATTAATTATATCTGGCGGTTTGGGGGGCCCAAAGCACCATTATTAATTATGGAAAAATACTGGTGTCCTGCAATGCATGCTTGGAATGACAAACGAAAAAAGTGCATCACTATAATACCTAAAACGCAAAAAGCCAGGAGAAAGGTTAATGGTTTGTTCATCGCATAGAGGCAATAATGAGCCATGTTTAGCCGCGGGCTAATTTGCAAGAAACAGTTTGGAGCTCACATTTATCTTAACATGTGACTAATGTAGTACTTATGTTATTTCACTGGTTCGCGGTACAGAATCTTTATTTTCATTCAAAGCATGAAGCAACAATATACATATGTTTGAGTGTCAGGTGCTTAAACTAGTCAGACTTACCAATATTCGTTTCTCATCTATTATCTTTTAATCAAAAGTCGTACTGATCTCAAATCCAAAGTGTTGCAACGCCGCCATCTATCGGGATCTGTTAAGTCATTACAGTGGTTTTTAAACTTGACTATCAGACTATAGATTATAACGTATATATGCCGTTTTTCAACGGGTAGGTGTGGAAGAGGGTCCCGCCTAGCTTGTCATAGTCAAAGTAGTTTTAACCAGTGGAGGATATTTAAACGACTTATTTTAGGGTTCATCTTGGCACGTAGGTCATTTTTCAAATGGGAACAAAAATTTGTCTTTAGTCTTCAATTATGCGCCAACTATGGAGTAAATGGAGTCTAAGTACGTTTAAGTACGCGAGCACTCTCTTTCCCTTTTAATGGCCGCAATTACGATGGGAAGAGTAAAAAACAGTTTTCACAGGTGGTGGCTTAAGGCTGTGGAAGTCGGGTATATAAATACCTGTTCAAAGTTCCTGAGTAGCTCGTGCAAACTGAAGTTTAAACCAATCATTTTGGCGTGTACGCATTGGCTCCTCCCACTCCCTTCAAGCCCATCTACATCCTCTCTTCTTTGCAATAGGTCAGATCAAAGGTCAGAACCTTCATGGATCTGTTGCTGGGAGCCAAGATGGTGAGTCTACCAGTGCGAGCATGCTTCCGAGGGGATCCGGAATCGGTATTAACGGTACGACCGGAGCCGGCGGAGATTTCCAGCAGCCAGGAACGGGACGCTGTGAGCGGCGCGGGGGAGAATCCAACAAATCTTGGAGTGGAAGTCTGCAAATTGGAGATAAGACGTTGGGTGACTTCGGGGATGTATAAACTTCGCCTTCTTGCCTCCACTTGTTTTGGGTTGTTTTGGGCATGAAGCCTTTGAGGGACGTCCGGCCTTGTTCTGGATTACAACTCCAACTCCAAAGGCACATGGAAGTTATCAAGCGCCAAGAGTCACCTCAGTGCCTCCTAATCCCGACCGCCACTTTGTCAAAGAAGGCTTTCTTCTGGCGTTGGAACCCAAAGGCCACGTGTCCATCCGACGGCCCGGCGTCTCCATCTTTCGAGTCCGAGCCTCGCCAGATATGATCTCCTCCAAGAAGACGCCTTGTTCCTCACTGTCCCGATTTTCGCCAAAAGCTTCCCATTCAGATGTTCGCCCCCTCAAGGGGTTCTTGGGGGGTCTTGTCGCGCCGCTGGCTGCCTCAACAGCTCTCCGGCCCACTAGGAGCCCCCTCTCCCGTTTTCACAGCTGTTTATTATTGTAATTTCCCCTTCCCCTCCTCTTCCTCACTCGCTCGCTCTCTCTCTCTCCCACCCCTAAACTAACTTGGACACGCCACACACACGCTTCCTGAGGCCGACCCCTGCCGCCCGCCCGTGCTTTCGAGACCTAAAGTTTGAAGGGCCAAATAAATGAAGTGATGAGTGGGCCACGAGGCCAAATGTGCAAGGGGACCGAGCAAAGGAAATGAAGGGTCTACTCACACTTGAACTTTTAAATCTTGCCAGATGTTTTGGATTGTGGACTATTTCTAATTATTATTGTGTTTATTTTTAATGTACAAGGTGCAGCAGCAGGGTGTGCATTTGGTGTTTTGACCTCCAGTTGGGACTTACCCGACTCAACGTTACTGTTAAAAACACTTTTTAAGCAATAACTATAATTACTAGACAAAGTGCAATTTCTGGAGAAATTGCGTGGGAATGCTGAAAGCTCAATGCTAATATCTAAATGCTTATAAAGGATATTGAAAGATAATTTAGTCCCACAACTATTAAAGTAACTTGTAATCTAACAGTTACCTTTTAAAGTAATCAGTTACTTTTTCAAGGTAACTGCGGCAACACTGAATGGCGTTTCCATTTATTTCAATTAGGAAAAATGAATGACTTAAACATTTTTCATCCTCCTCCAAGCGTACCAAACTCAAATATGACTGGAACGTTTCGAGTTGTGTAAGCTGAAGGTTATCGTGTGCTGGCTGGCCCTCGGTCCGTCGTCTTCGGGGCTCCCGCGAAGCATACATTAAAGATGCGCTCACGACAATGTATGTTGGCGTGGGGAACTGAAGAAGTGGAGACATGTGGCGCACATCAAAGACATCCAGACAGATGGCTGTCAGGCCAAGGGAGTCGGAGTGAGAAAGCGAGAAAGACAAATACAAGGTTGAATATTCATAAGGAGAAGACTTTGAAGTGCGCTTAGCTCATTAAAAAGATCTACATACTTCGGGCCCTTTAAACAGCATTTTTGATTCATGAAGACAACTATACTGCCTGAGGAATTTTTACTGAAGCATGTTGTATTTTTATGCAGAAGGTTTAAAGTACTTGTTTTACATGACAAATTATTGGGGGCATTTGGAAATGGGTACAGTGGTCCCATGCTAAATTATTGTTTATTGTTCATGCCACTGCAATATGTTTTTAGAACCATTTCTTTAAAGTTCTTAAAGAAACTTTTTCTTCTTCTTGTTACAGCCAAATTCCTAAAGCAAAATAGTGATTTTCTCAAAGTAACACATTTAATAACCAGCATCTCCTGTGACAGTGATGTATTTTCTTCAATTTATTTGAGTTATATCGTATAATATCGATTCTGTATGTACAGCGCAGATGGTTTCAGATGATAGCGGTGCTACTGGATGGGAAAAAAATCCAGAAATAGGAGTGACAAAAGAGCAGTTTGCCATGCGAAGTGATGTCGAGAGGGAGCAGAAGTGATTCCACCCACACGGAGTTAAACAAGCATGTAACAGGATCACAAACGAGGCACCGGCACACAAACGCACCCGGGGCTCACTTCCACTAAACGGGCGACCTCGCGTGATGGTACACAAGTCAAAAAGCTTGCGACCTCACATGATCCTGCCTTTAAAATGGATAGCTTGTTTTATTCATCCCTTTGGGTGCTCCAGGTTATTTTTGGTGCAAGTAAACGAGTGCGGCATAAAGAGAACAGTAAAGCGAGATCGTAGAAAACTTTCGTTTAACCATAAATTTACCCATGATGTGACACGGCTCCCATTAGAGAAGACAAGTGAGGGTCGAAGGTATCTTCTAACTAGGATCCAATAACCGAAGCACAGGTCATACCCGTGGAATGGCACTTAAGATGCTACAATTCATAGCAAAACCCCTTGGAAGCGAGAATGAAATTGATCCAACGTGCTGCTGTTGCTGCTGATAATCAGCTATCGATTCACGTCGCGCTTTTGCGGCTGCACTAACAAGACACTCGAGAGATAAAGATCGCGGTTGAAAAAGAAAACATGATCTTTATTTTGTGTTGAGTAACAATGAAGCACAATGATGTCAATAATGCCATTAATGTGTTCTGGGCCTCCCAAAAGAAACAACAAAGTTTTTGCAACCTTTATTTTAATAAGGAAAAGTGTTCTATTGTACTGCATAAAAAAACATACAGTAATGACATAATTACATAAAATGTAAATTCAACTGTTTTTGTCCACTTTTTGCTTCATTTCAGTCGACATTAGGCTGCTTCTTTGGGTGTATACAAATTAGCAGTAATATTACTCACCTATGAGTACTGTTGTAATAGCTGCTTACATGTTGCTCAACTATTTGTGTTCAAATATCCGTTACTTAAGGTTTATAACACTGTCACATAGATGCTAACTGTTACCCTATCTATGGTGTTTCCCATTATTTGGAAGCATTAGCATTATGTTAGCGGCTTAAACCAAGCTACACTGTTGATTTGAATACATAATGCATAATTGTCTTTGTTTTATGTTCAGATTGACAGTAACTTCTATCTCAAGGCAGCACTTTATGTTAGCATGAAGCTAGCGGACTTTCTTGTAGGGTTGTTCTACACTAGCATCCCATTTCTTGACAGCAAGACAGCGTCAACAGGCACTAAAGAATACTTCAGTAATGTGTTTTAACACATTCACTGCCAGCCCAGCAAAAATGCATTATTTGACGTCTTTTTCCGTCAATGGCAGTCAATGACTTAAGATGAGATGTAACCAAAATTGATGGATTTTTAAGCAACATTTGCCTTAAAAAAAAAAAAAAAGGAAAAAAGGATGCTGCAATATAATCACAAAATATATTGGCACATTGTGTTTAACACATTCACTGCCAGCCCAGCAAAAATGCATTATTTGACGTCTTTTTCCGTCAATGGCAGTCAATGAGTTAATAAGTTTCAACATTTTTAATGCCTGTGGGACATGATAAAAGTATTCAAAAAATATTTATACATCACAGATTTTCATTATCTCGGGTACGTCTGAAGCCCTCAAGATAAACGAGAATTCATTGCCCCGTAAAGTGAACAACTTATACAACATAATTATGTCACTCAAATTCTCCAGGCAACAGTGGGATTATGAATATAGCCACACACAGGGACCTGATATGATATAATAACCCAGGAGCTGGAAAAGAAGTTAAGGCGAGTCAAATAAGAATCCGATTGGCTTTGGCGATCTTGTTGGTGTGATGTTTAAAGACACCCAAGCGTCTTTAATGTGAATGAAAGGAGACCTTTAAAGAAGGAGGCTTTAAGATGAGCAGGGCTGACGGATGGTGGGAGATGAATCGCTTGCAAAAAAGGCTGAAGAGAAAGAAATGGAATCAAAGCTGCGCGTAGCAATGAAAGGGTCCGTCAAACTTTGCTGCCGTTCTCTGTCCGCAGAAGCAAGGACGAAAATGAAACGTTTCACAATTTAACAGTGTCCATCTGTCGAGTGTAAGTGGGTAAAATTTTGTGAAAGACTGACAAAATCTCGAGGATAACTCTTCCGAAAATGACCCAAAAATGGTCATTTTGAACTAAGACGACAGATTTCCTGATGTTTTTTTGTTGTTTTTTAGACATGGGTTCTTGAGACTTTTTCTGTGGATCTACTCATGCCTACCAAATTTGCTAAGCGATACTGTCAACGTAGGCGGAATTTTCCCAAAAATGTGGGGGCGGGGGATGAAAATGGATAAGATGATCTTAAAATGGCTGAAGTGTCTTTTTGTGCATACATTAATTGGACGTGGGTCTATGTTAGGTTTACACACCAAAACATACAAGAATCACAACACAGGGATGAGAAGACAAGACTTATTCGTTTTTTACTTGCAGTGAGGAGAGCAGAGTTGCCAGGTACAAGCTGTCAAAGATGCTCTGGCAATTCTTTTGCGTCCTCTCTTTTTATTTGGGATTGTTCACTATCCGGTTACAAAAAATAGCGTTGCACTACTAAGGGGTGGGGAAAGCGCAATAGTGCAACATAAAATTGTAATTGTGTTGCAAAAAAGCATGTGATTATCCATTAGCAATGAAAGTTCTCGTTTTCACTTCTGCCCCAGACGGTGTGACTCCTTTTAAACACAGCCACACTGTTACAGTTCATCTGACGAAAGCAGTTCACTTGAAGTTCATATGAGTGTGAAACATTTTAGCAAATATATAATAACTTAGATACACTTTAAACGTAACAGTCTACTTATGATGGCAATGACTACCAAAATTCATGTCTACGGGATTCTGCCATCGGCAAAAAAAAACTGTCTGATATGAAGCTAAAATGGCCACTCTAAACCTTTTTTGTGGGTCTAATCATGACTCTTACTAAATTTTATGTGACATAAAAAAAAATAATAAAAAAAAAATCAGAATTTGATTATATATTTATTTATTTGAGTAAACCCTGAAGTAGTGGCTTAAATACCTCAAAAAAATATAATGAAAAAGGGAGCAAATTCAAAGAACAACACAAACAGGCCACTTAGCACTATGATGGATATTTTTCCAATATTTATGTTATTTGCAATGGTTTGTTTGGGGCGGGAGAACGATGGAGGACAGATAAGATGGTAGCTTTAGTGGCAGGTAGCGTGAGAAAGGTCCCAATTCCAAAACTCTCGCCTCCACCAAAGCAAAACATTCCATTGGGCTGCATGATAACAAGCCCGCGTTTATTTTCCAATTCACACATCCATAA
The DNA here is from genome assembly GCF_051991245.1 of Festucalex cinctus. NCBI lineage: Eukaryota > Metazoa > Chordata > Actinopteri > Syngnathiformes > Syngnathidae > Festucalex > Festucalex cinctus. The sequence goes on from NC_135431.1 coordinate 9,245,448, forward strand.
ACATCACTTTATGCCATCGGCCCCCACACAGGTATCCCTCTCATATTATCTCATATATTATATTTTTGCTTCATAAATATTCATTATGTCCAACATTTCCAACATCCTTGCCTTCAGTATAGAAACGAAGAGATGCTAACAGGCCTTGGAAGGGCGCTAGTGAGAAAAAAATAAAATAAAATCCATATATCTTGGAAAGAGCCTTGCTGGGAATGGGGAGCTGACACACGAGGGAGATCTAGAGCTTAAATTTAGATACAAATCAATAGATAATGTGCTTCGTGTGGACTGAACATCACGCAGATCAATGTCCAAAAAACGCTGCGCAAAGCAAATAGAAGAAGCAGCAGAGACTGTGAAGTAAAAAAAAAGTTCCGAACAGGGTGTGTCGTGCCAGCAACACTTCCTACGCGGACCCCACGAGGGAGCAACCTCTGGGCGGGACCTGCAATTTTGGTGGAGGTCCGCCGGGGGAAATGATAAGACCTCCGCCCTCCTTCCACTTTTATCAGCCATTTTGTTTGCAGTACAACATGAGGAAACTTCCTTTGAGCTCAACGAGCTGCTTTTACTATCCAGTTGGGCTGAAAAATGTGGAAAATGTGATTGTGAGTTAAGATGTGCTCATTTTTTCAAAGTCTTCTAAATTTTAATTTTTTTTTTGTCTTTTATGCACTGTCTATGAGAACAAATAAGTGAAGCATAAACATAAAATTGCTTCAGATGTTCATGTTATATTAAACAGTATGTTACTGAACTAATCTACAGATTATATAAATAGGTAAATAAATACAAAAATATTTAAATAGATATACAAATATATAAATGAATAAATATTTTCAAATAAATATTTTTAATTGTAGACTTAAAAACTGCATTATACTACATTGTGATGTCAACAACAAGATCACAGGTTGGATTTTTACCGCCGTTGTTGTTTATTCATGCGCCTTCGACGACCGTAAATCCGAGACACGTGTCCCGACATCAAAATGCAAATTGCGACATACATCACGTCAAGATTAATTGCTGGAACACAGAACAGACACCCTTTGCTAATGATGGAACGAGCAGAGAAGGAGGAAGAAGAAAAAAAAAAAAACAAGTGACAGAATCATAAAGCTTTGTTGCTAAATAAAGCATGTCCTCGGCTGTAGATCAAATCGAACGGCGGGTACAGTCAAACGCGATATAAATCTGTCAGGCGCACAATGCGGTCTTTCCAAAACTTTTTAAACCATGCACCGCCTGTAAAATACTGAAATACTTGGCGTACACAGTCTAAAAGAAAAAACTGCAGACTGACTCGACACTTTCATTCAACGACTCCCATGTCACTCACCGGGCCAAAGTCCCAGATACTACAATGTGGAAAGTAAGGATAGTGGACAAAAATAATACATGTAATACATGGAATTGTTTAATAATGCTTTTTTTTTTTATCATTTATTTGAATATTCTATGGGCTAAACCTTGCGCAAAGTGCGATTCAACATTCCGACAGGGTCAGTGCACCCCACAATAACCAACCCAAGGAGTGCAAGCATCACAGTTAGGCATCACTGTATAGTGTCCACGCTGAGGGTGGCTGGTGATACTAATAATATAACAAGCGATGGAGATGATGCTGACGTTGTGGGTGCACAGCATATTTGTGTTGTGGAGCATAATGTACATCGCTTACTCATACTCTGGCAACCTCCTCATCTCCTGCTTTTAGCTCCAAACGTCAGCTCTGGTCGGAAGGTGAAATATTATATCACTATATGGATTTTGTCACATTTCCATTGTCTACTATAACTTTGCTTTTTTCTTATACCTTTGATTAGGGACTTTTAAACAGCTTTAATTAAGTGGTTTTTTTTTTGTTTTTTTTAATAATATTAATTATATATATTAATATATTAATATTATTTTAAACTTTCTTATGTTAAATGTTTTAAAGTTTGTTGAATAATGTTTTAAGATTGTTATTGTATGTTTTTTTTTTTGTTTTTTTTTAGTAAATTTTGTAACCTACTTTTATTTTTTATTTTTTTTCCTCTGAATGTTAACTATTGTTTTTTGATGCTTATGTGTTGTCTTTCCTTGTGTAAAGCACATTGAGTTGCCTTGTGTATGAAATGTGCTATACAAATAAACTTGCCTTGCCTTACTATACTTCATTACAGTTACAACAGTGGTAGGTTATACAACCTAAATTCACATTTTTGTCATGTTATTGGATAATGATTCTGAACTGCTATGAATTAAGAGGTGAATATTAATATTGACCGCAAGGCCCACCACAACTGAGTTCGAGGCCATTCTTGGGCGTGATTAATCTTGTGAAATATGCATCTAGCACATCATATTGGAATAAATTTGAAATTCATCAGTAAGCAATTCCAAGTTTTACCCGCGTGTGCATGACACAACAACTTTGAGAATGTGTAGGACTCAATTTTCTTCCCTTTGACACAGTTTTTTCTTTCAAAAGTTAAAGTGAAAAGCGGGCGTGCTTTGCGGCATCAAAAACAAGATTCTCCCCCGTGTTCAATTCGATAATCACACAGATTGAACATAGGATGAGGTCACAGACGTGGGACCTTCCAGTTTCTCACCCAGGGTCAAACCCACACCTCTGCTAAAAGATCATTTTCTACTTCTTCATTCATTTTATTTTAATAATATTACCAAGTGTTTTTAAAAATGTACCACTTTTTAAATATATTGAATAGCTTATTTTTAAGCTTTTGTTTTTATCACATTCACTGCCATTGACAGTTAGAGACGGCAATGTTCCATTTTAACTGGGCTGGCAGAGAATGAGTTTTGTTTTATGCTTCAATAAAATCTGTCCATTTTTCTCACACAATTCTCATCTTATGAAAACAAATTGCATGGAAAACAACTAATTTTAGTCAATTTTCCTACAAATTATTAACTCTTCTACTGCCGCACGTTATCAAAAAAAAAAAAAAAAAACTTTTATATGACAAAGGCTTTGATCATTCACGTCATCCTTAAAAATTTCGGCATGTTTCATTGTAATTTCATACACCGGCAGCCCATTGAAAACAGATACACTGCTGCCATCTGCTGGCCATAGTGAGTGAGTGTTTTTGATTCCACAACCCATTGACCAGGCCGCTGTTCAAAATGAAAAGAAAAAAAGAAAAAAAAGAAGAAAAAAAAAAGAAAAAAAAGAAGAAAAATGTAGTTGACGTCATTTAACGTTTATGGCGGCATACATTGTGATTTTACTAATCGTTATTAAACGTTTTTGGCAGTCAAAGAGTTAATTTCCTGCACATTTCAAATCAAGTTTTTAGGAGGTCGATGGGAAGTTGGCATCTCTCGAAATTCAACTTGATAAACTTGATGACAAGAAAAAACTCAAGTTGCGTAATGGGATAAATGTGGTTAAACATTAAGGAAAATGTGATTAAAAAAACAAAAAAACAAAAAAAACATTTGGGGTTGGTAGTAATGTTCTCTGATGTTTTTGTGATGAGTAATCATAGCTGCGCACACGCATACATTCCCGTGTCGGTTTAATCAGCGGTTCCTTTGATCGTCTTGCCGAGGAAAGCCATATTGAAAAGTAGCATGCGTTACTAGATGAAAGGCCTGTCCAATTAGGCGCCTACGAGAGCTGGAATACGTATTCGTTCATAAATACTTGTACACATTAGCTAGAGAAAAAAAAAAAAAAAAAGTCCTCACGCCGACGCATTTCCTTTATAAGATGTTGGATATAATTACAAATACATAATATGTGTTCGGGTTCCATTATGCGAGAAGAGACGTTTGCTGTCACTTTAAAACAGAACACAAAGAAATGGAGCTGGGAAAAATAAATCTGCTAATTCAACCGTCAATATAAAGACGTCAAGCACTTGAGTGGTTTAAATACAGTCAACATTCATTTGCTCACATTCGAGAGTCGACTGATCTTAGCTACTTTCTCAAGGAGACTGTACATCAATCTCACCAGATCGCTGCGTGCTTTGCGAGTTCAAGATGGCTTTAATAAAGCTGATGGGTATTTATTGTTGATGTGACTACTGATGTGTTTCGGTCAGTATTATCTGCTCATATTCAGCCATATGTGTCATATCTTAGTGGGCGTTGCTTCACAGTGCAGATGGACAATGACCCGAAGCATACTGCAATAAAAAGTCAACTTTCCATAATATAGCTCCTTTAGAAAAAATGGGATCAGCAGGAGTAGATTTATTTATCCAATTTCAGTGCGCCAAGTGCATAAAAAACATTTTCTCGCCATGTCAAGTGGCAAAAAGCTGCTTGTTTTACACAAAATAAAGCCGTCTGTCTCCTCTGCCAAAGAGAGAAACCATCAACGAAATAACTTTTTTTTTATGTCTCGCCATCATCATCATCACGGCTTTCATATCGTTCATCAACACCAGAGAGGCACTTGGGCGTAGCGCGCTTAGCAAGAGATGCATCAGAATGTTTCATTGCTTTAAATCCTTTTAAGTGGCCCCTCGCAACCCTCCTGGATAAGTGGGAGATGATGGGCGAGATCCATTTCCTTGGCTGCGATTTGCATCTATTTAGTGCTCAGGGGCATCAAAGGTGTCAGAAGTTGGGAGCCAATTAACCCGCCTTTAACCTGCCGACGCCTTACAAAGCCAGACTAAGACGGCGGATTAAAATCAGACGAGTGCTTGGAAACCAACCAGCCGACTCGGTTTGTGATAAGAAATAAAAGATTAATAGGGGTATGGAACCAGACACATTGTCCTAGTACAACAAATAGTTCATATGCTACATTTATTTATACTGAAGTCCATTTGTGATGATTAGTGATTGGACCATGGGAGAGCATGAGCATGTATTCATGACTCTTGAAATGGTAGTTTTGTTGACACTCAGTTGCGCTCCTTGGTATTGAAGCAATGAACCGAACTCAAGTAAACTAAGAATTACACACTGCGTATCAACCGCGTAGCTAAGGGCGCTAGCTTGAAGCTAATGCTAACATATGAGAAATGTCAGTGGTGGTGTGATAACCATTCAAGCAACAAATAATGAACACAAACGTTAACAAATCTAAGCAACATCGCTTAGCTTAACTCATTTGCTCCCAATAACGTGTAAATACGTTTTTTTTAATGTTGTAAGTGTCCCAAAGACGTATTTATATGTTTTGTTTTGTTTTGTTTTTTTAATGCTAGAGCATACAGAAGGCTTTGATGCAGCCTCTCAACTGCAAAGAACGGTTGCAGAAATGGTAATTACATAAACGGCCAGCAGATGGCAGCAGAGCAAAGGAGATCAACCAGAGCCATCTAGAAAAAAAACTAAAGTACTTTGAATTTTAAATAGATTTGTGAAAACTGATGAAACTTATGTCTCTTCTAATGCTAATTGCTGCAGAACGGAAACTGATAGAGACATACTTTTTTTTCCTGATGAAAGAAGAAACTTTAATCTTTCTTTTGATAGGTTCCATGCTTTTATAGCCATAAAACACAATATTCTGTGGGCCTTGCAAAATCAGTCAAAATGCAGTAAAACAGTCGGGAGCGAACGGGATTGCTTCCTTGAAAATGGCTGGGAGTGAATGAGTTAAATACGCTAGCTTAAAGTTATTGCTAACATATGAGAAACGTCAGTCTGGCTAACGTATAGCATCTACGTGATGGTGTTAAAACCCTTTAAGCAACAGATAATGAACACAAACGTGGGGCAACACAGGTTAGCCTTTAAGTGTGTTAGCTTAAAGCTAACACTAACGTGAGAAACATCAGTCTGGCTAACGATTAATAGCTATTATGTGGTGCTGATAAGTCTGATAACCCTTTAAGCAACAGATAAACACATGTCAGGCAACATAGCTTAGCCTTTCAGTGTGCTAGCTTAAAGCTAATGCTAACATAGATGAGAAACGCCAGTCTGGCTAATGAATAGCATCTATGTGGTGTTGTATATATAAAATATAAATAGGCCTAATATAAAAATCACATAAAATACTAATAATTATACTTAATATAATAAAATAATATAATAAAAGCATTTTTAACAAAGCCATCTAATGCTGGAGAGTCATGGCCTCTGTGAAAAAGTGAGCGTGATGGCCCTAAGTGCTTTTATTCTTTGACACGATGACTGATAGAACTTCTATCACATCGTGACGGATTTAATTCATTACGACTGTAGATTGCTGCGCGTCTGCACACACCGACGATCAATCCGCCGCGTCGTCGCTGGAAAGCGTCGCGCTGTGTACTTTTTATTAATAGCGCGTCGCCGTGTATCATATTTTTGCTCTTTAATGAAGTCTGATCGACTGAGCCGTCCTCCCTGGTGGCAACAGCAGCCTCTGTAATTCAACCCGGAATGAGGCTACAAAAATAATGAAATATAATAACCTGCTTTGAAGAATTTAGGACATGCTGCAGGTTGGAGATGTTTACCATCCGCAACCTTCCTAATTTCTGTGCGGGAGTGCGGTAGCTGAGTAAGATAAGCCAACATGTCAATATTATAGACTCCTAAAGTAGGTGATACGGCTTTTGCCATAACAATGACTGATGCTATTTTCCTTTTTTATAACGTGTCGTGGCAGTTATGTCTGTATTAGTATAATAAATACCGAGAAACAGAAGGGGCTAGATTTACTAAGATCCGGGAAAGTAGACGATAAATTGCGTAGTCATGGTAACAGATTCACTAGACATACAACAAAATACTATAGGAATAACACTTTTATAAAAATAATGACTATATATACCGTATTTTCCGCACCTAAAAGCCTTCAATTTTTTCAAAAACTGACCCTGCGCCTTATAATCCAATGCACCTTATATATGGATCAATATTGAGCCACAACAGGTCTCGCTGTCAAGACGCCATCGGTGACCCTGCACGATCGGTGACGCGCATGCGCAGAAGATCCCGCCATCTTGGATCGCTAGCTAAGACTAATACTTTACCTCAGAGAAAATAATAAAACAGCTGTTTATTCATTTTGGAGTTGTCAGAAAGCTGGTTTGTAATCTATTAATAAAGTTTGACTGACTGTTTTGTTGACATTCCCTTTAGCGCAGCACCATCTAATGGATGCATAACGTAACCCCAGCCTCTACTGTAGCGCCTTATATATGAAAAAAGTTTTAAAATGTCATTCATTGAAGGTGCGCCTTATAGTGCGGAAAATACGGTACCTAAATTATGTACACTCATGTTCAATAGTGTGTATGGGTTTGTGTTTAAAAAGTTTCAAAATGTATTTTTGTTACTTCATTTTATCAATACTATATCAAACTAATATAAAAATACTGCTTTTAATTAATATAAAATTCAAACAATTTCAGTACAGGTATCAAGTTTCTTTATGCATGTAGAGTATCAAAGTCACAATTTTATTATTGTGGCTATACTACTCCGACATATTAATTATGAAGATGCACTTAAGACGTAAAAGGAAAAAGAAAAAAAACATTTTATGGTTGTTGCAGGAAGCTTTAAAGTCTTGAGAATTAAATGCATACTTTTGCCAAACATCTATCACGGTAGGTAATGAAACCCCATAAAAAGCAGCTATATTGGCCTCCATTTAAAACAGCATGCGCTTTCAGTCTAAAAAGAGAACAGTGAGACTCTACAGTAAAACTGACAGAGAATAAAAATCAAACAAGTAAAACTATAACAAAGCCATTTTAGTGATTAATGTCCGCTGATAAATGTCCCTCGCGCCAAAAGGACTTTAAGCAAAGAGTCTGATGTCTTAACCGGGCGACCCATCAGGTGTTGGACTTCTTGAGACCAGTCAGCATCTGTGTACATCAAGTCGTTCATCACATTTGGCACGGAAGGCTGAAATGAAGGCCAAATGGGCCGAGCACAGGCCGAAAACAATGGAGCAAAAACCTCCGCCAAGGCAAATTTGGTCCGGTACAAAATTGGACAAGAAATAGGATTCATGCCAAAGGAGATCATAGGAAATTGTGATCGGCACATTTATCCAATATACCAAATACTCCTGAGATGCATAGAATGCAGTAAACAAGATATTCCGATTTCTGCTATACTTAACTCTTTCATTCCCAGCCATTTTCACAGAAGCAACCCCTTTTGCTCCTGTCTGTTTTACTGGATTTTGACTGACTTTGCAAGGTCCACAGAATATTCTGTTCTATTGCTATAAAAACATATCCGTTTCCATTTTGCAGCAATTAGCATTAGAATATTGCTAAGTTTCATTATCATTCACAAACCTGTTGAAAAAAACTGGCAAAAAGAGCTTGTTGCAAATGGCCCTGGCTGATTTCTTATACTCTTCTGCCACCTGCTGGCCATTTTTTGTAATAACTACCATTGCTTTAAACGACCTCTTCATGTCAGAAGCTCTATCTTTATGCTTTAGGCAATAAAAAAAAAAAAAGAGAAAACAAAAAACAAAAAAACAAACAAACGTATAAATATGTTTTTGGGAGTGAAGAACAAAGTATTGAAAAACGTACTTATACGTCTTTGGGTTTGAATGAGTTAATATTGAGCTGCCATAGGGGTGGAAGAAATAATAATAGTGTCCAAGATTGCTATGTATTGGCCGTGCAAAAGCAAAATGAGTCAATGCCTAAATAGCCTTCGAGCAAGTGAGTTATAGCACGGCCCATCTTCCATCACAGCCGCTATTTGTCGCTTCCGATTCGCGTCCTCTAAAGAGCCACTTCCCGAGATGCAATTTAACCACACAAGAGGGCCAAAAACGCCACTCCAGGAAAAGGGAAGTGTGGCAGGAACGAAGGCGACCGAGCCTCTGGGGAGCTTTGCTTTGACAGGAGGTGACTTAAATGGAGCGCATACATCGATATCATCAGCAGTTCTGCGTCATTCATTCCAATCAAAAAGGTGAATGTGGGCAAATTCTGAGCACTGATCTGGGAATTTGGTCGACGGAGACCAAGTCCTAAATGTCCTGAAGGCAGATACAATTACGCTAATGTAACGCCGTTGCACCTGAGCCAGCTTCGTCATAATTGAAGCCGTTCGCATATCATCAAATGACTGAGCGGAAGCCATTTTAAAAGATGCAGCATAAAGTGGCAGGAAAAACCTTCGGGTCCACTCCACTTTTGGCAGCCAACTCCTATTTAAAGCTTAACTGACATTTGTCATAAAGAAGGACAAACTCATGATAATTTGCACTTAAGTGACCTTGGAAGACTTTTACGAGTACTTTTAAGTACTTGTAAAAGTCTTCCAAGGTCAACCAACCAACCAACCAACCAACCAACCAGTATAATAGTGTAATCCTGAGTTAGAAATATTGACAATAATGTTATATGCGACCTCACTAGACTAAGCATGACATTCTGATTATTATTACATTCGTGGAACATGACTTAACTCATTTGCTCCCAATAACGTGTAAATACGTTTTTTTTTATGTTCCAAGTATCCCAAAGACGTATTTATACGTTTTCTTGTTTGTTTTTTTTAATGCAAGAGCATACAGAAGGCTTTGATGCAGCCTCTCAACTGCAAAGAACGGTTGCAGAAATGGTAGTTATTACACAAACGGCCAGCAGGTGGCAGCAGAGCAAAGGAGATCAACCAGGGCCATGTAGAAAAAAAGCTCAATTACTTACAATTTTGAATAGATTTGTGAAAACTGATGAAACTTAGCTCTCTTCTAATGCTAATTGCTGCAAAACGGAAACGGATAGAAACATACTTTTTTTTCCTGATGAAAGAAGAGACTTTAATCTTTCTTAGCAATAGAACACAGTATTCTGTGGGCCTTCCAAAATCAGTCAAAATAAATAAAATAAATGTAGAAATTATGTTGAAATTTTGGAAAACTTTATTTACAGTAGAAAACTATTTATGTATTTATTTACTTGCTTAGTTTTGAATTTAACTTAACACTTGCTGATGACCATGGAAGTTCCCTACAACTGCTGTTAAATTTTTTAATTAAACAAAGAGTGGAATTGGAGTTCAAGGGGGCGTTCCCGTACACACTTCCTGGTTTGAACTCGGAATATCCGACAATCCTCGAATGCAGCATACGACCTGAGCAACTGTGATGTCATCTTAAGTCGACACTAACAGCAAAATGGCCGCCCCCTGAGATGGACAAAAACGGCTGGATTTTGCTTCATAACTCATATTCTGTGTGTGTGCGCGTGTATGTTTGTGTGGAAGCGTTTCTCATTCCCTCATCATTCTTTTCATTTTCATTTCCTCTTGCCAGCGGGCTGGCAGTGACACCGTCATGGCAACCGGCATCAGCGACGCGTGTTTGTAAGCCAGATAACAGTAATACACATGCACACACATTAACACAGGACCTCTGCTTGGTACACAGTGTTCCACATATGACATGACAAAAGCTTTAACACATACGCAGCATATACAATAAAAATGTGTGTGTGTGTGTGTGTGTGTGTGGGTGTGGGCGCGCGTGCACGTCTCACTGTAGCTAAGCAGTCAGACAGAGGTGATGACAGAGGAAGAAGGTTAATAGGAAGAAGGACGGACGCTTGCATTGACCTGTCAATCATTTAGTCGATGCGCTACTGTCTGAAGGGGGCGGGGCCCGACACCAGCTATAAATAGAGCAAGACAGAATGGAAACGAGGACACATGATATGTCAGCCCAGAGTGTGCGTGTACATCTGGATTTCGGAAGCCAACACATTGACGTTGAAGACGTCGCAACATAAGATGGGCTTTAATATGAGACTGATGTAGGTGCTGCTGTTTTGGTTCGCAACAGAGTTTATTATGACCATTACAAGGAAATACGGTATATAGTATAGGAGTGTGACGATATATCGATATCGCGATAAATCGTGATACATTGTCTCTCGATAGATTATCGATACGCCTACGCAAGTATCGCAATATTTGTAGTTAATATACAGCCACAATAACGGCTCCATTGTTTGTTCATAAGAGTGGCGGGGAAACGGATGCAAGTCTTCAAGCGAAGAAGACTCGTGAAATTAGTGGTTATTATTCTTATTCTTATTATTATTATTATTATATATAATTTGTGTTTAGTTATTTTTAATTTATATATATTTTTATATACTATATATATTTATATATTATTTATAACTATGTATTTATATTATATTTATATTTATTTATATTATTGTTACAATATAATGAATTCTTATTTTTTATTATTTTTTATTTTATTATTATTCATTATTTCTTATTTATTTTGTATTATTATTGATATTGATTTTATTTTAGATTTGTATTATATATATATATATATATATAATTTTTATAATATAAATTTTTTCTTTTTATTATTTTTATTATTGTTATTTATTCATTTATTATTATTTTTATATATATTATATAATTTTATATATTAAATTATGTATTTATATTATATTTATATTTATTTATATTACTGTACAATATTATGAATTCTTATTTTTTTATACATTTTTTTATTTTTATTTATTCATTATTTATAATTTTTTGTTTTATTATTATTGATATTTATTTGTTTTATTATATGATTTTTAGGTATTATTTACTACTACTATTATTATTATTATTATTATTATTATTTATTTTATGATTAGTTTTATCGTAGATTATTGTGGATTTATTACCTGAGCAATATATCGATATCATATCATCATATCGTGAGCTAATTACTGTGAGCCTTGCATTGTATATCGTATTGTATCGTATCGTATCGTGAGGTACGCACAGGTTCCCACCCCTAATATAATACGTGCGTGTGTGTTGACCAGCGTGCCTGTGTGTTACCCAGAGTGATTAGCAGTAATTAATGACCTCTCTCCGGTAACGGCAAAACATCAATCCAAAATTAGAGCTTGATGAACTACCGCAAAAATCGACCAACCTCGGGGCAAACACAGAAAACATGACCACGCACACGCACACAAACTCATCCAGAGTCCAATTTGACATCGATGATGTCAACCCCCAAAATAACCTCTAATGTGTCAACGTGACTTACAAGTCTCCATTTAGGCATTTTGACCCGCCAAGTGCAATTTGCGGCGAGTCGGGGAGACAGCTCGCGTCTAATTAGCGCCATTAGCGACATCAAATTAGAGCATTCAAATGAACACAAGTTGCCTTAGCGGCGCTAACCTATTTTAGGCAGTCAAGCATTTAAAAAAAAACAGGACAAAAAAAAAAAAAACACAATTTAAGGGATGAGAGTGTCCATCTAAGAGTCTTATATTTAAAACGCAGTAATGATTAACTCATTCACAGCTGTTTTCTAACCACAGTTACCTATACTGCATTTTACAGCAGTCTGACTGAAAAAAAAATTAAGATGGGGACACAAACTCTGCCCAGTCTTTTGTTGACGATTTTTGAATGCGAATTTCTCTTTAACTCATTCACTGCCAATGACAACTAGACGTCAAAAATCCAAGCAAACGACCAGTGTTAATTTTGAAAAAAAAAATAAAAAATAAAAGAGAAAATTTTAAATTAAAATTTTAATAAAAAAAAAAAAGAAATTTAAATTTAGTTTTAGTTATAGTCTTCTGACTAAATTTAATTAAAGCCTTAGTCATAACTTAGTCACCTAATTGTATTTGAGTTTTAATCCAACTTTAGTTGACAAAAATAAGGACCAATTGACTTCTGGAGGTCGAGACTCAGTTTGTGGTCTCAGTAAGACCAAGACCAATCACTATGCACGATGGTAGCACTTAGCAATGAAATTGTTGTCATCGTTGTTATTAATAACAATGAGGATTAATAACTATGAATGAAAACAATGAATAACTAAAACTAAATTCAAATTTCTTGTCAAAATTTGCACTGGCTGTTTGCTTGGATTTTTGACGTCTATAGTCGTCATTGGCAGTGAATGAGTTAATCCTGCTTTTTACGCCTACACAAAGTGACTGCTGTAGGTTCATTTTATACTGTACAGCTTTGCTCTTTCTCAATATAATTGCGTTTCTTAAATGTATTATTTTAAACGTGTTTGAAGATCTTAAAAAATAACTGCTAATGATTATTTTTGATTAGCGATTGTTCTACCAATTTTTTTCGATTAATTAATGAATCTGATTTTTTTTAAAAAAAACATTCATGCAAAAACAACACATTTCTCATTGAGAGAAAAGAAAATTCCCGAACAAATTGAATATGATTCGGTTATTGTTTTAGTCTGTAAGATGTCACAAAAATAGGTAATAATGTTGATCCTTGTTTTCCAAAATAAAACTTTTACAAAGGTTTTATTTTGATTAGACACACAGTCTGCCCTCATGGAGGACTACAAAAATCAGTTAAAGTTGTTGATTAATTTGATATTTAATTAATTGTCGATTAATCATTGCACCTTTACTGTCAAATTGAAGATAAAACAAAAATGAATTGGTTTATCTTATTGCTAACAAACAATGTAAAATGCCATCAACAGGCTAACAAATAGCATCCTGGTATATTAATCCAAAGCCATGTTTATTTTAACATGAACAATACAAAACGTAGACAATAAAACAATACACTCACATGCATATATTCTTTATCTTATGCACAGAATGACTAATTGTAAGGCGGCTAGCTGTGGAGCTGAGACGAGCTATTGTACAGTGTATCACGATGAGCTGTATTATACTACTCCACCAGGTGGAGGCGCAAAAAAATATATATATATTTTTTTTTTTTTAAATATGTAATCACTAAGTTTTGATAAAGTCTAATATCATAAAGTGGTATTTTGTTTTTAATAGAGATATTAGTTTTGTTGGCTGGAACGGATTAATGGCATTTCCATTGATTTCACTATGGAAAGATGATTTGAGACAAGCAAGCGCCACTGTATTAGTATTCCCACCGCAGCCAGCAACTCTCACATGCGGCGTGTATGTGCGAGATGACATTACATCATCCCCCATCCCGTCGCTTTTCCCTCCGGTCACATGACGCAACCCTCCGCGATTCACGGTGGCATCATGCGGCCGGCCGCATTTTGAACGCGTGCACTCCGACGCACCTTTTCATCCTTACTTATGACTCGTCTTCATGTCTCACTTCTAATCTCTGAACATGTTTTGCAAAATTTCACTTCTCCAATCCGCCCCGCTGCCGCTGCGAGACCCCACCGGCCAGCTGTTCCCCGCTGGGGATTACAGACTATATTTAACCCGCTTTATCTTTAATCTGCTGTCATCGAGCGGCAGAAAACATTTGCGCAATCGCCATCAGACTTACTCTCTGGTACAATCATGACTTGTTTGTTGATTGTATTGTATTGCTGTTAATGTTTTATGTTGTGTTTCTGCAAAGCGCTTTGTGACAGCTCAGGCTGTTTGAAAGCGCTATATAAATAAAGATGACTTGACTTGACTTGACTTGACTTTGTATATGTTGAATTCATTTCCAGGTCCACCCTCGTATCTGCTCGTATTTTTAAACTAGACATGTTTTAAATGAAGAATGATAGCTTGGCATTGATGGCAAAATAATCCAATTTTAAAATTTGTTTTTTCTCTTTTTAGCATTTTTTTCCCTTTTTTTTTCTCGGCACGCACATTTTGATGCCAAGAACGTTTCAACTGTTGTAAGATATTTTGATTTTGTTGAATCCGAAAATGATGTTTTTTTTGGGGCTTTTTATGGCTTTTTCAAGGCCGATACGATACCGATTATTAGTAGTCAAGGAGGATGATAACTGATATTTTAAGCCGATATTCAGTTGCAGTAAAAGAGAAAATATTTGTGTCAAAATTAATAAAAAAAAATTCTTTTAATTTTAATTATAAAATTGCAGGGTAAATATCTAAGTAACTAGTTCCCTAAAGTTTATTAAATAAAAATATATTATTGTCAAAATTATTAAGAAAAAAAATGTATATTTTAATTTTAATTATAAAATTGCAGGGTAAATATTTAATAAATAGTTCCATAAAGTTTATTTAATACAAAAAAATAGTGTCAAAATTATTTAAAAAAAAAAAAACCTCTTAATGTTCTTTATAAAATTGCAGGGTAAATATTTAATAAATAGTTCCCTAAAGTCTACTAAATAAAAAAATATATTAGTGTCAAAATTATTTTTAAAAAAAATAATAATAATAAACTTTTTCTTTTAATTTTAATTATAAAATTGCAGGGTCAATATTTAAGTAAATAGTTCCCTAAAGTTTATTAAATAAAATATTATTGTCAAAATTATTATTTAAAAAAAAAATAATTCCTTTAATTTTAATTATAAAATTGCAGGGTAAATATTTAATAAATACTTCCCTAAAGTTTATTAAATAAAACATTATTGTCAAAACTATTTAAAAAAAAAAACTTTTTCTTTTAATTTTAATTTTTAAAATTGCAGGGTAAATATTTAGTTCCTTAAAGTTTACTATTGTAAATAAAGTTTTCCAAAATTTCATCATTTCTTTATTTTATTTTATTTCTTTAAATAAAAGTGTAGGGAGTTCCCAGTGTCAACATCATTTTTTATAAAGTACAAATTTAAAGCTACTGCTGTATTTACACTGCATCCATCCTTCCCCCAACACACCAGAATGACTACTTTCATGAGGTGTTTTTTTTTCCCCCCTCTTAAACCAATTTGTCTTCATTTGTGCTACTGGCAGGCTCATGTCAAGGAGACGCACATCACTCCAGGTGAGCTTGGAACTGAACTGGAAGGTTTTTAACTCATTCACTCCCAACCATTTTCACTGAAGCAACCCCCTTCGCTTCCGGCTGTTTTTACTGGATTTTGACTGATTTTGCGAGGCCTACAGAATATTGTATTCTATTGCTATAAAAACATGGAACCTACCAAATGAAAAATTTGAGTCTTCTTTCATCAGGAAAAAAAAAAGTATATTTGAATCCGTTTCCGTTTTGCAGGAATTAGTATTAGAATATAGCTGCGTTTCATCATTACTCACAAATCTGTTTAAAACTGTGGAGAAATCAGCTTGTTTGCAACATGGCCCTGGTTGATCTCTTATACTCTGCTGCCACCTGATGGCCATTTTTGTAATAACTACCACTGCCTCAACCGTTCTCTGCAGTTTAGAGGCTGCATCATAGCCTTGTATGCTCTAGCATAAACAAAAACATTAAAAAACAAAAACGTATAAATATGTCTTTGGGACACTTAAAACATTTAAAATATAACGTAATTATACGTTTTTGGGAGCAAATGAGTTAACAAGCAACAGGGATTTTCCTTCATTTAAGCGTTTCATGAGAATGCTGTTGTCTCTATTAGATAGAGAAAATATAATATCCCATAATTTATGCAAATACTTTTCATTTGTATTAATTATTCTTTTATTGTATTATTACCATTATTAATGAAGTACAATATATTGCATTTTACTTGAATGTATATTTTATTTATTTATTGTATTTATTACCTAACCGTTTACTTTTTTCGATATTATTTCGCACATATGTTTGTTATTTTTAAATGCCATATAAAGGCAACGGCAAAAATCATGACGCCAACGTTAGTTTACAATCTTAAAAGTGGAGTCAGACCGCTCTGTGTACTCAAAGAGCGATACACTACTTTGAAGCTCTTAAAAGCGCCTCATCCAAAATGTAAGCACTTTTCAAATATTCAAAGAGGAAAGGATTTCGCAAGCTATTTTTTCCACACACACAAGCAGTAATATGATTGTGACTCAGCATTACGTATGTGCGCTTTCTTGACACCATTCATTGGCAGGGATCAATAGATATCGCGCTATGTGACTCGTTCACGTCAACCGCGACGCGACATCTTTTGGCAAACAAGCAAGGCAGGAACAGACTGAAGGTCAAAAAGGCGTCACGCTGACAAGGTAAATTAGACACTGGAGCGCCTCACTCCAGGTCAGTGTGACTTTTTCTCTGTGCCCACACAGTGTGACTCGCTAGTAATCTTTCGATGGCAAATTGCTGTGATTTGGTGTTTGGCAGCAAATAAACTGGTGAAAGTAGGAATTATTTTTATTTTACTTAGTGGTAATATTTTCTATATTAATGCAATGAAGAATATATATATATATATGTATATATATATATATATATATATATATATATATATATATATATATATATATATATATATATATATATACATACACAATAATTTTTGTGCAGTACAATGCTGTGCCACAACATGATTGGCAGCACTGAGCTCTACTATTGCGTAATCTACAAACAAAGAAGAGGCAGAGCAGGTCTAACTACTTGTTTCTAAAATGAAAAACATTTTTTTTGTTAGTTTTAATTACTTTTTGCATTCATAAATAGCCCGTACATATATTTACATGATCACCGATCAAACAGTAAAAAAAAAAAAAAAAAAAAAACAATCACCGATTTGATTAGAAGATGGAGCAATAAACTGTAACTTGTAAATGGCATTTCTTTAGGTACATGTTAAATATCACAAAGATCTCGATATTGCGATATTCAATAGACTTCACAATATTAATATATATCAGGAGTGTGACGATATAGCGATATCACGATAAATCGTAATACTCTGTCTCACGATAAATTATCAATAGGCCTATGCAAGTATTGCGATATTTCTAGTTAATATGCAGCCACTATAACGGCTCCATTGTTCATGACTTATGAAGCAATTACTTGGTGGGCCACTAGGGGGAGCGCCTCATAAGAGTGGCGGGGAAATGGACGGAGGTTTTCAGGCGAAGAAGACTCATGAGCTTACTTTTACTTGTGTAAGACATTTATCTGTCCAGTCAGTTTTGCATACGTTTCTATGAGCAATGTGTATTATATCTTTAATTTTAAGATTTGAAAACATTTTTTTTTTCCTCAGGAATATTAATATTTATTTAATTGGATTTAATATTTAAGTCATTTTATTTATTTACTTTTGCAATGTTACACAAAAAATTGTGTCAGTTTATAAAATGAAACAATTGGCTATGTAACTGACATTTGTATTTGTTTAAAACAAATAATAATCATTGTGAAGAAGACACCAGTTTTAATATTGTGTTTCAGTGTTGCGACAAAAAGAAACTATTTTATGATTGAAAAAAACATCAGTTTATGTCTTGAGTAGTTTTATCGTAGATTTCCGTGGACTTATTACCGGACCAATGTATCGATAATCGCAGTATCGTCATATCGTGAGATAATCGTTATCGTGAGCCTTGTATCACATATCGTATCATATCGTGAGGTACACAGATTCCCACCCCTAATAAATATACATATATAACTACATACATTTATATAAACAGATTTATTTAGAAAATTCTTATTATTATTAATTACAATGATCCCCACACACACATTTTTGTTTGCAATACGCGACAAAAAGCCGTTAAAAAAGCCCTCCACTGTCAAAATGGAAGTTGCTGTCAAGTTGTTTTACAACGGGCCTCGGTGAATTATTCCCCGTCAAAAGTGTTGTTCCGAGCAACAAATGTGCTGCCTCATTCTGGCCAGAGCCTTCCTTGTCCGCGCGCTCGCTTGCTTTGCGGCATCATAAAGTGCACGGGGCGCTAAAGCACGTGGGCATTAGCAGCTCTGGCTCGCCGTCGCGTCCGGCCCGAGAGCGCCTAATGGAACGGGGAGTGCGCGCAACACAAATCCACGGCAGAACGCACATAAAGGCATTAGCGGCTCAGTCAGTGTGGCCCAAGAAAAACACACCAAGCTTTATGGACTTGCTACTTCTTGCGTCTAATGACATTAAGCTTAATGCATGACTTATTGGTTTATCTGATCGTCGCAGTTGTAGTCATGGCTGGAAAGACCGAGCACATCATTGAGGGGAAGTTAAGCAACAGCAGAGACGAACTGGGAAGCATTGTTGATCATTTGACGTGTTTAAATAGCTACAAACTAACAAGTTTTAAGGAAGTCCCAAGTTATGCAGTAACCTGTTTAGGCAGCAAACCAGTGACGTCTTTTTAAAAAGCTGAGTACCTGGGAAGATCAAATAAGAAACTTCTGGTCAACGTTGCAAGTTGACAATGATCTGGTTGTTTTTATGACAGCCCGTTTAGGTAGCAAACAAGTCGGGTCTGACCTCCTCTACTGATTAAGTAACTTGGAAAGTCAACCAATAAGACACCACCGACACCTTGCATTACAAGCTCAAAATGCGCTTAAGATTTGCACCACAGCCCGTTTAGGTAGCAAACAAGTCGGGTCTGACCTACTGGCCTCCACTACTGATTAATTAAGTCATTTGGAAAGTCAACCAATAAGACACCACCGACACCTTGCATTACAAGCTCGAAATGTGCTTAAGATTTGCACCACAGCCCGTTTAGGTAGCAAACAAGTCGGGTCTGACCTACTACTCCTCTACTGATTAATTAAGTCACTTGGAAAGTCAACCAATAAGACACCACCGACACCTTGCATTACAAGCTCGAAATGCGCTTAAGATTTGCACCACAGCCCGTTTAGGTAGCAAACAAGTCAGGTCTGACCGACTGGCCTCCTCTACTGATTAGTTAAGTCACTTGGAAAGTCAACCAATAAGACACCACCGACACCTTGCATTACAAGCTCGAAATGTGCTTATGATTTGCACCACAGCCCGTTTAGCTAGCAAACAAGTCGGGTCTGACCTACTGGCCTCCTCTACTGATTAAGTCAGTAATTTGGAAAGTCAACCAATAAGACACCACCAACACCTTGCATTACAAGCTCGAAATGCACTTAAGATTTGCACCACAGCCCGTTTAGGTAGCAAACAAGTCGGGTCTGACCTACTGGCCTCCTCTACTGATTAGTTAAGTCACTTGGAAAGTCAACCAATAAGACACCACCAACACCTTGCATTACAAGCTCGAAATGCACTTAAGATTTGCACCACAGCCCGTTTAGGCAGCAAACGAGTCACGTCTGCGAGTTTGAATTTAAAAAAAAAAAAAAAAAAAAAAAGGAAGAAATGAATAACCAGGAAGCCAAACAATAAGAAGGCATTGAAGGCATATTCCATGGTGAAAACATCCTGTTTTGATTTATACTGCAGCCCGTTTAGGTTGTAAATTAGTCGGGCATATCTTATATATCGGGCACTTATTGTCAATTCAAATAAAAGAATAACCAAAAAAGGCAAATAATAAGAAACCATAGTTCACCACAATTGGAGACGTCCAATGTCAATTAATGCAGCAACCCATCTAGGCGGGAACATGTTTTGGGACAGCACAAAACAGTCCTACTTCCTGTTTGCTTTGACATTATGATGCAAACAGCCTGGGGAACATTGCTCACTCTATTTAATTTCCATTTGTAATATACAACAACAGCTAGAAAATACTTCACTGCTTTAAAGAACATCAAATTAGTCGGGCCTGAATTATTTCCAAGTCGTGAAATCCACAATTGCCTCCTTTTATTTCAAGACCGCACGCCCAAACTGCATTAATGCTGGATCCATCAATTTTCAAAGATTGAAAATAAACCAACAAGGATTTATTGGTCCTGCCTCTCCCATCTGATCTTAAATGTGAGGCTAACTTCATCACGCAGAGGCCTTGTTGTTTTTCACCTGCCAGTGGCCTTGTCTCCGTGTTTATGTCAGCAGGAGTTTATTGGCGAAGACTTGAAGAGCGGCACGCTCATCGCGAGGCCCCGGTGGCTGGTTTTATCTCCGCTTGTGTTTGATCAGCGCCATGTTGCTGAAAATTGGCTGGAGGGTCCACCTCCGTCACCCCCTCCCAATCATCCCATGAGGTGTGCCCTGCTACTCTCATTACTCTGCCAGCTCAGACTGCGTCTACTCTCATTCCCCCGTTGAAGCACAAGTTTAGAAGGGCGACCTCAAGCCACTTTTGCCTATTGGACTGTTTGTGCCACTAATGCGTCAGCCTTTAGGCATCACACATCATTTTTTTATGATAGTTTTACTATTTTGACAAGTTTTGAACACATCTAAACATGTCAAAACATTTTTTGCAGCTCTTCAAAGAAGAAGCCAAGCGTGCTTGCTTCAAGCTGTTTGTCATTCCCACATATATTCTTTATCTTCTGCAAAGAATGACGAATAAGGAATTTTGACCAGATTATGCATATCCTGTCTGTAGTATACTGCCCGCTGGTGGCCAAGGCAGGCACAGCAGGAGCAACACAATGTCCATTGAAATGAAGCCAAATGTGCCAAAAACATTGACATTTTCCATTATAATTAATTAATTAATTAAATCATAGCTATGTTTTTTTTTTGTTTTTTTTACAAAATGCATGATTATAAAGCAAAATATTTCTGCACATTCCAAAAATTCTTATTTTTAAGGGGGAGGCTGGAATCATTTCAATAGGGAATCATGGTTTGAGTGTTTTGAGATATGAATGCGGTCACAGAAAGAGTTCAACTCATATCTCAAGGCACCGTTAGACCCCATAAATTTATTTATTTTTTTAAATCTTATTTTTAAGGGAAGGCTGGAATCAATAGGGAATGATGATTTGAGCGTTTTGAGATATGAATGTGGTCACCGAAAGAGTTCAACTCATATCTCAAGGGACAGCATTAGACCCCATTAAAAATAATAATAATAATAATAATAATAATCTTATTTTTAGGGGGGAGGCTGGAATCAATAGGGACTGATGATTTGAGTGTTTTGAGATATGAATGTGGTCACAGAAAGAGTTCAACTCATATCTCAAGGTACCGTTAGACCCCATTAAAAAAAAATAAAAAATATCTTAATTTTAGGGAAAGGCTGGAATCAATAGGGGATGATGATTTGAGTTTTTTGAGATATGAATGTGGTCACAGAAAGAGTTCAACTCATATCTCAAGGTACCGTTATACCCCATAAAAAAATAAAAAAATAAATAAAAATCTTATTTTTAGGGGGAAGCTGGAATCAATAGGGACTGATAATTTGAGTGTTTTGAGATATGAATGTGGTCACAGAAACAGTTCAACTCATATCTCAAGGCACCGTTAGACCCAATTTAAAAAAATAAATAAAAAATGTTATTTTTAGGGGGAGGCTGGAATCAATAGGAGATGATGATTTGAGTGTTTTGAGATATGAATGTGGTCACAGAAGAGTTCAACTCATATCTCAAGGTACCGTTAGACCCCATTAAAAAAAAAAGAAAAAAAAAAGAACATCCCTGAATATGTAGTTTCACCAATATAGCCGTCCCCAGAGGGCAACCATAACGACAACACGGCCCACGACGAAATCAACTTTGCCACCCGACGTCGAGCTCGATCTAGCTCCACGCCACAGACGCCGCAAGGCAGGTGAGTCAAGCACCGTCTGACCTTCAGCTCCCAAAGAGGTCCTCTGGGTTATTAGCGTCTAATGGAGCTCAGGTGCAGCCAGACAGGCTCCCTTGTAACATGGCTCCCGCTCACATTAGACAAATCCGCCTCTCGTCCCGCTACCCACAATGCATTTCTGTCCTCACGCCAAAACACTCACGGCCGGATGCGCAAATGGACCACCGCGCTGTTAATAACACAAGCTGAGGGATGACTAGGAAATATTTGCAGGGAGGTTCATGAACGCACTTCATTTAAAAGCGTCAAGGTGGTATCGGGAGGCAATAAACAGTAATGAAGATGTGTTTCGGCTCCCAATCTACAAGTGTAAATCACAGTTTGCTGCCTAAACGGGCTGAGGCAATGACACCAAAATGGGATGTTTCCAATGAAGTATCAGCTTGTTTTTTTTTTATTCTTTGACCTTCTTTGTTTAGATCAAGAGAGGGCACATGTAAGTGAGGCCCACCTAGCTTGCTGCCTAAACGGTCTGCAATGCAAGTAATCAGTGATTTGGTTTCCAGGATTCTGCATGCCCGACTAGGTTGCTGCCTAAACAGTCTGCAGTACAAATAAAATCTGGATGCTTCCAAATGTATAAAGCCAAGTGTCTGCAATTTGTTATACTTTAACCTACGCAAATTCTGTAATAAAATCAGTCGATGGTGAAAATAAATCATGCCCACCTAGTTTGCTGCCTAAACAGTCTGCTGCACATATAAAAACAACACATTTCCAACATGTAATGCAAAGTATCAGTAGTTTGTCTTTGTTTGACTTGACAAGATTATGTATTCAAATCAAAAGATGGTGCAAATAAGTCAGACCCGACTAGTTTGCTGCCGAAACGGGTTGCTGCACAAATCAAAACTGTGCATTTCTGATATGTTATGCAAAGTATTAGTGGGTTCTTTGGTTTTCCTGCTTACCTGATATTTTTTATTCAAATCAGCATAGGTCACAAGTGAGTCATACCCAACTAGTCAGTAGTATTCATTTTTAGTTAATCATGCTCGACTAGTGTGCTGCATTAACAGGCTGGTGTAGAAATCAAAACAACTTTTGCGATGTTCAGTGTAACTACTTTTTTACTCATTGAATATTTATGATTGTTCTATTACTTTTGTTTTACTTTTGTTATAATTGGAAGCGGGTGCAAGTGATTCATGCCCATTTAGTCTGCCACCTAGACAGGATGCCTTATAAGTCGAAAAGCAGGACATTTCCAACTTGAGCAAAGTGGCTTTTTGCTTCTTATTGTTTGACTTTCGAGAGGCGGCACAAACAAGTCAGGCCCGACTAGTTTGAACCTCATTCACTCATTTGCTCCCAAAAACGTATAAATATGTTTTTTTTTAAATGTTTTGTATCCCAAAGACGTATTTATACGTTTGTTTTGTTTTGTTTTGTTTTTTTTAATGCTAAAGCATACAGAAGGCTTTGATGAAGCCTCTCAACTGCAAAGAACGCTTGCAAAAATGGTAGTTATTACACAAACGGCCAGCAGGGCCATGTTGAAAAAAATCCCTCAATTACTCACAATTCTAAATAGATTTGTGACAATTGATTAAACTTAGCTATATTCTTATGCCAATTGCTGCAAAACGGAAACAGATAGAAATATACTTTTTTTCCTGATGAAAGAAGACACTTTAATCTTTCTTTTGGTAGGTTACATGTTTTTATAGCGATAGCATACAATATTCTACGGGCCTTGCAAAATCAGTCAAAATCCAGTAAAACAGCCGGGAGTGAAAATGGCTGGGAGCGAATGAGTTAAATAAACACAGTACAATTATAAACTTTCTGGATACAACAATACTCACACTCTCATATATCTGGGCTACACAACTCTTTAGCTAAGCAATTGGACCAACTAAATTACAACGTGTTATAGAAAAAGTACAGACACAGATAAAACCGTATTTCGACTGCTTAAACTGAGGCTCAGCCTCGATCAAATCCATCAAGCAGAAGGCAACGCTCCAACCGAGGCTAGCGAGCTAGCGCCCCCTGGGAGGACAGAGACACGTCTGGCATGACTGACTCCGTCCGTTGAGGGGAGGCCGGAGCAACCGATGCAACCCGCGGGGCGCTAATTGAGTACCGGATGACTGATGGCTCTCCATGGCGCTTCAGGTGTCTGGCTCAAAAATAATGCTGTGTACATTGCAACATGCTGTAATAATACGACAAAAACGAGCAACAAAAAGGTCAACGTGAAAGCAAACCATGTTGGGGTTGCTGAGGAATGATGGATTTATGGATTAAGACTGGCTTAGGCTGGACTGTCACATGTTGCTTTGATTGAAGCTGGCAAGCCATCACAAACGGTTGTGATGCATTTGTCCGCCCCCCCCCCATCCATATTGGCCAAATCCTCCGTGATGAAAAGGACCCAGCTGACAACCAGCTGTGGCGCGTTACGTCACCGTATACTCGCGTTTTGCTCACAAGAAAGATTCAGATTCGGAATTTATTGTCATTGTCGCAAACGAACAAAGAGAGCTCCCGATGTGCCATTTTCACTCGCTCGCCTTACAGCAGAGGTAGCAAAAGTACACACACCCTGTTCTTAAGAAAAGATACTTGTGTAAACAAAAGGTTCTGCTAAAAGTCGAAGTACTGACACACTGAAAAGCACCAAAGTAAACTTTTTTTTACTGTCAATTATATACAATATAACAAAAAAATGTAAAAATTAAATTAACTAATAACTAAAAAAATACACTTGAAAATGTTACTTATAATAAAAAATGTGGAATTTAATCAGAATAAACTCGTATAATACAAGAAAAAAGTCACATTAATATTAGAATAAATCAAACAGGATATTCTGAATAAGAATTGTTAATATTCAGAAAAAATGATAGAATATGAGAATGAAGTCATAAATTAGTAAAAAAAAAAAAAAAAAAAAAGCCACAATTAAGTGATTAGCTTTATTTATACAAAGAAAAACTTTTTTTTTAAGTGGAATATTATGAGAATAAAATAATATACTGAAAACAAATGTGCAATATTATGAGAATAAAGTAAAAAAATTACAATAAAAGGTCGCAATACCATGAAAATTCCACTATCATGTGTCATGCAGAAAAGCTTGGAAAAAAAGGAGGAATATTGCAATAATAAAGTCATAACTACAAGAAAAAAAAAGTCACAATACTAACAAATTTGGACTATTATGAAAATCCAGTCATGTATGTGACCGTTTGCTGAGGTTTTTTTTTTCCATATTCATACTGTGCTCCCCTTAAAGGAACTTATTCTGGTTTGGGGGCTATTTTCCCTCCCTTTCCCATATGTTTTTTCCTTTTCATATGCAGAAACAGGGTACTGTAAAAGGCGACCCGGCGGACTGCCATTCTGTATCTCCTGTTGGTCACTGCTGCTATGTTGCATTAGTATGAGAATTCCGTCATACATTACGCATAAAATCTTATTACAAAACAAATATGTAAAATAACATTCAAGAACATAACATCCCAACATTAAAAATGTAATGAAAATCCAGTCATTAATGTGCCCTGTTTGCTGAGGTTTTTTTCCCTTCAAATCCATAATGTGCTCCCCTTACAGGAGGAGCTCAGTCTGGGTTTTATTTTTATTTATTTATTTTATTGCTATTTTTTTCCTCCCATTCCCTTTACAATTTTCTTTTCATCTGCGGAAACGGGGTAGTGTCAAAGGCATCCCCCTGTTGGTCAATGTTTTTCTAGGTCTACTGGACAGGTTGTGTCTGATCCACTTCGTTACACCTTGTGGTACAATGAGAATAAAGCTATTCTAATTGTGATTCTGATTCTAAGATTCAAAACATTCAGAGGAAATATAAGAGAATAAGGTTGTAAATTACAAGAAAAACTCCATCAAGCTTATTCGGAGAAAATCAAGCATTCGACTACAATAAAATGTAGCAATATCACAAGAAAGGAACTTCAAATTATCAAGAGAATGAAGTCGTGTACAAGAGCAAAAACCTCAAAACATTCAGAAGAAATATAAGAGAATAAAGTTGTAAATTACAAGAAAGACTCACTTGAGCTTATTTGGAGAAAATCAAGCATTCGACTACAATAGAATGTAGCAATATCACAAGAAAGGAACTTCAAATTATCAAGAGAATGAAGTCGTGTACAAGAGCAAAAACCTCAAAACATTCAGAAGAAATATAAGAGAATAAAGTTGTAAATTACAAGAAAGACTCACTTGAGCTTATTTGGAGAAAATCAAGCATTCGACTACAATAGAATGTAGCAATATCACAAGAAAGGAACTTGTAATTATCAAGAAAATGAAGTCATGTACTAGAGCAAAAAACTCAAAACATTCAGAAGAAATATAAGAGAATAAAGTTGTGAAATTACAAGAAAAACTCCATCAAGCTTATTCGGAGAAAATCAAGCATTCGACTACAATAAAATGTAGCAATATCACAAGAAAGGAACTTCAAATTATCAAGAGAATGAAGTCGTGTACAAGAGCAAAAACCTCAAAACATTCAGAAGAAATATAAGAGAATAAAGTTGTGAAATTACAAGAAAAACTCCATCAAGCTTATTTGGAGAAAATCAAGCATTCGACTACAATAGAATGTAGCAATATCACAAGAAAGGAACTTGTAATTATCAAGAAAATGAAGTCATGTACTAGAGCAAAAAACTCAAAACATTCACAAGAAATATAAGAGAATAAAGTTGTGAAATTACAAGAAAAACTTCATCAAGCTTATTCGGAGAAAATCAAGCATTCAACTACAATGAAATGTAGCAACATCACAAGAAAGAAACTTGCAATTATCAAGAGAATGAAGTCATGTACTAGAGCAAAAAACTCAAAACATTCAGAAGAAATATAAGAGAATAAAGTTGTAAATTACAAGAAAGACTCACTCGAGCTTATTTGGAGAAAAATCAAGCATTCAACTACAATAGAATGTAGCAATATCACAAGAAAGGAACTTGAAATTATCAAGAGAATGAAGTCGTGTACAAGAGCAAAAACTCAAAACATTCACAAGAAATATAAGAGAATAAAGTTGTAAATTACAAGAAAGACTCACTCGAGCTTATTTGGAGAAAATCAAGCATTCGACTACAATAGAATGTAGCAATATCACAAGAAAGGAACTTATTATCAAGAGAATGAAGTCGTGTTCAAGAGCAAAAAGTCAAAACATTCTGATTAGAGAAGACCTCGACACAATGTGCAATCATCATAAGTTGATTCAAATCAACAGATTCAGCCAAAACAGCACGCCGGGTGGAGAAAACGCTGATGAAGGATGAATAATGTAGCAGAAAGCAAACTGTCCAAGTGGTTGACTTGATGATCTTAAAACCAGGTGGCGAAATCCGCACATCAAAACGACCAAGAAGACGGAAAGTTCAAATGACTTTCCCCGCAATAAACTCTGCGTCTCTCTTCCCGCTGCACCGCGCTCCCGTGCACACGTACCTTGCAGAGTTTCTGGTAGCGCGGCGAGGAGATCGCCATCCTCTGGAGCCTGTGCAGGAAGACCACCACTTTCTGGAGGGAGGTCCGGACCATGGCCATCATTTTAGGACTGCTACAAGTCTGCAGCAGCCTGGCGCCGGTCCGCATGCTATCAGTGCCCGAGCCCGCTCATGGCGCTGCGTCCGCCGTCTCCCCCCGCCGGACGTGATGCGCACGCACTCGCTCGCTCACGCTGAGCTCAGCATGGCTCTTTACTTTCCGCTCCGCGCTGACGTTGGCAAGCCTAAGATCGCGCAAACTGGCTGTGACCGCGGGAAAAAGGGAGAAAAAAAAATGTTGTAAAAGTGCCGAGCAGGACAAGAAAGACGAGTCGCTCCGCTCTTCAGCCGATCCCGTTAGAGAGAAGAGGACAGCTGTGAGGAGAGCGTAGATGGGGAGCGAGGAGGGGGCGGCAGGTAGCGCCTCCTTTGTGCACTCGCTACATCAATGGAGAGAGCGGCTGAGTAATAACGCGCATTATTGTCAACACGCGCACAAAGACGGAGGAGGAGGAGTTAGAGGGAGCTTCCTGGAAGCAAAAGTCCCCGTTGGATTTCTGCCTCCCGCTGTCTGAGCGCTCCCACGTGAAGCACAAAACTGTCATAAAATACAAGGAAAATAAATTATGAGAATAAAGTCAAATATTGCAAGCAAATTTCTTTTTTTTTTTTTAAAGTTACACATTCTGAAAAATACGTTGAAATGTTAAATTGGAGATATTTCGGGGGAAAAAAACCTCGTTCGGAAAAAAAAACGTTCGAATATTATGAGGTAAAATTCCGATTCTAAAATCAGAATTATGAAGTTGCGGATAACAAGAAAAGTTAGAATATGTGAATACTGTCAAATATTGTGAGGAAATAGTCAGAATATTCAGATCAAAATGTGGAATAATATATATATAAAAAAAAAAAAAAAAGCCCCAAAGTTAAGAGTTGGTATTTGTATTTAATTTTGATGCTACTATCCCTTTAAGTGAAAATGAATATTGTTCCAAATATCAGTTATTGGCCTCTTTCACCACAGATAACGGGTATCGGCCCTGAGAAAAACATATCGGTCTATCGCTAATGTTTTTGTTTTGTTTTGTTTTGTTTTTTATCCGAGTCATCTATTAATCAACAAAATAATTTATTATTAAAATAATAGTTAGTTGCAGGTCTACTTTTGATTTACTTTACATGGTAATAAGACCTTGAAAAAAAATGCATTTTAAATAGCAATCGCAATATCGCGTAACATATAAAATGAATACCAAAGCTGCCGAATGAAATATTCAAATTTCCATCGTTACCATCCACATTGAGTGAGGGCAAGGCGAATATTTGACACCAACACGGGCTGCTTTCCTAATTATTACACACACATACACATGTATAGACAGTGGTAGGGGGATTATGCTAAGCTTTCCGGAATAAGGTTTAATGCGCCACAGAAGCCATTTCAGTCAAAGCACAGTATTGACTTGCAGGGAATTACAACTGACTGTTTTGTTGTCACTCATTGTTAATACCATTGATGGTATCAGGTGACTTTGTGTGTTTGTATGCATCTGCGCAATTCGACAAAGCCTGTGGTCAAAAAGGAAAAAGGTGGGTCGTAAAAGTGTTCATAAAAAAAAAGAAAAAAAAAAGAAAAAAAAACAACATTTTGCTCAGCTCAGAGTACTTTCCGATTTCACCAAATGACTTTTCACACTTGAACGCCATCCATCAATCTCAAGTGCGGCACCGATAGAAACAGAGACGGCGTGGCTTTAATTAAGGCAATATGTCAGGGGGCCTCGGGGGCGCAGAGCAAGTCCTGCTTTTTGCGCGAGACAATTGTGCCGAGACGTCGACACGCACCCGCCGTGGGCATGGATGTCATACTAATTTGGGGGCTTTGTATGATTTAGTAGAACTCTTCTTTTTCCAGGGAGGAATGATTGAGAGGAATTGGAATCGTTCTTTGCAGAGGATAAAGAATATATGACTGTGATGTATCGTTATAGTCTGTCTCCATATGTTTTGCACTGTTCAATCTGGGTTATAGATCTGCAAAATGATCTTTAGCAGTTGCGTTAAGCTAGCAGCAAGCAAAGATTCAATGAGCTACGCTCACATGTTCAGACGCCCTCAACATGCCCTCTCATTGACACACACGCGGATGCACCTCGGGGCTAATGGAGGACGACATTGAGATAATAGCTCCCACCTGTGTAATCCCCCCCCCCCCCCCACGTTTCCTACCTCCAGCTGTCGTCTGAGCTCCTTGACGCGGACAGAGTCCTGTGACAAGTCCTCCCTGTGGGAGGCGTCGGCCAGCACGTTGACGGTGGTCTCGGCCTCCTGGAGCCACTTGAGGAAGGCTTCCAGCTCCCTGAGGGACGCCTGCAGACCCTTCAGCTCGCCGTCCAGCTGCCCGTGGCGGTCGTTCGCCCTGCGCGGACCAAAGGGATTGAAAGGTCTTTGTCCGTTCTTGCTACAGTGGTGCCTTGAGATACAAGTTTAATTTTAAAAGTTCAACATTTCAAACGGGGGTGGACCGGCAAATGGGAATTTTGAGTTTCCTTGCTGGGCCGAATATTTTTTCCCCACTCCGTTCGTGTTATCAAATCATCTTTTCCCATTGAAATGAATGGAAATGCCGTTAATCCGTTCTAATACTCTCCAAGATAAACACAGCATCAAAATGTAAATGATTTTTAACATGATAGAGCACTCTATAACATTTTACTCTATAAAAAACACAAACAACTAATGAAATAATTAAATAGAATGTAAATAATTGAACAATTTTTGTCACTTTTTTAACTTCTGCTACTTCTGGTTTAAACTGATTTTCCCTTAAAATCACATTTAAAATCAACTCCAAAGGCTGATATATTAAATTAATTACCAAAGACAAAAATGAAGGACATTTGCGTTATCATCTGTAATAAATTTTATTGTTACAATTATAGTTAGTTTCAGTCAGTTTTGTAAACATAAAATGTAGTCTCTACTGTTTTTTTTTTTTTTTTTTTCATTTTTATTTTATTTTGTTAATGAAAATGTTTTTTCAATTTTGGGTTAAAACATCCCAAAAACGATGCTATAAAAAAAAATTGCTCACAATCTAGTGCTCTCACTATTAAATATTTTTAGAATCGATTAATCTATCAATTATTCAATCGATTAATCGACTAACCATATTCATTTTCATTTTGCATTAAAGTCATTACAAAAGCATTTTTTTTCTTGATTACTGTTTATTAAACAGTGATTGGTATTTATTTTGTACTTCGTATTCATATAGTGATTTAAAAAAAAGGGGTGGGGGGGTGGGGGGTTGATTTATTATGTTACAAGTTTGGTCATTGTTTTCCAAAGTAAAAACAGATTTTGATATGCTGAAATCAGAGGATTTGCACAATTTTAAATAAAACTAGACTATGTGCAATTTCGGGAGAAATTGCGTGATAATGCTGAAAGCTGAATGCTAATAGCTGAATGCATGTGGAATGCTAATGAAGTAAATTGAATGATAAATTATGACATTATAACCTCCTGGTTATTGGACAATGCACTTTATCAACTGTGCCACCGAGTAGTGTAAGACACCTGGTTATGATGATAAGTTATATGTATGGAAGGGGGCGTGGAAAGTGATACTTAGAAAATGTCTGTCCCATTGAAAATGAATGGGGAAAAGTTGATATTGCAAGTTAATATATACCCCGGGAGGCGTGAGTTTTTGAAGCTAGTTGAAATTTGAACAATGTAAATTGGAAGTATTAAGTGGGAGTTGTTATGCGGCAAAAAAGTGTGGAGAATAAAAATCACAATAATGCTTCAGCATTCCCACAAAAATGGCTCCAAATACTGCTTGTTGAGAAGAGAGTTGAATTCGCTGCCAGCGTTTTTTTTGCTTGCCAAAATTTTGCACAACAGCAGATCGAGTCACTCGTATTTCAAGGCACCACAACATTCCTTTTATTACATTCTAATGAATAGATTTACAGCTAGAAAGTTACATCTGATTAATAAATCGCAGTCACAGTATGGATTGTAGTTAAAAAAAAAACAGTGATGCATGATGCCCAATTTAGTAATCACAATCCTCCCAACACAAAATCAATACTTGGAAATGTCAACAATTAAATTACTCCTTAGTTGTTGCTTGATGTCTCCATCTATAATCTTTGGCCAATCATAAATAATGTAATTCGAAACTAATTTAATTCACTTTACAGGATCTTCAATTAATTAGTAGCTGTCCACTACATTGACTAGTGTGTGGCCTTTTGGACGTAGAGTGTGAACGATGACATCATTCACGTCGATTTAAAAAAAAAAAGCATCTGAATTGCGACCCACCAGAGATGCCCTGCAATGCATTTAACAGCTTATTAAAATATGTGATGCCTGAAAAGTAATACAACCACATAGTTGTCATTATTCATGCCTGAAAGGACTTAAAAAAAAAAAAACATGCAAGGCACCTGTTGTTGAGGTTGTTCCAGGCGGCGTTATGCGCATCGGCGACTTCCTTCACCCGCCGGGTGTCGTCGGTGGGGTACTCGCGCAGAAGATGACCGGACAGCTCGTTGAAGGCCGCCACCGCAGCTTGGCCTCGACTCAGCTCTTGCAAAAAAGCCTGCGTCGACATAAACATTAGGAAATATGACACCGCGCTCAGGGAGGTGGTGCATTCTTTACTAAATATAATAATAGTCTAGTGGTTTAAATAACATTTATCTTGACTGCATTAGTCACCATTACATGACCAAACACAAAG
Source organism: Festucalex cinctus (assembly GCF_051991245.1). Classification (NCBI taxonomy): domain Eukaryota; kingdom Metazoa; phylum Chordata; class Actinopteri; order Syngnathiformes; family Syngnathidae; genus Festucalex; species Festucalex cinctus. Next base: position 9,277,930 of record NC_135431.1, read on the forward strand.
CGACACATTGACTTCACCGCTCTTAGATGCCCTCTAGTGTTGGTCCCACGCAGTGCGTCAGAGGCGCGAACGGGCCACGATTTGTCATCGCGTGAAGATGATGTGGGTTCACTGATGCTATTAAGCCTCAAAAGGATACTGCACAGAGGTGATTCATTCCCCATCTTGCACTTTTAATCACGCTTTGAAATGCACTGGTAATTAAAGCTGCGAGCGGCAAATGAGCGGCTGCCTGGAAACTCAAATGTTTCGCAACTTGGCGTCATCTATCTGTCGAGTGTGCGTGGTTCAAATTTGAGAGCAGTAAGAGGTTTTAAAGTAGCCCTGAAAATGGAGGAAATTACCCAAACGTGGCAGCTTTGTATGGAGGACCAAAACTGCCAAAATTAAAAATAAATAAATGACTAAAAGTTGAAAATAAAAACGAATATAAAACGGATTCAGAAAATAAATACTAAAAAAATAAATATACCGGTAAATGAAATAAAAACAAAATAGACAAACAAAAAAATCAAAAAAAAAAAAAAAAGAAAAGAAAAAAGAAAAAACGAGATTAAAAAATATAAATATAAAAATATGCAAGACACGCTTGGGACATTTGAATAACATTTCAACCTGGCACCATGAAATAAATAAATGTGAGAGTGTTTTTATTCATTGATATTTAATTCTATTTATATATTTATTTTAGCATTTATTTTGACATTTATTTTTATATTTATTTTTTGAATCTCAGTGTTTATTTTGGTATTTACTTTTACTTTTATTTATTTATTTGGAGATATATATATATTTTTGTTGTTTATTTTTCATTTATATTTACTTTTTTATTTAATTTTGAATTATAATTTTAGATCATTTTTATTTTCACGTTCATTTATTTATTTATTTAGTCATTTATTTTTAACTCATTTGCTCCCAAAAACGTATAAATGCGTTCTATTTTAAATGTTGTAAGTGTCCCAAAGACGTATTTATATGTTTTTAATGTTTTGTTTTTATACGAGAGCATATAGAAGCCTTTGATGCAGCCTCTGAACTGCAGAGAACGGTTGAGGCAATGGTTGTTATGACAAAAATGGCCAGCAGTTGGCAGCAGAGTATAAGAAATCAACCAGGGCAATGTTGCAAACAAGCTGTTTTCCCCAGAGTTTAAAACAGATTTTTGAATAGTGATGAAACTTCGCTATATTCTAACGCTAATTGCTGCAAAACAGAAACAGATGGAAAAATACTTTTTTTTTCCTGATAAAAAAAAAAAAAAAAAAAAAAGAGACTCTAATCTTTCTTTTGGTAGGTTCCATGTTTTTATAGCAATAGATATAGAACACTATATACAATATTCTGTGGACCTTCCAAAATCAGTCAAAATCCAGTAAAACAGCCAGGAGCGAATGGGATTGCTTCAGTGAAATTGGTTGGGAGTGAATGAGTTAATTTTGGCAGTTTTGGTCCTCCATAGCTTTGAGCCAGTGTGGTAGATTTAATGTGTGTTTTTGGGAATGGATTCTTGAGAATCTTTTGTGGGTCTACTCATGACTGACACGTGTGCTAAATGTTCTATTTCATACCTTGCTGTCAGCTAGCTGAATGGTCAAAGGGTCTCTGGATTCTCTTGACTGCTGCAGCATGTTGTGGAACCATCCTTCCTTGTGTCCAATCAGAGCCTGAACCTCCCGCCGCTGACCCTCCCACTGGTCGCTGTGGCCGATCATGTTGTCCAGCTGCTGGAGTCGCGCCACCACGCCGTGCTGCGTGTTGTCCCACTGGTTGCGCACTCTCTCCACTGAAGATATGATGGGAATGAAAATGTTTTGAAAAATGGAGATTGAATAGCACGGGTGTCGCGAGTCGAATAGCACATACGTTTCTCCGTGATGGACGTGCGTACGTCCAGGTTGGACGTCTTGTTTTTGATGTTTTGCGCAAGGGTGAAAATGTCCTCCAGCTGAGGATGACGTTGCTCCAGGTCGCTTTTGGTCACCTGGGAGGATGAAACAAACATACACACATCGTTGAATGAATAAATGTGTTGCTCTAAAAATGAAATAAGAATAAAATATAAAGTAAAAAGTAATTAAAAAAAATAATGTATATAATATGAAAATGGGAAACAAAACTTCAATCGGTTATATAGTGAAATTAATAAAAATCTATTTAAAAAGAAAATTAAAACGAACTATTTAAGTAATAAAATAAAGTGACAGATTTTTCAAACATATGTCCAATTATTGAAAAATACATATGTTTTAATTGTGTCACAAAAAAAAAACACAAAACAAATGAAATAATAAATAATAAATACAATATTCAAAGAAAAATAACTGTAAAACTTCATAAAAAAAATTAATCTTATCAAAGCTGACATGAAAGCAATTATATAGGAAAAAAAATGACAAAAAATATTTATTATATGAAAATTGGGGGGGGGGGGGGGGGAACAATCAGTTATATAGTCAAATGAATAAAAATGTACTTATTAAAAAAAACAAAAAAAACGAACAAACGAACAAACTAAGTAATAAAATAAAGTGACGGATGCTTAAAACAGATGTAAAATTATTTAAAAATATATAAATATTTTTTAATTACATTAAAAAAAACAATAACAAATGAAATAATAAATAAATAATAAATAAAATATTCAAAGAAAAATAATTGTAAAACTGCAATTAAAAAGATAAATTTTACCAAAGAGCAATCAAAAAGAAAAACTACCACCCCCACCCCAAAAAAAAAAAAAATCAAAGTAGAAAAAAAAAGTCAATAATATGAATATGGGGGGGGTGTAAATCAGTTATAGAGTCAAATGAATAAAAATATACTTATTTAAAAAAAAAAAAAATACAAATTATTTAAGTAATAAAATAAAGTAACGGATGTTTAAAACTTAGATACAATTATTTCAAAATATATAAATATTTTTAAATACATTAAAAAAAAAACACAAAACCAACAATAACAAATAAAATAATGAATAAATAATAATTAAAATATTCAAAGCAAAATAATTGTAAAGCTGCAATTAAAATATTAATGCTACCAAAGCTGACATGACATCAATTATAAAGAAAAACTACCACCCTGCACCAAAAAATATAAAGTAAAACAAAAATCAAAATGGTAAAAAAAAAATCTATATATAAAATGAAAAGAATGTCAAAAACTGCAGCGAAAAAAAATAAAATAAGCAAACAATTTATCAAAGTTTGAATAAAAAATAAAAGTTCAAAAGAAAAAGAATAAAAACAAATAGGTGAAATAAATAAACCCCCAATGATTAAAAAATACAAATGAAAAAAGAAAGTTGAAAATGGTGAAAAACAAAAAACAAAAAAAAATGCATTTAAAAAAAATGACCAAAAGTCAGTAAAAATACTACATAAAAATCAGCAAAAATATGTAGAATATATAAATAAGCAAACAAAATAGATTAAAGCAGATTAATTAAAAAGTGCTGCTGTCACCTGAAGGCGCGCCATGGTGGTCCTGATCTCCTCAATATCGCCCACCGTGACGATGTTGGACTTGAGCATCTGCGTGATGAGAACCAGCCAGTCGGCCAGCTCGGTGGCCGTCTCGTTGAGGTCGGTGGGCGCCACGGAGTCGGGCGTGTGCGGGGTCTGGTGATGGGGGTCCTCGCTCGCCAGGCTGGCCATCTGGACAGCTGAGGGCACTGAAGACATTGCGACTGAAACGGAGGACACAATCAACACAACGTTACGAGGTTTGTAATTACTGTGACTCCTATGCTAATTTACTTTAGCCCACTAATGAAGTTTCGCATAATGTTAGCATGAAACGGGTACGTTTTAATTGTGTTTAAATAAGTTTCAATGTGCTTAAAGTGTGTGAAAGCGAATAAATACAAAGATTTTTACCTAAGATGGATATGACTGGAATATTTCCCCCCCAAGATAAACACGGATTCACTGTACAGTGTACACGTGTTTAAGGAAAAATGATGACATGAATATTAAAGTTGTTCTTGAACGTAAGCGCCAAATGGTGATGAATGATGCTCTGCGGCGACAGCAGCTCACTAGCTGATTTGTAATTTCAGCATGCATTTTTCATGCTGGAAAATTAAAGCATTCCTTCTCCCCAATACTTGTTACCACTAAATGGTTGTGTTTCTCATATGCTGCCGATGATTCATGGGAAAGGGACGCAAATGCGTTGTATAATGCAGTGCGTAATATTAATGAAAATGTGGAAACACTAAAGTGGATAACCTTGAAGTCGCCAAGTGGAAAAAAATTCTTATAAATAGAAATAAAATAATAATAATAATAAGGTTGAATGCAGAAATTTAAAAAATGCAACTAAAAAAAGAATAAATAATGTAAACATTGAAAAATTATTTACAACAAACTAATAAAAGAAAATTTAATGAAAGGAACTTGTTTCACGAAGTGTAATTATTGTATGTACTGTAGTATTCGTGTGCTGGTATCAAGGGGCGTGGCTGAGTGGGCGACATCAGCAACTGAAGTCTGATTGGCTGTTTCCTCTGCGTGTGAGTGTGAGCTGTGGCCTATAGCAGCTCATTGTAAAAGTTCTCATTTTGTATTTTTGGCTCACAAAAAAATAAATAAATAAATAAATAAATAAAAACTAAAAAAAAAAAAAGGATTAAGCGACCATTAACTCATTCACTCCCAGTCATTTTCACAGAGGCAGTTCCGTTCGCTCCCGGCTGTTTTACTGGATTTTGACTGATTTTGCGAGGCCCACAGAATATTGTATTCAATTGCTATAAAAGCATGGAACCTACCAAAAGAAAGATTAAAGTCTCTTCTTTCATCAGGAAAAAAAGTATGTTTTTATCTGTTTCCGTTTTGCAGCAGTTAGCATTAGAAGAGAGCTAAGTTTCATCAGTTTTCACAAATCTATTTAAAATTGTAAGTAATTGAGCTTATTTTCTAGATGGCCCTGGTTGATCTCCTTTGCTCTGCTGCCACCTGATGGCCGTTTGTGTAATAACTACCATTTCTGCAACCGTTCTTTGCAGCTGAGAGGCCGCATCAAAGCCTTCTGTATGCTCTAGCATTAAAAAAAAAAAAAAAAAAGAAAAAAAAAGAAAAAAAAAAAAAAAAAAACACGTATAAATACGTCTTTGGGACACTTACAACATTAAAAAAAAACGTATTTACACATTATTTGGAGCAAGTGAGTTAATAACGTTAAAAATTCAAATTAAATATTTCATAGTAGCCACAGAACAGATTATTTCCCCACTGTAAGTTGTGCTGTTTACCAAGCTGCTGATGCTCCACAACACGAGTGTGGTGCAACGTCCACGGGGAGACGTGCGCCTGCAGAGACTCCCTCAGTCGACCATCCAGAACTTTCCAATCGGCCGCCAGCTGCTCCACCTTGCCCTGCGTGCGTGCCATGAAACATTCAAAGGGTGAGATGAGGAACAGCGCTTTAATAAAACAGCCAATTAAGCCGCAATCGCTTCCAGGAGAGAAAATGACCTGCTGCAATATGGTGTAATTACACAGTATTGTGAATTTAGGAGGGCTTATTGAATAAATCACGCTACTAGGTGGCGGGAACCTTTTCATGAGGGGACAGCTGCTGGCGTCTCTGAAGCTCAATGGAGTGGGCCAGAAGGTCCTCTAGGTCCTTCTTCCTGTCTTTCATGGAGACCTCCAAAGCCTGAAAACAGTCAGAGAGGGTTCATGCGTTATAAGGGATGGCACAGTTTATCATTTACTAATCTCGTTTTGCATTAAATGTTAGCACAGTTTTGTTGAACATATTTGTGTTTAAATATATATCGTCAAATTCTCTTTTGTTTTTTGGGGGGTTTTCCCATCGTACACATTACCTGCGCTTGGCCGGGACTCAGGCCTCGGTTTGTGATGGTCTGGTGCGTGATGACGACCCAGTCGGTGAGCCGGTTCATTTTGTCGCGGAAGTGGGCGTGGCTCTGCAGGTTGGCTTCCACCTGCCCCACCTTGTCCAACAATTCGTGGGTTACCTGAAGGTTGGGATTCAAGAGAGGAATAATGGATGAGGGAAGAAGAATAGAGATTATTAACATTTTGTTATTGCGTTCATATCATCGTCCAGAAGTGATGCAATAAATAAAACAATGAGCTAACTAAGTGCAATTAACTTGTTTACTGCCACACGTTATCCAAAAAATAATCTTGACAGTGCCAGCTGATTTTGAGCATTTTAACTCATCTTTCAAGGCAAACACAATATTGTGTGCTACATAAACATGGTGGGTACCACATGAAAGATCGCAATCCATTCTTTCATTAGAAAAAGTATGTTTTACCTTGTTCCGTTCTTTAGTAATCATCATTTGAAAATAGGTGATTTGAGTGACAATCACGCGAAAATAGAAAAATAAGGAGAAAACAATATTTTTGTGAAAAGATACATTTTCTCCACAACAGTGACTTTGACACTAATAATTTTTGTTTAGTGACTCGGCTTGGATCATTCACGTCATCCTTGAAAACGTTCTATTTCATCAGATTCGTCATGTTTCATTGTAATTTCATATACCGGCAGCTCATTGAAAAGAGATACAATACTGCCATCTGCTGGCCATAGTTAGTGTGTGTTTCCGATTTCACAACTCCATTGACCAGGCAGCGCTTCACAAGACGTTGTACTGCGCATTAATATTTAAAAAAAAAAAAAAAATGGTTGACGTCAATTAGCGTTTATGGCGGCATATGTTGTGATTTTAGTAATCGTTATTAAACGTTTTTGGCAGTAAAAGATTTAACTTTGTGGCGGACCAGTTCACATTTACAGCAATCCATTTTGAAAGGCGTATTCAAAATGTATCTAACCTAGTAACTAGACTTGTTTTGTCTATTAAAAAAAAAAAAAGCCAGAAAAGTCTTGATGCACAGATCCCGCAGAGTGAGGGAAGACCTCAAGCTATTTTCATTCACTTTAAATTGATTAATGCACAAAAATAACAGACAACATTGGTCCAAAAATTTTAAATTGTGAACAAATATTTCAATGATCATATTTGGGCATACGAAGTTTCCGTCCCACAATTACCTATTCGGGTGCCTCTGAAAGAGCAAAAAATAAAAAATATATTCAATAAAAAATACAATAAAATACCGAACGCCTAATATTACGATTCATCCCACCTTGCTCCAGTTGAGGTTGATGGCCCTGAGTTTGCCCACGTGGTGGTCTCTGCTCTGCGGGCTCACGGCGGGACTGGCCAGGATCTGCGGGGCATGTTTGTTGAGCCAGCCGAGGTGTTCATTCTGCGCGTCCATCTCCATTGCCAAGGCCTGTGAGGGAAGACACTCGGCTCGTTTATCTCATCAAGCGCTATTGATCTCAGGAAAGGTAATCACGTCGGCCTCGGTGGAACAAATGGCGAAGGAAAAACCTGGGCTGAAATGATTGTCAGTTAGAAAAAAAAAAAAAGTAGAGTGGCTTTTAGTGCAATAGACACCCTGCTTCAATTAGTCGTTGTGCATTACAGTACAGTTTGTTTGTTTGTTTTTTAACTCAAGAAGCGACATATACATATATATATAAAATCTTGTGCCTACCTTGAGTTCTCTAAGGTTCTGGTCAGTAGAGGATACAGGAAGTGTGACGAAGGCGTTTTCCGCCTGCTGCAGCCATGAAGCCAAATCCTCGCTTCGCCTCATCAGGTCCGCCAGGGCTGGATCCCCTGCAGCCAGCCTGCACATACACACCATATAGGCACATTATTTACCCAGATTAGGATCTCTATTTCCCCCCAGGTTGCAGACTCAATCCTGAAATTTACATTTATATTAGCATTGGCAACTAATTGACCGCACCGATAAGGAAACAAAGAGGATGGGGCAGGAAAGTGCTGACCTCGATGCTGTACTACACTGGATATTTGAAACTAATCGTAATCCAGGTCCGGAAATGATGGCGTTACACGTATATATCGCCATCATCTCCATCACATCCACAAGGCTTTCATGAATACCTGCGCTGTCGGTCCACGACCTGGCGGTTGACAGCCCTCCAGCGCTCACTCAGGGCATGGAGCTTCTCTTCCAGCAGAGGGCCGTCGGGAGACGACAACTGGCTGGTGATGCGCTCCCCCGTGCGGGTAAGATCGGCCAAGACGGCCTTGTGGCTGGTAAGGCCTTCCTCGAACTCCTGGGGGAAGAAACAGATGTATTCTAAAATGTGATGATTTAAAGATAAAATCCAAAACATAAAGCGTGAAGCCTGAGCCTCTTGCGTGTACACTCACAGCTGACAATGAGGCGCTCTAAAGCATTTTAGATGAAAAAAAAATCACTTTTCTTTCAAAACTGAAATACAACACTACATTTTATATGCAGATTTTCAAATGTAAACTCAAAAGTCAAGTCATTTAGCCAAGCAAACCCAAGATCAAAAATAAGGTTGTGGCTCCCGTGCCTCTGCTAATTGGTGTCACTTAATCCCCTCACTTGATCTTAAAACCTGTGAAAATCCGTGTAAACAACTTGTGTAGCTCAAGCTTTAGAAACCACACAAAGACGGCGTCTCGTCTTCTCTTGTGCATAATGAATTTGCATCGATTGTAGTTGTTTGTTTAATAGATGCAGTATAGAAACAACACGGCTCCACAGGGAATGGAGTTGAATTATCAAAGAGCGGCTAACAAGCGGCTAATAATTCAAACAGTAATAGCATATCTTGGGGATAACGATCATGCTTTGAACTCCTATTAAATGAGGATTCATCACACTGGATATACTGTATGTAACTTAGGATCTGTCACGGTCATCCAACGACCATGTGCAGTCAATCTTTTGGGACCATAGCCAAGCAAATGCTAAAGTTAAAAGAAAATAGAAACTTCATGAATGCACCAATGTGAAACAAATGCTGCTTTCATGTTACTGTGTTCACAAAAAATGGGAAAACAAGCATCAGCGCCTTCCGCTGACCTCTTGGTGGCGTCGCGCTGTGTCCAAGTCCAACTGTCCCTCAGGACCAACGCCGTCGGACAGCAGCCTCTCGGTGTCGGTCAGCCACTGGCTCATGTCATTCATGTCGCAGTGGAATTGCCTCCACTCCTCAATGGCGCGGTCAAAGCTCCTGCACAAACAAAATGCTTGACGTTACTTGGCGTAACGACGAGGTTAATGTTAATGTTGCGTTAGTGGAATAGGAGTTACGCAGCAAAATCTTGTAGTGTTTATCAATATGAGAAGGCGACCATTTTGTCACTTGCTGTCGAGTGAAATGACATCATAGTTGTTCAGGTCTCAGGTAACAATGAAGCCCCTGTGATGTCATCTTCATTTGACAGCAAGTGGCAAAATGGCCGCCCACTGAGATGGATAAAAATGGCTTGGTTTAACTCATATTCCACAAATGTAATATTAATCAGAATGTCTGTTTAAACTAGTGAGGTCACTTATAACATATTGTGAAGAAATGTTTTAGGTTGACTTCCTCTTTAAGGGTGAAACAGCTTTATTCGTCATTAACTATATACTATTATGTAGCTAAATTAAATAAATATGAATATACTTCAAAATATTTGTACTTTATCATTTTAAAGAACATTTTAAGCTCACTTAAAAATAAGGAAATGTCACTAAATGCTCACTAAACTCCTGTAGTAGGGCTGAAGAAAAATTTGCATGTTGAATAAATCAACAGGCGGCTTGAACTGCCCGACAGAAGAAGCAATTTTCTAAGGTACTCATGGACCATATGAGTTTTATTTTCTGTAGTGCAGCAAATGTAATCTGTTAAAAGGAGCACTGAGGAAATGAGTTTTGGATGGGTAACCTTATACAATGAACTCCATTTGTTTGGCTTTTAATGATGCCCCCAAGTTGGTGTGATTACTGTGAGATCACCTTACTGGTTTTTCTAATAGTATTCCTGAAAACAGTTTGCATTGCAGTTAGATTTCTTAAGGTAGCAAGGTGGCATCATCTATTTATCTATCTTGATAGCTAACTACCGATCTAGCTCGCGGTACCTTCCTCCTACCTACCTAGCAAGCCTTCATCCTACCTACCTAGCGAGCTACCTTCCTCCTACCTACTTACCTATCCAGCTAGCAAGCTACCTACCTGCCTACCTATCTACCTACCTTGCTAGCTACATTCCTACCTACCTACCTACCTAGGTAGCAAGCAAGCTATCTATCTTGCTAGCTACCTTCCTAGTCTACCTACCTATCTAGCTAGCGCACTACCTTCGTACCTACTTCCTACCTTCCTACCTACTTACCTAGCTAGCTACCTTCCTCCTACCTACCCATCGAGCTAGCAAGCTTTCTACCTACCTATCTAGCTAGGGAGCTATCTATCTTGCGAGCTACCTTCCTACCTACCTATCTAGCTTGTGAGCTACCTTCCTACCTACCTAGCTAGCTAGCGAGCTACCTTCCTCCTACCTACTTACCTATCCAGCTAGCAAGCTACCTACATGCCTACCTGCTTACCTACCTACCTACCTACCTATCTACCTACCTTGCTAGCTACATTCCTAGTCTACCTACCTATCTAGCTAGTGCACTACCTTCGTACCTACTTTCTACCTTCCTACCTACTTACCTAGCTAGCTACCTTCCTCCTATCTACCCATCTGGCTAGCAAGCTATCTTTCTACCTACCTATCTAGCTAGGGAGCTATCTATCTTGCGAGCTACCTTCCTACCTACCTATCTAGCTTGTGAGCTACCTTCCTACCTACCTATCTAGCTAGCAAGCTACCATCCTCCTACCTACTTACCTATCCAGCTAGCAAGCTACCTACCTGCCTACCTACCTACCTATCTACCTACCTTGCTAGCTACATTCCTACCTACCTACCTACCTAGGTAGCAAGCAAGCTATCTATCTTGCTAGCTACCTTCCTAGTCTACCTACCTATCTAGCTAGCGCACTACCTTCGTACCTACTTCCTACCTTCCTACCTACTTACCTAGCTAGCTACCTTCCTCCTACCTACCCATCTAGCTAGCAAGCTTTCTACCTACCTATCTAGCTAGGGAGCTATCTAGCTTGTGAGCTACCTTCCTACCTACCTATCTAGCTAGCAAGCTACCTTCCTACCTACCTAGCTAGCTAGCAAGCTACCTTCCTCCTACCTACTTACCTATCCAGCTAGCAAGCTACCTACCTGCCTACCTGCCTACCTACCTACCTACCTGCCTACCTAGCTAGCAAGCGAGCTATCTATCTTGCTAGCTACCTTCCTCGTCTACCTACCTATCTAGCTAGTGCACTACCTTCGCACCTACTTCCTACCTTCCTACCTACTTACCTAGCTTGCGACCTACCTTCCTACCTACTTATCTAACTAGCGAGCTATCTACCTACCCACCTACCTACATAGATACCTATCCATCTAAATTGGAATATTTCAGTGTTGCTCACCCTTTACGCTGGTTGTACATGCGGTTGAGGCGGTCCCACTCGGCGTTGACTTGCGTCAACGCGTCCTCAGTCTGGGAGACCTCAGCGGGCGACGCGTGCTGGATGACGTCCGGCTGGCGCTCGTGGATTTGGGCCACCCGCTCGCCCAGCCGCTCCATGTTTTCGCTGATGGTCTGAAGGAAAGAAAATGAATGACAAGTGCACTGGAGGCTCAACGCATAACGCGTGACATGAATTCAGTTGAAATTCATAATTAGCCAGACGGACGTTGAGCGTGTCCTCCTGGCTGGAGAAGTCTTCGTAGAGCCCCCCGTTGAGCTCGGAGGAGTTGAGCAGCAGCTCGTTGTCGGCCATGGCCAGCAGCAGTTTGTTGACGTCCAGCAGGTAGCCCGACGGGCTGTGAGAGGAAATGCGGCCGCGGTCCACCACGCACTGCGTGTCCTGCACCACACGCACATAAACAAATCAAACAATGACCGTGAGTTTGATCATACTTTTTATGCTAGCAATGTGCCTCAATCACTCAACCTTTATTTTAGCCAGCATTAAAAACGTTTCTTTTGCTGTAAAACCTATTAAAAAAAAAAATTTAAAACACAGGAAGCTATCAAGAAAAAAATAGACCAATTTAAAGAAAAATCTCTTTCATTCTTAACCTTATTACTTACAAAAAATGCACCATTGTATTTCTGTCTTGATTTCTGGGTGTAGTTAATATTTTATTAAAAGAAACCGTAACAGCAAGTGGGTCACGGTGAATTTGAACAAAAGCGATCAAACTGAGCTCACCTGGGGCGGCATGTCGCTTATCTGCTGCGTGATCATGTGGGAAGACGATTCGACGTCGAGCTGCCTGCTTCTCAGCACCCTCAACTCCTAAAAAAAACAAACTCACAAATTAACAGCAGTACAAAGGGTGACATCTTAAAAAAAAAAAAAAAAAAAAAAAAAAAACGTGTGTCTAACCTTGTGTGACGAGTACTGGTTCTGGAGCCGGACCAGCAGGATCTTCAGTTCCTCTCTCTGGACCTCGTCAGACGTTTGCTGGATCAGATCTTCTCCTCGTCTCAGCAGGTTTTCTACGCTGGCTTTCTCCTCATCCATCTGGTCACAAGGCAAGCCAGGAGAAGAAACACATTTGCATAAGCTGAGAGAACAAAGTGAAGAGACTTTTCATTCCAAGCCACTAACAGGCTTCCTGACTGGGACATTGACCTCGCTTCCGATTGGCCGGCTAGCATGATTGGCGCCATAAAACTTGATAAGGAACATTTCGTTTCAGCGTCGGCTTTCGAAAAACATCAAAGTTCTCGAATCCAGTGCAATGCTACCTTATCATCGTCGGGGATGGTTGCAGGGTCCTGCTGCAGAGTCCTGAGCGTGTCCTGGAGCTCGGCCTGGAATTCCTGCACCTCATTGGGGAGCACTGCTTCGGTCTGAGTCTCCACTGAGGTCTCCAGGTTATGAAGAACAGGCTGAAGAAAAAGAAAATATGGGGAATGACAACGCTGAACTGTCATTATAAATCCTTGTGAGACTTCCTCCAAAAATTCTGATTATTGTTTTATTATTGTAATTTCTAAAGTGTACTACATAAAACATATAGCACAAGCACTGTAGAAAATTCCCACAGACATTTTGAATGGGACTGCTGACACTTGCAAGGTGGAAAGCCGAATTAGGGATGGCTACAGACAAGAATCTAGGGTGTACCTAATGTTTTGGCCAATATGACTAGCCCATTTGCTCCCAAAAACGTATAAATACGTTCTATTTTAAATGCATTAAGTAGTGCTGTCAAAGTTAAAGCGTTAACTAATTAATTAATCACAAAAAAATATTGTATAAATCATTGTATTACCACAGATTAATCACACTATTAATTTTGACCGCAGATGATCCTTTTTAGCCGACAGCAGATGGTTACGTTAAAGGTAGCCGTTCGAGTTTGAGCAATTAAATATGCAGTAAGTCATTTTTTCCCATTTTAAATTATGCAAATAATTAATTGATTAGAAAAAGCAGGAAGAGCGTGTGCATTAAATTTTTGAAGATGTCCTCAGAACATTAAATGTCGAAAAAATTAACACATAACAGGCGCGCTTCAAATTTAGCGGGCAAAATATGTTGGGAAAAAAGCCTTTTTAAGTCAGTGATTAATCATGATTAATAAAAATTCTAAGATGTGATTAATCTGATTAAAAAAATTAATCGTTTGACAGCTCTAGTATTACGTGTCCCAAAGACGTATTTATACGTGTGTTTTTTTTGTTTTTTTTGTTTATGCTAGAGCATACAGAAGGCTTTGATGCAGCCTCTCAACTGCAAAGAACAGTTGAAGAAATAGTAGTTATTACACAAACAGCCAGCAGGTGGCAGCAGAACAAAAGATTGAGGATTTTCGCGAGTCATTTACTTTATTTCTACTATACAAGGTTGTAGTTAGCAAGAAGATCGTGTAGTACGTGTGGTCAGCACCTGCTGAGGTACTTGCTGGTTCACGTCCACACCTACTGACTCCAAGCTGGTCATCATCTGCATGAAAACACATACATATTCAATATCCTATCCGAAATCTCCAATGAATTTTCTGAAAGTTTCCAGCAAATAGGGGAATCATCTGACTCTCAAACTATTACTGTAATGATGATCATTTTTCTTATTTTGCACCTGTGCAGTTTTAATGTGCTGCGAGACTTTGTCGAAGTTGCAGTTGAGCTCGGCCAGTTTGGGTTCCACCACGTCTCGGCACGCGGGCCCCCGGCTGGTCATCAGGATGACGGCCTGGTCCCTCACGTTGTCCACGCGCATCCCGACGTCCTCCAACTCCTCCAGCATGTTCTGATGATAAAGCGCATACTGTGATTCATTGTTTTGCGCCCCATTATATGGCAGATTTTTAAGTGATTGCATCATATGGGATTTTACAGGTTTTTTTAAATACGGTCTATCGCTGATTTTCAGAGGACAATGTATTACCCACAGTAAATTCAGTGTATTATTATCGTCATAACATTTGTCTACACGGTTACTTTATCTCCTTATAGTTCCTGACTCAAAACAACCTATTAGCCACATTGTTAGCTAAAGCCAGCAGGGTGAACAAGCATCCCGGCCATACTGTCTTAACCAAAGCTCTTGCATTGTTAATTTTAATTTCATGTATTTTTATTGGCTGTTTAACAACAGTTGGGCAATGACACAATGTACTCTAGGGGGCGGTAATGTTCTTACTATTAAAAAACATAATTAAACTAAAACATAATTCTGCAAAATCTGCAATCCGGAGCCGAATGAAGACTCCTTAATAATATTTATAAATGTATTGAATAACTAATATGTACTGGTTGCTCCTGTTTATATGCAAGAAAAAAAATTGAATAATGAAGAGGGACGTTCGAGGCCACTTTTTTTCAGACGAAATACCAGTACGAGTGTTTCAAACCTGTGAGTACTCACCCATACCGAGTTGATACCTCTAGAACTTCAGAATTTCACTTAACATAACAAAAAATTGTGAACAAAGACCTTTCTTTCCTACGCTTTTTTTTTTTTTGGCCTACGTATCAGTGCCTGGTCACTGATCACCAATAACTGGTATCGGTACTCGCCCATCCCAAATAATGACGATAAAGCAAAATTTAAAAAAATAATTGAAAAAATGTAATAAATGATCAAATTATTATTTTTTTAGTTCATTAATACATATGCAAAATGTCATTTAACCATATTAGATGAAATAGACAAATAATGGCATCAAACCCTATTGCCAAATAGTGTTTTGGCGTTTACAGTAATCTACAAGTGTTTAATTGTAATTAACTCATTTACTCCCAAAAACGTATAAATACGTTATTTTTAAATATAACCATGCTCCCAAAGACATATTTATACATATTTATTTTTGCTAGATCATACAGAAGGCTTTGATGCAGCCTCTGAACTGAAGAGAACGCTTGAAGCAATGGGGTCATGTTAAGAATACCACTTTTCCTCACTGTTTTAAACAGATTTGTGAATAATAATGAAACTTAGCTGTATTCTAATGCTAATTACTGAAAAATGGAAACTGATAGAAATATACTTTTGTTCCTGATGAAAGAAGAGACTTTAATCTTTCTTTTGGTAGGTTCCATGTTTTTATAGCAATACAACACAATATTCTGTGGTCCGTGCAAAATTAGTCAAAATCCAGGAAAACAGCCGGGAGCGATTGGGGTTTGCGTCAGTGAAAATGGCTGGGACCCTTTCGAACGTCTCATTAGGACCGTTTCATTTTCTTACCTTGACCACCTTTTCCCGCTCGGCCGGCTCCAGGCGCTCCGCCTCGTCTAGATGGATCTGAGTCTGGTAGAGCCACGTGCTGATGTGGGCCAGGTTCTCATCAAAGATTTCCACCTCGTTCTGGTGGCTCTGCATCAGCATGTAAGATTGGTGAAGCAGCATTGGGCTCACAAGCCATTAGTTTGTTATTTGTCCCAAGTAAATTCGTGATCACGAGGTGGCTCAATTTGGCGTCATATTGAGGCATCTTTCCCTTTTTTTTTTTTAAATAAAATATAAAAAAAAAATATTATTGCACTCACCAGCACAGCACTAAGCCAGTCCTCAATCCCCGTGCGAACTTGGCCCCAGGACTCATTGAGGCCGCAGAGTTTGTCCTCCAGCTGCGTCTCGCTGCCCTCCACCAGTGCCTGCAGCCCGCTGCTGGTCTCCATCAGACTGGATAGCTCCAGCTGACGGCGCTCAGACTCCTTCAGAAGGCCCTGGCGTCGCCACAAAACAGAAGTTTAGTGTTTTATTACGATTATAAAAGCTGTATCCGTATTTACATAGATAATAATGATAGTAAAGGATATAAGAAGTTCTCCTAAGCATCAAACTGGCTTATGGTGCACCCTACTGGCCAAAAGTAGAAATAACAGGTTGCAAGGAGAAGTAAAATAATAATAATAATAAATTAAGTTTAATTCATTGAAATTAAATGTAATTAATTGACCTTAACTATATTGTTTATAATGTCTCTTAAAAGTGTCACCATGCAATAATAACAAATGGCAAATAATAAATAATTAAAAATTATTATTGTTAACAATATGCTATAATTTAATAGTTTCTAAACAAATGTTGGTATGACAAGTGTAAATAATAATTTCTGAATAAAAAACAATTGCTAATACATAAATGAGGTTTTAATGATAATTTTAATAAGTTATGATGAACAATGATATTTAACTGTATATCTATATTTCTAAAGGTATGATAATGGTAATTTCTAAATCTATAATAATAATAATAATAATAATAATAGTAATAATAATAATAATAATAATATCAAACATCTAAATCCACAATAAAAATAATAAATTGCATAATAATGATCTCTAAAATAAACCAAATAATTCACGATTAAATTAAGTGACTTTTTCTCCACTAAAATTAATATTTTTTTTAAATAAATAAAAAAAAGTATTAAAAAAAAAAAAACAGAATTCTATTTATATATTTCCTTTTGCATTTTTAACGTTTTTATTTCCATGTATATATTATTTATATATTTTTTTGTGTTTAATTTTGAAAAATATTTTTTATGTTGATTTTTATTTTCACTTGTATTTATTTTTTCATTCGGAGAGTTTTTAGCCTCCGTAGTAGCAACAGCGTCCAATACAACAACATTAATAATAATAATAATAATAATAATAACAATAATGATAATAATAAAATTTGTATAAGTATGTGCTCACATTTGCCCAGCCAATCTCAGCATCGATGTCTGCCGGCATGTCTCCACTGTTGTTTTTCTGCTGGAGCGCAGCCTCACTGGTTGTCAGCCACTCCTGCAGGGCGGCGCTCTCCTTGTGGAACTTCTGCGACAGAGTCAAAGCTTTTTCCAAGTCCTGCTTGCCTTCCGTTACCTAAAAAAGAAAAACAAACAACACACCTTTTTCTTTTGTTCTAATGAACACGGGTACCTTCCTACCTTCAGTGTAGTGGCAGTTTGAAGGTTTATGATTATAGTAACATGTATTGTAATTTCTGTTAGCCTATTGCATGTTAGCATTAAGATCTTTTTTATTAATTTAACTCTTTGACTACCAAACATTATCCAAAAAACCCCAAACGGTGCCAGCCGATTTGGAGCATTTTCACTCATCTTTCAAAGCAAACAGAATATTGCACGGTATGATGACATAAATATGGTGGATACCATATGAAAGATTGGATTCCATTCTTTTCATGAGAAAAAGACGTATCTTTCTACCTTATTCCGTTCTTTAGTAATCACCATTTGAAATTAGGTCATTTGAGTGACATAAGCGAAAATATAAAAATATTAAGAGAAAAACAAGCTTTTTGTGAAACATACATTTACATACATTTTTTTTGTACAACAGTGACTTTGACACAAATATTTTTTGTTTAGTGACAAGGCAGTGCTGCACAAGACGTTGCCCTGCCCATTGAGAGAAAAAAAACACACACAAAAAACGTAATAAACGTGAATTATCGTTTTTGGCAGCATTCATTAGGATTTTAGAACACGTCATTAAACGTTTTTGGCGGTCAAAGAGTTAATGTAAATGGTCTGTCTAAACTGTGTATTTTCACCTATTAAGAAGGTTAAAGTTCACTGTACCTGTGCCCCCAGGTCATTGTAAAGCAGTTTGAGAGCCGTCAGCTGCTCATCCATGGCCTTGGGGTTCTCCGTCTGCTGTTTCTGCACAATCTGTCGACCCGTTTTTATCACCGTCTCCACCTCCAGTTTCACCTCACTCAGCAACTTGTACAGTTTCTGCACAATCACAAAAAAAGGGAAATTAGCACGGGGTACCTTGACTTACAAGTTTACTGTACAAATAATGAGAAATCCTGTCTCACCATGCAGCCATTGAGGTGGGACTGGATCTTCTCTGGCTCCAAATCCCTGACATCCAGAATGTGCAGCTCGGCCTGGGCGCCGTCGAGAACCCTCTTGCAGTCCAACATGCGCTGCTCAAAGTTAGCGGGCTTCTGGAACAGCTGGTACTTTGTGGAAATCTCTCGCAGTTTCCTCTGCAAGAAAATAATGCAAAGACATTTTTTGGGGATGTTAAAGAATAAAAGTGTGCTGTGACAGAAGATGTGCAGTGCCTAGTAGACACCAGGAGGGGCAGTGTTACCTGAAGCTGATCCAGCATGGTGCCACTTTTGGCAGCTTTGCCATCGGCGACAGTTGGTGGCAAGTTGACCACGTTCCTCCTCCGCATCTCCTCCACCGTCACTTCGTGTGTGGCAATCTCTGCCCCGATATTCTGGGGAGGAAAAAAATGTCCAATTCAAATTCAAACCATCTACAGCAGGGGTGTCCAAATTACGGCCCGGGGGCCATTTGCGGCCCGCGACATATGCTAAAAATGGCATTTGATTCAGTTCAAATTAAAAAAAAAATTTAAAAAAAATGTTTGGATATGGTGAAAGAAAGAAGGGAGGGTGTCGAAGAACACAGGTGCCATTAAAAGGTTATTTTAGTTAACTAAAACTAACGAAAAAACTAAAATTCAAAAAACAATTTCGTTAACGAAATAAAATAAAAACGAAGATGCTTTTTAAAAAAAGAAAACTAACTGAAACTACATTTTATGTTTACAAAACTAAATAAAACTAACTATAATTATAGCAAACGTCCTTCGTTTTAGTCTTTGGTAATTAATTTAATGCATGAGCCTTTGGGGATGATTTTAAATGTGATTTTTAGTAGATTTATTTTGATACAATTTTTTTACAATTAAATTTTTTACAATTACAATTTTTGTATTTTAAATGTGATTTTTAGTAGATTTATTTTGATACAAACCAAAGCCCATGGTGTTTTTTAAATATTGCGCACAATACACATTAAAAAAAACTAAAACTAATACTGAAACTAATTAAACTAAAACTAAGCATTTATTAAAGAACTAAAACTAATTAAAAAAAAAACTAACAGAACCACCCTGAAAACTAATTAAAAGTAACTAAATAAAAAAAATAAAAAAAAACTCAAAAGTAAAAACTAAAATGAAAAATTCCCAAACTATAATAACCCTACTGCCATATTACAAATAAATTGGTTTATATACTGTAGCATTTTTCTAAAAAGGCAAAAGCACAAATAAATTATTTGTATAATTTTTAGGACTAAACACAATTTCTCTTCATAACATTATGTGGCCCTTGCGTCCTTCTGATTTTCTGTATGTGGCCCTCAAATGAAAAAGTTTGGACACCCCTGCTCTACAGTAAATTGCAAGAAATCAATTAATTTTAGTTTCAGCATTCACACGGAGATTATTCAAATGTTGCATATCAAGGTGGTTTAAAGCCGTCTCACGCTCATGCGACGTACCTGCGCCTCCTGCGGAAGTTGGAAGGCGTCGATGCGGTCGGTCAGATAGGAAGTGAGCGTGTGGTCCAGCTGGGAAAGAGACTCCTGGAGGGCTTGCAGTGCCTCGTCGTTCTCCTTCAGCGTCGCCAGCTGCTGCTCCAGACCCAACTGCCTGATGGTAGCCTAGAAACGGGAGGTCAACATTTCATTGGAATTTGGTTCATTATGGTAATAAACAGCTTGTCCCAATTATGTTCTATGTTAGCATTAAGCTAGCAGACCTAGCATTAAGCTATTATACTTTGATTATATGGTTTGGTTTAACATTTGGGTGTTTAAATATATAATTTGGGATTCTCCCTTTTTGGAAAACTGTGCGAACTACCTGGGGCACTTTAATAAGACACATACAGATAGTAGGGATGTAACGATAAGGGCAATATCGTGATATCGTGATATTAAAACTGCCACAATATTGTCATCGTCATTTTCACAATATTTAAAAGGAACACATCTGTTTAAAAAAAAGTCAGGTTGATTTCCATTTGTGCAATTCTAGCACCCTCTAGTGGCAAGTTTATAAGTGCAATTTAATTTTCATTAGGGATGTTTTGGCCTTCTATCAGATGAAGGGGAACCTAATTCGCTTGTGAAGCGATCATATATACATATATATATATATATATATATATATAGTAATATTTTTCATAATATTTTTCATTCCTATTATGTACAGAAGCACAATATGTGCTTTTTTTATTATGAGCTCTTTTTTTTTTTTTTTTTTTTTTTTTTTTTTTTTTTTTACAATATTGTGACCTTTTTTAAATATCGCCAGCCTCCCCACAATATCGTGATAATTATCGTACTGTGAGTGTCATATCGTGATAATATCGTATCGCGATATTTGGATATCGTTACATACCTAATATACATCTTTCTTTAAAATACGTAATCTGTCACTGTTTTTTGGGGGCTAAATTTGTTTGTATCAAAATACTAGTGGTACTTGTACTTGGTATCGGTGACTACTCGTACTGGTATCAGTCTGAAAAAAAGTGATGCCATACATCCCTATTCTTTGCCGTGTGTTTGTTAATATGTCGACTTTTTGATTTGTGTTATGAGCCAAAATTTGGGATACAAGACAGACAGTAGAGCAAAGAAAGTAGAGCTCACCTGGTTGTTGAGTTGCTCATAGCGGGAATTGAAGGCCTCGAGTTTCTCGCCGATGAGCTCATCCAGGACCCCGCCGTCGATCAGCGTCTGACCAAGCTCTCGGATTTGTGTGCGGTTGTCCGCCGGATGACGGAGCACGCTCTCCAAGCTCTGGCAGGTGATTGGACGAGAAAGTCGAGGGTGGGAAAGCAAACGATTACATCAAGCAACGTTGAGGAAAATGGTGAAAGCTGAGCAAGAGATGGGGGGAAAGTGAGAGAGAATGGACGGTCATCATTTAGTGGATTTTTTTCTTGGGGGCGGGCATTGTCTTGAAGAGTCTTCATTATGTTTTTGAACAATGGGGCAGCATAGGGTGAAGCACAGTGTGAAGCTAAGTGACTTTGACAGTGATGCTGCGGGCAGGCTACCGATATAGCAACCGGCCAGACATCGGCTGCGAGCGAGACTTTCTGCAAGAGTGGGACACACTTACCAGGACATTACAGGATATTTGAACACAAAATTGCAGCAACAAACGTTGACATATACTGAATAACATTGCTGGCGTCGGGCGAAACCTCATAATTATCAATTTCGTAAATTGATTGCGTTATACTGCCCCCTTAGGTGGTTCACTCATTCACTCCCAGCCATTTTCACAGAAGCAGTCCCGTTCGCTCCCGGCTGTTTTACTGGATTTTGACTGATTTTGCAAGGCCCACAGAATATTCTGTTCTATTGCTATAAAAACAACCTATCAAAAGACAGATTAAAGTCTCTTCTTTCATCAGGAAAAAAAAGTATGTTTCGTTCTGTTTCTGTTTTGCAGCAATTAGCATTAGAAGAAAGCTAAGCTTCATCATTATTCACAAACCTGTTGAAAACACTGGCAAAAAGAGCTTGTTGCAACATGGCACTGGCTGATCTCTTTTAGACACCTGCTGGCCGTTTGTGTAATAACTGCCATTTCTGCAACCGTTCTTTGCAGTTGAGAGGCTGCATCAAAGCCTTCTGTATGCTCTAGCATTAAAAAAAAACAAAAAAACAAAAAAAACGTATAAATACGTCTTTGGGACACAGAACATTAAAAAAAACATATTTATACGTTATTGGTAGTAAATGAGTTAAGAAGGCCACACCAAAAGGAGTCACAATGAATTAGTCATGATCCATAACATGCTTAATTCTTTACATTCTATCTTATTGCGTTACTATAATGTTTTATAAAGCACAAATTTGTTGTATACTATTATTTTTCTTTGGGAAAAAAAAGTTGTTTTTGGAGCAGCTGGATTAAATTAATAGCATTAATTTTAATGGGAGAAATTTGTAAAGTTAGAACTGTATCTCAAAACAACACTATGAAATGTAAATACAAACTGCCTATTTCATTAATAATATTTGGCAGGTTTGTGTTTATTTTTTAACAAATCAAGAAAAAAAAATCAAACGTTTATATTAATAAAAAAAAAGTATATTAAAAATAATGATGATATTATACATCATTAATCAATTGAATAAATGTAAATGATCAAAACTAGTAAATAAAACATCTAAATTACATTAATAATGAAACACCCCCCCCCCCCCCCCTCACAAGTAGGTGACATTCTTGATCAAATAAGAGATGTCGGGTGATTCTTTATAAACTGTTATTTAGGCTGTTTATAGCTTCCCCACAATAACAACATCAACTATACTCCAAACTAGTGATTAAGGTTGTAACGATAATGGCAATATCGTGATATCGCGATATTAAAACTGCCACAATATATCGTCGTCATGTCACAATATTAAAAGCTACACGTTCTTTTTAAGTCAGGTTGATTTCCATTTGTGCAGTTTTAGCACCCTCTGGTGGCTCTTTTTTTTTTTAAGTTCAGTTTAATTTTTACAAGGCATGTTTTGGCCCTTCTATGTTTCAAATCCACGTTAATGGTCAGATGAAGGGAACGGACTATGTTTGTGAACCGAGTCAATATGTGGATGAACTCAATGTGTGCTTGCATTAGCAAGTAAGTGACTCAATATTAAGTGTTATTAGAGATTGAAGGTTGTTTATATGCATTGCTGTAATGTACAAAAGCACAATATTGTGTGTGGGTTTTTTTAAAAGTATGAGCTAATTTTTTACAATATTGTCACCTTTTTGTTCTATTGCCAACCTCCCCACAATATCGTGACCTTCTATCGTGATACTATCGTATCGTGATGTTTGGATATTGTTACATCCCTACTACTATGACCACTGTGTCATATGACACAAATGAGGAAGAAAGGTGCTAATGTAAGTGTGTCCATGGGATGTTTGTACCTCAAGTGCTTCATGGACCACCTCGGTGCTTTCTGGTAGACTTTCCGTGGCTTGGACCTTCTCCTCCAAGGTGTTATGCCAGTTTTGCTCAATCTCCAAGTACTGCAGCAGCTCCATCCAACACGACCACACCTCCTGCATTATATGCAACGTTATATGCACTAGTTGAGTGATTCCCAACCAGAGTGGCGGGTAGGTTTACCTCCAGGGTGTGACACTTGCTCTTGAGGCGGTCGCAGAGCTTGTGGTAGTTGCCCAGGACGTCCTCCAGTTGTGCTGTCAGTCCCTGCCCGCCACTTCCTCCTCCACCACCACCACCAGGGGGTGCCGCCCTGGACACCAACACGTTGATGCTGTCCTTCAGGATCTTCACTTTCACCTCCTTCTGTAGCACGTCCTCGCTAGCCCTCTGTTAACACAAATTGAGAGTCGCAGCTTGATTATTATTATTATTCTATTTTATTTATTGCTGCTCTGTGTATGAAGTTGTTTAACTCATTTGCTCCCAATAACGTGTAAATAAGTTTTTTTTTAATGTTTTAAGTGTCCCAAAGACGTATTTATACGTTTTTTTGTTTTTTTTTTTATGCTAGAGCATACAGAAGGCTTTGATGCAGCCTCTCAACTGCAAAGAACGGTTGCAGAAATGGTAGTTATTACATAAATGGCCAGCAGGTGGCAGCAGAGCAAAGGAGATCAACCAGGGCCATGTAGAAAAAAAATCTCAATTACTTCCAATTTTAAATAGATTTGTGAAAACTGATCAAACTTAGCTCTCTTATAATGCTAATTGCTGCAAGACGGAAACAGATAGAAACATACTTTTTTTTTTCCTGATGAAAGAAGAGATTTTAATCTTTCTTTTGATAGGTTCCATGTTTTTATAGCAATAGAACACAATATTCTGTGGGCCTTGCAAAATCAGTCAAAATCCAGTAAAACAGCCGGGAGCGAACGGATTTGATTCTGTGAAAATGGCTGGGAGTGAAAGAGTTAAAGGTCACCTTCATTTCATCTAGCGCCGTCTCAAGCTCCTCCGGACTCTTGTACTCAAAGTCTCTCATTAGGAACTCCTCATCAACTTGAGATATCCACTCCTGCATCTCTGCCAAGTCTTTCTTCAGATTCACCTGCTTCTCCTGGCTCTCTAACAAACGATCCTGCTGGCTCAGCAACTGCAAAACAGGTGGAAATTGTTATTACAAAAAAAAAAAAAAAAAATCAGGGATTCAGAAATGTATGGCCCAGGTACGAGTAAAAAGTTTCTACCTGTTTCGAAAGCGATTCCAATCGACTTCGGAGCTCTTCCGCCGTATGCTGCCCCCACTTGGCCAGGCCCGGTATCGCAGCCGCCTGCACGACCTTCACGTTCTCGTCCATCTGCTTCAACGCACCCTGCACGGACTCCATCTCGTTCACGTACTCCTGCATCAAAGTTTACTTTTTAGTGACACTGTCTGATGTGTATTAACACTACGTGGCGTGGAAGAGCTTTTAGCAACAGAAAGAGTAACAAAAACAGAAACACTGTTCTAAACGATGCACTACAGACACTTCAATTGCCTTAACTTATAAATTGGATCCAACTGTGTTCTTAACTCATTTACTCCCAATAACGTATAAATACGTTTTTTTTATGTTCTAAGTGTCCCAAAGACGTATTTATACGTTTTTTTTTTTTTTTTTTTGGGGGGGGGGGGGGGGGGGGTATGCTAGAGCATACAGAAGGCTTAGATGCAGCCTCTCAACTGCAAAGAACGGTTGCAGAAATGGTAGGTATTACACAAACGGCCAGCAGGTGGCAGCAGAGCAAAGGAGCTCAACCAGGGCCATGTAGAAAAAAAGCTCAATTACTTTTTAATAGATTTGTGAAAACTGATGAAACTTAGCTCTCTTCTAATGCTAATTGCTGCAAAACGGAAACAGATAGAAACATACTTTTTTTTTTCCTGATGAAAGAAGAGACTTTAATCTTTTTTTGATAGGTTCCATGCTTTTATAGCAATAGAACACAATATTCTGTGTGCCTTGCAAAATCAGTCAAAATCCTATAAAACAGCCGGGAGCGAACGGGATTGCTTCTGTGAAAATGGCTGAGTGAATGAGTTAATATTGTGTCCGGTGAGAGAAATAAATGCATTCTTCTGACCTTGCAGTGACTCAATTCTTCCTGTAAACTGTGTGCGTCGCTCGACTTCGTCGCATCTCGGGATAAAAGCTCCTGAACGGCCTCCAACCAGCGTTCCACCTCCGCCATCCGCACCTGAAAGCAACGTCACTATATGATTATACAATACCACCACGACAGCAAACATATTATGAAGTGATCTGTGTTTTTTATGGCCTTTTGCAGTACAGAGGCAAGTTTGAAACATGCCTACAGTGAAGTACCAACATTGTGTCAGGCACCTCTACTGGAAGAGATTCAACGTAAACAAGAGCAAGAAAATGAGGCAAAGAAGGACCCCAACTAAGTTCCAGTAATAGTTGTGATTGAAGGTTTAGAAATACTGAAATATCAATGATAATTTCCGTTAGCCTGTATATAATGTTTCGCATTATAGGTTAGCGTGAAGCTATCTAACTCGTGTAGAACAAAATTACATGCTGTGGTTAAATATTTTTGATGTTTGAATATACAATGTTTAATTTTCTCTTGACTTATACATCAGTTCTACACAAAGCTTCAACTAAACAGCTTGAAGCATGCACACTTAACCCCTTATTTGGTGACGTGTAAGCGAGAGAATGAGACAGGCGCTCACGAGAGGAATATAGGAATACAGCAGCACCTTGAGATAAGAGTTTAATTCATTCCGTGACCACCCCCGTAACTTAAAACAATTGTATCTCAAATCGTCTTTCGCCATTTAAGTGAATAGAAAAGCCATTCATCCATTCCAACAGAAATATAAATACATTTTAAAAAACAAATTAAAAAAAAGAAAGAATTTGTGCAACATTAGCTCAGCAATAACACTCAGCAATACTTTATAAAAACCTACACTAATGGCAACTAAATGGAGCATTAAGAATTGAGCCGTTTTTTAGACATTTTAACTAGGGGTGTCAAATTAGTGCGTTAATTTTGAGTTAATTTAAAGTTCTTTTAACGCCACTATTTTTTTTTAACTGGCGATTAATTTTAACTTATTTATTTGGAGAGCCTGTACCGGGGGAATTCCAAATGCAACATAGCAGACAGGTTAATGTCAAAATCTAGAAGAAAAAAAAAGTAATAATATGCATGTATTTGTGGAGACCGGGTTCAAGTTCTATTTTACAATTTAAAAAATGTGCAGAATTTCACAAATTTTAAAGATTAGATAGCTCACTCGACTTTTTTACAGTACATCTTCTTCATTTTAACTCAATTTTATGAATTATTATGAAATTAGTATTAACGACTAAAATATGCAGCCATATTTCTATTAGTTCAACATTTTTGCCCCCACTTTTATGTTAACAAGAGTATGAAAACTTGGGAAAAAAAATTATTATACATTTTATTGTACATGTAAGACAGGTATAAAATTTGTGATTAATTATAAGTTAACTATGGAAGTCATGCGATTAATTACGATTAAAAATTTTAATCGCCTGACACACCTAATTTTAACCCTTCAGGAGTTCAAAAGATGATCTCTTTTACCTGATTGTCCTTCATGCTTCCCAGGATGCACTTGAGCGTTGCCAACTCCTCACGGGCCTTGGTGGACAGCTGAGTCCACCTCTGCTGTTCTGCGGGATGCGAGGCTTGCTGAGTTTGTTCAATGTCCAGACACAAACCCTGGAGAGGAAAAAAAAAAAAAGAAAAAAAAAAAGAAAAAAAAAGTTTCAATTATTACTATAAGAGCAAATTGTCTTGCTGCAATTAGAGAGATATTAGGGAGAAGATATAAATTTGACATGGGTCTTGAATTTCAGAACTGTATACAGCCATGAAAAAGTATCCCGCCCCCTACAATGAGTCCTTTTTAATAATTTAATCTGGCATTGTAAAACTCGGAAACATATCATTTGGCTTTAGTGTTGTGTCATGTGACTTTTTATTGTCATGTTTCCTTGACACTGAAATGCGTGTTGCATGTCAGGGCACGGTGCCCAGAATGTGGCAACTACCCACCGGCCCCCACCTCGCTGGCACTGCCGCCATAACAACAGCTCAGACTGAGCCACATTCCAATGCAGGATAAAAAAGGACGAGGAGGGGGGTTAAAAAAAAAAAAAAAAAAAAAAAAGGAGTAACCTAAGGTGGAAAAAGTACTTCGCTAATTAAGTAGATGTACAGGTACAAGTACCAAAAGAAAGATTAAAGTCTCTTCTTTCATCAGGAAAAAAAAAAAGTATGTTTCTATCTGTTTCCGTTTTGCAGCAATTAGCATTAGAAGAGAGCTAAGTTTCATCAGTTTTCACAAATCTATTTAAAATTGTAAGTAATTGAGCTTTTTTTTCTACATGGCCCTGGTTGATCTCCTTTGCTCTGCTGCCACCTGCTGGCCGTTTGTGTAATAACTACCATTTCTGCAACCGTTCTTTGCAGTTGAGAGGCTGCATCAAAGCCTTCTGTATGCTCTAGCATAAAAAAAAATAAAAAATATATATAAATACGTCTTTGGGACACTTAGAACATAAAAAAAAAACGTATTTACACGTTATTGAGAGCAAATGAGTTAAATACAGTCCAGCATTTGTACTTGGTTATTTTCCACCACTGACAATAACAAACACACACACAAGACAATACACGTCGACAAAAAATGACTGTTTTGATACAGGGGTGTGATACAGTGTAGAAAGAAGGAAATTATGATGTCATGGATGGATAAACATACACACAGGAAGACCACTGAACAAGAAAAAAACAAAAACATCTGCTGAACAAGACAATTGTTTTCTCAGCTGCAGATAAAACCTACAAATCAAATATACAATGGAAGAACTACTGATATTTCTACTATAAATACGGAGAAGGGTCAGTTAGTCCATCACCAGTAAGCGCAAAAATTATTTACAACAGTGTATGTTTTGTTAGTAAACTAGTTAGCTAACTACTTAGCTAGTTAATTAACTGCTTAGCTAATTGGTTAGCTAATTAGCTAGCTAGCTTATGCACCACTGTTGTATTTATAACTATATTGGTTATTGCCAAGGTCAGTAAGTGAAAATACTATTTTGAAAAGTGTATGTTGTGTTTGTTAGTTAGCCAAAGGGTAGATAATTGTTTAGTTTACGGTACAATTGTTGTGATTGTAGCTATTTGATTCAACATTCAAAATTATATGTCAGCGTAAAACAAGTGTGTCAGTCAAGTGTAAAAACATTTACATGTTAGTTGGTTTGTTTGTTAGTTATTTAGTTAGCTAGCTAGCTAGCAAAACCAATCACCAGTAAGAACAAAAAGATGTTTTGCTGTCAGTTTTCATCATAATTTAAATAATTAAAGTCAGTCTGTTAGCTAGTTTAGTTTTTGTAAGTGCAAATCGAAGAATTTATTTCTACTTTTTGACTTTAGAGACCATTCGAATTCGGACCAATTTAAGGCAGTAACCCTCCATATTCTGCATACGGTGAGACTGTAAAAAGCTTGCAGTGCATAGTAGCCGCCATTTTGTGGAACACGCTCAAACAAGCCAGATGTTCTGCTAATATCTAGCCGTTGAATAAACGTCATTCTAATAAATCACAATAAGAAGCGAAGACTGTTTTGGTTGGTGAATAATGAACATATGTCAAATCTGCTCAACAGTTTAAAGAAACTCCACCCACCTGTGCTCGTTGCACCGCCGCCTCAGTGGTGGCAACGTCGCTGACTCCTCGTCTCAGTGCGGCCAGCCTGGCCTCCAGCCCTTCCACCAGAAGAGATCGAGCCTTGATGGCCTCCAGAGCTAGAAATTGGATGAAGGCACGCAGATGACATTGCCATGCATGCTTTTCCACCACATGGGGGCAGCGAGATGTTTTGAGTAGTGTGCATGTGTGGGGTTTCCCATCATGTTTTATATTTGACAGCTTGTATAGTTAAAACGCAGCCCATCATTACGCTGCTAAGGAGACAACATAAAAATTCCTTTTGCCCTCTTGTTCTTCTTCATACCTAGTCATTTGGTGGTGATTTCATCCTCACGTAATCTGACAGTGTTTACATAAAGTGCATCCAGAAAGTATTCATGCTGGAATTGCGACGGATAACAACTGATGCGAACAAAGGCGCTCAAACTCTTATACAGTGGGGAATTTAATCTATTTTGAAATATAGCTGTTGTAACATTGCAAAAACTTTAAAACAAAGTGAAGCACTGTGAATATTTTCCAGATGCACCCTATACAGAGCTGTGATGCAGCCAAAGAGGACAAAAAGACGAGAGAAAAGCCAAGAGCAGAAACAGAATAGATTGTCCGTGGCTCTTGTCCAACTTTCTTTGCTCCAGTCCAGAAGGCAAAGAATGCAAAGCAAGCACACACCTGAACCTGAGGTCTCTGGGTATCACCTTACAAAAGTCATTGTGGCGGAGCCCATCATTTACTAGACGTCACACTGAGACATGCGCTAAGTTTTGGAAGTTTTCTCTCTTTCTATTTCTGCCAAAAAAGAGGAATGTTTGAAAAGTCTAAGGACGGCCCTCTTAATCGATGAATGAATCAATAAGGGATTAGCCCAGAGCCCTTTGTTCACTTCTGAATCTTAACTCATTCACTGCCATTGACGGAAAAAGACGTCAAATGATGTATTTTTGCTGGGCTGGCAGTGAATGTGTTAATTCATTTTTGCTGGTTTTATTTTGGTAAGTTTCGATTTGGGCTGTCAGGCAAATGCTGATTTGACTCCAAATGCAGACTGCTCCTCTGGTGAGCTTATGTTACACTTTAATGTTTATCACATAAGTGGTTGAGTTCATGTTGTACACGTGTGACATGACATGTGAAGGGTTACCTTGACTGGCCTCTTGCTGTTTGCGCTGTAGTCGCTGTAAGGTGGAAGCGTGATGTGACGACACCAGCACAGTGTTGTCGTTCAAAGAAGGCAGCGACTCCACATCCGAACGAATCTGTTCCAATTGTGTACTCAACGCACTGAGAGGGACTAGTCGGGACTAAAGAGACACATAAACATACCAGGGGATCATGAAACTTGAAACTTTTTTTTTTCCTCACCTACGATAAATACAGGTTTATTGTACCTGATATTCTTCATTCAAGCTCCTAAGTTGTCCGCTGTCGCACTTCTCTACAGCACAAGTGGAGTCCAGCCAACCATCCAGTTCATCCAAGACCCGATCCAGACCTGCGAGCTCGGCCGACAGCGCCGTAAATCTGGTCTGGGCGTTCACTCGGTCGCGGGCCGCCTGCAGTTCCCTTGCGCACGCATCCATTTCGGTCTGGATCAGATCTACGTCCGCCCGCACGGAATCCATATGCACGCCCTCTGAAGGCGCACAAGAACAGTCAAATCAGTCAAAGGACATATTTAACTCATTCACTCAAATCCATTTTCACTGAAGCAACCCCCTTCGCTCCCGACTGGATTTTGACTGATTTTGCAAGGCCCACAGAATATTGTGTTCTATTGCTATAAAAACATGGAACCAACCAAAAGGAAGATTAGAGTCTCTTCTTTCATCAGGAAAAAATGTGTATTTCTATCTGTTTCCAATTTGCAGCAATTAGCATTAGTATATAGCCAAGTTTCATCAATATTCACATTCCTGGTGAAAACACTGTGAAAAAGAGCTTGTTGCAACATGGTCCTGACTGATCCAATATTCTGCTGCCACCTCCTGGCCGTTTTTTGTAATAACTACCATTGCTTTAAGTGACCTCTTCATGTTAGAAGCTGCATCAAATCCTTCTGTATGCTCTTGTATAAAAACAAAAAACAAAACAAAAATGTGTAAATATGTTTTTGGGAATGAAGGACAAAGTATTAAAAAAAACGTTTTTACCTGTTTTTGGGTTTGTATGAGCTAATACTAATGTATTTGTAAAGTCGTTTAAACGTACTTCAAAGTCATTTGAACGTTCTTCAAAGTCATTCAAATGTACTGCAAAGTCGTTACAACATATTGAAGTGAAGTTCAACCGTAATGGTGAAGTCGTTTGAACATATTTGTAAAGTTGTTCAAATGTATTGGTAAAGTCGTTCAAAGATACTGCAAAGTCATTCAAACATATTTTTAGAGTTGTTTGAAAATATTGGTAAAGTTGTTCAAACGTATTGGTAAAGTCGGATGAACGTATTTCAAAGTGTTCAAACATATTGGTATTGGTTTGAATGTACTGCAGAGTTGTTTGAAGATATTGCTAATTTGTAGGCTAGATGCTAAAAACCTTAAATAAATAAATAAATAAATGTTACGTTTTTGTGAGTGCAAGACAAAGTATTAAAAAACATATATATATGTTTTTGGTTTGGAATGAGTTCGGATCTTTTTACTTTTTCCATCTCAATATAGTAAAAAAAATAAAAAATAAAAATTAACACCTCAACTACAAGGGCCAATTAGCCAATCAGAAGCAGTCAAGAAAGCAATCTACAGAAAAGGCACGTTGGTAAATTGTGCAAACTTATGAAAATTAAATTCCATTGTAATATGATTGAAAATAAAGTGTAAAAACATATACACAGTATTGATATAAATTGAAATATACTGTATAAAAACTAGTGTTGTTCCGATACCGTTTTTTGGCTCCCAATACCGATACCGATACCAAGTTTGCAGTATCGGCCGATACCGAAACCATACCGATACTTAAGTTTTGTTTTGTTTTTCCTCATCATGAAAAAGCTGTCCTGCCATTGGTTCAGAGCATTCAATGGCCAATAGGATATCTTAGATCGACATGCAGTCAACATGTCACATATCAGTGAATGTCGTGCACCAGCAAGACACGAGATGCTGCATCCAAAATCCTATATTAGCGTTGGAATTAATGGTATCGGCATGTTACTTGTGAGTAGTCACCGATACCGATACCACTGTTTTTATGCAGTATCGGCACCTCTGCCGATACCAG
This sequence comes from Festucalex cinctus, assembly GCF_051991245.1. Lineage (NCBI taxonomy): Eukaryota > Metazoa > Chordata > Actinopteri > Syngnathiformes > Syngnathidae > Festucalex > Festucalex cinctus. Next base: position 9,310,151 of record NC_135431.1, read on the forward strand.
TATCGGTATCGGAACAACACTAATAAAAACTAAAAAATATACATATACAATTGAAAATGTGTATAAAAAAAAATAAAAATAAAATTGTCATAAATCTGGAGCTCAAATGCCAGCAGAATGACATTAAAGAGAAAAGCAGCACGGAGACACTCTGGAGATGGCAAATCAGTTCAATTGATTTTCTTTAATAGATTCCACTCTGCACTCCCTGAAGCTGTCAGCCAAACATGTTGACGGGTACAAACTCCGAATTGATATGTTGAACGTGACAGCTTCATCACGTACCTCTCTCCAATTGCTCCATCAAGCCTCGACCTTCCTGGACCACTTGACCGATGGCGGGCTCCTTTGCTTTGAGTTCCACCTCGTGAGCCTGAAAGCCCAAAGCACATGTTGAGCTGCCGCGTTCCAACTTGTCAGTTTCTAATCTTGCACCATCTGCCTCATCCAACCTTCAGCTTTTCCTGCAGCTCCTGAGTATCAGTTGTCGGGTCCGGGTGCGTGGAGGCTATAGTTTGAGCGGACGCCTTCCATTTTTTGACCCAACTCAGATGGTCGGAAAGTTTATTTTCAAACCTGCGGTGTTTGTCCCGTTAAATAAACAGTTGAAATGTGCGTTGATGATTTTTTTTTCACATTTCAGGCTTTTCTAGCACTACTTACACCCTCCTGACTTCTATATCCGTCTCCATCAGTCGTTTCTTGGGAGGGGCGGGAGGGGCCAGCTCCTGGTCGGCGGCCGAATGACCTGCAGCCACGGCGACTGTCGTCATGACGACTTGTTCATCCACCTGAGTCATCCCAGCATCGGTCACAGCTTCCACCACCTTGGTAGAGAGTGAATCCAATATGGTTGGGGGGTTTTTTGCTCGCGAGTCAAAGCAAACAAATTGGCCAAATGGCGGCTCTTATCTCAAAAAATTTGTACGTTTGATCACTGGTATCTCAAGACACCACTGTACTCTTACATGTGATATTTTCTTCAAGGTCCTTTTCTAATGTATTTTTCAACAAACACAAGCAATTAAATAATTGTTATTACAACGTATAAGATCTATTATACATTATAGTATCAACAGTAATTGCTCACTGATTTCTGCAGTCCTTATGAAAGCAGACGTGCTTAATCAAAATAAGACATTTGCAAACATATGTTTTTACTTTGGAAAACAATGACCGAACCAGTAACATAGCACAGCATCAATCCACCCCGCCTTATTTTTTTTAAATCACTATACGAATACGAAGTACACAAAAAAAATTGCCGCATTAATCATGTATTAACGCAGATTAACTCATTCAAACCCAAAAACGTGTAAATACGTTTTTTTAATACTTTGTCCTTCACTACCAAAAACTTATTATATGTATTTATTTATTTATTTATTTTTAATGCACAGAAGGCTTTGATGCAGCTTCTGACCTGAAGAGGTCGCTTAAAGCAATCGTAGTTATTACAAAAAAAGACCAGCAGGTGGCAGGAGAGTAAAAAAACAAAAAAAAACAAAAGTAATAACCATATTTATTGATTGAATTCTTATTTTTCATGTTATTATTATTATTAATTCAATCTCTGGTGTAATAACCTTATTTATTGATTGATTGAATCATTTTTTATTTTATTATCTGTTCTCATTGCTGCTGGACATGTAAATTTCCCAGAGGGAGCCATCCCAAAGGGATCAATAAAGTCAAGTCTAAATCTAAGTCTAAGTCTAAAAGAAATCAGCCAGGGCCATGTTGCAACAAGCTGTTTTTGCCAGTGTTTTCCACAGGTTTGTGAATAATGATGAAGCTTAGCTATATTCTAATGCTAATTGCTGCAAAACAGAAACAGATGGAAAAAATTTTTTTCCTGATGAGAGAAGAGACTAATCTTTCTCTTGGTAGGTTTCATGTTTTTATAGTAATAGTGCAGTGGATCAAAAAATTTTGATGTCCTCATAACATTAAATGTCAAAAGAATTAACACATAACAAGTCCTCTTAAAATTTGGCAGGCAAAAAATGTTGATAAAAAGAGTTTTTAATTACGCGATTAAATAATCGATAGATTAATCGATTCTAAAAATATTCGATAGTGACAGACAGCACTACCAGTCAGCAAACCCACCTGGAAGGAGCAGTCCTCCAGCCTCTGCACCAGGTTGTCCCATCGATGCGCCAAATCTTCGGCGTCCGCCTCAATGGTGGCTCCGGCCTCGCCGCTCCGTATCAACGACATCACGTCCCGGCCTGCGTCGGAAAGTTGGTCCAGGGTCCTCCTCTTCTTTTCCATATCCTCCTTGAGAATCTACACATTTTCAGAGCATGGCAATCAAAAGGGAAAGCTGGGTAATCCGCAGGTGGCCTCCAACGAGAGCTCCCTCTTTACTTACAGCTAATTGCCGCACTTTGGCGTTGATTTCACTTGGATCCTTAAAACTGCTTGTTTGCACTTCACTCAAGGCCACTTCTCTTTCTTCTAACCATGCTCTGAATAAACTCTGCAGACGGGAAAGCAGAAATGGCGCTCGAGTCTCATGTAAATACTGGGAAAATATAAATATATGCCAGGAAACACTGTTAGATGAAATAGATTGTATAAGGATGTTGTACCTGATCCGACACGAGCTGCTGCCACATCAGGAAGACTTCCTGTAGCTTGTGCCACCTCTCTTCTGTCCAGCGGCAAACGGCCGCCCAGCGTTCACCCAAAGACTGAAGGAAAGATGTTGTCACGATCACCCGGAACAATGTACAAATATTCTAGTAAGGTTTCACCTCCCAAAAAATAAATCCCTTTTTGTCATTTTTATTAAAACTGTCAGTATGAGACAACACTACATTAGTAAAATTATCTGGAAAAAAAAGTGCCTCATGTTGTCCAATTAGATTTTTAAGAACCCACCTGCCCTGGAGAAAAATTATCAATTAGAAAAGTGTGACTGACAAACTATGAATCATTCTCTTGCACTTCAAGTAAGCCGTCTTGCTAACAATAATCTGTTCTATAATGTAAACACGGCCTTCTGATGAAAGGGATAACTTGATTCGTTGAGCCATTTTCCGCAGTAAAATGTTAATATTTTTTCCAGAATGAATTAGATAACTTCATTATTTTTCATCTAGAATTAATACCTTTAAAAACAATTTTTTCCACTTGTTGTTGACTGAAGATGACATCACCCGTGCTGAGGAAGTAGGTAACGACCAATCATGGCTCAGTTTGCTGACCAAACCCAGAAAACAGGTGATGTCATCTTCAGTCGACAGCAAAGTGGAAAAAAATCGTTTTTAAAGGTATTGATTGTTGTACATGAAAAATAATGACATTATCAAATTCATTCTGAACAAAACATTAACTTTTTACTGTTGAAAATGGCTCAGTGAGTCAAGTATCCCTTTTAATATTGCGTTTGTTTATTTTTTTCCATCTCAGTGGGCGGCCATTTTGCCACCTGCTGTCGAGTGTCGACTGAAAATATCATCGCAGTTGCACAAGACTCAGGTAACGACGAATCAGCTTGCGACCGCCATGACCAAACTCAGAAAACAGGTGAGCCATGATTGGTCGTTACCTGATCTCTGAACAACTGTGATGTCATTTTCAGTCGACGGCAAGTGGAAAAATGGCCGCCTCCTGAGATGGAGCAACACTAGGGAGGTTTTTGCTGCCTAATTCATATTCCAGAAGCACAATATTAATCAGAATGCCGTGTTTAAACAAATGTGGGCGCATTCAACATTTTATTGTTTAAAAAATGTTTTGGTTGACTTCCATTTTAAGTAACTTCTACTATTATAAAATAAAATAAATAAATGTGCTTCACATAAAAAAATAAAATAAAAAAATCTTACTTTGACAACTGATATCTGAGAAAAGTTCACTTACTTGGAGCTGCTCCTCCAGGGCGGCGGTAGCGCTATCGCCGCTGTTCTCGTCCACCACAACGACCATGTGCGTTAGAGAGTTTACCTTCACCTGTTCTGCCTCCAGGTCATTCTGAAGCTCCTGAGAGGGGCAAAAACAATCGATGTGATATTAGCGTGGCTTCCACCGAGATTACTTATGGTAGTCTGAGTTGTTGTCGTTTTCATTTTACAAGGTTTTTAACCCTTCGCTACCGGCTGTTTTACTGGATTTTGACTGATTTTGCAAGACCCACAGAATATTCTATTAGTCTCTTCTTTTCATCAGGAAAAAAAAAAAGTATGTTTGTATCTTTTTTCCGTTTTGCAGCAATTAGAATTAGAATACAGTTAAAGTTTTATCAATATTCACATTCCTGTTGAAAACACTGTCAAAAAGAGCTTGTTGCAACATGGCCCTGGCTGATCTCATATACTCTGCTGCCACCTGCTGGCCGTTTTTGTTGTTGTTGTAATAACTATCGTATTTTCCGCACTATAAGGCGCACCTTCAATGAATGACATATTTTAAAGCTTTTTCCATATATTAGGCACTACAGTAGAGGCTGGGGTTACGTTATGCATCCATTAGATGGTACTGCGCTAAAGGGAATGTCAACAAAACAGTCAGATAGGTCAGTCATCTTTATTAATAGATTACAAACCAGCTTTCTGACAACTCCATTCACTCCCAAAATGAATAAACATCTGTTTTCTTATTTTGTCTGAGGTAAAGTATTAGTATTAGCTAGCGATCCAAGATGGCGCTGATCGTGCAGGGTCACCGATAGCGTCGTGACAGCGAGACCTGTTGCAGCTCAATACTGATCCATATATAAGGCGCACCTGATTGTAAGGCGCATGGTCAGCTTTTGAACAAAATTGAAGGCTTTTAGGTGTGCCTTATAGTGCGGAAAATATGGTACTATTGCTTTAAGCCACCTCTTCATGTCAGAAGCTGTATCAAAGCCTTCTGTATGCTCTAGCATAAAAAAACATTAACAAATAAAAACATATAAATATGTTTTTGGGACTGAAGGACAAAGTATTAAAAAACGTATTTAAACGTTTTTGGCTTTGAATGAGTTAAGTGTCCGGCTCAACAATTCAGCTAATGGGTATAGAAAGTGTCTTTACCTTATGCTGTTCGATACGTTCCTTATAGTCCTCTATGTCTTTTGCCGGCGACTCAGTCTCGATCTTTCTGATGCGGTCTTCTGTTCGAGTCAGCCAATCAGAAAGCTGCTGGAGCTGCTGCTGCTGGAGCTCCATTAGAACTTCGTGAAGCCTAAAGACAAAGAAAGAAAAAGGTATAAGTTTGTCTTTGAAACATTTGACACGATGATAACAGCGACTGGCGCAAGCCTTGAGGGAAAGGCTCAGCGCTTATCAGTTGTCACCTTCACGTTGCTCGCAGCCTTGCACATTCCTCAAAGCTGAGCGCCATAAACATCAGAGGTCAGCGCTAAGACCGATGACCTCTATCCCGCGGCGTATGTACACTAATCGTTAAAACAGCTTCAAATGGTAAATTCTTTACCTGGCTTGGCGGTCCATGCTGGCCACGCGTAGGCTCTCCCAGCGGGAATTTAGCAGGCTCATCTGCTCCCGTATTTCATCCTCCACCTCTTCTGACAGACTGCCCTGGGCGATCAGTTGATTGCCGGCTTGCAGCACGTTGCCCACGCTGCTCTGGTGAGCCGTCAGCTCCATCATGAAGTCCTTCCAAAGTCGACAAGAGCCACACGGTCACAATTTGCGAGGGAAAATGAACCCGCCCGTGACAGGCCCGCGAGCGATGTTAAGACTTAACGAGTTTAATGACGAGTTTGAATACTCAAATAACCATGAAAATGACAACCTTTTCAGAGTTCGAGTTTGGTTCAGAACAAGATGCAATTTAGTTCGGGGTGCTAAAATTACAGACACGTGGCTTGCAATATTTGATACCATTCTGTTGAGAAAAAACAAAAACAAAAAACATCACTATCCCAGGTAGACTACACCCGAGACTGGTGACAACCTCAAGGCACGGATAGAGACAGGCAGATATTTTTTTCCCTTCCGCTTCATTGACATACGCAAGCTTGTGGCTAACAATGAGGCGCTCTACAGCAGCTACATCAGCACTTTTTTTTTTTTTTTTTTTTTTTAAATCTCATTCTACTGCCATCCTTCCATGACATATGTGCACTAATTTTTAGCTAGCTAAGCTAGCCAAGTTACTTAGCTAAGTTAGTTAACTAACTGGCATCTTTCCATGACATATGTGCACTAACTTTTAGCTAGCTAAGATAGCTATGTGCTAACTGTGCGTTAAATATTGCGGCGGATAATCACGGATGCAAACAAAGGCACACAAGTTCTTATGTAGTGAGGGAGGGGCAACTCTTGTTTAAGCCACACCCAAAAAAACAGGAAAAACATAAAACGAACTAAACCTTTGAGCTTTATACTTTTCTTGCTCGCCTTCTTGTTTCAGTATTCAGATTCATGCTTTGTCTTGGATTCCACAAATTAGTCACAGACATCAGCAGTTTTGTAATAAATAAAAGAAAAGAATGTTGCTGAATCCTGCCAGAACAGACCTCTTTCAAATGAAGCCGCAATGTGAACGCAAAACAGAACTAAGTGAGCCGAGTTTCAGTTGATACAAAAACAAGCACAACTAACCTCGTGTGTGTGAAACTGCTCTTTGACGCCCTCCACGTCGTCCAACACCTCATCTTGGATCTGCAGGGAGTCCTCGGCCGACAGCAGCCAGGTCAGTACCTCCTCCAAGGTGGTCTGGTAGGTGTCCAAGTCGGCTTCTAGCATGCTGCCCTCCGTCTCCCCTTCAAGCTCCATCAGGGCGTCGGGGGTCTCTGGCCGGGGACTGTTGCTCACTTGCATATTCTGATAAACATGAGGGCCCATTCATAAGAATTACCTTTGAACTTTTTTTTTTCATGTAGCAGCCAATGCTTTTCTGTTCAATTTCAGTGAGGACTAAGTGGCTAGTGGGAGCGAGATTTTATTTTTGTTTTTTGTTATTTTTAACTCATTCACTCCCAGCCATTTTCACAGAAGCAATCCCGTTCGCTCCCGGCTGTTTTACTGGATTTTGACTGATTTTGCAAGGCCCACAGAATATTGTGTTCTATTGCTATAAAAGCATGAAACCTATGAAAAGAAAGATTACAGTCTCTTCTTTCATCAGGAAAAAAAAAAGTATGTTTCTATGTGTTTCCGTTTTGCAGCAATTAGCATTAGAAGAGAGCTAAGTTTCATCAGTTTTCACAAATCTATTTAAAATTGTAAGTAATTGAGCTTTTTTTCTACATGGCCCTGGTTGATCTCCTTTGCTCTGCTGCCACCTGCTGGCCGTTTGTGTAATAACTACCATTTCTGCAACCGTTCTTTGCAGTTGAGAGGCTGCATCAAAGCCTTCTGTATGCTCTAGCATAAAAAAATAAATAAAATATATATAAATACGTCTTTGGGACACTTAGAACATAAAAACGTATTTATACGTTATTGGGAGTAAATGAGTTAAGAGATGATTATTTTTTTTTTAAACCATTGGCTTCGTTCAAGTCACGATTTAACACATTCACTGCCAGCCCAGCAAAAATGCGTCATTTGACATCTTTTTACGTCAATGGCAGTGAATGTTAATTTCAGTTTCACCATTGAATAAAACGAGGAATGAAAACTGTTGCAAAGATATTTTTGCAAAATTTGCTATTTGTAGCAGAGCTTTGTCCCATCTCCCAATATTGTCCAAAAGAAAAGCTCTCTTCTTATTTGACTTGTGTTTCTCATATAGCAATAATGTCTAATCAGCGGCTGTTGAGTTTTAAAATAGACGCATCGGTTAAAGGAGGGAGAGGCTGGACGTGAGACTGAGGCATGCGGAGCGACCTGCCCTGCAGTTTGGAATAAGAAGTATGCGGGCCTATTATGGGATACTGGGAGGTGGCTGCTGACTTGCAGGGCAGGTCAAGCCGCAATCAGTACTTCTGAAGTGTAATGGTACACAACTTGAGATGCAACAGTGTTGGTCACTCAGTAACAAAATGGCGAAATTATTATAGTTGTTAAAGTGTGAATTTGACATTTTGGACATGAAGACAAACGCTTGCTCACATTGGATGACTGAAATGTCACAAATCTGGATTTTTTTTTTTTGCATGAAGTCACAAGGCATCAACTACTGATGTGGGGGAGGGCACCAATCCAAACAAAGAACCTTTATTCTGCATGGTCACAAAAGCAGCGGCATTACGCATCACTTCCTGTGGCGGGAGGAAGCGTGCCAGGAAAGTAACCCCACCCACCCACAACATCAGACCAATCAGATGCAATAAAGTTTTCCAGCACTCCTTTCAGGATGTGAAGTGTGAGGCCAAAAGCAATAAATAAAACTTAAAAGGTGCTTTTGGGAGTTTCTGACAACACCACAGATGTGACGATGTGATTGAAAGCGCAGTACAGAGAACTACACTTTATGGTGAGAATACTTTTCAGACCCACTCAAAACTGTTACTTTTAGTTTTAACTCTACGCTACGATGTAGCAACATGCTACAAAGAGTTACCTGTGCACCAAGACCTGGACCCGAATCCTCGGCCTCCACTTTGAATCTACGCGGCAACGTCTCCACTTCCCGGATGGACTCCATGCTGACGTCTTTGGGCAAAACCGCAAACAGTGACGTCACATACAGAAGTATGGACTTCTTATCTGGTAACTGCACTGCCACGTCTGGAAAACAAAGGATGACACAATGTGAAGATGGTGTAGAAAGTCGGATATTTGGTTCACACTTCTTAAATATTGCTAAACAAAAGAATACGAGGTGGATGCACGCCACTAGAAAAAAAGATAGAACAAAATATGTCTTCATGTTCTTCAAATAATGTAAATGTTGTAAATGGCAATATTCAAATTTGAAATTTGGGGGTTACGTTTAGAGTTCATAGAGGAAACCAAAACAATAAATAAATAAATAAAATAAAATATAAAATAGAATATATATAAATATATACATAAAATAAAAAATAAATACATAAAATAACAACAACAACAATAACAATAATAATAATAATAATAATAATAACAATAACAATAACAATAATAATAATAATAATAATAATAAACCATAATCTCTTGTAAATGTTCAGGCTTGTACAGTGCTTAACACATTTATTAGTACAACAACCAATGTCATGGTTATGTTAAAGCTGCCCTAAATGAACAGCACTGATAATACAGAAATAGAGCTTTATTTTTATGTAATGGCAGTTTGAAAAACTTTATATTATTATCATATTAAGGATAAAAATAATTACTGCAATCAAGTACCGACACCACTAACACTTTTGATAAATAAAATTAGGGCTGCTCGATTATGGAAAACATAATAATTACTTTATTAATTAATTATTTGGGCAATCATTGAAATCACGATTATTTTTGGCTCAAAACAAGAAAATGTTTAAGTATTTAAAAATGTTAAGACCAATTTAAAAAAAAAAATAGAAACACTATAATTATGTAAGTTCTTTTTGGACCAAACAGAATTTATAATATTTATTTATGTTGGCAAAAACTTGAAGTTGGAATGCAGCATGTGCACTGTGCAGTAGGACGCTCATTTATTTTTTGGTACAAAACAATAAAATGCTTAGATGTAAAAAATATTAAGACAAATAAAATTATTTGAAACACTATAATTATGCAAGTTCCTTTTCGGTGAAACAAAATGGATTAAATTAGTTATTTTAAAATTTAAAAACGTGCAAATGTATATATTTAAAGAGCTCAAATATTTGTATTAATATTTTTTTGGCGATTATGCTAATTTTGTAATTGTGGAGTGGAATATTTGAAATTATAATTGAATTTCGATTAATTGCACAGCCCTACATAAAATTTACAACAACAAAAAAGACCTACCGGTATATATTCCATTACAGCACATTTTTTTCTCAAAATTGCATGAAAATAATGGAAATTCTCTATTCTTGTTCAAGACTGGTATCGGACGCCATCACGTGTACTGATACCTTGATCGACCCATCCCTAAAATTTGTTTTCATTTTTATTTTATTTTATTTTATTTTATTTTTTTTGCTTTTCCGCTCTTTTCCAAGGGTTACAAACTATCTGACCATCCCACTTTTCAACACCTTTTCTTGGTAGTAAACTTGGCTTGTGTAAGTTAAGCTAGAAGCTACTTATGCTGCTCTTCCTTGATTGGTCGAAACAGACTTGCTCGTTTGCGAACACGGCAATGTTTAAAACTAGTCAGCGGGCTGGCCTCACCTTCAGGGTCCAGTAGCCTCTCGATAGCCAGCTGGTCTTTGGCTACAGTGAATGCATGCTCCAGACGCTCAACAGGCCTCATTTGGACCACATCGTCCCAACTGAATGCATTTGGCCTGCAAATGACATCACGTTAGGATAAAAGTCTTCCTCTATAGATACACAATATAACAATATGAATGGGATGTACCGTATGTAGTAAATGCTCTACTAAGAGACTGTATTGGGGCGAGTTGGACGTGGAATGTTAAGGGATCAGTGATCCACCTAAACCCTGGCCCGAGTCTAAACCAACACTGGCCTTTCTCACAAGAGTGAGTGTACAACAAGCTAAGGACGGTTACAGTAGAGGGACGGTTGGACCGCTCGCTCTTCATTCCACACACAACGCAGCAAGCATGTGCAAACACCAAAAGGGCAGGTGTAAACAGGATAAGTCAACACACACATAGGAGACCCATCCCCCACATACTGTAAATACTTTTCACTCTGCTTTTAGCAGACATTTTTGCAGCTAGATTTCCATATATAACCATAAGTCTCACATAATGCGACTTGCTTAATGCTGCCTAACGAATGATTCGACTTGTGAGTACACTTGCGGTTTGTGTTTGATAAAATCAAAGGATGACGAAGTCAGACGAGACCTTCTTGGGATAAGAGAATACAATGTTAGTCAGATAAAACTCAGCCAAGGCTTTTTGAAGATAGTGGGGAGTGACCTACGCAAGTTTAGATGAAAGAACTGTATTCTTTAAACAATACTAGTGGACGCTGATTTTGCTGCAGAATATTAACTCATTCGCTCCCAGTCATTTTCACAGAAGCAATTCCGTTCGCTCCCGGCTGTTTTACTGCATTTTGACTGAATTTGCAAGGCCCACAGAATATTGTGTTCTATTGCTATAAAAACATGGAACAAAAGAAAGATTAAAGTCTCTTCTTTCATCAGGAAAAAAAAGTATATTTCTATCTGTTAACATTTTGCAGCAATTATCATTAGAATAGAGCTAAGTTTAATCAATTTTCACGAATCTATTTAGAATTGTGAGTAATTGAGCTTTTTTTCAACCTGTATTCGCACTTCAAAATGTTTGCTTTGTTCTTGTTTACTGCAAAACTGATGTTTATGTACAGCACTTTGGATACAGCAACGCCTGTTCTTAAAGTGCTTTATAAATAAAGTTGAGTTGAGTTGAGTTGAGTTGCTCTGCTGCCATCTGCTGGCTGTTTGTGTAATAACTACCATTTCTGCAAACGTTCTTCGCAGTTTGTATGCTCAAGCATAAAGGGGGGGAAAAAACGTATAAATACGTCTTTGGGACAATTAAAACATTTAAAAAAAAAACGTATTTATGCGTCTTTGGGAGCAAATGAGTTATATCTTAAATTATATCGAGGAAATCTGGATAAGCAAGCAGCAGTTAGGCATAGTGAGAAAAAATATTCCCCAAAATTATTATTACCATAATAATAATAAGAAGAATTACTATTATTATTATTATTATGATGATGATGATGATGATTATTATTATTATTATTATTATTATTATTATTATTATTATTAATTGTCCCATTAATCGGTAATCAGAATTTTATTTGGTCAAATAGCCAGAAAATTCCATATCGGTCAGGCCCTAATGTTTACATCTTTACTCTTTCTTTTCTCTGTTCTGTATGGGCAGCACTAACAAGGTGGATGAAGTTGCCATGACGGCACTTTGGGCAGGCTCCTCACCTGAAGTGGTGCAGGATAGCGTTGAGAGCCAGGCCGTCGGCCCAGCTGGTGGTGAAGTTCAGCACGTTGACCTCCGGGTAAGCGCGCGTGGACTGGCGCACCCAGCTGAGCAAGATCTTCTCGCTGTTGGTCTGCTGCAGGCTGGACATGACGTCCTTCATGATGTCTTTCACCTGTAGATAAGATTCATGAAAAAGGAGCATGTCAGATTGCACATTTGTCGCTATTGTAACCGTTCAGATAAAATATATTAAGTAAACCTTCGTAACCATTAAAATCTGTATTAAAGTTTTGCACGCATGTGCTCACCTGCCAGTGAAGAATGATGCTCCAGATGAGTCCCAAAGTAAGCTTGTGATTCCCATCAACAATGTCAGTCCCGCCAATGTTGACTAGATCCACCTGACGATCCCAGCAAAAAGAAACAACCCAAGATTAGCAATGTAAAAAACAAAAAGTGTTTAAAATTAGGGTTTCATGGTTCTAATTAAAGGTTATGGGTAGGTTTATTTGTTATGTTTATGGTATTCAACACTAAATTCAAGATATTTAAACTTATTTAATTCCACATATAGCACTAACTTGACTTAAGATGGACTCGATTTGAGAGCTTCTTGAAATTCAAAATGACACTCGATTTAGGCTATGTCAGGAGCACGAGATGGCGGCATTGACCTTGCTAAGTAGCAGCAGTTTGAGACCGAGCAAACATTTCTTCGAAAAAGAGGCCTTGTTGCTTTCTTTATTAGTTTTATTGCCACTCCCAGTTGGAGTTTATCAGAAAATTCTGAACAAAAAAAACAAAAACTACATACTGTAACTCTAGCTGAGCCTGCTAGCTTAATGCTAGCGCACAATGCAAAACACCACAGACAAGCTAACAAAACTAGTATTGATGTTGCGGTAGTTATAAGCATTTAAGCAGCCACTCCCAGTTGGAGTTTATCAGAAAATTCTGAACATAAAAACAAAAACTACATACTGTAACTATCTGAGTCTGCTAGCTTAACGCTAGCACACAATGCAAAATGCCAAGGACAAGCTAACAAAACTAGCATTGATGTTGCGGTAGTTCTAACCATTTAAGTAGCCACTCCCAGTTGGAGTTTATCAGAAAATTCTTAACATAAAAACAAAAACTACATATTGTAACTCTATCTGAGTCTGCTAGCTTAATGCTAGCACACAATGCAAAACGCCACAGACAAGCTAACAAAACTAGCATTGATGTTGCGGTAGTTATAACCATTTAAGTAGCCACTCCCAGTTGGAGTTTATCAGAAAATTCTGAACATAAAAACAAAAACTACATATTGTAACTCTATCTGAGTCTGCTAGCTTAATGCTAGCACACAATGCAAAACGCCACAGACAAGCTAACAAAACTAGCATTGATGTCGCGGTAGTTATAACCATTTAAGTAGCCACTCCCAGTTGGAGTTTATCAGAAAATTCTTAACATAAAAACAAAAACTACATATTGTAACTCTATCTGAGTCTGCTAGCTTAATGCTAGCACACAATGCAAAACGCCACAGACAAGCTAACAAAACTAGCATTGATGTTGCGGTAGTTATAACCATTTAAGCAGCCACTCCCAGTTGGAGTTTATCAGAAAATTCTGAACATAAAAACAAAAACTACATATTGTAACTCTATCTGAGTCTGCTAGCTTAATGCTAGCACACAATGCAAAATGCCACAGACAAGCTAAAAAAAAAAAAGCATTGATGTTGCGGTAGTTATAACCAATTAAGCAACAGATATTTTAACACAAACAGTGCAGTAGCACATGTAGAAAGGCAACATAATAATCACAGGTGTATATTTTTTTTTATCCTCCACAAAAAAACAACTACCGTAATATTACTACATCTTACTGAGCAGTTGTGTTTTCTTTATGTGTATCCATATTCCTGTATTATTCTGCTCCCTGGGGGCCAAGGTGCACACACCACAAGGAACGGATTTATGACATTTCAATTCATTTAAATGGGTAACCATACGGAAGTGTGAACATGGTCACGGAAAAAATTAAACTCACGTCAAGGCACCACCTCAGAAGCTATAGCAAGACCATGTTTGACTTATTTGGACAGGATCAAGCTAAAGCAGGGACCGCGTGAGGTCATGTGTTTAGCTTGGTGACACCTCGCTCTACCGCAGAGCCCACCTTTCACCCCATTTCTGCTTCCAATTAGCATCATTCTTCCGCTTCACTTGCATCTCTCGCTCCATGTCCTTATATGTCTCACACAAACTGCAACCGGGGAACTTGCGAGGTCACGCAGACACGAAAGGAAGACATTTCATATCAATTTGGGTCTTTTCCTGCTTGGAATGAGACCAGCGTGTCCCGTCTAATGTCATGTTTACCAAAACAGCGGTGATCCGTGTGATTAAACCCTGCAAACACTTTTCCGACCTTCGCCCACCTGGTGAAGAACAGTTCCGTTTGACAAAAAAACCCCAAAATAAAACAGCACACTCACATTGTTCTGGTGCAGAACTTGAAGCACTTTGTTGACGTTATTGAGTGCGTGTACTCTGGTGGAGCCTCGCTCTTTGGTCTGAAGAAAAAGAATCACATCACAATTAAGGATTATTGATTTCAGCACAATGCCTCAAGAATCTTGGAAGAATCACGTATAAATTCAGAGGAAATGATGGCAAATGGGACACTCAGTAGTAGACATTGTTAAGCGCAACCACTCACAGCAAAGCAGTTGAATGTACAACGTGAGCTACTACTTGAAAGGAGAATTATGGAAAGAATGCCAGGCTAAATTGCAACCAGCTGTAAATCTTTTATAAGGCGCTACGCTGGCTGACAGAATTGTAGATTTATTGTTATTCTAGCACGAAGGGATTAAGCGTATTAAACGCAGATTGAATGGCAATTTTTGCAGCTGTAGGGACAAACCAGGATATGTAATGGAAGAATAAAGAGTGGTAAATAATAGACAATGTGTATAACATATTGCTACATGAAAAGCCTAACCAAAAAAAATGTTTGAGTTTGTTAAACACTGACCAGGACATTGCCAGTGAGGCCCTCCAGCAGGTCCAACAGCTTCCTCCCATCCCTCAGGTCTGAGAACATGTCCTTGATGGCCGTTTTACCCTCCTGATTGGATGACACGAGGCAAAACATCTCACTTATTTATCTCATCCATGCTTTCATAGTCAATTTTGAGCCAGGCCAAGAACATAACAAACGAAATGTCAAATTACAAATTACATGCAGGAAGTCCTCGAATTAAGACTTTACAACGGTTATGCCCGGTCCGCCATTTTGGCCCCGTCCGCCATGTTGGCTCCTCGTCCACCATAGAGCCCACAGTCTTTTCCCCTCGCCCACTATTTAGCACTTAGCTAGTGCTAGCGCTTGTGTACTTGTCGGAGTATCTTTGGCTTGTTTGTCCTCTTTTTTTTCCAAATCAACGTCCCCTCTTCTTTTCCATCCACCTCTAAGCAGTAATAGTAAGTACAGCATCTTTATGTATTTTACATTTTTTATGCAAATTTTGATCTAAATATTGCCTTGAATGGGGAAATTTCGGTTACATAGCTAGCGTAGGAACGTAACTACGATGTAACTCGAGGACTCCCTGTATAGATTTTTTTTAATTATTTGACCTGTTTGACATGAATACATGGAAAATGAATTCTTAATCAATGTTTCAGAGAAAAGGGAACGTTGATTATTTTTGTTTTATAGACACTGATAAAACTAACTGAATACAAACATGCAACGGCCCGAGGAAAAACACTTTGTAGCACTCATACAAAAGAATGCTATTTATAATATTTTCATTTTTGTAGATTTGAGGGTCATTTAATAAAAGTCATCAAATTTTCAGGTGAAAAAATTACATTTAGGTTATTTAAATGGCTTTCTAATGTCAAAATTAACTGAGTACTCATTATTTCAATGTATTTAAACTTACATTATGAAAGTTTTGTTATTCATTGAGTTTGTGTTTTGTATACTTTACTTACAAAATGTAAAGAGTCCAATAAAAAAAATAGAGATGTGCTTGAAAGTTTTTATGTAAACTTATGAGTGCAATGTATGGAGAGAAAATGGCTTCATGCCCATAAAATCCAAAATACTGGATTCATTTTTGTGTCTTTAAGCAACGTTTAGCTTTTGTACATTTACAGTTGTGCTCATAAGTTTACATACCTACTTTCAAGCACAACTGTAATAAGGAATAATTGCAGGCAACGGCCCACAACCCTCGTCAGGATAAGCAGTACAGAGAATGAATTGATGCTGGGTAGGGACTAATGAAAATTAAAAAGAAATCCCGTTGCATATAAAACAACCCAAATTACAGCAGCTATCTTGTGTTTTGTTGAGTAAACAAGCAATAAAAACAAAGCGTCACAGTAAAATTGTTACCTTTGAGAACTGTGCATTTATCCACTTGGTGAATGTTTTCTTCTGCACCAAGTCATGTTCATCTGTGGACAAGGAAAAGAAAAAAAAAAAGAGCCTTCTTTTCACTTCACATTAGTCTTAATTAAGTTAGATTTTATTAAAAAAAAATATATATACATAAAGATAACCACATCTGCCGGTTGCTAATTAATATAAAGCCATAAAAGCTCGAGCTTGGAATAAAAGTGCACATTAAGATGAAGTCCAAATTGCTATTAGTGGTGAATAACCACTAAATTCTCAGTTGGAAAATCACTGAAAGTACCTTTTTTATGCTTTAACTTCAGTTTAAGTGAATCCTTGCACAATTCATGTGGCGTTTCCAGAATTGAAAAAATAATAATAATAATAATAAAAAGTTAATAATAATTAAGTTGTATATGTGAAAAAAAAACTTTCAAAGAGGAGGCGTAGATGCATTTGTGGTGAAGTGCCACTGTCAGGCCACAGGCTGCTGCATAAAAACACGAACCGAACAAAAGGTCAGAGGTTATGATCACCGGACCCTGCAATTTTCTGCTTCTTTTTGTCTTTGTGGCCGCTTGCTGGTTAGCTGGAAAAATAATAACCTACCATGTGGACGCAGGATGGATATCAGGAAAATGTACGTTGGTTCCAACTCAACATCCTAACTTTTACTTTTATTTTAATATGCTACTGAGCACTTTTTTTTTTAACCATCACATACAACATATTTAGAGAGGAGTATTACGTATATATAACTTTTCAACTTTATTCACATTTTACAACATTTCTTAAAATCATCTTCACCTTTTAGTGTTTTTGGTGAATCAGTTCTTTTCTATCGTCTAATTTTTACTTAACTCTTTGACCGCCAAAAACGTTAAATAACGTGTAGGAAAATCACGATGTATGCCGCCATAAACGTTAAATGATGTCAACTAAGTTTTTTTTGTTTTTTTTTGTTTTGTTTTTTTATCAATGGGCAGTTCATCGTCTAAGTGCAGCACGCGCTGCCTGGTCAATGAGTTGTGGAATAAAAAACACTCACGATCTATGGCCAGCAGATGGCCGCATTGTATCTCTTTTAAATGGGCTCATTGCGTATGAAATTACAATGAAACATGATGAAATCTGAGGAAATTGAACGTTTTCAAGGATGATGTAAATGATCAATGCCTTTGTCATATTAAAGTTGTTTTTTTGATAACGTGTGGCAGGAAAAGAGTTAAGTACAGAAGTAAGCCACAGAGCAGTCTGACTAACAGACGCCCTCATTAACTGTTAGATGTCATCAATAATGTCAATGCAGGTATCGCAGTCCGGTGCAGCTGTGCTCTCAACATATTATCGACATTTCCCTCGACTTGAAAGCCTTATCAGCTCCCTGTGGCGGGCCTCTGAGGCCCCTGGGGGGGGCGGATGGTTTGGCACAAGTCTCCTGGGGCCTTTACCTTGCCACCCCCACAGCACAATAACACCAATTGATATGTGCCTCAGTGCCTGCTCCAGACCGCCGTAGCACAGGAATGTCAGATAGCTGGAAAGATCAAGGTAGATGAAAAACCTTCCCATGGGAAGTGTATATAAACAACATTTATTTAAGTGTGTCCACTTAAGTCACTTTACTTATGACTGCTTACATACTGTGCGTATGGTCAAACAAGTGCTTAAGTCACCCTTGTAAATAATAAACAACACCACTTAGCCTGACACTTACACAACTAAGAAAATATATACATGCAAGGCTAAAATAGCCGGGGGGGGGGGGGGGGGGGGGGGGGGGAAGGGGCAGTTCTTTTCAGTGGGCAGTGTAGGTGTTTACTGTTCAATATGATTTAGTGCGAAATTGTACAAAAAACAAAACAAACAAAAAAAACCCACTAAATTTTGCATCCTAATATGCAGGAAAAATATAAACGACGAACTGAAATCTCGCAATACCAAATCCTCGTAAAACTTCTGTATTAAATATGCACATTCCTAGAAAAATTAACTTTTTCTGAAATATATGCCTCAAAAGTCACACAAAACATTGAGAGCTTGCACCATCAAGACTCGTCAGTTAACTCGGCAACTCCAATTTGAATATTTAGCCACCTTAACTCATTTACTCCCAATAACGTATAAATACGTTTTTTTTAATGTTCTAAGTGTCCCAAAGACGTATTTATACGTTGTTTTGTTGTTGTTGTTTTTTTAATGCTAGAGCATACAGAAGGCTTTGATGCAGCCTCTCAACTGCAAAGAACGGTTGCAGAAATGGTAGTTATTACACAAACGGCCAGCAGGTGGCAGCAGAGCAAAGGAGATCAACCAGGGCCATCTAGAAAAAAAGCTCTATTACTTACAGTTTTAAATAGATTTGTGAAAACTGATGAAACTTAGCTCTCTTCTAATGCTAATTGCTGCAAAACGGAAACAGAAACATACTTTTTTTCCCTGATGAAAGAAGAGACTTTAATCTTTCTTTTGATAGGTTCCATGCTTTTATAGCAATAGAACACAATATTCTGTGGGCCTTGCAAAATGAGGTTACTGTTGGATAACAATAAGAGGGGGGGGCAAGACAACTGTGAAGGAAATAGTCACAAGAATATAATCAGATCACAAGATCACGTTAATGAATAGACATGAATGAGATGCACAAGAAAAAAAAACAGGCAGCAAACCCTTGCTATTTTGTGGTTCATCATTCCTGCTGTGACATTTTTGAAGGGTTTTTACAGTATACAGGCAAGTAACACAAACATGTTTTTGTATTCCATCTGTATGTGTTGCCGTGTGAGTGCGTGTGTTAGCGTAGCAGTTATAAAGGTTTATAATAATACTAATCATGTTATGTTCTGGGGTTGGATCCCAAACACGCAGACGCAAATAAGATTTTAACTTTATTCGCAAAACATCGAGAGGCGCAGAACAAATTTGACTAGACAAGAAACAACGGGAATGCATCGAGAATCACAAGCCAAGCCCCCTTGGGTTGTGGAGATACACAGAGGAACACAGGTAATAATCCGACAAAACACACATTTCTCAGACAGCTTATATAGACAGTGAATCGATCTGATTCGTTGTGGCTAGACATGTGGCTAACAGTACTGACATGGAATTATCTAGTTGGCTGTTGACCAGATAAAGATATGAAAGATTCTTGACATCACATAGCTCCTGACATCACATAGCGTTTTACCAGTTGAAACCAGATGCTGTTACATCAGTTCAAAATAGACACTAGAGCTCATTTCAAAACAGACAGTTGACCACACGGTCATGACCCAAACATTACCCTTGCATGACCCTAGTCATGACAAATCCCATCTACTGTACAGCATTTGACATTATATGTTAGCATTAAGCTAGCAGATTTACTAGGTTTAAAAGTGTATGTAGGAGGGGTAAAACTATTTTAAAAATGGTTTTTCATGTTATTTAGTTTTAAAAAGCCCAGTTGTGACTGACAGGGTCATCATTACGTGCTGCCAATCAGTGTTGCCACAGTTACCTTGAAAAAGTAACTTAGTTACTTTACTGATTACTTGGTTTTAAAAGTAACTAAATTGCGTTACTGATTACTTGATTTTAAAAGTAACTAAGTTAGATTAAAAGTTACTTTTTTAGTTACTTTCAGCAGCTGCCGATAACACCATCTCAACATAAAAATAATGCAGTAGAAACGGAGTTCCAAATACTTTATTGAAAGTGCATTTTTAACATGAAAATAAAGGTTGTTTTAATGAAAAACAAAATAGGCAGTCTCTCTTGACTTCTTGTAACGTAAATATTTTTTATAAAACAAAAAATAAAAATCTATCCAGGTTGAAAATGAAAATCCCCTAAATTCCTCTATTGTTTGTTTGTTCCGCTATTCCAGTGTGTACACATGTATCAGTTTAAATATTTATTAGTAGTTATTGACAGTTATAATTGTTTTTTGGTTTGTTTGTTTTTTCTCTTCAAAATAATGATCAGGAAAACAAAAGGTTGATAATTTAATGTTAAATATAAATATTTAACCTTTAGACAGACACCAACACAATTAAACAGAATATTTGCACATTGTGAAGTATTTCAGAAACATAAATTTAAGACATGAAATAAACCTACCGTCCAGCCAAAAGAAATATGAAGCCACCTTATGGAACAATAAATCTATCAAACACATTTTAACCACTTAATATATGCAAAAATATTTCCAAAAGTTCATTTCCCTTTTTAATCAACAATTTTTGTATTTAACAATTTTTTTTTCTTTTGTCATCACTTTCATTTTTGGTTAATGTATGACATCTTTTTTTGTTTTTTTAATCTGAGACACGATGATGACCACAGAATCACTACTGTTTATATTTTGTTTTTTGGGCTGTCGTAATCGCGGGCACGTCTCAGTTCTCCTATCTGCTGCTCATGCTAGTTGTAGACATTGACAGGGAGCCACAAACTGAGAAATGAGATACTTGCAGTGTGCTTTTAGCTTAGCTGGTGTGTTGGCTGTGGGACATACCTGTGTCGTTTGAATCCATGCATTGGATCGTCACGGGAGTTCTTCTTTTTGGCTCGCGCGCAGTACCAACGCCGGCCCGGGACATACGTGCACCGAGAGGACTCGATAGCCATGGGAAATACCGAGATGTACGGCACCGGCTTCTGCTAACTATCTCCATTTGTATGTTGTCACTCGTTGCGCGCGCGCGCGCCGTGTCGCGAGCACGGAAACACGGAAGTAGCTTGAATGGTGATGCTACTGAAATGTAAACAAAACAAGTAGAGCACGGCACAGAACTCTTGCTATTGTTATGAAAACCATAAAGCCTCACTCGCAACCGATACGGTCGTTTAGCTCCCCTTGACGAACGATGGTTCGGTCGAATCGTTTTTTTGTTCCACCCCTACTGAAAACGTAACTTGTCTGACGTCACTCCCCCTGGCGAGAGGGCGGAGACGACCTCATCCCATAATGCTTCACGGACCAGTTGAGGATGGAAATAAATTATTTTTTTTACCACTTTTATGGTCCATAATGCACACTTTTTTTGTTGTGTTGTGTGCCTGTTGGTTAATAAAACTAGTAGTAAAAGTATCATCACTTTTGTTTTGAATGTGCAAACCATTCATGACCAGACCATGGCTGAATTCAGTGTGGTGATCAATGACTTCTGCCTCATCTTCGTAGTTAGCAGTAGTTGTTTGTGACTGTTACAACAGTGAGATATTTTTGCCTTCTTCATGACAATGTGGAGTAACGCATTGATTCTCTGGACAGTAACTTTAATCAGACTACTTTGTAGAATAAAGTAACGCGTTAGACTATTAGTTACTTTAGAAAGCAATTTTTTTGAGTAACGCGTTACTAAGTAACGCGTTACCGGCAACACTGCTGCCAATGCACATTTCGTGTACAGCGAGAGTCTCTGCGATCCTCTGAAGGCCAAACAGGAAGTAGAGATTGCATCAAGGCGGCGTAATCCCACTGGTGTATTCCCACGGCTCACTGGGCACACACGCGTCCTCAGTTTACTGTATGTACACACAGAATGCTGCGTTTACGTTTTCATATCAATAATACCATGTGAATTGATGGCGGCTTTGTGATAGCATAAGCACCATTTCGAAAAATACGCAGCCAATAAGATTCGGCAACTTTTCAATGGTGTTTCAAAAAAATAAATAAATAGTAACTACAATGACAAAAGGATATGAATTAACTCCGACTTGACTACAGCGTGAAAGTAAGTTCTGATCTGGGGACAAATTTACCAATGTCGGAACAGAACTCGGCAATAATAGCTATTATATTGGTCCCACTGCTGCAAGGCAGTTCTCATTTTGTTTCCAAGCTGTTACATAATCCATCCCTGAGAGGATTGCAAGTGTGGGGGAACTCAACCGTGAGCAAAACTGACCATGAAACATCATACGGGAGCCCTAAAAAAAAAAAAAAATCAGCTGGAAACACACACACAAACAATTCTAATATATATCATTCCTATTTCACAGGTGGACAAAATCTCATGACCTCGGGCAGGGAGAGCTGAGGTGGAAATCAAACAAACCCCACTGGTTTCCATGGCAACATTACATTGTAAACATAGGCGAACAAACACAGCAATTTGCAAGCCAAGCCACGCTTCCTACTAAGTTCACATGGTTCCACCCCAGTGATAGTCCTAATCGAGGGTTAAATGAAATAAATCCCTGCTGTCCAATGACCACAGTTAACCCTTGAACTACAATATCACATGATCACGTGACAACAAGCCGGGATGATCTCCAAGACGCCACACCCACTTAGGGGGTCATGCAGATTTTTTTAGTAGGTATCATTTTTTTAAGGCAGGCTGTCTGATTATGAGCCAACAGCTTTCTAGGATGAACTTCACCTTCACAGTCAACAGTCAACACAATGACAGGCTTTCAAGTCATCTGTTCATTGCGCGTCACTAAACTAACTCCTCCTGGAAACAAAAGCGCTCTCACAAAACAACCACAGCAGAGATGAACTCTCCCTTTTGCCTGTGTAGGATGGGAAGAATTCCCATCATTCCCAAAAGCATTCCTCCCTCCTCCCAACCAGCGATCACTCGCCTCAGCTTGTCCCAAGCCGAGCCTTGTTGACACGCTTTTGCTCTCCAAGAGTTGGGGATTTCTAGGGTCATCATCATCTCCAGAGAACCACTTAACAGCTAGTTTATCACAAACCTACGCTAAGATAGTAGTCAAGTCATAAGTAAATACTTGTTTACTTACTAGAATTATGACTGTTCAGTGACAAACCTTTATAACAAAACCCTGTGTGCTCATGCACAAACTCTGAAAATTGTATCACGAAAAACCAACACAAACATGTTTCAAAATATTACGTCATCTCCATTGGCCAACAAATTCATCGTTCAAATAAGCATAATACTTCCTCTTGAGAGCTTACTTCCCCATTCACTTTTGTTTGAAGAATCCGACACGTAACACAACACAAAATGTTGTCAAGACAGTCAATGAAGCAATTGTTTACAACCTGAGATATGAATAGAATGTTTTGAGCAGATGATTGACTTAAGCATGGACTGTGAAAAATAGTTTCGTGTTTCCAGACGGCACTTCGTTTGAAAAAGCATAAAAATCTAATTTTACCAAAGGCATAGAATTGCTCTAGGAACAAACACCCAATTTTATTCCATTCTGTAAAGTTCGGGTGCGATACTACAGAGCTACAATGGAATCACAGCTACAAAGAAACATCAAGACCAAGTCTTTTAACGCAGTTCACCAATGTCAGTAGTCGTGATTTCGTCAACGAAAACTAAAGAACATGGACCCTATCAAAAGAAAGATTAAAGTGTCTTCTTTCATCAGGAAAAAAAAAGTATGTTTCTATCTGTTTCAGTTCTGCAGCAATTAGCATTAGAAGAGAGCTAAGTTTCATCAGTTTTCACAAATCTATTAAAAAGTAATTGAGCTTTTTTTCTAGATGGCCCTGGTTGAACTCCTTTGCTCTGCTGCCACCTGCTGGCCGTTTGTTTTATAACTACCATTTCTGCAACCGTTCTTTGCAGTTGAGAGGCTGCATCAAAGCCTTCTGTATGAAAAAAAACAAAAAAAACATGTAAATACGTCTTTGGGACACTTAGAACATTAAAAAATGTATTTACACGTTATTGGGAGCAAATGAGTTAATAAACAATAACTGGGACTAAATCAGTATGTATTTTCGTCGACTAAGACAAGACACAAATGTACTTCACTTAATAAAATCTACGGACATTTTAGTTCATGAACAAAGACGAGACAAAAATTATATAATTTAGTCAAATCTTGTTTCTGCTCACTGTGACACCACCTTTCAAATCCTCTGCTAGCAAGTGCAACATGCACAAACATGGCACGAGGTGGATTCACAGTGAAAGGTTAAAAAAAAATTATAGTGATAACGTAACATTAATCCAACAGCTATAATGTAACAACAATAATGTTAATCCGGCTAATCAAAAAGATGAGAGAAAATTTGATGTGAAAGTTTTAGATCTGAAATGTTCAACATAATCTGATGACATAATACAAATAAACAGGGGTAAAATGATTGTCCTGACTAAAACTAGATTTAAAATGTTGACAGTTTTTGTTGACTAAAACTAGACGAATAAAATTGGGTTTTCTTGGACTAAAATAAATTTATAGTAAACTAAAAATTGACCACCGTATTTTCCGCACTATAAGGCGCACTTAAAAGCCTTCAATTTTTTCAAAAGCTGACCATGCGCCTTATAATCAGGTGCGCCTTATATATGGATCAATATTGAGCCGCAACAGGTCTCGCTGTCAAGACGCCATCGGTGACCCTGCACGATCGGTGACGCGCATGCGCAGAAGATCCCGCCATCTTGGATCGCTAGCTAATACTAATACTTTACCTCAGAGAAAATAATAAAACAGCTGTTTATTATTCATTTTGGGAGTGAATGGAGTTGTCAGAAAGCTGGTTTGTAATCTATTAATAAAGTTTGACTGACCTATCTGACTGTTTTGTTGACATTCCCTTTAGCGCAGCACTATCTAATGGATGCATAACGTAACCCCAGCCTCTACTGTAGCGCCTTATATATGGAAAAAAGTTTTAAAATATGCCATTCATTGAAGGTGCGCCTTATAGTGCGGAAAATACGGTAAATAAAAATGGGATGAGGTTGACTAACTGATAAAAACTAACGAGCGTGATTGAAACCGGACTAAAACTGAGACGAAATTTAAAAATGGCGGATAAAAATTCACGTTAGTCAGTGGCCAGACTCAAAGCTCCTCCTCTGCCCGCTGGTGTTTCTTAACCAGACAGTGAGTGAAGGACCAGAAGAATGCAGCAGCAACAGTGAGAGAGCAGAGGCACAACAGAAGACAACAGGACAGAGCAGGCCGAGAGTGGGGGAATCATGATGCATGGGGGGGGGGGGGCATGAAGACAGATAAAGTCAGTGTTCAGAGCCACCCCAGCATGCAAGGGGATGGAATGACAGATTAAACATTCAGAGAGACAACACAGGCTTGACGGCGCTAACCTTGAAAAGTGGTGCCTTGACTTTGGAGTGGCCAAACATTAGTGTTTCAAGTCAAAAGCTGTCCAATGAATTGTATTCTTGTTTTTTATATCGTGTTGAGGGATGTCTTAGAGGAAATGAGTGTAGGCTTGGTTGGCTATTACCTGGCTAAATCATTAGCCACTCCGAGTTGAGTGACTCAGCATCAGTTGTGGCAGGCTGCAGGTCGTTTGTGAATGAATATGTGCCAATAAAGAGATTGAAAGACGGCTATGTCTAATGTAGACCATCAGTTTGTTCGAATTAGCACTAATATGCTACATTAGCTAGCAATGTCAATTTGTGTAACTTAACCCGCTTGTACTTTGAAATACATACTTTCACTTTTGCTTCCTATATTACGTGTGAACTAATCCAAGACTATGGACAATATTTCTTTTCCACTCTTTCCTTATTGCTACACGAGTTTGCTGTGACATACCGTGTGGAAAACTACCGTAATCACTGCAAAATTCCACGACTTAGCGAATATTATTCAAGCTTGTTGCATAAAATGCTTTTTTTTTTTGTGTGTTTGTCACCATTAGCTTAAGCAAAGCAAACAGTATGTTGGGGTTAAAGCAAAGCCTGATGTTTTTTTAGCATGTGCATTTGGTGGTGGAGCATTCAACTTTTTAAATTTGTGTCTTGAGTTAAAACATTTTGCAACATTTGATTAAGTGAGCCGTGTCAAGCAGACTCATTTTTGCTTCAAACGCTCATCAGTGCATCAGATTAAAGTGGGTAAAGAGCTCCCTTTTAGCCTTGCACTTACCAACAACAAGAGTTATTTCAGGCTTCCGTTTCCTCCTGAAAAAGTTGCGCTTTCTCCATGACGTCCACTTACTTAAATTCATCTCAGAACGGTAAAGAAAGAAACAAACAAAGGCAGAAGATGAAGACGGGTAACAGGAGATGGAACGACAGTAAAAAAGCAAAAGAGGAAGTAGGAGGTGTGTGGGGTTTGTTTGGTTTTTTGTTTTTTTCACTAAAAGGTCCTTTGAGTTAATGTGCTGGGTCGTCTCAGCAGCTGTGACATCACACATATGCGCCGGCAAACACTTGGGGTGGGTGAGAAAAGCAAGCCGTATAAAGATCGGTAAAGAAAACATGACCCCGCAAGAGACCTGGTCCCAACATCCGGGACACCACATCAATCATAAACACGATATTAACTCATTCACTCCCACCCATTTTCAAAGAAGCAATCCCGTTCGCTACCGACTGTTTTAATGAATTTTGACTGATTTTGCAAGGCCCACAGAATATTGTGTTCAATTGCTATAAAAATATGGAACCTATCAAAAGAAAGATTAAAGTCTCTTCTTTCATCAGGAAAATAAAGTATGTTTCTATCTGTTTCAGTTCTGCAGCAATTAGCATTAGAAGAGAGCTAAGTTTAATCAGTTTTCACAAATCTATTTAAAATTGTAAGTAATCTAGCTTTTTTTCTAGATGGCCCTGGTTGATCTCCTTTGCTCTGCTGCCACCTGCTGGCCGTTTGTGTAATAACTACCATTTCTGCAACCGTTCTTTGCAGTTGAGAGGCTGCATCAAAGCCGCCTGTATGCTCTAGCATAAAACAAAAAACAAAAAACGTATAAATACGTCTTTGGGACACTTAAAAAAATAAGAAAAAAACGATTGGGAGCAAATGAGTTAACAGGAACAATGCAAAATGAAGACGTTTCTGGAGTTGAGTACCCTTGTGGTGCAAAATCATTTGTCCAGAGAGACAACTTAACAAACGATTCCCACAGTGAGAGTGAAAAAGAAGGCAAGGGAAGTTAATTTTTCCTGTGTTTTGTATTCTCTCTTCCTTTCCTCGAGAGGGAGGAAGTTCAAGTAGATGTGTGCCGAAGTGAGCCGACATCTTTCTAAAGAAAGCAACAAATATGTCCCAGCTGAAGAGGACTGAAAGTGGGGAAGTGGACATTGGACGAAGAAGCCCAGAGGGAAAAAAAAAGGGAATTTCCTCTGAACTAATGTAAAAAAATACTGATGCTAAACAGTATTTCTGCCAAGTAAGTCTTGACATTCGAAATGATTTAAGTGTTAACAAACTGAAAATTAAAACTTACAAGCCATACAAAAAAACAAAAAAACAAGTTTGTGGCTGCCATGAACACAATGTTGTTTTGTTCGCATCAACACTTGTACAACCCTGACGATCAGGTGGCAAGTGTCACAGCAAATGGTTTCACTTTATCACCCAGTTATCCACAAACAAGCAAGCCAAACTGTCGCAGCAAGAAGGCATACCACACACATACACACACACACACACACACACCCAGTCATCAGACAACTCGATGCCACACCCTCCATTTGGCGACAATCACGTTCTTCTTCTGAGCGTCCTCGTTGTTTCACGTCACACCCAAAAGTGCAAGCAGATGGCCAAAACGTTCGCAAGAGATGATCATGAACAGAGGCAAAAGTGTGAGGGAACAACACACGAGTAACCAGTAGCAACAGGAGAGAGAAAGTCCAATTCTTCCCTCTGGAATGAGCAGAGCAGGTCAATCAGACAGGGGCGGGGTTCAAATGCTGCGCCATGTGGCAAACTGTACCCTGTCCAAGCCCAAAGAGTCAGTTCCAGGCAGGAATGTGTCTGTCAAATACTTTTCACAGGCATTTTTGTCAGTTTTTTGTTCTTCCAAAAATGTGTCTATAGATAGACAAAAAGAAAACACTTCAATAATCGCCAAGAGTTTGAGAACCAATAAAATGATTGACAAGAATATAGATTCCAATCCCTTAAAATTTGACAAAGGCCACACCTGAACTGTAAAATAACTTGAGACAATCATCCACAATTGACAGAATGAACTTGATTCAACCATTTCAGTTTCCGACTTGCTTCCAATTGCTGTGCAATATTTCAATGTATGGAATTGTAGTGGAATTTAAAAATATTTATCGTAAGGTGTAATATAAAAATGTTGACCGTATGGTGCGTTATTTTAATGTCATGTGTGTTTTCAAATTAAAGCTCTGTTGCTACACTAATGTGACTCGCCTTTCTATTATGTCATCCTTGGACCTGACTCGCCAAGAAATATTTATCCACAAACGCTCAACCCAACCATTGCGCAATTATTTAGCACCACCTATCAATCTTCGGCAAATTCAAGGTAACGTTGACATAATATAACTGTCTTGAATGTTTGCAACAAGCTATGAGAGCTAGCATGTCTGCAATCTGTCTAAAACTATAGACCCTTCCAGTGTGACGTCGCGTTTAAGTGTGCCCCTTGCGGTGGAGGGCAGGGCGTCAATTTGTTTGTTAGGAGCTAGCAAGCTAAGATAGCTTGAAAACTTCGTTATACAGCAAGACAAGTATATCCGGACACAAACGATTTCATGAATGACAATTTACACCATGAAAGTAGTGATCAACGTACTGTTTCAAGCAAAAACAACACACCTTAAAGCTTCCGCTTCCATTTTGCCTTCCAACAAACTCCTTTTTTGGAGCTAGCGGCTCCAAACGGCTGGTTTCAATGAGTCGCAGTAATGTAGTGTCCTACTCGGGACGTTTTTTGTGACACTTGAGATATTTCCCACCTTTTAACGTAAACGCTCGCCGAAAATCAAGCTCTGTACATTTATTTGTTTCGGGATGTCTGCCCTCCAATGCTATACTGCGTATTTGATACTTCACATGTTAGTTGAATGTAATTTTGGTGCTTCGTATGTTGTTTGTATGTAGTTTTTAACTGTTATGTAATTTTATTTTATGAGGACTACAGATGGAAATTAGCATTTTGCTAAATCTGGTGCAGCCATCTTTTTAATGTTACTGCACACTGTCCTTTTAATAAACTAAACTCAAACTCAAACTCCGGGAGGCGCCGCGGGAGCTAAGCAGTGACGTCAGCTGGAAGGGTCTATAGACTTGCTACCAAGCTAACTAGCATGGCTAACATCAGTTTGGTTCCACACTAATGTTATTTCATAAAGTGAGAAAGAAGCTAGTCAGTTTAGTGATATACTGTACTACAATTAGATTTGTTTTAATTCAACTGTATTATAGACTTGCTACTGAGCTAACTGGCATGCTAACATAAGTTCATTTCCACATGACGTTATCTCATAAAGTGGCAAAGAAGCTAGTCAGTTTAGCGATATACTGGACTACAATTAGATTTGTTTTAATTCAACTGTATTATAGACTTCTACTGAGCTAACTAGCATGCTAACATTAGTTCATTTCCACACTGACGTTATCTCATAAAGTGGGAAAGAAGCTAGTCAGTTTAGTGATATACTGGACTACAATTAGATTTGTTTTAATTCAACTGTATTATAGACTTCTACTGAGCTAACTAGCATGCTAACATCAGTTCATTTCCACACTGACGTTATCTCATAAAGTGGGAAAGAAGCTAGTCAGTTTAGTGATATACTGGACTACAATTAGATTTGTTTTAATTCAACTGTATTATAGACTTCTACTGAGCTAACTAGCATGCTAACATCAGTTCATTTCCACACTGACGTTATGAAGTGGTAAAGAAGCTACTCAGTTATACTGTACTACAATTGGATTATTTTTAATTTTACTCTTGTGTACATCCCCCGCAATAGTATATAGTTTGTTGGATGACAGTCAATCTCCATGTGGAAGTAGTGGAACAGGGCCAAAAGCTCTGAAGGGGACCCACCCTCCTACTTCGTCCGTTCTAACCCAACATTTAGCTCTCAACGCCAGATGCATTGTGGGACTGAATAACAAGTTGACATGCTGGAAATTTATAGAGTCTCCCCACCCGTCTCCCGTGACACTCAACAGGCATTTGTTTACATAAGTATGTATAGCCGGAATGTAGCCTGCTGACCTCCACTATACACACACGGCATGTTAAAAACTGTCCATCAAAATTAAAGAAAGGGCTCATCTAAAGAAGAGCATGACCAAAGACGCCATTCTGTCAATCAGTGATGGTGGTGTGACTCTCTAAGTGTGTGATTACATATAGTGGGGCAACAGCAGTCACAAGTGGGTTAATGTTTTCTTAAAGGGGCTCGTCTCAGCTGCGAAAACATCCGTCCCACCTGCCCTCCACACACGCCTTTCTCAGCATCAACCTCAAAGTTTGCGTGAATAACAGTTTGAAAAGCTTTTACGTGGTACACGAGGCCCGCATGCACTGCGGTTTAAAGCCGTTTCCTATGACTGAAACTAACTTCATGTAATCCCCCCCCTCACGCACACACATTATGAGACCTGCAGGATAGTAAAACCTTTCCTGTATTTGCTCCATGTGTTTTTGGGTCAGTAACTAAACTACATGCCAAATTCCCCCCCCCACTATGCCATTAAAGAAAACATTACTTTGGGAGGGGGGCGGTGTTGCTAGGAAACCTGAATCTTTGCGAGCGAGGAGCCATTGTGGTCTGGGACACAAACGTAAATTACAAACTGCGACGGCACAGCGGAATTCCTGGTGTGGAATCAGCGAGGCAGGGTGATAGGATAGGAAAGTAAAACTAGCACAGAGCTAGCGGGTGGAAAGAAAGTTGCGAAAGTATACTTCTTTTTAGTTGAAGTGGTGACTTTACAAAGAACAGTAAAACCACATACTGCTGCTGTATCTCCAAATATGGTCAATTTCATATTAATCAATACTATTGGTCTGTCCTACATTCCAATTAGAAATTAGCCTATGCTGCAGAAGCTGTGCATAATTATGTTGCCTCAAGATTGGAATTCTGGATTATTATTTTTTTTATAGACAATAACTATGTTCAACCGTAAAAGTAAGTTTGTGTGTAGATTTATTCTGCCTATGCTTAGTCAGCTTATTATTTTATTCACCGCATTGCTCAAAGATCTTTGAAAAAGATTTGGGTGGAGGATGTAACCACGTTGAAATCACAGATTTTGGGCCAGTATTTTGTTGCCGTTTGCGAGTATAATACCAACTTGAATTCGAGCAAGATGGAGTTTTTTGGATTTCCTAAAAATTTGTGATTTTGGAGGTGGCAGAATTCCACCAGATATGTGGACAAATGACTGTTTTTCTTTTGGAAAATGATGATTGAGATCACACAAGATTTCTCAGCTCACGCTGCTCGTCGTCTGATTTTTTTTTCTTTTATTTGGCTGATTTGAAACTTTTTTTTAATGCATTATAATAATCCAAAAAAGGGATATTAGAGGAAGAATAACATTGAAAGAAAAGCATGACATAAGCATATGCACATTCAAAAAAAAAAAAAAAAAAAAAACTATATTCGCACTTCAAAATGCTTGCTTTGTTCTTGTTTACTGCAAAACTGATGTTTATGTACAGCACTTTGTATACAGCAATGCCTGTTCTTAAAGCGCTTTATAAATAAAGTTGAGTTGAGTTTACTCACGTTTTACTAATAAGAGTGATTAATTTTGCGGCATGACAGCGAAATTTGGTGAATTCTTTCACTCTCGTTGGGAATGATCCAAGCAGGAAGTGCTCAAATGGGAGTGCCTTTTTTTTTTTTTTTTTTTTTTTTTTTAAATGGAATCTCACCCTTCTCGATTGATCACATTTAGGTGAATTTTTCCAAGTAGCTCCAGTTATGCATCCAAAACTGAACTTTTACTACCTTGTGAAAAACCCGTAAAGTGAACTGAACTTACTCACTTATTTTCCCCCCAAAAAAATTGAACCTACCTGATCGCGACTTGATGATGTCACTGAACTCCTCGTTGGCTCCGCCCTCCGCCAAGTCGCCGTGTGACGCCATGGTTGCAATCAAACCCCAGCGAGCGAGGCTTTGCTTGCACCTGCAAGCGTCAGTGAATATTCAACGTTTGCACAAATGCACACGCTCAAATCACATACGTCAGTTGGCGACATTTTTTTGATAGTCATGTATAAAATGCAACAAAATAACAAAATGCGCCCCTGCTTGAGGGTCAGCTCAGTACAGCATTTATCGCTTGCAAATCCCCCCCACTCAAAAACGGGAAACACCAGTGTGACTTCCTGTTCTGTCATCATCGTGATAAGGAGACAAATAATCGGCACTCCGGGCGTTTGACCGACACCCTCGGAATGCTTATGAAGGGAAACAATTGAGGTTGCAATAACCATCTCAAAGTTCCCATTGTTTGGAAGCTATGTCAGGTTGAATAACTATTGTCTGATTACATCATGAATCCAATTAGAAAATGTTATGTTTTTTAGACCTTATAAGGAAACCAAGGGGGTTCTGTTACAGAATAATTTGGTTTACCATGAAAGGAGCTTTTCGTCGCTCAGTTAGGTGATGCAAAAACCCAAAATAGCAGCAGGCCCATCCATGATAAAGTGAATACATGTGTGGAGAAACCCAACAAGTGAGGGGCTACAAGGTGGTGCATATGGAATGTAATAAAAATGAGGGCTGAACCATTCTGAAAAATATGAATGCTCCTCATCTAATTGCCATTTTTTTTCCACCTCAATATTGCAGTTGTGATTTCATATGCATAACTTTATTTAAGGTACTCTTCTGATTTTTTTTTTTTAAACAAATACAAGCAATAACTTAATCTATATTACAATAAACAATATCAGATTTATTATAAATAGAAGTTGAAAAAGTGGAAGGGGTTACCCGCCGGTGTGATGCCCCTGACCAGTGACCACTACTACTAAATTATGACATTAATTGGTTTTCTTCATATGCAAAGAAACTCCATACAATTAAAACAGTGGTGCCTTGAAATACAGTTTTAATTTGTGCCGTGACCATGCTCTTAACTCGAATCACTTGTATCTCAAATGATCTTTCCCTCTTGAAAGGAATGAAAACATTATTATTCAATTCCAGTGTGACCCAAAAAAAACTAAAATCTAATGTTTACAACAGGAAAAATCAATATAAATGTATTTTATAAACGCGTACAGTATTGAAAAATGACACATTTGGCCGTAAAATACAAACATGCGGATACAGTATCGTTCTTTGCTTATGCCTGTGAGTAAGGGCTGCACAATATATCGGAAAAATATCGTCACGGTAAAGACATATGCAATATGCGGATCGGAAAGACATGCAATATATTAATACTTAATTCTATGCTTTTACCTGACTTTGACAATCAGATGTAACCTTATACGAAAAACAGCATGTATGTTTATATGTTAATGTTTAAGTATACTTGTTTTGTTTTAATGTTGAGTTTGACGATAAAATGGGAGGGGCAATAAATGTTTGAATGCTTGGGTTGGTTCAAGCGTGTGTAATAAAGTGTGAGAATTTCACCATGTCCAAAAGTGTCATTAAAAGGAAGAAGGGTGTTGTACGATGAGCATTCATACCAGCGTGTCTCTCTCCCATGATTTTAAAAGGGCATGTCTCCTGCAGAAGCCAAGAGGGTGTTACCTGTTACCTGTGAACACCTTCACTTTTTTTTAACTCATTCCAACCCAAAAACGTGTAAATAAGTTTTTGGGAGTGAAGTACAAAGTATTAAAAACGTCTTTACACGTTTTTGGGTTGGAATGAGTTAAGTGTAGGCCTACTGTCTCTTTAAATTAGTCACGATTTCAGTTCCTCTTCCAGCAGGTTTGGCCAAAACAAAAATGACAACATAAAGTCAAGAGACTCAATCAAAACGTTTAAAAACTACATTCTAAAAGTTTGACTGGCTTTCTCCTGTTTCATGTTTCAGCGTACAGAGCCAAAATGAGACAACTCACCTCTGCTGTCACCGGGAGGGATTAAGGGAACGTGCAGCGCCTCAAAACACTTCCAAACCGTCCGAATAGGGCCACAAAGTGACAAGCCGAGTCATGGAAAGCTCAAAAGTAAATCACACTTGAGACATTTTCGAGGTACAATACACTCTCTCCTGAGGAAATTCATGAGAAAACTTCCAAAGTACATCCATCCACTGCGAGAGTCCACAGAATGCAAGGAAAAGCCGAAGTTGGACGGGTTTTTAATATGTGTGCGTGTCGAGGTAAAATCCAGTCCGTCGGAGTCTTGAACGCTCGCAATGAGATGTCCTGTTTGAAAATGTAAACGATTGTTGAAATGGGTGAAAAACGGGGATTGTGTGGGGAGAGACAGCCGCGACTCTCAAGTTTGTTCCTGTTGGTGTGTTTTTTTCTTACCCCTTCTGCCGACACTTTTTGTCAATTACCATGAAGTCGAATGGAAAAAACGGAAATGCTATTGTTAGTTTTTCAAATTAAAAGAAATGGGGTGGTGTAGTGGTGGGCGGGTGCATTTACGCTACAATTCCTTGTTTTTATTTCAGTTTAAAACCTATTGCCTAGTTTTACAATTCATGCTTTTACTCCCAAATAATATTTACTTCCCTGCGATTGGCTGGCAACCAGTCCAGGGTGTCCCCCGCCTACTGCCCAGAGCCAGCTGAGATAGGCGCCAGCACCCCCCGTGACCCTTGTGAGGAATAAGCGGTCAAGAAAATGGATGGATAATATTTACTTACAGTGTGGAGCCGAATACGATTGAATTCGTGAAGCGTCACGATGTTGCTTTTATGTTGAAATAAAAACAGGAAGCGTAATGCTCAAAAGTGGGTATTTTGATGCTGGAACTGCAGCTTTCCAGTTTCCACCACTTGGCTCAAGAAGTTTCCCGACGCCACGATGGAAACATGGCGCGGTGGGCGTCACGTGACCTGACGCCACCCAACACATTGGTTAATGTTAAGTACAATAATGCATTTTAGACATAACACGCATTCAATTTGGAATAAGCTTAATTAATATAGCACTTGTGCAATCAAAGCAAACTCAAACATTACCGGTAATTATTCCAGCATATGAAACAGTAACAATTACAAAACTTCATGACCCATTTAAAAATTCCCAATAGATTATCGATACGCCTACACAAGTATCGCAATATTTGTTATTAATAATCAGCCGCTATAATAGCTCCATTGTTCATTACTTATTGAGCAATTACTTGGAGGGCCACTAGGGGGAGCGCCTCATAAGAGTGGTGGGGAAATGGGCGAAGAAGAGCTTAGTTTTATTATTATTATTATTATTATTATTATTATTATTATTATTATTATTATTATTATGACTACTAATTTTTATTTTTATTTTTTTTTATATTTATATAGTAATATATATTTATATTATATTTGTATTGTTTTTGTTATATTATGAATTATTATTATTATTATTATTATTATTATTATTATTATTATTATTATTATTATTATTAATTTGCACTCCACTTAGCGTGCTTGCTGAATTAGAATGAGAATGAATTATAAATCCATGGAGAAAGTAACTGCGGGTTTGTGGATAAAGCAGAAATGTTGATCATCCAGCAGTCTTCTCGGTTGTCAAGGCACCTTTGTGGATGTTTCCTCCATGCAGCTCAGTTACACAAACCACACATATCAAATAGCTCGCATTCGGAATGCTGTTTGAGCATTTATTCGATATCCTTGATACCCGGGTTTGAGGTCCGTGTAGTAGTAACATAATTCAGGAAAAAAAAGTCAATTAGTTAGCATTGGTGTGCAAAAAAATAAATAATTAAATAACACAGAACTTTGCTGTCTCCTCTAATCTTCTGGTTTGATACACATACAGGTCATCCCTTCTTCCGTTCCCACCCAAGCCTCTGGCTTTCTCACACAATAATATCTCTATTGCCTAAGTGTATCGTGTAAATTGTAAAAAAAAACAATGTCCCTTATGATCCCTGCATGACCCCACAAAAGGTTAGAACTTCCGGTGTAAGTAGGTGTCCGGGAGTTTAAAACTTCTTGGTTTTTGTGCCTCTTTAGTATTCCACCATTGTCAAAGTTGACTATTGTCTGAAATGAAGGCACTTATTGTAATGATTTCCTGAGTTATTAATGTCAATATCATTTCAAACTTCATTTCAAAATGTTTTAGTGTGCTTTCGTATTGTGTGTCTTCATTTGTATGTATTGAGGTTGAAAAACGGGAATGGGAAATGTTTCTACAGAATACTGAAACAAATTTCATGACCTATGTACACCAATATTGTCTCTCAAATGTATTTACGTCATTGCTGACATCTAGCGGTGACTGTTGCACACAACAAAATAAAAGAGCGTCCAACTTCCGCCAGTCCGTCTCGCATCAGCTGACCTTTATTTGTATACAACTGTCAGGAAAACAACCCTGGTCTCTTGAGTAATGATATGAAAACTCATAAGTATACAAAAGATGCCATATCTTGTCACGCCAGTGTAAAATATTTATGTGGAAGAAAAATGTAAAACAATTCAGGAAGCAAAATGTCTCCCGCATCATCACTGACTTTGGGTCATAACACACGGTGTTATTTTTAGACGGCTTTTATCCATTGTGTTTATGAAGAATACATTTTCATGTTACCATACAAAATGGCACCAATTATAAATGTTCATCTGTGTGTATAATTCAGTGTTTGTAAGAAATATAAAAATGAAGTTAACATGCACTGAAAAAAAGTTAGCCAGCTAACGTATATTGTTAGCCACTTTACCACAGTTAGCTGACCTTAGTTACTGTAAAATATTTATGTGGGACAAAAACGTAAAACAATTCAGGAAGCAAAATGTCTCCCGCATCATCACTGACTTTGTGTCATAACACACGGTGTAAGTGGTTTTATTTTTAGACGGCTTATATCCATTGTGTTTATGAAGAATACATATTCACCAAACAAAATGCCACCAATTGGAAATGTTTACCTATGTGTAAGAAATCTAAAGAATGAAGTTAACATTCACTGAACAAAAGTTAGCCAGCTAAGGTGTATTGTTAGCCACTTTACCACAGTAAGTTGACCTTAGCCAGCTACTGTATGTATTGCTAGCTACTTAACTGCAGCCATAGCTAGCTAACCTGTGTTTAATTGCATGTGTGAGTCACTATGTTTGTCGCTGAAGGCCCATGGAGCTTTTACCTTTGTGGTGCCAATTTGTTTACATTTTAGGGGTCAAATGAAGAGCTAGCATTAACTCTAAAGTGCCACCCTGTCATCAAACTCGCACATGTAGTTCATGGCTCTGTCGCAGTAGTGGTCCCACCAGTCGCCGTCGTCGGACGACATGGCCACGCAATTCTCGCGCTTGCCACCGTCCGGCTGGCTGGACAGGAAGTGCCTGCGCCACTGGAAATAGGAGACGGGTGTGCCGTCGTCAAAGATGTACACGCCCTCAGCCGCCAGGTCGTTGACGCCAAGCCACACGGGCCAGTTGCCTGGCCGGAAAAAAGTTTTCACGTAGTCGGCCAGCGCCTCCTGGTCACGGCGGTCTCGCGGCATGGCCATGCGGCCTCCGCGCTCCATGCACTTCCTGGAAGCGCCCGCGTAGTCCTCGTAGGTGTTGTAAACAAGGTAGCATTTGTAGCCCACACGCAGGCCCTTCTGGCAACCTGGTTGGCCGAGAAAAAACATGGCACGTCGGTACTATTATCATCGACGCTTCAACCATTTTAGTTAGCAGGCCAAGTCTTTAGTACCTGGAGCTAAAAGGTTGCTGGACCTCTTAAAAGTACAACCAAACCTTCCTACCTGGGTCTTCTAGTGAATTCCAGATAAAATCAAAATTAACAAATAAATATCACCTGAAATTGTATAAAAACAAGCTCACCTTCTAGTCTTCCTGTCTCTTTGCGATTGTCTTTGCTGTGTTGGTAGACTTCCCGAATTTTGTCCTCGAGCTCTGCCACTTTAGCTGCCATGTTGGGGATGAAGAAATAATATTAGAGGAACTATGAAGTGACGCTGGTCAGTAGTTAGTATTAACATGAATTGATACCGTCCATCCTGGACAGACGCTCAATTAGCTGATCCATGCTAACATCCAGGGTGTAGTGACCCACATTGAGCTTGTGGATGGCCTGGTCCATCCCGGCTAGTCTGGACACTGTGGAAAAAGACAACACAATGTTCTCTGTTTAGATGTGGAAAAAATAGCATTGTGGGGCTAATTACAGTATACAATTTTAAACAATAAAAAAAAAATGGTGTCAGGACGCACAAACATAGTTGTAGGAGGTTTCAAAGTCCGACGTCGGGTTGGTGGGCTCCACTTCAGACGTTGGAAGAATGTCGGGTACATCTCCTCGTGACTTTTTCAAATCTGTATTGGACAACTTAAAAAAAAAAAAAAAAAAAAAAAAGTACAAAATAAATAAATAAATATTGACATCAGATTGCCTTGAAATATGGTAGTTATGCCAGCTAGCTTCAGTTAGCCATCGAGTTGCTCCGCTAACCTCGTCCCAACAACTTATCTTAAATGAAATAAAAGTTACTCTGATGTATAAGAAACAGTTATATCAAGTTCAAGTGAGTTTCCATTAGCATCTTTAGCTTTAGTTTGCCTGCCAGTTACAATTAATTAACCATGACTTCAACAAGACACCTAGCCCTAGTTTCACAGTTATTCTCTTTGTCTTCGGCTAACTATAATTTACCAGATGGTTTCAATTACCAATTTAGCTTCATCTAAACTGTTAGCTTAGTTTTCCAGCAAGGAAGCCAGGTAGCCTCAACTCGATAGCGTGCTTTTTGGTTAGCTTAGCTATATTATCCTGAGTGATGTAATGTTTGTTGCAAGCTGTTTTCCCCCTGAAATTGGTGGATCAAAATGTGTTTATTCATTTTTTTTATTCATTTATTTAACAAATATGAGACCGAATTATTCTTTTATTATTACATTGAAAAATTCTGGCAATATCACATACACAATGTGCTTATTTTCTGTGCAACTATCTATGAATGAATCTTGTCCATCTGCTTTTGTTTAAAAAAAGAAAAAAAAATTCAAATGTGAACCTTCCACCCATCTCTGGTTAAAAGGTGTTACCAAAATTATCCATCAATGATGACATCGCTCCTGGGAATAGGTAGATCATTCTGCAAATAGTCTTCTCATGACGTCCTCCTTGAGTGCATTGATTTTTACTTTTCAACAACAAATAATGCTATAGACATAATAACATTTAGTTTACAGAATACATTGAAAATCTCAATACAATCCTGACCTGTGTTGGCTGCAGCGTGCCGGCGGGAAGACAGCAGCCTAGCGAGCATAAACACAGCAGAGCGAGCGACCTGGCGACCGATCCCATTTTCAACCTCCAAACTTCTGGAAGAAACAAAATTAAAAAAAAAAAAAAATCCCTCTCTCCGGTCTCCCTCTCTCTCTTTCCTGCTTCACGCCTCCCACAGAGACATGACCCAGCAGGAATACTGGAAAAAATGATCTAAAAAATGATGTCAATTTCAAAATATTGTGCATGTGAGTTCATCCCTGGCTGTCCGTATAGTCCATTTGCTTTGTTTTGCTTTAAGGGCGTCTCGCTTGCTGGTTGCCAAACAGGAAAGCCTTTTGTGTTTTCCTTTTCCTTATCCCATTTCCACTCTTTGTGTACAAGATGAAGTTTTAACAAAAAATGTAAAT
The DNA here is from genome assembly GCF_051991245.1 of Festucalex cinctus. Lineage (NCBI taxonomy): Eukaryota > Metazoa > Chordata > Actinopteri > Syngnathiformes > Syngnathidae > Festucalex > Festucalex cinctus. The sequence goes on from NC_135431.1 coordinate 9,349,956, forward strand.
TAAAACAAAAATTACTAAGTTCAACTGGGTTGCGTTTACTTGCAGTGTACAATTGTGACATAAAAACTCACACAAGTGATTATATTTTGTGTGCCAATTAACTCATTCACTCCCAGCCATTTTCACTGAAACAACCCCTTTACTGGATTTTGACTGCTTTTGCAAGGCCCACAGAGTATTGTATTCTATTGCTATAAAACATGGAATCTACCAAAAGAAAAATTAGCATCTCTTCTTTCATCAGGGAAAAAAAAAAATTTCTATCTGTTTCCATTTTGCCGCAATTAGCATTAGAATATAGCTAAGTTTCATCCCAAATCTGTTTAAAACAGAGGGGAAAAGAGTTTTTTTTTCTACATGGCTCTGTTTGATCTCTTATACTCTGCTGCCACCTGCTGGCTGTTTTTGTAACAACTACCATTGCTTCAAGTGTTTTCTTCAGTGCCGAAGCTGCATTAAAGCCTTCTGTATGCTCTAGCATTAAAAAAAACTAATAATAAAATAAAAAATTTAAAAACGTATAAATACGTCTTTGGGAGCAAATGAGTTAATGCCGTAAGACTATTGTCAGTGTTCCAGAAGGGAATTTTGGTCTTTGGTCAACTTAGCAAACCACGTAAATGCACATCTCCGAGGGATTATTTATCAACAAAAACGAGCTATTTTTGCTGCAAAAAAACAAATACACCACTTGTTAGCTAGAGTTTTATGTTTTTCACATTTCATTGATAACTATGGTTACTTTAACTGTGCCCTCTAAAATGTGAGTTTGATCCTTTGCTGTTAGACGTTAAATGGAATATTTGCACACTGTCAACTCAGAATGATACATTTTTATTTATTTATTTATTTTTAACCAATTTGCGAATTAACGTCTGGTGGAAGAAGGTAACCCATTCAGGCTTCTGGAGTTGTTGGCTGCAGGCAGCTCTTTCAGACAGAGGCACCTCAGTTACCGGTAAGCACACTCACACGCACAAACACGAGGTGCATAGTAATGATGATTTTCATTCATGTACTGTACTCTGAGGAGACTGGTTTTAAATTAACTGGGAATGGTTCAAGGTATTCGTACTTACTTTACGCTCATTATCTGAAATTTTCTTCTGGGAAATGTTCACGGATGGATCTTGTGATGAAATTAGACGTTTAGTATGGGGTAAAATTGGAGGCCTTTGTGGTAGCAATCCCATACTTGTCAAAAATGATTTTGCACTGCCCTCTAGTGTCTTAATGTTGTAGGTACCACGCTCAAAAACATCATGCGTTACATTGCAGTTGAATTTGGGGGTGTTCATAAAAATAGAAATGAATGTAATAATAATAATAATAATAATAATAATAATAATAATAATAATAATAATAATAATAATAATAATAATAATAATAATAATACATTGTTTTTTCCTTTTCGTGAAGGCATTTCATAAAAGTCAGAGCATTGCTGGTTGCGAGGACCAATCGCCTTTGGTTGTTTTACATTCTTCGACCAATCGGCGTAAAGTATTCGTTCCTCGCGTTGCGAATGCGGAAGTAGAAGAGGTAAGGAGCAAGTTACAGACTAAAAAAAACAGCATCGCATTTATTCTAACACTACAAAAGACCACATTACTTATTAGACGTATTACTGTTATATACTCATGACAATATAGAGTTTGGCTTATGATAGTCGTTTTATAATCGTTGGAAACGGTGACCAATCACGTTCGCATTCTGACGCCTATGAGCCTATGCGCAAGGCTTGTTCACACAATTGACCAATCACGGACGAGATCTGAGTACTGGCAAGTTTTAAGAGCGATTACATTAAGCATTCGTCATTTATATGTGTTATAATATTTGCATCACTGCGTTTTATAATAATTATGCTCATCCGGTAATGAAATTCTAATCAAAAATAGATATACCAGGAGTGGGGTTCGAACCCACGCGGACATATGTCCATTGGATCTTAAGTCCAACGCCTTAACCACTCGGCCATCCTGGTATGCAGTACAAGGATGTGTGATATTGCAACATATAAAGTATACATAAACGATTAATGGGCAACCGAATGTTCGTGTTAGTAGTGGGCAGCTAATTGCAAAATTTGTCGAGGAGAGAGCCAGACAACCACTTTGAAACTGGTAAGTTTCTTCGGCGATAAAGTAACGCAAAATCTACAAAAATGTTGGCCCGCTAGTCGAAGGAAAACATACTACGGCAACATGTACATACGTTAACATGTAAATTGTTGACGTGCTAATCAAATAGAATAAGTATTGCTGATCCAGACGAAAAAAAAAAACACACCAGGAAGGACGTTTCTTGACGTTTCAGTGTTTTACCTCCATTAACCTGTGGGGGGCACTCAAGCACAACAGCAGTTGAACTGGTACGTTACTGGAACGTAAAGAATTGTTGATAGGATCACATATCTTGAGAAATTAAAAGTCTCTGCCTCAAATTCACTTGCTATGAAAATGGTCTGTGGCTGCAGACCATTTGGTAATTTGGAAATTTGCATGCGTCTCCAGGTGTTCCAGCTTTCCGCATTACTAAAACATTAAAGTTCGGGTAGTGTAATCTAACTTGATTCCCACAAAGGTGTGAATTAGGGATGGGCAGGTGAAGTCCAGTGGCTCACGTTGCTTCACCAAAAGTTCACTTCTTGAGGCCTAAACACAGAATACTGCCATCTGGTGTTCAAATGAAAATATGACAGACAATGCCAGACTCGACGACATTAGCTTGAATTTTATCTCCTTTGCCCAAAGTACAATAACTCAGACACCAAAATGCTGTTGAGCAATTACACTGACTGTGAACATGAGCAGCAATATTAGTTTTATCAGTAGGTATCATGATAGTGCAAATATGGCATTAATAAAGAGACCTGATAGTACAATGAATAATGTGGACAATGTATATAGACAGGTATAAATATGAATAGAAAAAAAGTCAGGACCCAACCCTTGACCCTCAAATTTCAAATGATATGACGATACCGCGATTATCGATATATTGGTCAGGCGATAAATCCACAACAATATACGATAAAACTAATCATAAAATAATAACAATAATGTAAAACAAATAAATAATAAGATAATAATAATAATAATAATAATAATAATAATAATAATAAATACATAATAAAAATAAAATAATATAAATATAATATAAATATTAGGGGTGTGAATTGCCTAGTACCTGACGATTCGATCCGTATCACGATTCATAGGTCACGATTCGATTCAATACCGATTAATCCCGATATAAATTTACAAGTCGATTGTTGCGATTTTTTTTTACTCAAATTGATAAAATACCATTCAGTAAACTTGCACATGTACACTGTAAGATTTGTATGAAAATGTATTATTTATTGATCTGAATCTACAGTCTTATAACTGTGAGTCACTGTATTTAACAAACAGGTTGTAACATTTTTCATGTTTGAACAGCATTGAAATAAAATATTAAGGCTTAATGTTCCATTAATATAACATTCTTCCATGCTTAAGGTGTGAAAGTTAGACGTTTCGTTGAATATTTTTCCATCAAAAATGGATGTTAAAAAATCGATTCGGCTGCCTATTGAATCGATTCGAGAATTGTGTGCTGTAGTATCGCGATATATTGCCGAATCGATTTTTTAACACCCCTAATAAATATATATTACTATATAAATATAAAAAAATATAAATAAAATAATAAAAAATAATTACAATTACTGGTAATAATAATAATAATAATAATAATAATAATAATAATAATAATAATAATAAACTAAGCTCTTCTTCGCCCATTTCCCCACCACTCTTATGAAGCGCTCCCCCTAGTGGCCCTCCAAGTAATTGCTCAATAAGTAATGAACAATGGAGCCATTATAGCGGCTGTATATTCATAACAAATATTGCGATACTTGTACAAAGTATCACGATTTATCGTCACACCCCTACAATACATACTGTGCATATTTACAACACAATAATCAACACAGCTGCTGATAGCAGGCATCACTGTATATGAATCCACAAAACGTGTATTTGTTTATCGATTCCAACAGGGTAGACATGGGCAACACTGCAAAAATGGATTTCTTTTCTTGTACTGTTTCGCCTTGTTGATCTCCACATTGACTCTGTGAATATGGTCCTGAGTTTTCGACACATTGGCTTCGATGTTATTGAGCATGGAGCACTGCTCTTCCGTCAGCGCCGCCACTTGCTGGAACAGTTCGTGGACTTCCTTGAGCCGGGCCTCCAGAGCCACCAGATCGGTGTGTCGGTCTTTGATTTCGCTCATTGCCCAGCGAGAGGAATGGCCCTCGTGCGTCGTCGGTAAGCTCTGGGACAACTCGCTCCAGCCTTCACACCCTTTGTCTATAATTTCATCGAGTTTCTTGTCAGTGATTTTAGTCCCTAATATGGAGGCCTGTCGCTGGATTCGCTCCCTACAAATGGACCGCTGCAGTTCCTCCGCCTGGTTGTAGCTCCCCATAGCGGCTTGGAAGGCAAGGATGAGCGAGTCGTACTGCATGCAAGCGATGCGGCTCGAAGCTGAATTCGGCCCCTCCCTTTTCGCTATCTTTTTGCTCTCCTCGCCTAGCGCCAAAATGCGAGTATGGAGCATTTGCCCTTGCTTCTGGATCCCCTTGGCGATGTCGTCCGAGTCCCGCTTGACTGCGGAGAGGTGGCGGACAGTGGTGCGAAAGCGCTCGTTGTTCTTCTTCAGACGCTCCACCTCCAAGAGAAGCAAGGAAATCTCCTTGCGAATGGACTCGGCTTCCTTCAGGATGCTCTCGATGTCCAAAGAGTTCTCGAAGACGATCGCCTCCTGAGCTGTTGGCAGCTTGCTCTCGTCGTATTCCATGTCGTCCTCATCCTCCAAGGCCTCGCTGACATTGTGCAGTCTCTCCAGCATGTCCCGCATTCTGCTTCTGGAATTGAGTAGACGTGTTATTGTTTTTCTGTGCTTGTACACGCGACCACCTTTGCTTAAAGTTACACTGTGTAGAATGTAGTGCCATCTAGTGGTGAACTAATAGAATATACCAGCAATTACTACCAGGGACTATTTGGAGTGAGTGAGCGAGCAATAGTGGCTAGTAGGGGTGTGAATTGCCTAGTACCTGACGATTCGATTCGTATCACGATTCACAGGTCACGATTCGATTCGATACCGATTAATCCCGATACGAATTTAGAAGTCGATTGTTGCGATTTTTTTTCATTCAAATTTAGAAAATACTAATCAGTAAGCTTGTAGAGTGTAAGATTTATATGAAAATGTATTATTTATTTATCTTATAGAGGTTGTAATCTGTTTCATGTTTGAACAGCATTAAAATAAAATATTAAGGCTTAATGTTCCGTTCATATAACATTCTTCCATGCTCAAGGTGTGAATCCTAACCCGAAGTCAGACGTTTTGTTGAATATTTTTCCATTAAAAATGGAAGTTTAAAAATCGATTCACACACACAAAAAAAAAAAAAAAAAAAAAAGGCAATGATGATAAGACGTTGAATCGGTAAGAACAATGGAATGAACAATTCTGAGCTAAAAAAAAAAAAAAAAAAAAAAAAAAACGATTTTTTTTATTGAATCGATTCGAGAATCGCGCGATGTAGTATCGCGATATATCGCCGAATCGCGTTTTTTTTTTAACACCCCTAGTGGCTAGCAAGAACTCACTGGAGTAGCTAACAAGAGCGGCTAGCAAGAACTACCTGCAGCGGCTAGCAAGAGCGGCTAGCGGGAGAAGCTAGCAAAAGCTAAGAGCAAAAGAGGGAGAGCTGTATGAGCCTGAATCAAGGCACTAAACGACGATCAACTGCAGCTGTGGAAGGTAAACAACGGTCTGGGTCCACCAGAGGTTAACTACGTTTGCGAAGTTCTATCTATGTAATATAATGAGTTACTAGACCAACAATCCCCCAAAATTTCTGTACAATAATATGTACTTTGTAAGTTACCCCACTAGTCTAAACATAGTATTGCGCTTGTGAAATATGAAGAAAGCAGCAAAATCCACGTGTTTTATCTATCTGAGGGGGCGTCCATTTTTGCTACATGCTGTTGAATGAAAATGACATCACAGTTTCTCAGGTACAGGTAACAACCTATCACTGCTCAGCTTGTGAATGTCACATGTCCAAGCTCAGAAAACAGGCGAGCCGTGATTGGTCACCCTGAGCAACTGTGATGTCATTTTCAGGCGACAGTAAGTAGCAAAATGGCCGTCCCTTGAGATGGATAAAAACAGGGTGGATATTGTTGCTTTATTCATATTCCAGAAACATAATTGGAATGGCATGTCTAGACTAGTGGAACATGTTACTGTAAAGAAAATACAACCGTGAGAAACAGTTTTCAGGGTCAGCAAATCATTCTTTGCCGCTGACGATTTACAGTATACCAATATTTGTTCCATGAAATTGTATTTCATCTTTCCCTCATTGACTATTCTCTTCGTTTCTGTTTATTTTATAGTTTCACTTGACTGCAGTACTGTTTGTGTATGGTGGATTTTTTTTTTTTTTGTCCAATCAGATTTCAATCCTGTGTTGCCATGTCAATCTAATCTGCCCAGAATCAGCAATGCTAGTCGATGTTGCTGAAACTGTTTTTACAAACAAAATTGTATTTTTTACGTGTGTGCGTGCGTGTTTGTGTGTATTCTTCAAAATATTTTCATTTTTAAAATTTTTGGTGAGCTTACGTTTAATACTAATAACCATAACAATATTGCGATAGTAGCTGATTCATATTTTGGTTGGCATTGGTTTGTTTGCCTGACGTTGAACACAATGTAGGCTACCAGTACGCGACATGCTTTCCAAGGTCATATCACAGTTTTAAGCAATTTTATCCACAAAAAACAAACATTGGAAACTATTTTATATATGCAGAAATATTTTGTAATAAGATCACAGTGACAACCCAAACACTAGTACAAATTATTATCAAAAGTAAAAGATGAAATTCACTGGAATGTCCAATGAAGTTTTTAGTAAAAACTAGTACAAAATAATGCTACCAAAAAGTTTTGCATGGGCCCAAATTGATCATTTAATCAAGATTAACAGCTGCACTACACCAACGATTTTATCTTCCCGCTACAGCAATTTAGCTTACCCTTTTTTGGTGTCCTCACAAAAGGTCCAAAATCAGGTGATCCCGACAGCACGACTGCCTCTGATGTATTAAATCTGAACCACTTGAGAGAACATGTTTAGATTTCTGTTCAAGGAAATCTGTTGCACAGTACATACAGAAGCCACGTCCCTTTCTAGGCCCTCCCTTTCTAGTACTTATTCTTCCTGGAAGGTTTCTTTGATTCTTCGCATAGTTTTTCCACGTGTAAGGAAGTTAGACTGGGACAACCTGTTCATCAAACCCATCAACGTCACGCCGCAAGGAATGTTTTGAAAAGATTCCATTATGACTCCTGCACATTGTACACCAGAATATTATTATTATTTTTTTTTTAAATAAGCATTGCAAATGGCCCTCAATGCATCTCAACAAAAAACTATGTTTCTGCTTTTGAAAAAGTACAGTGACCAATGTGAGGTTTGTCTTGGAACATTTAAAACATCACTTGAGTAATTTGGAACGCGGTTTATTGACGCGAATGAAACTGAGATGTTTTCTTCCTCAAGTGATGTGTAGGTGTATGAAATTTGAAATATTAATTACATCACATCGTTTTTTTTTCAGAATTTAGTTTTATGACAAGGGCTTGAATCAAGACACGTGGACATGGTTTTAACGTAAATTTTATGTTTGAATGCAGAACAGAATTTTAAGGAAATACAACATACATACATACATTTTTTAAACAGATCAATTTAATGCATAAATTCATAGCAATGACACATGATACCCTTCAAAATCACAATTGACTGTTACAAAGAAATACAAGCGGATTTTTACAATTGTGTTGTGCAAATTAGTGTGAAAACAAGATTTTTCGTCATCAGGCAGGAATAATTTAATAAATCATAGACATAAAAGATATTCTAATGAACATTATAAACAGTCTTCTTTGGGAGTTTTTTTTAAACTGTACATTGCAAGGGTGTTTTTTGGCAAGCCCAGTGAAATTTCTCTTTGCGTTGTTATATCTCCTTCTCATTTCCTGGTTTCAGGTCAGAAATCTTTGAAATAATTATCTGAACATAATCACTAAATCATTTCAACCCTGTGTTTCTCCCCACCTGCGCATTTCACTTCCTGGAAACACAAAAATAACCCTGATTAAAACCCCTCCCTCTGCTCTATCAACAGAGTTGGGCGGAGCCACGCAAATGGTGATTGTAAGTTGAAAGTGAACGGTAGCCAATGAGGAAGCTCGCTGCCGTGCACAAATAGCGGCGCAACTGGTTGTGTTGAATGTTTGTCTAATATGTCATTCACCGCAATGGAAATCAAATAGAAGAGTTTGCAACTGCAAACTAAGTAGTCTTGCTTCTTCTACATCAACGTTTCTTTTTCTTCATATTTTTCCGGAAGACTTTTAATTGGCCCGTGGAACCGTGCTGACTCTCACAAGTTAGTTGGTACTACCACGGATGTGCATCATAGGTTTAATGCTGCAATTCAACTCACTGTGCTGATCCTTCTGGTGCACCTGCCTTGGCCACCGGGAGGCAGTATACAGTCATGCAGAAACAAAGAAAGACGAATAGTACTTATACAACTACTAATATGAATGACTCAGATGCTGTAACATTATTTTTTCCCAGAGGATCATAAAGACAATATATGTCTGTGATATGTCTGCCTCCCGGAGGACATGAGGGTTTTTGTTTCGAATGGTTTACCTTAACCACAATCCTGTAGCCAATCCTGGTTGTTAATGCACCTTTTGACACAGTAAATCCTTGTTGTGGGAACTGAAGTTCCCATGACGAACCTTCTTCTTCTTTGTCATCTAAACGGAAGACGAAGAAGAACAACTTGCTCCAGAAGTACAAGGATGGACAGTGTCAGTCATTTTGCATTTTAAAAGTTCAATTTATGATGTGTAACAAGTGTATAAGAAGCGTGGAAACGGTGTCCTCACTTTAGTCAAAGCATGGGAAGCAGCTACAAAACATCTTTTTAAACGGATTGTTTCTGTCGTGACGCTTGGCCTTGCCGAGTTTGAAAAGCGCATCCTGCAAGACCTCGTCCGTTTTCTGAACATTGGTCTCAATGGAGTTGAGCATGGGGCCCTGCTCCTCCACCAGCAGGGCGACATCCAGGAAGATCTCGTGGACTCCCTTGATGCGGTTCTCCAGGTCCACCAGCTCCTGGTGGCGCTTCTCGATCTGGGACAGAGCCGCGCGAGCCGTCTTGCCCTCCGCCATGATGTTGTCAGTGAAGACGTTCCAGTGCCCGTTCTCGATCATCTCCTCCACCTCGTCGCCGGTCACCTCGCGTCCCACGATCTCCATCTGCCTCTGGATCTGGGCTTTACAGTTGTCTCGGTGGCTCATTTCGGCCTCGTTATAGTCAAACATAGCGTCACGGAAGCCGGTGCTCAGGCAGGCGTACTGTGTTCGGGCGATGCGCGTGACGGCTGAATTGGGGCCGTGTACTTCTTCCAGCTTGTGGGCCGTGTTATCCATGTCCCGCAGGTTCGACAGCACGTTCTCAGCCCGCGTCTTTATATCGGCGCCGATGGCGTTTGCGTCCCTTTTGATGGTGCTCATGGTGCTTACGCCCTGGAGCATGCGAGAGTTCTGCTCCCGGAGCCTTTTCACCTCTAGGCGAATGAGCTGGACGTCTTTGTGGATGGCCTGCGCCTGCTCAAAGATCTTTGCAACAGCAGGGCTGTTGTCGAAGACCACCGCCTCGTGGGGCAGCTCATCCTCCAGGTCCACGTTACTAAGGGAGTCCGATAACGCCGACTCCGAATACTCCATCGACCCCGCATGGCTACTGGACAATTCCTGCATGTTGCTCAGTCGGTCCCTCATGGTTGAGCTGCAAAAATGAGAGTTTAAAGGTAGAAAAACCCAGAAATAATCCATGAATGTTTTCCTCTTCATACAGAGGTGTAAAATCCAGGTCCAGAATGGAAATACCCTGCCACAGTTTGGCTTTTTAGCCCCTTGCGCTAGCTAGCTAACTTCCTAGCTAGCGCCCATGATACTCGTTTAGGGAGCTAGTTACCTAGCTAGATAGCACCACAGGCTAAAGCCAAACTGTGTCAGGGTTTTTACTTTTTGGACCTGGATTTGCCACCTCTGTGTCAAGCTAGTTGATATGGGCAACATCCTGCAGTCCACTTCTTTAGCTAGCTAAACAATAAATAACAATCTTGCAGGCTACTTCTTGAGCCAGAAAACTACACTGGTATTTGTGTGTGTCCCATTTTATGAATTTGTGTTACTAGCAGTGGTTTTGGTTGATTTAGTATCGTAGTAAATTAGTAAATTTGATAAATTTCCATGGCAATTTAAGATGGAGTGTCTTGGATGATGTTAAAAAATATGTAAAGAGAGATTTAAGTCAGGCACACCAGTGACATGGAGGAACTTCAACCAGCTAGCATTAATTACGACGGCAATAGCTAAGTTAGCATTTTTTGTTAATCTGTTCACAACTTTAGTAACTTCAGATTTGCTCGTATATGGTCAAGCCAATGCTAGGTAGTTCTGAAACAACATGCAAATAAGTCTTTTTTTTCCCCCCCTTTGTACTTGAGTACATACTCTTAAATGTATGTTGATACTTTTTTTTTTTTTTTTTTTTACTTTTGTTTCAGTTTACTTAATTAGCACTTCTACTTTTACCAGTATTTTTACACATTCAACTTTACTTCGACTAAAGAACAGAATATGAGTACTTTTGCCACCCCTGGTACTGTATGGTTTTCTCGACATAACCTAATTACGAGTTTTAGTTTAAAAGGTTATATTTGGCATGATGTCTTCACAACAACTCAGGCTGCCTTCTTCCTTCAAGGTAGAACCCACCCATTGCCCAGCACTGGCCCGACAGGTTCTCAAAAGAATACTTTTTAAGGTGTTGCTCCTCACCAAACGGGTTCTTTTAACTTTTCATCTGAGTGACATCTTTGTCCGAGTATTCGTTTTGATTCCTTATCAGGGACGAGCATCACATTCAACACATACCGTGCGTTTTAGGACAATTCAGTAAGCTATGTTTTGGACAACCCCATCAATGCAAAGAAGCATTCAGACCATTGTCAACAGTTAACTTCTATTTTTTAATGAGGCTTCTTATGCAAATACTGGAAAGGAAGTTAGAAATAAATAAGGCCAACTATAATAAATGTGTATACCACAAATTATTATAATAACGTAGACTGGTTAATCTATTTCAGTATCATAATTCAAAAAGTATATTTCATAAGTGACTGTATTTGGAATCACTGCATATTTGAATCCAGTGTTAAATGTCATGATTGAGTTTTTAAAAACAATTTTGCTGATTGCGAGCCTGTTTAATATATGACATTTTACATTTTGAATTGAAATATTGTACTGAAATAAATTAACTTTCTATATTCTAATTTATTCAGTTACACCTGCAATTTTCCTGGTTCATTCTCGGGGGTTTCAAAACAACACACGACAGGAATCACTCAAATATTAGCATTCAATGTATGGAAAATAGAAAACCTTTTTACGTTTACATTGTCATTTGATTTTATATTGTTTTTGTTTGACCACTGGTGTTTACGTAATTTTTTTTTAATCACTTTTAAAGTTGAAGCACAAGAAAAAGGATGTTATGGTAAAAACACCCCACAAACAAACCTTCAATCCAATGACTATGTAAAAAATATCTTACCTTTGGTGTGTGTCTTAAGGTTTGTCTTATAGGTGAGGTGCCTGTTGTCTCAGCACCATCCCACAGTGCGGGGAGCAGCAAAGGAGGCCCCTACATGTGCATGCAGAGAGCTGATATCTCCGGCTGCCTACGTCGGTTGGCTTTTGTGTGAATGTCAGAAGTCATGAGTGAGGAATGAGGACTGGTGGGTTTGTGACGGGAAGTAGAAAAAAAAAAAAAAAGGTGTGTGAACAGCAGCTGGAGCAACGAAATGAAGTTTCTGCACTAAATTGACCCAAATTATGCACCGTTTTTTTTTCACCACACACAAAGTTAAATATTTAATTATGATATTTTTGTTTTTATTTTAATGATTAATTGTGATACAAAAACACCAAATACATCACCACAAGGCTATTCCAAAATGTATTTTATTCACTCTTCCCTCCAAATTCGGCACACAATAATGACTATGTGATTTTTTTATTTTTATTTTATTTATTTATTTATATTTTTGCAACTGTATTATTATTATTATTATTATTATTTTTAAGTGTGAATACAAAGAATCACACATTTACACAACATTCACAACCTTTGCCTTGAGGTTCAGATAGATAGATGGACAGACAGACATGAAAAAAAACGATTACCTTTAGTTTATCATGTCTCATGATGATCTATTTGACCTTATTAGAACTGTGTCAAAACGACATGCTTGCGTTTAACTTTTGCCACGCTGTTGCGTTCAGGAGTAACTCGTAAAAACAAAAAGTGTAGTTGTTTACGCGCGACATTCTAAATTTTTTTCAGTTAAAATGTGCCAATTCTGACAAAAGAAAAACACTTTCTATTCTAATAAATTCACGCTTTCGTGTGTTACATGTCTAACAATCATATGTTGTTTTGTTTCTTATTGCGACAAAAATAAAGTCCACACTCCACATGTCGTATGGTCTCTGAAGGCGCCATGTCTCCATCAGGACCCTGTTATCTCCTCTTGCTAGTTTGGCGAGCTCGTTGGCTCTCCCCTCACACCGGGCAGAAGTAACCAAGTTGTAAACCAAATTTTAGATTTTTTAAAAGAACGAAGAAGCGAAATAGCGAAAATGAAATTATCCGTAATTCGCAGCACTTGTGGAAACGCCGCTTTTCAGCTGCACCATCATGCCCGACACGGAAGCAGGGTCAGCGGGTTATCGCGGAGATGCCAGCCGACCGCCGTGGCTCACAGTCAGCTTGTGGTGCGGGCGGCGAGCGCTCCGGTCAACAGCGGCACCAACGCCAAACTGGCTGACTACTTCGGGAAACAGTCGCGGAAACAAGACGGCGGTGACTTCGACCGCTCTTTGAGGTAAACATAAAGTGTTTTTTGTTTGTTTATTTGACTTAAAACTACACGAAACTTCCGCTGTTTGTTGCGTTTTGGCAAGCCGCCAAACACGCACGTTCTCTGGGTATGATTAGAGGCTTCCCCCAGCCGCTAGCTGATGTAACCTCGCTTCTTGGTTGCCTTCCACATGGTCGTTAATCGGATGGCAGATTAACACGCACTTGGACTTCATTCATTGAACGCATACATGTGAAATTAAGCGCAATACTTCCATAGTGGCTCTTGTTATATCTTGGGTAACCGAACACTTATTAATTTATTTTTGAGTCGCGTATAATGTGTGCTTCCCCTACAATAATTCAGCCTCGTTTACTTTCCTTGTTGGTTCGTGGTAAAAATGTATTCATTTTGTTTCATCACAAGTTTTTGTATCCCTTTAACACAATGCTACAAAGTTTAAAATAAAAATAAAATGACATTATTTGAACCACGGTTTGTTCAAAAAACTATAGTTAAGCATTACATTTCTAGTGGTACCTTGACTTCAGATGTAATTAAGGCATACCCTCACATGTGGGCAAGGAGAGCCACTGCTCCACTTTCAGCTGATTAAGAACAGGACAGTCAGTCAAATGTTCAAATCCAAAAATGAGAACACTTGCTACTAGGAGCTGTTGTAGAACTTACAGATACTCACAAAAAGAAAACACTGGCCAACCTGACTCCAGCTCCTGATGTCACTCAGCAGGCCACACCTCTTAATAAATTCAATCAGTACACTTTATAAACTTAAAGTCTGGAAGTTAAGGTACTGGATTGCAATTGATTGTGCTTTTCTACAGAATTCTGTGCAGTATGTTTGTGGCTATTGCGGACAAGTCTGGTATTATTAAGTTGAAAGAAAGAGAACCCCATCGATTAATTGTCCAGCCAATTATATCAGATGATTTTAGTCGGCCTTTTCAAAAAGTAATTATATGCCTGGATCTTGACGATTAAACAGAATCTTACGTTCTCATGTCTCCCATCACGTGTAACATTTTCACAACAATTCTGCTATTCTTCAGGGCCTCAAGGTTAGTCAATAATAGAGAGCTCATAAATAATACGATATTTATTTATTGTGTCTTATGTTAGCTCTGTCAACCTACATAAGTAGTTTAGCTTTTTCATTTCCCTTCTCAGAGATACAGAGGCAAATGTGCTGTGAGTGACTTCACGTGCATTTGTGAGGTCTCAATTACTGCTTAAGCTTGAAGCCCGGAAGAACAACAGAATTGATTTGAGAATGTCACACATGTAATGGGAGAATGGCCCAAATGCTGCTCAGTAAGTAAAGGATATGCAAGGGTAACAGAATGTTATTCTGTGGGAATTACATCCTTCTTCAACCTCTCATGTGCCCATGAAGACGCAATGTCTGTGTTCATAAGCTTTCTCGTCATGTTCAGAGTGTATTATTAGTGGGCTTTTTTTTTTTTTTTTGGTATGTTTTTGTGCTTGAAATTCCTCTCATTATAAAATTAAACGAATACTAAAGAACAATTTATTCCATATCGTTTGGGCCAAAGAGAGAATTGTGAAGCATCTTTGAGTGTCCAAAAAAGTGCTATATAAATCTGATGCATTAATATTATTATTACTATTAACATAATTGAAAAGGTTTATGTCGTGTTTTTCTGTCACAGGGATGTAGTTCAAAGCACCAAAGAGGCAATAGTGACTCTGCAGAGAAGAAATCCTGCTGTCCAGCCACTGCTTGCCATTATACGGGTACTGTATGGCTTTTATATATACTACAGCTCAGTTAAAATGTCATTTGATTTTTTAGTTTTCAGATTAACTTTATTTCAAAGGTGGGTGAAGATGACAGCCTGTTGGAGATCAATAAGACAATAGCAGAAAAGGTAATTCCGACATTCTTCACCATTCTATAGCAAGTTGCCACTGATCTCTTTTTAATCACATTCTCCCGCAGGTCGGCTTAAACGTCACTCAAATCTGTCTAGCCAAGGATCGCAGCGAGGACGAAGTAAGTGAGGCAAAAATGGAAACTCTTCGGGCTCTTCGTTATTTAGCGAGCCTGTGCATGCCTTTTGTGCATGTTTGCGTGGCATGTGATCAACCACATCTGAACTGCAAAATCCAATTATGTCATTGCTCAACTGTGACTCACTGACATCTCACATGAGAAGAAATTGACTTCACGTTGGATCTTGGCCCTTGTCAGGGCCGTTTATGTTTTAGTGTTAGTGTGGAGCTATATCAGTAGTACAAGTGGAAGATTATTATTGATATATTCACAATGTTTCCCCATTTGTCTGTATTTGTTAGGGATGTAACGATATCCAAATATCACGATACGATATTATCACGATATGAAGCTCACGATACGATAATTATCACGATATTGTGGGGAGGTTGGCAATATTTAAAAAAGGTCACGGTATTGTAAAAAAAAAAAAGAGCTCATACAAAAAAAGCACAATATTGTGTTTTTTTTGTACATAACAGCAATACATATAAACAACCTTCAATCTTGAAAAACACTTAACTCATTCACTCCCAGCCATTTTCACAGAAGCAATCCCGTTCGCTCCCGGCTGTTTTACTGGATTTTGACTGATTTTGCAAGGCCCACAGAATATTGTGTTCAATTGCTATAAAAGCATGGAACCTATCAAAAGAACGATTAATGTCTCTTCTTTCATCAGGAAAAAAAGTATGTTTCTATCCGTTTCCGTTTTGCAGCAATTAGCATTAGAAGAGAGCTAAGTTTCATCAGTTTTCACAAATCTATTCAAAATTGTAAATAATTGAGCTTTTTTTTCTACATGGCCCTGGTTGATCTCCTTTGCTCTGCTGCCACCTGCTGGCCGTTTGTGTAATAACTACCATTTCTGCAACCGTTCTTTGCAGTTGAGAGGTTGCATCAAAGCCTTCTGTATGCTCTAGCATAAAAATAAAAAATAAAAAAAATGTATAAATACGTCTTTGGGACACTTAGAACATTTAAAAAAAACGTATTTACGCGTTATTGGGAGCAAATGAGTTAATATTGAGGCACTTAATCGCTAATGCAAGCCCACATTGAGTTCCTCCACATATTGACTTGCTTCAAAGCATTTTACAATCCCCTTCATCTGACAATTAGTGTATTTTAAACATAGAAGGGCCAAAACATACCTAATGAAAATTAAACTGCACTAAGAAAACTAGCCACCAGAGGGTGCGAAAACTGCACAAATGGAAATCAACCTGACTTTTTTTTTTTTAACAGATGCGTAGCTTTTAAATATTGTTAACATGACGACGACGATATTGTGGCAGTTTTAATATCACGATATCGCGATATTGCCGGTATCTTTACATCCCTAGTATTTGTCAGTCAAATTTTCAACATAGGTGAATAAACTACTGCGTGTATGCTGAGTTTCATTACTTAAACAGTGGCAACGCACAGCAACTGGTTCACTTTGTGGTATCACAAAAATCCCCACACCCGTTTAAGTAAAGTATTTTACAGTGCATGTCTTTTTACAGACCATAATCAAATTGTTCATTTCCTGAAGTAATTTGTTGTTTGTTCTGTTTGTAAACGTTTTCAGCTGTTAGCACAAATTGCGTCACGCATTTGCTTTATACACATGAATAGGTTGTCGAGGAGGTGTTGAAGCTTAACGAGGACCCCAGGGTGCACGGTGTCTACCTCCACCTCCCCCCTGCTTCCCTCACCAGCCGAGTGCTTGACACTCTCAAACCTGAGAAGGACACAGATGGGTAAAAAAAAAAAAAAATCAGAGATCCACATATCGGGTCACATAGAGAGGTTTCATTATTTAATGTGTATATCATTAAAATTGACTGCTTGAAAATGCAGAAATGGTGCTGGACCTTGCTGCAAATTATCATAATAGAACAAATGTTTGAAATAATTGCCTATATTATTTTATATTTATACATTTTTTACTATAATTGCCTATATTCTAATTTAAACTAAGACCCAATTATTTTTTTTCTTGTGGTGGATGCCGAGTCCGATATTTGGCAGAATAAAATTTGTCTAACAGATTTGTCAGCCAATTAATTAAAAAAAAATAAACAGAACCCTTTTTTTTTTTAATTTTTTTTTTTTGGGTTTTTGCCTCTGCTGAACTTTGTTAAAAATGTGACTCCCAGTTAGAGATGTGCCACTTCAACACAGTTCCTTGGCACCAAGATGCCACAAGATGGCACCAAAGGCCTAGATAACAGAAAAGTAGGACGACTAGGTTTTGGTTTTTTAGTAAGATCATAAAAGTAGCAAGTAGGAGGATAGGTTATCAAAACAAACGGTGAATTCGTGAGTAGCAAATTGTGACTGGGCAGAGGAACGCTGTAGTGCTTTCCAGCTTATTTTGTAGATGTTTCTCAAAAACACGTAACGGTGCATGTGCCAGATTGTGTCCAAATAAGAGAAGGTTGCATATAATTAAGTTTAAAAAATGTGGAATAAAAGTTGGTCCTCTGGGCAGTTGAAACAAACTCAAGGTCAAAGTGTCCGCATTTGTGCACATGACTTTTTGTCATAAATGTTCAACAGTTGTTTGTGTGTATTTCTGCTTAATAATTGCAACGGAGTACAGTGTACAGCATAGTCCTCAACTGAATGTATACAAATCTAATTAGAACTTTTCTGCTTGTTACTAAGACTAATTCAGTGCTTGTGCTTTTCCCCATTGTAGGATAACATATTTGAACATGGGTCGTTTGGTGCAAGGGGACCTGAGCAAAGGCTTTGTGCCACCTGTTGCCAGAGCTGTATTGGATCTGTTGCAAAAACATGGTGAGTTAGTCACACGTGTTGCCTTGTGATGTGTTTTTAAATAAATTCTTAAAAAAAAAAAAATTAATTCTTAATGGACTTTTACAGACTGGCGGTTGTGTAGTTGTCTTCTTTATTTTAATTTTTAAAATCTTATTACCATTCTTTTTTTATTTTAAATTTTTAAATCTATTACAATTATGCTAGCAGACTATAAGGCAAGGTTATGTGGTTGTTTTAAAGACAAAATGTGTGATTCTTTGTTTAGTTTGACAGTAATCTGTGAGTGGGATTAAACAGCTTGAAACCTTTTTTAAATTTTTTTTTATTTCTTTACTAGGCTAAACTGCAGCTTAATGTGAATGACTTGAGTCCACTGCTACGAAACAGCACTTGCATCTCAGTTTTCGATTGCAATAAAAAAAATAAAAAATATATCAGACTCATATTTTGAAAAACTCTGATGTTTGTTCAATCATACCTTAAGGATTAGGAACCACTGTAGTCCACTTGATAAAATCCAGTGCTTGACTGATGTGGATTTTTGAGGCCGATTCCGAACATTTGGCAACCTATTAATCGAATGATTAAATTAAAAAACATATAATGACTAAAATAAATATTCTCTTAACATTTTATTTATTTATTTATTTATTTTATTTTATTTTATTTTTATTTTTTTTTGGGGGGGGGGGGGGGGTGTTTACATGCCACTGATTAAAAAAAAAAAAAAAAAAAGAGGCCAAAAATCAGCTAAAACTTTCCATTATTTATTTTTATTTAAGAATTTAAAATACAATATAGTAATTTAGTGGGGAAGTGAGTGAATACGCAGCCCATATTGTTAAATGAAAACATTTTGCGATAGACTCTCCCGTCGAAGGAAGAACAGTGCTAATGATCGGCGCTGAAGGACCTCTTGGAGTGGCCCTGCAGTGCCTGCTGGAGAGAAGTGGAATGGCAGCTTTTAAAAGCCATTCCAATTTCAAGAACCTACAGAGACAGGTCCCTTTTGATTTCTTGTGGCTTATATTGATTGTTGTTGTTGTTGTTTTATTACTCGTTATCTTAATAATTTTTCCCAGGTGATGGAGGCTGATGCTGTGGTCCTACTAGGCCCAGAGGATCTTGACATTCCACCTGCTTGGATTAAGCCAGGGGCTGCTGTCATCCGCTGGGAGCCCACCATAGACACAGGTACTGTAAAATAACCAAATGCAATTACTCCAAATACAATTAACTTAGGCAAGGCAAGGCAAGTTTATTTGTATAGCACATTTCATACACAAGGCAACTCAATGTGCTTTACACAAGGAAAGACACATAAACATCAAGAAATAGTAGTTAACATTCAGAGGAAGAAAAATAAATGAAAATAGGTTACAAAATTTACTAAAAAGAGCATACAATAACAATCTTAAAACATTATTCAACAAACTTTAAAACATTTAACATAAGGAAGTTTAAAATAATAATAATAATATTAAAACACTTAATTGAAGCTGTTTAAAACCTAATGCATAATATATACAAAACAAAACAAACCAGTCTGTGTGATATGGTATCTGAGTGGTGAGTCTCCCACAGAGAGGTTTTTTTGTTGTGAATGATGTCCACCAGCAAGTTATATGGGACAGAAACAAAAGTGCATTTTCTCCTTTTTTAGTAAGCAAAGGGATGCCTTCGAAGTCCGGGCTGGCGTATCTCACGGCAGCGTACAGAATACAGGTATGCCTTTTTTTTAGTCACTCGGTCCCTCACCTTTTTGTTTTCTTATGTTTATTATATTATTTTTGTACAAGAATGTGGTGCATAGCAGCAGTCTGAGGCTCCAGGAGCAGCAGTATCGACCCTGGCGACTGCGCAGCCTCAAACTACAGCCCCTGACGCCCGTACCAAGGTACATGAACCTCCCGTTCCTGAGAAATTTGCCCATTTCAGCGCAACCCTTGAACAAAGTTATTCAATTTATTTTGTTCACTTTTTTTTTTTTTGGTTTGCCAGTGACATTGAGATTTCCAGAGCTCAGACTCCTAAGGCGGTGGAGCAGCTGGCAGAGGAGATTGGTCTGTTGCCGGAAGAGCTTGAAACTTACGGCAGGAGCAAAGCAAAAGTCCGCCTCTCCCTGTTAGAGCGCTTACAAGCGCAGCCTGACGGCAAATACGTCCTGGTGGCAGGGTGAGTTTATTTTGTCATGGTTTGATTTGTGTTACTGACACTCATTGAGAAATGTGATGCTAAACTGTCTTTTTTGTGTGTGTGTGTGTGTGTGTCTGTTTCCGTTAGTATAACTCCAACACCACTTGGTGAAGGGAAGAGCACTGTAACCATCGGCTTAGTCCAGGCACTGTCTGCTCACTTGAAGCTCAACGCTTTCGCATGTCTAAGACAACCCTCTCAGGGACCCACTTTTGGGGTTAAAGGTACGTAGTTGGTTTGGTTGTTCATCTAAACCAAAGGTGTCAAAGTCGAGTCGATTTATTAGAGTAATCCAAGTACAAGTTCATCCTTAAAATTGGCTAATTGACCCTAAAATGGCTGCTTCAAAACCAAAATGGCAGACTTCCTGTGTCTTTTCAGGCCTGACTTTTTGAGACTTTTTATATTAGGGATGTTCGATGCCACTTTTTTCCAGGCTGATACCTGTGCGAGTTGTCACTGATACCAAGTACCAATACCACAAGTACTTGTGATATGTAAAATGTAAATTACAATGTTGCCAGCAATGAGTTTTTGCATAAACTCAGAAACCAAAATAGATTTTCAATGTTTTAGTTCAGACTAAAATTTTGCATGCACATGACCACACACAAGTGTGCTTTTGTCAAAGCCATCAGCAGACATTTGACAGTTGAGAGCGTATCACGTTTTTTGTCTCTTGTCAGCGTGAAGCTAGCATTTCATACCCTAATTCTTGTGCGTCATGTGGACAGAAGTTCATTCAGAGTCCAGTGCTCAGCACTCCATCTTTGTGTGTCCCTGTCCTGTTGTCTGCCTCTGACTGTGCTGTGCCTTCTTTGTGTCTAGGGGGAGCTGCAGGAGGGGGATATGCTCAGGTCATCCCGATGGAGGAGGTAGGAAAGTAGGATTAGTGTTCTCTTAGAAGAAGAAAATAAAATAATCTTCAAAGTGACATCGCCTAGAAGGTTGACAGGGTTAGGTGAGACACAAGGGAAGGAGTTCATCTTCAAAGTTCTCAGCATCCACATAAGACACACAAGGTTCTGTCTTAAACAAAATCTAATAAGAGAAACCCTATGAAAATAAGAATTGACTGTTGGCGATACAGTAAAACACTTTCATGAAACAAATATAAGAATTTAGGTTGTTGCTTTTGATCGTATCGAGGCCAGCTGGCAAGGCGACTATCTTAATCCCTGTGTTTTAGTTCAACCTCCATCTCACGGGTGACATTCACGCCATCACTGCTGCCAACAACCTGGTGGCGGCGGCCATTGATGCCAGGATGCTTCACGAGGCGACCCAATCGGACAAGGTATAATGATCTTGCATTCAAAACTTAATCAAGTTAAGTTAAGCCAACCCGATCAATATTTGCGAGTAGTCTCAAATGAACTCTTTGTCTTGTTTGTCCGATCGGAGGCGCTGTACAGTCGACTGGTCCCTTCTGTCAATGGCGTGAGAAGATTTTCACCCATCCAGGTTGCAAGGCTGCGCGTAAGTGGGATCATCTGTTTTCCGCTAGGGGTCCTCAGTTATCCTGTCTTTAAATTGTCCAGCTGTTCCTGTTCTTCCAATAAGAGCATAAAAGGAGCCCAGAGTTTTATGTTGAAGAATGTGTTTACATTATTGAGATACTATTGACATTCTAATTCATGGAAAGTTGCTCAATAAGGACTACAAATTATGAATTAGATTTTAAGAGTAACAGAGATAGATATGGGAGGTGATGGTCATTTAATGACACCACCCACAGTTGGAATGGTACCGTTTCTTTCATTTCAACATTGCAATAGGAGACAAGTGTCTAAATAAAACTAATGAACACCAAGTAGAGTAGTTTTAACAATGCATATACGTCCTGTCGGAGCACCACAGCTTCTTCTAATGCCTCCTGTCTTGTAATTTCAGCGACTTGGCATCAACAAAAGCGACCCTGACTCTCTCACGCCCCAGGAAGTCAGTTCTTTTGTACGTCTTGACCTCGATCCTTCCAAGATCACCTGGCATAGAGGTAAAAAAAAAAGAACAATTTTCATACCTGAAATAAACGGTGGTTCTTTATGTTCTATAACTACTGATAGTTTTCCTGCTAGTGTTTGTGTATTAAAAAAAAAAAAAAACATTTTTTTTTTTTTTTTTCCTCCCTTTTTTTTTTTTTCTTTTTTGTTTTTCAGTGGTTGATACAAATGACCGCTTTTTGAGGAAGATCACTGTCGGGCAGGCCAGCACTGAAAAAGGACAAGTCAGAGAGGTTTGTCCTTTTACTACATGGTCAGTGAATGTTGATGCAGCCATTTTGGGGATCTCAAAAAAAAAAGATGATTACCTATATGTTGACTTGGTCCCAGAATGGATTTTTTTTTAAGGCCTATTCCATTATTTGACAGAGTAATATTCCAAAAACATTTGATTGTTTTACAATTCTTTGTCCTTTAGTATTTAACTTAACGGCGAGGAAAGATCTGCCATTTTTTGTTGGTAGGTCGGTTAATGGGTCAGGCTCTTACGTTGCCAAATGACTGCTCACTGTGAAAAAGGCCAGATGTATTTCACTCATATTTCTGCAGTGAGGACAGCTAATGAAATCTTGCACGTAAACGTATTTCTCCTCCAATATGAGGCCTAAGCGAAAGCAAATATTTGAAGAAGTCGAAAAATGATACATGGACACACACACACACCTCGCGTAGCCTCCAAACTGGTTCAGCATATGCTTACATTTATCGCTGTCAGTCGGTTCATCCTCCACTAGATACACTATAGCCCCTGAGGGTATTCCAACGGGGGGAGGGAATAGAAACGTTATGTCCGTTGGTGGATTGATGTGGTTAAAGTTGTGTTATACATTTTGAACTTGGGTTTCCTGTACTTCTCCCAGTGGGTCGTCCACACTTGCACGTTCTTCTTTGCCTTTTATTTCTGTTGATTTCAATAAGTCAAGAAAAGTGACACAAAATGAGTTCAAAGGCATCAAGACCAAGGACTTTTTGTTTTATCCCCACAGTTATGTTGCTACAACATGTAGGGCAGTGCTTCTCAAATAGTGGGGCGGGCCCCTCCAGGGGGCGCAAGGCTCCATCAAGGGGGGCGCGTTTGTACCTGGGGGAAAATGGTTTTTTAAAATTTTTTATTTTATTTTGATTTGTTTTACTGTCCCAGAATAAAGTGCAATTGCACCTCCACTACATTAGGGGGCAGTGGCGCTCTCATTATTGGCAGAGTGTGCGCAGGGAGCATTCGCTCGGTGGTGTAGTGGTTTTGTTTGCACTGAGCATGCGCGCTTTGCACACAGCAAAAAAATAAATAAAAAATCAGCCCAAATTATTTTATTTATTTTTGTTTTGCAGGTTAAAGTTTTTTTTTTTAATATTGTGCTCCTGAGTTAATGTTGGTGATCAGTTTGAATGCATTATTATTTATTTATTTTATGTAATTTTATTTTTCCGTATCATATGGTTTGACATGGTCAGTCAAAAAATGTTTATAGTTTAATTAAGGATTTAATTTAATTTTTTAATTTCAGATGCACTTTAAATCTTTTCTATTACAGTTAATAAAGCTATTCTTTGTAAGTTGGTCCATATTTCGTTCTGTTTTTTTATTCTCTTATACTTTAATAAGGATAGTGTTATGTAGAGGTGTGCTTATCACAATTTTATAGACAAATGATACTATTTATAGTCACGCGGGGGGGTATATGACAGAAAATAATTGAGAAGCACTGGTGTAGGGTAACACATAATGTATTTAAACTGCGTGTCCTTATCTGCAAACTTTCACACCAAAGCCACCATGCAAATTGCATCATTCCACTTCTTGGCATCCATCCCCTCGTTGCCTTTTTTGTGGTTGACATTGTGCACGTTGTTCTCACACACTCCAGACAGGCTTCGACATCGCGGTGGCCAGCGAGATCATGGCCATCTTGGCTCTGGCAGACAGCCTGGAGGACATGAAACAAAGACTGGCGCGCATGGTGGTGGGGACCAGCCGCTCCGGACAGCCTGTCACCGCAGAGGACCTGGTGGGTGTTTGATCTTGCATCCCCGCAGTGTGAGAACAGACAATACGCCCCTCCCTCACACACTCCACCTCCCCACTCAGTTTATCATGGCTGCGTCTCCGCATTCCTCAAGGAAAATGTGAATTACGTTCATGTGGTGTTTATAATTTTGACTACTACGTCTTTATTTGTGACAGTATGCTTCGCAATGAATGCAGATGTCCCTGATTTGCTGTTGAACTGGCTAAAACAACATAGTAAAGCCACTCCTGCACCTTAAAAAAAAAAGAAGGAACCAAAACATTTCATTTAAGCACCTCTCAGCAGGTCCAGCCGACAAGGTCAACTGGCTCTGGTTTCCCAGGGAGGACTATGGCATGTGTTGTTTCAGGGGAAGAGGAGGCTCCCCTATAAAATTACGTTAGTCTTTTACCACCTCAGCCTTAAGGACCTGTGGAAATACGGTGTATGACATAATTAGCTAGGAACACCACTTAATCAAGTCATTAATCAGTCTCAGGTTGCGATAACTTTGTGGAAACAGTCTGGGGAAGACCATTTTTCTAGAACTGGACTTCAAACACTTTCCACTTGACATAAATAAATAGCTATTTTCGAAACTAATTCCGAATCCGGTTTTTAGGAGATTTAGATTTTTGCACCTTTAACTATTATTAGTGTGTTCACGTGGGTTGTGCCAAATTCAGAATTCAATTCAATCAATACATTTGAATTTGAATTGACTCCACCCCACAGGATGTTTAGTTGAATTCGAAACACATGAAGTGGAATTGAATTCAATGCAATTCGGAGAAACTCGTCAACGGTCTATTTCAAAGTGCGCTCCAAACAAAATGTCCAAAATGCTTGCGCAGCCACTTTAAAGACTTAGCTAAAGCAAGGTATTCTGGGAAAGGAAGTGATGTTCTACCATCATATCAAACAATTTAATGATCTGTTTACTATTTACTATAAGTATTGTGTTGCATAGTCCTTAAAATATTTATATAAAATTCATTTCGTAAATAGGCTGATAGTTAGTGTCAAGTTTCATTGTTAAATACATTTGAATTTCATGCAATTACAATTCGGCTTCCTGTTTGTCACTTCAATTCAAATGTAAAATTCAAGAATTAAATTGGAATTTAGTGGTCATTCTCAATTTAATTCGGAATTTCGTACAGCCCTGTCATTTTTGTTTTTTGTTTTGTTTTGTGTGTGTAATGTAAATATGATCTCCTCCCATCCCATGAAATTAGTCGCATATGGTAAACTTACTCTACTCACATAAAGTTAGAGAAATTGGGTTTTCAGGTGAAAACTCAGGATGAACCGGAAATGCACTATAACCTTTACTTTGCTCTAAACTGTTGACCACACCTCTTCAGCGTTTCAGACGTGCTATTGTCTAAAGAAGAGTTCAACAGAGAAACCATGAGTGGACCAATTAATTTGCTCCTTTTTAGAGGACACCAAGTACTGAAA
Organism: Festucalex cinctus; assembly: GCF_051991245.1. Classification (NCBI taxonomy): domain Eukaryota; kingdom Metazoa; phylum Chordata; class Actinopteri; order Syngnathiformes; family Syngnathidae; genus Festucalex; species Festucalex cinctus. Next base: position 9,375,542 of record NC_135431.1, read on the forward strand.
CAACAGCTGGATATATGCATTCAAAACTTTCGAGAAGGTCTGATTAAGTACTAACCGATTGAACTACCAATAATTGCACACAAATATCCCATGTCCAACCACCCACCTCATGTTTCCGTCTCCCATCAGGGTGTGAGTGGAGCGCTGGCCGTGCTTATGAAGGACGCCATCAAGCCCACGCTGATGCAAACCCTGGAGGTGAGCCGCCATGCGTCATAACCATTCGTCTTAAGCGGTCCGTGCCCTTTCTCAGCTGAGCTTCCACTGATGAATATCTCAGCAGGATAAACAGGGCAGTGGTACAAGGGGAAATTGAAAGGCCTTAACCTCCCTCGTCCTGTGTTGTCAAGACAAATGACAAGCGTTCCACAGAGAGCTCTTAATAGATGATATATTGACTCTTTCCTCCCCTGGCTCTCAGTCTAAAGAGCAGTTAAGCAGCATGCAGAGGACCGCTACAAGTTGAGCCATCTTGCTCACGTTACAACAGATGTCTTAAAGACACAAATTCATTTTAGTGGACCGTTAACTCTTTTACTGCCACACGTTATAAAAAAAAAAAAAAACTTTGATATGACAAAGGCTTTGATCATTCATGAAAAGAGATACAATGCTTCCATCTGCTGGCCATAGTTAGTGGGTGTTTTTGATTCCACAACCCATTGACCAGGCAGCACTGTACTTAGACGTTGCATTGAGGGGGAAAAAAAAAAAAAACTTAGTTGACGTCATTTAACGTTTATGGCGGCATACGTCGTGATTTTACTGATCCTTATTAAACGTTTTTGGCAGTCAAAGAGTTAAAACCACATATTCTTGTAATGTCTGCTTTTCATTTTATGGACAGTTTGACTGTAAGATGACTGGCCAGAAAATTCTTACATGATTCTCAGTAAAATTGCCGCATCCAAAGTAATAAACAGAAGACCCAGAATTTATCTGCCTTTACATAAAACTTGCCCCGGCACGGCATCCTGCACTCAAATAATTGGATGCATGACAACGTCCATGGCAGCATCTGGTGTGACTTTTAAAACGTGTGAAAAGTCTCACTTATTCCTGACATTACCTGACAGAAATGTGCCCTCCAGCCTCTGCAGTATCTTTGACGCTACCTATGAACAATTAAACCAATTCAAATTGACATCATAGTGAAGTAGGATACAATTATGGGGTAAAAAAAAAGAAAAGAAAAGAAAAAGCTCTTCTTCGTTTTGATGTTTTTACGCCAAACTTGTTTGGTATATTTTGATGAAGTTGTCATAGTGAATGCTTTATACAGAAATTCAAAGTGCTTGCGAAGTTAACTAGTTGAGGTTGATAAACTGTCTTTCATATTAATTTTTGTCTATAACTTTGAAAAAAAATTAAATTAAATTGCAATCACTGTATTGAGGGGAACAAAAAAAAATAAAAAAATCTCAATTACGTTATTTTTGTAAATCATTCAACCCTATTGACTTGCGAGGGCATTACAGTACCATAATTGGAATAAAAAAATAACTAAATAAATAAATAAAAATCCCCAAATTTTGTTTCATAAAGCAAATAAATCGACCAAGCAAAAGCTCAAACTAATTAGGAAACTAGCAAGATTTGTAAGTTAAGGTTTTTCATGAGAAACCAAAAATTCTTGCTAATGTTGACTTTAAAGGAAACATTAACGAGGAATTTGCTCATGATCCTTTGTTAGATTGTTTAATCATAACACTCATCACAAGTGAATAGTTACGTTCCTGGCGAGTTTTTTTTTTTTTTTTCTTCATAACTTTGAAATTCTTCAGTCTTCCCTGGACTGAACATCCTTAGAAAGCATTTACTTTTCAAGCTGCAGTGTGTTGTTCTCCATAGAGTGCACACAATATTTGCATTGGAGCTGCTGATCCTTCTTGTTTGTTCGGAATGTCCCAGATTGTCTGTTTTTGACGGTGCTGTGGGAGTGGAGCGTGCACGCAGCAGAGATGCGATAACTTTTTTTTTTTTTCTTTTTCCCATGTTTCCCTTGTTTTTTTCGGAGGAAGCGCTGCGGTCCTGTTGTGCGAGCCGTTTCCTGTCATTCTGGTCAGGGAGTTGATTTCGTGGTCAGTGGGGCCTCCATGCGGCGTGTGAATTTTCCAACCACTGTAGACTGGCCGGGTCCTTTCTGGCCTCTATAGTGATTATTATTTTATTTTTATTTTTTTTTAAATACAGACACATGCACAAGCGGTATGTTAAGTGGGCCGATGGAAGTTTCTGTGAAGAAGTAGCATCCCATATTTACCCATTAAGTTTTAACTCATTCACTCCCAGCCATTTTCACAGAAGCAGTCCCGTTCGCTCCCGGCTGTTTAACTGGATTTTGACTGATTTTGCAAGACCCACAGAATATTGTGTTCTATTTCTATAAAAGCATGGAATCTATTAAAAGAAAGATTAAAATCTATTCGTTCATCAGGGGAAAAAAAAGTATGTTTCTATCTGTTTCCGTTTTGCAGTAATTAGCATTAGAAGAGAGCTAAGTTTCATCAGTTTTCACAAATCTATTAAAAATTGTAAGTAATTGAGCTTTTTTTCTACATGGCCCTGGTTGATCTCCTTTGCTCTGCTGCCACCTGCTGGCCGTTTGTGTAATAACTACCATTTCTGCAACCGCTCTTTGCAGCTGAGAGGCTGCATCAAAGCCTTCTGTATGCTCTAGCATAAAAAAAAAACAAACAAACAAAAAAAACAAAACGTATAAATACGTCTTTGGGACACTTAGAACATAAAAAAAAAAACATATTTACACGTTATTGGGAACAAATAAGTTAATATAGCCCAGCCCCGTGTGGGATGACGTATTTTCTGCGCTCCTTAGTACTAATGTTGTGGATAAGGGGAAACTGCGGCATGGTCTTGGACTTCCTGCTTTGTTCACGACCTCTGTTTGTTTCCCCTTCACATCCTCACATCCATCCGGCGAATCGACACACTTGGGCTTTTCTGTCATCGCTACTTTTCATGAATGTGGAAACAGTCAAGTGGAGTCATTCAAAGTTCAGGGGTCGCGCGCATGGACCGTCGATGACGTTACTGAAGTATGTCGGTCTGTCGAAGCAATCTGCAAAATTGTTAGAAACTTGTTAAGAAAGGGGATGGTCTCCTCCTCTGACGTGGAAGTGTTGATGTAAACTGTGAGGGGAATGCAAACAAAAGCTTCGAAAATCACGTGTGGCCTTCTCATCCTTCCTTTTTCCTCTCGCAGTCTAACAATGGATTGCTCAGCCCCGTTTGTATTTTCGATGTCCTCATGTGCAGCAGACTGGTTTAATTCCTTCTTATTAAACAGTTGGGCACCAAAGCATTGACAAATGTGGCATCCATTTTGTTTTGTATTTTGTTTTTTTAAAACGTAGGCTGCTTTTTAGAATCATTTGCTTCTATTCTACTCCCAAGTCAAAATACAGATTTTTTTGGTTTGTTTTGATAGTGAGTTTTTATAGTTCACTTATCAGTTAAGCGAAAACAAATTTGGAATGGTGCTGTTTAATGTGAGGGCATTCAAGTACTGTATGCAGATACTCCCCAAAAAGCACAACTTTTTTTTTTTTTTTCCTAAAAGAAGCTCCTCAGCTAACTTCAACATGAATTCAGTGGAACCAAGATGCCACAGAATTGTGGCAAAGCAGTACTTTCGTCGAAATAAAACTCCTCAGCTCATTTCAACACAGTTCCAGAGCATCAAGTTGGCTCCAAATTATGCAATACTCGTTTTTATTGCTTTGGCATAAGCACAAAAACATTGAATTGGTGAGTTAACGGAATAACGGGAAGAAAACAAATATGCAAGAATGTGAATTTGTAAATACTGAACTAGAGATGGGCAAGTACTGATATCAGGTATCGGCACTGGGTCGATCCCAGGCTCTATTTCAAGGTACTTGCAATTGTGGCCGGTATTAGTATTGGCTGCCTTCTTGTGGCTATTTTATGAACAGGAACTAGAAAATTGAAATTTCAATAGAAAAGCACTTGAAGCTGATAGTTGTTTTCATTCACTCCCCCACCCATCACCATGGAAAAGACTGAATTGTCAATGGCAGTGAACGTTAAAAACATGTTTGAATTGCATGGCCTGCTTCATCAAATGCTATTGTGGGCCTGTTTATGACCTGCACGCCGCTGGTTTCCCACCCATCCGTCTCATTAATCAGCACAGAGAAAAAAACGGCCGGCACAGTTTTGTTAGTCAGGCCCCTTTTAACTTTTTTATTCCACTGTTGATGCACTGTATATGCTGCCAGCCCACACTGAGACACTTGTCACCAATGTTGTCCTTGAGAGGTGCCGCGTGAAAGAAAAAGGTCCTTTCCGATTTAAAGCAAGCAGGGCGAGTTGCTGTTGGTTACGCTGTCCGACTAAACGCTTGTGCCCCCTCTCCTTTGTCGCAGGGTTCGCCAGTGTTTGTCCACGCCGGGCCCTTCGCCAACATCGCCCATGGCAACTCCTCGGTCCTTGCAGACAAGCTGGCTTTGAAGTTGGTCGGACGGGACGGCTTTGTGGGTAAGCGCACACTTGCCTGCGCATACAGATCGCGTATTGTCCGCACCCTGCGTAATGACGGAGAGGAGGAGTCACATTTAAAATGCACGCTAGCTAAAAACTTGGAATGACTTCACTACTCATGCAACCGTTGGCCCACGTTCACGTCTGGCATCCATATATGGTGGAGCTTTCTAGGAAATCAGTGAAGAGATTGCATAAAAAACAGAAAGGAGAGAGGAAGGAAGTAAATTGATCATATAAGAGCCTCAGGAATTCTGGAGTAAGCCACACTAATCCCTTCAACGCCAAGGCATACATGCGTATTTCCATTTTTATCTGTCCATCTGCTCTTGTTGTCTACGTTTACTTTGGCAGCAGAAACATGTTTGGAATGTGTGCTGTTGGCAGGCCTTCACAACCACTGTCAAACTTCTTATATGTATGCTTTAAGCTTCCTTGTGTGAGCAATAACAGGTAAACAATACAACACATTTACCACGGGCTGTCAGCTGTTGTGAAGTGGGCAGTGTGGCCAAAGAGTTGGATTTCAAAACACTGGATTTCACATTAAAAATGAAAGAAAACCTTCCACACTTGTTTTCCATCAGTCAACCTACTTCCCACCCTCCCTTCTGAGGCCCTGTGGTAATGTGGCGAAACATATTGGATTACCGTATTTTCCGTACTATAAGGCGCACCTAAGAGCTTTCAATTTTTTCAAAAGCTGCCCATGCGCCTTATAATCCAGTGCGCCTTATATATGGATCAACATTGCGCCTCAACTAGCTAGCTAGCTAATACTAATACTTTACCTCAGAGAAAATAATAAAACCGCTGTTTATTCATTTTGGGAGTGAATGGAGTTGTCAGAAAGCTGGTTTGTAATCTATTAATAAAGTTTGACTGACCTATCTGACTGTTTAGTTGGCATTCCCTTTAGCGCAGAACCATCTAATGGATGCATAACGTAACCCCAGCCTCGACTGTAGCGCCTTATATATGGAAAACGTTTTAGAATATGTCATTCATTGAAGGTGAGCCTTATAATGCGGTGCGCCTTATAGTGCGGAAAATACCGTAAACTTAATGTGATTGAGCATAAAAGCATAAAATGAAACATTTCGTCACCGCTACGTGAAAACACTTATGTCCATAGTTTTTGGGATGAAACTGAATGCAGACATCCAAAAAAATGAAATATTGGACATTAGTGTTTTTCACATACTAACAGTGACGATTTGAATTATTAAATTGAGGTGAATTGAATTCAGGGCTATATAAATAAACTTGACTTGACTTGACTTGACTTAACTTGACTTATAACGCATTCGCGTCCAGTAATTTTCAAAGTGGTACCCTATATTTCCAACTGTTTCAAAGCTTTTTGACTGACCTTTAGACTCCTAAAGAATACAATCCAATATAAGCACTGGACCAATCACAACAGGGTAGATCCTCTTATTTCACCAGAAAAAAAAACTTTGTTACTCGTGTTTTCTGTTACGTAATTAGAAGTAGAACATGGATTGGTCTCAACACTGGTTTCTAACCATTTTGATGCCAATATTTTTGTGTTGTTATGACACCTCAAAACAAAACATTACTGAGAAAATGCTTTTGATGGCAAAATAATTTAATCCAGTAAGAGACGCTGACTCACCAAATTGATCAAATTAAATGTTAGTGTTTTGTTTTTTGTTTTGTTACATGCCGTTTGCTATACTTATACGAACTCTGTTTAAGTGTAAGGCTCCTAAACTTGTCTGACTTCCATCGTGTTGACATTTCTCACCATCATAATTGATGATAAACGAAGATGGATTCAAGTTTACCAATATAAACGTCCACCACAGTGAATTTATTTGTATTTTCAATCAGCCCCATGGACACGCCGACCAAAATATGCGTTTGGGTGTCATTGAAGGTCATGCTCCATCTGCACTTAATGCCCTTGCATTCGGTTATTTAATTGGATAAACACAATGTTTGTGTCTGGACTAAATGAAGCAGGATGTCATTGAGCCCTACCTGTCTGCGTGATTGTTATTCGACACTCGGGTATGCAAGGAACTCGACCTCCCGCTGATTCCCCCAACCGCCCGAGTAGCTGAGATGCATGATGACCCTCAAGCAAACGCACTTATACTCCCTCCCCTCCCATCGGTTTTGCTGCCCAACCTTAATATCCACGACATTCAAAAGGAGGATGAAATATGATTTCATGTACTAAAACAAGGCAGCACTCGAAATCAGCAAATTATATTGGCATTGTTTCTTGTCTTTGGCAAAAACAAGTTGGCAGGTCTTGAACCATATTTGACAAGTGGGTGTGACATTAAAAGTGGGGGCAAATGGTAAACGAGAATTTTCTACATTGAGCAATACCCTATGTTCCTTCAAAAAAAACAAAAAAAAACTTTTGAATCCTTTAAAATAATAATAATAACAGTAATAAATAAATTACTTTCATGTTCTGATTGTATCTTTTAACTAAGTTTCAGTGTATTTTAATAAGTTTCAAGCCTGTAGGTCGGGAATTGCATTGTGCTCATGACAGTACATATACAGTATAAATCTCAATAAAAATGTGTAATATAGAAGTATAAAATATATTTTCAAATGTAATAAATAATGACGTTCGTGATTACTGGGTAACACACCAAAAATGTAGTTAGTTAAGCTTTTGTATTTTGTATTTTGTATTTATCCAAATTTTCCACAGTAAAAGGTCTTTAGTTGGCCCAAAATACGCCATTTCCACAAACACATGTAAACATGCTAACAAACAACTAAAACAAAGATAAAGATCATATTTGATGTAGTGTTAAGCCGAATTCCTCTCTTTGAAAAATGAACTCTTGATGAACTCACTGAAGGATTTGTGAAGGGTGAGGGTGTGCCAAAATTCATGGCCGTGCTTCATCACGCTCTTTATTATTATGTTTTCAAGTCATCTTGACCTAAAGTGAAGGAGTTCTGTAGGCTGAATCCTGCATGCCAGCTGTTTGTTATATATCTTTACTATAAATGTGGGATCTTCCTTAAACTACATCAAAAGAAAAACTATGTGGGCTTCAAGAAATCTGATCCTGTTGATCCCAAAGTATATGTCGATACAATCAATGATTGGATAGCGGATGGGTGCGAATGATAAACTGGAACATAGCGGGCTATATTATTGAAAACTGGCCTAACAGGAAGTAGATGTGGGTAACTATGGAAAACCAACGCTGTGCCCTTATTTTCCCCCTCGTACCATCCGCTGTCGTGTCCGTCCTGTCTCTGGGGATGGCTCAAGGTCATCGCACAGAGACGGAAGCTTGCAAGTGTTTCCGCATGACATCCTCGCGAGTGGGCGGCTCGACCGCACCGTGCAGCAAATCTTAAATTTTCATTGACTTCTGATCCCTCACCCTTTTAATATCTTGTAATCATGTTAACAAGAATGTGATTTTAATTTATTGACCCGCCTACGCAGTTTTTTATCTCTCTCATTGTGCGGGCTCCATTTAAGTCAAGTTGGTTACATTTTTGAATATGCACTCACATGCCAGACACAAGTGAAGGGACTTGAACCTGCGAGCCACTTTTCCACCGTGCTGCCATGTCACCAAGTCCCACCCATTCATTTCGCTTTGTTTCCTAACGTGCTTCCTATGCACGTCATCGTGATCACATTCATTGGATTTGAAACGTTAAGCGCATTAGCAGTTTGCGCATTTCGCACACAGGGGCTGCCCACAGGCGGAAAACTGCTCATGTTGACTTTTAGAAGTCAGCAGGTTTTTGATGCCTTGTCCTAAAACAAGTATCAAACAGTTTATTATTTAATAGTTCTATCAAAAACATGACATCGTCCGATGGATAATTCACTTATCTTGTACGTGGGAAGATCAACTGATCTCCCTGTGACTAGCAGGAGTGAAGTCATGATGAATTTGCAAGGGGGGGGTCCGTCTTGTCTGGTGGTCACAAAGAGTCGATAAAGTCAATAAATGGTAACTGGTAGACTAAAGCAGAGGAAGGAAATCATATGCAACAATGAAATTATTTTGTTTACTGTTTCAACTGTTTCTTTAAAATTGATGCCAAGCCCTGTGGCTGTTTCATGTTGTGCTGTGAATATCAAACTCCTTATTAGCTGCTTTTTAAAACTATTTTTGACTCAATAATACACTGATGGAAGTCAATTTGATATGACCAAGATCATAATCATTTTTTTTCATTTGAAATTAATTGAAGTCCCATTAGTCCGTTCCAGCCACCAGATCACCACAATTTTGTTGTGTAGTGTTGTCACAACTTGTAATACTATACTTGCATAATGATCGGTAATGTACGGATAATAAAATTATACTATGAATAATTAAATTCAGAATTAATTCATTAAGTTCAGAAAATATTAAGGATACTAATTTGAATATGTTCGGCTAAATAAATACACTTTGAAAATTTTGAACTGCATTGAAACAACTGAACCATTTTTAAACATGTTTTAAAGCTGCTCTCCGTAACAATTTGTCCAACAATATCTTTACAATAACCTTTTTATTTGACCATTTATGACTGAAATACTGTATTTTTTAGTTAGTAGATTAAAATCTTAGCTTTTCTTAATGGGTACTCCAGAAAGCCTCTATCCAAAAGTTTTCAGACAGAATTTGGTTTAGAATTTCCCGTCGTCTGTCTGCGGATGTGATGTCATGTGGGCATTGTGTATATGAAGATGGGAAAATGCAGTTTCATTTTTCAGCCACAGGTGGCAGTAAGCGATTCAAAATTCAATTTTCTGCGTCCAGTAGTTTTACGGATGGCACATTTTAATGATTATGATTTGATTTGATTTGGTTAGATTAGATTAAATCAATAATGATTTTCCGATTCAAATCGGGCCACCAAAAGCTTTTTTTTTTTTTTTTCCCTTTTTCAATGCCATCATGATCATTTGTAGCTAGAAGGCTACTTAAAGTTTATCAAAGACCTCCACCAAGCGTAAACTATAGTAATCGTCGTACTTTGTATTTATTTATTTTTGACATTAACAACGCATAACTCGTAAGTTAAAGGTACAACTGCCACTACCACTTTTTCTTCTCAAGAGAATGTTCCATAAATAGGAAACTCAAGGTTTGCTAAAACTAATTTAGCTTTGAAATCAACCTCTGTACTCGTTCAAGATTTGGTTAGACAAGCAAGTGTTGTTCCAGCAGTATCACACGCACGCTCAAACACACAGCAGGAAAGCTTATCTTAACAAGGCCAGTGTGCCAGGTGGACTCCATATTTGCTTTCCTTGGCTCGGTTCAAGAGCCGGGTGGTAAGGACGTTCTTATCGGAGGCCCTGTGACGCTTTGAGGCCGCAGTGAAACATCACTCACCACACAGAAATACTTATCTTATCCTCCAAAGAAATATAAAGTGAGACCATTAACTCTTTGACCGCCAAAAACTTTTAATAACGCATTCTAAAATCCTAATGAATGCCGCCAAAAACGTTAATTTACGTTTATTATTAAGTTGTTGTTTCTCTCTCTCTCTCAATGGGCAGCGCAACGTCTTGTGCAGCACTGCCTGGTCACTAAACAAAAAAACATTAGTGTCAAAGTTACTGTATCTTTTCACAAAAACCTTGTTTTTCTCTTAATATTTTTGTATTTTCACTTCTGTCACTCAAATTACCTAATTTCAAATGGTGATTACTAAAGAACGGAATAAGGTAAAAGCATATTTATTTTTTCTCATGAAAGAATGGAATCCAATCTTTCATATGGTATCCACCATATTTACGTTGTCATACCGCACAAATATTCTGTTTGCTTTGAAAGATGAGTGAAAATGCTCCAAATCGTCTGGCACCGTTGTTGTTGTTGTTTTTTGGCAGTCAGAGTTAATAATTTAAAGAAAAAAGAAAAAAGAAAAAAAAAAAAACTTTTTATGGATATTTTTTAGTGTTGTTCCGATACCGGTTTTTGGCCGCCGATACCCAGCTTTGCAGTATCGGCCGATACCATACCGATACTTAAGTTTTTTTTTCCTCAACATGAAAAAGCTGTCCTGCCTGCTATTAGTTCAGAGCATTCAAGGGCCAATAGGATATCTTAGATCGGTATGCAGTGAACATGTCACATATCAGTGAATGTCGTGCACCAGCAAGACACAAGATGCTGCATCCAAAATCCTATATTAGCGTTGGAATTAATGGTATCGGCATGTTACTTGTGAGGACTCACCGATACCGATACCACGGTTTTAATGCAGTATCGGCACCTCTGCCGATACCGGTATCGGAACAACACTAATATTTTTACCCCTCCCACTCACTCTAAACACATTTGCTAACATTGTAGTTGTCAGTTTACTGTGAAACTGACATAAGAAAAAAAGTTTGAGTTGAGAATACTAAAAAAAAAAAAAAAAACAGTGGTATTGAACGTGCCTATTTCAAACTTTCAAACAAGTTTTCCCCGTCAGTGTGGGCCAAACGATCAACCAGCACGTCTCCAAAAAAAAGATCCTGCAATGTTTGCATTATATGGAGGTCAGGAAAGTAATATTGTACACTTTACAGTGACCGAAGCCGGCTTCGGGGCGGACATCGGGATGGAGAAGTTCTTCAACATCAAATGTCGGTCTTCAGGCTTGAGGCCCAGCGTGGTGGTGCTGGTTGCGACCGTTCGAGCGCTGAAGATGCACGGCGGCGGCCCCAATGTAAGTTGTCATTTTGCCCACTCTGCATCTTGTCAACAGCCTTTCGTCATCATGTAACGTGGCAGTATTTGAAGTTACCAAAACACCAATTTACATTTTTGGAACGTCATGCTGCTGAATAAAATCGCTTAATCAAGTTTGAGTGAGGACTGAGCATTTCTTCATGTAGATCCAACTGCAATAACAACAGATTAAATGCACGCAAGCACGGAGAGATTGAATTATGGGCCGCGGGCGGGAAATTATCCAAATTTGCCACAGATGTCCGGTCAGACTAAGAGATGAACTGATTAGAGCGGGTTTAACATGTAGAAACTTAGCTGTTATTTGACTCACTTCTAATGTGCAGTATGACTATTTCATACAGGCTTGCAATTCGTCATCCCCTGTGAATATTAACGCATTGCACACAAACCTCTCACTTGCATTATTTCAGTTTGAAGTGTACAGCAAGCTACTTACGTCCAGCATTGTGTTTCTGAGACGCTTGCTCACAGAAATTTTAAATGTCATCATAATAAAAATTTAAGAAATTCATCCCAAATTCATTACATTTTCGACTATTTTTGTTTTCAGGTATCAGCCGGTGTGCCACTTCCAAGAGAGTACATTGACGAGGTATTTAACTCATTTGCTCCCAATAACGTGTAAATACGTTTTTTTATGTTTTAAGTGTCCCAAAGACGTATTTATACGTTTTTGTGTTTTGTTTCGGTTTTTTTTATGCTAGAGCATACAGAAGGCTTTGATGCAGCCTCTCAACTGCAAAGAATGGTTGCAGAAATGGTAGTTATTACACAAACGGCCAGCAGGTGGCAGCAGAGCAAAGGAGATCAACCAGGGCCATGTAGAAAAAAGCTCAATAACTTACAATTTTAGCTCTTTTCTAATGCTAATTGCTGCAAAACGGAAACGGATAGAAACATACTTTTTTTTTTTTTTCCTGATGAAAGATGAGACTTTAATCTTTCTTTTGATAGGTTCCATGCTTGTATAGCAATTGAACACAATATTCTGTGGGCCTTGCAAAATCAGTCAAAATTCAGTAAAACAGGATTGCTTCTGTGAAAATGGCTGGGAGTGAATGCGTAAAAAAAAAAAAAAAAAAAAAAAAAAAAAAAAGTATTTGTCTGAAATTGCTCCTTGCATTTAGTCGTGACGTCCAAGATGCTTGCAGCCCTAATGATAGCCCCTTAAATTCATTAGGCGACACAAGACTTCAATTGCGATATCAGTCATTTGTCCATTTATGTAACGTAGTTGGGCAGACCAGCTGCGAGATGGGGGTTTTTGGGTGAAGACCCGTGATATTTGCACACATGTACGGTTTGCAAAACAGCTTTTCACTCATGTGGATAGAGTTGTCACTGCGTTGTGACTGTAGTACAAAAACTAAAAATAGATTTACCGTAATTTGGCCTTATTTTGTGGGTTGCAGTTATTGACGTTTCATTGCATCCGCTTTTTATTCCTGGCTTTTAATGGAAGCATGAACCTGCCAATGTGGAGTAAATATTTTTGACTGGCTAATATGTTCAAAAATATTTGCAAATACGTTTAAATGTGTTTCCATGCTTCCATAGACTTTCACGTATTATCACACTGACATCTAATCCATTCATTTTGCCAGCTAATGCGATAAACAGTAGTTACTTGATTGACAGCTGAAACCCAACTTTGGTTTTCCGGTAATGAGGTGGTGTTATCCTTTAGCTATGTCCCTGTGCACCTCCATATCTGGCTGGGATCAAGCGCTCTCCAAGGCAGATTCAGCTGACTAAATAATCTAGCAGTGTCGCTTAATTGTCAAGCCCGTAATGAGAACCAGAAGTCGTTGGGGCAAAACAGAGCTGGTGAAATGAATTTATGAGACCTGTGCAGCTCACGCAGATTGGATTAGTGGTCAAACGTGTGTGTAACAATGTGCTGTTCATGTGCTTGGCAGTCTAATCTAGACTCCCATGTGTCATATACGCTTCTAAAATAAGTTGTTACATGTTGTTTGTAGGATACTGCAATAGGAATACAAAGGTTGATTTAGGGCAACATTGACAACAAACTACGTAGTAGAACTAGACTAAGTGCAATTTCTGGAGAAATTGTGTGGGAATGCTAAGATTTGAATGCATGTGGAATGCTTATAAAGTAAATTGAGAAATACATTATGAAATTGTAACCTCCTGGTTACTGGACAAAGCGCTTTGCCAACTCTGCCACCGAGCAGTATCAGACACCTGGTAATAAGTTATATGTATGGAAGTGGGCGTGGAAAGCGATACTTAGAAAAAGTTCAATGTCTGTCCATTGAAAATGAATGGGGAAGACTTGATCTTAAATGTTAAATTGTGCAAAACAAACAAAAGTAATGTGGAATCAAGTATAATGTGGAAGTTGTTATGCGACAAAAAAGTGTGGAGAATAAAAATCACAACAACATGTGGGAATGCTTCAGCATGCCCACAATTATGATTTGGGGGGTTATAAATGTTACAAAGAAAAAAGTTGTAAAAATGTGTAACGGTCGCCGCATCGGAATGAGGAAAAAAGAATGTCATGTTATGTCTAATATCTTGACTTAATCCAATTAAAAGTATAACTTTTTTTTTCTTTTGACATACTGTCTCGTGCATTTAAAGTTGCAAAAAAAGGATCAATTGAAATTACAACTTTTTTTGCAAGCTTCTTTTTTTTTTTTTTTTTTTTTTTATACTGCAATTTTATTCTCTCCATGTTTAATTTGGAATTTTAGTTCCTTGTCCAAATATTGTACATTCAGCTAAACAGAACGCTGGCCAGCCTTCTGTGTTAGAATACATATGCATCTTTTAAATAACACTTCATTGATCATTTCTATTTCATTTTCTTGCAGAATCTCTCCCTTGTTAAAGACGGCTGCCTCAGCAATCTTAGAAAGCAGATCGAGATTGCTCATCTGTTTGGGGTTCCGGTCGTGGTGGCGCTGAATGTCTTCAAGTAACAATTACTTTTTCACTGCTTGAGTCGATTTAACGATTTGACGTCATGGCTACTGAGCGCTGCTGCCATGAACCCTTTCAGGACAGACACCCAGCCGGAGATAGACCTCGTGTGTCAGATCGCCAAAGAGTGCGGGGCGTCCGACGCGGTGCCGTGCCACCACTGGGCGCAGGGAGGGCGAGGTTCTGTGGAGCTTGCCCACGCCGTGAGAGCCGCCACCAGAAGAGCCAGCAACTTCCAGTTCCTCTATGACATAGAGGTGAGAGGGGGTTCATAAAAGGGTGGATTGATTCCCGTTAATTCCTATGGAAAGTTTCCACTTTTAAAAGTTGCTGTAAGTTAGGAAGCTGTGGTAAACACAACTTCCACTTGGCATTCAGTAGATGCCAAAACATTTCTTATCATTTTTGCATCTTTGGATGAGTTTGGAATTTTTATTTTGGGGAAGGGCGTTCGAGGTGAAGAATGCTGATGTGGGGAAAAAAAAAAAAATCAGCTGTTTTGAGTTAGTGTGCCTGGAAAATTGTGACTCCAATTAATTATCCTGTTATTATCCTCTATCCGCCCATTTTACATTATGCATCTTTACGCTCACCAACAAGAACACATCAATACTGTACTATCAGACAAGACTGATTTGAAAAAAATACCTTCCATAATCTAATGTACAGAATAGGGCGTGCATAGGCTGCAACTGACGAGAATCAGATTTGAAACAAAAACAAATCTTAATTTACAACCCCTTTATTCAAAAAGAGCATATTAGTACAAATTGGCAGTGCAGAAAATACACAGCGACCAGTTTGATCAGACAGTCAAAAATGTTCATCATTGTTGTTTTTTTTACAAATGTCTAATTTTGATTAAAAGCAAGGATAATCCAGCTGCTTTCATGGAGGCTACGGAAGTCTGAGAATATTTACTGTCTGAAATTCCAAGGATTTGGGCAATTTGGAGTGAAGCATGGCCTTCCTGTTGGTAAATCCTTACCAAGAACTCTCTTTTGAAGAAAGTGCAGTACTGTAAACATATCAGCAAATTGAACTGGCTTTATGTTGTACATTGTTTTCCAACGCACTTGTCACATCAATGCATATTCACTAAATCTAATTGCTCCCTCATGTCCTCTCCTGTTTTTTTCCTGGGTGTCATAGATGCCAATAATGGAGAAGATTAGAACCATAGCCCAAAAAGTGTATGGAGCTGATGACATCGAGCTGTCCTCCGAGGCTATGGACAAAATAAATTACTACAATCAACAGGTGAGATTGTTACCGCTGCATAATGAAACGCTTATTTGTCTGAAACGGAATTTAACCATTGTGGTCTGTTTTTCCTCTTTAAAAAAAAAAAAAAGGGCTATGGTTCTTTACCAATCTGCATGGCCAAAACCCACCTGTCCTTGTCCCACATGCCGGCAAAGAAAGGCGCGCCCACTGGATTCATTCTGCCAATCCGAGATGTTCGCGCCAGCGTCGGAGCTGGCTTCATCTATCCCCTTGTGGGAGCGGTATGTAGGAGGTTGTCGTGATCTGTCATAGCGCAGATTTGGGTTAATCCAATTTAGATAAATGATCAAGGATTGATTGAAATCTATAGCTTTGGAAATTGTAGTCAGTGAAAGATGCTTTGAATTGTATCCAAATGGTTTCCCCCAGTTCAAACCTTTCAAAAATGAACATTCAGATCAATTTAAGTTTTTATCCAAAAATGTTTCTTCAATTCAGTTCCGAATAATCCCCAAATCCTAGTAGAATTTCTTGAAACTTTGTAGTGATTGACGAAGACAGATTGTATTATCACATAGCTTAACTCATTCACTCTCAGCCATTTTCACTGAAGCAATCCCCTTCACTCCCGGCTATTTTACTGGATTTTAACTGATTTTACAAGGCCCATAGAATATTGTCTTCTTTTGCTATAATCATGGAACCTACCAAAAGAAAGATTAGTCTCTTCATTCATCAGGGAAAAAAAGTATACGAGTATTTGTATCTGTTTCCGCAGCAATTAGCATATAGAATATAGCTACGTTTCATCATTATTCACAAATCTGTTTAGAATTGTGGGGAGACAGCTTATGTTCAACATGACCCTGGTTGATCTCTTATATTCTTCTGCCACCTGCTGGCCATTTTTGTGATAACTGTTTTTTTTTTTGTTTTTTTTTGCCCATTCAGTGCAGTTGAGAGGCTGCATCAAAGCCTAGCTGCTAGAGCATACAGAAGGCTTTGATGCAGCCTGCTAGTCTAGCATAAAAAACAAAACAACATAAAAAACGTATAAATACGTCTTTGAGACACTTAAACTATTTAAAATAGACTGTATTTATACATTTTTGCGAGCAAATGAAGTTAAGATATCGAGCTTCCCCCAAGCAGCCCAATTTTTAAAGCCACAACAGAACATGGCTCATGTCATGTGGTTTATATATAAATTGAGCAAGTCTTGTGGTGCTTGACGTAGCACAAACTTAATCACCATGACTTTTGTACTTGACTGCTCTTGAACAGTATTTGCGCCGTATGCGTTTCTCGCCAGCTGGTTGGACCGAGATGGAGCCTCTTGGTTGGTAATGGGCTCAAGCAATGAAGGCAGTAGGTTCCTTTAAACATTTCACATCCTGCTGTTTCACCACGATGCCCCCGGGGGCTGGGCTTTGATTGGCCGATGAAGAGGTGTCAGACGCCGGGCATGCTGGGAAGGGGTGGAGGTGTCCCGATGTGGCGTCTGCACCGGTCTATCAACTCTGCCTTTGATCTGCTGTGGCCCGCGGAGTCACTGGTACATTGACGACCCCTGAACTGTGACTCCTAGCCAAAATAGTCTCATAGTAATCCTTTGAACTGTTTATTTGATCAATAAGTCTCTTTAACAGTAAACACAGAGGTCCGGCAAAATAGTAGTACCCACTCATAATTAAAGTAAATATTTAGATGAAAAATACTTGTATGCCTCTCTTCGTTTGTACCCGACAGTGTTTGTATATTTTTAATGGAACTTCTCGTGCCACAGTTTTCAAATTTAATCAAGTCGTAATAATAGTTTTGGACTTCCATTATAGTTATTTATTTATTTATTTATTTATTTATTTTTTTACTTTTGTTGTTTAATTTGAGTTAGTTTCAATTAGTTTTTAGAGCTGGCTTGTTACTTTTTATGTTTTCAAAAAATGCTTCATTTTAGTTTCATTTTTATTAGATTTTTGACCTTCCCTCTACTGTACAGATGTAGAGCAATACCACAATAAATTTTAAAATCAACATTTAGTTCAGTCTCTTATGGATTTTCAAATATTGCAAATATTTCAAATATTCACTGGACGGTGGTTACCAGATGCGCCTTCTTCTCGGCAACGAATACCGAAAAATCTATCATTGACACAAGTTTTGTCATTCAATATGGATGCCACATAATGCTGGCAAATCACTTACAAGGCAGCGAGTCATAAATCACCAAGGCCATGCATCTAGCATGTACACTATCACAAACCCATCTTATGTAAACAACTGCAGTTTAATTATTTAATGAAAACAAACCACCTTCACATGAGTCATCATTAGTATTTGGTAGCATAAATAACAACTAGCATAAACTAGCGATGTGTCCATCTTGAAATTAACTTAAAAGTTAAACATACTTGCTTTTTGCTGCAGTGTCTCCATGCCCACAAACATGGCCACAGGCTGTTTTGTTGCTGGAGTGGTGGGAACCCAACCGTTTAGACCCCACTGACTCCAGGATGGGGAAATATCCGACCAATACGGGTCTGGTTGTGGGGGTGGGAGTGTGAGACCAGGGGGACATTTGGTCCTGGGAAAAGCGGGTAAGGGGTCTTTGCAGGGTTAAGAATCAGGAAGGGGACTGATGTCATTCCTCTGAAATGTGAGGGAGGGGTGAAAAGCAGAACAATAGAACCCTGAAGAGTTCATATCCCGTGGCCTCTACCGCACCGTTCAACCCGAAAGAGCTCAGATTTATCGAAAACCTCCTCCTCGAGCAAGGAGATTGCTCATGCTCACAACAGGCCATTACCATTTATTTTAAGGGACCTTGGGAAATAATCCATATGAGATTAAAGTAGAACATAATTCATTTGGTCTAACTTAATATTTTGTCGTACTTTTGTGGTACAAAAGCCCACAAGTGCAGTAAATGTTGGCATCATCACAGTGTACATTTTACGACCATGTCTTGAGTTCAACCTGGTATTTATTACCTGGATGCTGTACAATCCATATGTTGATCAAAACCGAGCAAGTCTGTTTCAAGAGGTTTCCCAGCATTCCTTCAACGCAATCGGCTCGCCAATTTCAAATCCAAGAACACAAAGTTAAAGTTTGTCTGACTGTAACTGTAATTGTCTGACGATTTTCTAAATCGCTTGTTTTGGAATTAAATTCTATAATCCCCGGATTCCCCACTCCTATAGCGAGTTACTGTTATTTGTAGAACGAGACTCCGCTCCACAATTAGTGCAAGTCCAAAAACCTCGGGGGTATTCCCAGACAAAGACATGCTGTGTTTCTTAGCATAATAGGGGGACTTATGTGCTCAAGTGGAGCTTCCAACTTCGGCTTTGTGCTGCTTTTTTTTTTTTTTTTCAAAACTTTTCTCAGACAAAAGAGGCAGAGTGCTATGCTTATCTCCAATTGTCATCTTGTTGTATTTGTTCTTATTAAAAGTGCCATCTGAAATTGAGATGGTCACTTTCCATGGTATCTATAAATTTATTATCAATGGTCGATTTTCTAATGTTTCTTTTGGCTACATTGCCTTTAGTATGTGAGGTGGATATTTATTTATTTATTTATTTATTTATTTATTTATTTTTCTCCTATATTTATCAGTTATTTATTTTTATTTATTTATTTATTTTTAAGACCATTGGGGGGGGTGTATCTCAATACATTTCAATGGCCGTCAATTATTCTCATATATTCACTGGTCTCTATCCCCCGTGAATAGTGAGGGTCAGCTGTACTTTCTTCCGACATCATGTCTACTCAGCTACCTCTATGACGTCAAAGGAGGTTCTTGGGATTACAGTACGTGGTTTCCCCCCACATGACTTAATGCAGTCCATTCGGTAACGATATAATGCAACAGTACTGAATTCTTTCGAGCCTGCTCGCACGTTGAGTCATTTGTGTGGTGTGACGAGTCACGATGACCTCAGTACAAGTCATCAGCATTTGACTCGGAGTTTGCCGCAAGTACTCCCCCCAAATTTGTTTACTTGCAGTGCCGCCTTTCCTTTCCCCGAGCAGGAAATTGCCCAGTCACTTCCTCCCGCCTCATTCCCACTAATGGCCTCATAAAGGCCCTGGGTCACAAGCTAGGAGGCATGCAAAGAATGCTGCCAAATCATTTTCTTGTCCCTTTGGTCGGACAGTTTTTGGAGACAGACCTTAGCCTCTGTCTTTTTTTGTTTTTGTTTTTTTATTTTGTCCACCTTTTTGGAATTAAACTAAAAAGGGTTGGTTGAGACATTCAAACTCTAATAACCACAGGAAATTTGTTTTTACAAGGTTTTGGTTCCCTCCCCCTTAATATACAGTAGATCCTGCTCTTGTTAGCCTAAAATAGCTTCACAGCTAGGACGGCAACTTGTCTGCCAAGTGTGTCATGTCTTGGTTATTTACCTTTCACACAGGCTTCATTAGAAGGCATTACACTAAACGTAATGCTGTTAATAAAAGTCCAAATGTGTCTCCTCTCATGTCCTTAATTTAATGATACGTTTCCGTCTTCCTCAATAAATCCACGTGACCTTGGTATGCCCGGCTCCTCATGGTCAGTTATAACATATGATGTACTCACACGTTCACAATAAATGGCTTAATTGTTGATATAATCTCTTGACATCCCCACACAAAATCAACAGTCATGATTAGTCGGTTTATTTTTCATGTTTTTAGCAGACGGACAAAGACACCATTGACTGGCTGAGTTCATCATTGGCGAAAGTGAAGGTGGTCACCACTCTAATCTATAGTCTGTCTGGAGTCAACTCTAAATTATAGTCATTGAAGCTGCAAGTTTTGATCAAAGGTCTTGAGAGGGGACAGCGTTAATTTAAAGGATTATCTAAATTGTAGTCCTACCTTTTTATTGAAGGCTACTGCTAGTCTCCTTACTGGTGCCCGTAAGAGGGAACACATAACCCCTGTTCTGGCCTCTCTTCACTGGCTGCCCGTGAAATTTAGAATCCACTTTAATCCACTAGTAAAAAAAAAAAAAAAAAAAAGATAGGTGTGGACTGCTGGCAGGTCAGTCCGAGTAAGCCTCACGTGCAGAATTTGGCTTTGGCATTGTCAAGCGGAAACAAGCAGAGTCGTCCCAGCTCTTGACTTTGACACGTCTTTGTGTTTCTTGTCTTCCGTTCAGATGAGCACCATGCCTGGCCTGCCAACTCGACCCTGTTTCTACGACATTGACCTGGACCCTCTCACTGAGGAGATCAGCGGGCTCTTTTGAGCACATCACGATCCTCACAGGAAAATGTTTGGTACTTTTAAATTAAGTTCTATTTTTGTCGTTTGCCACCAAATGGTACAGGTTCTACTACGAGTGTGAATTGCCTAGTACCTGACGATTCGATTTGCATCACGATTTGTAGGTCACGATTCGATTCGATACCAATTTTTTTACTCAGAAAATACTAATCAGTAAACTTGTACATGTACACTGTAAGATTTGTATGGAAATGTACTATTTATTTATCTGAAACTTCAAGTCAAGTCATCTTCCATCCTTAAGGTTTAAACCTAAGACGTTTTGTTGAATATTTTTCCATCAAAAGTGAATGTTTAAAAATCGATTCGACCACCTATTGAATCGATTCGAGAATTGCATGATGTAATATCTCAATTTTTTTTTTTTAACAAACTCAGTTTCCACCAAGTGGTATTCTTTGGTTGCTGCAGTGCGGTTAAGAATGGTAGACCATGTGACGTTCTTTAATCTGGCCCATCGGTTATTGATGTTATCAATAGTCCTGGAAGATTTTTTTTTTTCCAAAATTGGTTAGTTAAAATTGTCTTTTTTTTTTTTTTTTTTATTAATTTCTCATTCATTTTTTTGTCAACTCAAATTTAACAGCCACACCTGTTAACAAGTCCTGAACGTAAGCTCGAAAATTAAACACAAACCATGATCAATAAAATGGCAATAATAAAGTAATAAATTGGAAAAATTGCATTGTAAACAGCAATTTAAAAAATAATAATAAAACACATTTTTGTTTACCATAAAATCAACAAATAATTGCCGGCGTTGGCCAAAACCTCTGTCGAAATTTGTTTCGTGCATCAGCGATTTATACATGAGTTTTTTAAATGAAATAATTTCTTAATTTATTGTATGTAAATAAAAATATAAAATATTAAATTTAATAATTAAAATTAGTAAAATAAAGTATTATCTAAATAATTGATACATAGAATTAATTATTTATTTTGTAGATATGGTAAATATTTTAGTATTTAAAAAAACATTTTGCATAAACAGTACTTTTAAACTTTTTTTTTTTTTTTTGATACCTCATCCATTTATGATGTGGTCTATTTTGTCCATTTAAATCTCAAATGTGGCTTGAGTTGGGAATAACTTAATTAAACAAAGAAATAATGCTAAAACTGCCAAAGTGCTGCAATACTCTCTTATCTCGTACTTTTTGTGGACTTCTTACTGGAATCAGCCACGTTGACCAAGAATGCTGTGAGTGAGTCAACTGAGGCGTTTGTCCTTGTCAAAACACATCAGCTGAAGGGTTTTGTTTTGGACCCTGAGCACATTTATTGATCTTTTCCATAATGTTTCACTTACGCTACATCATTCTCCGCTCCATTCTGGACCAGTTCCAATCGCTTGAATCATTCGCGCACACAAAAGAGATGAGACAATACACTTTGAGATGCAACATCACACACACACAAGCTGGTTTTAAATGCGTCATCCTGTTTCTTTTCCCAGGCCTCAGGATGCGCACTGCGTGCACCATCAAGGCTCATCACTGATGGGAAACACTCTGCATTTATATCGCCATTGTATTCCATATGCTGTATTTGTGCATGCGTGTAATATGCCAAAGACGACGCTTTGCGGATGCTTTTCGCCTGTCTTCGCAAACCTCTACTTTCAGGTGGTTGAATTTTTATTTTAATAATGTTTCAACTATTACTCGCCGGTCTCAAAGAAACGCTGCTTTTTATTCTGACTGTGAACTTTTTACACGACTCGGGGCGCACAACCAAATAGCTGTTTGACGCACAAGCGACCTTTTGTCTCCTGCAGAGCGGTTGCACGGTTAAAATCGCATTTTCATTTTTTCCATTTCATTTCAATCATTTAGTGACTCCAGTAATTGTGCCTTATTTACTAGTTTCCTCACTTAATGCAGTTGTATATTTATCATCAGTTGTTAAAAAAAATATGTTTACTCCCTAAACTGTGTTTTTGTTTTTACTTGACACTGCGTGCCGTTCTTTGTAAATGAGAAGTGAAAACCAACTATATTGCCGAATAATTAACTCATTCACTCCCAGCCATTTTCACTGACGCTTTCGCTTCCGGCTGTTTTGTTCGATTTTGACTGATTTTGCAAGGCCCACAGAATATTCTGCTCTATTGCTATAAAAAGAACCGGTTTTCATCAGGAAAAAAAAGTGTATTTCTTTCAGTTTTGCAGCAATTAGCATTAGAATATAGCTACGTTTCGTGCATATTCACCTTCCTGGTAAAAACACTGACAAAAAGAGATTGCGGCAACATGGCCCTTGCTGATCTCTTATACTCTGCTGCCACCTGCTGGCCGCAATAACTACCATTGCTTTAAGCCACCTCTTCATGTGAGAAGCTGCATTAAAACCTTCTGGATGCTGTTGCATTGAAAAAAAAAAAAAAAACACAAAACGTGTAAACACGTTTTTGGGAGAGAAGGACAAAGTGTTAAAACGTTTTGACACGTTTTTGGGATTGAATGAGTTAATTGCTTTTGTGTGTGCGTTTTTACAGTATACAGGAAAATCCGAATTTAGTTGTGTACCTTCAGTTGTGCTGCAACATCAGGCAGTCCTGAGGTCTACCAGAAAAGTATCCGCTGTAATTAAGAGCAAGAAGAAGAGACAGAAAAGGTCCCCAACTAATCTCCACTAATAGTGTATTTGATGTCCCCACAGAACAGCAGTTTATCAGTTCATTAACTCATGTATGATGTTTTGCATTAGGATGTCAGTTTTTCATTCGCTGAAATTTTAGTTTTTATTGGTTGTATCGCACATTTCCTGAGTAAGTCTGACAAATGGAGGTTTACACTTGTCACTAACATCCTTTTCTTTGTCCTCCAGGATGAGGTTCTTGTGTTGTAAGCAGCACCCCAGGGTGCAGCGTCAGTCATGATCAGGTGTTTGGGCGCACAACTTGGAAGTCGTGTACGCACACGGGCAGAATTCCACCCGTACACCCTGTTAGTGTCGGTTTGTGTGCACCGGGCAGGATCTGACACTTCAACTACAGTCGTGACTGACTTCGAGGAATGCGTTCGTGGAAACAGTCGCGCAACAATGCTTTGTTCTTTATGTGTGTTTATGAACCCTCTTGAGTGGATGACAGACATGTTGAGGAACGACCATCATGGCTTTGCAATGTGATTGAAAATATGGGCTTTAAATGGCTCAACAGGCCAAAAGTTTACACACTCGTCTTTTAAATATTGTTAAGTGCTCAACATAAATGGAAACATAGACGGATTCATTACTAGGTGCATAATGCTACTTTCTAAGTTATAGCAAAATGGGCTGGCTGTATGTCTGTGTTATGTTATTTTATTTACCCAATCTAGTCCACCTATTAACACCACAGTCACATAATCATATAACGCAATACTTCATATAAATAAAATAAATAAATAAAAAAGGCAATAGAACACTTCTACTAATATTATTTGGAACGTAATCAATATATAATCGAATGCCAAAAACAAGCTAAAAAAAATACAATCTATTTTAAATTTAATTGGTAAACATTGCTGTTTCTGAATGGTTTCAACAGATTAGGTTAACATGTCAACACCAAAATTCTAACCTCAACATACTGGAAGTATTGCAGTGGATGCTGAGAAATGGAAAACAGACGGCTTGGAATTTATTTATTTATTTATTTATTTATTTGTTTGTTTGTTTGTTTATTTATTTATTCTAAAAACCAGTCATCTGTCAGCATTTTTCCTGCATCAAAGCAAGAGCCCTATTCATTTTGAATTAAACCCAACCTAAATGGCTGAGGTAATGGCCATCTAATGTCACATTGTGACATGTTTTTGGTCCCTTTTTATCTGTTAACTGTGTAGGGAGGCCATAATTGGAATTATTTGTGTCCTCTTGTGTTCCATTTAAGATGAAAGAAGCAAAATGACGAACGAACTGGATGGAGTCTTTTGAGGTAGGAGCGGTGGACTACAAAGTGTGTTCCAGTAATCAGACAAGACATGATGAAGGTGGCAGGCAATAAAAAATCTGATTACAGTATGATAACCACAAGCAAAAAATATTGTGGTTTCATAGTACAACATGTAAAACTAAATATTATTTTGAAATGTTTGGGTTAACTTCTTCCATTGAACATGCTCCGTAGGCACATAAGTAAATGCACACAAAAAATTTAAACAATTTACAGTTTTTAAGTAACAGTGGAAACAAATTGATTTTAGCCGTCCTAGCTAGCTAGTTGCCATGCTAGCTAGCTAGCTAGCTAGTTTTCTGCCTGCTTGATAGCCATCCGAGCTAGCTAGTTTTCTGCCTGCTTGATGGTAACTTGGCAAGTTTATAGTATTTATTTCACTCATTGTAGACATGCCAACTCTCGCAGCTGCTTGCAAACATTCGTTAGGACATTGTTATAGTACTATATTATTAATGTTAACATAATTTGTTGAAGTATCGGATTTTTTTTTTTTTGGGGGGGGGGGGGGGGGGGTTGGATTCCACAGATGGTAACGTTTCGTGGTTTTGAAACGGTAACGTAATAGTGCGTGTTGGACATTGATTAACTTGTTTTAATTTGTGTGTTTTTGTACTTTTAATAGTGAATCACAACAGTTGGTTTAATTTGAATACACAGGAAGTGGTGACACCTGTCTGCTAAAGAACAACGAAAGGTGGAGGTGTGTAGCTACAATTCCACAAACCTTTATGAAAAGTGAATACACTTGGTAAGTAGTTGTTTTATTGGTATAGGCTATTTGTTTAAGGTGTTCTTGATAAGAACACCTTTTTTTTTTCTATAGCAGTGACTTTTCAAATGTTTTTGTCATCCGTGTAGAGGAAATGTTTCACATTTACCTCTCAAACCAAAGTATTGCGTGTGTACAATGTGCCAGAGCGTCCATATGTGTATCCTCCATCAGCATCTCAGTGATGCTGCAAGGCGTGGAGCCTCATGTGATTCTGGCAGGAGGAAAGAGGAGAAAGAGGAGGAGGGTGCTGTAAAAGAGTTGTCTCCTTCTCTCTCCCTCCCTCTTCATCTCCCCCCAGGTCACACTCCGGTGCGGTTACTCAGCACACAGCTCGCACTTTTGCAGTCAGTTGTTTTTCTTCTGGACGCGGGGGTAGGATACCGACTTGATACCCCAGGGAAGCGGCACACAAGCAGACGTCGCTCGGCCATGGGAGCAGAGAGCTCAGCGCAACGGGACGTCGCCGGGAGCAGGGAGGAGGAGGATGCTTCAGCCTCGGCCGCAGAGGTGGGGGTGCAAGGAGGCGGCGTCCTCGACAGCAAGGTACGCCATTCCTTTGGATCTTTTCCTTTCTTTTATGTATATATTTTTAAATCATATTTTAAATCTGCAAACACTTTTTTTTCGCATACCTATCGCTTGCACGTGTGTGCTTGAATTTTGACGCAGATTTTATTGTATTTGCTGAGTCATGCTAGCGAGTGCGTCCCGCAGTCATAAAACTGATTTAGAACACAAGTCTGTGACTCAGCATCAATCTTCAAATTGGTTGCAGTTTGTGAAATAAATATGCTTTCCTTAAAAAAAAAAAAAAAAAGTTCTGGAGCTTGGGGCATGATTGAAATGCAATAACGTTGACGTCTAATCGTCATTATTATGAGCTAAAAAGTACATTATTGTACATGATGGCTTCTGAATAGCCGGTATATGAAATGGACAGTCTTAATTAAATAAATATAAAGTTTTGATAAATGAATTTAATCTAGGGGTAGTTTACAGAAATACATCATAACTATTTTTTTTTTTTATCAGATTTCTTTGTCTCTGCTTGTGTCGAAAATCGTGCATATGCACTGCCCCAACTGAAACGTGAAATAAACCCTAGTAATTATTAAAAGCTACAGTTTTCTTCTCCATAGTTTAAATTTTTAATTCAAGTTTTTCAATTAATTTTTTTTTGCTTGTGTATAGAAAACCTTTTAAAAATTTTGCACTAGTGAAAAGCCTCAACTGAAATTTGAAAAAATTAAAAATATATATACACAAAAATAAGAATATATATATATATATATATATATATATATATATATATATATATATATATATATATATATATATATATATATTCTTATTTTTGTCCTTTTCCTGTATTATTAAAAAAAAAATCATAGGAACCTCAAATTATACAAAAGATAGACTATACAAGATAACACTGTCAAATATTTCATATTAAAATAGTTAGTATAGAAAATCATTCATATCTGCAGTCCAAATGTAAATTTAAGAATCAGTAAGAGTACACAAATACTGTATTTGCTTTTGTACAAGTGCACAGAAAATCAGACCCAAATTAGCAGATACTGTATATCCCATAAACAAATACTTTTATCTTCAGCCTCAAGCGTTGTGTGAAGCTTTCAAGAATAATCAAGCATTTTCTTTTTACCTTATGACTTCAGAAGTGGATTTAAAAAAACAACAACTCATGAATAATTAACCTTCAGCCTCTCTGCTAAAAAGCACCCTGCGAATGTTTGTTTTTAGCTAACGCATTTCTCATTTGGCTCTGTATGACCTATAACCCTCACCGTTCCAAGATGTGCATGTGATCTAGTGTGTGACTCAGCACTCTAACCCGAGTGTAAATTGCTCAGCGCTGTGCGAAACAATATTTGGGAAGCCGATGCTAATGACCCTGTGTTTGTACCACCTGCTCTGTTTGCTCCTCGTCTCCGATATTCTATTCTCCTCGACGTATTGACTTGTTTTTATGACACCTGCTGTGATCACGCCTCATTTTTTAAATTTATTTTTGTATTCTATTGACATTTTTTATGGGTGCCGGGGTCAAAAAGTCACACCTTTGTCTCTGACTGCTCATACGCTGTACTTAAAGAACAAGTATAGATTTTTCTTGCGTCTCCACAATGCTACATGTTAGCCTCTGATGGCTGGAATATATCCCACCGGGTCGTTGCATGGATTGACTTTTCTACCACGTGACAACGAGGCACTCTAAAGCGGCCATGCCAGAATGAAGCACCTGTTCACATGCAGGCTGTCAAGTCCGATTTACGAAAAAAATCACCCCATCGCTTTCATTTGCCTTCTCTGTGTGATCTGCGTACACTCACAGCTGACAACGAGGCACTCTTACTGCTACATTGCCACAATTATAAACTGTATTGTTCTCCGTCTTCACGTTTTCAAAATCAAATATCTGAATTCACTTTACAGTAAGTACAGTCAGGGAGTATTTGTGCATTATTACTTCCCACCACTGCCACCTGCTCTTTTCACACCTCATATTGTCTTCTATTGACTTTTTTTATGGGTGGTGGGTGAAAAAGTCACACTTGCGTCTGTCTACTTGAAAGGTCAACTGACACAATGATGGATGTAGAGCCTCGAGCCACATTTCTACTTGTGTGTTCTCGACATTGTCTTGAATGGTCGCCGCCATGTTGTTTTTGTTTTTGTTTTTCCCCGTTAATTTCCCTCGTCACACATATTGAAGTCCATCCATTTTCTTGACCGCTTATTCCTCACAAGGGATGATTGAATCATGGCCATCATGAGATTGTTATAGTTATTTTTTTAAACTCAATTCTAGGCTCATATTAAATAACTTAATAGAGAACGATATCACATGCCTCCTTGCTGTACAAGTTTAAAGACAAACAATACAGTCATTAGAGAGCATACAGACCTGTGCCAAGATTGAACTTTTTAACTGTGACGAAAGTGCTTAAAGATGGACTGACTGCTGACAATTTTGTTCCTGGACACACCTTGGATAATAAATCACAGTAGCATTGATAATCTTAAAATTGGGGTACCGTATTGTAAACAGAGGACCACCATACGCTTTTTGAAGGGAGAAAGGAATGAGGATCATAGTAAATGTAACAAAATGAGTGGATACTAGTATTGGCCCAACTGTAAGTAAAAGTTCAACAAAGCGTCTCTCAGGTCAGTTCAAATGAAAGCACCAAAAAAAATGGATTGCCACTGGATTAAAAAATAATAATAATAAATTACAGTGAATTTTTAGTGACTGGATGAAGGCTGCATCACATGGCCAAAGTTTGAGAAAGATTAATGTGCATCTGACATCCAGTTAATAAATATCATCCGCACTTGCATGGAGGAATTTAAGCAATGCTTGGCTTCCTCATAACTTACCACCTCAAATGACCTTAGATTAACCGGCCCAGGGTCCTACATGTAGAATTTTGGTCGTACTGTTCCAAAACTATAACATAACATCATCAAATACCGTATATGTGATCTTTTAAGGCATAAAGGCACATTCATGCATTGCTATGTTGTGTTTCAGTTTGTGTGTTTAGTGTATGATATATGACGAGAGCATGCAGCTGTGCACTTGTGCTACAGGACGTGGTCAATTAGAGGAAATCATCTGCTGAGGGTGGAGCACGCAAAATAAAACCACAACCAACTAAGGTGCAAATAAAAGTCAGCAAAAAAAACCAAACAAACAAAATTGCTTCCGAACCAAAAAATGATTTGCTTCTTGTTCCGCCTGAGAAAGTAGCCTGTTAACAAAAGTGCAGAGTGCTGAACGAACACAAATCTTTTTGGCAACCGTCAACTTTGGCTGACTTTCTAGTTGAGATTATATCAATGTGAAGTCACTTACTTGTCACTTCATCTCGGGCGTAGGTGTTAAAGAGGCGCACATCTGCACACAATCTCAAAATTTTAGTGGGTTTTCTTGTGTATGAATATGGCAACGTATGCTAGTTGAAATTAGGGATGTAACAATATCCAAACGTCACGATACGATATTATCACGATATGAAGCTCTCAATACGATAATTATCACAATATTGTTAGGGAGGTTGGCAACATTTAAAGAAGGTCACAGTATTGTAAAAAAAAAAAAAAAGAGCTCATACTTTAAAAAAAAAAGCACAATATTGTGCTTTTGTACATAACAACAATGTTGTTGTTGTTGTTATTATTAATAATAATGTTGTTGTTGTTGTTGTTTTATTATTATTATTATTATTATTATTATGTTAATCCACACACCCAATTTCTCCACTTATTGATTTGATCCCTTCATCTGACAATTAGTGTAGATTTTCAGCATAGAAGGGGCAAAACATCCCTAATGAAAATTAAATTGCACTAAAAAAACTAGCCACCAGACGGTGCTAAAACTGCACAAATGGAAATCAACTTGACTTTTTTAACAGACATTTAAATATCGTGAACATGACGACGACGGTATTGTGGCAGTTTTAATATCAGGATATCACGACATCGTGCTTATCGTTACATCCCTAGTTGAAGTTGGTAATAAGTTGTGATCTGAATAACCAATCAGAGGACATAAAAATGGTGACATCATTGGAGGTTCCTGCGAGTATTTCCCTCTGCTTTACTTGTATGTGTTGACGCTCCAGGTGTGTTAAGGGAGCAATTGTTTGAAGATTTCAAAATATCATAACATCCATGCTCATTTTTGTTAGCAAGTCTATGGCATTTGTCATTATACTTTAGCATTAGTGCTAGCAGATTTTTATTAAATGAAATTACAACAGACCTCAGTTATTTGCAGGTGAAAGAAAAAAATGCTGATAAACCACCAAAAAGTGTTTTACACCTCCAATGCAAAACCCCCCCACAAACTTATCTTTTAAATGTTGTTTTTTAAATGTAGATGTTTAACTCTCTTTGAGTCTGATTCACAACCCTCAAGTTAAGTGCAGTTTAAGACATCAACAGACTGGATTTCATCGTGTTATCTTTTCTTAATCACTTCCTGCCTTCTCCTAATTACACGGTAACATCCCGAAACCACATTACGCTGGCGCTCCGGCCGCCCCGTGCAGCAGAAATCGGCCATACGAGCGGAATGCCGGGTGCTTATGTAACGTAACGTACGGCGATAAAGCCCGCTACGTTCCTGTATAATGAGCGGCGGCTGATCAGACGCTACCTTATTATCCTCTTTAGCAGGGAAGGGGGGTGGGGGTTAAACAGAGGGACCATTGAGGATGGGTTGGGACAGGGGACAAGCCCACCCGGAGCCCCCCCTGTGTGCACCGGCCCAAAACAAGAGGAAGGAACCAGCGTGAGGAGGAGGATTGGGGGGGTTGTTTTGGGTGGGCGAGGGGCAGAGATAGAATAAAGAGGGCGTCACGTAGGACAGGCACATGAATCACACCGTTGTTCTCCTGGGCCAGTGAAAATAAGTGGGGGGAGGAGTGGTGTTGAAAGTGAGTGAAAGTGAAGGAACATGTACAAGCAAAGCTTCCTACTTGTCTTACTGTACTAGAAACATTTTTGTACACTAGTAGGACAACTTTGACATACTAGAAGGACAATTGCATGTTGTCTCGATAGTGAGGCAAGACTGTGGACGAGTTAAACTTACTAGAATGGCCAGTTGTCAACTAACAGTTTTGCTGCACAAGTAACAAGGGTTAATTTCTATTTGTGCAGTTATAGAACCCTCTGGTGGCTAGTTTCCTTCAGTTCCATTTAATTTTCACGAAGCATGTTTTGGCCCTTCAATGTTGAAAATCCACGTTATTGGTCAGATGAAGCAGAAGCTAATATGCTTGTGAAGCGAGCCAAAATGTGGAGGAACTCAATGTTATATTTATATATTTTTACATATATTTATAATGTTATATTTTTCATTGTTGTAATTTACAAAGCGCAATATTGGTTTTTTTTTTAAGTATGAGTTTTTTTTTTTTTTTTAACAATATTGTGACCTTTTTCTATATCGCGAAACACCCCACAATTTCGTGATAATTATCGTATCGATATGTGATAGTACTCCCACAATGAATGTTACTGCTGAGGCAACACTACTAGTGGGTATTTTTGTGCTACTAGTAGGGCCAGGAAACCACTAGTATGTGACACTTGCCAGTAAGTTGAGCCTCGTGGTGCAGTACAGTTTTTTTTCTAGTCAGGTGTTATTGCGTACTATAAATAGACTATAACATTTACAATCCACATCCTGTAGTTTTTTTAATAATTTTTTTTTTGTTTAACTTAAGTGCTTATACTGAAGAGTGCGAGTACTTCTGCCACCAATGCTTGAAATAACTACCGCTTCATATAAGCAGCACATGGTGGTGTCTCCCATTTAATGCGTGGAAATCAAAATCTGGAATGGCTTTCACTCTTCCGGAAAGATTTCTGGCTCAAAAACTTTTCTAGATGGAGGGTGGGAAATCAAGTTCTTTTGCACAAAACTCATCCTGATGATTTGAAGTGTGGAATCATGTTTATTACAGCATACTTCCCAACTGTAATGCCCTCGTATATGGGAAAGGAGAGCCACAGTTGTGTGGAGCTGCTGTACAGCCAATAACTGCATCGCCATTATTGTCCTCTTACCACCCCTTGAACCCCGCACAAACTAGAGTTCATCTTCTATCCAAGCATTCCGCTTTAATGAGCATGTCCACCAAATTGGCATAAAAAACGGCATCAAAAAATAGACCGTAGTCTGATTTCCTTCCATTAAGCTGTCTGGACTGAACTCGTTTCCCAGATCATTAGTTGAACTGGCAATCCAATTAAGTCTCTAATTAAGTATCAAAATTGGACAAAGTTGAGGTGAGTTACAGTGGAATTAAAATGGAAGCTGCAAGGAGATTCACATGTCAATGTGATGTCATCTCAACATAGAAACGATGTGAATAAAATAAATTAGATTTATCAGATATGATGATTGTGTGCATTTCACTACAGAGGAGTTTTCTCACAGCTTTTGCTCTGACCAGCCAATCTGAGTATAGAAAAATGGTGTCAACAATCTGATTGGTTAAAGAAGCATCTTCATTGCTAATTAAATTACATGGCGCAGGCCAACCGATTTAGATTGACATGGCAACACATAGAAGCTGAAATCTGACAATAAAACATCCTCATGCGACACTGAACTCTTGCCTGTGGGCATTAAAGTTGTCACCTAGATGCAACCTAAACACGTGTACGCAAATTGTAACAAGGAGTCGCAAAGTGGATATAACTCGTGATGTGTGTTATGATAAATACAAAACGGATGATTCTTACCACACTGTTGCTAATAAACCTAGGAAAGGTTTTTTATTACTCAACTAGTGGACATTCCTTTTGATTCCAAGCTATTGTGTCATTGGAAATTATACAATTTCACTTTATTAGTCCAAAAATGATTGTTTGACGACTTTATCCTTGTTCAGCTATCTATGCTACAACACATTTTGCCAGGCCAGACCCAATCAATCACTGTGACGGCGAGATTTTGTCACGTCAGCAGTTTGATCTGATGCTGGCTGTCATGAATACGTCAACATTTCAGTAGGTTTCCACAGCCTCGAGCTTGGTGCAACTGCTTTACTTGACGGCTTCCTTGATAAAACAGCAAGAAGTGATGTCATTATTTGGCAGCAAGACGCCACAAAATGGTGGCAAAGTGCTACCGTTGTCTGAGTGAAGCTTTTCAACTTAATTCTACATAGTTTCTTTGACAACAACATGCCACAAAATAGTGCTAAAGCACTACCTTTGTCTAATTGAATCCCCTCAATTCATTTCTACATATTTGCTCGGCAACAAGATACCTCAAAATGGTGGCAAAGCTTTACCTTTGTTTTAATGAAGCTCCTCAACTCTCTTCAACATAGTTCCTTGGCAACAATATGCCACGAAATGGCGGCAAAGCACTACCTTTGTCTGAATGAACGTCCTCAACTTATGTCAACAAAGTGCAACAAGATGGCGGCATAGCACTACCTTTTCTAAATCAAGCTCCTCAATTTACTGTATAGTTTAAATGACACGGCTAATTCTTAAGGCCCTGGGCAGATTAGATTGGCATGGTAACATATAGAGGCTGAAATCTGATTGAACGAAATACTGCAACTGCTCTGGAAGCAGTGCAACCAAAAGAAACAATGAAATGAACAGAGTAGAATTTTGACAATAAATGAAGACGTGAACAAATATTCAAATTTAGGTTTTATATTTAGACAGAAGCAATACAACCACCTAGGTGTTTTTTATTTTTATAAATAAATTTGGTAGGCCCCCAAAAGACTTACACAATGCACTTCAGCCTGCTTCTCTTTTTATCCACATCTATATTTCATCACTTATGGTCCTGATGCAGCATTTAAGAGCTTCACTGAGCACGGCGGATGGTGATGCGTGGGGTGTGTCTGCATGTGTGTGCGTGCATGCCAACGGGAGTCGAGCCATTCCAAGGACAGAGGGTGAGTCATTGCTTTGGTGCAGCTGCTTCGTGGCTGAGCAGACAATATTCAGGTGGGCGTGGCCTCCCTAACCTGTCAGCCTAAAAAGTCGCACCGCTGCAGAAATTTCTTTCACAGGCCTCGAACCGTGTTCCGACTGCTCCCAAGTACACTAGCACCTTGCAGCATGTGGGAGAGACTCAAACCGGGTACGTTCATTTTGCGCATCAGCCCCCGGAGAAGGTTTTCGATCAGGCGAAAATTTAATCAAATACGTTAAGTCGGCAGATGTCTGTTGACAAATCATATCCAAATATGTCCATCTGTATATTCTTATGACGCTATTTCACTCATAACTTGGCGCTAGTTGATGGAAAAAGCATGAAATGTCCACCAGGAATGCACTGAATGACTGTCCAGATGGTCACAAAATGTACATCCAGTATTGATTCCATACGGACAGTATTTTTTCATTATGGCGCTCTAATTGTAGTGTTGTATATAAACTGTTTGTTTGTTTGTTTTTTACACATAATTCAGTTAGTAATACAGTAGTGCTGGTAAATGTATAATGAGAACATGGAATTATACCCGCAAAATCCAAAATAGTGTGGTAATTGTTTTCATAATTTCCTTTGTTGAATTAGCAGAGATGTGCATGTGAATTTAGTGACAATTCACAGCATTGGCTATGTATAGTGGTTACGTATTTTACTTTCGCATAAATATTTCTGTTGTAACACTTTCGTTTTACCAGAACAATAATCAGGGAATCCTTTGTGGCCTCAAGGCATCCAAAACAAGGTTGTCTAATGTCTGGCTAATTAGAATCATGCTTTTAACACATTCACTGCCATAGACGGCTTTAGACGTCAAAGATTCATTTTTTTCCTGCACACTCAATAAAACAATGTGCAAAAAAGCTTTTTCGTTTTGCATCAACTTGGTATTAAAGCAATAACAGTAAATTGCAGTGTTTACTACACATAGTTAAAAAAAACAAACTTGTGTAGTCTACAAGAATATTCAAAACATGCGGACATCCAACTTTAACACATTCACTGCCATAGACGGTTTTAGACGTCAAAGATTTATTTTTTTTGTCCTGGACTGGCAGTGAATGAGTTAATCAGCGTCTATCCCTTTCCGCAGTCATGTGATGCCTATCATGTGTTCATAGATTCTTGGAGGTCAACAAATGGATGCGTATTTGTTATTTCAGCCCATTTCGAGAAGCAGCCCCACTGGGGTCAAACACTGGCCAGCGGTCCCGATTAGCACCGTGTCCTGACCCGGCTGTTGTTGTTTGCTGTTCAAGTGCGGCCCACATGAAGGCAAGCCGGTGATGAAAAGCAGACAAGCAAGCGGTGGGTGGTATGGTGGCTTTGGGTTCAAGGGTTAGCAGCACTGATGTAGGTAGAGCACAACTATGGCAGGTGTTTGCTCCGTTTGCTTCGCATCTCTCTCAAAAACACAATAAAACATCACGCAGCTGTGCCACGTATATCATCAGCAGTTGACAGTCAGTAATTATCTAAGAACATGACAACAACAAATAAAATACATTTCGCCAGAGATTTTGATTATGAAATGTGTTCATGGAACAAATGTTTCATGTGAATTTAGATCGTAAATGCAGGTCTAGTCTAGCAGTGAGCTAGCCATTCCTTTGATTTATTCCGTTGCGTGTGCTCGTTCTTAACTCGCACTACCACACAACCACACTAAACACACTATTTCCGCTCTAACCCTCCCAAATCCAATCAAACAATATATTTAATGTAATCTTATAAAGGGGGAAATAGGAATAGTTAAGCAAACTGGGATGCGAATGTTAACCCTTTTAGTTAGCATGTTGCTAAATGAATAATCTGAACTACAGTACATGAAAATGACCAAGTAAGGATGGGAAAGTTTTTCTTCTCACAACCAACCTGAACCCCTCCTGTACATTTGAATAGCATGCTAGCTTGAAAACCGCAGTGTACAAAATCTAAATCAAACGTTAACACGATAGCCAGTTTGTGAAGAGTGACCAGTTTTGGGTCAGTTGTTTTTCTCACTGAGCCACGCAAGTGCCCTCGTGATACCCCCAAATGACAAAGAGACTTTGTTGTTTTATCTGCGATCGGAAAGTACTTGCGGAAATCCACTTAGCAAATCATGCTAACGCAATTCATTTGTTTGGTTTGAAAGCCTTTTTCAAACCCCAATTTCACACTCATAAAATGTAATCCTGATCAAGAAAATTAATACTTTTTAGTACTACTAAGTTGAACAAAACCTTTTGAGACTCAGCTACTACTCGCAAAAGGTTTGTGATATTCAGCTTTCCGGGGAATTTTCTGTATGGCTAATGTGCTATCTCCTTGACAAGTTAATTTGACATTCTCAAATGTCCATAAGTTCAAGTTTGTTTCAGAACTTCTCCTTAACAACAAAATACACAACCAATGTTTCTGAGAGTTGCATTTGTGAGTTAATGGCTCGTGGAAAGAGTGAGAGTGCCCTTAAGGGATCTTGTCAGGCTTTCATCTTCACGACGTACGCGGGTCAGAGATAATAGATTGGTGGCTGGTAGGGGGTACGCGGGGGAGTGAAGTTAAA
This sequence comes from Festucalex cinctus, assembly GCF_051991245.1. Classification (NCBI taxonomy): domain Eukaryota; kingdom Metazoa; phylum Chordata; class Actinopteri; order Syngnathiformes; family Syngnathidae; genus Festucalex; species Festucalex cinctus. The sequence continues at coordinate 9,412,025 of NC_135431.1, forward strand.
CTTTTTTTGGCTGCAAAATACATATTCCCCTTAAATTACAGTTATAGTGTTATCTCTGATATACAAAAAAAATGTGGCTGTTTGTCCAACTATTTCCTGGATCAACAACCCAATAATATTGCTATATTGATGGATGAATAACTGCTAACAAACCTGCCTCTGTGACAGTGTGGAAGAAGAAAGAAATTTATTACAAAGCGAGAAAGAATCAAAGGAACACTGTTATGTAACAAATGTGCATGAGATAGTTAGCTAGCTACACAGTGTATTTCAGAGCACATATCTTAACAGGTTCTAGTGTTGAATGGTTCTCAGCCACGTAGACAACCATGCTAAAGGTAAGAGAAAACTTAACTTTGCTTATTTATTTTGTACTCTAATACTAGTACTAGTACTTGTGTGTATTTAGTAACTTTTTTTATTCACAGTGAAAATAAATATACCAAGAACGCTAGTGTATAGCTTGGCAACAATAGCTAATACTTTTATGCTCAGGCATTACTAAATGAACTATATTTTCTTCTTTAAAATGGTTATACATGGTCTTAAACAAGGAAGCAAAAGTGATTTATAAACTTTTACTAAGACCCTTGAAAGATTAGCATGGTATTAGCTGTTATGTGTTTTTGGTCGATCACTATAACAACCATGATAATTGTGGGAGCACTTTTCAATTTTTAAACCACGTATTTGTTTTGTAGTCCAAATTGCCAGCCACTGTGTACAACATCTGACTCCACACACAGCCTGTTTTATTTATATATTACTCATACTTATCAGCTGACTTTACCTGGACTGGTTGCCACTCATTCCCAGCTCGTCTCCTATTGATAGACAGGAACATTTAACAGCTGCCATCTTGGTTTTCATTAGCATTCCCCACTTCTTTGTTTGCTTTCGGGCACATAAATCTCCTCTGCCGGCCTTTGCGGATTGATTTCGGAGACAGACGGTCGTCACCGCTGCTGTAGCCAACAAGTAAATGAGGCCCGGCACAATCAAAGACAAACAAATGGAAGCAGTGAGAGAAGAGTGCGATGATAGAGGAGATCATTGTCTCACCGTGCTCAGTCCAGCGGAAACAATGGGAGTGTGTCGTGGCTATTTTCTTACATGGTGCCCTTCTAGTTGTATATTTGCGTGGGGGGGGAATCATAGTATTACAAAAATACAGTTGCAGTATTGCAAGACAAAAGTTGTATGTTTTTCGAAATAAAAGTCATAGCCTATTTAAAAAAATTAAGTGTGTAGAAAAAAGAATAGCATCATCGTGGAGGTTTCCCAGCGCAGATGTTAACTCTCTAAGTCTGTCTTTTGGTCTTTGTGGTGCACCACATTGGCCACCGAGACAGGAGAAAAATCCTCAGCTGACCGCCAAACCTCCACATTTTCTGCCTGACAAAAGAATTCAGCGTCAGGCTTTTGGCACGGTTCACTTTTAGGTCAGAAACGTGATCAAAGCAAGCAGGATTTTCTTTAAGGTGGCAGCAGCGTTATTCCACTCATTTGAACGTCATGATTAAATAAAAACAAAGTAAACAATTGTCGAGATTTAGGTGTGTGACGTAGACGACGCATATTTGGGCCACACCAAAAATAGAAAAATAAGTAAGTAAATAAAATTACCCCCCCAAAAAAATTATTTTACAAATCGTTTTTTTATTGGAGATATTTTACATGTCAAGTTGTTGGCCATATTGTTCCCTTAACTGTTGGTGTCCATTTTGATGATATGTGCTGACAAAGTGAGCAGAGTCAGGTGTTGGAGGGGGAATCTTTGGAATGTCGGCAAATAGGGGTTCGAGGAATCCCGGGAATGAAAGTCATGAGATGGACTAGGGCAGGATGGCCAGAGGTCCACCGGATAGATCGCGTAGTAGATCTGATCCAACATGCTGATGGCTGGAAAAGGACCAAAATTGTTGTGGGGGCGTGGGGGGTTGCAAAATTCCTTGAATTTTCGAAGTTGGAACTTTCCAAGAAAATGTATTTTCTTTTTTTAAATGTTCTTATTTTTATTTTAAATATTTTTCATTTGCTTTGTTTTGTGTCACAAGGGAAATTTACTTAATTATTTTAAAGTTATGGCTTTTCAACCAAAAAAAAAAAAAAAGAAAACTTTATTCATGTAAGAGCACAAGGACCCAGGTGCAGGGAAACAGGGCAAGGAGGCAGAGGTACAATCAATAATGGATTTAATTAAACAAAACAAGGAGGTAAACAAGGATCTAACTGGGAAAAACCGTGGGGGGAACTTCAGGGCAAAAACCGGGCAGCATTAGGTGAGGGAAGCACAATGAATCGACGCGGACAGCGGGGAGACAAGAAACTAAATACGCATACACTAATTGACAATTAGACACAGCTGGGCAAGAGACAAGTGGCAGAGGATGGTGATTGGTTGACACATGAGGAAGGGCAGGCAAACACAGGTGGACATGACAATGCTTGACAAGACTAGGGAGGCACACAAGGACAACAAAACAAAACACAGATCACGGCTGAAACTTAAAGAAACATGAGGATGAACTCAAACAAAACCCACTCAAAATTAGAACCCTGACAAAAACAAACCAAAACCCAACCCAAACCATAACATTTACTCTTGTACAATTACTAAAAAAAAAAATTGGCACCACTTTACAGAAATATTTTAAGTTATTTCCCATCACTGACTTTCCATAGCCGCAATGTTGCACAAATGTAAAATGAAGGCTTCTCCCCTCTTTGTCCCATCATTGAGCATCCCCTTTACCATTTGTCCCGAGCAGGGTGTCTCCTGCAAGGTGTCATTTTCTACGTGTTTCCTGGAAGACTTTGTGCGCGAGTACTCCATTAGCTGGATGAGCGGTCCTGTGGGGAGGCTCCGGTTGCCTCTCCCCTCCTGGCTAACTATTGTGCAACTGTCACTTGGAGATGCTCGCAGCCATGAGGAAAAACACTTTGGCTAACTTGATAAGGATGTTTGGAGTTGGGCTGTGTCTTGTTAACTTGTGAACATACTGTACTTGTGCATGAATGTGTGTTCATAATGGAAAGAGCCTGTTGCTGTTTCTGTCAACACAACCCTGACAAAGATCCATTTTTCAGCCTTGTTTTGGTCTTTTTGCCACAGGAACCAAAATGCTTTATGCATGTGGAATGAACTGTTGTGTTTATTCCAGCCTTCGCTTGTCATATAGCTACAGGAGGGACTCAGTTAACAATGACATTCAGTTTTTTACAGTGACGAATGGGTGTAACCTGAATTTGTGAATCAGAAGCGACATGAATAAAGTATAGGTAGTGAGATCATAAATATAAAAGTCCCATGGTAAAACAGTGACTGAGTACGTTTACATGCACGTTTACATTCCTGAAACCCAAATATTGTTAATATTCGAGTTTTAAAAGGGATTTAATAAATAGATTTATTATAGGGGACCTTGTCTTGAGCCTTGTGGAACACCACACTAGTATTCCACAGAGTAAAATGTAAAGATCAGTGGAAGTAACTGACATTAGTATTTGTCCCCAAAGTCATTGGACTTAGTATCAAACCTTCTGGAACCTAGCGAGTTTTTCCACGGTAAAACCTGGCAATTGTGACATTTTATGTCGAGTCGAATGTCAAAATACTGTATGTGGAGCGAGCATACATACTTGTGGCACCAACTTTATCTAGTGCCAGGGTCCTCGGGTAATTTGTAGCTATGTCTTTGTCTGTATCAGTAGCATTTTACACATGTTGACGTCACATTAAATTCCTGCAATTTTTCAATGAGGTTGAGGAACGATTACTTGTCCTGAACATCCAGCAGCATTCCAAAGATTTTTTTTTTGTCTACTGTCGTAAATATTCCAAATTCCCAGGCATCGAGAATGAAGTATTAGAGGAGGAGTCACAACTGATGGAATCTACTTCAAATATATCTCTCAAAATATTTGCACCTGTCAAAAAAGAATAAAACTCCCGTTTTAACAGTTCTGGTTTTGGAATGAGCAGCTGAACGTATGTGCATATGTATATACCACTGTTTGTTTTGGAGTTTCTCAAAAGCGGTTAAATGAAACCAAGTAGTGATCTTTTACACCCATTGCAAAAAAAAAAATAAAAAAATAAAAAATGCTATTTTATAACGGAAGTCATTCATCTTTCGGGTTCCTTTAGTCTCATGCCAAACTAAACTGACCAGTTTCAGGATAGCTACGAAATGGAAATGGTGCATCCTTTATAGTGAAATATCTCTTCCTGTTCTTTCAGCCCCTGCAGAAGAATGGACAAATCTCCAGCCTGACCAGTCTGAGTGGACACTCGCAAGACAACACACTGGCAGAAGGTGTGTGCGTGTGTATGTCTTTGTGTGCGTATTTTTATTCTCTCATGGACCACACAAAATAGTGAAAGGTTTCAACATTCACACTTCTCCCAGTGTAAGGTTCAACTATGACCCGAATGCCGATTAATCGGCCAGACAGTTTAATCGGCTGATAATCACTCAAGTTTTGTTTATTGCAGATTGTTGCCACTTGTTTTTTTTTATTTTTTTTATAAACACATTAACACATTACAACATATGACAAAGATAATAAAATTCATACAACAAAAAAAGAAATCAGAAAAAAAAAATCGTTCAATGTCTTATGTTGTAACATTAAATACTAAAGAACACATGTAAAATTGTAAAATATACTGCTCCAATAGATGATACGATACCGATTATTAGTAGTCAAGTAGGCCGATAAACAATATTTCAAGCCGATATTCATTTGCAGTAAAAATAAAAATATTACCGTCAATTTAAAAAAAATTAAATTTGTTGAAATGCCATTAGACAAGTTAAAACAACTTTTCATTTTTCAACACTGAAGTTCTTTGAATTTTAAATAGATAAAGATTAGAAAGCTTTGTTTAAAATTGATTAAAAAAAATTAAAGGGCGCTTTCCAGGTCATCACCATGTGTTCAACTAAATTAAAAACTAATTGTCTGCGAAGATCTTTTGAAACCTTTTATGAACCCTGACGAACACCCAAAATTATTTAAATTTTCACTTTACTTTATAAAAGATTTTGCAGGCACTGGGAACTCCCTACACTTATTTTTAAAAATGTTAAAATAAATAAATTATGCTGAATTTTTGAAAATCTTCTGCAGTATAGTCTGTGAATATCTTATCAATCCTGATGAAAACCCAAATTTTCCAAATTCGCAAGCATTCACCGCTCATTAAGATGCCAGCTTTAGCCGACTTCAGATTTGTAAAAAGGCCGATGCCGATATTTGTCAAAATGCCAAATATCGGCACCGATAATTGGCCTAGCCGATAATCGGTCTATCCCTATTAGTTAATCAGCAGATTAATCGGTTATCGTCATTTTTTTCTGCTCAATATCAGAATCGACATCAGCCTTAAGCTCACCAGACTTTGTAAAATTATTGGAAGATAGATCAAATAGCTCAACCTGCTTTTCCCTTGTATGAAAGAGCCAAAATGTCACTGCACAAAAAATGGCTACAAATAAAGGTTGTACCACGATAAAAACAAAGATTGGATATGAGACATGTGAGCTGGTGATTAATGCGTCCAATATATTATGATTGCGCCGCTCCATCCTCAACCTGCGGTGCTCCGTCCCCGCAGCTGCACATGTTTATTATCTTTGCCGTTGCTATTGTGTCAAGCTCTGTCTGGGAGGGCCGCAGGGGCGTGTATACACCCTCCCTAAATATTTAGCAGGCCGTGACCCGGGCCCCGCGCAAAGCAAGCCTGCGTGCTTCATAATACGCCGTGGCCCAAGGGAAAGCGGTAACCCAACACGACTTAAAACGCAGAGAAATGTCTCATACCGCTCTTTCAAATAAGCACTTTAATAAGCTATTTCATTAAGCGGCGCTGTCCGTTGTTAGAGTAACCCGACACCGTCTTTTTCATGCGTAGCTTCACATTGGATGAGGTGATGACGCCGCTTGTCAATGGAAGTGAGTTATTGAACTGTTTGTTTGAAGGTTTATAACTACCGTTACATTTACAATATGCTAATTTCCATACAATATGCTAATTTGTATTACCTCGTCTGTGGTGGGGTTCGCAACACATGTTAGCATTATGCTAGCAGACTTGTATGTAGATTAGTAGTAGTATTTTGTTGTATGTGTAAGTTTTAGTATAGATTTCAAATGGAAGTAACATCAAATCACATACTGTAGTAGAGCAGCCAGAACACCTCCCATGTTGCTCAAGCACTACTGTTGTTATTTACCCCAATAACTGTCTCAAGTGGGAATTCCATTTTTCCGAGTTCAACATGTTCCATCTTCTGAAACGTTAAGACGACAGTTAGAAATGTCAATATTACACCAGAGACCTTCTGTTTCTCCTTTTCTTGTCCTGACATGTGTTAATAATCATAGCTTTAATCAATCTGAGTGCTCGGGCGCAAGCATAATGTGACACTTTTGGCACTTTTGGCAAATCTGAAGATATTCAACCCATTCTAGTATTGTTGTAAAATTCTGCTAGTTAGCATTTAAAACTTCACTAGTAATACTAGTAGCGCACAGTTGTCAACTAGTGCAGTTTTGCCTCATTAAAAGCTGTAGTTGTTTGCTAGTTTGCAGAAATGTCATTTGGTAGTCATGGTAAAAACATTACTAGTTGTACTAGTGCACCCTAGTGGTTCTACACGTGTGCTGTGCTGTCCTACAAAGACCACAAAGAGCAGGACTTTAAGCTGTATATCAAGGATATGGAATAAATCAAACAGTATTCCATACGTACCTGTACATGAGCGTGTTAAAAAAGCTTCAAGGCTACAAGGATCAAGGGGAGTGAAAGGGGAGGGAGTGATTGACACAAAGGGAGATAGAGTGAAAGGTATCCCAGCACTCCTTGTACTTCCAGTGTAGAAGCTGATAAACTGTCACTGTGGGAGACAGGAAGTACAATCTACCTGATAACAGCCAAAAACAACAAAAAGACAAGGCTGCACATCAAAAGGGCAAAAGAAAACAACGCACATCGGTGCACGCCAGTCGGTGAATACATCACTTTTCCTCGTCATTAGGCCAACAAAACCCGCCTTTTGAAGACTCTCCAGTACTCAAAACTTTGGTAGGCATGTCCATCATGAGTACATCCACACACAAAAAAAAGTCTTTTAAAAAATCCATGACTGAAAAGACAAAGGAAGTACGCCATTTTGTTAAGTGTTTTTTTTTAGGGCCAATTTGCTCATTTCCATGGGTGCTTATATGAACTTGAATTCCAATTTAGGGCTAATTTAACCAATTCCAGAGTCTTTCAACCCCAAACAAATCCTCATTTACTAGCCATATGGGTGTTGCTAAATTGTGAAAATATTTTACCTTTGGTTATGAGTGACGGCAGAGCATGTATAACTCGATACTTTGACAACGTCAAAGCTTGACCAAACGTCTTAAGAACTCTGATTTCCTTCCAACGCTTTATACTCGTATCAAATCCTTCGTCCAAAAGCAAACAGCAGATTAACGTATGTAATGAGAAACTTATTACTCATTATAGGTGGATGGAATTTAATTAAAGTTATGTCAACTGTTATCAAAGTATGTGTGTAGTCGACCTAAACTAGGTCACGATGCCGCTGCACTGATATGTAGACAATCAAAACAAAGCGAGTTTACATTTTTATGGATACATTTGAAAGTTGTAGGCAGCTGCTTTTGGTGATGATTGATATATTTTTTTAGATACGTATGTAGCATAAAATCATAGTTGTGGGAAGTTTAACTATACTGAAACTTTTTGTTTTACTATTTTATTATACATCTACGGAGCCCCTAAAGAAAAAAAAAACTGAAATGTGTTTCTCATTAGGACAAGAAACTTTCTCATGTCCCTCAGACTCCAACATAACAAATTTGAAAGTAAATCAACAATGTCCTTTTAATAAAGTCCCAGATGAAATATAATCAAATGTTTTTAATTTATATCACCAAAATGTATTTGTAAGGTCAAATTCGAACGCTACGAACACAAACTCCACTCATGATTGGTATTCCATTGTGTTTTTCCAAGTCAACGGTCTGAAATATCCAACTTCCCGTTTTTGTGGAATGCAGCATTACATATGGAGCTGATGGTTTTATAGTTTTATAAGTTTATAGACAAAAGGAAACATGAATAAATAAAAGAGGACACATTTTTGATTGGGGCTATGGGATGCTTCTTGGCAACGAGGAGAGTGACTGCAGCCTGATGAGTTCATGTGTGCAGAGTGAGTCCAAAGAATGACGTCGTTGATGTAATGTATTGGCCCCAGTCTTGAGCGTCCCTCCCTGATGGCTTGCAGGCTGCACAAGTGGACAGATGTTGATTATTGAGGGGAGACAAGCGAGTGCTGACTCTGTGATTTTTGGGAAGATGTGCCGACAGTTGAGTCAATTTGCAGGACTGCTGGACATCATTTATCAGTAAAATGGTCTGTAAATGTTTAAATGTGAGCTGAGCCATCGCCCACATGTGTTCCGTGCTACGTTTGAGGCAAAAAAATAAATAAAAATCCTACTTGATAGAGATGTTTACAGACAAAACAGGCTAGTAACAACAACTATTTTCACTGCCTTTTTCAAGTTTTAAAGTGTCCATATGGTTGTTAAAAACGTCCTTTGAGACCTACTTTTAAATGTTTGCTTTTACAGGAGTCAAACCTCTGCTTTAATAGAAACAACGCTAACCCTATACCCTAAATTCTAAACTCCAACACCTAAACAGTAATTATAAACGAAATCCTAACTCTCAACCCAACCCTATCCGAAAAAATAACCCCAAACCATACCGTAAACTCTTACCACAATTCACCAATCCTGACCCTACAATTTGCTTAAAACGCTAACCTGAAAACGCTAGTACACCTCCAGAGGTGGGGTATTAGCATTTTCAGGTTGGCGTCCAGAAAAACCTGCCACAGTTTGGCTTTAGCCCTTTAGGCCCTTCTCGCTAATCGTTTCCTTTGTTGTGCTAGCTAGCAGTAAATGAGCACCATGGCAGCTAGCAAGGGAGCTAGCTAGCACCAGGAGCTAAAGCCAAACTGTGGCAAGGCTTTTACTTTCTGGACCTGGATTTGCCACATCTGTACTCCTCCAGATCAATTTGTCATATTACTGAAAATAGGGAAAATACATCATTCAACTGAATGACCCTGGATCTATTCCAAGAGGGACTTCTTCAGACTTGGCTTTGGAGGACAAGACTGTTATGTTCATCGTCCTAAAGTATGCAGCCTCTCCCTTCAATTAAGCCATGTGCAGTGGCTGCCAATGCTGAAAACGTCACCATAACGCAAACCATTCGCGGTTCTGCCCGTATTGCTTTCACATTCCAGCTGACGGTGCTCATTTCACCCCGCATCAGTTCTTTTGCTCGAGCAACGCTCGGTTTGAACGCTTTTATGATTATCAGACATCAAGAGTGCTTTTACTTCCCTCTGAGCGAGGATACATCACTGAGGAAAGTGTTGGCGAGTTCATTTCAGAGTGGAGTACTTGAAAACCTACTCAGTCCCACCCACCAAGTCAGCCCCACGAGATCCATCATTGCCCTGTCCGTCTCAGCAACATGTTTTATTTAGTTGTTCGTTATGAAGAGGGTGCTTAAGGGATGCCCATCAGGAGAAGACGAGATAGTGAAACCTCTATTAGGAAGCCGTCATTTATCATCGGCTGTCCAACTGACTGGACAGGAGGCCTTTTTGTCTTCTTGCCAGTTTCCACAGTAGCAAGGAAGGTAAACGTCATTAATATTAGCTCATCAAACTCAGATTTGTGCAGACGTCTAAGTCAGTCTAGTTGTACCTCAAATTGTTTCTAGCAACTAAAAAATCAACCAAGCGAGTGACAGCACTACTTAACTCTTAAGCCCCTGGGCAGATTAGATTTGCATGGCAACAAATAGAGGCAGAAATCTGATTGGGCAAAAACTAAAATTCACGTGCATGCACTGGAAAAGAATTGCAACCACTTCTCACTTTAAAGTCAGAATTCTGACTTTAAAGTCAGAATCCTGCCAACCCCTTTTTTCCCCCTCTTCACTGGCCCTAATCCTCTTCGGTAAATTAATACCATTTCATGGAGCAAATATTAAAATTTGGGTACCAAAGTCGTGAAAAGTCTTGAGCCTCCCCAGGGCGCTTTCGTATCTGCGGGCGCTGCTCTCTCATCTTTCCCGGCATCAGGGAACCTAATCTCCCCCGCCTCAACCCCTAACCTCCCCCAGGCACAAGGAGGCTCGAGAGAATGGAACAGGAATGTGGCCCACCCCTCCTTCTCCTCTATAGTAGACCCCGACTCTCCCACCCTCAACGTTATCGTCATCTCATCACATTTAGGGGGCTTCTCTGTGAATCTTGAATCAGAGAGATTGATTGGCATTTCTATTTATATTTGATACACTCGTTGAATAATACGTTAGGATCAGACAAGTCCAAGTAATAGAATGAGATTAAGGAATGAAATAGAGCTGGTGTAGCAGCTCACATTAACCCATATTAACCCATTTCCCGGCATATGCTTGGGGTTAAACGGCTTGTTTTATGCTTGGGGGTCTGCTGATACAAAATAGGGTCAACCTAGTTTGAATGTCAGCGGAAAAGTCTGTCTAAATATTTGATAATATGCCCGAAATTATGATCAGATTTTTCCTGCAATTATAGACTATGATCAAGTGCACCAAAAACACTATTTTAGATATGAGTTTTTTATATAAACCTTTTTTTAGGAGGAGACAGGGGGACAAATGAGACAACATGCCAAGTAACAACTGTCCAAATTGCTGATGCAAAAATTTCTGGAATGTGGCAAAAAAAAAAAAAAGTTGAGGCAACCGACGACAGATGGCAAACTTGTGACTAAATAAATACTCCTTTTGGGAACTCAACTCTTATTACCACAGCATTAGGAAGGATAGATGATTTGTAATATCTTAATAGCAGTGAACTTCAACTGGGAGCAAACATGTCAGGCCTCTTATTTGAAGAACTTTCTGGATGTATACGACTCAACAGAGAGCAAATTGTGATGTAAGAACTTAAGTACAGATTATATTTGTCCAAACAATGTCACGTACTGTTGAGAAAACGTGCATGGATGTGTAAACATAGTGCCGAGAGTCAAGCAAGGAAACGTGTGACAGGAAGAGGAATCTGTGATGTCAAAAGATGATTGTACTTCCTGCCTGACATTGTTGGACACACCCACGGTGTGTAAAACTCAGTGAATTAAAGACTATTGAAAAGTTTTATCCCGTTTAAACACAAAAATTAAATTCCGTTAAGTTTATAAGCGTAATATGTCAGTTCAATGTTTGTTTTTTGAAGCATTTTTATTTGATTTTGTAATTTTTTTATTATTGTAGGAATGCTGAAACATATGTTATTGTGATTTTTATTCTCCACACTTTTTTGCCGCCTTACCTCCAGTAAGCATCACTTTCCACGCCCACTTCCATACATATAACTTATCATCATTACCAGGTGTCTAATACTGCTCAGTGGCACAGTTGGTAGTGCATTGTCCAGTAACCAGGAGGCCATCATTTTCATAATTTAATTTATCTTTCAATTTACTTCATAAGCATTCCACATGCATTCAAATATTAGCATTCAGGTTTCAGCATTCCCAAGCAATTTCTCCAGAAATTGCACATAAGTCTAGTTGTGGGAATGCATATGTTATTGTGATCTTTATTCTCCACACTTTTTTGCCGCCTAACAACTCCCACATACTTCCAATTTAAACTGTTCAAATTTCAACTAGCTTAAAAAATTCATGCCTCCCGGGATATATATAGTCTGATTCCACATTACTTACTGTATTTGCACAATTTAACATTTAATAGCAACTTTTTCCCCATTCATTTTCAATGGGACAGTCGTTTAACTTTTACAAGTATCACTTTCCACGCCCACTTCTATATATATAACTTATCATCATTATCAGGTGTCTGATACTGCTCGGTGGCACAGTTGGTAAAGCGCATTGTCCAGTAACCATTAGGTTATAATTTCATAATTTATCTCTCAATGTGCTTTCAGCATTCCCACGCAATTTCTCCAAATTGCACTAAGTCTAGTTATTTTAGTTTTAATTATTTTGTTAGTTTTCGTTAACGATAATCCTTTATACCTAAAGACTTTATACTTAAGAACAATCACTTAAAATTCTGCAAGATTGCAGGGGTGCGGTTTTGAAGGATTAGGAGAGTGCTGGATGGCGGCTTCAGGAGCGTGTGAATGGAGGAAAGACGAAAATTCTCTGTGATCTTGAGCGCTTTCGCACATTCGTCGACTTCCATTTCCCTTTTCCGCCATTTACGTCGTCGAGACACTTCTTGGAAAAGAAGGGTAGCGGGAGCCCGTTTTTGTGTGTGCGTGTCCTGAGTCTGAGATGATGTCATGGCCCGTCTTTGCAGGCAACAAAAGCGCCTCCACCCAAACTGCCCTGAATGTCCCCCACCCCGACCCCACTCTCACGATTCCTCCTTGCACCCCCACCCACGCAGCCATTCAGGATCCCTCCTTGAACATTCCTGCACTGGACTCAAGATTTTGTTTTTATATCACTTCACCCTCTAAACTTTTGGGGATTACGCGGATTCATTTAATCAAAATTTTGAAAGGTGTATTTGAACGGTCTTGCTAGACCGAATCTATACTTACTATACAACCAACCTTAACATAAAGCCAAATATTGGTCCAGTACGATAACTGGTATCAGTACTCGCCCATCCCTATGTAGCTGACGCTGTGGTGAGTGTGAGAATGAAATGGACAGAGCATGTATAGAAGTGTAGGCACGCATAAGTCAAGTGGAGGAAGTTGGGGCGTGAAAGGAAGATTGGGCGGCTTGGTTGGCGGGTGGGAGGGTCAAGCCATCTACTTCCACCATCATCTTTCATACATTCCTCACTATCTGACTCACTACATACTGTACAGTGCTTGTGGAGAGTGGCATATTTACTTCATGTGTCACTGCATGTTTTGAAAGCCTCAGTGGTGTGTCATGTTGAATGAGTCGCTACAATGGGATTCATTCTTCAACGGATGTTAAAATGCTGTCAGTCTATTGCTGTGTGAATTGAATTCCAAGTTATTTTGGCAAAAATCAAGCAAATCAAATTGAATCCCAACTTGATTTAAGTCATTATTTCAATCTTGTTCTTCAAGTGGACGTGAACCTTAAACATCTTTTGACAAAAATACATGTGACCTCACTAGTCTAAACATGACATTCATTTTTACATTTTTGGAATATGATCGAGTTATGAAGCAAAATCCAGCCGTACATATCCATCTCAGGGGGCGGCCATTTTGCCACTTGCTGTCGACCAATCAGACCTCACCTGTTTTCTGAAGCTGTGCTGTCATTGGTTGTTACGTGAGAACTGAGCAACATTGATGTCATCTTCAGTCGACAGCAAGTTGCAAAATGGCTGGCCCCTGAGATGGATAAAAACTGGATTTTGCTGCTTAACTCATATTCCACTAATGCAATATTAACTCATTACTCCCAGTACAGTTTTCACTGTTTTACTGAATTTTGACTGATTTTTGCAAGGCCCACAGAATATTGTGTCCTATTGCCATCAAAACTTGGAACCTACCAAAAGAAAGATTAGTGTCACTTCTTTCACCAAGAAAAAAAAAAAGTATATTTCTTTATGATTCGATTTTGCAGCAATTAGCATTAGACTATAGCACAGTTTCATCATTAATCACAAATCTGTTTAAAACAGTGGGGAAAAGAGCTTTTTGCAACATGGCCCAGGTTGATCTCTTGTACTCTGCTGCCACCTGCTGGCCGTTTTTGTCATAACTACCATTGCTTGAAGCATTCTCTTCAGTTCAGTGGCTGCATCAAAGTCTTCTATATGCTCTAGCGTAAAAAACAAAAACATAAAAACATATAAATACGTCTTTGGGAGCATGGTAATATTTAGAATAGAACGTATTTATACGTTTTGGGGAGCAAATGAGTTCAACAGAATGTAATGTTTAGACTCGTGAGGTCACAGAGAACAAATATGTAAAAAAAAGTAGCCTTGACTTAGCCTTTCAGTCATAACAGTATATATGTACATTCGCCACAATGTACTCTAGATGGATAACAATTCTTACAAAAAGAGTCTTGAGAAAAAAAAGAGTCAATGAGAATTACATGTTGTGTATTTATTAGAGTACGCTAGGTTAATGCTAACACAATGGGAGACACCATAGACTGGCTAACAATTAGCATCTAGCATGTTATTAACTTTTAAATGATGGACATTTGAACAACTGTGAATTTAGTTTTTAGAAGTTTTAGCCAAGCAGGTCCCAGTTTTAATTTAACTTTAGTCAAGTCACATGATTCACCCTCTGTTGATAATAAACCTTGCATTCAAGAGGCTTTCATCGGGCAATCTACAGCATTTCACCCAGTGCACTCACAAGAAATTGCATCAGTGAAACAAAGTCGATATTGGAAAGGTGTTGAGAAATGCGAGATAATGTTGACGCGTATCCGGATGCCTTGGGCTCGCAAGACGGCACTAGATTCAAATTACTGTTATCACCCGCACTCGCAAATTCGCACATTCCTTTGGGGACAATGCGGAAGATTACAGATCACGACTGCGACGCTGTTTACCATGAGCATTTATCTGCATTCCGTCTCGTCTGACCCCACCTTACACAAATGCCAAATTTGATGCGTTTGCATTAAGCGGGGCTTGTTAGCATTTACATGGGGCGGCTACCACCTTGAAACCCCCCACCAACACTATTCTTACCTTGGTTTTGGCCTGTAGAACATTGTAAGATGAATATTTGAAGACTCATGTATTTCCATTATATAAACTAGCCCGTCTTGATGTTGACTAACTTGAGTTAGACTTAAGACTTCCCTGGCTAAAACTTATGAAAGGCTCGACTTGAACTCTCTAGCTTTTCGGTAATGTGTCATTTGTTTTGTCTCAATTCGACAATTTTAAATCTTGCTTGGCTAAAATTTGAAACACTTCAACTGAAAAATTTGCGTGTATTGAATAAAACCATTCAAAATGTTCCCATTCAGACAAAAGTGGCTTTAAAAAAATGCAGGAGGGTCATGTTGTGAAAGAGAAACGTTACGGTCGACCACTTTTTCAACCAGTCTGTGCCAGTTTGTCTTTTGGGGAGACAGGCATGGGTATTAAGGTCAGAAAAGGAGACGTTGCGTGTCAGAAGGATTTGGGGGGTGGAGGTGGGGTGTTTTCCATGCGGTTTGATCACATACAATAGTTTTATTCTTACTAAAAAAAAAAAAAAGGGGTCATTTCCTTGAAAGAGTTCATGATGATGAGTTGCAGTCAGGCCGGGGCGGAAGTGTACTAGAGGGAGGGGGTGTGCTAGTAAAGGTGGAGAGGGGGGTGTGGGGGCTCATTCAGAACAGCTGAAGAAAGGAGGGGGGGTGGTGGGAGAGGGAGGCGGGGGTGGTCCCAACGTGACATGTGTGTCAGTCTGTTGAAATGTGTGTGAGGCGGCCCTATCGACACACACGGGCTACAGAGCAGCAGAACAGCAACTCCAACCGCCGAGCGCGGAACAAGTGAAGGGAAATAGAGAATTGATTTTTTTTTTCAAGAATTTTATTTTTCAATTTAATAAAACACAGGATTTTTGGGGGGTAACTTTCACAAATGCTTGGAACAATTACTTTAACAGGTAAGCTCAATTGATTTTATATGGTAAAATTTGTCTTTATAATAATGTGTATTTTGTTGTTTTTATGTGAGTTAAATTTGGCTAAATTGTGATTGGTTTTGCTTTGAGTATGGCTGAGGGTATTGTTGTCCTGAGGGTGTGGTTGCATAGTGGTGTATCTCTCTCTGCAGAGGCATTTTAACATAAAAACAACAAATAACACTGCTGTGCATCTTCATTTTTTGTTAATTTTATGTACAATGGTGGTTCTCCGTATACAGCATCCATCCCAGTGTAGACTTGTTACTCTAGTGACCCAGTGGGCTGCGGTCCCAAGGGTTTTTTGGGGGGGGTGGTGGGAAAGTTTGTTTTTATAGTATGAATGAAGAGCAACAGTTGCTTTTCATCATATGCAGAGATGAGCAGAGATTTTCCGCTCCAAGCTTTAATTTCTCGACTCCCGGGACCATAATTCCCAGGGGGGTTGTTTGTCTTAAACCACAAAGAGCAGGAGGGGGGCTGGTGTCAGAGAGGGTCACCTGAAATTAATTCTGGCATAGATTATTGCTCAAGTCCGTCTCAATTAGACATGACAGATGCGGTCCTTGGATGTCACAAATGCAGTTTCTGATTTATTACTGTGGATGAGATGAGTACCCCTCCTCCCAAAGTGGCGCCTCGGAGACACTCTGACCACACCTTAGATGGGGGGGGGGGTCTTTGTCAGTTCTGGGGGATGTGAGAGCCGAGTTGGCCTCTTTTTTTTCTGCTTAACTGACTTCTTTTGTTTGCAGAGCTGCTGCTGCTCCAGACAAGTCATCCTAATAGGGATTTGCATACATTTGGGTGAAGTTGGTAAACAAGTGTCAGTTTTCAGCTGGGGTAGAGTTACAATGGCTTTATTTGGGACATGGGATCCAATATTACTGATTTTACCCAATTTGTACTATCACAATATTCCAATTGTTTCATCCCAAAATGTGTTATGCACCTCTGAAATACGTTGGAAGTTGGGGTTTTTAATTCCAGGCTATCAGCATCCCACCCACCCCCACCTGCCTCCTCCAAAAGGAAAAGAACTCGTTCGTCCACCTTCTCAACTCCCCTGTGCCTGTAAAACAAAACAAAAAACTGAGATCAAAAAGACAGGAGAGATGCCAGCAGTGTGTTAAATCAACATGATTCCCAATTTTATGATCCGTGTACATACACATGACCTCATCCGGCAAGTCTGACCCGGACTTTACAACTTAAGTTAAGGGGAGGCGGCAAGTTGAGTTTCTCTGTTTGCTGATGAACACATTTTGAAACGACGGCCACTCGCGAGCCACCCGGTGTCCACGCCGATGGCACGCCGCCGCCCAGGCGCGACTTTATTTTGTAAATATGCTGAATCTTGTCAAGTTTGTGACCACCGCCACTGCCCCCCGCTCCTTTCCCCTTGTTTTCACAGGCCACAGCAAGGGTTAGAGGGCTATTGTATCGTGCCTTCAAGGAGGCGGTTCCCCATCTGTGTTGGAATGTGGGTCAAGGGGACTCAATTCAAAGAGGGTGGTTGTAGGCCTCGCATTGTTTGGTTTTTAGAAATGTAAAACACAGTTTAGCTGAGTTAACTGAGACCTTGAATAACATAGCACACATTCCTTGTTGGGTCAAATCCATACATAGCATTTAGGCGCGTCCTCACTAAAAACAACACACAATTTTTTTAACAATATGTTGCAGTTTTGACATAATTTCCTCGAAACCTTAAAATGCATTGTTTCTCGTCTAACACTAAAATATCCAAAGAATGCAGTGAGGCTATGATTTGTATTGTGGGAACATTTCTACTTTTTTTTTGTGGGACAAAACCGCTACAGAACAGTAGCATGGAATTACCATTCTTTCCCACGTTTTGTTTGTTTGTTTGGAATTGCAGTTTCAGTTCAAATTACGTCTACTTTGTTTGCTAAAGACAGAGGAAGAAAAAGAACATGGTAGTTCCCACAGTTTTTCTTTAAAGAAGGTGTGAATATGTGTAAACGAGTAATGTGATATCTACAAATTAGACATTTGAGTCCCAGAGTATCAGGTGTGAGAAGGCAGAAAATGGACGAGAGCATTTTCATAAATAAATGACAGATTTGGCTGAAACATATTGATTTGTTTAACAAAGTTATTTTTGTGACTTTCTTCATCATTTCAGTTGGCCAGCCAGATGGTGTGTCTGTGGCTCAGAAGGAGGACACCTCAGAGACCATGGACACCAACGCGGACGAGCAGGCTCCTCAGGTGAACGGTGAGAAAGTGGAGAAGGAGTCTCCCGACAACAACGACATCACTCCCGCTGAGGAGAAGGCAGCGGAGGAGAAGCCCGACGAGACAGGCGAAGTGGGCTTCAAGAAGATCTTCCGCTTCGTGGGCTTTAAGTTCACCCTGAAGAAAGACAAGAGTGAGGAGAAAGAGCCAGTGAAGCTGTTGACAGTGAAAGATAAGGATGGAGACATGGTCAATGGAATTGATGAACCTGCAAACGACGAGACTGCTACTGCGGAAGAGAATGTCGCCGCAGAAGAGAAAGAGGGTAAAATAGAAGCACCCCACACTGAGGCTGAAGTCACTAAAGATACCGACAATTCTGAAACCCCAGATGGTCCTGCTGATACTGCTGAAATCTCAGACGGAGCTGTCAAAGAGGAAGTAGCTGAGAAAGAGGGCGAAGCCAGTCCACCAGCTCAGGAGGCTGCGTTGTCCCCCTTCAAGAAGCTATTTAGTACAGGCCTCTTCTCAAATCTGCGAAAGAAATCCAGCATTAAGAGGACAAAAGAGGAGGAAGAAAAGGAGGTAGCTGGCGAGGACGAAGCTGTTAAGACTGAGGAGGGAGAAGGTAAGCCAGTTGCGGAACAAGAGACCAAGGAAGAAAAACTGACAGAAGAAAAAGCCGAAGAGGAGGCCCCGGCATCACCTGAAGAGGCTAAACCCGAGCCAAGCTCAGAGTCCGAGGTCACTTCTGATGAAACAAAGCCAGAAGAAGAAAAAGCAGAAGAAGAGACGGCTCCAGCAGAGGTCACCTCTGATTCTGAACTCACGACTTCACAAGAGAAGACAAAGCCCCAAGGAAGCCCACTAAAAAAGCTTTTCACTGGTGCTGGCTTGAAGAAACTCTCAACTAAGAACAAGAAGAGTAAGAAAGATAATGAGGTGAAACTGACAGAGTCTGGCGAGCAAGCAGCAGAACTTCAGTCTTCCACAGAATCCACAGAAGTGGCAAAAGCTGACAGTGGACCCTCATCTCCAGAGAAATCAGGAGAGCCTGCCGTTGAAGCAGAGGTGGCCCGGTCTGACTCCACACAGGAAGCCGAAGGTGAAGTTGTCTCTGATGGAGAGAAGAAAAAGGAGGGCATCGTCACCTGGTCTTCCTTCAAGAAACTAGTGACACCCAAGAAACGTGTGAAAAGACCTTCTGAGAGCGACGATGAGGTCACAAGTGAGAAAGCAGCAAAGTCGGCAACCTTGTCTTCTTCTGAAAGTGCTCCTTTAGCAGATAGGAGTGTAGAGGAGGAAGCTAAAGACGACAAACCCTGTGAGGATGAGTGCAAGACAGAAAATACTGAAGAGAAACTGGTCAGCAGCACAGAGGAGCCCAAAAAGAAAATGGACACTTCTGTCTCTTGGGAAGCTCTGATGTGTATGGGAGGACCCAAAAAGAGGACCAGAAAGACTTCAGATTCTGACGATGAGGAAACCAAGATTGAAGAGGAGAGTCCTGCGCCAGCTACAGAAGAGGGCAAGCAGGAGGACAAGACGGAGGCAGCTGTGGCAAACTCTCAAAGTGTTGAAGGCGAAGGAGAAGCTGCTTCCTCTCCAGAACCTCTGAGTAGTCCACCAGAGAGGGAGTCTGCCTGGGACACTCTGAAACGCATGGTTATGCCAAAGAGTAAGGCCAAATCTGAAGAGAAGACAGAAGAAAGTGCCGAACAGGTCCAGCCAGAAAGTGAAGTGCCAAAAGATGAGTCGTCATTCTCTCTGAGAAAGTTCTTCCCTGGTCTCAGGAAGAAAAAAGCTGAAAAACAAGCCTCCACTGAGAGTGAGGAGGACTCCGACACCCCAGCTGTTGTTCCCCTCTCCGAGTATGACGCACAGCACGAGATTGTCCAGGAAGAAGAAACTGCGACCACAGCTCAAGTGTCCTCCGATGAGAGATCCCCTTCATGGATTGCAGCCATGGTAGAGCGAGGCGATGACAAGCACGATCAGCTCAGCGACATTACAGAAGAAGCAGAGAACATCGCTACGCCCAAGTCTGTTGACACTGACACCGACGAGCACGGCGGTTTGTCCCCAAAACCTGTCGGGCAGAGATTATCTGTAGCTGAGATTGCTCAAGCTCCTCCCTCAGAAACCACCACCTGTGATCCCAAGGATGAAAATGCACAGGAGCTTGTGGCCGCCATCCAGGCCGAAATAAGTGAAGTTCCACCTGTGACAACTGTGATCTGTGAAGACGCACCAGTTGAGATTGCCTCTGAAGAAACTGAACCACCTTTGGACCACGCTGATTCCAAGTCTCCCCGCCTGCTGGAACCACATGCCCACGATGAGGCCATGGCCATCTGCACCGGCCTGGGAACCAAAGAGATTGCTAAACTGGCTCTAGAGAAACCTGCAACTCAGATCACAGCGTGTGTTTCTGTGATCACTGACGCTCTCAGCACCGAGGTCATAGTAGAAGAGGGGCCGCAAAAAGTGGAGGAGGCTGTTGTGACAGAAGACGCGCTATTGAGCGCCCAAGTTCAACAAGTTAGAAACGTTGCGATAGAGCCCGTCGAAATCACACAGAGCAAAGTGTTGAACATCCAAACTGCTGAGGAGAGTGTTGAACCTGAGCCCAAAGCCACCAATATGGCGAACAATGCACCAATCGATCCCGAAATACCCGTGCTTTTGCAGAACGGAGAAGTCACTGAGCAAAGTGTGAAAACCAACAAGGAAGGAGAACTTGCCTGCCAAACCACAGAAGCAAGTGAGCAGGTTGCCGTCATCACAGAGTCTGTAGTCCTCGTCAGCTCTCCCTGTGTGGACCAATCGGCAAGCTCCAACATATCTGAGGCAAAGGATGCCACAGAAACCAGTGCTGATAATGACGAGTCCAGTCAAATTGAGGCACAGAGCGTGGCCATCACGCAGTGTGTCATTCAGGGTGCTGTGGATAAAGTTTCAGAACAGCCCCAAACCCCGGAGGCTTCCACAACACACACCGCAACACCAGTCCAGGCAGTGATGACCACAGAAAAGGAGATTGAGATTTCAGCGGAGACCCCTGTTGTCACTGACACTCCCACCCCTACCACCAAAGAAAAACCAGTGAAGCCACTTTTTGTTGCCATGGAATGTGAAACAGTTCCAATTGAGGTGGCAGAGATCATCAACGGGTCTGCGGTGGAAGACAAGAAATCCGAGGAAGACTTGAAGAAAGCCGTGGAGGTAAACGCAAGTGAAGAATTTGTCATAGAAGAAGAAGTCGTGGAGATCATTGGCGAGAGTCAGATGAACAACAAACAGGAGGCTTTGAAAGAGGAAATGGAAGAAGAGAAACCACAACCGGAGAAGGAGATCCACATGCCCATGCAGGTGGTCCTGCAGACCGCGCAGGTGCTCGAGGAGGAGTCAATCAAAGAGGAGGTGGTGGAGGAGTTCGGCAGCAACGGCCCCGTGGACGGCAAAGGAGACCGGCCGGCGAGCGACCAGTCGGAAAGTCTCCCGGCGGAGGAGAGGACGCCGTCAAAGTGCGCCGAGGTGATGGCGCAGGTGATGGAGGTTATCGAAGAGGCGGTGAAGGAGATCCAGCCCACGTCCACAGAGATCACACCGGCCTCGTGAGCAGGTGAGATGGACTACAGAATTCCTTCATTAACCGATCAAACGGGTTTCTCATGTGTGCTTTTTTTTTTCCTTATAAACATCAACGGGCTCTACTTTTATTAGAGGGGCTGGGGGCAGATGAAGACGCTTTTGTTCAGGCGCTGAGTTACCAGGGAACCTTTGATATCAAAGTAGGAATGCTGTTGTTGACCCCATCTTTGTCGGCTGGGGTCTTAAAAGGAAGTGGTGTGTGAGGGGGGGAGATGAACTTGTGCTGAAAGACTGATTATGATCCCCCACCACCACCACCACCACCCTTCTTCCATCAGCTTTCCTCCACCCTATCTTAGACACATTGAGTCTACACTTTCTTCCATTATAGTGCACAAGTCTTGTCGAGCTTTGACATTCCAAACACTGGGACGTGTTTTCATAAGCAGCATTTTGTAAAATTGTTATCAATGTCTCGTTTTCTTGAATGTACTTTAGTTTGTTTAAGGAGAGGTGGATTTAACTACATGAAGTGCATAATCAGGGATGAGGGAGGCAAAGATTGACCAAAGTGAAAATGTTAAACGGGGAGTCTTTTGCCCCGTTCATGCTGTCTTCATGGGAAATTGGTGCATCAGTGGTAATGTACAGTCAAACCTATCAGCATTTGCAAATGTACCTACTTAGCAATTATTATTAATTGGCTGTCATTAATATTTGCATTCAACAACACTTAGTTATTGACTTAGCGTATTTATAGTAACAATCATGGAGAGTGAATGGAAAAATGTGCTAAATGAATGGTGACACTGCAGTGTTCCGTCTCACTTTGGGGCAGGTAGATGATTATATCCATGACAAAATTC
The DNA here is from genome assembly GCF_051991245.1 of Festucalex cinctus. Lineage (NCBI taxonomy): Eukaryota > Metazoa > Chordata > Actinopteri > Syngnathiformes > Syngnathidae > Festucalex > Festucalex cinctus. Next base: position 9,434,403 of record NC_135431.1, read on the forward strand.
TGAAAAAAATTATTTTCAAAGATACACTAAGATGTACAGTATAGTTCAAAAGTTACATATGGTTTAAAAAGCTACATTTTTACACATAATTAGACATAACAAAAAATGTTCAGTGAATTACCAATTTGTAATTTTAGCTTTGCCCTGTGATGGAGTCTCAGTTTGTGGAAAACTGACACTACCACTAACCCAAAAGTGGGGGTTCGCTAATGCCATATAACAGATATAAAAATGTCCTGACATCCAATGTCTGCATGGACAAACCAGTTGAGAGAGGACAGGCTCATGTTTTGTCCTGTTTCTGACCTCAAAAGATAATCAGCCCTCCTCTACTCCTGTCTTGAGGATGAATAAACTTCATAAACCACCACAGTTAAGCTAAATGACAAAACCAAATAGACCTTTTATTTCTGCTAATGTTTGGGGGCTAGCTTGAGCAAGGAAGTAGCATTTTACACGATTGCAGCTGCGATATCTGTTATACCAATGTTAGATGGGTTAAACACATTTAAAAAAAAAAAAAAAAAGTTTATTCTACCAGTGTAAGGTAATTCTATGCCATCTATTATCAACTTTTTGAGTTTGATAAGGACAGTGATGTAACGTCATTACAAAAGCCTTGATAAATGACTGCAGCAAAATGGCGGACATCTTGACGCATTATCCGGCTAATTTCGTTTGTATTGTCTGTTATCTGGAACATAGCTCCGGTATTTGTATTTGTGCTCAGATTAAAGCAATGAAAGCACTACTTTGGCGCCATCTTGTGGCAATGAACTATGTTGGGAAACTTAATTTAATGTTGTGCTTTGGCGCCATCTTCTGGCAGCACAGGCTGACGTTATTTGATGTTGCTTATTCAGGGAGAAGCAGAACGAAGTTAGCTACACGAGGGTATTAAATAGAAATCAAGGATGTGGAGACTGGTCCCTGTATGCTGTTAAAGTTAATTGTTGCATGTTCCTAACATCTCTTCTTGCTTCCCCCCCCCAGGTGAAGATTCAGCACCGTTGCCTGGGAGACCAGGACGCGAGTGATGACAAGGAAGAAGCTGAAGAGTCTTGGTTGCGACTGCCTACTGACACGCCGGGAATGGGCTCCGCCCACTTCCTGCCCTGAGAGAGACTGAGTCACCGAGCTTCCTGTCCACCACCCTTACCCACCTCCCTCCATCCAGCCATGATCCCCATCCCCAGTCCGTCTCCACAACGAGGCAAACAAGTGGACGAATGTTTACCCATGAGTGTGCGTGTGTCTAATGGTGTATAGGCGTGAGAGAATGTCAGAAGGTAAACAGATTGTATATTGTATTTATATCGAGTATTCTTCCAAGCACCCTTTATTTTTTCATGTTGAGCCCTTTTTTTTGTTTTGTTTACTTTGTCACAAGTAAAGATTATTTTTTAAAATTCCACAAGCAACAAATCATTACCAAAGCTAATTGTTGCATAAGGCAGGGGCGTATTATTATTATTAGTAAGTATTCATATATTTTGTAGCAGCCATGGTACAAACTGTGATTTATATTGTCAGTAAGATAAAAATTGGAGTAAAATCCCCTCATGTTTCATGTATATACATAAAACATATGCTGCCTAATTTACTGTGAAAGAACCTTTTCACTTATCTTTTTTGTCATAACACAATAAAATACTATTATATCAGCCTCGCTTCATCATGTGGTAGAAAAAATAATTTGGAGGTTTAACGTAGTGCATTAATTTATGAATGTGAGCTACCAAATAATAGTGGAGGTTGCTTAATACATTAACAAATTTTGTTATGATGAATCAGAGGTTGACACCAGCACCAATGAGGAAAAACATTTATAAAGCCTTGCTCTTTTTTTTTTGTACATAACTATTCCCCCAAAACTCCTTTTAACCTTCTCAGTCAGCTTTGACTTCACTGTGAGCCTGTTAACATTTGTACAGATGATGTGTATACGCTTGTATGTACTGATAAAGCCTCTTGTTTTAACAACTAATATGCTTCATTCTCCGTAATATTCACATAAGCATGGTTTTAACGTCTTTTATATTTTACAAGCTGTTAATAGTATGGATACACAAACTTGTCTATGTTTCATTCAATAAAGTTGAGAGGGTGGGGGAAAATAAAGTGTCTTTTTTTTTTTTTTTTTTTTTCCATTCATGAAAATGACACAATATTACCTATAGTATATCAAATAATTTTCCCCATTCAAATTACTGTAGTACATAGCCTCTGCTAGCTTAATGCTAATGGTTTGCGTGTATTTACCAGTTAACAACGGATATTCCCAAATGGAGCAGCACACATTGAGAATGAAAATACTTTATCATCTGATGGATTGTAAAGAAATAAATTGGATTTATAAAGTGTGATTACTGTATGTACTGTAGTATCTGCGTTAGTTGAGGGCCTCTAGGTGGGAGTGGCCTCTTGAATGACGTCAGTGCCCACCTTTATTGAGCAAAGACATACTACTTTTAATTTAAGATATACAGTAGGTAAGCATTAATTATGTGTTGTCACCTGTTTTCATGAGTGTTTACATTTACGTATATCTAACACTATAGCCTAGCTGTGATGGTATTGATTGAGCCAGCATTACAACGTCCAAAGTTTTAAATATAGTTTCAGATTTCAAAAGAGGTTAAACGTAATGTTGGATGCTAGAATAACTAAAAGCAAACTACTCTTGGCTACATTTTGGAATTTAGTTACGGTTAGCTTCGAAGATGCTCGTGATGGACACTTATTATTAAAGTAGAGATTTGGCGCCATCTTGTGGCATCTTGTAAATCACTCATCTGTGCGACTGGTTATTTCCCAAATTACCCAATCTCTCATTCCATGACCTAGTCATTGACACGGTATTTTTTGCTCTTAATAGATTCATAAAATCCAAACAAAAATACTGTTTTACATCAATAACCATGTCATTACTTTTATTCTTTAAATATATGGAGAAGAAAAAATGTATTTAACTTGTGTAAACTTAGGTGAGCTAAATCTTGCTGACAGCCTCATTCATAATTTAATCTCCTTTTTTAAATGTGTACTTTTATTTTCTTTCATTTTGAGGGGGATGACTTCCTTATGATGTCTGTTACATTTTCTGTACAATAATGTACCACGCCAATGTTTTGTACATTTGAAATTTAATGTAGCCCCGCCCCCCAAAAAGAGAAGCCACTTCCTGTGCAGGTTTTTTTTTTTTTCACACAAAAACAAATACTGTAAATTTCAACCTAGCCTATGAAAATTAGTTTCTCTTTGTCATTTTTATTTACATCTGTGGTTTATAAAAATCCACTGGCGGTTTCTGGCATGTGCATTATATGCGGCCACACAGGGCAGCAATCTGACGTCTGCACGGGGAATTTGTGCCCCCTTGTGGAGGAATCACGTTCTGCAGAAGAGATGCCTTTTCAATGCTTTTGGCGGTCAACGTCAACCAACTTCGCATCAGCCACACAATTTTTATTTTATTTTATTTTATTTTATTTTATTTTATTTTATTTTATTTTATTTTATTTTATTTTATTTTATTTTATTTTATTTTAGTAAAATGCGTGACTTCTGCCTAGAAAAGCTGGGGAAACATTGGCAGTAGGCTACCTGATGCAAGTGAAACGGAAGGGGGGAAAAAAACATGATATAGAAAAATAAAATTTGAATTTATGTTGTACATCAGTGCTTCACGACTTTGCTGGCCCTGATTTAAGTTTTATTATTATTATTACTATTATTAATAATGTGATGAAACACCTCCCTCCCTCCGCCCACACACAACCTCCACGTCACTAACGTACGCAACCTCTTTGAATGAAAAAAAAAAAAAAGGGGGAAAGTTCAAAATAGAAATAAAGAGTAGGCAGCGCACTTAATTCTTGGAGGGAATGTTTCCACCCGTTGAAATCAACTTCAATGACTCAACGTGTGACTAATTATGTGAAATTCGTGTCGCAAACGTGACATTTAAGACGTTATGAGACACAAGTTGAATGCTCAAATGGCGCCTACGGAGCCAATCAGGCGTGCTGGAGTGCGCATGCGAAATGGCGCTCGGTGCGTTTAAATCGGGACATTTAAGTGTTATTGTTGGTCATGCTGTTTTTATACACAAAACGAATCGAGGTGTTTAATGTATATAAGTGTAAAGTGATCATTTGTGGGGATAACTATTGATTATCGGTGCAAAGACAACAGCTTTGAAAGAAAATTGCGTTAAAAAAAAATCTCGACAAACCATGAGACTGTGAAAAAGCAAGAACACATTAAGTACACAATAAATATCCTTACATACTCAAGGGCTGGCACTAAAATCACTTTTTAAATAAATTAATAACATAAGACTTGTTTAGAACGAAGTGGCACGCCCTTTTGCACCCTTTTGTGCTTAAACTACTCAGATATCCGAGCTTTCGACTAACACTTGAAGGCGGCACAGTAGTGAGCTGTTGTAGAGGAAGTGGCGCCCGATGTAGGTCCGCACCTTTTCCGGTAACACAGCACCGCGGGGCCGAAGGGAGGGAGCGAGTGAGAGGGTGAAGAGAGCCAGAGAGCGGGCGAGAAACGACCCGGGGACCGCGGGAAGGACGTCAGCCCGATAGGTGAGTCGTTTTCACCCCACTTTGATGCGTCGAAAGCGGGGACTCTTTTTCTTTTGCGCTGCAAAGTTGTCGTGTTCCGTCCTGACACCCCTCCCTGCTCTCGTGTCACACAGGAGGGAAAAGAGAGAAGAAAGTCGGATGAATTAGTCACATTTTCGGCCCTTGTTCCGCTTCATGTCCCGCTGTAGCAGAACGAGGACGATTCTGAACCCGTTTGTCGGCGAATTAACAGCAGCAGCTCCGCTTACAGAGGCGTTGAATTTCGTCACCAGGCCCGGGGCAAGTGGAAGACAACCGGCGGCCGAGGAGGAAGTGAGAAAACCCGGGCTTGTGACGGGGCCTGCCTCCGTGGAAGAAGGCGTCGAGACGTCCGTGGAAATGTTGATTGTGAAGGGCACAGGTTAGACTGAAGCATTCCCAGACTACACTCAAGGGCTTTATACATACCCACTCAGGTCACCTCACCACACTGTTGCATCTGAGAATCTTTTTAATACCATTCTAGAAGTATTTATGCACAGTAAACACGATGGGGAAAATGCTGTCAAAGATCTTTGGCAACAAAGAGATGAGAATACTGATGCTTGGACTTGACGCGGCGGGCAAGACCACCATCCTGTACAAGCTGAAGCTGGGACAGTCTGTCACCACCATCCCCACGGTGGGCTTCAACGTGGAGACGGTCACCTACAAGAACGTCAAGTTCAACGTGTGGGACGTGGGCGGCCAGGATAAGATCCGTCCGCTTTGGCGACACTACTACACGGGCACGCAGGGCCTGATCTTCGTGGTGGACTGCGCCGACCGGGACCGCATCGACGAGGCCCGCCAGGAGCTCCACCGCATCATCAACGACCGGGAGATGCGCGACGCCATCATCCTGATCTTCGCCAACAAGCAGGACCTGGCCGACGCCATGAAGCCCCACGAGATCCAGGAGAAGCTGGGCCTGACGCGCATCCGCGACCGCAACTGGTACGTGCAGCCTTCGTGCGCCACATCCGGGGACGGACTCTTCGAGGGCCTCACCTGGCTTACCTCAAACTACAAATCTTAACCCTGCTCGGAGATGACGCCGCCTCTAGCAATTGTATCCTTGTTTTAATTCCCGTTTTTGATCACTCACTATTCGGGTTGCAAAGGGGTGAAAGCATTCGGAAAATTTGGAAATGCAGTGAATCACGCCAAAGCCACGTTTAATATAAATATTGTTTTGGTGCCAAGAAGTCATTTTGAACTAAGGGGGAATAGCTTTTTTGAGTTAAGCCATAACCTTGTCTAAAATAAAAGTTTGTTGCTGCCATCTTGTGGCAACTTTAGGCAGTTAGAAACCATTTTAGCTGGGGGTTCACTGTATTCCAGATGGGAAATTTCCATGGGAATTAATGTAAATTTCTGGGAGGTTATTGGGAATTGAAGGTTTCACATTAAATTATTTTGGCATATTTGGACATCCATGGGAAATAGATTAGGTGGTACCTCAAATTTTGATTTGAAACACAGGGCAAAAAAAAAAAAAGCGAGAACTTGAAAAACTAATTTAGAGATTTGGTCAGAATTGTGCGACAAAATATCACCAATTAAATTTAAATTCCGTGTTTACAGTGGACATCGATTTGTTTTTGAGGAGAACACATCTACCCGTATTTTTTTAGCTGCATTTTCTCCACTTACCGTTATTTACATTTTTCCCCCCAGAGAATTTTATTTCTAAAAAGTTTTTATGTTTCATGGCACTTATAATGAGCATCCAGCACTGTATTCCCAATAATTTCCATGGAAAGTTTCCACCTCACGTCCCTCCTCACTTATAACCCCAAATTTATTTTTCTTCTACTTTGCTTTGTTCTTATTTGCAAATTTACCCCGGGGACATTCAGGAACCTCGGCACGAGTATTCCAGCTACATATCCAAATGTTGGGAGAGTCTTTTGAGGACAGAACATTTGCCTTTACTAGCGACATTTTCGAAGAATGTTTTTTTTTTTTTCTTTTTTTTTTCGGACCTCAACAGCAACAAGAAGTGATTGTACACAGTTTTGGATGTTGGATATTCACACACTGTGATATGGATCTCTATTTTTTGCTCGATTTTCCATGTTTGTAGTTTCAGCTGCCTTAACACAGAAAAAGTTGCTTGTTTCAGGGGAGGTCTGTTATTTGCTGCACTTGTTTAGTTTGACTGACTTTTTCGGACCCTGCCAAGTGTTTACCACCTCCATTTTGGTGCTCAAATGACCCACGTTCCTCTTTAATCGTCATCACATTTGTTTTACGCTCTTCTTCTTTTTTTTTTTCTTTTTTTTTGCTATGCTGATTTGCAGTAATAAAAAAACAAACAAAAATGTTATATCCACACCAGTTGCAGAAGTGCCGACTTTTTACACCGAGTCCTCCGAACTCGTGAGCAAACGATGACAAGTCAGCTTAAACGTGGTCACGTCGGATGTGGAAGTGAGCTCAGAGTTTGTCGTTTTAAGGCGACAAAAGGTTGAACGTCAAACGCACGTTCAGCAAGGGTGGTTGAGGAGGCTTATAGGTAAATGAAAGCAGGAAGTGACATATTTCTTGCCCCAAAAAATGAATTTCAGTAGCTGCAAATGATGCAACATTAGGAAGACCCACGCATACTAATTGTGCTTTTACAAAAATACTAACGAGAGCGGAACAATTTTGAAAAGTAGTTTAATGCTCTATTACAACTTTATTATAGTGTACTGAAATTCTAATATTTGACCATTTTATTTTTGTCATTATCAAAGTAATATCAACATAATTATATTTTTAAAAATGAAAGAATTTTACAATCCTCTATAGCTTTCCGCCATTTTGGTGTAAAAAGAGGCAGGTGTGAATTGTGGTTGCAAACATGCGAAACTTGATGAGTATCTGGTTCAAAGTACCTAAACAGCCATGTGGGGGAAAAAAAAAAAAAAAAAAAGGCTCCGTGTCTGTGTATAAAGATCATCAGGTCAGGAATTCCTCTGCTCTGGGAATGCTGGCTCGCTATCTGTCATGCTTTTGGAAAGAGCCGTCCATGTTTGCTCTCTGCCATGTTTGTTCACTTGAAGTTTGACCTGCTGCTGACTCGCACAAATTCCACTTTCCAGCACTTGCTGGGAATACGTTGCATTGTCGCTGCTGTTTTTTTGAGAGGATGTCAGCTGCAGAGGTCTTTTGAACGGCACACACTATGACTCAGTTCAGTTGAGCGCTGACCTCCAAGAAAGCTAAAGTAAAATGACACTTTTTTTTTTTACGTAGTTTTGTGTGCAGCAGCCTCGTAGTCATAAGCGTGCACGTTTGAATTTGGACTTCCACCTTCCAGTGGCTAGTTAGCATGTTGATTGTTGGCTTGAGTCAAAATTGTCCATAGGTGTGAGTGTGAATGCATGTTTGTTGTGTGATTGGTCACCACCTCTCAACAGGTAGACACAGCTTGGTAGTTTTGGGCTAGGATGTGTTTTTGTTCTCTCACCCACAATGTTTGTTTGTTTTTTTCCAGGTAATATTTTTTGTTTGTTTAATTGAGCATTTCTCAGTTCATTTCCCCCTTATTTTTAGCTTGAATTCTTCAAGATTTTTATTTATTTATTTTTTATTTTTTCCAGATAATATTTGTGTTATTGGTACTATTCTCGTATTATTTTAGGTAATATTTCAAATTTCTAATATTTTTTGCCCATAGGCTTTTCCCCTCGTTTTTCAGCTAATGTGTATTTTTCAACTTTTATTTTTTATTTTTTTTTTACTTGTCTAATTTTGTTTTTCAACTAATACTTTTTTTTTTTTTTTTTTTTTTTACATTTTTCTATTTTCATATTTTTTCAACTAAGATATTTTTTTTTGTAGTAACCTCATATTGTATTTTTTTTGTCTTTAGTTTTCTCTTAATGTTTTGCATACTTGAAAACAAAAGTCATCTATTTCTGTAAAACATAATACTTTTGTTTTTGGGGGTGCAATATTTTTGTATTTTGTATTTTTTATTTTTCCTATGTAGGTTGTTTTTTTTTTTCCAAATCTAATAGTTTTTTTTTGTCTAATATTAGTATTTTCTAGCTAATGTTTTTGTACATTTGTTGTGTTTTTCAGCTACTATTTGTGTATCTTTCAGTTACTTTGGTGTTTTGTTTTTTTCTGTTGGAATATTTTTCAAGATAATGTGTTCCTGTATTTTTCAGCTAGCATTTTGGCCTTTTTAATATTTGTATATTTTCCAGATGATTTTGTATTTTTAGCTCATATTCATTCATCTCCTTCATCTCTCAGCTGTTTCAGCAGCTGATGTGCCCCTGCGCAGTCGTCCTGTCAGCTTCACCTGTGACGCTTTTAAAACGTTCCAAGCCCTTCATGACACATTCTTTCACTTCCTCCCAAGTCAGAACTTGGTGAAAGAAGCACTGCGGAAGTGCGTAGTGCCTTAATGCTAATGATAAATTGTGCTGTGGGCTGACTTAAAAACGCCCGCAGAACCAAAAATTGTCACCGGGCCGCACTTTGAACCTGCTATCGGACAAATACTGTAATTTGCCACTTCCTCACTTTTGATTGTAATCTGGCGTCAGTTCTTCATTCAGTCCGCCAGACAGGAAACCATCGAGCAAGTGCAGGCAGTTCACTCATTAAATAGTAGCGTGGCCCCCTTGTTGCTAGTCTGGAATGTGAGAATTTCCTGTAGAACCATATGCGGTGAGAGAAATGGGGTCTCAAAATGTGCCACATGTTGTTGACACATTTTTTAGGTAATTTTTGTGGAGTACATGGAAAAATAGATCCATTGAGTGGGTTGAATGATTTTGAAAAATAATTTTTGATTTTTGAAGGTCTTTTTTTTTTCCAACAGTTTTTTTTTATTTTATTTTATTTTTTTAAGTTTGATTAATTTGGGAATGCTGAAGCATTCCCACATATGTTGTGATTTTTATTCTTCACTTTTTTTTCCCGCGTAACAACTCCCACATAATACATCCAATTTACACTGTTCAAAGTTCAACTAGTTTAAAAAATTCACGCAAACTTCCCCCCATTCATTTTCAATGGGACATTCAACTTTTTCTAAGTGTCACTTTTCACACCCACTTCCATACATATAACTTACCATCATTACCAGGTGTCTAATACTGCTCGGTGGCACAGATGGTAAAGGCCATTGCCCAATAACCAGGAGATCATAATTTCATAATTTATCACTCAATTTACTTCATAGACATTCCACATGCATTCAAAATGTTAGTATTCAGCTTTCAGCATTCCCACGCAATTTCTCCAGAAATTGCACTTAGTCTAGTTGTTCAGCATTAGTACTGAGTTTCCACATGGAAAGTATTAGAATTGTAATTCTAACTAGACTAAGTGCAATTTCTTGAGAAATTGTGTGTGAATGCTGAAAGCTGAATGCTAATAGATGAATGCTAAGATGTAAATTGAGAGATAAATTATGACATTATAACCTCCTGGCTACTTGACAATGCGCTTTACCAACTGACGTGGAAAGTGACACTTAGAAAATGTTGAATGTCTATCCCATTGAAAATGAATGGAGAAAAGTTTATATTAAATTGTGCAAATACTGTAAGTAATGTGGAATCAGACAATAAATACCCCAGGAGGCGTGAATTTTTTTTAAGCTAGTTGAACAGTTTAATTGGAAGTATTATGTGGGGGTTGTTAAGCGGCAAAAAAGTGTGGAGAATAAAAATCATAATAACGTGGGAATGCTTCAGCATTCCCACAACTAAACACATTGCAGCTCAGCCACTGGCTAGCCGACGTAATGGCTAATATGCGTTTGTAAATAGCAGCGATTAAAAACAATCAAGTGTCACTGTGGTGCAATACTTAAGTGTTAAGTAACTACGTTTGTTATTTGTGGCCTTCACAACTTACGTTCCCTGCCTAAATTAGACACGACGAGCCAAATATAAACTGCTAATCACGAGCCGTCTGTTGCGTCGCAGTGCGCGTGCGTGGCTTTTGTGTCGTCTGTAACAGGTCGCCTGCCAGGTGGATCAGCAAAGGAGTTCGTCAGCGAGCAACCTGACAAATTGCCCGACTCACGTGAGTTCACTTTCATTTTCCATCCTTCTCCGGGGGGGTTTCCTGTTTCTCTGGATGGCGCATTCACGCCCTGAGGGAAAGTACATTTTTGGGTTGACTTCCCCTTTAAGGTTGAAACAAGGTCAAAGTACAGTAAAACTAAAGAAGTGGGAAAACAAAGTGTATAATAATATCATTAATGTAGGGGAAACAGTGAAAAGTACAATTTAAAAAAGGAAACTAAGGTTAAAAATAAATGGTAAGGTTTAAAGTCTAATGAAAGCTAAATGTCAAATAAAAAAATGTAAAAACTCTAAAAAAAATAAAAATATATATATATATATATATATATAGTTACAGTGAAAATAAATGTAAATATTCGTAAGCTAAGAAGAAAAACAAAAGATAAAAGAGGAAAATGTAAAACGAAAACAAAATAAAATTTGATTCATATTTTCTATATATCAATCAATCAATCAACTTTATTTATATAGCACCTTTCATACATTTAAAATGCAACTCAAAGTGCTGGACATCCATAATGCAATAAAATAAAAGAAAGAAAAAGCCCCCCCATCCCCATGATCGTACCCACAGACACACCCAAAACCCAACAAACACATGAAAACCACAACATGGCTGGGCACAGATGTACCCTGTAAGGAAAGGCACCCAGGAGGAGTTCATCCACAGTGAGATGGATGAAGACCAAGCATCCCTCTCACTGTGGAGGCTCCCCCATGAGAAAACACTGGAGCTAAAAATTTTATAACTACCAAATAAAAACATTTAAACACTAAAAGAAAACGGTTAAACACGATAGAAAAAATAAATAAATAAAAACAAAGCTACAGGACAATATAGATTAAAAGTTAAATAAATAAAAGGGGATAAAAAAGTAAAAATAATAATAAGTAAAATAAAATAAAATAAAATAAAAATAAAAAAGGTCAATCAAATGCCAAACTAAAAAAGTAAGTCTTAAGCCTCCTCTTAAAAACATAAATATTCTCTGCAGACCTGATGCTCTCTGGCATGCCATTCCATAGGTGAGGACCATAGTGGCTAAAGGCAGCTTCACCATGTGTCTTGGTCCTCACCTTTGGAATAGTTAAAAGGCCGCTGCCAGAAGACCTCAGAGGCCGCGAGGGGTAATAGGGTAAAAGCAAGTCAGATAAATAAGATGGGCCAAGACCGTTAAGACATTTAAAAACTAATAAAAGCACCTTAAAATCAATCCTGAAACGCACGGGGAGCCAATGCAGCGATTTTAAAACTGGTGTAATGTGCTCCCGCCCTCCGGTCCCCGTCAGCACACGTGCAGCTGAGTTCTGAAGGAGCTGTAGGACTGAAATATTCTTTTTGGGAAGACCAGAGAGCAGGGAATTACAATAATCTAAACGACAAGAAATAAAAGCATGCATCAGCACCTCCGTGTTGGCCTGTGAGAGAAACGGGCGGACTCTGGCAATATTCTTAAGATGGTAAAAACCGATCTTGGCTACATTTTTAATATGAGGATTAAAAGTTAGCTCAGAGTCAAAAAGGACGCCCAAATTCTTTACACATTGCGTGGGTTTAAAATCTTGTAGTTTAGGTAAAAGTTTCTCTCTCTGACCTTCAGGACCGATGACTAAAACCTCTGTTTTGTCCTGGTTGAGCTGCAGGAAATTTTCTGCCATCCATGACTTAATATCTAAAATACAATTTAAAAGGGTATCAATAGGCCCCATGTCATCAGGTGACACGGCGATATACAGCTGTGTATCATCAGCGTAACTGTGGAAGTTGACGCCGTGTCTCCTGATGACTTCCCCAAGGGGAAGCATATAAAGATTAAAAAGTAATGGGCCTAAGATTGAGCCTTGGGGAACCCCACATTTAATTTCATGGGTTTCAGAGGAACATGTATCCATACTTACAAAGAAATATCGGTGTGTGAGATAGGAATAAAACCAGTTAAAAACTGTACCAGAGATGCCCACCAGGCTTCTAAGTCTGTTTAATAAAGTGTGGTGATCTACTGTATCAAAGGCAGCACTTAAATCCAGTAGCACCAAGACTGTAAGCTTTTTCATATCTTCATTACACCTGATATCATTTAAAATCTTTAAAAGGGCAGTCTCGGTACTGTGGTTCATCCTAAAACCAGACTGATATTTCTCTAAAATATTATTTGTATCTAAAAATGAATTCAATTGAATAAAAACAATTTTTTCTAAAATCTTACTTAAAAAGGGTAAGTTGGATATAGGTCGATAACTATTAAAACTGCTGGGGTCCAAATTGCTTTTCTTCAGAAGGGGCTTCACCACCGCCGTTTTAAAGGCGGCAGGAAAAACACCCGTCTGAAGAGAGCAATTGACTATAGTTAAAATCTGTTCCTCAAAAAATCCATAAAATGTCTTAAAAAGTGATGTGGGAATCGGATCTAAAAGGCAGGTTGTTGGGTTGACCTGGGAGAAAACTCGACCAAGTGTCCTTGCATCAACCAGGGTAAAACTTTCCAGTGTTTCCTCAGGTAAAAGTGACTGTCCATATTTATTAAAAATTATATTTTGATCAACTAAAAGACTGGACCTAATGCCATCAATTTTACTTCTGAAGTGGTCTGCAAAGCCATCACAGAGAGTGTTTGATGGAGTCTGTGATGGCTTTTTAAAATCAGGATTGGTTAAAAGATCGAAAGTGGAGAAAAGAAATTTAGGATCTTTTGAATGAACTGCGATTAAATTTGAGAAATAAGATATTCTTGCCTGTTTGACTGTTTTATTGTAGGATTTAAGTTGTTCACGTAAAATTTCATAATGTATTGAAAGTTTAGTTTTTCTCCACCTCCTTTCAGCACACCTGCATTTTCGTTTTAATTTTTTAATCTCGTCATTTCTCCACGGGGGAATAGTCTTTAATTTTATAGTTTTGGTTAAAAGTGGAGCTACTTCATCCAAAGTTGTTCTTAAGTTCTTATTAAAATTATCAACAATAAAATCACATGAAGCAGGTAGAAAGTCTGCAGGGATTCTCTTAAGATTCTCAATAAAATTTGCAGCCACCTCAGAAGTTAGGTAGCGTTTCCTCACTGTTCTCACCGGGGCATCCTGATGATTAAAACTGGCGATGTTAAAAAATACACAATAGTGGTCAGACACAGCCAGGTCAACAACAGAGGACACACCAATGGACAGGCCATAGGTTATGACCAAGTCCAAAGTGTGTCCTCTGTTGTGAGTCGGCTGTGTGACATGCTGTTTAAAATCAAGACAGTTTAAAAGGTTTAAAAATTCTCTGGACAATGGGTCCGAGATATTATCAACGTGGACATTAAAATCGCCAGTTACTAAAATTCGATTATAAGTAGTAAGTAAAATCGATAGGAACTCTGAAAACTCACTAATAAAAGAAGTAGAATGATGGGGAGGTCTATAAACTAAAACACAGAGAATAGGAGGATTGCTACAAACAAAAGCATGATACTCAAATGATAGATAAGTATTAAAAATAACTTCCCTTGAAGCTAAAGTGACTTTAAAAATTGATGCAGTCCCACCTCCACGTTTACCATCCCTGTTAGAAAATAAAAAGTTAAAATTGGATGGGCAAGCCTCGGTGAGAACAACTGGGGCATCTGTGCCGAGCCATGTCTCTGATAGAAGAATACCTTCTAGGTTGTTGTCTAAGATCAGGTCATTTATAATAAAAGTTTTGTTTAAAAGAGAGCGCACATTCAGCACAGCCAATTTAATGTTTGTGCCGAATGTGCGCTCATAGTCACAATTAAAAGAATTGTTAACATATAAAAGATTATTAATGTTAAAAATGTTTTGTTTGTGTGTGGGGGGAAATCGTCTGCCTGTGATAGTAGAAATTGGGAAACTGTTATCTGTATGCATTCTAACTGTAGTGACTGTACTAATTGTAGGAATTGGATACAGAACTTCAGACACCGAGGGGGCAGTTAGTCATTGACGAAACACATGTAACGAATAAACAATGTTCTCGGCTAATTTCCGAGCACCGAGTATTGAGGGGTGAATACCATCATTTCTAAAATAAGATGCCCGCTCCCAAAACAAATTAAAATTATCAATAAAAGACATATTATAAAAACAGCATTCAGACTGTAGCCAAGAATGGAGGCTCAAAAGTCGGCTAAAGCGCTCGCTTCCTCGGCCCAGAGTAGGAATCGGACCCGAAATAAAAACATGTTTCCCACAGTCTTTAATGGCTTCCAACAAATCAATAAAATCTTGCTTTAGAAGTTCGGACTGACGGAGAGAAGTGTCGTTGGCTCCAACATGTATTACGATGTTCCGAACATAAGGAAATTTAGCCAACATGCTAGGAAACCGCTCTAAAATATTACGAACTCTGGCACCAGGGTAACAGCGCGTGATGGTGGATTCCGCTCTCAAGTTCCTCACGATCGAATCTCCGATGATGAGAGTGGTCGGAGCTGCTGTGACACGAGCCATGGACGTGGGACTCACCGGTCGCGTTCCCCGAGTAGTTACGGCAGCCTCGGTCACGGCGGGGGTAGCCTTAGTCACAGCGGATCCGGCTGCTGACGGCGAGCACGGAAGCCGCTGACAGCCTTGCGGTGGACGGGCTCCGGGAGAGCGTGGCTTATTTCCCCTCCGGTTACGGCTACGCTTGGTCACGGCGGGTGGAGCCTTGGTCACTGCGGATCCGGCTGCCGACGGCGAACACGGAGACCGCGGACGGCCTTGCGCTGGACGGGCTCCGGGAGAGCGCGGCTGATTCCCCCTCTGGTCCCGGCTACCCGACCCATAATGGCGGTCAAGCGGCGGGAAGTCCTCCTCATGGAAGACCCCAAAACGGTTAGAGAGCTGGATATCGCGTGGATTCAACGGGTCGGGCAGATGAGGCGATTTACTCGACCTGTTATTATGGGCAGTTTGCCAGTCGGAGTGGGGAGTGGAGGACTGGATGTTAGGACTCGGAGTGAGAGAAACACGCCCCACTCTTTTAGGTTTGGCTCCAAGCTCGTTCCAACGGCCGTCTTCCAGAGGTTGGACGGGCACTGTGGAGTCCAATTCGATGCCAGGTGCAGCAGAAGAGGCTGCACCAAGTATAACCATGGAGTCGAGGAACCTCTCATCGTCATGGATTTTATGAAGCATTGAGATCCGTTCCTGAAGCTCGACAATGGTCTGGGACAGGTGGATGCAGTGGTCGCAAGTCCTCGGTGGGGTAAGTGCAGACATATTCGCCTTGAACGGCGTGGGGGGTGTCACCACGCGGTCCGTTTTAGGGGAACAATGCAGTCGCCTTGTGCAGTCTCTAGTTTCTTCTTGAAACTTTCCAAAGTTCACACTTTCCAAAAATAACGGAGAAATAGTGGCGTTCAACAACAAAAAAAAAAACAAACAAACAAAAAAACACCAGCGTTCACTCAGCGTTATATATATATATATATATATATATATATATATGAAACAAGGTAAAAGCACTTTAAAACTAAAGAAGTGGGAAAACTAAGTGTACAATGTGTGGGAAATAGTGAAATTTAAAAATAAATGGTAAGTTGAAAGTCTAATGAAAGGTAAAATGTAAAAAAAAAAAAAATATATGTAAAAACTAAAAAAAAAAAAAAAAAAGGTAAAATATAAATAGTTGGTGAAATTAAATGTAAATACACTTCAGCTAAGATGAGAAACAAAATAAGACAACAGAAGAAAATGTAAAACGGAAAAAAAACAAAATTTTTGATTATTATTATATATTATATATATGAAGCAAGGTAAAATTACAAAGTAAAAACAAGTGTGAAAACTAAATGTACAATAATATTAATTTGTGTGAAACGGTGAAAAGTAAAATTAAAAAGAAAACTAAGATTAAAAATAAATGGTAAGTTTGAAAGTCTACTCTAATGAAAGCTAAAATGTCAAATAAAAAATGTAAAAACTAGGTTAAATATATAATATATATTATAAATAGTTACAGTGAAATTAAATGTAAATACTCATAATCTAAGAAGAAAAAAAATTAAGAAAAGGGAGGAAAATGTCAAACGAAAACAAAATAAAATGTGATTAATATATATTAATTTAATAATAATAATAAAAAAACAATTGGGTAACATAAGGTAACCTCAACTGAAAAACAAGGTAGGTTTTTAAAATGAAAAAAATGAAAAACGTAAGTTGAATCGACTTGTATTATTTTTTGTGTATATTGTCATTTCTTAAAATCGATTTTGTGTTCAACAAAACTATACTGATATCGCGCTCTCACAAAAGATATTGAATATCTGAGTTTAGAGTTGCCCTGATCTGATCATGTAACTTTCATCTGATCGGGATTGGCTGATAAAGGCCATTAAAAAAAAAAAAAAAAAGTAACACATCCAGTTTCTTGCTGTAAAATATCTATTTGTAGACAAAAATAATGACGGTTGAATGAGTACATTGCAGTTCATAATATATTGCTATTATCCGACTAATAAATGGTGTCAAGTTCTTTTTGAGCCACATTGCGTGCAGAACGGCCAACAAATGAATAGGTACAAAGGCCAGTCATGTGACCCCAACTGCACTTTGCGCGTCTTATTTTGAACTCAAACGACTTCTTTATCTTCTCCCGCTCACATGATCTCATCGTAATCTTCGGTCTTAAGTGTAACGCGGCCAAACAAACGCACTCAAAAATAAAAGTTAGTGAGTTGCTCGCTACTACAAAACCATTTTCTCCATTTAATTGTGTCACTCGTGCGTGCGTGCAATTAGTTTTCCCCAGTTGGGAGCCAATAATTACCACAGAGGCTGTTTTGTTGTGCCGCTGGAGGAATATGCTGAGCCAGCATTGGCACTGCCACCGACACGCACGCACACAACTCCAAACCTGATGACATTTGATTATTTTCTGTGCAAAAAAAAGAAAAACACTTGTTTTCCACTTGCCAGTCCGTTTTGCAGCGCAATAAGAGAAATACCTTTTCTTTGTTTGCACCCGTCTCCATGGCAACCATGACAAAAAAGACCCAGCAGCAGATGGCTGTGTCATGTTCAAGTATCAAAAAGACCACCCCCCGTCTTCTGGTTCTTTAAAATGTCCTCACGGTGTCCATTGTGTTCCATTTATGCATTCACTAACATTTTCACAAGCGTTTGACACCAAATACCACATTAAAAAAGAAGTACGTCTTATAAATACCACCATAATGACCAAGAGTGAAAATACGCTAGCGCAGTAGGCCCAAGTGTTCATCACAAACATTTTGGATATGAAACAATCCAAATTTAAAAGACTGAAGTGATGTTCGGTATGACAAAACTGTTCACTGTTCATGAAAATTAGGACTTGTGAAGTCATAGCAGGGTTTTTTTTATGTGTATTTTTTGTTACCTTCAAAATATTTTGTGAATTTTTATTTTGTTTTTTTCTTCTTTATAACATTTGAGCAATTTACTACAAAAAAATAATTTTCCCAGTTCTTAGTTATTGATATACTTTTTAAAGGGATACTTGACTCATTGAACCATTTTCAGCAATGAAAAGTTAATATTTTGTCCAGAATTAATTTGATAACTTCATTATTTTTCATGTGCAATTAATACCTTTAAAAGCTTTTTTTTTTCCTCTCTTGCTGTCGACTGATGATGACATCACCTGTGCTGAGGAACTAGGTAACGACCAATCATGGTTCACCTGTTTTCTGGGGTTGGTCAGCAAACTGAGCCATGATTGGTCGTTATCTTCCTCAACACAGGTGATGTCATCTTCAGTCGACAGCAAGTAGAAAAAAAATACAAAAAACTTTTTAAAAGTATTAATTGCACATGAAAAATAATGCTTACCACATTAATTATGGACAAAATATTAACATTTTACTGCTGAAAACGGCTCAATGAGTCAAGTATCCCTTTAAAATGTGTGTAGTTTGTGCATACTTGGAATTATTGACATTTTTTTGTACTTTTTAAAAGATGGTGCAGTTTTTATTTTTACTTCAAAAATATGTGTACTTTTTTTTTTTAATCATTTTTAAATTTCTACCTGTTTAGTTTTTATTTTGAGCCCTTTTGAAATTTGTCATTTCAATTTTATGGGATTAAAAAAAAACTAATTATAAAAATTTCATTGCAAATACTCGTGGTTCAGTACCCATGGATTCACCTTTCCAGTATTTGAAAAATATATATTTATAAATTTTAGAGTTAAAATGAAAAGGAAAAACGTTTTTAATGCACTTGAATATTTGAAAAAAAAAAAAAAAAAAAAAAGTTTAAAATGTACGTAGAAACATCTTTTAGGATGGCAAATCTTGAGCCATAAATTTAAAATACAATATATAGGTGAACCAACAATTTGACGGATGGTGTGTCTGCCTGGTATCAGTTCCAGTTTTTCTGGCGTATTATTTGTGGTGATGTGTCCTTTCGCAACACTTTTACCTCCCCGGTATGACCTCAGCGAGGAGAAAAATTCTCCTTTGATGACATAGTTGAAGTCAGAAAAGTTGAGTCACTTGCTGGGCGACACAAAAGGGCTCTCATTGATTGTGAGCATAAATAATGCAGTTCAGCTGGTGGAGTTTGGACACGGCCTACTTTGCTTTCACTCGGCTTGCGAAACGGTCTGGTAAAGCCGCCAGGGGAAAGAGGAGTACTAGCGGAGGAGGGTGTGACCTTAATCCAACAGCGAGAATGTGAAGGCGCATCTGGTCCTGCCAGTTTCGACCAGCCGGATTTCACAATTTAAAAGCAAACACTTTGAGCGCTAACCCCAGTGAAGTTAACTGACTGCAGCGGGTGGGTTGTCATTCGCTTTGGATACATGGGTGGGGTTGTTGGTGGGTGGGTTTGCGCTGTGGATTAGTCAGCGTGTGGCGTCAACCCATTAAACGTCATCAAAAAGTCTCTGGAGTCGCTCTTTATTAGGCCTGCGTGTTTGTGGTTAAATTGTCATTCTTGTGGCTGTTTGCGTAGTCAAATGTATGTCGCTAAATAAACCTGCAGCAATGTTTAATAACTTGAAATGTGCACACATTACATCATGTTTTGTCAATAGCTAAACCACATAGACTTTAACAAATGTATTATTTGCCCACTTCTCTTGGGTATATAGCCTACATAGCGATAGCGGTTAGCATGTCTCCCACATCGTCGAGCGGCCCCAGGATAGAATCCAGGACCTCCTGTGTGGAATTCGCTTGTTCTGTGGCTTCTCCTCCCACATTCCAAAAAACATGCTTGAAGACTCTGGCCATAGTTTGAAATTTGGGTGGTTGTTCGCCAGTGTACCTATAGAACATGCTAACTTCACAAATGAAGCGCAGCTAGCATGAAAATCTTGATTGAAGTCAAGCATAATTGCAGTCCTTTAAAACAAAACAAAAACAAAAAACAAAAGCGGGTGCCACAAAAAAACAAAAGAAACAAAAAACTGTTAATCTTGTTTATTTTTATGGAAATCCAAAATTGTGATCCATTTAGTTATTTAAAAAAATAGTGCTATATTTTAGGAGCATTACTTCACACTTGCTGCAACTCAATTTCACATTTCATAATGATATTCATAGGCTGTGTTGCTTCTCAATGACTATCTACTTTTACAATATATGGGCCTTGCGTCACAACAGCACCACATTGTGGAGTATTGTTCAAGTCAGCACACGTTAAACCACACGAACAGTAGCTAGACGTGAGGCACGTCACACCTCCATATATGGAATGAATTACTGACATCAAATTATCTCCACAATAACCTGATACAGAGTATTTATACTTATCAAGTAATGTTCATTAAAATAGTGAGATTAGGAGTTTTAAAAAATAAAGGGGACATTACTATAGAAATATGACTTTACAATGTCTTCATACAGTAATTGGGTCTCTGGAGTTTCTGCATGGTGAGAATTTGTAGTGTTTTGATTTTTTTAAGACACCCAGGAACAGTTTTCAGTTCTGAAAAAAAAAAAAAAAAAAAAAAAAAACAAGAACATTCGGAGACTTGATGGGTTGGTATGCATCCTGGTGACCCAAAAATGTGTATACAAAAAATTAAAAAGTCAATGTTCCACAATATGTCCTCTTGAAATATTAAAATTACAACGTGTGAATGAATGAATACAGTACAGTAGTCTGATTAACTGAAGTGTACTGGCCCCTTGTGGTGAGACAGCAAACTGGTATGTATGAGTATGTGCCTGAGACTTTACAATTAAACACCCACTTTGATGCATTTAAGGGAGCATCACCTAGAAAATGAAAAAAGCACCAAAAAGAAGACTGCTGGTGTTAAGAGTTTTGCAGAAGAATGAGCTCCAAACTCCCTCCTGACTTCCAGACTGGAAGTGAAGGTGTCTTGTCTGGGGCATGTTGGTGACCCACATCCTCGCTACCCAACACACACAACCTCCCAACATTCACACGCTATAAGAATAAGTTTTTATGATATTCATAAGACTAATTAAAATCACATCTTGGTTTTTTTTTTCAGCGAAGAAAAAAACTAGGGGTAGAAAATGCTTCATTTTAATCTTAACAGAGGAGCTTTTCTTTACGTCACCCATTTCTCCTTTCAAAAGGGGGGCTCATTTTTCATCTACGACTTTTATATGACAAAGAACAGAATTATGAGGAGATAAAAAAATTAAACAAGTTTTTTAAATTACGGTAAATATGGACGTAAGCGTTGTATTTTCGTTTACTGCCATTTTAATTGATAACCTAGCGATGTGTGTTTGCCAGCGACCCCCACCGCCAGTTGGTATGCCCCACTCCCCACCGTTAGCCGTTGTTGTCTCCCCCCCTCGCTTTGCTAGTGAGCAGATTTCGATACAAGCTAGCGGCACACTTCACTATTTTAAAGCTTCGAAAAGATGCTCCTCCGGTGGACTAAAACTGTCCAACACACGGCAACAAGTCCGGGGGAACTTTGTCTGACTGTGTCCCAACTTGACTAAAGAAGCGCCCCCCCCAACGGTTTCCGCCGCGACACTTTCGAGGGGGTGTTAGCATTGTTTAATTGTTCCGTAGTATTCACACTGAGGACGACTCGTCTTTCTTTTCTCTCGTTTTTTTTCTTTAAAAATTATATTTATTCCATTCCCGGAGCAAGTCCTCGCTGATGAATTCACCAAAAAAGGACGGAGATGATGATGTGCCCGTTAAAGACTCGATAAAATACGGCGAACTGGTCATTTTGGGGTAAGTAGTGGATGGATAGTAAAAAAAAAAAAAAAAGAGTGGGATGGAGAACCGCTCCATCATCGTGACGCCTCAGACACGCTATTATATACGTATAAATGCTTATTTCCCGCATCTAATATGGAATACATGTCATTTTTATTGACCAGAGGATGCCGCTCCCACAACCAGACCGTCGATGTGTGTGTTAAAAACTAACTTTAAAACCCACGGATTGTCTTGTATGTGCGTGGTGCGTTTGGGTGTCGTCGTGGAAAAAAAGGCTCTATGACTATTTGACACAGAACTGCAACGGGAGACACTTTTTCATCAATGGTTGTAGGTGTACAGAGGGAGAACAGGGATGGCGGGAGCTCAATCCGGATGATGTCATCCTATGTTGGATCTTTTATGGCTCCAAGTAGGGACCGTCTGAAAAATACATGACCCTGTGCATGCTTTTAATAGTGTAGCCGTCTTGTTTTTTTTTCCTGCTGTATGTAGTTTCATCCTGACCGAGGCAATGGTGGAGTAGTAGGAGGAGGAAGCCCCCTCTTCGTCACTGGCGGGATGAGCCGGCTTCCACAGAATCTGCTGGGAGCTTGAATGTCACACAATCACGCTCGCATCCCAGCCAGTTTTACACAAATGTCCTTCTTGGGCCGACCGGTTTCCTGTCTGTGCCAAAGATAACTGACCTAATGGCCTATCGTTTCCCTCAACCCCTTCCTGCTCAGAGGCTGAACATCTGAATGCAGATTAATCGTCTTCCGTGACGCCTTTTCCCTCAATTTACAACGAGGTGACACTCTACCATGGAATTTGTGGCACAGACCCGCGTGAACAGATTTGTCGTTACAGTACACAGCCAGGAGGGATGAAAATGAATTCAAATTTGTTGATATTTTCAGCACATAACATACGGTATGCTACAGAGACAAATACAGTGCAGCTCAGCCTCTGGCTGCCGGTATGCCCCTTTCTCGCATGTGCGGTACCCCACTGCTCAAAAGCAGGTACCAGTCCTATAATTTGTGCTGTGCTTACAGTTTAAACTATGGTGATTAGAAACATTTTGTTAAGGTGAGGCAGGGTATCAATTATTCACTATTTACCCAGCAGGGCTCAGTTCCTATCCCCTGCGAATAGCAGGGGTTTACTGTGCTGAGCCGCTGGCTAGCAAACGTCATAGCGATATGCTTTTGGCGGTAGATCAAACTCGTTAATGTATGAAACGGCATCAGGTGAACTAGAAGAGCATGACGGAAACGTTTGGTCAGAAATTAGGCAGAAATGTTGATCATTATTTTCCAAATCAAAAGCAGATGCTTGTGAATGTTTCATTTTGATTCAACACGTTTGCTTTCATGGAGGACTACAGAAATCTGAGAGTATTTACTGTTAAGGGTACAATTTCAAAAATTTCGACAAGGTTTCAGAATGATTAATCGATTATCAAAACAGTTATTGATTAATTTGATAATTACCTGTTAATTAATTGTTGCTGAACCACGCCAGTTTGTTTGCAAGCAGACCAAGACACCAAGCTAATGTTAGCTTGTGTTCATCTTTAAATGTTAAATCATTAAAAATTGTATCATGTATTTTATTGTTTCGCCAGCCATCAAGCCACATACTCTGCATTGAAATGAAATAGCACAACAATGTTAGCGATTGATCAGCGTGGTTTGATGTGTGCCGCTGTTCGGCCTTACTTAGCCAAACCCCATTCATTATTTAAAGGACATTGAAGACACGCAGCTTTGAAAAATTGCCAGTGAGGGAGAGTTAATATAATGGCTAAAATTGTACTTGGCGCTACACTATTACTTGGGGCTCTTAATTTCCACTTTACTACGTTTAATTATGACGCCTTGTCTAAGCCTGAAGTTACTGTACTAAAGAAAGCCCATACTTCTGTTGCATATTCCAAACCGGGTCTGACAGGAACTTTACATAACTTTGCTAAGACTGGATCAGGAAATTGGCTGGATTAACCTCCAGAAATCCTTTGCAGTTGCCAAACGGTGTTAAGATAAAAAACTCAAAACTACAAAAGTTACAGGAAAATCTAAATCACAAGTCTCAGTAGTATTTCATGGCTTGTTTTCACGGGACTTGTTCATCGTCGTCTCTTTCCCTTTCTGTCGCATCTCTTGTGTGTTTTGACCTTGCATCTGTCGGCCCTGATGATGTCACGCAAGCCGCCGCGTGGTCGATGCCAGCCGCCATGCAGGCCACATGAGCCGCCCGCCAGCAGCGCTCGTTAGCCTGGACACCGCACAGTCCATCATGGCCCTTTATGAGTGTGCTTCGTCTCTCTTACACCTTCTTATCTCGCGGTTACGTCGGCCTTCAAGCCTTGGAAAGTGTCGGCGGTAAAAGCTGACGCGGGGTCGAGAGGGAGTGAATATTTCATGCCGCGCTTTATGATGTTTGCGCATGCAGGACACAAACGGCCGCTCGCGTCATGCGTCACATCGTCCTGCTTCATCTCTGGGCGCTTTATTTATCTCCCGCTTCCATCTCCTGCTTCCTGCCCTTTGCTTATTACATTTATGTGCCAACCAGTCTCCCTTTTTTTGTTCTTTGTGTGTTCTGGGGGCCCAAGAAGTCTGCCTTGAGTGTTTGTGGGGATGTGACAGCTTGTTTGTCACCACGTGTGGTTCCCCTATTTTCATATTAGTAAGACAGCACTTAAAATTTTACTTGTAGAGTTAATAAAAATGATTTCCATTATTTCCTATGGGAATAATTGCTTTCAAACGAGGTTTATAGTCGAGTTGTTAATGCATTTCTTATTATTAATGTCCTAAAAGCGGCACGCTGCCTTCTGCCTGAACTGAAAGCGTGGAAATTATTTTAATCGGCTTCATAAAGAAAATGAGGGCAACGTGTGTATTGTGAATCATTTATTAAAGCATGAAACATGCAGTCGTCTTTCCACGGTGAAGTTGATATTAAATTTGAGCAAAGCGGAATGTCGAATCGCCATCTGTTAATGCACAACTTTAAATCACGTCTCACTTCCCGTAATTATCTAATATATGTCAGGCCTAGTGCAAAAGCTATTAAAACCAGATTTTCTGTGTGTTTTGGCTGGCAGGCGTAAACTCCCTTTTTGGTCAGTGGATAAAATCTGACCTTTCGAAAAGTCCCGTCCAGGGCGAAGGTGCTGAACTTTCTGGGAGCCATGACGCTGGTTTCCCCAGCGCCTCAGATCAGCGAAATGCTCACTTCCTGCGGCGTTTGTGTCACGAGAACAACAACCAGCGGCGTCAGCTGGTGTATCAGCATAGATGGCGACATGCAAGCTTTGCTGACATGTTTCCTTTGCTGCGAACGTTGCCCGTGATGTCCGCCTCGTGTTGTCGTCTTTGTGCCACTGACTGGAGATGAATTCTCATTGAGGGTTGAGCTCCACTGGATGTTTTGATTGTGTTCAAAAGAACTCGCGGGCCGAGCTTTTTTTAGCCACTGCGTTCAATATCTCTTCATCTTTGCAGCGCCACTTTCTAGCTAGACGACATAACTGAGACAATGATGGAATAATAATAATGGTGAAATTGTGTGTATGCATGTATATTAGGGATGTAAATCACTGGGGGAAACCCTGCGTAAATAATCCCAGGACTCCAATAGTTAACTCACTATTAATCACATTTTATTTGTATCTATTCTAAATGTACAATAAAATATTTTTTCTAAGTTTTTATACTTTTGTTAACACCCTGTGGTGGTTGGCCATCATCCCTCTCAGTGTGGATGAACTCTTCCTGGGTGCCTTTCCTCACAGGGTTCTTCTGTGCCCCGCCATGTTGTGGTTTGCATGTGTGTCTGTGGGTACGATTATGGGGGGGGGGGATGGTTTTTTCTTTTTTTTGTATTATGGATGTTTTAATTGTTCAGCACTTTGAGTTGCATTTGAATGTATGAAAGGTGCTATATAAATAAAGTTTGTTTTGATTTGATAAACGTGAAAAAAAAATCTTAAATGAATAGAAATATGGCTTCATCTTTTAGTCATTGATACGGTAATTTTATAATAATTCATAAAAATTGAGTTAAAATTAAAAAGATATACTACCATACTGTAGTGACAGTTCAGGCTGTTTGAAAGCGCTATATAAATAAACTTGAGTTGAGTTGAGTAAAAAACGAGTGTGATATTGATTTGTATTGAAGTCAATTTTCTGCCACTAGATGGCATAATTGCATTTGTAAGGCATTGGTGACAGCTCAGTGCATTTTTTCTTTTCATATTAAGAGCAATTGAATCTTTAACAGGAAGTAACCTGTCATGTTTTTGTAGCAATAGAACACAATATTCCGTGGGCCTTACAAAATAAGTCAAAATCCAGTCAAACAGCCGGGAGTGAAGTGTATTGCTTCTGTGAAAATGACTGGGAGTGAATGAGTTAATCATGCGTTTAAAAATTAAAAAATAAAATAAAATAAATAGTGGTGTGAAAAGAACTTTAAATGACCTCAAAATGAACACTAATTAACACCCCTAGTTTTGACCAATGCAACCATCTTCTTCATCATCATCAGGTACAATGGCTCTCTTCCCAGCGGCGACCGCGGGCGCCGAAAGAGCCGCTTCGCTCTGTACCGACGCGCCAAGGCCAACGGCGTCAAGCCCAGCGCCGTGCACATCCTCAACACGCCGCAGGACAGCAAGGTGTGTGTGTGTGTGTGCGCGCATCATCCTTATCACCACTGCAACAAAATGGACTAATGCTAATGAGGCTAATGATCTCCTCGGCGGGGTTAATGAGCCAAACGAGGGCTAACGCCTGCCACTCGCATCGTTGCAGGCTGTGCACAGCAGGGGGCAGCACAGCATCTCCTTCACGCTGTCCCGCAACCAGACAGTGGTGGTGGAGTATTGCCATGACAACAACACTGACATGTTCCAGGTAATGTGTCTGTTTACATAAGCAAAAATCATATTTCTTATGGGGAAAAAAACGAGTGTTATTTGTTCATTCCGCAGATCGGCCGCTCCACAGAGAGTCCCATCGACTTTGTGGTGACGGACACCTCCGGGGGTGCGAAGGAGGTCGAGGACCCCTCCATCGCGCCCAGCACCATCTCACGCTTTGCCTGCCGTGTGGTGTGCGAGCGCCACCCGCCGTACACGGCGCGCATCTACGCCGCCGGCTTCGACTCCTCCAAAAATATCTTCTTAGGGGTGCGGCAAGCGTTTTTGCACAGCTTCTTCTTTTTTTTTTGTTCACGTTCTCAATGAGCGGTAGTGGAAATAATTCAGCATGTGCCTCGGCAGGAGAAGGCGACCAAGTGGAAGAACCCAGACGGCCACATGGACGGCCTGACCACCAACGGCGTGCTGGTCATGCACCCCGAGGGCTTCCCTGAGGACCCCAAGCAGGGTCTGTGGCGGGAGATCTCGGTGTGCGGTGACGTCTACGCCCTGCGGGAGACTCGGTCGGGGCCCAGTCGGGGAAAACTCGTGAGTGCTCAATTTCTGGATTTATTTGTTTTTATAAGGGGAGTAGTGGTACGTGTATTTGGATTATAGGTTTGTGGTATGTAAGAGAGATGTACATAAAGAGGTCCCACGACCACAGTGGTATTTTCACTTACACGTTGAATTGAAATTATATGTATTTTAGAGGTCACCAGCACTACTCCCCTAATCTCACTCAATTAGCACCTCCCTCGAAAGTTAAAGAAAAATGAAAAATGAGAGCAAATTCATTCATTCAATTGACTACATTGTTAAAAAACAAAACAAATAGTGCTGGGCATGGCTAAAAGAAATGGGTGGAGACGGAAAGCCTTTAGGGAGCTGGCTAATGTAAATCCTGTTTTGTGTATGTGTCTTTATTATAAAGTCAGTGCTTGTCAATTTTTTTTTCTGTTATAAAAAAAAAACAAAAACTGAGCCACCTCCTCCAATTCTCTGCCGTGACTATAAATAGTATCATTTGCCTATAAAATTGTTGTAAAATATACCTCTGCAGAGTAGCTAATACTCCTTGTGCACTCTGACAGTAAGAGCGCCACTGCCACCTACTGTAGTGGAAGTACCATTACACTTTATTCTCGTAGCGCAAAAAAAAAAAAAAAAAAGTTCACTGAGGTCACATGCACCCCCGGGTGGACTTTTATTAACTCATTCACTGGTTGATCTCTTATACTCTGCTGCCACCTGCTGGTTGTTTTTGTAATTCCGACCATTTTTTAACCCGTTCTCTGCAGTTGAGAGGCTGCATCAAAGCTTTCTGTATGCTCTAGCATAAAAAATAAAATAAAATAAAATGTATAAATACGTCTTTGGGACACTTAATACATTTAAAATAGAACGTATTTATACGTTTTTGGGTGCAAATGAGTTCAGCGCACGTCTACTATGTATCGCCCCCTACAGGCGGAAGGCGAGAGCAGCGCGCTGCGTGATGGCTCACTGGTGGACCTGTGCGGCGCCACCCTGCTGTGGCGCACGGGCGAGGGCCTCATGCGCGCTCCCACCCTGCGCCACCTGGAGGCGCTTCGACAGGAGCTGAACGCCTCGCGGCCGCAGTGTCCCGTGGGCCTCAGCACGCTTGCCTTTCCCAGCCTGCCGCGCAGCCACAGGTACAGCGACAAGCTAATTATCGTCACCAGGGAGGTTATATAACGACGAAATCTGTCATTTCAGCCTTGAAGAACGTCAGCCGTGGGTCTACCTCACCTGCGGCCACGTCCACGGACGCCACGACTGGGGCCAGAGGTCGGAGGCCGGCGGCGAGGAGGAGCCCCCGGAGGGCGAGGGCTCCACGACGCGACGGGAATGCCCGCTGTGCCGCAGCGTGGGCCCCTACGTGCCCCTGTGGCTGGGCTGCGAGCCGGCCGTGTACGTGGACGCCGGCGCCCCCACCTACGCCTTCGTGCCGTGCGGCCACGTGTGCTCGGAGAGGACAAGCAGGTACTGGGCGGACACCCCGCTGCCCCACGGGACGCACGCCTTCAGACCCGTGTGCCCCTTCTGCTCCGCCGCCCTCAGCACGCCCGGGTGGACGCGGCTCATCTTCCAGGGTCCCATCGACTAGCCGCAACGCCGAGCCCCGTTCCTACCCTTCCTTCTCGATTTTCTTTTCTTTTCTTAACCGTATGCAGCTCCTTCTCCTTCAGGGCTTGGTGATGGATTGACGATCTGGACTTTAGGCAACTAAATGAAACGTGACAGAGGACGGTCAATACGCTTATTGATTACCTCGGAAGTCTCCGTAGTTAGTCTGCTGGTTTTCATCCCACGCAAGTTTGACCTTCTTGCAAAGAAAAAATGTTGATCAAGTCAAATGTTATCTTGTATGTAGCACTCTAGCAGGGCAACTAACCTCCATGCTCACATGATGCTTTTAAATGTGTCATCCTGTGGAGTGAAAGCCAGCAGACATTGTTTAGGATCAGACTTGGCTTACGATGAGATTGGTTTCCTACAGAGGTGATGTAAACTCAAATTTGTACTTTAGTCACGCAATTGTGAAGTCATACTATTCTGAACCAACATTTTCAAAACAAACTATTCAAATTAATTAAGAGATAACAAGTTCTCAACTATTTCAAATCATTCTCACTAGTGCTGTCACTGTCAAATATTTTTATAATCGATTAATCTATCGTTTATTCAATCAATTAGTCGACTAATCAGATTCATTTAATTATGCATTACAATTTATTCTAAAACAATTTTTTTCCCTAATTACTATTTATTAACTCAATTGCTCCCAAAAATGTATAAATCCGTTCTATTTTAAATGTTTTAAGAGTCCCAAAGATGTATTTATACGTTTTTATGTTCTTGTTTTTTATGCTAGAGCATTGATGCAGCCTTTCAACTGCAACGAATGGTTGAAGAAATGGTAGTTATTACTCAAATGGGCCAGCAGGTGGCAGCAGAGCAAAGGAGATCAACCACGGCCATGTTGGAAACAAAACCTCAATTACTCAAAATTCTAAATAGAATTGTGAATAATGATGAAACATTCAAATGCTAATTGCTGCAAAACGGAAACAGATATACAGTAAATGTACTTTTTTTTTTTTTTTAAATTTAGTCTTTCATTTGGTAGGTTCTATTCTATGTTTTATAGCAATAGAACATAATATTCTGTGGGCCTTGCAAAATCAGTCAAAATCCAGTAAAACAACCGGGAGCGAACGGGATTGCTTCCCTTCCGTGAAAATGGCGGGGGTAGAATGAGTTAACCAGTGATTGGTGTTTAAAAAAAATAATAATAATAAAGGGGGGGGGGGGGTTGATGTTGTGCTATGTTACAGATTCGGTTCAGAAACATCAAGATAATCAGGTGTCTTTCCTGAACGACTACAGAAATAGGTGAACAATTACTGTCGATATGCTGACATCAGAGGATTTGGACAATTAAAAAAAAAAAAATGGCTCCAAACAATTACTCGATTAGTAAAGTAGTTGTCGATTCATTTGGTAGTCGATTACTTGTCGATTAATCGATTTTTGACAGCTCTAATTCGAACCTACAAATGTTCACATCATACAAAATCATCAACCATATTACAGTATATGCATTCTTACGCCACCCCGCAGACTAGTTAATTGCGCACCGTTCACAATCTGAAAACCTCCTTTGTCAAGATCGTCGTAAAACAAGGACCCTCGCTATACGACTGGACCAGATCTCAAACCCATCATCAAGCAGATGGAGTATAAACGAGGGCTCGGACTCTCAAACTAGGTAAGATCCACTTTATACACACACAACAACCTCCCTGAAGCAATAACACCACTCACTCTTGTATAAGCTAAGATCTCATGCTAGGTTTTAGCCAAGCGCTAGACTAGCGGTGGTCGCCTCCAACATGGCTGTAGCGTTTTGTTTTGTTTTTTTTCTTCCCCTACCCAGATTCGGAGGTCAACCAGAGGTGTGTTTCACCAAAACATTTGACAGTTTTTAATGGGCTGGTTTTACGTGCTTGTGGATGATGTCTGCTAGCCAGAGGCTGAGCTGCACTGTAGTTGTTTCCAAAAAGCTGAATCCAATTCAAATATAGTATTAACACACTTCTGGTTTCTCCGCTAATGCTAACAGGGTTCCTTTTTAAACTGCGTGTGTCGGTGTATCCAAAGGTTTGACCTAGCTTGACCTAAAAAAACAAAAACGAAACCTTTTTTTGTTGTTTTTCCCGAAAGTGTGCGCTTGTGCGTGTGTCAAAAAAAGTTATTTTGTTAGGAAATGTGGTTCAGTGTTTGGAGAAAAAAAATCTATATATATAAACATATACTATTTTTGTATCTGATTTAGTTGTTCAACTTGGTGAAAGTTCAGCGTATGGTCCGGGATGTGTTAGACGTAGAAGAGCCCGTGAGCGTGAAAATGTTGCCAACACTGTGTCTCTCATTTACACACAAACAATACACACGTTGACACAGTGCTACGATTGCCCGGACATTGAATGTAGCCGACCATACAGGCTATGTGTTTATTAGCCTCCCTGGTGCTCTTATTTGAATGGTCTATATTGTGATACTATTTTTGTAAGTGAATATGATAGTGTGCCCCCCCCCTCCAAGCTTGAATATAATAACCTCATGTATGGAAGAGTGGATACACTCGCGTATGTCTCGCTTGCATGTACACACACACAAAGTATGTACGCTGCACTCAAAACGCGTCCCCCACCCTTTTGAATTCCCGCTGAGTGTTTGACAACTAAGATGTCTTCCGAGTCTTCGGCTGTTAAATGTGCAAAAATAGAAGAAGAAGAAGAAAAAAAAAATCCTCATACTTGACTAATGTTTGGAAGCGAGAGTCACACTTTGTACTGTAATGCGACTAATATTTGCCGCCAACTTCTGCTGCAGCATAAGAGAAATTGAGCCCGCATTTTGTTTATTTTGGTTCATCTCTTTCCAGCTTGCTGCTCCCTCACAAAGCCAGCACAGCACCGTTGCCGACGTATTCGCCACTAAACTTGAGTTACAATTCCATTTTCCATTTTAAAAAATGCTTTATGGAACCAAAACAGCGGTACCTTGATTTGGTTGACAAAAGTTATCAATGAAATCGATTTGTATTTGGAAATGGCAGAAGGGATAGTTCATAGAATTTTCCAGCGATTTGGATCTGACTCCAAATTTTAGGAGAAGTCGAACATCAAGGTATCATTGCACGTTCCACAATCTTAGCACGGTTGATGATATTTTATTTTTATTTTCTTAACTGTTTTTGTCGCTCAGGTTTTAGCGTGGCACACAGTGATGTTACTACACAACACATGAGAGCATTTATCTGCGACTAATAGACAGTATACAAGGTCACACGTGATCAGTTATTTACGGGTTTTAATAACAAAAGAGTGAAACTGCGCAAACCTGCCAAAAGATAGATTATAATAAAACATCGTATACAGTGTTGGCATGTGGATGGAAGAACTGTTGCAGCACCTGTTTTTCATTTTTAGATTCCTATTTTTTATTTAATTTTAGGTGTCGTTATTGATTTCAGTAACTTAGTTTTAACATGTAGCCTCGACTAGATGCAGAAACACTATTTACTTCTTTTTTTTTTTAAATATTACAATCGTTTAGCACTTCTAACAACTTCATGTATTATTTGATCTTCATTTCAAACCTCCCACATGTATTTTATTAAATCGTGAAACCACCTCACTTTTTTTTTTTATTATGCATTTCTAAAGAAATACAAACCATGTACAGCTCTTTATTTTGTTTTGTTTTCTACCCCCAATTAATTTCCAATTGTATTCCTCTGTAACCGAATGGTGCACAGACAATCGCTATACACATGTCAATAAACCTGTTGAAAAGTGCCACTTGGCATTTGGGTGTGAGTTTTGTGTGTACCCCCGGTATGCATGCATAGGAATAAAAGGTGTACAGCATACCGTATTATCCTAAATTATTATACAGTGGTGTTTGCCTTATTATAAGATGAAGCTATGTGCCAGCAGATGGCGCTCTTCCAACAATCTTTGACTATTATGGAAAGGACTGCATTACTCTTAAGTTGCATCACCAGCTGTTTAGTACTGTACAGTATGTGCATATATATATATATATATATATATATATATATATATATATATATATATATATATATATATATATATATATATATATATATATATATATACACACACACACACACACATTTGTGATATTAAGATGCATATGAATTTATATGTATATCATATGCATGTATTGCACTGATTTTTAACAGCAGGCAGGAGAGAATAACAAACTAACACGAGAAACATTTTAATGTTTTAAGTGTAGTTTGCAGTCATTTTAAGCAACCCACTACAATTTTACTAAAGGTACTAAAATAACACTGCTTATTAGGCCTGTTAAAAAAAAGAAAAAAAAAGCTTTCTAAACTAAACGTACGAATTAAACTGTCGTGTTAACGAGGTATATTGCTCAGGTGCGTTTATTTCGATGTTTCTTGTCTTAAATTGTACACTATTTGTTGGCTAAAGCCACATATTTGGCAGCGAGGCGAGACCAAAAGGCAGTTGCCATGGATACGCCATGCTGACACCACAAAATCTGTGTAGGCTTGTTGAACATGTAATTAATAATAACAAAGTCTTCTCAGCCAAGCTAGCATGGAGCTCACGATGTGAGACCTCACCTTCCTGCTAGCTACTATAAATAGCACAGTGCGAGCGAGAGTTAAGGAAAAGCTACCCTCGGCTATTGTTAAATTTATCTTTTTGACAAGTTATTTGCTCTAAATATATTCCTGTTTTATGAAGAGGAAGTTGTCGCTAGGGATTAGTTTAAAAGCAGGTATTTTTGCTTCAAGCTACATACGCAACAGTCTGAATGCTAACTGGCACTTCGAGCTCCAAGCTTGGGTCGGCAAACTAAGATAACGCTTACATAAAGAGACTTATTTTTCTTTTTTATAAATACAGTCGGAATGTTAATGGAACATTTACTGTAGTCGGACTTTGGTTTCATATTATACTACTTCAGTTATAAATGTACCTTTTTTTTGTAAGTGCACTTGTCATTGTCAAAATGCTAACGGAATGTATTTCAAAATTCATTTTCAGCTATAGTGAGAATGTTAACAGAACAGTAAGTATTTGTTACATTAGTCAGTATCCTAGTTTAGGTTGGATGAATGTAAGTTTGAATAACTGTTATTTTATTTTATTTTTTTTAAATGTTGTCATCTACAGGCCTATCAATGGAATTGGCTCACTTTGCTTTGAAAGCATGAAGCCGCCCAGATCTGATTTTGGCGAAGGAACCAGTATGAAAATGTGACCAACACCTTCAAATAAGTGTAAGTGCTGCTGAATGTGTCAGTAGCCACTGTTGTGTTGTTGAGTTGGCGGCGGGACACACTGTTGTGACTATCTCACTTGACAGAAAACTATGGTGTGGTAATGACATGTATTGAGGTCATGCAACCCCCCCCCCCCCCCTCACCCTCCACCCACCACCCCCATCTTGCCTCAGTGGCAACTTCCATATGGAAACGTTATAGTGGGTTTATTGCTGTAGAATTAATAGGAGGCAGGCAGTATACTTTCACATACCTTATGTGGTTATATAGACTCACACATTAAGATTCTTCAACTGTTGCAGACCTCATGTACTATCAGTGATGTACTGGATGTTTTAGGTTGGCTTTACAACTGGTCCATGTGGCAAATTCTAATTAAATTCCTGTACCCATTTCCTGCCCCATATTTCTTCACATGAACAATATGGCACGGGGAGAACATGCAAACTCCACCCAGGAAGGCCGGAGCCTGGACTCGATCTTGCGACTCAGTGCTGAGAGGCGGATGTGCAAACCACTTAACCACCATGCCGCCCCTGCATGTTTATGATAAGTGTAATTTACATTTCCCGATATATCCACCATCTCCAACCTGCATCTCTTCTATACAAACTCCACAAGGGGGCACAAATTACTCATACATAAGAACCATTGTGGAAGTTAACCTATTGATCCCAGTCATTGGTAATCAGCAGAGTGAGCAGACATTGATTACTGTTACCGCATGCGGATTCTCACATGTAGGCCTTCTTACTATTATTGTCAGCATTCACTAAGATACAAGACAAGATGATTCGAGACCCTAAACAGACAAAAAAATAATAATAATTTCCCCATTTTTAACTAGAATTTCAAGCATCACCAGGACACAAGCCTTTCATACAACTTGAGGTTGTGTGGGCGAGAGAGCAGCCCCCTGACGCGGTTCAAGGTGTAGACCTCGGAGAGCCAAGACCTAATGCTAAAGTAACAATGCAGCCTACAAGGACAGACTTCATGAGCACAGTTGATTCCGCCTGCAAGGCCTTAGGAAAAGTGGCTGTGCAGACACATCCAGACTATGCAGTCGAGTCAGCAAGGGAAAGAGAAGCACAACAACAGCGCAAGGAAGCATTAGCAATTATAGCGAACCCCTGCCTATTTGTGGTTCGCATTTCTGAAATTATTTTTAACTGTTTTGGGATCAAAATACGCATCGTTGTGCTATATTTACGATCGAAACTATTAATATAGGCAATTACAGGAAACATTTGGGGCATGCGCATCAATTACTCATGTCTTTTTGCTATTCACGGCAGGGCTCAAGCCATATTCCCTGAAAATAGAAGGGATTTACTGTCTTGTATCTCCAACTCTGCAGTTTTAGTAGGAATCTATTTCTGCATCATTACCTTGGGGCAGCCATGGGCTTACGTTCTCTGTTGTGGGCGACGGTTATAAATTGTCCGCCATCCCTCTAACCGCTTCTGAAATTGAAAAGAGATAATTAAAGACGTTTATCTTAAGAGTGTCTTAAACCTGTCTGAAAAGTCTGAAAATGGTGGCGCAAAGGAGAAATGCTAAAAGAAAGCGGAACCTCGGGGAAATAACATGTCTGCATGTTTGAGGGATGTGGTGCTCTTTCCTTGCTACCAGACGGGGTGGTCCCGCGGGTCTCCTGCCGGCTGCGTTGCAGCTGCAGGCAGTTGGCACAGCGGGCCACCCAGTCGTAGCTATCATATCTGATGCACATTAATGACACCCCCGGGGACAGCTCCAGTCTGGTTCGGGTGGTATACCGCATTATCTCTGTCTGATCCAAGAAGATTTTACCACAGAGGCCGTAATTGGAGGTTGAATGTTTCATATGTCTTGAATAGTCTTCAAAAAATTCAAATATTTTAGTTCTTGAGATTGGTCTTGGTCATGAGACTAGTCTTAAAATACACTTTTTAAGGGTCTCGTCTTGGAATCAAAGACATTTTTACTCGGTCTTGTCTCGGTCTCAGACGGTGTGGATTTTTTTTTTTTTTTTTTTTTACCAAGAACAAGACCGAGACCAGGCCAGTACTGCTGTGATCAGTGAGAATGTAGGCGCTGCTCTGCCTTCTCGGTGTCACCTGGTGTGCCACACCCATTAGATATGAGATTTGTTTCATATTCTATTAATTCAAAAACAACAAAGCGGAATTTTTGTGTGTGTGATTTTTTTTCCCCTTTATATATACAGTATTTGCTCGTTTTCCGCTGTAGTTAGGTTCCAAAAAATACCCACAAGAAAATAAATTCCGCAAAGTAGTTAGATTTATGTTTTACATGTATTATAAATGTTTTAAGGCTCTAAAAACCCCTCACCACACAGTTTATACACTTTTCTCTTTGAGGCATTTATATATTATCACATTTTTCTCTTTGTTTAAACATTCTCAATGTTCAAACCTTCATAAATTTTATAAAATAGGTATGTTAAAAAAATGGCATTGTCTTGGTCTTGTCTCAGTCTCGGCCTCCAAATGTCGTGGTCTTGTCTTGGGCTCGACCACCAAAAGTCTTGGTCTTATCTCAGTCTTGACCTCCAAAATACTTGGTCTTGTCTCTCTCTCAACCTCCAAATGTCTCGATCCGATCTAGCCTCGATAAAATCTTGGTCTCAGTTGGTGCAGTATTTTCTACAGCACTACTTCCAACACTACTTAAAACCCTGATAATATTTTTCCCTAAATGTACAACTGTTACAAAATAAAATAAAATAACTGCATGCTATAAATTTTCCAACGTGTATCAAGCTGATTTCAGTGTATTTGGTAAACAACCATCACTGGAATACAGACATTATGGAAAGTAATTTATGTGCATACATCACTGTTGAAAGTGGTGCTGAACAAGCCTCTGTCTACCCACCGTTAAGTGCTATGTCGAATCAATGCTCTTCTACAGTCACTGACCTGGAAAATGCTGAAAAGCTTTGCTTGCTCTGCTATCGATAGGCATTCTAATTACGAACAGCGCCCACAGTGCAAGTGGTGTTTAACTAGTGAAGATAGTGTCAGGAATTGTGCAGAAAATATCATTCTCATTAATCTCAAATCCACAAGGGAGCACGGAATGTCTGAGGATAGTGGTGGAGGATGGTGTTTGTAGGCAAATAAGGAGTGATGATTTTGTCAGATTGACACAATGAGACTGTTTTTGTTTAGCGCATTAAATTTTCAGTCGCGGATGGCCTTGCCTGACATGGCAGAGCGTTATCCTGGCACTGAAGGAGTCCATCTGTTCAGCCTCGAGTGAAAACTATTGAATCTCTTTTAGGTCAGGCTTGTGCACTAATGACAATGATTTGGGGTAGAACTCTTTTAAATTGGTGTTGTTCACTGGACCATGTTTCATCTGCCAGTCACAACAATCAGTTTGCACACAGAAGGCAAAGCGATGAACATGACTCGATGCTCAGCCCGTGTTCTCCCGCAGAGAACCAAAGGCAAGCAGGTCTAAATGTCCTCAAATTCTTGGGCCTCGTCTACTGTCTTGTGCCCAATTTTCAACAGTCATCAAGTCTGGTTAGAAGAGCTGATCGGCCTTTCCTCAAAGAAGTCCTCTTCCAGTCTGGCCTCCAGTTGTTTTGTCCCAAGTAGCAGCCAAGGATGCAGCATGAGCAGCAGTGAGTGCAAAGGCAGCCTGGACAGCTGGAGTTCGGGAGTCACCTCTCGCCTTCACAGCTCAATCAAGAAGCAAAGCCATGCGGCCTTTTGGACCCGACTATGGAACAGGAGAAGGTGGCCTGCCAATGTAGCCAGGGGTTATTGTTCCAGAGCACATCCCATAGAGCAGGGAGGAGGGGACAATTACATCGAATTTCATCCATGGCAGCATCAGGCAAAGCATCCGGGGAGGGGCTGTGTTCAGACCCAAGCTAGCTCCAAAAGAGCTCAAGAGTGTCTGCTGGAGGGGAAGCTTCAAAACAAAGTGAAGTTTTCCCAGTTCCTGGACGAGGTGACATCCAATGTGCTTGACCCAAACAGCTTGCAGGCGTTTGGGAAACCAGCTAATCTCTCCCTTGCAACCGTAAGTCCACATCAAGACAAGAACCAAGTGGGCACCCAGAGAAGCCCCAGGCTGTCCCGTTCAATGGCCCAGCAGCAGGATTTCTTACTGGAACATCACACC
The DNA here is from genome assembly GCF_051991245.1 of Festucalex cinctus. Classification (NCBI taxonomy): domain Eukaryota; kingdom Metazoa; phylum Chordata; class Actinopteri; order Syngnathiformes; family Syngnathidae; genus Festucalex; species Festucalex cinctus. The sequence goes on from NC_135431.1 coordinate 9,472,647, forward strand.
CAGGAGGACCAGTCTCCAACTGACCTGCCTCCCAAAATCTATCTGGAGACAGACATTGACATAGTGAGAAGGGATGACCAGGCAGAAGACGCGGAGATCAAACCTGACATTCGACCATCGTTACTGATCGAAGAAAATGTTATTCCGCCCCCTCCGAATTTCTGCCAAGGATTTGAAATGAAACGCTTCCTGGAATTTAATCACAACTTCCCCGGATACCCCTCCAGATCTATCTCTCTGCCCAGAGGCATCAACATGGTGAGTCCAAGTTGTTTTAGCTTGGCCACTCAAACATACAGTCTGACTGGATTAGCATGTTGTAACACTTTACTGCTTTGCTATTAAGAACAGAAGACATGCATGGAAAGAGAAGGAAACCCTCCATCCATCCATTTTCTTAACCGCTTGCTCCTCACAAGGGTCGAGAGGGTGCCGGAGCCTATCCCAGCTGGCTTCGGGCTGTAGGTGGGGTACACCCTGAACTGGTTGCCAGCCAATCGCAGAAAAGAAGCAAACAAAGGAGAAAAACATTTTTGGCAAAGAATAGACCTGGTGATCTACTGGTTAGATCTGTCTAGATCAGGTTAGATCACTAGGAGATCTACTGGTGAGCAGAGGTGTCAAATCCAGGTCCAGAAAGTAAAAACCATGCCATAGTTTGGCTTGATCTCCCAAGGAACTCCTTTACCAACCTACCTAAAGCCAAACTGGCAGAGTTGTCACTTTCTGGACCTCGATTTGACACATCTGCTGGTTTGCGTATCAGCCTCATAGTTCCGAGGTTTGAGTTCAGACTGTCTGAACAGGCCTTTCATGCTTGTGAGGGTTTCAAGGGTTGGGGAATCCAGGTCCAGAATGTAAAAACCCTGAAACACTTTGGCTTTAGCCACAGGTACTTCTTCTATAGAAGGGTTTTTACTTTCTGTCCTGGATTCCCCAACCCAGGAGGACTTTCTGCCAGTTCACTGAAGACTCAAAACCGTCCATAGGTGTGGATGTGAGTTTAAATTCTTGTTTGTTGGTGCCCTGCGATTGGCTGCTAACATCAACTGGGACTGGGTCCAGAGTTCTGCTGACCAGCACTCTACCCATCGGAACGGGTCAGTCATCCACATGCTCAGCCTATTTAGCGGTGTTTATTGCAAGACCCCCTCATTCACTCGGCCTGCATCGTAACCTCCCGAAAAGGGCTGGGTCGGGATGCAGAAAATCAACTAAAATGTCAGCATTAATTAAGGAATTGCAACTAGTGGCTTTCCCCAGACACGCTGCAGAAGATAGGATTAAAGGCTCAATTAAACATTACTGCTTCTCAAGTGAATGTATTTGATGTTTCAGCATGATGTTCACCTTAGAGGAGTAAATAAACCAGCACAGCACAGTAGTTTTTTTTTTTTTTTTTTTCCCAGTTTGAAAATAGTTTAGCATATCATGCACGGGCAACAAAGCCTTTCAACAAGTCCTTTCAAGACCTGTCCGAGTTAAGGTTCTTAGAAATGAGCAAAGTCGTCATTTAATATTAAAAAGAGAATCTCACGTTGCTTTAATTTATTGTCTGATTAAAATTCAGCCTTTGCCGTCACCTTAGCAACTGCTTGGGAAAGAAGGTGGGCGGTATGGGGGCTGTGGAGCCAGCATGTGAGCCTGTTGGTGTTCATCACAGTGTTGCTTGCTTGCAGCAAACTTTCATCTCCTCACCCTTGTACTCGCGAGTGCACATGTACCAAACATGCCTCACAGTCGCGCACAAACCTTCCGACATGTACTCTCTCCAATACATACGATAGATAGATAGATATCTCTTTTAAATGAGACTATGGATTATAATAATACAGTGCATGACTGTATTTAACTGTATTAACATTAAATTAATGTGTTTGTTAATAAATACAACACTAAGATGGATAGTTACAAGCTTTAAAAACAAAAAATAACATCAAATGAAATCGAACTTTAAACGGTACGGTTGCAAGGTCAAGAGAAAAGTCAGCACTAATTATTTTAAAAGCTACTATGCTAGCTTTCTGTTTTGCATACTGTTATATTGATAGCAGCACATACATCTCACCTCATTCAATTGTGACTGCACAAACAAGTTGCCATGTAGCTGTAGATGAGTACAATCATAATCAGATATTCTTTTTACAGTCTTTCTACAGCTAGTGAATGGAATTTTGCTGATCTGGAGGGTAAATTGTAGTGCTGGGTTAAAAAAACAAAATTGAATAATCGATATCAAATTGATTTTCCTTTACGAGCCTGATATCAATTCATAAAACCATGAATCGACGATCTCTTTCCCATAAATTCATAAGAAAATAGAATTTTAAAGGCCTGATTAAAAAATTTTTTTTATCTTACTGTTTTCTTGAAATTTACTGTTCACATGAATTCAAAAGTATTTTCTTACATTTATGAAAGCTCCACAATTACTCCATAAGTAATCAATATTGGATCGAATCAGGAAAAAAATCAAAATCGAATCGAAATGAACTCTTGTGAATCAAAATTCTAATCGATTGAGGAAATTAGAATCAATACACAGCCCTAATAAATTGTGTCGAAAAAAAATAGACGTGCTGGACAAAAACTGACTGCAATTTTGGAATCAGCATGCTGATTTTATTTTTAATAAGCATAAAATTCAACATATATATATTTTTTAAATTGTTCCACAGTGTAATACAACAACAAAACAAAACAGCTCAGAACAATCTCCAAAGAAATTCAATTTTTATTTTATTTTTTTTAAATATATACAGTATATTACTGTTGGTAATGGGGAATGATGGGACTTTTTTCAACTGCTGTTATTGCGTCATATTTTTTGTGTTATTTCTTTTTTGCTCTTCTCTTTTGTCTGCCACCTCTCAAAGCTGTTTTTTTTCCCCCAACTGCATCTTCCACGTTTTCATCTCTTACATTATTGTCAAAGCTTCTAATCTATCTGTGAAAAGTGCTAACGAGATGTATTGGAATGATACTGTCTGCAGATTCAACAGATGGAACCACCTGTTTCTTTGCACGTCTCTCCCTTCCGTGCTGCATCTCGCCCCTTCTGCTTCTCCGCACGTCAATGAGGGGCGATGAGGTTGCCGCCGCTATTGCTTGCTTGCAATATACTGTATCTGCAGTCTGGCTGCAATGGAGGTTTCCACTCTCTCGCCCCTTCCCCCCCCCCCACACTTTATGCCTCACTCTCTGTTCTCATGCTGTTTGAGCTGATGTGATCGTTCTCACCTCACAAACATGCCTGTCGTTTTCGTAGAAGTAACAAATGAGGGTGTATAAAAGGGTGGGAGGGGGATGAATGTAAACAAAAACATGCCTAATGTATATGTTGCTCCCGGGCCACTCCACTGATAGTGTAACATGCTGTTATTCCCTCTTTCAGGTGTGCGACGACAGCCCGAACCACATAGACACCATCAGGTAGGCGTCCTCTCCCCTTATCCTTCCTTCGTCACACCCACGCCTTCTCCCTGTGTCCTCTTCTTCCCTCCCACTCTTCCTCTCTCTTGCACTCTTCTTCTACTTCTTCTGCTGCTGCTGCTGCTGGTGTCGGAGCGGCAGCAGAGGCGTCAGCAGCATCGTCAGCAGCACGCGCGCGTGGCGGTGGGGGTTTCTCGCAGCTCCGGGGGAGAGCTGATAACGCATACAGGAGGGAGTTTTCGCCAACATTCCCCGTGGGGGGGCTAAGTCGGCCGGGGGTTTTGTCGGTCCGTCTCCAGGATGAAGCTGTGCTTGAGCACCAGGTAGCGCTTCACTCTTTTGCATCTGTGATTTGGAGTGATTGCGTGCATGCGTGTGGCTGCATTGAAAGTAATGCAGAGCTGCTTTTGTGTTAGTTTGATGGGGATAAAGGGGAGAATTCACTGGTTTGTAGGGTGTTGGACTTAGTCCTGAATGCATATATAGAGCGAGTACAAGACTTGTGTTGAACCTGCATGATATTGTGCAGTCACCTGTCGGAATGCTCCATGCTACAGTGATTAATAACCCTGCATGATATGATCATTTTAATAAGCTTGTGCTCATCCACTTTCCTGATTTAAAGTTGGGAATGAAAGCGTCAGATGCAGGAAAAGCCTCATTGTTAATAGATTATTACGACTATTTCAGGCAAGATAGCGTTTCAAAAATGACCCAACGAGGGCTAATTAAGTTTGCCGGAGGTGTGTCATCAATCGCCCTGACTTCCGTGTCACAGTGCCGAGATAGATGGAGGGGAGTCCTGTGCTTCTTGTCCTTGCTCGAATAAAATATGATTTATTGATTTTTTTCTTCAAATTTAAGACCATACTGTAGATATAGGGTTTACTTTACTGGTGAAACAACAACAAAACAGCAGAGGTCCTAGATTTGAACCCTGTGGAACACCATACGCATGAATTCATATTGCACATATTCGTCCGACAACTTTCTTCTTTTTTTGCTCGACGTAGTTAGTATGTGTGCTTTGATCTCTGCCAAACCCTTGAGACTGACTCACCAAACCCCTGTGGTTTGATCAAAACCAGGTTAAGAACCGCTGCTCTAAAGTCTTGAATGACAAGGCAGACCTTACCTGTACCGCCACCTTCCACCCACTCACTTCATCACCACAGGCAGCAGCAGCCTGTACATGATGAAATGCCCTGAAATTCTCTTCCTGTGCCTCCCTCGGCCGGGGGTCCTGCCCTGTGGTGGAGATAGTCAGTCACGTCAGTTTTGTATGTTTTTTTTTTTAGTTGTGTCAGTGCTGCTTCCATTATGATTGATAACCCAAAATCGAACTAAATGCGATTATGAAAGGAAGTGAAATTGTTTTATGATGTTTAGAGGGGATTTTACCAGGACAGCCAGTTGACTAAAAAGTGACTAATGTGCTCATTTGCATGGCAATAATTACATTTGGTTATCACCAGTCCCTCCATCCATTTTGTAGACCACTTATCCTTTTCAGAGTTGCGAGGTAGAGCCTTTCCTATTAACTTTGGGTAAAAGGCAGACGACATCATCAGTCAATCACAGGGCAAATATGAGATATGTGTGCGTCTGCGACAGGAAATCATCAAAGTAATTTGCTATTTACAACAAATTAACAAATAATATGCTAGCAACATATCGTGATAGCCAGAGCAATTAAATGCTCAATTAAATGCTCTTTCACTTGATGCCAAAACGTCCAATTCATCTGTTGTGGTTGTGAAGAAATGTGCCTATCATGCACAAGCGAACGTCACATGACCAAACCCAAAAAACAGGCGATCTGTGATCGGTCGTCACCTGAGCCTGAGCAACTGTGATGTCATTTTCAGTTGACAAAATGGCCGCCCCCTGAGATGGATAGCCATGTTTAAATGTCGGAATGCCATGTTTAGATGCGTGGGGCCACATTGAACACATTACTGTAAAGAAAATTTTGAGTTAACGTTGAGTCGACCCACCTTCAGCAATCCCCTCTCCTCGTTCCGCAATATTATACAATTAGCTGTTGATACTATTTTCTGACAGTTGAGATCAGAATGTTTAAACATTAGCATTTTCTATGCAGTTTATTATGACGGGAACAATTTGGCCATGTTTTAAATAAATTCAGCATAAATTATTGGTTAAAACTTTTTTTCTTTTAAATTATTACATTATTGATGAATTGTCTTTCCTTTTTTTACTTCAACTTACATGTTAAATTTTGTAATATGTTTATATGTTTAATAAACCAACCAATCAACGAAAAAAAAAAAAAAAAAGTGTTATAACCAGTTGGGTCAGTTTAGTAGAACAACGGCAGCGTTCCAAACACACATTTGTGCTGTAACTTGTTGCTAGGCAAAAAAGACAAAATCAAACACACCATAAACAGTAATGTTATATGTATATGTGCTTTTATACTCAAATAACTTTTGTTTTGTTTTGAACCCAGAACCGCTCTGCTCCTCTCTACTGTGTGGCAGATGTGATAACACCTTCTCCGCCATAGCCGCCTGGAAATAGAAAATCACACCCCGAGACAAATCAGACACTTCAAGCACAATATTCCATGTTACAGAGCTGTGATGTCATACATATTTAACATTGTTTTCGTGTGATATCAATGATTCAACAAGGAATTGGTGACACTGAGTAAAAGTGGGGGGTCTATATTTAGCCAGATGTTCAGGCACTAGATGTTCAGGGCTACACGACCACAATGAAAGCTGTAATGTTCTATAAAAATGGATTTGGTGCCTGAGGGACACATGTCACCACGACAACTAAGCATCCATGTAAAACTGTCAAAGAAGATCCAACAAGTACCGCTTAAGCTTTTTGTGATTTGAATGGGGACAAACTCGCGGTAGCCTTGTGAAATTCAAGGACTAATTGTACTTTAGCTAACACCCTGACAATATTTCAATATCACTTATTTTCTGACCAATACCCGTACGAGAATTGAGTAATTTCTCAAATTTCATATAACACACAAAAAAAGTGTCAATCTGCTGAAGTATAGCGCCAACTACTGCCAAGGAGGACTTACTCTTTTTTTTTCTTTTTTTTTTCTTGCCTTAAGTATCTGTAGCTGGTATCTATTCTGTATCCTCCACGAGTACTCGTACCTTAAAATAAGGCCGGTATTTTCCCGATACAATACATCGTATTAATCTGCCTAGTATTTTTGTATTCACGTCAAATTGCTGCTTGGGGGACAGAATTGATATGTGTAGGTCGGCGTTGCATTTTTTATGGGTTCAATATACGGATGTGCCCTTCTGGCCGTGGCCGTGTGACCAGCTAGCCTTGATTCAGTGTGCAAGGTCTCCGTGGAGGAGCGTTGACAGCTCCCCCAGGAGTCATTAAGTGGACCTTATCAGCTCGCGCGCGTTGCCATCCGTCTCCTTTGCCCTCCTTTGCAGCAGCGGGTCACATTCATTCCTCAAGTGCAAGCACGAGGCCGACATGTCAATGAATGGAAGAACAGAGCTGGCCTAGTGATATCTTTTTTTAAGTATTAATAGGAACTAAAGTGGTTAACTAGTTGTGTTGGGTCTCCTTAGCAAGAGCACAGTGATATCATTTTTGAGTCACAAATTGTTGCATATTTACAGTCAAAAACAATCTGACGCTGGGTGACTAATGATTTTTTTTTTATACTTCAAAACAATATTTTCCCCAGGAAATAACTAAAAATGATAATAATAAAAATACAAGGAAAACTAAGTCGTACAGTAATTGAGTATACAAGACGACAGGAAAACGACGGTCAAAATTGCTCAGTAAGCTGCAGTAATAGTACTAGCCATTTTTCACAGAAGATAAAGAATATCCTTCTTTCATTAGCATCTGCTTGGTGAAATGTATTATTTTTATAGTACAGTAGTAATTCATATTTAATTAATTGTATTGCTTATACTATACTGAGCAAACCCTTGGCTTTGTGACAGACTAGCGCTAATTCTGGATCTATGGTTGTCATTGTCAGTACTGGTAGCCTTCTGTGGTGTCACAACAAAAAATGTATTGTAATATAAGGAAGGTAATAGTAATAATTACATTTAATAAAATTATATTAATGTTTTGGGGTTTTTTTCGTAATTTTTGACCGTGGCGCCTATCATTTGTGTATTTTGCCCAATGGGCAAGTCGTCTCTGCTTTTGAGGCACATTTTTTCCCCCAGAAAATTTCTACATGAATTCCAAATTGTACCACTTGGTGTTTGACTTTTGCGGTTCCACTGTACAGTGTGCACTAATGACGTGTGTATTTTACTTCCCTAAATAGACGAGACAGAGTCCACTGTCACCATTGCGGTAGTAAATGTATGTAAATGAATGGATCTGCTCTTTTTCTATGCTCATGAATTGTGTATGATTTGATTGAAGACTCTCCGGCACAACCAATTGCTTTAAGTGTTTGTTTTTTTTGTGTTTTTTTTTAAATAAGATTGAGATTGGTAGATTAGCATTGCAGATTTATTCTTAGTTCTATTAATAGCATAGAGTACATGTGCACTTATTCATTTGAGAAATCACTTTATCATCACTCAAGAAAATGTTTATTATTTCTATTTGTACATATATACATAACATACGGTCCATTTATATGAATGAACAGTACATGTTCACAATATCATTAGCATTCTAATAAACACTGTTTGCTATAGTGTTAGCGAAGTGTTTCAATAGCGAGGAGTGAGATTTTGTTTCAAAAATTCTAATAAGTAAATGATGTATTGTTTGATAAAATATCTTGCTGTTAATATGACCACAACAACAACATTAGCGCTAGCTAGCTTAGCTTTGGTAGCTGTCCATGGATGTTTGGTAGCCTACCGGGCCCCACAGAGAGACTGAGCTAAAAACGAGTCTGAAAAGCACTTTGCCAAATGATGAAACAGAAGAACCGACATCTTGTAAGAAAAAGAAAGCTACATTTAAGAGACGGTACTATCAGCGCTCCTACTTCAAATATAGGTTTTATCCTGACAAATTATTCTCCCGCTCGAAGCGCACTCTGCAAACTATCAGAATAATCTTTATTGTCCAAGTATGCAAAAGTAAAAACACACAAGGAATTTGTCTCTGCTAGTTTGAGCTACAGTACAAGTGCAATTTTTATTGACCTTAGTTCTTCCAGCGTGAAAGTACCTCAGAATGGTTGAAGGGGTACCAATGATTTTTTTTTCTGCAGCTCTGTCTGTTGCAGTTTGAAATATGGATGTATTTGTGTGGTGAGCCACTCTTTTATTATTTTTTTTAGTCTTGATTTTACCCTTTGCTGGGCTTTATGTATGCACATTAAAGCTGTTAGCAGGTAATTAACCCCTGGTTATGGTGTTGGGAGCTGGTGTGGAACTACTTAAAATGTCTGGTCTTCATTTAATCAATACCGGGCAGGCTAATGCGGTCATTGAAGGAGTGAATGTTTTCAATGAGCCGGTTGAGTCATGCACATTATGGATTGGCGCAGGTTTGCGGCTTCACCATGTGGAGGAAGGGGTGCAAGGCAGAGGGGTCGTCTTGGCTTTCTTCGTGTGTCTGAGTCGCTGATGAGTCAGCCACCCGGGTCCTCCCTACTCTAATGTTGAGCCACTGACGAAGATTTTAACCCGCTCTTGTCTCCACTCATCAAACTATAAGATTTGTCTGCTCGCCCTTTAGGTCACACAAAGCGGCTGCACGTATTCCTCAAGGATGTGTTTGGGAAAGGGGAAAGAAAGGAGACTTAGCATTAGCAACACTTAGCATGTTTTCATCTGACTGCGGTGTACGCCCTGCCGATCACCAGTCAATTGCAGGGTCGGTATGTTTACATAAAATCCAAATTCGAACCAAAACTGGACATCTGTCACAGATAAGAAAAATCGTTTTAAGATTTGAAAAATCCTCGTGTGCGCCTCGTGTTGCGGCGGGATTAGCTGGTTATCCCATCTTGTGCTGTAACAATCCCATTTCTGGGAACTCCGTATGGTGATACAACTACTCCCAGTTTTTACTAGGTCGTTGCTGTGTAAACGCATCCTAAGACCATCTGTGCATGCTCAATGGTTCCACCCCTCAAGCCCCTCAGGCAAGCTGTTAGCTTATCTGCTAACACCATTAAAGTGGCAATTTCTTGCCATCTCTTGTCCTTGCCATTTTTAATGTAATAAGATGTGAAAGTCCATCCTGCGTTGAGCTTTGTGCTGTTGCCAGATGTTGCTCTTTGTTCATCTTTTCTCTAGTCATCCTAAATAATAGGGATGTAACGATATCCAAATATCACGATATGATATCACGATATGAAGCTCACGATATGATAATTATCACGATATTGTGGGGAGGTTGGCGATATTTAAAAAAGGTCACAATAATGGAAAAAAAATGAGCTCATACTAAAAAAAAAAGCACAATATTGTGCTTTTTGTACGTAACAGCAATACATATAAACTACCTTCAGTCTCGAATAACAGTTAATAATGAGGCGCTTAATCGCTAATGCAAGCCCACATTGAGTTCCTCCACATATTGACTTGCTTCAAAGCATTTTACAATCCCCTTCATGTGACAATTAGTGTATTTTAACCATAGAAGGGCCAAAACATACCTAATGAAAATTAAACTGCACTAAAAATCTAGGCACCAGTGGGTGCTATAAACTGCACAAATGGAAATCAACCTGACATTTTTTAACAGATGTGTAGCTTTTAAATATCGAGAACATGACGACGACGACGACGACGACATTGTGGCAGTTCTAATATCACGATATCACGATATTGCCGGTATCGTTACATCCCTACTAAATAATTTAATTACATCATCGTCTTTATTTCCCTCAACGGGAAATTGATCAACAATCAGAATTTAAAATGGCTGTGTGGCTGATTAAGCCCTCAAAAAGTCATAACCCCTTCAGACCTGCATTTTTGCTGCTGGGCAAATTATTATTATTATTATTATTTATTTATTTTAATTATTTTCTTTATTTTTTTTTTTAACTGATTATGACTCTTTTTCCTACAAGAACAAGTTGGATTTTTTGGGGGGTGGCGTTATCTCATGTTTGGAAAAATTGGGGGGGGGTTATCACGTTTTTATTTGTTATAATGGACACCAGGATAGTATGGCTGTAACGTGTTGTAAAGTTACCAAGCTTACATGTAACATTTTTAGCATGAACATCATGCAAATCAACTTATGATTGTGATTGGTTAGCGTTGTGAAGCAAGCGGTTCAGAAAATGGATGGTTGGATCCAATCATGAGCCAGAAGTGTTGCCATCATCCAAATGGCGTGTTTTTATTGGTTTAGACTCGCAAATATGTCATGTCCACTGCGTCTATCCGTCTGAAGGGGTTAACGTGCTGGAGAATGAATAGCTAATGTTACTTCTTAATGGCTATGCAAAAGTGTCCGCTTACACCCGAGAACCTGTCCATCAATCTTCAAGCTGTGTATCAGCAGTAGGGCTGCACGATATTGGAAAAACATGTGATATGCGATATAGTTGTTGAATATCGCGATATCGATATGATTGCGATATTTAACATGTACCTAAAGAAATAACAGTTTTATTGTCAAATGAAAGAATAACATTTTGTTCATGTGGTAAAAAGCTCAATGTGTTCCTAGTTAATTAATTGTAATTACCCTATTATTACCCTGTAATTACCCTATTATTACCCTGTAATTACCCTGTAATTACCCTAAACTATTGGATGGTGATGCACATTTAAGTTAGTGTCTGATTGGTCAATTTCAGGTAAAAGCAAAAGATTCCATATGAAAATTATTGCATGTCTTTGCGATATGCATATTGCATGGCCCAATATCGCGATATCGATATTTTTTCGATATATTGCCCAGCCCTAATCAGCAGGTCACTAACCTACAACCTACAAATGTCTTGTTTCACTTTTATGAGCTATAACATAAACAGTCTTACAGTAATATCCAGGCGCTGCCAGTGATGGGTGCCCTTTTTTGTTTTTGTTTTGTTTAAGCACTTTCCGTAAAAAAACATCTGTGCACGTGCCTGATGTATTAAAAATGGAAGAGGAGATCCTGACGCTGTAAACGTTTACCCCATAACCGCTTCCTGCTTTTCCTTGTCCCCAACTTTGGTGTCATCATCGCCCTCCTCCTCCGCTCCCGCCTCCCTCCCCGCTCTGCTTTTCAACGCTCTGAAATCCTCTCAAAAGCGAGCATGGCGTGAGTGGGCGGCTGGCAGCCTCGTTTGAACGCGCTCCCGACTATGGTGCGCTGCGGAGAGAGGAGGCTCAATTAAAGGGAGGAAGAAGTCGACCGAGGGGAGAAAGAGAAAGTGAGCGACGTGGCCTGAGATCTCCCCATGTTTATGGCGCTTGCGTTATTCCATTTCCCGGGAGAGGGTGTCTGTGTGTGTTTAGATGCCGCAGTGTGCAAACACCCAAACCAGACATGCAGGTATACACTTTTCAACAAATATGGTGACATGCATACTAACGCATCAGCTTCCAAATAGCTGTAAACTGGCAGGCCAATCTCACCTCACCGTGGGCACGTATCCTGTGCTGGTGTGTGATGACTCAGAGGGTAGCGGCTCCAGAGGAGCCTCCGGTGTTTGTGTGAATCGTGGGGTGGTGGGGGGGAGGGGAGGGGATGCTGGGATGCCTGTCACCAGCTGTCGCCATGCCGACTCAGCCTGATGCGGAAATCACCAACCGGCAATGAGGTGCGAGCGGATCAACACGTTTCCTTTTGACACCTGTGTGTGTCTTTTGTGTGTATAAGTACAGGATCTGCTGACCTCTTATTCGAAGGTCTCAGTATAGAGACTCGCAGGTACATCTGAGGGACATTATCAGGGCTCAGCTGGGAGCGTCTTGGTTCAAACTGTGGCTGACGCGCTGGCCTAACAACCAATCACCTGAGAGTTGACGTCTGTGTCTCTCTTAGACGCGTCATCTGGACGTGGCTGCAGGGCGGGGCCTGAGGCTGCCTCCAAATATTTACAGGAGGTGTCTGCAGAAGACGAGGCCATGTCAGTCATTTTGTTTCATCACGGTGGCCGTGTCAAGTTTATTTTTACTTGTTTCCTTTTAAAAAACATCATTAGCTGATGTTGGGAAATAAGGCTAGAATAACTTTTTACATATTCATACTCATTGCCGAGCCATTAGTTTTTGTCCTCCTCCTTGTTAACATGAGCAACGTCCGAGCTTTCTTTTTCAACAATGAAAGATACATCTTTTCGAGGTGCACTCTAACCAGCGGCAAAATCTGTTTTTACTTCCTGGCAGGCTGCTGCATCAGCACTTCCAAATGTTGGCACACTGGCAACCAATCGTTTCGCGTTGCCATGCGACTGTTTCACGCGGAGCAAGTGCAGGGTGAAAAGGGCTCAAGTCGTTGCTTACTGCGAGTATATCCGCTTTGTGTTCAGTTAAAAAGATTTCACTCTGTGTAGGTAAATTGGTGATTAAATTAGTTATTAGTCAGTTCAGTTTCTGCAACACTTGTTTAATGTTGTACCTTGCTGGCTGGGCAATAAATCGAATTCGATTAATCATTATTTAAAAAAATGCATAGAAAATTAGCTAAATATAAATATTATAAATGTATTATAAATTATATATAAATTAAAATATATTAAATATAATAATAATAATAATAATAATAATAATAATAATAAATATTAAAAATATATTAATGTATTACATTAATAAATGTAAAAAAAAATGCTCAAGTTATGAACGTGCCTGAACAAGATTCATTTTTGAATAATTGAAACATTTAAATAAATGTTTGTTGGGTTTATTAGTTTGATTAAAATCATCAGCATCCAGAATGACTGGAAAAAATATATATATAGAATGGATGCCTTCTATCTATTTGGTCCCTGGTTGCATATAGATAGATTTGTAGCATTTTTTTTTTTTTTTTTTAAACCATATATACACATGTATATGTCCCGGTTGGAAATGTGCATCATCAACCGCCCTTTGTTTTTTTTGTTTTTTAAATAACAGTATGTTGTGATACAACCTCGAAATAATTGAGTCATTTGTTTGCTTTGTAAAAATGCTCTTATTTAGTGTCTGTATGTCAGATCAGCGAAATAAAATATTAAAAGCGTGGCAGCCCGCCAAGCCTATAAAGCACTGGTGGAAACAGTATTAGCCTAAACTATTGTTCTTCAACATGATTATTGATCTTGGCCATTAATCGGGATTATTGATTGACAGACTGATTAATGTGTGTTTGTTTTGTTTGGCAGGTAGAACAATCAGTAACTCTGCAGGCCAGACTTAGGCGGTCTCCTTTGGGACACTAACACACGTCAGCTCCTCGTGGTCGACCCCTATGAACACATGACAGGGAAGGAACACAGGCAAACCATGAAAAAGATATACATTGGCAAAACCGCCTTAAAAGTCCCCCGAAATGGCGGCAAACATCTGAAAAAGAGGTAAGAGCGAATCGAATGGAACCGCGCCCGTCTTTGCCACCTTGTCCTCATTTTCATCTGTTTGTCCACTCATCCGCCCACGCGGTGTCTCCTCTCACCGTCCGGTCGCACGAAAAGCATCCTCTGCCAAACCGGGAGTCATGTTGCCTCGTCATTCCTCTCGCCAGAGTGAGAGCACTCATTAGGGCTGACTCAGCTCCGGCTCGCAGCCTCGGTCACTAATGGGACATTTTTTCCCGTCCCTCGAGCTCCTCTATGTAAATGCATCCCGTAGCAAAACAACAAACACCTGAATTCCCTCGCCAGTGCCGGTTCAAGGGAGGCGAGGCGGTTGAGGTTGCAGTGATTCAAAAGTCATCCAGTCACTTGAGACGTGCATTGATTCACTCAAACGTCTGCTATGGCAACTGCCTGGAGAGTTATAAGAAGCCCCCCTACTATTTAAATTTCGAGAAAGCAATAATATTAATGAGTTTTTGTTAGGAGTATAAACATTTGGTGCAGAGCTGCGCTGGAAGCAAGATGTTTAATTGTGTCAGAGTAAATATAACAGGCACATCTAAACTAGGCTGCTCAGCTTTTCGGTTCAATTCTGTTTGAATTAAAGCACCTTATATAACAGCAGCTCTCTTGAGGCACTTTTCATTCAGGACAGCCCAACTCTACAGTCCTATTTATGAATAAATGCAGATAAATCCTCCACAGGCGAGCAAGCGATAACGACACCCACCGACTGGAGTCTCCACTCATTGGGTTTTCCAGAGAAATAAATAACGGAGACGTCGGTGAGGGCTGCAGGGTATGGAAATTGAGAGATGATGTGAGACACATCAATGGAATAGGAGTGAACAGACGCAGATGGAGGGGAGGAGCTTCAGAACCCTACGGCCTTCAGTAGGATCACATAAAACATGGAATGGGGTTTTCAGATTTGACCAGTTGGGTTTGGTTAAAACTAGCATCAGTAGTCAACTCTGGAGTAATCACCGATACCGATACCACAAGTACTTTTGATACAGAAATGTTTCCCCCAAAAAATAATGACAAATCTTTCTAGTTTATGCTCATAAAATGGCCACAAGATGGTCAGAATCGTCCGTCGGCACAAGTACTCCTCGGAATGAGGTTGATTATCAGCCTGATACCAATATATGTTATTGGAACTCACCCATTCTTGGTTAAAACCAGTGGTACATTCAGCCAACACACCCATTTTACATAATACAAATCTCACAGTCCAAACAAAAATACTAAAATAATGACAATCTCATCTCAGTTTTACAGGATGACCTGAGTGGAAGAGCATTTGTTTTGCTTTTCACTATACATCATTGGAAGAGATAACCAGTGTATAAGCAGTGTATAAGCAGTGTATAAGCAGTGTATAACCAGTGTATAACCAGTGTATAACCAGTGTATAAGCAGTGTATAAGCAGTGTATAACCAGTGTATAAGCAGTGTATAACCAGTGTATAACCAGTGTATAACCAGTGTATAAGCAGTGTATAACCAGTGTATAAGCAGTGTATAACCAGTGTATAAGCAGTGTATAACCAGTGTATAAGCAGTGTATAACCAGTGTATAACCAGTGTATAACCAGTGTATAAGCAGTGTATAACCAGTGTATAAGCAGTGTATAAGCAGTGTATAACCAGTGTATAACCAGTGTATAACCAGTGTATAACCAGTGTATAAGCAGTGTATAACCAGTGTATAACCAGTGTATAACCAGTGTATAAGCAGTGTATAACCAGTGTATAACCAGTGTATAACCAGTGTATAAGCAGTGTATAACCAGTGTATAACCAGTGTATAACCAGTGTATAAGCAGTGTATAAGCAGTGTATAAGCAGTGTATAACCAGTGTATAAGCAGTGTATAAGCAGTGTATAACCAGTGTATAACCAGTGTATAAGCAGTGTATAACCAGTGTATAACCAGTGTATAAGCAGTGTATAACCAGTGTATAACCAGTGTATAACCAGTGTATACCAGTGTAAAGAAGCATCCTACCGCTAATATAGATCAAGCTGATTTTGAAGGCCCTGATGAGGCTGAAATCTAATTCTTTCTTGAATTATATCATTTTTATTGTGTAAAAGGGAAATTAATGACAAGCTTTTATTTTGAAGTTTTGACTACAGCTAGGATGTCTTATGCTCATGTTGCCAAGCAGACCAGGAGGCTTATTGCCATGCATTGTAGAAATGTTATGGATGAACGTACATTCATTCCGGGAAATGAATGACTGAATGCCATTTTTTTGGGTGTGTGTATGAAAAATGAATAACTAAACTGTAAGTTCCACTTTACTGTGATTCATAATACTTCGAAGCCAGTAGGAGTATTGCCCAGGAACATCATTTACCGGTGGAGAAAGCTGATCTCAGCATCTCACCTAACACTGATATAAAGTATATAGTATGTAACACTGATATAGTGTCAGCCTATAGGGAGGAGGGACGCGTTGCCAATATTTCGTGAGTCAACTCACTGCGGTTTAAATGCACCAGTAGGATTTGTGCCCGGCTAGCAGCTCTGTCTCTGCAAGTCTGTCCGGCTGCAGCAGACAGCATTCTGTCTTGCTGCCATTCCTATGACTTACGTTTTATCTCAAAAAAGAAAGAATAAAACAGCCGCTTTCTGCAATCTGGCCATCATGAATATTAATGAGATGGCTTGTGGATGATGCCTCCGCTCTGTGACCTGCGAGCACTGAAAAGAGGCCTCCATCTCGAGCCTTTGTTACCTGATGTGGTTATTAGGGAGAAAAGGAGGCCCGGGAGTGAAAAGAGCACATGAGCGCATCTCTATTCGTTTGTTATCTGGCCACGGATAGAATCATTAGCTTCCTCCCTCCATCTGTCCGTCAATATGGGCTCCATTAAGCCTGGCCGCGTGCGCTCGGATCCATCACGGCGGCCCACGTTTCCTCATTTCCCCACTTACGCTTGCCCTTTCATTAGGTCCAGGTTGCAACTGTAAGAATCTTCATCAGTGTGCGGAATTACATGCTGTACCCGGCCTTCACATTCCATTCATGTGATGTATTAAAGAGTTTACAGCTCATATTTCAACACGCTCCAGTGTTGATTGGGTTTCCCACACTGGCTGTCAGGTTTTAATTCCATGAATCGGAAGCGCTTCTTATAGTGAGTCTGCGTGCGTCTGCATAACGCTTTTCTGCTTCTATCACCCTCTCCATCACCACTGCATGGCTGTCCGTGAGATATGTGGACCCCCGTGAATCCGTCTAGAAATTATACACCATAACTTTGTTTCTCTGTTGTGTGTGTGCAGCTCATTGCTGGAGCAGAAAGAAGACCTGCGGAAGCGACTTTCCTATACCACGCACAAGCTGGAGCTGCTGCAGAACGAGTTTGACGCCACGCGTCAATATCTGGAGACCGAGCTGCGGCGCGCTCAGGAAGAGCTGGACAAGTTTACCGATAAACTGCGCAGGTGAGATGATGCACGTGGGAGGATATGTAATGAAGTTGAACCCCTCAAGAATGATGAGGCTAAAGTGCAATAAACCTAAGTATATTACACTCACTAATGGGTGTAGTCATGCTTTAAGAAACAGATAGGTAATAAAATAATTTCATATTTTGATTTTTATTAATTGTTGTGACCAACTGCTGATAGAAAAAGTTCAGACAAGTACCGGTAATATTTGTAAATAAATAAAACTAATTGTGGGAATTATGTTATTGAGATTCTTTCATCTTACTTATTATAGTATTTTATTCTTCTCACTTTTTTGCAGTCAAACTACTCCCACATAATACTTCCGATTGACACCGTTCAAATTTCAACTTGCTGAGAAAATTCACGCCTTTCAGGGTATATATAGTCTGACACCACATTACTGTTTCTACGACGACTATTACTATTATTACTAGTAATTAATAGGTAATTAATAGGTAATTACTTTGTAATTTTCAGTGTCTTTGTTTCCTTCATTAGCATTCAGCTGTTAGCATTCAGCTTAGCATTCAGCTATTAGCATTCAGCTTTCAGCGCAATTTCTCCAGAAATTTAATTGCACTTACTCTAGTTGCCTTATGTATATGGATGGATGGATGGATGGATGGATGGATGGATGGATGGATGGATGGATGGATGGATGGATGGATGGATTGATTGATTGATTGATTGATTGATTGATTGATTGATTGATTGATTGATTGATTGATTGATTGATTGGTTGATGGGTTGATGGATTGATGGATTGATGGATTGATGGATTGATTGATTGATTGATTATCGATACCGGATCGATAATGGCACTAAAATATAGACCTATTAGTTTAGTTTCAGTTTGGCTCAACTTTGTAGTAGAATGCATGAACACATAAAGTATTGTACGCAAAAAAAATATTCTTTTGTTTGTTTTGTTTTATATTTGTTGTTGTTCACTACAATTACATAAAATGTCACAATCATTTAACTACAAGTTACGACTTAATAATTACTAGTAATGCTACTACTGTTTCTACGACGACTACTACTATTATTACTAGTAATTAATAGGTAATTAATAGGTAATTACTTTGTAATTTTCAGTTTCGTTGTTTCCTTCATTAGCATTCAGCTGTTAGCATTCAGCTTTCAGCATTCCCACGCAATTTCTCCAGAAATTTAATTGCACTTAGTCTAGTTGCCTTATGTATATGGATGGATGGATGGATGGATGGATGGATGGATAGATAGATAGCATACATAATATTGCATTATAGTAATATAACGTAATTATTTTATAAAATGCAAAAAATCTACACTGTAATACTTTACACAGTAAATATGATACATTTTACTTGACATTTTACTTTTGCAGTTCTAATAATTATGCAGCATTTAAGGGCAATTAAAATTATAGATAAATATTGATAAACTGCATAATCTAACTGAGATAATAAACATACGTAAATGTACGTATACGTATGTGCGTGCGTTATAAATGATAGCACGAACATAATATGATGCATCTTGTTATCGTTGAGTTATCCAGCTATAATAAGGAATAAGTAAGGGCAAAAATGTCAATATTTATAGCCAATATGTATGAGATGATTTATGAGGGATGCAATTATTGCAACGATACATCCTTTTACACAATGGAGAGGTGCTGCATTATTCACAGGAAAATGCAATTAAAGACGATCATCTAAACAATATTCCTATATTCATTTACCACAATTTATGACCTCATTTATTTTGTTGCTTTTTTAACCTCCGTCTCATTATTTTTAATGTAAAACTGGTGTATTTTTTAAAATGACAAACATCATGATTTATTTACAAAGAGCAGCAGCGACGGTTCTGCCTTTTCCAAATGAAATGTAAAAAAAAAAAAAATATATATATATATATATATATATATATATATATATATATATATATATAAATGCATGCTGCAATGGATCAAGAAATATGTGAGTTTAGAAATAGAATGATCAAACGCGGGGTATGTTTTCCTCCAGTTTATTTCCGTCTCCACTTTTGCTACAGTAGGCAGCTCATGCCCGAGTGTATAGATATAAATAGTTTTCCAAACCACTCACACATCTTGTGCTTGTCTTTAATGCAATCTCGAACTATACAGTCTATTTGGGGAGAGCAAAATTAATAATATATATTCTATGTTATTATGGATCAAGTAGAGAACCTTGGAGGACACGTTTATTCATAAGATTGACTTACTGCACCAAATCCAAATTTGGGGTGCATGTTTTAAGCAAGCTTATGTTATCGTGTATAAACAATGTCTGTTGTTTACTGTGTGCTTTAGAATCCAAAGCAGCTACTCTGCACTGCAGAGGATCAACCAAGATCTGGAGGAGAAGATTCACAGAGATGTAAGTGTCTGTTGTTGCCATTTTTGCACTTAAATAGAAAGACTTAGAGTAGCACGGTGAAATGGTAGCGCGGGTTTGAGATCCACTTTAAAATACTGTAACAAAAATACCCTGTTGTTGGTATCAGTGACATTAATTATGGCTTAAAATTCTCTGTCCTCCTCCAAACAGTCGCGTGATAGCGTCCCCATTATTCCTTTGTACAACACACCTCGCATCATTGGCCAGACTAGAACAAATGTAATTATACGGTACAGTCATATGACCTTCGGGGGCTTTTGCTTTGAACATTGTTACAGCGCAAGATGGGCTCATCAGTAAGTTGTTACATCACATTGCAACACCAGCTGGATGATCGCTGGAGAGGACGAGCAAGTTTTGCATGAAAACTCAATTGAACTTTTCCCCTTGTATTTTCTTGGGCAATATTACCGTATCATATTCAGTCAAATGCTTCGGAACTCATTGGACATGCGCTTCACAGTGCAGATGGACAATAACAACAAAAAATGGGGAAAATGAAGCATTTGATGACAGGAAATGGCCACAAAAAAAGATAAACCGACGTGTTGCTTGCGTTCACGCTTCTCCTCCACGTTGTTGTCTCGTCAGTCGCAGCACCATGACGACGAAAAGCGAGCGCTGAGCAGAGAGATCATCGTCCTCAACAACCACCTGATGGAGGCGAAGCTCACCATCGACAAGCTTCAAGAGGACAATGTGAGGAGGGGACACCGTTTCGATTTCCATCAACACAGATGATGATGACATTATCATTACATCTTGATGATTTGTGCTCCGTAGGAAGTCTACAGGAAGGATTGCAACCTGGCTGCTCAGCTTCTGCAGTGCAACAAGTCCCTTTACAGGGCCGAGCTTTCTGAGGTAAGCCCCTCCCACTATTGGTCAAGCATGTCGGCGCACCCTTCACAATGTCCTTTTCACTTTTATGTGGTCTTTTATAATGTGATCCGCTTGTCTGATATCAAAACAAGTGAGGGAAATATGAGCTTTAAAAAAAATATATGTGACAGTAGGTTGAAATATGAAACCTAAAATGCTTTTAGGCTGTCAAACAACAGAATCCGCTGGCTGTTAGCACATCGCAGCCCCATAGGTCAATTGTACTTGTCAGATGGAATGCGTGTGGTTATTGATGTGGTCCAGTTGGACGCCTCTTTGCACTGCATCAGCGACGCACACGTGACAAGCCGATATGAGGCTATCTCTGCGACTATGATTGGAAATAGATCGCGCAAGACTCGCAAGCAATATGCATTAAAAAAAGTTCATGATTACATAAGTGGGGTCGGAGGCTGCCCATGCACACGTGGTAAATCCTGGTCTGCTGACTGATGAATTATGTGGAATTGTGAATAAGACGTGGTTGTCTTCAGCAACACAACCACAGAAAGGCCAACAGGTGATTTGTATTCTGCTTCAAAAATACACCAAACTGAATACAATAATAGAAAAGTGCTGTTGAGTTGGAGTAATAATTGCACACATTTGAAGTTATAATCAGCCTTTCATTGCCAATTATACCTCACTGGATTGCTGTAGATGATGTAGACCAAATGAAAATCCACAAGTGAATCCGCAATTATCAAATGGCGACACAAGGACAGAACACCGAATATATTTCTCCATCCATTTTATAAAGTGAAACAGTTTGTTCCGATGCAATCACATCTTTTATATCAAAACGTTTTTTGTTACATGCCTATAGAGCCTATTTAAATTATTATTTCTATGCGGATTTTACGGATTTGTCTGGATTATACCGCCCACGCTGGAGTGATCTTTACTATGTTTGTAATATGACTTGGGCATGTGTTTTCGCTCCAGCTCCCTACTGACTTTCAGGAGCGACTGACTATGCACATGGAAGAGCCCCCGCTGTGCCGCACGTATTCCGACTCCGTGCCGGCCTCGCTCATCGGGCAGGCGCTGGAGAAGCCCGACGAAGTGTGCAGCAGCAGCCAAGCCTCGCGCTCCCCCAGCCCTCACACGCCCGACCACGCTTTCATTCTGGAGACCTTGGGCCAAGGGGAGCGCCTGGGTCTGCGCGCCGCCTATAAGTCCGACCTGTACAGCAGCGACACGGCGCTCTACTGCCCCGACGACCGCCACCGGGAGCGTAGGCCCAGCATGGACCTTCACGGTCAGAGGAAGCTCCTCTTTGAAGCGCAGAATTCGACTGACAGCAACCCGGAGGAGTGCTCCGTCGGCTTGAGACCCGGTTTCACCCAGGAGCACTTTGCGGAGTTCCCCGCCTTGGGGGTGGGCTCCAGCTCCTACTCCAGCTTCAGCGGAGGGGGCTCCGAAGACAAAGCTAACCCGCCGAGTAGCGCCGCTTCGTCCCCGCGCCATCACACATTGTACATGGACTGGAGGGACGCCGGGGACTACGAGAGGAAGAGCGACTCATCCTGGGAGAGGGATAGTCCCAGAGGGTTCGGTAACAACCATCCCTTTCAGCAGACGGAGATGATCCACCAGCAGAACAGCAGCTCGCCCGTGTACAGCCGCACCATGTCCTCCTGTTTCAGCGAACCCTACGAGCCCCTTCCTCCATCGTCCTCCCCAAGCGTGGCCTACGGGGACAGCCGCCGAGGAAGCACGCTGGCCCCCGAGGAGGAGGAGCTGATCGGAAGATGGCGGCAGCTCAGCGCCGAGGACTTGAGCTCGCATTCCTACCGCAGTCCCGGCCGGGCGTCGCCGTACAGCTTCTCCGAGCAGCATTTCTCCGTCAGGCCGGCCAAGATCCGCCTGGGCCCGCTCTACAGCAGCTTCCAGGAAGGGGCCGACTACTACCACCAGCAGGGAGCCGGCGGCATGCAGGATCCGACGTGGGTGTCGGCGAGCCCGGAGTGCAGCCCGGTGCTCCGCCAGGCTCACAGCCAAGCCCACTTGTACGAGGACAGCCAAGGTTCCGAACACAGCCTCTACCAATCGGGCAGCTCCAAAGACCGAGAGGGCAATGAGGCATCCGGAGGCCAAGGCGTGGATTACGGGGACCAAAGCCCCACCAGTTCCACCGAATCCCTCAACCGCCGGTCTTTGGAGATGGCGGCGGACCTTCAGCACTACCAGGCGGAGATGCACAACCTTTCGGCCCAGGTGAGCCCGTCCTCGCCGCCACCGGCGCCACCGCCTCCGCCGCCGTACCACCAAAAATTCGGCTCTCTGGGTCTTTCCCGGAAAGACAGCCTGACCAAGGCGCAGTTGTACGGGACACTCCTCAACTGAAGGGCCTTGCAGAAAACGGGAATCGAAGCCACAGAACTGTATGTGTTGTGAACATGTGACTAGTGATTACGGGAACGTGAGCAGAGTCTTAACATTTGTGAGAACGTGTGCAGTGGTACCTTGACTTACATGAGTTTAGGCAATTTTTCACTTTGTTGCGAGCCAAAATTTGAATCACACTGAGCTTGAAATTAGAGTGAAGTAAAAAATAAACGAGAGCGACGGTCACCAAATGCATTTCCAGTTGTTTATTAAACGGAAAAGTCAAGAACACAAATATAAAATGAAAACACGAACAAGGAGCATGGAAAAGACTGGACTAAACTGCTTTTTTTTTTCTTTTCTTTTTTTGTCACTCACTCACACAAACATGCACACAAACAAACGTGGTCTCCCAGGCGGGGAAGCAAACCCACGCCAACCGGCACCGAAGGCAAGTGATGGTTCCACTCCTCCACCCAGAGCCCTGGACTAAACTGCGTGCCAACCCAGCCATAAGAGCTCTTAACGTCACGCACTAGGCCCCGCCTTTTAAAGGAACACAGCAACATGTGACTACTGCAGTGTGTGAGTTTGTGTGACTTTTGGTTATTTACATTCACTTCTTTACTTTCTCTTCCATTATGTCTTACTATGTTTTTATATTTTACAATATAGTGCTATTTTCTTGATTAAAAACATTAATTTCAATGGCGATCACGTTGTTATTCAAACATGTAAATCAAGGTACCACAGTATTTAACTATTATATACTTATATGTGGAAAATGACAGATATTTTTTGTATGTAGCTATTCAAATGACAGATTTTAGTAAAGCCGGAGCTTGTACATACACGACTTAAAAACGGTAAATACTATATTTAAAAACACACCCTTACAGTAACTTGATGCTTGTATAAACAGCATTGGCCTTGTGCCACAGTCACAGCTAAGTAACAAACAGTGACAAGTTTTGAATTTGACAGTATTGGTTGGTGTTTTATATTGTTATTGCTGGAATGTTTTGACACGTGACCATCTGTCTTGGAGGTTTGTATTGATTCTCTTCATACACTGACACAAAATTCTTGAAACAACCCCCACACACACTTTCCCGTTTCTACCTCAGATTCGGACACCCACACCCCCATCAAGACAGTATAACCTTTGTTCCTTTTATTAACCATGCATGATTATACCTTTTTGGTTGTTTTGTTGACTCAATAAAAGCACAAAGTATGCAAACAGCCCTTGATTGATTGAGTGGTCACAAAGCGCATATACGTACATAGTTGTTGTAGTACCAAGACTGGCCTATGAGAGGCACTGAGGCAGTAAAGTACCACTGGCACTGAGTATCCACACTGCTAGAAAATACAAAGAAGAAATAGCAGCTTGGCTAACTTTTAGCTTGTGTGTAAATTAATTTCTCGTTAGAATATACAAGATAAACTCTCTTATAATTGGCGTTTCAGGCTCTA
This sequence comes from Festucalex cinctus, assembly GCF_051991245.1. Taxonomy (NCBI): domain Eukaryota; kingdom Metazoa; phylum Chordata; class Actinopteri; order Syngnathiformes; family Syngnathidae; genus Festucalex; species Festucalex cinctus. The sequence goes on from NC_135431.1 coordinate 9,497,116, forward strand.
GTGACCACTGACCAGTATGAGGAGTATTTAACGTCATTCCCAATGGCTGTAAGTCGAGGTTTGAATGTAAACAAATAGACTTGAAAAAGAAATGGTTGAAATCCTGTCTCACGTAAGACCTTTCTCGTCTGACCCCATCACATTTTAGCGCCGGCTTTCGTTCCTCTCATTATCCCCTCCAAGGGACACAGGACAGCTCGACACTCATTAAAATGTCGGCCCAACTGTTTTCTGAGCAGATTGAAAACAGCCCACACGGTAATCACTCTACATCACGTAAGCTTTTACAGACATTCGATAGTCCAGTCTTTACTGACTTTAATCAAAAGGTTTTTTTGCTCAAATTTGTTTCAATAATTGGTATAAAATAAAAATAAATTACATTACTCAATTTTTAAACGTAAACAGGCTGCATTTGCATTTCTTTCATGTTCTCGGCTAACGAAACCATCTGACTCGATCTACAATAGACAGAAAGGTGACAGTTTTGTTCAATTTTGGCTTCCTGTGTTTACGATACAATGGCCTAGTGTCCCAATACTTTTGTCCACATGGTGAACGTAAGAAAAGTACCCTTTTGTGTTGCAATTCATCCTCCCATTTATCTTCCCCTTCCATCCTATTGTTCTGCTTCTGCCAACACAGCACATAGTAAATAATGAGGACAAAGTACATACACGGTAACCCTTTTCACCTCTTTATTGTCACACAGCAAAAAAAAAAAAAAAAAGTGCTAAAGCGTGTATGCATTTATCAGATAAATCAATAGGTGTACATTTATCATGTTTCTCCGGGGAAGCGATGATGTCTCTAACTCGAGGTAAATGCGGCGACTTGGCCAAGTGAGGTTTGTAAATTCCCGTCCATTATATGTCTGAGGAATCATCAAAAGGGTGAGTAGTTTTACTATATTTTAGTTTTATGTCATGGTTAACTTCTCAAGTGCAAGCTATAATTTGAAAGTGTGAAAATCGTTAAAATGTCTTGCAGAGTCCAATAACTCGTGTAGTTTTCAATACTTTCTGGATATGACTCAGCATTTATCATGGACCCTTAACTTGAATATTTCAGAGACTCCGTACGGTGGTTATTTCACTCTTGTTGAGTCTTCACTAGCTTCAGAGGCCTCAAAATCCTAAGAGTCCTCAAGTCCAACCATCTTCCTGCTCACGTCCCACAGCTTCTTGGCCGCTTGTTCGTCAGTAGCCTTTGCTAGCAGTTCCTCTTCCTCGCAGTTAGCGAAGCACTTCCCCGACACCCCCTCCACCTCCGGCGAGCAAGCCAGATAGAGAGGCGTCTGCGCCCCCTCCAGCGGACTCTTGAAGAAGAGCAGCGACGCCAGGTAGAAGAGCGGCTTGGCCAGGAAGGGGATGTGAACGTGCCTGCCCAGCCTGGTCCTCACGATGCCGGGCGTGAGCGCGTTGACCGTCACCCCCGAGCCTTCCAGCCGGCGCGCCAATTCAAGGGTGAACAGCAGGTTGGCTAGCTTACTCTGACTATAGCAGAACGCCTTGTTGTATTTCGTCTCGCTGTTCAGGTCGTCAAAGTTGACGCGGCCGTATTTGTACAGTTTGGAGGAGACCACGACCACGCGGCTGGGGGCGGAGCTCTTGAGGAGGTCAAGAAGCAGGTGGGTGAGCAGGAAGTGACCCAGATGGTTGACGCCGAGCTGCATTTCAAAGCCGTCATCCGTCTTGGAGTAGGGACACTGGTAGACGCCCGCGTTGTTGACCAGGACGTCGATCTTGGGTTCCTCCTGATGGCTCATGGACAAGAAAGACTGTTAGAATTCTAAAGATGCTTGGGAAATATAGCTCAACCCTCAACGCCACCTTTAACTAAGTTCCTAACTTTTACAAATAATGAAACCAAAAACCCACCTTTTTTTTTTCTTTACTGGCTTTAGCCGAAGATGCTTGATAAAAATAAAAAAAAATAAACATAAAAAATAAAAATAAAAAAAAACTCTGGGTAACTAGTGGGATGGCCTAACATTAGAGGATTGAGGAGGGGTCAAATAACAAATGAGATTTAGCCAGTCTGTTACCTATCAGGACCATGTATAGTTCAAACAAATAGCAAGATTTCAGGAAGTAACTCGACCACTTTCGTCCACTATCACAACAATCTGCCAATGACGATTGTAGATACATTATATCTCACCTTTTGAATCTCTTGACAAAAATTACGGACCGATCTGAGCGACGCAAGGTCCAGCTGTTTGATGACCACCTCCCCGAGCTCGTTGCCCGAATGTTTTCGGATGTCCCGGGCAGCCTCGGCGGCGCTCTGCCGGTCTCGGCAAGCCATGATGACCCGGGCCTCGAGCTTCAGCAGCTCCCCGGCTAGGGCCTTCCCGATGCCGCTGTTCGCTCCGGTCACGATGACCGTCTTTCCTCGCATCAGGCTCGCCGGGTACCGGAGCAGCGTAACCGTATTCTGCCGGGGGAACAACCGGCGCATGACGAGCAGGACCCCGCCACCGACGACGGCGGCGATGAGGACCGCAGTGGCCATAGAACACTAGCACCAAAAATAGAGGAACGTAATATTCCGTCGTGTTTTGAAGTTACAAAATTAACCCGGAAGTAAACCAACTAGGAAGTAATTACTCCGGATGTAAACTAACCCGAACGTAAATCTGCTGCGCGTGAAAAGTCACTTTGTGTATTTTTTTCTTTTACGTCAAGTATGAATGAGGTAGTAATGTCTATTTACAAAAATAAATTAATAAATTTAGTCTCCTGTGTCACTAGTCATTAGCTTGTTTCTAACTAGCTGCGTTTCGTTTTGTTTTTCCGGCAGGGCAGGCATGATTTGGCGAGATGCTGCCCCCTACTGACCGCTCAAGATAGCTACTTGCTTGTCTCATGACATCCATTACAAGTCCGACTACCAAGTAAATAATATACTTACATTCATTCCCAACTTTGTGTTTTGACAATGTTTCGAAATGTATTAATAGCCTGACTGAAATCGTTACATGATGATTTATCCTTAATATGTCAGAGAAAATGGAAAGCCTGTTCAGTGTTTTATGTGTTACAGATAGTACTTTTTTTTCTCTCTCTCTTGCCTGTGTCAGTTAAGCAACCTTTGACCTCCGTATGGCGAAAACATTACATTTATTACCGTCAAAACAAGTCAAATTTGGGCCGAACTGTATGTCGGGGTTTCAATGACGTTTGCAACATTGAAGGCAATAATAGAGGCTCCAGTATAAAGTATGATAATGACTTGGTTTCAATACACATGTATAAAATTTGTTTAAAATTGTTTAGTGATACCATATAAGAAAATAAGCATGTTGCTAACCCGCTACTACTTTTTGTTTACATCAGGAGCGGCTTGATTTGGCACAATGCTGCCCCCAACTGACAACTCTAGGGAACTGCTAAAGTGAGTAAAGCGCCTGCGTCTTAACAAATGTAAATCAAATATTTCAATTTTAGCTGACTCTGTCAAAATTAATACCAAAAGATTATTTTTGAAAGAAAAAGTGACATTCAATTTGTTAAGTACATTTCTGTTGTATGTAACTTTTCTTTTTAATACATTCATACTCAGTCGTTATGGTTGGTACTTAAATAACTTTTTTTTCAGGTGGTGCTTGGTATAAAAAAAATGTGGGAATTCATATAGATGCACTTCAACACTTACTATGCACGGTTACAATCTATGATATATCATCAGATAAGACTTGTGCAGTAATTGCTGGTAATATCCTGTTATGAGAGGGAAGTTTGTGGCTCCTTATTTTCCTGGCACTTTGCTTCTATTGTAATGTATATGACTCGCATGCACTAATGCATTTGATGCAAACGATCATTCTTCGGAAGCTTTTATAATGTTGCTCTGGGAAAAGAGAGAGAGCGAGCGAGCGAGAACCACTTCCTGTTTCCTTGCCATGGTTTGAATTGGGTAACATCTCCTGTTCCTCTAACTGTTTGCTTCATTTCCTCTCTCAGTGGCGGATGGTTGAAATGAGGATATGTGGGAATATCGGTCGCAAAATGAGTGCAACTGATCGCTCTCGGCTTTAAATGAAGATTTGAAGACTTCTGAGAGAATGTATTTTCTGCTCGTGCTGCCTCTGATTGTCACTGGTGCTATCTCGGTTCATGAAGGTAAGGACATCTTTTATTTATTTATTTTATTTTTTTGTTGCTGTTTTGAATTGTAATTGGTGTCCACAGGGCAGAAGAAGGAATGCAACGTCGTCCCCAAAAATCCATACATCCAAGCGGGATCTGATACTCGGATAGTGTGCGACAGCTCCTGCGTCCGCGGTAAAGTGTACTGGACGCTGAACAACAAGAAAGTTGTGCACGAAAGCTGGACCAGCGCCATCAACTCCACGCATACCATGGTGACCCTCAGGAACGTCAGCGTGCCTCAAGCCACAGTGCAGTGCCACCAGGAACATACCGGGGACATACTCGGAGGCACCATTGTCAGAACATACCGTAAGGTGTCCCTCACATCGAGTTACTTTTCTCCCAGAAATTCACCCAAAATGTTTACACTCTGAATCATCTTCTCGCGTCTCCCTTCCAACCATTACGGGGGAATCTGGAACAGATTTGTTTGCCGATCTGGAACGGTACTTGCAATCAGTCTTTGTCACATTTGAATTCAAATGTGAGCTGCCGAGCAAATCGCGCACGTTACTCATAACATCTGCAAGTCGTTTGGTATGCAAATTTTCTCCGTGATTTTGTCGATATTGGGCACAATAAATTCCAAATGTCAAAAAGGGTTTCACGAAAATTGGCTTATATAAATAAACAAATTAATTTATTTTAGTAAGTGGTTAAGAAAATGGATGGATGAATTTATTTTTATGCTCTTGTTACTCATTCATCTCATTAAATAATTGGTTGATTGATTTATTATTAATACATACAGGAAAATTACAATTTATACACTTTTCTCATTGACCCATTTACATTTTCTCAGAATTCTATCTTGTTTAAACACGTTCAAACCTATAAAATAGGCACATTAAAAAAAAAAATGCATGCAAAATTGCACTAAAAATAAATAAATATGCGAGACATGAAAAGTGAACTGCATTATAGCGAGGGAACGCTGTATTACAAAAATATTTTTAATATACAGTACAAATATCCTTTTAAAAATTGTTACTAAATGGCCACCTAATTAATTAAGTAGATTAATTAAATTTTATTCATTTGTTACGCATTCGCCTCATTAAATAATTGGTTGATTATGTTATTAATTAGTAATAACATTAACATATTACCAAAAATAAAATACAGTATACAATAATACAGTAATAATAAATAATAATAAATAATAAGATAAATACAGTAAAAAATTTCACTTAATTTGTTAATTAAGTAGCTTAATTAGATTGTATTCATTTGTTGTGCATTTATATCATTAGCTAATTGAGTGATTTATTAAGAATTAATCATAAATTAGATTGTATTCATTTGTTAAGCATTAATCTCATTAAATATTTGGTTGATTGATTTATTATGAATTAATTAATAGTAAAATTAAAATAGTACAAAAATATTTTAATATACAGTACAATATCCATTTAAAATGCCATTACTAAATAATTGGTTAATTATTAAGTAAGTAGATTAATTATAAATAATAATTTAATAACGGTCTCAGTTTTTTTCATGTCAGAATACATCAACTTAGTGTGAAATATAAATATCCTTTTAAAAATTGTCACTTAAATTGTTAATTAAGTAGATTAATTAGATTTTATTCATTTGTTAAGCATTCACCTTATTAAATAATTGGTTAATTGATTTATTATTAATTTGCAATAAAATTAAAATATTTAAAAAAAATTACAGTATAAATATCCTTTTAAAAATTGTTACTAAATGATTGGTTAATTAAGTAGATTAATTAGATTTTATTCATTTGTTTCGCATTCACCTCATTAAATAATTGGTTGATTGTTATTAATTAGTAATAACATTAAAATATGACAAAAAATATAATACAATATACAATAATACAGTAATAATACATAATAATGAATAATAAATAAATAATACAGTAAAACTTGTCACTTATTAATTTGTTAATTAAGTAGCTTAATTAGATTGTATTCATTTGTTGTGCATTCATCTCATTAGCTAATTGATTGATTGATTTATTATGAATTAATCATAAATTAGATTGTATTCATTTGTTAAGCATTAATCTCATTAAATAATTGGTTGTTCCAAAGATATTTTAATATACAGTACAATATCTATTCAAAAATGATGTTACTAAATAATTGGTTAATTAATCAGGTAAGTAGATTAATTATAAATAATAACATTTAATACCGTTTTTTTCATCAACTTAGTGTGAAAGCGCTCAGACTTGGGAGTATGTTGACCGTCCTTTCTGGAATACTGTACCCCGCTGCCGTGTGTGCAAAGCTGCATAAATTTGTCTTGTTTTGATCCAGAAAAACCCTCCAATGTTAGCTGCATTTGGCACTATCGAAACGGATCCTCTCTGGTTGTACCCGAGCTTTTCACATGCACTTGGGAGCATCACGTCCACGACCAGGAGAAAATCAACTACCGGTACACCGTCTTCGGGTGAGTTGAATATTTTCTCCGGGTGATGAGAAGTCATGTTTTATAATAAATGCAACGTTCCTTTTAGCCGCTCTCAGTTGCGCGCGTCCCAGTTGGAGATTTGCAGCTCACAAAATGCCAAAAGATGCACGTCCAAAAACCTGTCGGGTTATGTGTCTCTGGTGGGTAACTACCGGTTCAATGTTACCGTGAGAGCAGAGACGATTGGAAACAATCATTGGGAGGTTTACTCCGACCCGTATGAATTTAACCCCCGTCATATATGTAAGTCACATGAACGTCATTTCAAAACACTTCTCAACACCTGCCTTGGTTTGATGCTCCTTTATGCTTCTGTTTTATAGTGAAAATTGAAAGTCCGACGTTGACGCTGAAGGCCTTCTCTGGTTATCTACTGGCTGAGTGGGACACGTCCACGACCTCAGACAAACACTACTGTCAAGTTAAATATAACGAGGTACTGTGCACGTATTGTAGCCATTTTACTGATAAATGAAAATCAGTAAAAAATAATAATTACAATAATTCCTACAGAAATGGAGGTATAAAAGTAAATTGTGATTTCCACCGTGTATCCATCTGAAGAAAAGAAATTATGGAGGAGAAAGTATGATATGATAAATTAAAAAAAAAAAAATGGGTGGAGGGCTAACGTATGTGCTCTACTAAAATAAATAAATAAATACATTTCCAGCCTTTCCAAAAATCTGTATTTGTCTTCTTGCTAGGAGGTTATCAATAAGATTTTAGAAGCTGGAGAAAAAGGAACTATGACTCTCAAAAACGTAGAGTCCTGCACCTACTACAAAGTTTCCGTCCGCTGTGCTTGGGAGAAAGCTCCCTGGAGTGAATGGAGCCGAGAGGAAACCGTTTTGAGCCAACTCAATAGTAAGGTTGCCAAAAAAAAACTCATTTAATGCCTTTGTAATCTATGAACATAATTATACCTTGGCAGAGCGAGATGTCAAGTTGCGGCTGTGGAGGAAGGTAGCAGAACCAGACAAAAATGGCGCCAGAAAAGTGTACGCCATGTGGACGGTAAGAAAGCTGTTCAAGTTGAGTGGATTCATCTTCAAATATTTGCACTTCTGCTCACAAAACATCTCATAGTCTTCCCCTTCGTCACTTTTTCCTCGCAGGAGATTCCGTCAGCGTGCCAAGGCACATTTGCATATTTCATCCAACAGTCTGTCTACAGGGAGCACGAAATTCAAGTAGATTATAGTCGTACTTTATGTGGGAATTCCACTTGTGCTGTTATTGTGAGTGAAGATGCATGCAGAGTAAAGCTCACAGTCTTTCATAACGAGGCCTTGCTGGCAGAGGACTCTGTTTACGTTCCAGCTGTTGGAGAAAGTAAGGATTTAATGGATTTGCTATGCTATGCTATGCTAGCCACATAATGAACACTGCTTATCGGTTACTTAAAGACCTTGTAAAGTGAATTCGGAATTGTTTAAAAAATGTTTGAATATAATTGCTGAAAATGTGAAAAGACTGAGAATTATGTATTACACAATTTATACACAAAGCCGCATGTGGCCCCAGAGCCGCAGGTTGCCTGACAGGGTTGTAATCGCTTTGGATTTTTAAAAATTATAGTTAGTTCTAATTTCATTTTTATTTAAAAAAAAAAAAAAAACTCAATTAATTGTAAATTAATTAGTGTTTAGACTTTAGAGTGAGTTTATTTCATTTTCTCCTATATTGTTTTACCTTAGTTTTTATTACTTTTAGTATTAGTTTTTTTAGTGTTTAAGTTTTATATAAATTAAACATAAATTTTAATTCCAAAATAAATACATTTAAAATGAACCCAAAAAGCTCATGAATATTAACTCATTCAACCCCCAAAATGTGTAAAACGTTTTTTTTAATACTTTGTCATTCACTCCCAGAAACGTGTTTACACGTTTTTTCGTTTTTTAATGCAAGAGCATACAAAAAAAAGTTTTGAAGCAGCTTCTGACATGAAGTGGCGGCTTAAAGCAATGGCAGTTATTAAAAACGGGGCCAGCAGGTAGCAGCAGAGTATAAGAGATCAGTCAGGGCCATGTTGCAACAATCTGTTTGCCAGTGTTTTCACCAGCAATGTGAATATTGATGAAACTTTGCTATATTCTAATACTAATTGCTCCAAAAACGGAAACAGATAGAAATATACTTTTTTTTTCCTGATGAAAGAAAAGACTCTAATCTTTCTTTTGGTAAGCACTTGTTTTGATTTGATTGCATTTTTTTTTTTTTTTTTTTTAGCCGGCCTCCCTCAAGTTACAAACATGCAGACTTCAACACTGAAAGGTGTCATTTACGTCAGCTGGGATGCGCCTTCGCAGCTAGTCAGGAGTTACATGATCGATTGGACCCACGATGGGCATCGGTACCACTGGAAGGAAAGCAATTCTACGAGTGCAAAACTGTCGGGTAGGCGAGAAATGCATCCATGGCGGGACTGTAATTTGTTATTGCAGTACGCGCTTAGCCATTAGTCTTATGTTTCACCATCTGTAATGCATTATTATAGGCGGTGCATTCTTCTCTCAGTGACATCATTATGGAGGACCAAAAGTGCCTAACTTAAAAATAAATACATGAATAAAAGTCCTCCATACATTGTTGTTATTGTCTGTTACATACTAATTTAATTTTGAAATCTTCCTTCCAGGTCTTCCGTATAAAAAGCCGTTCAACGTGACAGTCACGCCGCTGTTTGATGACAAGACGGGCCTCGGCACGCAGGCGTTACAGATCTGCACAACAGTGGCAGGTTTGAATATATTGATCAGCAATTCTCGACAGGTGCTTGACGTTTAAGCTCGCGTCTGCTCTCGATAGCTGCTGCAAATTTCTCCACCGTCAAGGTTGAGGTTAGTGACAAAAGCGCCCTTGTGAGTTGGGAAATGGAGCAGCAGGATGTATGTAGCGGGGTTATTGCCCACTACATTGTTTTCTACGGAACCGAGCAAGGACCACAACTCAGTAAGTTCACTTTGGCCACTTGTTATTAATTTCTAACATATAAAGGTTTATTTTTTCAATGTGCCCCTTCCAGATGTCACCGTTAATGCGACACAACAGGAGGTTCTTTTAAAGGATCTGATTCCTTACACCCATTACAGCATGCACGTCAAAGCGGCAACGCTAACTGGAGCTAGCGAAAGCAACGTCAGGCACTTTAACACAAAAACATTTGGTAAGTAACTTCGTTTCTCACGACGGCCAGCGATGGGAAACGATTTGACCTCTTGTCTGTTTCTCCCTTTGGCTTATTTGGTAAAGACATGGAATCCTCTTTAAACTTAAATGACTTGCAAATGACTCACCACCATTAAACTTGTTTTCAATCTTTTTAGGAGGGGTATATAAATAAACTGAAAAATTGTAGTTGCACAAGCGTTAAATGGGAGTCGGCTCACACCTGCCACCATTTTAGTGCCCTAAATTAAGTTCAGCTGTTAATGGAGGCACAAAATCTTCATCTGGGGTTACCGTTCCGATTGACTCACAACAGCGCCATCTGCTGGACGTGTTGGGTCATTACATTACAAAAATACAAATAAACATTTTTTTTCAGTTTGTTTATATATGCCATTTTGGAAATAATAATAATATTGATTTGTATCAAATGACAAATGTGGTCTTCCTTTGATAGATCCGAGATTCGTCACAAAACTTTCTGTCATCGGAAGCGTCATTATAATCCTCGTGTTATCTGCGGGGTTATGCTGCACGATACAGTAAGTGCTTTCTATTTGTGATTCTTCCCTGATAGTCCTCTGTTTGCCTTACACATTGAAAACTGCTGATTTGAAAAAAAAAAAAAAAAAAAAAACTACAGTACTTAACAATGTGGTTCCCTCTCTGTGTCTTAGGTACAGGAAATTCCTGATGAAGCCTCTTCCGGACCCGGGCCTCAGTTCTGTCGCGTTGTGGCCATCAGGAAGCCATCAAAAGGTGAATTTAGTGGAATATTATGATTACTATATTATGAGATGTCACACCAGAAAGAGCAGCACAGTGACATTCAATGGATAAAGTGTGACAAAAACAGTTTCATTCTTACTGTATTTTATAGCACAATATTATAGAGTGCTATTTTTGCCATAAAACTAAACATCACAACTCTATGACGCTCCCCAGGGAATGTTCCCGTTCCGGCTTTTCACCTATCCATCAGAAAGCCTCTGCGCACGCGTGTACATGGATGAATCCCGGCTAACTTCCGCACCTGATACCAGCGGCCCTGCTTTTACCGCAAAGCCGCACAAGAGAGCGGACGAACACGAAGAGATATCGACTCTGTCTCCTTCCAAGGAATGCACCACGCTGCTCTCCGAGGGAAGCGGTCAATTAAGCCCGTACCGAAGCCAGGGTTCTGTCGAAAGCCCCACCCAAAGTACCGGGAAAGAATTTGAGTCTTTGCTTCCAGTCAAAGAGCAGCAACTGACAGCATCGCTAGCTATGTATGTTACCGTGGATATGTTTGAGCACGACCAGGCCGGGTGAGGATGATGGAAACAACCCATAATATACATTCAAGATACTCTATGATTATGTATCATCTGTGTCATAATGTAATGTGCATGTTTGAAATGCATCCCGAATTGATACCGATGTGCAGTCATAACAGTGCAGAATAATTTATGCATGAACTGATTAAAGTGTTGAAAAACTATTAATACATCTGGCAACAGTGTGTGGTTTAACTTCATATATATAAAATAAATGTATGTATATTTTCCCCATCACATTCACGTGTGAATTGTCACACTTACCGATTTGAGAAAGGAAAAAACAAACAAACAAACAAAAAAATCACGAGTTTAACTGAACTGTCCATTTTATTACTTAAAACACAGGTTATCTAACTTTTTTTTTTTTTTTTACGATTTTTTAAAGACATTTTTTTTACATGACATGTATAGTAATAGGCTCCAGCATCCCCCGCGACTCTTGTGAGGAGCAAGCTGTTAAGAAAATTGATGCATGATGGATTGATGTATATCAAATACTAGTTTTTTAAATGGCGTAATGTATAGTAATAGTTATTTTTTTAATGACAAGACAGTAAAGACTTTTAATATGATGATGTATAGGCTATATACGTGGTAGTTAAAAAATTAAATAAATAAACGACTTACTGTAAATGGTCGTTGGAAAACGAAAACAAACAAAAAATGCCTTAGGATGCAAAACCCATCCAGACTGAAACCGGATGGCTCTTTTGTAGTCTGAACAGTCACAAAGCACAGGAAATCTGATTTATGCAAGATGGATTGAAACCACATTCTGGAGGTAATTTTTATTGCATTTGGACAGGATGTCTCAGTCTGAAGAGCTCCAAACAGATTGCTTTTGACTGTCCACGAGGAGGAAAAATATCCGGATTTAAAAAAAAAAACAAAAAAAAAAAAAACGTTGGTGACCCCTGTTTTTGTGCGAACGAGTAATTTAAAATGTTTAAAGTTTAAACTTTAAATTCTGGATGTACCGTTCGACAGCCATTAATAACAACCCTCTGGTTCGTTATTCGCTTACAGCATTTAACATTATTTAGCGCTCGATTTAGCTGCGACCCGGAAGTTGAACCCCAACCGGAAATACAATGAAGACTCGTTTGACTTGCCATTTTGCTTGCTTCGTGAACACCACTGACCTGGAGAACATGGTCGAATTTACGTTAGTAGGTAATATTGGATTGTTGTTTACATGTACAGAGGCGTCCACAAAAAAGGAATATTGTCTCCACGTCGGCTGCCGCCCGTCTATCTGGACGTCAACTGAAGAAAAGTGGCGACGCTTGTGAAAAGGTAACTCATGCTAACCTTTTCCACATTTTCACTGCATGGTCCTCTAAATGCATATTTTTGTTTAAACGGAACCATCGTCTCATGTCTAGCGCGTCTTCAGTTGACTTCGATTAGATAAAAACATTTACGTTCGTTTATACCACTTATCTGTTTATGCTTCTGGATAGCCGATTGGTCAAGACTTTTGAGGCCGCCATCTTGCTCCTCCCAAGAAACGCTTCTCGGCATTTAAACTTATCGAAATTGGAGAACATTTGAGACAGTCCTTAGTAGACACAGCATGATTTATGCTATTTTAAATGTGTTAAAGTTAATCAAGTGTCCTTAAGACATTTTACAACTTGCCTTAAGCATGTATAAATTATATGCTTAATGATGTTTAGAGAAGAGAACTTTTATTATTATTTTTTTTATTAAAGAATTATAGTTGTAATTCAAGAAAAGATGCCTCTGCCAAATAAAATATTGTGGTCCAAGGAACTGAGCGATAAAACAAAAGGGGGTCTTCAAAACAGCACATACCGTCCACTTGTTTGTTTATTTTTTAACTTGTTAAAAAAAATAGTGATCGCTCCGCCACAAACGCTCCTGTATATGGCTAATTTGTACGTATACCGTAGTTTATACAGTAGTCTGCTCGCGAAATGGGAGGAGCAAGATGGCCGCCTTGTCGCTTCAACTGTTTACACGGGCGTGTATGGGCTATCGGCTATTCAGTCATATATTCAGATCAGTGGTTTCCACAATCTAACGAGATACAATGCTATTGTTCAATGTAAAATGTATTTATTACTCTACTTGTCAAAAACGAGATGTGAAATAATCATCATAAATACAAAAAAAAAATAGCCAGCATGATTAAAGCAGAAGCTGATGCATTTAGTTGATGTTGCATTCGAATTTCCCAGTTGAGTTCCGACCTGAAAGCGTTGGCGGCTCATAAATGTAAACAAGCAAAATGGTAGATTTATTTATTATTTTACTCAAAACTCATTTTGACCTCCAGCAAACTTGCCTTCTCGCAATTTTGCTTCGGCGCCCCCCACCCATTCTCGAATGCAGCGTTGTCAAGCGCGATCTGTGACCACTGCGCGATCCGTGACGCGCATGCGCATAAGATCGGCCATCTTGGATCGTTAACTATATGCGTTCGTAAAAACATGATAAAATAAGAAACTAATGTTGATTACTGATGCATTTAACAAAACGAAGTAACTTTTAATCCTATAGATGAACATTGTTATACTTTACAGTAATTCTGTGGTGCGTGTGGGTGTTTGTTTGAAATGACCCCAGCCTCAAACCCTATGTTATGATATTGGCCAAACATTGTTCTAAAGACAATAAATTTAATTCGTACCCACTCTCACATAAATTATAATTACAGTATCCAGAGTATGTTTCGATAAGACGCTAAATTTGTTGTGGGTGTGAACCGGTAGTACTCTTCGGACGCGTGTCGTTACCTAAAAAAACAAAACAAACAAACCCATGTTTCGGTTGTGTGATCAAAAACAATTTAATTCCAATAAAGTGCAAGCAATCATTTTCCAAAGGACAACACGACCCTTTTAGCATACCGACAATGGTAAAAAAAAAAAAAAAAAAATACAATAAAATAAATCTGCCGCCAAGGCTCACGCACACCTGACGCTCATTACCGTGAGCTTCATTTGATCCTGGGGGCAAAACAAAGAAACACTGTAAAATGGCTCCAACACAGTAGTGTAAAAATCTATCTATTCGTACAAGACATGCTTGGGTATAAAAATGTTTTGATTATAATTTAAAATATAAACAAAAAAAAAACGTTTACCTGTCCTGTACTTTTCGCAATGTTTCATTTTGCGTGTGTGAACGTGCTTTGACCTATGTTGTTGCCGTAGTGAGCGAGATTGCCGATCTTCTGCGCATGCGCGTCACAGATCGTGCAGGTGTCACTGATCGCGTCATGACGTGCATCAGTTGTAGAGGGCGGGGCAGAAGCGGCGTGGGTCGGTCTTGTGCGGGTGATGGGCGTAAAAGGGTGGAGTCAGCAGAGCGGAGCGAGCGGGTGGGGGAGTGGCTTAATTTGGAAGGCACTGAAGTGCTTGCCGACTGCATGTATCACTTGCATTTTATGAAAAATCATCGACATCCAGCCAGTCGTCAAAACTTCATTAATATGATGTTTATGAAGTAGTGACTTGAAAATTTGTGTGTTTTTCAATTGTATGAAGATAAAGTGTTTTATGCAAATTAGCACCTACGATATGCAAATGAGCACTACTCACTGCTTCCATTTCTGTTTTGGTGACAGGATCGAGGCCGTTTGGGACATGGATGGGTCTGCGCTACAACCGTGCACTTGGGAAACTGCTTTTTGACAGGTAAGTGTACTTTTTTTACACAGTTTGCCATGTTGTGTGCTTGAGGGGGCGTGTCTGATGCCACTTAGCCATTTTTCAGTGCACTTTGACTTCGGCTTGATGTACTTGGACACACACCAGAACAACATTCAGTGCTTCTGAACATGTGCTTTTTTAACAATTACATTTGTGTGGCTCAAATGAAAAAATATAAACAACTTACAAACTAAATAAAAATGTATTTTTTCAAATGTATTTAAAAAAAATCTATTAGTTTGATATTATGTTGCCTATTTATTAGTGCTGTTAAAAGTTAAAGTTTTAACTAATTCATTAATCACAAAACAATATTGCATTAATCATTGTATGACCACAGATTGATCACACTATTAATTTTGACCGCAGATGATCCTTTTTAACCAACAGCGGATGGTTACGTTTAAGTTAGTTGTTGGAGTTTGAGCAATAAACATAACTACATGCATTAAAGTAAAGGATTTAATAAATGTTTACATATGCCATAGGTCATTTTTCCCCATTTTAAATTATGCAAATAATTAATTGATTAGAAAAAGCAGGTGCAGTGAATATACATTTTTGAAGACATCCTCATAATAGTAAATATCGAAAAAATTGACACAACAGGAGTGCTTCAAATTTAGCGGGCAAAATATGTTGGGGAAAAAAACCCATTTTTAAGTCAGTGATTATTCATGATTAATCAAAATTCTAAGATGTGATTAATCTGATTAAAAAATTAATCGTTTGACAGCTCTACTGCTTATTAAAATAAATACTATTTGTACAAACAAAAAAAAACTGAAATAAAAGCACTTGTCTGGGAGCACTGAATGATGTACTTGTTGTCTGGTTCCACATGTGGCAGTGTTGTGCAGTAGATGAATTGTTTGTCCTATAGAGAGATGTATAGAGAGTTGGTTTTTGGTTGCACTCATGTACCTGATGACTTTCCAAAATGGCCAAATTCTTAAGTTGTTGTGTTGACTATTGCATACAGGTTATGATAGTATATAGAATAGTCATGAGGTGTCAGTCGATAGCCCTCAAGTGTACCTAATCAAGTGTCCAACTCGTAGGTACACTCAGTCTTATTTCTTGACTATGTAAGCATGAGTGGACAAATGTCATGAGTGGACTGTAGAACCTCTGCATGTTGTTCTATGTGGTCTGTGAGTTTCAACATTTGCCAATTCAAATGCACATAGAATTTTTTTTTAATTGCTAAAAATTATTTTACTGATAATTCCACATGCTAACTTGGATTTAGCTGCGGCCGCGAATTGTTGAGTAATTTGATGTGAATGAGAATAACTGACTCCTTTTGTTTTTGGCTGACTGGATTGAAGGATGTCTTGGACGGACACGCAGCCAACGGACTCGCGACTTCAGGACATGTGGATTGGGTCTGTGCTACATTGACGGCAAGCTGCTTTTGGACAGGTGTGTGCGCTATTTGAAGGCAAATGTGTGCTTGAGGTATGTGATGTCACTAAGCTATGTGGTATATGCCACGGAAGAGTGTTTTTTTTTTTTTTTGCACAACAGTTTGTTTCCGGTTCGGTTTGCGACGTGCGGGCTGCGTCAAAAATACTTGCGCTTCCGACTTTGTGCCCCTGGGTTGCGCGTTCGCAACCCGGACCGGAAATAAACTGATGTGCAAAATCACGTCCCGCCGCCTCTTCCGTGGCATATTCCCCATTTCGCAGTGCGATTGAATCTCTGCTCGATGTACGACGCAGCAGAACATCGTTCAATGCTTCTGAACATGTGCTTTATTAAATAATTGTGATTGAAAATGTTTGGTAAAATAACACTAAGGTGTTGTGAAATCAATCAATGGATGTTGTTTTTGCCCAATTTTGAAAATAATAGTATGATAAAAAAATAAAAAAATCTTCCGCACGTGTCCAGAAGCATTGAATGATGTTCTTGTCTTGTGTTTTTGAGTCGCTTGTGCTCATGTGACATCATACACACACACAATTGCTTCCATGTACAGCCTGTCAACCAGTGTTTGTTACTTGAGTCCAACATTATTGCTGTGTACAAAAAAACTGCTTTGTCTGAAATCAAATATATTTTTCAACTGGAATGAGTGTCTGTGTTTTATTTCCAACTGCACTGTGAGTTTTCAGTTTATGACTATTTTCCAGTGTCATGTGTTCAGGTTTTTGTATTCTCGGGGCCTGATTGGATTGCAAGCAGATTGTTCAGGTTTCCTTGAAGACTTTCTGGGTTCATTCTCAAGGCCAAATGGCGGCATTTTGAGCATGAATCGAGGAAGCCTGCTCGGACCGAGGCCGAAACATCTTCAAGAACAACCTGAACAATCCATTTGTAATTCATTCAAGGCCCCAAAAATGCTTTTTTGCTTTTATTAAACTTCAACATGCAAATTAATGGACATAGCTCCACCCACTTCAGGGAAAAAGTCAATTAATTTGCATAATTAGCCACTCCCTCTCAGAATAGACCTATCGGATGGCTGTATGCAAATAAATTTGCATAACCACGCCCACTTTCCAGCACCAGATGCGGTATTTTTGCCTTATTTGCATAGCCACGCCCACATATGCAAATCACTGGCTGGGGATAATTTGCATAAACCACACCCACTTTTGGGACTAACCAATCAGGTCCTAGCACTTGTAACAGAAACCACCAATCAGATTGCTTCCTGCTCTGTAACTTACATAACCCCGCCCACTATACAACTTGACCACACCCCCTTTATTTTACAAGTTAGATTTTATGAAACATTTTAAGTTTTTATATTACAAGAAGAGTTCAGAAAATATACAATTTTAAGTTTATTTTATTGAAGAGTACATGTTGAAATGACAAATAAACTTTACAAAAAAAAATTGTCTTGATTGCTGTCTCATCATCACCAGGTGCAGTTGTGAACCAGCTGGAGCATATCTTGCAGACCGAAGACAAAACGACAGCGAGTCAAGTCAACTTGTGCAACAAAACTGAATTGTGATGAAACTCACCTGCACAGAAGGGCCTTTGAGCCAAATCGCTCACACCGCTGCATCGTCAGGAAGTCCGCCATGTTGCCTCAGCACCTGCGGCAGAACATTGAAAGACATCGAGGAGAAACTTGCCGGGTCGACAACCTTCAAAGTAAACAGTCAACTTCTTCAAGCTGATGACATCAATGCGGCACCAAGAAAAGTTTTGGACAAATGTCACTGCCTGGTGTTTTTATTAATTTATTTGGATACAGCAAATATTTGACAAGATGAAACCCACCAGTGCAGTCAAAAAAACAAAACAAATCTGCAGCAATGAAGACTTGTACACATTTTTCTTTCTCCCCCACAGGTGCAGGATCGTGGTGGCCAAGCAGTTTCTCCATGATGACCAACTCAAGACGGTTCCCTTCACTGGAAGCCTCCCAGCGGTTCAGCTTCTTCAGGGTCCAGAGATGCTTTGGCGCCCCCTAGTGGACATAAAACCAACCTGTCAGCACAAAGATAAATGTACCTTTTTTGAGCGTCCAGAGACATCGAATGTTTGTCAAACGTTCACGTCAGCCATTTTGTTTTGCAGCATGGTCCAACCCAGTGATGGCCAGCCTCGTACACAGTTCCTGTTCCTCAGGCAGCTCTGGTTGAAGTCACGATGCAGTTTTGACCTGCACACGCACAAAAAGAAGGATGTCAGGAATGGTTAGTACACGTCACCTGACATGTCCCGAACCTCCTCCAGTCATCTTAACCATGTGCAGAAACAAATTAAACGTGATGATTTCACATTTTAACGTGTACGAGCGTTTGTTTGTCTCACCAGTGACGAAAACAGGGCTGAGCTGGACACCGTGCGTGTCAATGCCCTGGCTGGCCTGAAAGACACGGTGACGTTACAAAGTTAGCTTCGAAACACGCAGCCAGTGTAGAATAGGGGGACGAGAAAAAAAATGAACGCCACGGCCAAAAAGATAGGGGAAGTAAGCAACTGTATTTCAAAGGAATCCATTCGCTTCAAGATGCAACCCTATGAAATTTGTTTCTTATTGAAGTTTATGTACAAACGCGAGTAACTTAGCTTCTGCCAAACGGTGCCCTTCTCCAGAAATCGTTTAATAACTAAAAGCTTTAACAAATATGTACTTTACTTACCGCGAGCATTTATTGCCAAACGTGTCAAATAAATGTCATTTTATGTTGACGTTAATTGATTGACCACGAACGAGCAAACATTTTAGCTAGCGTGCTAACAAGGTGTTTGCACGCTGAAAAGGTGAACATGTTAAAAGTTACAACTATGAGTGTAAGGAGAATCTTTAAACAAACCTCTTGTCAAAGCTTTTGGTCATCTTGTCGAGCTGACTGGAGAACAGCAAGTGGAGGATGTCGACGTGATGCTGTCACGCTGGGGAAGAAAAGAAAGATCGTCATTCAGTTAGTCGCAGCTTAAATAGGTTTTCGGTACCAACGTCATCACGTGTTTTTTTCCGTCAAAGCTTTATTTAAAAAAGCGAGCAAAAAAACAAAAACATGACCTGATAAAATCACTAAAGTGGTTCATGCGGGGCTCGAACCCTGCTCGTCTGTACCGGAGACTGTGTCGTTAACCATTAGGCCAAACGTGCTGGTGATTGCATTTCCTTTTGGTCGTAATTATGCCATAGAGTGACAAACGAGGTATGAAATACAACCACTGATTCTATGAATAGAAACGAAAATCCGAAAGTTCTCAAAGCCGAGATGGTCGAGTGGTATACGACATTGCTTTCGGTTTACTAGTTCTCGTGTTCGAGCCTCGTTTTCTGCAACCTTTGGATTTCGTCTATATGTTCAATTCGAGAGTGCAGAAGCGAGGATCGAACCCGGATCCCTTGAACCGGAGGCAAAGTTTTATACCATTCGGCCATCATGGTTGAAGGTGTTCGACGTTTCTGCTTATGTATTTATAGAATTTCCACATGAGTATATGAACCAATAAATGTGTTCAAATCAAGTTTTCGGAACACGGAAACTGGCCGAGTGGTTTGTTACATGGTTTTCAGTTTCGATAGTCCCGGGTTCGATTCCAGATACTCTCTGCTTTTATGGAAGTATTGCGCAAATGATTGAAAATGAGGGAGACGGCGGGGATCGAACTCGATACCTCCGGCACGGGAGACGATGTCTTATTCCATTTGCCATTTGCTCACATTGTTTTCGACAAAAATTAATGAAGGTGATGAGTATCTACTTGTATTCCGAATTAGCAATCCGAACATTGTTCGTTCAGGGGAACCCCCAACCTTCACCCCTCCGCACCAGCCATTAACACCATCAGATCCTTCCTTATTATTATTATTATTATTATTATTATTACTACTTTTTTTTTAAGTTTATGGGTATTACTTTCAATTCCCTTCCTGGGTGGAGTTTTGCATGTTCTCCCCGTGCATGCGTGGGTCTTCTCCTGGTACTCTGGTCTTCTCTCACATTCCAAAGACATGCATGGCAGGTTAATTGTCTCTTGGTGTGTGTGTGAGTGTGGATGGTTGTTCGTCTCTGTGTGCCCTGCGATTGGCTGGCAACCTGTCCAGGGTGTCCCCCGCCTACTGCCCAGAGCCAGCTGAGATGGGCTCCAGCACCCCCCGCGGCCAAGAAAATGGATGGATGGACTTACAATGCCCGCATCTACATCCTGGTAGTCAGCTATGTAATCTACTCATGTACGAATCCAACGATTGTAGCTCACGGACAAATCAATCCTATTCCCACCCGGAATGTAGTTACACTAGCCATCCACAGGAGAGCAGTATTGCATCGTATACTGGAGTTGCTTCTCCGCTTTCGTCTTTCACCATTTTGATTGACCACCCACATGGATTCTCAACGATTCATCTTGTTTTTTTTCTTAACTATATTTCCTTGGCGGTTTTAATGATGCGCATCTTATCACGACACGCTTATTGTTTCATCACATTATTGATCAATAAAAACGAGCCGAAAACCAGATACGCCAGCCTGAAAGGTCACCTTCCAGGGAGTGTGCCATCTGCTGGGGACATGTTATACTGCACACAATCCACGAATTTCTCTGTGGAGGACTTTTTCCCGACAACTTTTGAACCCAACGAGCAGTGCATCTCAAACCTGGTCCTCGGGGCACACTTTCCACCCTGCTTTCCATGTCTCCATATTCTAAAGCAGGTGAGGATTGTTATCAGGCTTCTCCAGAGCTTACGGATGAGCTGTCATTGGAATGACATGCGTTGGGAAAAGTGTTGGTCAACACAAAAACCACACCACATCTGGATAGATTCAATATTTTTTATTTGCACAAAAGCGAGATCAGAAAAAAAAAAAGCCTTGCTATACATGGTCGTTTTATATTAACAAAACAAAAACAAAAAAAAAGCCTTACAATACATGGTCGGAAAAAAAAACAAAAAAAAACACCTTACTATACATGGTCGTTTTTTATTAATAAAAAAAAAATTGCTTACTATACATGGTCGTTTTTTTAATCAAATAAAAAACGCCTTACTATACATTGTCGTTTTTTTAGGGGGGGAAAAAACGCCTTACTATACATGGTCGTTTTTTTAATCAAATAAAAAACGCCTTACTATACATGGCCGTTTTTTTTTAACAAAACAAAAAACGCCTTACTATACATGGTCGTTTTTTTAATCAAATAAAAAACGCCTTACTATACATGTTCGTTTTTTTAGGGGGGGGAAAAAAACGCCTTACTATACATGGTCAATTTTTTTTAACAAAATAAAAAACGCCTTACTATACATGGTCGTTTTTTTAATCAAATAAAAAACGCCTTACTATACATTGTCATTTTTTTAGGGGGAAAAAAAAACGCCTTACTATACATGGTCGTTTTTTTAATCAAATAAAAAACGCCTTACTATACATGGTCGTTTTTTTAGGGGGGGGAAAAAACGCCTTACTGTACATGGTCGTTTAAAAAAAAAAAAAAAAAAAAAGAAAACACCTTACTATACATGGTCGTTTTTTATTAACCAAAAAAAAAAAAAAAAGCCTTACAATACATGGTCGTAAAAAAAAAGAACAAAAACAAAAAAAAACACCTTACTATACATGGTCGTTTTTTATTAATAAAAAAAATTGCTTACTATACATGGTCGGTTTTTTAACAAAATAAAAAACGCTTTACTATATACATGGTCGTTTTTTTACGGGAAAAAAACCCGCCTTACTATACATGGTCGTTTTTTATTAATAAAAAAAATTGCTTACTATACATGGTCGGTTTTTTAACAAAATAAAAAACGCTTTACTATACATGGTCGTTTTTTTACGGGAAAAAAACCCGCCTTACTATACATGGTCGTTTTTTTTTTTTTGGGTGGGGGGGGTGGGGGGGGCCCTTACTATACATGGTCGTTTTTTTTTTTTTTTACAAAATAAAAATCGCCTTACTATACATGGTCGTTTTTTTAACAAAATAAAAAACGCCTTACTATACATGGTCGTTTTTTTAATCAAATAAAAAACCCCTGACTATACATGGTCGTTTTTTTAGGGGCGGAAAAAAAACGCCTTACTATACATGGTCGGGGTTTTTTTTTTACAAAATAAAAATCGCCTTACTATACATAGTCGTTTTTTTAGGCGGGAAAAAAACGCCTTACTATACATGGTCGTTTTTTTTTTTTAACAAAATAAAAATCGCCTTACTATACATGGTCGTTTTTTTAAAAAAAATAAAAAACGCCTTACTATACATGGTCGTTTTTTTAATCAAATAAAAAAAACCTTACTATACATGGTCGTTTTTTTTTTTTTTACAAAATAAAAATCGCCTTACTATACATGGTCGTTTTTTTAACAAAATAAAAAACGCCTTACTATACATGGTCGTTTTTTTAATCAAATAAAAAACCCCTGACTATACATGGTCGTTTTTTTAGGGGCGGAAAAAAAACGCCTTACTATACATGGTCGGGTTTTTTTTTTTACAAAATAAAAATCGCCTTACTATACATAGTCGTTTTTTTAGGCGGGAAAAAAACGCCTTACTATACATGGTCGTTTTTTTTTTTTTTTACAAAATAAAAATCGCCTTACTATACATGGTCGTTTTTTTAACAAAATAAAAAACGCCTTACTATACATGGTCGTTTTTTTAATCAAATAAAAAACCCCTGACTATACATGGTCGTTTTTTTAGGGGCGGAAAAAAAACGCCTTACTATACATGGTCGGGTTTTTTTTTTTTACAAAATAAAAATCGCCTTACTATACATAGTCGTTTTTTTAGGCGGGAAAAAAACGCCTTACTATACATGGTCGTTTTTTTTTTACAAAATAAAAATCGCCTTACTATACATGGTCGTTTTTTTAACAAAATAAAAAACGCCTTACTATACATGGTCGTTTTTTTAGGCGGGAAAAAAAGCGCCTTACTATACATGGGCGTTTTTTTAGGGGGGGGAAAAAAAACGCCTTACGATACATGGCCGTTTTTTTTAATCAAATAAAAAACGCCTTACTATACATGGTCGTTTTTTTAGGAGGAAAAAAAAACGCCTTACTATACATGGTCGTTTTTTTTTTAGGGGAAAAAAAAGCGCCTTACTATACATGGTCGTTTTTTTAGGGGGGAAAAAAAACACCTTACTATACATGGCCGTTTTTTTTAATCAAATAAAAAACGCCTTACTATACATTGTCGTTTTTTTAGGGGGGGAAAAAACGCCTTACTATACAGTCGTTTTTTTAGGAGGAAAAAAAACGCCTTACTATACATGGTCGTTTTTTTAGGGGAAAAAAATGCCTTACTATACATTGTCGTTTTTTTTTAGGGGGGAAAAAAAAAAACGCCTTACTATACATGGTCATTTTTTTTAACAAAATAAAAAACGCCTTACTATACATGGTCTTTTTTTTAATCAAATAAAAAACGCCTTACTAGACATTGTCATTTTTTTAGGGGGGGAAAAAAACGCCTTACTATACATTGTCGTTTTTTTCGGGGGAAAAACAACGCCTTACTATACATGGTCGTTTTTTTTTTTTTACAAAATAAAAAACGCCTTACTATACATTGTCATTTTTTTAAGGGGAAAAAAACGCCTTACTATACATGGTCGTTTTTTTAATCAAATAAAAAACGCCTTACGAGACACTGTCATTTTTTTAGGGGGAAAAAAAACGCCTTACTATACATTGTCGTTTTTTTAGGGGGAAAAAAAACGCCTTACTATACATGGTCGTTTTTTTTTAACAATATAAAAAACGCCTTACTATACATGGTCGTTTTTTAAAAAAAAACAAAAAAAAACGCCTTACTATACATGGTCGTTTTTTTGGGGGGGGAAAAAAATGCCTTACTATACATGGTCATTTTTTTTTAACAAAATAAAAAACGCCTTACTATAATAAGGCATTTTTTTCCCCCATTTTTTTTTTCAAGAAAGCCTTACTATACATGGTCGTTTTTTTTGGGTGAAAAAAAAATGCCTTACTCTACATGGTCGTTTTATGGGGGAGAAAAAAAATGCCTTACTATACATGGTCGTTTTTTTGGGGTGGAAAAAAAATGCCTTGCTATACATGGTCTGTTTTTTGGGGTTGAAAAAAATGCCTTCCTATACATGGTCGTTTTTTGGGGAGAAAAAAAATGCCTTACGATACATAGTCGTTTTTTGGGGGGAGAAAAAAAAATGCCTTACTATACATGGTCGTTTTTTGGGGGTGGAAAAAAAATGCCTTACTATACATGGCCGTTTTTTTTTGGGTGGAAAAAAATGCCTTACTATATATACATGGTCGTTTTTTTGGGAGAAAAAAATGGATTACTATACATGGTCATTTTTTTGGGTGGAAAAAAAATGCCTTACTATACATGGTCGTTTTTTTGGGTGGAAAAAAAATGCCTTACTATACATAGTCGTTTTTTTTTTGGAGAGAAAAAAAAATGCATGACTATACATGGCCGTTTTATTGGGGTGGAAAAAAATGCCTTACTATACATGCTCGGTTTTTTGGGAGAAAAAAAAATGCCTTACTATACATGGTCGGGTTTTTTTTTTGGGTGGAAAAAAAATGCCTTACTATACATGGTCGGGTTTTTTTTTTGGGTGGAAAAAAAATGCCTTACTATACATGGTCGTTTTTTTAGGGTGGAAAAAAAGTGCCTTACTATGCATGCTCTTTTTTTTTTGGGTGGAAAAAAATGCCTTACTATATATACATGGTCGTTTTTTTGGGAGAAAAAAAAATGCCTTACTATACATGGTTGTTTTTTTGGGGTTGAAAAAAATGCCTTACTATACATGGTCTGTTTTTTGGGGTTGAAAAAAATGCCTTCCTATACATGGTCGTTTTTTGGGGAGAAAAAAAACACCTTACTATACATTGTCGTTTTTTTAATCAAATAAAAAAACGCCTTACTATACATGGTCGTTTTTTTAACAAAATAAAAAACGCCTTACTATACATGGTTGTTTTTTTTTTTTTACAAAATAAAAATCATCTTACTATACATAGTCGTTTTTTTAGGCGGGAAAAAAAGCGCCTTACTATACATGGTCGTTTTTTTAGGGGGGAAAAAAAAACACCTTACTATACATGGCCGTTTTTTTTAATCAAATAAAAAACGCCTTACTATACATTGTCGTTTTTTTAGGGGGGGAAAAAACGCCTTACTATACAGTCGTTTTTTTAGGAGGAAAAAAAAACGCCTTACTATACATGGTCGTTTTTTTAGGGGAAAAAAAATGCCTTACTATACATTGTCGGGTTTTTTTAGGGGGGGGAAAAAAAACGCCCTACTATACATGGTCATTTTTTTTAACAAAATAAAAAACGCCTTACTATAATAAGGCATTTTTTTCCCCCATTTTTTTTTTCAAGAAAGCCTTACTATACATGGTCGTTTTTTTTGGGTGAAAAAAAAATGCCTTACTCTACATGGTCTTTTTTTTTTGGGAGAAAAAAATGCCTTACTATACATGGTCGTTTTTTTTGGGTGAAAAAAAAATGACTTACTCTACATGGTCGTTTTATGGGGAAAAAAAAATGCCTTACTATACATGGTCGTTTTTTTGGGGTGGAAAAAAAATGCCTTGCTATACATGGTCTGTTTTTTGGGGTTGAAAAAAATGCCTTCCTATACATGGTCGTTTTTTGGGGAGAAAAAAAATGCCTTACGATACATAGTCGTTTTTTGGGGGGAGAAAAAAAAATGCCTTACTATACATGGTCGTTTTTTGGGGGTGGAAAAAAAATGCCTTACTATACATGGCCGTTTTTTTTTGGGTGGAAAAAAATGCCTTACTATATATACATGGTCGTTTTTTGGGGAGAAGAAAATGCATTACTATACATGGTCATTTTTTTGGGTGGAAAAAAAATGCCTTACTATACGTGGTCGTTTTTTTGGGTGGAAAAAAAATGCCTTACTATACATAGTCGTTTTTTTTTTGGAGAGAAAAAAAAATGCATGACTATACATGGCCGTTTTATTGGGGTGGAAAAAAATGCCTTACTATACATGCTCGTTTTTTTGGGAGAAAAAAAAATGCCTTACTATACATGGTCGGGTTTTTTTTTTGGGTGGAAAAAAAATGCCTTACTATACATGGTCGGGGTTTTTTTTTGGGTGGAAAAAAAATGCCTTACTATACATGGTCGTTTTTTTAGGGTGGAAAAAAAGTGCCTTACTATGCATGCTCTTTTTTTTTGGGTGGAAAAAAATGCCTTACTATATATACATGGTCGTTTTTTTGGGAGAAAAAAAAATGCCTTCTATACATGGTTGTTTTTTTGGGGTTGAAAAAAATGCCTTACTATACATGGTCTGTTTTTTGGGGTTGAAAAAAATGCCTTCCTATACATGGTCGTTTTTTGGGGAGAAAAAAAACACCTTACTATACATTGTCGTTTTTTTAATCAAATAAAAAAACGCCTTACTATACATGGTCGTTTTTTTAACAAAATAAAAAACGCCTTACTATACATGGTTGTTTTTTTTTTTTACAAAATAAAAATCATCTTACTATACATAGTCGTTTTTTTAGGCGGGAAAAAAAGCGCCTTACTATACATGGTCGTTTTTTTAGGGGGGAAAAAAAAACACCTTACTATACATGGCCGTTTTTTTTAATCAAATAAAAAACGCCTTACTATACATTGTCGTTTTTTTAGGGGGGAAAAAAACGCCTTACTATACAGTCGTTTTTTTAGGAGGAAAAAAAACCGCCTTACTATACATGGTCGTTTTTTTAGGGGAAAAAAAATGCCTTACTATACATTGTCGGTTTTTTTTAGGGGGGGAAAAAAAAACGCCCTACTATACATGGTCATTTTTTTTAACAAAATAAAAAACGCCTTACTATAATAAGGCATTTTTTCCCCCATTTTTTTTTTCAAGAAAGCCTTACTATACATGGTCGTTTTTTTTGGGTGAAAAAAAAATGCCTTACTCTACATGGTCTTTTTTTTTTGGGAGAAAAAAATGCCTTACTATACATGGTCGTTTTTTTTGGGTGAAAAAAAAATGACTTACTCTACATGGTCGTTTTATGGGGGAGAAAAAAAATGCCTTACTATACATGGTCGTTTTTTTGGGGTGGAAAAAAAATGCCTTGCTATACATGGTCTGTTTTTTGGGGTTGAAAAAAATGCCTTCCTATACATGGTCGTTTTTTGGGGAGAAAAAAAATGCCTTACGATACATAGTCGTTTTTTGGGGGGAGAAAAAAAAATGCCTTACTATACATGGTCGTTTTTTGGGGGTGAAAAAAAAATGCCTTACTATACATGGCCGTTTTTTTTTGGGTGGAAAAAAATGCCTTACTATATATACATGGTCGTTTTTTTGGGAGAAAAAAATGCATTACTATACATGGTCATTTTTTTGGGTGGAAAAAAAATGCCTTACTATACATGGTCGTTTTTTTGGGTGGAAAAAAAATGCCTTACTATACATAGTCGTTTTTTTTTTGGAGAGAAAAAAAAATGCATGACTATACATGGCCGTTTTATTGGGGTGGAAAAAAATGCCTTACTATACATGCTCGTTTTTTTGGGAGAAAAAAAAATGCCTTACTATACATGGTCGGGTTTTTTTTTTGGGTGGAAAAAAAATGCCTTACTATACATGGTCGGGTTTTTTTTTTGGGTGGAAAAAAAGTGCCTTACTATGCATGCTCTTTTTTTTTGGGTGGAAAAAAATGCCTTACTATATATACATGGTCGTTTTTTTGGGAGAAAAAAAAATGCCTTACTATACATGGTTGTTTTTTTGGGGTTGAAAAAAATGCCTTACTATACATGGTCTGTTTTTTGGGGTTGAAAAAAATGCCTTCCTATACATGGTCGTTTTTTGGGGAGAAAAAAAACACCTTACTATACATTGTCGTTTTTTTAATCAAATAAAAAAACGCCTTACTATACATGGTCGTTTTTTTAACAAAATAAAAAACGCCTTACTATACATGGTTGTTTTTTTTTTTTACAAAATAAAAATCATCTTACTATACATAGTCGTTTTTTTAGGCGGGAAAAAAAGCGCCTTACTATACATGGTCGTTTTTTTAGGGGGGAAAAAAAAACACCTTACTATACATGGCCGTTTTTTTTAATCAAATAAAAAACGCCTTACTATACATTGTCGTTTTTCTAGGGGGGAAAAAAACGCCTTACTATACAGTCGTTTTTTTAGGAGGAAAAAAAAATGCCTTACTATACATGGTCGTTTTTTTAGGGGAAAAAAAATGCCTTACTATACATTGTCGGTTTTTTTTAGGGGGGGAAAAAAAAACGCCCTACTATACATGGTCATTTTTTTTAACAAAATAAAAAACGCCTTACTATACATGGTCTTTTTTTTAATCAAATAAAAAACGCCTTACTAGACATTGTCATTTTTTTAGGGGGGAAAAAAAACGCCTTACTATACATTGTCGTTTTTTTAGGGGGGGAAAAAAAAACGCCTTACTATACATGGTCATTTTTTTTAACAAAATAAAAAACGCCTTACTATACATGGTCTTTTTTTTAATCAAATAAAAAACGCCTTACTAGACATTGTCATTTTTTTAGGGGGGAAAAAAAACGCCTTACTATACATTGTCGTTTTTTTAGGGGGGAAAAAAAACGCCTTACTATACATGGTCATTTTTTTTAACAAAATAAAAAACGCCTTACTATACATGGTCTTTTTTTTAATCAAATAAAAAACGCCTTACTAGACATTGTCATTTTTTTAGGGGGGAAAAAAAACGCCTTACTATACATGGTCGTTTTTTTAATCAAATAAAAAACGCCTTACTATACATTTGTCGTTTTTTTCGGGGGAAAAAAAACGCCTTACTATACATGGTCGGGTTTTTTTTTTAACAAAATAAAAAACGCCTTACTATACATTGTCATTTTTTTAAGGGGAAAAAAACGCCTTACTATACATGGTCGTTTTTTTAATCAAATAAAAAACGCCTTACGAGACACTGTCATTTTTTTAGGGGGAAAAAAAACGCCTTACTATACATTGTCGTTTTTTTAGGGGGAAAAAAAACGCCTTACTATACATGGTCGTTTTTTTTTAACAATATAAAAAACGCCTTACTATACATGGTCGTTTTTTCAAAAAAAAAAAAAAAAAAACGCCTTACTATACATTGTCGTTTTTAAAAAACAAAACAAAAAAAAAACGCCTTACTATACATGGTCGTTTTTTTAGGGGGAAAAAAATGCCTTACTATACATGGTCATTTTTTTAACAAAATAAAAAACGCCTTACTATAATAAGGCATTTTTTTCCCCCATTTTTTTTTTTCAAGAAAGCCTTACTATACATGGTCGTTTTTTTTGGGTGAAAAAAAAATGCCTTACTCTCCATGGTCTTTTTTTTTTGGGAGAAAAAAATGCCTTACTATACATGGTCGTTTTTTTTGGGTGAAAAAAAAATGACTTACTCTACATGGTCGTTTTATGGGGGAGAAAAAAAATGCCTTACGATACATAGTCGTTTTTTGGGGGGAGAAAAAAAAAATGCCTTACTATACATGGTCGTTTTTTGGGGGTGGAAAAAAATGCCTTACTATACATGGCCGTTTTTTTTTGGGTGGAAAAAAATGCCTTACTATATATACATGGTCGTTTTTTTGGGAGAAAAAAAATGCATTACTATACATGGTCAATTTTTTGGGTGGAAAAAAAATGCCTTACTATACATGGCCGTTTTTTTTTGGGTGGAAAAAAATGCCTTACTATATATACATGGTCGTTTTTTTGGGAGAAAAAAAATGCATTACTATACATGGTCATTTTTTTGGGTGGAAAAAAAATGCCTTACTATACATGGTCGGTTTTTTTTGGGTGGAAAAAAAAAGCCTTACTATACATGGTCGGTTTTTTTTGGGTGGAAAAAAATGCCTTACTATACATGGTCGTTTTTTTTGGGTGGAAAAAAAATGCCTTACTATACATAGTCGTTTTTTTTTTGGAGAGAAAAAAAAATGCATTACTATACATGGCCGTTTTATTGGGGTGGAAAAAAATGCCTTACTATACATGCTCGTTTTTTTGGGAGAAAAAAAAAAGCCTTACTATACATGGTCGGGGTTTTTTTTTGGGTGGAAAAAAAATGCCTTACTATACATGGTCGTTTTTTTAGGGTGGAAAAAAAGTGCCTTACTATGCATGCTCTTTTTTTTGGGGTGGAAAAAAATGCCTTACTATATATACATGGTCGTTTTTTTGGGAGAAAAAAAATGCATTACTATACATGGTCGTTTTTTTGGGTGGAAAAAAAATGCCTGACTATACATGGTCGTTTTTTTGGGTGGAAAAAAATGCCTTACTATATATACATGGTCGTTTTTTTGGGAGAAAAAAAATGCATTACTCTACATGGTCATTTTTTTGGGTGGAAAAAAAATGCCTTACTATACATGGCCGTTTTTTTTTGGGTGGAAAAAAATGCCTTACTATATATACATGGTCGTTTTTTTGGGAGAAAAAAAATGCATTACTATACATGGTCATTTTTTTGGGTGGAAAAAAAATGCCTTACTATACATGGTCGGTTTTTTTTGGGTGGAAAAAAATGCCTTACTATACATGGTCGGTTTTTTTTGGGTGGAAAAAAATGCCTTACTATACATGGTCGTTTTTTTTGGGTGGAAAAAAAATGCCTTACTATACATAGTCGTTTTTTTTTTGGAGAGAAAAAAAAATGCATTACTATACATGGCCGTTTTATTGGGGTGGAAAAAAATACCTTACTATACATGCTCGTTTTTTTGGGAGAAAAAAAAATGCCTTACTATACATGGTCGGGGTTTTTTTTTGGGTGGAAAAAAAATGCCTTACTATACATGGTCGTTTTTTTAGGGTGGAAAAAAAGTGCCTTACTATGCATGCTCTTTTTTTTGGGGTGGAAAAAAATGCCTTACTATATATACATGGTCGTTTTTTTGGGAGAAAAAAAATGCATTACTATACATGGTCGTTTTTTTGGGTGGAAAAAAAATGCCTGACTATACATGGTCGTTTTTTTGGGTGGAAAAAAATGCCTTACTATATATACATGGTCGTTTTTTTGGGAGAAAAAAAATGCATTACTATACATGGTCGTTTTTTTGGGTGGAAAAAAAATGCCTTACTATACATGGTCGTTTTTTTGGGTGGAAAAAAAATGCCTTACTATACATGGTCGGTTTTTTTTGGGTGGAAAAAAATGCCTTACTATACATGGTCGGTTTTTTTTGGGTGGAAAAAAATGCCTTACTATACATGGTCGTTTTCTTTTTTGGGTGGGAAAAAAAAAGGCCTTACTATACATGGTCGTTTTTTGGGGTGGAAAAAAAATGCCTTACTATACATAGTCCGGTTTTTTTTGGAGAGAAAAAAAATGCATTACTATACATGGCCGTTTTATTGGGGTGGAAAAAAATGCCTTACTATACATGCTCGTTTTTTTGGGAGAAAAAAAAAATGCCTTACTATACATGGTCGGGTTTTTTTTTTTGGGTGGAAAAAAAATGCCTTACTATACATGGTCGTTTTTTTAGGGTGGAAAAAAAGTGCCTTACTATGCATGCTCTTTTTTTTTGGGTGGAAAAAAATGCCTTACTATATATACATGGTCGTTTTTTTGGGAGAAAAAAAATGCATTACTATACATGGTCGTTTTTGTGGGTGGAAAAAAAATGCCTGACTATACATGGTCGTTTTTTGGGGTGGAAAAAAATGCCTTACTATATATACATGGTCGTTTTTTTGGGAGAAAAAAAATGCATTACTATACATGGTCGGTTTTTTTTGGGTGGAAAAAAAATGCCTTACTATACATGGTCGGTTTTTTTTGGGTGGAAAAAAAATGCCTTACTATACATGGTCGTTTTCTTTTTTGGGTGGGAAAAAAATGCCTTACTATACATGGTCGTTTTTTGGGGTGGAAAAAAAATGCCTTACTGTACATAGTTGGTTTTTTTTTGGAGAGAAAAAAAAATGCATTACTATACATGGCCGTTTTTTTGGGGTGGAAAAAAATGCCTTACTATACATGGTCGTTTTTTTGGGAGAAAAAAATGCCTTACTATACATAGTCGTTTTTTGGGGGAGAAAAAAAAAACCTTACTATAATGGTCGTTTTTTTGGGGGGTGGAAAAAAAGTGCCTTACTATGCATGCTCTTTTTTTGGGGGGAGAAAAAAAAATGCCTTACTATACATGGTCGTTTTTTTTTTGGGTGGAAAAAAAATTCCTTACTATACATGGTCATTTTTTTGGGGTGGAAAAAAAATGCCTTACTATACATGGTCGTTTTTTTGGAGAGAAAAAAAAATGCCTTACTATAATGGTTGGTTTTTTTTGGGGTGGAAAAAAATGCCTTACTATACATGCTCGTTTTTTTTTTGGGAGAAAAAAAATGCCTTACTATACATGGTCGTTTTTTTGGGGGGGGGGTGGAAAAAAATGCCTTAATATACATGGTCATTTTTTTTGGGTGGAAAAAAATGCCTTACTATACATGGTAGTTTTTTTGGGAGAAAAAAAATGCCTTACTATACATAGTCGTTTTTTTGGGGAGAAAAAAAATGCCTTACTATAATGGTCGTTTTTTTTGGGGTGGAAAAAAATGCCTTACTATACATGGTCGGTTTTTTTTGGGTGGAAAAAAATGCCTTACTATACATGGTCGTTTTCTTTTTTGGGTGGAAAAAAAATGCCTTACTATACATAGTCGTTTTTTTGGGGAGAAAAAAAAATGCCTTACTATACATGGTCGTTTTTTTGGGGGGGTGAAAAAAAAATACCTTACTATATATACATGGTCGTTTTTTTGGGGGGTGGTGGAAAAAAATGCCTTACTATACATGCTCATTTTTTGGGGGAGAAAAAAAAATGCCTTACTATACATGGTCGTTTTTTGTTTTTTTTGGGTGGAAAAAAAATGCCTTACTATACATGGTCATTTTTTGGGGGGTGGAAAAAAAATGCCTTACTATACATGGTCGTTTTTTGGGGAGAAAAAAATGCCTTACTATACATAGTCGTTTTTTTGGGGAGAAAAAAAATGCCTTACTATACATGGTCGGTTTTTTTTGGGTGGAAAAAAATGCCTTACTATACATGGTCGTTTTCTTTTTTGGGTGGAAAAAAAATGCCTTACTATACATGGTCATTGTTTTGGGAGAAAAAAAAACGCCTTACTATACATAGTCGTTTTTTTGGGGAGAAAAAAAAATGCCTTACTATACATGGTCGTTTTTTTGGGGGGGTGAAAAAAAAATACCTTACTATATATACATGGTCGTTTTTTTGGGGGGGGTGGTGGAAAAAAATGCCTTAATATACATGGTCATTTTTTTTGGGTGGAAAAAAATGCCTTACTATACATGGTAGTTTTTTTGGGAGAAAAAAAATGCCTTACTATACATAGTCGTTTTTTTGGGGAGAAAAAAAATGCCTTACTATAATGGTCGTTTTTTTTGGGGTGGAAAAAAATGCCTTACTATACATGGTCGGTTTTTTTTGGGTGGAAAAAAATGCCTTACTATACATGGTCGTTTTCTTTTTTGGGTGGAAAAAAAATGCCTTACTATACATAGTCGTTTTTTTGGGGAGAAAAAAAAATGCCTTACTATACATTGTCGTTTTTTTGGGGGGGTGAAAAAAAAATACCTTACTATATATACATGGTCGTTTTTTTGGGGGGTGGTGGAAAAAAATGCCTTACTATACATGCTCATTTTTTGGGGGAGAAAAAAAAATGCCTTACTATACATGGTCGTTTTTTGTTTTTTTTGGGTGGAAAAAAAATGCCTTACTATACATGGTCATTTTTTTGGGGGTGGAAAAAAAATGCCTTACTATACATGGTCGTTTTTTGGGGAGAAAAAAATGCCTTACTATACATAGTCGTTTTTTTGGGGAGAAAAAAAATGCCTTACTATACATGGTCGGTTTTTTTTGGGTGGAAAAAAATGCCTTACTATACATGGTCGTTTTCTTTTTTGGGTGGAAAAAAAATGCCTTACTATACATGGTCATTTTTTTGGGAGAAAAAAAAATGCCTTACTATACATAGTCGTTTTTTTGGGGAGAAAAAAAAATGCCTTACTATACATGGTCGTTTTTTTGGGGGGGTGAAAAAAAAATACCTTACTATATATACATGGTCGTTTTTTTGGGGGGTGGTGGAAAAAAATGCCTTACTATACATGCTCATTTTTTGGGGGAGAAAAAAAAAATGCCTTACTATACATGGTCGTTTTTTGTTTTTTTTGGGTGGAAAAAAAATGCCTTACTATACATGGTCATTTTTTTGGGGGTGGAAAAAAAATGCCTTACTATACATGGTCGTTTTTTGGGGAGAAAAAAATGCCTTACTATACATAGTCGTTTTTTTGGGGAGAAAAAAAATGCCTTACTATAATGGTCGTTTTTTTTGGGGTGGAAAAAAATGCCTTACTATACATGGTCGTTTTTTTTGGGTGGAAAAAAAATGCCTTACTATACATGGTCGTTTTTTTGGGAGAAAAAAAAAAAGCCTTACTATACATAGTTGTTTTTTTGGGGAGAAAAAGAAAATGCCTTAGGTCGTTTTTTTGAGGGGGTGAAAAAAAAAAAAAACCTTACTATACATGGTAATTTTTTGATAAAAAAAAAAAAGCCTTACTATACATGGCCATTTTTTGATAGAAAAAAAGCCTTACTATACATGGTCATTTTTTGATGATAAAAAAAAGCCTTACTATACATGGCCATTTTTTGATAGAAAAAAAAGCCTTACTATACATGGTCATTTTTTGATGATAAAAAAAAGCCTTACTATACATGGTCATTTTTTGATAGAAAAAAAGCCTTACTATACATGGTCATTTTTTGATAATAAATAAAAAGCCTTACTATACATGGCCGTTTTATTGGGGTGGAAAAAAATGCCTTACTATACATGCTCGTTTTTTTGGGAGAAAAAAAAATGCCTTACTATACATGGTCGGGTTTTTTTTTTGGGTGGAAAAAAAATGCCTTACTATACATGGTCGTTTTTTTAGGGTGGAAAAAAAGTGCCTTACTATGCATGCTCTTTTTTTTTGGGTGGAAAAAAATGCCTTACTATATATACATGGTTGTTTTTTTGGGGTTGAAAAAAATGCCTTACTATACATGGTCTGTTTTTTGGGGTTGAAAAAAATGCCTTCCTATACATGGTCGTTTTTTGGGGAGAAAAAAAATGCCTTACGATACATAGTCGTTTTTTGGGGGGAGAAAAAAAATGCCTTACTATACATGGTCGTTTTTTGGGGGTGGAAAAAAAATGCCTTACTATACATGGCCGTTTTTTTTTGGGTGGAAAAAAATGCCTTACTATATATACATGGTCGTTTTTTTGGGAGAAAAAAAATGCATTACTATACATGGTCATTTTTTTGGGTGGAAAAAAAATGCCTTACTATACATGGTCGTTTTTTTGGGTGGAAAAAAAATGCCTTACTATACATAGTCGTTTTTTTTTTGGAGAGAAAAAAAAATGCATTACTATACATGGCCGTTTTATT
Source organism: Festucalex cinctus (assembly GCF_051991245.1). Lineage (NCBI taxonomy): Eukaryota > Metazoa > Chordata > Actinopteri > Syngnathiformes > Syngnathidae > Festucalex > Festucalex cinctus. The sequence goes on from NC_135431.1 coordinate 9,532,885, forward strand.
GGGGTGGAAAAAAATGCCTTACTATACATGCTCGTTTTTTTGGGGGGTGGAAAAAAAATGCCTTACTATACATGGTCGTTTATTGGGGGAGAAAAAAAATGCCTTACTATACATGGTCGTTTTTTTGGGGTTGAAAAAAATGCCTTACTATACATGGTCTGTTTTTTGGGGTTGAAAAAAATGCCTTCCTATACATAGTCGTTTTTTGGGGGGAGAAAAAAAAAATGCCTTACTATACATGGTCGTTTTTTGGGGGTGGAAAAAAAATGCCTTACTATACATGGCCGTTTTTTTTTTGGGTGGAAAAAAATGCCTTACTATATATACATGGTCGTTTTTTTGGGAGAAAAAAAATGCATTACTATACATGGTCATTTTTTTGGGTGGAAAAAAAATGCCTTACTATACATGGTCGTTTTTTTGGGTGGAAAAAAAATGCCTTACTATACATAGTCGTTTTTTTTTTGGAGAGAAAAAAAAATGCATTACTATACATGGCCGTTTTATTGGGGTGGAAAAAAATGCCTTACTATACATGCTCGTTTTTTTGGGAGAAAAAAAAATGCCTTACTATACATGGTCGGGGTTTTTTTTTGGGTGGAAAAAAAGTGCCTTACTATGCATGCTCTTTTTTTTTGGGTGGAAAAAAATGCCTTACTATACATGGTCGTTTTTTTAGGGTGGAAAAAAAGTGCCTTACTATGCATGCTCTTTTTTTTTGGGTGGAAAAAAATGCCTGACTATATATACATGGTCGTTTTTTTGGGAGAAAAAAAACGCCTTACTATACATAGTCGTTTTTTTGGGGAGAAAAAAAAATGCCTTACTATACATGGTCGTTTTTTTGGGGGGGTGAAAAAAAAATACCTTACTATATATACATGGTCGTTTTTTTGGGGGGGGTGGTGGAAAAAAATGCCTTAATATACATGGTCATTTTTTTTGGGTGGAAAAAAATGCCTTACTATACATGGTAGTTTTTTTGGGAGAAAAAAAATGCCTTACTATACATAGTCGTTTTTTTGGGGAGAAAAAAAATGCCTTACTATAATGGTCGTTTTTTTTGGGGTGGAAAAAAATGCCTTACTATACATGGTCGGTTTTTTTTGGGTGGAAAAAAATGCCTTACTATACATGGTCGTTTTCTTTTTTGGGTGGAAAAAAAATGCCTTACTATACATAGTCGTTTTTTTGGGGAGAAAAAAAAATGCCTTACTATACATTGTCGTTTTTTTGGGGGGGTGAAAAAAAAATACCTTACTATATATACATGGTCGTTTTTTTGGGGGGTGGTGGAAAAAAATGCCTTACTATACATGCTCATTTTTTGGGGGAGAAAAAAAAATGCCTTACTATACATGGTCGTTTTTTGTTTTTTTTGGGTGGAAAAAAAATGCCTTACTATACATGGTCATTTTTTTGGGGGTGGAAAAAAAATGCCTTACTATACATGGTCGTTTTTTGGGGAGAAAAAAATGCCTTACTATACATAGTCGTTTTTTTGGGGAGAAAAAAAATGCCTTACTATACATGGTCGGTTTTTTTTGGGTGGAAAAAAATGCCTTACTATACATGGTCGTTTTCTTTTTTGGGTGGAAAAAAAATGCCTTACTATACATGGTCATTTTTTTGGGAGAAAAAAAAATGCCTTACTATACATAGTCGTTTTTTTGGGGAGAAAAAAAAATGCCTTACTATACATGGTCGTTTTTTTGGGGGGGTGAAAAAAAAATACCTTACTATATATACATGGTCGTTTTTTTGGGGGGTGGTGGAAAAAAATGCCTTACTATACATGCTCATTTTTTGGGGGAGAAAAAAAAAATGCCTTACTATACATGGTCGTTTTTTGTTTTTTTTGGGTGGAAAAAAAATGCCTTACTATACATGGTCATTTTTTTGGGGGTGGAAAAAAAATGCCTTACTATACATGGTCGTTTTTTGGGGAGAAAAAAATGCCTTACTATACATAGTCGTTTTTTTGGGGAGAAAAAAAATGCCTTACTATAATGGTCGTTTTTTTTGGGGTGGAAAAAAATGCCTTACTATACATGGTCGTTTTTTTTGGGTGGAAAAAAAATGCCTTACTATACATGGTCGTTTTTTTGGGAGAAAAAAAAAAAGCCTTACTATACATAGTTGTTTTTTTGGGGAGAAAAAGAAAATGCCTTAGGTCGTTTTTTTGAGGGGGTGAAAAAAAAAAAAAACCTTACTATACATGGTAATTTTTTGATAAAAAAAAAAAAGCCTTACTATACATGGCCATTTTTTGATAGAAAAAAAGCCTTACTATACATGGTCATTTTTTGATGATAAAAAAAAGCCTTACTATACATGGCCATTTTTTGATAGAAAAAAAAGCCTTACTATACATGGTCATTTTTTGATGATAAAAAAAAGCCTTACTATACATGGTCATTTTTTGATAGAAAAAAAGCCTTACTATACATGGTCATTTTTTGATAATAAATAAAAAGCCTTACTATACATGGCCGTTTTATTGGGGTGGAAAAAAATGCCTTACTATACATGCTCGTTTTTTTGGGAGAAAAAAAAATGCCTTACTATACATGGTCGGGTTTTTTTTTTGGGTGGAAAAAAAATGCCTTACTATACATGGTCGTTTTTTTAGGGTGGAAAAAAAGTGCCTTACTATGCATGCTCTTTTTTTTTGGGTGGAAAAAAATGCCTTACTATATATACATGGTTGTTTTTTTGGGGTTGAAAAAAATGCCTTACTATACATGGTCTGTTTTTTGGGGTTGAAAAAAATGCCTTCCTATACATGGTCGTTTTTTGGGGAGAAAAAAAATGCCTTACGATACATAGTCGTTTTTTGGGGGGAGAAAAAAAATGCCTTACTATACATGGTCGTTTTTTGGGGGTGGAAAAAAAATGCCTTACTATACATGGCCGTTTTTTTTTGGGTGGAAAAAAATGCCTTACTATATATACATGGTCGTTTTTTTGGGAGAAAAAAAATGCATTACTATACATGGTCATTTTTTTGGGTGGAAAAAAAATGCCTTACTATACATGGTCGTTTTTTTGGGTGGAAAAAAAATGCCTTACTATACATAGTCGTTTTTTTTTTGGAGAGAAAAAAAAATGCATTACTATACATGGCCGTTTTATTGGGGTGGAAAAAAATGCCTTACTATACATGCTCGTTTTTTTGGGGGGTGGAAAAAAAATGCCTTACTATACATGGTCGTTTATTGGGGGAGAAAAAAAATGCCTTACTATACATGGTCGTTTTTTTGGGGTTGAAAAAAATGCCTTACTATACATGGTCTGTTTTTTGGGGTTGAAAAAAATGCCTTCCTATACATAGTCGTTTTTTGGGGGGAGAAAAAAAAAATGCCTTACTATACATGGTCGTTTTTTGGGGGTGGAAAAAAAATGCCTTACTATACATGGCCGTTTTTTTTTGGGTGGAAAAAAATGCCTTACTATATATACATGGTCGTTTTTTTGGGAGAAAAAAAATGCATTACTATACATGGTCATTTTTTTGGGTGGAAAAAAAATGCCTTACTATACATGGTCGTTTTTTTGGGTGGAAAAAAAATGCCTTACTATACATAGTCGTTTTTTTTTTGGAGAGAAAAAAAAATGCATTACTATACATGGCCGTTTTATTGGGGTGGAAAAAAATGCCTTACTATACATGCTCGTTTTTTTGGGAGAAAAAAAAATGCCTTACTATACATGGTCGGGGTTTTTTTTTGGGTGGAAAAAAAGTGCCTTACTATGCATGCTCTTTTTTTTTGGGTGGAAAAAAATGCCTTACTATACATGGTCGTTTTTTTAGGGTGGAAAAAAAGTGCCTTACTATGCATGCTCTTTTTTTTTGGGTGGAAAAAAATGCCTGACTATATATACATGGTCGTTTTTTTGGGAGAAAAAAAATGCATTACTATACATGGTCGTTTTTTTGGGTGGAAAAAAAATGCCTGACTATACATGGTCGTTTTTTTGGGTGGAAAAAAATGCCTTACTATATATACATGGTCGTTTTTTTGGGAGAAAAAAAATGCATTACTATACATGGTCGTTTTTTTGGGTGGAAAAAAAATGCCTTACTATACATGGTCGTTTTTTTGGGTGGAAAAAAAATGCCTTACTATACATGGTCGGTTTTTTTTTGGGTGGAAAAAAATGCCTTACTATACATGGTCGGTTTTTTTTGGGTGGAAAAAAATGCCTTACTATACATGGCCGTTTTTTTTTTGGGTGGAAAAAAATGCCTTACTATATATACATGGTCGTTTTTTTGGGAGAAAAAAAATGCATTACTATACATGGTCATTTTTTTGGGTGGAAAAAAAATGCCTTACTATACATGGTCGTTTTTTTGGGTGGAAAAAAAATGCCTTACTATACATAGTCGTTTTTTTTTTTGGAGAGAAAAAAAAATGCATTACTATACATGGCCGTTTTATTGGGGTGGAAAAAAATGCCTTACTATACATGCTCGTTTTTTTGGGAGAAAAAAAAATGCCTTACTATACATGGTCGGGTTTTTTTTTTGGGTGGAAAAAAAATGCCTTACTATACATGGTCGTTTTTTTAGGGTGGAAAAAAAGTGCCTTACTATACATGGTCGTTTTTTTAGGGTGGAAAAAAAGTGCCTTACTATGCATGCTCTTTTTTTTTGGGTGGAAAAAAATGCCTTACTATATATACATGGTCGTTTTTTTGGGAGAAAAAAAAAATGCCTTACTATACATGGTCTGTTTTTTGGGGTTGAAAAAAATGCCTTCCTATACATGGTCGTTTTTTGGGGAGAAAAAAAATGCCTTACGATACATAGTCGTTTTTTGGGGGGAGAAAAAAAAAAGCCTTACTATACATGGTCGTTTTTTGGGGGTGGAAAAAAAATGCCTTACTATACATGGCCATTTTTTTTGGGGTGGAAAAAAATGCCTTACTATATATACATGGTCGTTTTTTTGGGAGAAAAAAAATGCATTACTATACATGGTCATTTTTTTGGGTGGAAAAAAAATGCCTTACTATACATGGTCGTTTTTTTGGGTGGAAAAAAAATGCCTTACTATACATAGTCGTTTTTTTTTTTGGAGAGAAAAAAAAATGCATTACTATACATGGCCGTTTTATTGGGGTGGAAAAAAATGCCTTACTATACATGCTCGTTTTTTTGGGGGGTGGAAAAAAAATGCCTTACTATACATGGTCGTTTATTGGGGGAGAAAAAAATGCCTTACTATACATGGTCGTTTTTTTGGGGTTGAAAAAAATGCCTTACTATACATGGTCTGTTTTTTGGGGTTGAAAAAAATGCCTTCCTATACATGGTCGTTTTTTGGGGAGAAAAAAAATGCCTTACGATACATAGTCGTTTTTTGGGGGGAGAAAAAAAAAAGCCTTACTATACATGGTCGTTTTTTGGGGGTGGAAAAAAAATGCCTTACTATACATGGCCGTTTTTTTTTGGGTGGAAAAAAATGCCTTACTATATATACATGGTTGTTTTTTTGGGGTTGAAAAAAATGCCTTACTATACATGGTCTGTTTTTTGGGGTTGAAAAAAATGCCTTCCTATACATGGTCGTTTTTTGGGGAGAAAAAAAATGCCTTACGATACATAGTCGTTTTTTGGGGGGAGAAAAAAAATGCCTTACTATACATGGTCGTTTTTTGGGGGTGGAAAAAAAATGCCTTACTATACATGGCCGTTTTTTTTTGGGTGGAAAAAAATGCCTTACTATATATACATGGTCGTTTTTTTGGGAGAAAAAAAATGCATTACTATACATGGTCATTTTTTTGGGTGGAAAAAAAATGCCTTACTATACATGGTCGTTTTTTTGGGTGGAAAAAAAATGCCTTACTATACATAGTCGTTTTTTTTTTGGAGAGAAAAAAAAATGCATTACTATACATGGCCGTTTTATTGGGGTGGAAAAAAATGCCTTACTATACATGCTCGTTTTTTTGGGGGGTGGAAAAAAAATGCCTTACTATACATGGTCGTTTATTGGGGGAGAAAAAAAATGCCTTACTATACATGGTCGTTTTTTTGGGGTTGAAAAAAATGCCTTACTATACATGGTCTGTTTTTTGGGGTTGAAAAAAATGCCTTCCTATACATAGTCGTTTTTTGGGGGGAGAAAAAAAAAATGCCTTACTATACATGGTCGTTTTTTGGGGGTGGAAAAAAAATGCCTTACTATACATGGCCGTTTTTTTTTGGGTGGAAAAAAATGCCTTACTATATATACATGGTCGTTTTTTTGGGAGAAAAAAAATGCATTACTATACATGGTCATTTTTTTGGGTGGAAAAAAAATGCCTTACTATACATGGTCGTTTTTTTGGGTGGAAAAAAAATGCCTTACTATACATAGTCGTTTTTTTTTTGGAGAGAAAAAAAAATGCATTACTATACATGGCCGTTTTATTGGGGTGGAAAAAAATGCCTTACTATACATGCTCGTTTTTTTGGGAGAAAAAAAAATGCCTTACTATACATGGTCGGGGTTTTTTTTTGGGTGGAAAAAAAGTGCCTTACTATGCATGCTCTTTTTTTTTGGGTGGAAAAAAATGCCTTACTATACATGGTCGTTTTTTTAGGGTGGAAAAAAAGTGCCTTACTATGCATGCTCTTTTTTTTGGGGTGGAAAAAAATGCCTGACTATATATACATGGTCGTTTTTTTGGGAGAAAAAAAATGCATTACTATACATGGTCGTTTTTTTGGGTGGAAAAAAAATGCCTGACTATACATGGTCGTTTTTTTGGGTGGAAAAAAATGCCTTACTATATATACATGGTCGTTTTTTTGGGAGAAAAAAAATGCATTACTATACATGGTCGTTTTTTTGGGTGGAAAAAAAATGCCTTACTATACATGGTCGTTTTTTTGGGTGGAAAAAAAATGCCTTACTATACATGGTCGGTTTTTTTTTGGGTGGAAAAAAATGCCTTACTATACATGGTCGGTTTTTTTTGGGTGGAAAAAAATGCCTTACTATACATGGCCGTTTTTTTTTGGGTGGAAAAAAATGCCTTACTATATATACATGGTCGTTTTTTTGGGAGAAAAAAAATGCATTACTATACATGGTCATTTTTTTGGGTGGAAAAAAAATGCCTTACTATACATAGTCGTTTTTTTTTTGGAGAGAAAAAAAAATGCATTACTATACATGGCCGTTTTATTGGGGTGGAAAAAAATGCCTTACTATACATGCTCGTTTTTTTGGGAGAAAAAAAAATGCCTTACTATACATGGTCGGGTTTTTTTTTTGGGTGGAAAAAAAATGCCTTACTATACATGGTCGTTTTTTTAGGGTGGAAAAAAAGTGCCTTACTATGCATGCTCTTTTTTTTTGGGTGGAAAAAAATGCCTTACTATATATACATGGTCGTTTTTTTGGGAGAAAAAAAAAATGCCTTACTATACATGGTCTGTTTTTTGGGGTTGAAAAAAATGCCTTCCTATACATGGTCGTTTTTTGGGGAGAAAAAAAATGCCTTACGATACATAGTCGTTTTTTGGGGGGAGAAAAAAAAATGCCTTACTATACATGGTCGTTTTTTGGGGGTGGAAAAAAAATGCCTTACTATACATGGCCATTTTTTTTGGGGTGGAAAAAAATGCCTTACTATATATACATGGTCGTTTTTTTGGGAGAAAAAAAATGCATTACTATACATGGTCATTTTTTTGGGTGGAAAAAAAATGCCTTACTATACATGGTCGTTTTTTTGGGTGGAAAAAAAATGCCTTACTATACATAGTCGTTTTTTTTTTTGGAGAGAAAAAAAAATGCATTACTATACATGGCCGTTTTATTGGGGTGGAAAAAAATGCCTTACTATACATGCTCGTTTTTTTGGGGGGTGGAAAAAAAATGCCTTACTATACATGGTCGTTTATTGGGGGAGAAAAAAATGCCTTACTATACATGGTCGTTTTTTTGGGGTTGAAAAAAATGCCTTACTATACATGGTCTGTTTTTTGGGGTTGAAAAAAATGCCTTCCTATACATGGTCGTTTTTTGGGGAGAAAAAAAATGCCTTACGATACATAGTCGTTTTTTGGGGGGAGAAAAAAAAATGCCTTACTATACATGGTCGTTTTTTGGGGGTGGAAAAAAAATGCCTTACTATACATGGCCGTTTTTTTTTGGGTGGAAAAAAATGCCTTACTATATATACATGGTCGTTTTTTTGGGAGAAAAAAAATGCATACATGGTCATTTTTTGGGTGGAAAAAAAATGCCTTACTATACATGGTCGTTTTTTTGGGTGGAAAAAAAATGCCTTACTATACATAGTCGTTTTTTTTTTGGAGAGAAAAAAAAATGCATTACTATACATGGCCGTTTTATTGGGGTGGAAAAAAATGCCTTACTATACATGCTCGTTTTTTTGGGAGAAAAAAAAATGCCTTACTATACATGGTCGGTTTTTTTTTTTGGGTGGAATAAAAGTGCCTTACTATGCATGCTCTTTTTTTTGGGGTGGAAAAAAATGCCTTACTATACATGGTCGTTTTTTTAGGGTGGAAAAAAAGTGCCTTACTATGCATGCTCTTTTTTTTTGGGTGGAAAAAAATGCCTTACTATATATACATGGTCGTTTTTTTGGGAGAAAAAAAATGCATTACTATACATGGTCGTTTTTTTGGGTGGAAAAAAAATGCCTGACTATACATGGTCGTTTTTTTGGGTGGAAAAAAATGCCTTACTATATATACATGGTCGTTTTTTTGGGAGAAAAAAAATGCATTACTATACATGGTCGTTTTTTTGGGTGGAAAAAAAATGCCTTACTATACATGGTCGGTTTTTTTGGGGTGGAAAAAAATGCCTTACTATACATGGTCGGTTTTTTTTGGGTGGAAAAAAATGCCTTACTATACATGGTCGTTTTCTTTTTTGGGTGGGAAAAAAATGCCTTACTATACATGGTCGTTTTTTGGGGTGGAAAAAAAATGCCTTACTATACATAGTCGTTTTTTTTTTGGAGAGGAAAAAAAAATGCATTACTATACATGGCCGTTTTATTGGGGTGGAAAAAAATGCCTTACTATACATGCTCGTTTTTTTGGGAGAAAAAAAAAATGCCTTACTATACATGGTCGGGTTTTTTTTTGGGTGGAAAAAAAATGCCTTACTATACATGGTCGTTTTTTTAGGGTGGAAAAAAAGTGCCTTACTATGCATGCTCTTTTTTTTTGGGTGGAAAAAAATGCCTTACTATATATACATGGTCGTTTTTTTGGGAGAAAAAAAATGCATTACTATACATGGTCGTTTTTGTGGGTGAAAAAAAAATGCCTGACTATACATGGTCGTTTTTTGGGGTGGAAAAAAATGCCTTACTATATATACATGGTCGTTTTTTTGGGAGAAAAAAAATGCATTACTATACATGGTCGGTTTTTTTTGGGTGGAAAAAAAATGCCTTACTATACATGGTCGTTTTCTTTTTTGGGTGGGAAAAAAATGCATTACTATACATGGTCGTTTTTTTGGGAGAAAAAAATGCCTTACTATACATAGTCGTTTTTTGGGGGAGAAAAAAAAAACCTTACTATAATGGTCGTTTTTTTTGGGGGGTGGAAAAAAAGTGCCTTACTATGCATGCTCTTTTTTTGGGGGGAGAAAAAAAAATGCCTTACTATACATGGTCGTTTTTTTTTGGGGTGGAAAAAAAATTCCTTACTATACATGGTCATTTTTTGGGGGTGGAAAAAAAATGCCTTACTATACATGGTCGTTTTTTTGGAGAGAAAAAAAAATGCCTTACTATAATGGTCGTTTTTTTTTGGGGTGGAAAAAAATGCCTTACTATACATGCTCGTTTTTTGGGGAGAAAAAAAATGCCTTACTATACATGGTCGTTTTTTTTTGTGGCGGGGGGGTGGGGGGGTGGAAAAAAATGCCTTAATATACATGGTCATTTTTTTTGGGTGGAAAAAAATGCCTTACTATACATGGTAGTTTTTTTGGGAGAAAAAAAATGCCTTACTATACATAGTCGTTTTTTTGGGGAGAAAAAAATGCCTTACTATAATGGTCGTTTTTTTTTTGGGTGGAAAAAAATGCCTTACTATACATGGTCGTTTTCTTTTTTGGGTGGAAAAAAAATGCCTTACTATACATGGTCATTTTTTTGGGAGAAAAAAAAATGCCTTACTATACATAGTCGTTTTTTTGGGGAGAAAAAAAAATGCCTTACTATACATGGTCGTTTTTTGGGGGGGGTGAAAAAAAAATACCTTACTATATATACATGGTCGTTTTTTTGGGGGGTGGTGGAAAAAAATGCCTTACTATACATGCTCATTTTTTGGGGGAGAAAAAAAAAATGCCTTACTATACATGGTCGTTTTTTGTTTTTTTTGGGTGGAAAAAAAATGCCTTACTATACATGGTCATTTTTTTGGGGGTGGAAAAAAAATGCCTTACTATACATGGTCGTTTTTTGGGGAGAAAAAAATGCCTTACTATACATAGTCGTTTTTTTGGGGAGAAAAAAAATGCCTTACTATAATGGTCGTTTTTTTTGGGGTGGAAAAAAATGCCTTACTATACATGGTCGTTTTTTTTGGGTGGAAAAAAATGCCTTACTATACATGGTCGTTTTCTTTTTTGGGTGGAAAAAAAATGCCTTACTATACATGGTCATTTTTTTGGGAGAAAAAAAAATGCCTTACTATACATAGTCGTTTTTTTGGGGAGAAAAAAAAATGCCTTACTATACATGGTCGTTTTTTGGGGGGGGTGAAAAAAAAATACCTTACTATATATACATGGTCGTTTTTTTGGGGGGTGGTGGAAAAAAATGCCTTACTATACATGCTCATTTTTTGGGGGAGAAAAAAAAATGCCTTACTATACATGGTCGTTTTTTGTTTTTTTTGGGTGGAAAAAAAATGCCTTACTATACATGGTCATTTTTTTGGGGGTGGAAAAAAAATGCCTTACTATACATGGTCGTTTTTTGGGGAGAAAAAAATGCCTTACTATACATAGTCGTTTTTTTGGGGAGAAAAAAAATGCCTTACTATAATGGTCGTTTTTTTTGGGGTGGAAAAAAATGCCTTACTATACATGGTCGTTTTTTTGGGGTGGAAAAAAAATGCCTTACTATACATGGTCGTTTTTTTGGGAGAAAAAAAAAAGCCTTACTATACATAGTCGTTTTTTTGGGGAGAAAAAGAAAATGCCTTAGGTCGTTTTTTTGAGGGGGTGAAAAAAAAAAAAAACCTTACTATACATGGTAATTTTTTGATAAAAAAAAAAAAGCCTTACTATACATGGTCATTTTTTGATTTAAAAAAAAAAAAAGGCTTGCTATACATGGTCATTTTTTTTATTAAAAAAAAAAAAAGCCTTACTATACATGGCCATTTTTTGATAGAAAAAAAAGCCTTACTATACATGGTCATTTTTTGATGATAAAAAAAAGCCTTACTATACATGGTCATTTTTTGATAGAAAAAAAGCCTTACTATACATGGTCATTTTTTGATAATAAATAAAAAGCCTTACTATACATGGCCGTTTTTTTTTTTTTTATAAAAAAAAAAAAAAGACTACTATACATGGTCGTTTAAAAAAAAAAAAAGCCTTACTATAACATGGACTTTTTTTTTTTTTTTTTTAATTAAAATTTTTTTTTTACTATACAGGGTCGTTTAAAAAAAAAAAAAAAAAGCCTTACTATACATGGACGTTTTTTTTTTTTTATTAACAAAAAAAATTGCCTTACTATACATGGTCGTTAAAAAAAAAAAAAAAAAATACATCTTACTATACATGGCCGTTTTTTTTTTATTAACAAAAAAGTATTGCCTTGCTATACATAATCGTTTAAAAAAGTGACTTCCAATACATGGCCGTTTTTTTATTAACAAAAAAAAAAATTGCCTTACTATACATGGTCATTTAAAAAAAAAAAAAAAAAAAAAAAAAAAAAAAAAAAACGCCTTCCTGTAAATGGCCGTTTTTTTTTTTTTTTTTTTTATTTTTAATTAACAAAAAAAAAATGTCTTACTCTAAATGGGCGTTTTTTAATTTTTTTTAAAAATGCCTTACTATACATGATCATTTAAAAAAAAAAAAAAAAAAAGGTATTGTGTGAGCCTTGCAAAATGTCAAAATGGGGTTTCTTCAGTGGAAAATGGCTGGGAGACATTTTCGCTATAATTTATACTGAAATAATTATAGTTAGCTTTTTAAACCTAAAATATGGTTTCAGTTAATTTGCTTTTTTAGCACTTGTTTTGATGTTCTTGCATTTTTTTTTTCTTAGCTGACCTCCCTCAAGTTACAAACATGCAGACGTTTAAGCTCGCGTCTGCTCTCGATAGCTGCCGCAAATTTCTCCACCGTCAAGGTTGAGGTTAGTGACAAAAGCGCCCTTGTGAGTTGGGAAATGGAGCAGCAGGATGTATGTAGCGGGGTTATTGCCCACTACATTGTTTTCTACGGAACCGAGCAAGGACCACAGCTCAGTAAGTTCACTTTAGCCACTTGTTATTAATTTCTAACATATAAAGGTTTATTTTTTTCAATGTGCCCCTTCCAGATGTCACCGTTAATGCGACACAACAGGAGGTTCTTTTAAAGGATCTGATTCCTTACACCCATTACAGCATGCACGTCAAAGCGGCAACGCTAACTGGAGCTAGCGAAAGCAACGTGAGGCACTTTAACACAAAAACATTTGGTAAGTAACTTCGTTTCTCACGACGGCCAGCGATGGGAAACGATTTGACCTCTTGTCTGTTTCTCCCTTTTGCTTATTTGGTAAAGACATGGAATCCTCTTTAAACTTAAATGACTTGCAAATGACTCACCACCATTAAACTTGTTTTCAATCTTTTTAAGAGGGGTATATAAATAAACTGAAAAATTGTAGTTGCACAAGCGTTAAATGCGAGTCTGTTCACACCTGCCACCATTTTAGTGCCCTAAATTAAGTTCAGCTGTTCATGGAGGCACAAAATCTTCATCTGGGGTTACCGTTCCGCCTGCCTCACAACAGCGCCATCTGCTGGAAGTGTTGGGTCAACAAGAGAGCGGACGAACACGAAGAGATATCGACTCTGTCTCCTTCCAAGGAATGCACGACGCTGCTCTCCGAGGGAAGCGGTCAATTAAGCCCGTACCGAAGCCAGGGTTCTGTCGAAAGCCCCACCCAAAGTACCGGGAAAGAATTTGAGTTTTTGCTTCCAGTCAAAGAGCAGCAACTGACAGCATCGAGGATGATGGAAACAACCCATAATATACATTCAAGATACTCTATGATTATGTATCATCTGTGTCATAATGTAATGTGCATGTTTGAAATGCATCCCGAATTGATACCGATGTTGTGCAGTCATAACAGTGCAGAATAATTTATGCATGAACTGATTAAAGTGTTGAAAAACTATTAATACATCTGGCAACAGTGTGTGGTTTAACTTCATATATATAAAATAAATGTATGTATATTTTCCCCATCATATTCACTTGTGAATTGTCACACTAACCGATTTGAGAAAGGGAAAAAAACAAACAAACAAAATCACGAGTTTAACTGAACTGTCCATTTTATTACTTAAAACACAGGTTATCTAACTTTTTTTTTTTTTAACGATTTTTTAAAGACATTTTTTTTTACATGACATGTATAGTAATAGGCTCCAGCATCCTCCGCGACTCTTGTGAGGAGCAAGCTGTTATGAAAATGGATGGATGATGGATTGATGAATATTAAATACTAGTTTTTTTAAATGGCGTAATGTATCGTAAGATCTATTTATTTTTTAATGACAAGATGTATAGAAAATACTTTTTTTTTAATATGATGTATAGGCTATATACGTGGTAGTTAAAAAAATAAAAATAAACAGATTGCTTTTGACTGTCCACGAGGAGGAAAAATACCCGGATTTAAAAAAAAAACAAACAAAAACGTTGGTGACCCCTGTTTTGTGCGAACAATTAATTTAAAATGTTTAAAGTTTAAACTTTAATTCTGGATGTACCGTTCGACAGACATTAATAACAACCCTCTGGTTCGTTATTCGCTTACAGCATTTAATATTATTTAGCGCTCGATTTAGCTGCGACCCGGAAGTTGAATACCGACCGGAAATACAATGAAGAATCGTTTGAATTGCCATTTTGCTTGCTTCGTGAACACCACTGACCTGGAGAATATGGTCGAATTTACGTTAGTAGGTCATTTTGGATTGTTATTTACATGTACAGAGGCGTCCACAAAAAAGGAATATTGTCTCCACGTCGGCTGCTGCCCGTCTATCTGGACGTGAACTGAAGAAAAGTGGCGACGCTTGTGAAAAGGTAACTAACTCATGCTAACCTTTTCCACATTTTAATTGCATGGTCCTCTAAATGTATATCTTTGTTTAAACGGAACCATCGTCTCATGTCTAGCGCGTCTTCAGTTGACTTCGATTAGATAAAAACATTTACGTTCGTTTACACCACTGATCTGTTTATGCTTCTGGATAGCCGATAGGTCAAGACTTTTGAGGCCGCCATCTTGCTCCTCCCAAGAAACGCTTCTCGGCATTTAAACTATCGAAATTGGAAAACATTTTAGACAGTACTGAGTAGAAACAGCATGATTTATGCTGTTTTAAATCTGTTAAACAAGTGGAGTTCAGACATTTTACAACTTGCCTTAAGCATGTATAAATTATATGCTTAATGATGTTTAGAGAAGATAACTTTTTTATCTTTTTAATAAAAGAATTATAGTTGTAATTCAAGAAAAGATGCCTCTGCCAAATAAAATATTGTGGTCCAAGGAACTGAGCGATAAAACAAAAGGGGGTCTTCAAAACAGCACATACCGTCCACTTGTTTACTTTTTAACTTGTTAAAAAAAATAGTGACCGCTCCGCCACAAACGCTCCTGTATATGGCTAATTTGTACGTATATCGTAGTTTATACAGTAGTCTGCTCGCGAAATGGGAGGAGCAAGATGGCCGCCTTGTCGCTTCAACTGTTTACACGGGCGTGTATGGGCTATCGGCTATTCAGTCATATATTCAGATCAGTGGTTTCCACAATCTAACGAGATACAATACTATTGTTCAATGTAAAATGTATTTATTACTCTACTTGTCAAAAACGAGATGTGAAATAATCATCATAAATACAAAAAAAAATAGCCAGCATGATTAAAGCAGAAGCTGGTGCATTTAGTTGATGCTGCATTCGAATTTCCCAGTTGAGTTCCGACCTGAAAGCGTTGGCGGCTCATAAATGTAAACAAGCAAAATGGTAGATTTATTTATTTTTTTACTCAAAACTCATTTTGACCTCCAGCAAACTTGCCTTCTCGCAATTTTGCTTCGGCGCCCCCACCCATTCTCGAATGCAGCATTGTCAAGCGCGATCTGTGACCCCTGCGCGATCTGTGACGCGCATGCGCAGAAGATCGGCCATCTTGGATCGTTAACTACGGCAACAACACTAAAACAAATACATTTATATGCGTTCGTAAAAACATGTTAAAATTAGAAACAAATGTCGATTACTGATGCATTTAAAAAAAATTAAGTAACTTTTAATCCTATAGATGAACATTGTTATACTTTACAGTAATTCTGTGGTGCGTGTGGGTGTTTGTTTGAAATGACCCCAGCCTCAAACCCTATGTTATGATATTGGCCAAACATTGTTCTAAAGACAATAAATTTAATTCGTACCCACTCTCACATAAATTATAATTACAGTATCCAGAGTATGTTTCGATAAGACGCTAAATTTGTTGTGGGTGTGAACCGGTGAGTACTTTTCGGACGCGTGTCGTTACCTAAAAAAACAAAACAAACAAACCCATGTTTCGGTTGTGTGATCAAAAACAATTTAATTCCAATAAAGTGCAATCCTTTTCCAAAAGACAACACGGCCCTTTAAGCATACCGACAACGGTAAAAAAAAATAAATAAAAATAAAATAAATCTGCCGCCAAGGCTCACGCACACCTGACGCTCGTTACCGTGAGCTTCATTTGATCCTGGGGGCAAAACAAAGAAACACTGTAAAATGGCTCCAACACAGTAGTGTAAAAATCTATCTATTCGTACAAGACATGCTTGGGTATAAAAATGTTTTGATTATAATTTAAAATATAAACAAAAAAAAAACGTTTACCTGTCCTGTACTTTTCGCAATGTTTCATTTTGCGTGTGTGAACGTGCTTTGACCTATGTTGTTGCCGTAGTGAGCGAGATTGCCGATCTTCTGCGCATGCGCGTCACAGATCGTGCAGGTGTCACTGATCGCGTCATGACGTGCATCAGTTGTAGAGGGCGGGGCAGAAGCGGCGTGGGTCGGTCTTGTGCGGGTGATGGGCGTAAAAGGGTGGAGTCAGCAGAGCGGAGCGAGCGGGTGGGGGAGTGGCTTAATTTGGAAGGCACTGAAGTGCTTGCCGACTGCATGTATCACTTGCATTTTATGAAAAATCATCGACATCCAGCCAGTCGTCAAAACTTCATTAATATGATGTTTATGAAGTAGTGACTTGAAAATTTGAGTGTTTTTCGATTGTATGAAGATAAAGTGTTTTATGCAAATTAGCACCTACGATATGCAAATGAGCACTACTCACTGCTTCCATTTCTGTTTTGGTGACAGGATCGAGGCCGTTTGGGACATGGATGGGTCTGCGCTACAACCGTGCACTTGGGAAACTGCTTTTTGACAGGTAAGTGTACTTTTTTTACACAGTTTGCCATGTTGTGTGCTTGAGGGGGCGTGTCTGATGCCACTTAGCCATTTTTCAGTGCACTTTGACTTCGGCTTGATGTACTTGGACACACACCAGAGCAACATTCAATGCTTCTGAACATGTGCTTTTTTAACAATTACATTTGTGTGGCTCAAATGAAAAAATATAAACAACTTACAAACTAAATAAAAATGTATTTTTTCAAATGTATTTAAAAAAAATCTATTAGTTTGATATTATGTTGCCTACTTATTAGTGCTGTTAAAAGTTAAAGTTTTAACTAATTCATTAATCACAAAACAATATTGCATTAATCATTGTATGACCACAGATTGATCACACTATTAATTTTGACCGCAGATGATCCTTTTTATCCAACAGCGGATGGTTACGTTTAAGTTAGCTGTTGGAGTTTGAGCAATAAACATAACTACATGCATTAAAGTAAAGCATTTAATAAATGTTTACATATGCCATAGGTCATTTTTCCCCATTTAAAATTATGCAAATAATTAATTGATTAGAAAAAGCAGGTGCAGTGAATATACATTTTTGAAGACATCCTCATAATAGTAAATATCGAAAAAATTGACACAACAGGAGTGCTTCAAATTTAGCGGGCAAAATATGTTGGGGGAAAAAAAACATTTTTAAGTCAGTGATTATTCATGATTAATCAAAATTCAAAGATGTGATTAATCTGATTAAATAAAAAATCGTTTGACAGCTCTACAGCTTATTAAAATAAATACTATTTGTACAAAAAAAAAAAAAACTGAAATAAAAGCACTTGTCTGGGAGCACTGAATGATGTACTTGTTGTCTGGTTCCACATGTGGCAGTGTTGTGCAGTAGATGAATTGTTTGTCCTATAGAGAGATGTATAGAGAGTTGGTTTTTCGTTGCACTCATGTACCTGATGACTTTCCAAAATGGCCAAATTCTTAAGTTGTTGTGTTGACTATTGCATACAGGTTATGATAGTATATAGAAAAGTCATGAGGTGTCAGTCGATAGCCCTCAAGTGTACCTAATCAAGTGTCCAACTCGTAGGTGCACTCAGTCTTATTTCTTGACTATGTAAGCATGAGTGGACAAATGTCATGAGTGGACTGTAGAACCTCTGCATGTTGTTCTATGTGGTCTGTGAGCTTCAACATTTGCCAATTCAAATGCACATAGAATTTTTTTTTAATTGCTAAAAATTATTTTACTGATAATTCCACATGCTAACTTGGATTTAGCTGCGGCCGCGAATTGTTGAGTAATTTGATGTGAATGAGAATAACTGACTCCTTTTGTTTTTGGCTGACTGGATTGAAGGATGTCTTGGACGGACACGCAGCCAACGGACTCGCGACTTCAGGACATGTGGATTGGGTCTGTGCTACATTGACGGCAAGCTGCTTTTGGACAGGTGTGTGCGCTATTTGAAGGCAAATGTGTGCTTGAGGTATGTGATGTCACTAAGCTATGTGGTATATGCCACGGAAGAGTGTTTTTTTTTTTTTTTGCACAACAGTTTGTTTCCGGTTCGGTTTGCGACGTGCGGGCTGCGTCAAAAATACTTGCGCTTCCGACTTTGTGCCCCTGGGTTGCGCGTTCGCAACCCGGACCGGAAATAAACTGATGTGCAAAATCACGTCCCGCCGCCTCTTCCGTGGCATATTCCCCATTTCGCAGTGCGATTGAATCTCTGCTCGATGTACGACGCAGCAGAACATCGTTCAATGCTTTATTAAATAATTGTGATTGA
The DNA here is from genome assembly GCF_051991245.1 of Festucalex cinctus. Lineage (NCBI taxonomy): Eukaryota > Metazoa > Chordata > Actinopteri > Syngnathiformes > Syngnathidae > Festucalex > Festucalex cinctus. The sequence continues at coordinate 9,551,382 of NC_135431.1, forward strand.
AAATGTTTGGTAAAATAACACTAAGGTGTTGTGAAATCAATCAATGGATGTTGTTTTTGCCCAATTTTGAAAATAATAGTATGATAAAAAAAAAAAAAATCTTCCGCACGTGTCCAGAAGCATTGAATGATGTTCTTGTCTTGTGTTTTTGAGTCGCTTGTGCTCATGTGACATCATACACACACACAATTGCTTCCATGTACAGCCTGTCAACCAGTGTTTGTTACTTGAGTCCAACATTATTGCTGTGTACAAAAAAACTGCTTTGTCTGAAATCAAATATATTTTTCAACTGGAATGAGTGTCTCCGTGTTTTATTTCCAACTGCACTGTGAGTTTTCAGTTTATGACTATTTTCCAGTGTCATGTGTTCAGGTTTTTGTATTCTCGGGGCCTGATGGGATTGCAAGCAGATTGTTCAGGTTTCCTTGAAGACTTTCTGGGTTCATTCTCAAGGCCAAATGGCGGCATTTTGAGCATGAATCGAGGAAGCCTGCTCGGACCGAGGCCGAAACATCTTCAAGAACAACCTGAACAATCCATTTGTAATTCATTCAAGGCCCCAAAAATGCTTTTTTGCTTTTATTAAACTTCAACATGCAAATTAATGGACATAGCTCCACCCACTTCAGGGAAAAAGTCAATTAATTTGCATAATTAGCCACTCCCTCTCAGAATAGACCTATCGGATGGCTGTATGCAAATAAATTTGCATAACCACGCCCACTTTTCAGCACCAGATGCGGTATTTTGCCTTATTTGCATAGCCACGCCCACATATGCAAATCACCGGCTTGGGATAATTTGCATAAACCACACCCACTTTTGGGACTAACCAATCAGGTCCTAGCACTTGTAACAGAAACCACCAATCAGATTGCTTCCTGCTCTGTAACTTACATAACCCCGCCCACTATACAACTTGGCCACACCCCCTTTATTTTACAAGTTAGATTTTATGAAACATTTTAAGTTTTTATATTACAAGAAGAGTTCAGAAAATATACAATTTTAAGTTTATTTTATTGAAGAGTACATGTTGAAATGACAAATAAACTTTACAAAAAAAATTGTCTTGATTGCTGTCTCATCATCACCAGGTGCAGTTGTGAGCCAGCTGGAGCATATCTTGCAGACCTAAGACAAAACGACAGCGAGTCAAGTTAACTTGTGCAACAAAACTGAATTGTGATGAAACTCACCTGCACAGAAGGGCCTTTGAGCCAAATCGCTCACACCGCTGCATCGTCAGGAAGTCCGCCATGTTGCCTCAGCACCTGCGGCAGAACATTGAAAGACATCGAGGAGAAACTTGCCGGGTCGACAACCTTCAAAGTAAACAGTCAACTTCTTCAAGCTGATGACATCAATGCGGCACCAAGAAAAGTTTTGGACAAATGTCACTGCCTGGTGTTTTTATTAATTTATTTGGATACAGCAAATATTTGACAAGATGAAACCCACCAGTGCAGTCAAAAAAACAAAACAAATCTGCAGCAATGAAGACTTGTACACATTTTTCTTTCTCCCCCACAGGTGCAGGATCGTGGTGGCCAAGCAGTTTCTCCATGATGACCAACTCAAGACGGTTCCCTTCACTGGAAGCCTCCCAGCGGTTCAGCTTCTTCAGGGTCCAGAGATGCTTTGGCGCCCCCTAGTGGACATAAAACCAACCTGTCAGCACAAAGATAAATGTACCTTTTTTGAGCGTCCAGAGACATCGAATGTTTGTCAAACGTTCACGTCAGCCATTTTGTTTTGCAGCATGGTCCAACCCAGTGATGGCCAGCCTCGTACACAGTTCCTGTTCCTCAGGCAGCTCTGGTTGAAGTCACGATGCAGTTTTGACCTGCACACGCACAAAAAGCAGGATGTCAGGAATGGTTAGTACACGTCACCTGACATGTCCCGAACCTCCTCCAGTCATCTTAACCATGTGCAGAAACAAATTAAACGTGATGATTTCACATTTTAACGTGTACGAGCGTTTGTTTGTCTCACCAGTGACGAAAACAGGGCTGAGCTGGACACCGTGCGTGTCAATGCCCTGGCTGGCCTGAAAGACACGGTGACGTTACAAAGTTAGCTTCGAAACACGCAGCCAGTGTAGAATAGGGGGACGAGAAAAAAAATGAACGCCACGGCCAAAAAGATAGGGGAAGTAAGCAACTGTATTTCAAAGGAATCCATTCGCTTCAAAATGTAACCCTGTGAAATTTGTTTCTTATTGAAGTTAGTGTACAAACGCTAGTAACTTAGCTTCTGCCAAACGGTGGAAAGGGGAGGGGGAAATCGTTTAATAACTAAAAGTTTTAACAAATATGTACTTTACTTACCGCGAGCATTTATTGCCAAACGTGTCAAATAAATGTCATTTTATGTTGACGTTAATTGATTGACCACGAACGAGCAAACATTTTAGCTAGCGTGCTAACAAGGTGTTTGCACGCTGAAAAGGTGAACATGTTAAAAGTTACAACTATGAGTGTAAGGAGAATCTTTAAACAAACCTCTTGTCAAAGCTTTTGGTCATCTTGTCGAGCTGACTGGAGAACAGCAAGTGGAGGATGTCGACGTGATGCTGTCACGCTGGGGAAGAAAAGAAAGATCGTCATTCAGTTAGTCGCAGCTTAAATAGGTTTTCGGTACCAACGTCATCACGTGTTTTTTTCCGTCAAAGCTTTATTTAAAAAAGCGAGCAAAAAAACAAAAACATGACCTGATAAAATCACTAAAGTGGTTCATGCGGGGCTCGAACCCTGCTCGTCTGTACCGGAGACTGTGTCGTTAACCATTAGGCCAAACGTGCTGGTGATTGCATTTCCTTTTGGTCGTAATTATGCCATAGAGTGACAAACGAGGTATGAAATACAACCACTGATTCTATGAATAGAAACGAAAATCCGAAAGTTCTCAAAGCCGAGATGGTCGAGTGGTATACGACATTGCTTTCGGTTTACTAGTTCTCGTGTTCGAGCCTCGTTTTCTGCAACCTTTGGATTTCGTCTATATGTTCAATTCGAGAGTGCAGAAGCGAGGATCGAACCCGGATCCCTTGAACCGGAGGCAAAGTTTTATACCATTCGGCCATCATGGTTGAAGGTGTTCGACGTTTCTGCTTATGTATTTATAGAATTTCCACATGAGTATATGAACCCAATAAATGTGTTCAAATCAAGTTTTCGGAACACGGAAACTGGCCGAGTGGTTTGTTACATGGTTTTTAGTTTCGATAGTCCCGGGTTCGATTCCAGATACTTTCTGCTTTTATGGAAGTATTGCGCAAATGATTGAAAATGAGGGAGACGGCGGGGATCGAACTCGATACCTCCGGCACGGGAGACGATGTCTTATTCCATTTGCCATTTGCTCACATTGTTTTCGACAAAAATTAATGAAGGTGATGAGTATCTACTTGTATTCCGAATTAGCAATCCGAACAATGTTAGTTCGTTCAGGGGATCCCCCAACCTTCACCCCTCCGCACCAGCCATTAACACCATCAGATCCTTCCTTATTATTATTATTACTTTTTTTTTAATGGGTATTACTTTCAATTCCCGCATCTACACCCTGGTGGTCAGCTATGTAATCTACTCAAGTACGAATCCAGCGATTGGAGCTCACGCCCAAGTCAATTCCCACCCGGAATGTAACTACATTCCGGGTGGAATGTACACTAGCCATCCACAGGAGAGCAGTATTGCATCGTATACTGTAGTTGCTTCTCCGTTTTCGTCTAAACTTTCACCATTTTGATTGACCACCCACATGGATTCTGAACGATTCATCTTGTTTTTTTCTCAACTATATTTCCTTGGCGGTTTTAATGATGCGCATCTTATCACGACACGCTTATTGTTTCATCACATTATTGATCAATAAAAACGAGCCGAAAACCAGATACACCAGCCTGAAAGGTCACCTTCCAGGGAGTGTGCCATCTGCTGGGGACATGTTGTACTGCACACAATCCACGAATTTCTCTGTGGAGGACTTTTTCCCGACAACTTTTGAACCCAATGAGCAAGAGCAGCGCATCTCAAACCTGGTCCTCGGGGCACACGATCCACCTTGCTTTCCATGTCTCCATATTCTAAAGCAGGTGAGGATTGTTATCAGGCTCCTCCAGAGTTTACTGATGAGCTGTCATTGGAATGACATGCGTTGGGAAAAGTGTTGGTCAACACAAAAACCACACCACATCTGGATAGATTCAATATTTTTTATTTGCACAAAAGCGAGATCAGAAAAAAAAAAAGCCTTGCTATACATGGTCGTTTTATATTAACAAAACAAAAACAAAAAAAAAGCCTTACAATACATGGTCGGAAAAAAAAACAAAAAAAAACACCTTACTATACATGGTCGTTTTTTATTAATAAAAAAAAAATTGCTTACTATACATGGTCGTTTTTTTAATCAAATAAAAAACGCCTTACTATACATTGTCGTTTTTTTAGGGGGGGAAAAAACGCCTTACTATACATGGTCGTTTTTTTAATCAAATAAAAAACGCCTTACTATACATGGCCGTTTTTTTTTAACAAAACAAAAAACGCCTTACTATACATGGTCGTTTTTTTAATCAAATAAAAAACGCCTTACTATACATGTTCGTTTTTTTAGGGGGGGGAAAAAAACGCCTTACTATACATGGTCAATTTTTTTTAACAAAATAAAAAACGCCTTACTATACATGGTCGTTTTTTTAATCAAATAAAAAACGCCTTACTATACATTGTCATTTTTTTAGGGGGAAAAAAAAACGCCTTACTATACATGGTCGTTTTTTTAATCAAATAAAAAACGCCTTACTATACATGGTCGTTTTTTTAGGGGGGGGAAAAAACGCCTTACTGTACATGGTCGTTTTTTTTAACAAAATAAAAAACGCCTTACTATACATGGCCGTTTTTTTAATCAAATAAAAAACGCCTTACTATACATTGTCGTTTTTTTAGGGGGAAAAAAACGCCTTACTATACATGGTCGTTTTTTTTAATCAAATAAAAAACGCCTTACTATACATGGTCGTTTTTTTAATCAAATAAAAAACGCCTTACTATACATGGTCATTTTTTTAATCAAATAAAAAACGCCTTACTATACATTGTCGTTTTTTTAGGGGGGGAAAAAACGCCTTACTATACATGGTCGTTTTTTTAATCAAATAAAAAACGCCTTACTATACATGGCCGGTTTTTTTTAACAAAACAAAAAACGCCTTACTATACATGGTCGTTTTTTTAATCAAATAAAAAACGCCTTACTATACATGTTCGTTTTTTTAGGGGGGGAAAAAAACGCCTTACTATACATGGTCAATTTTTTTTAACAAAATAAAAAACGCCTTACTATACATGGTCGTTTTTTTAATCAAATAAAAAACGCCTTACTATACATTGTCATTTTTTTAGGGGGGAAAAAAAACGCCTTACTATACATGGTCGTTTTTTTAATCAAATAAAAAACGCCTTACTATACATGGTCGTTTTTTTAGGGGGGGGAAAAAACGCCTTACTGTACATGGTCGTTTTTTTTAACAAAATAAAAAACGCCTTACTATACATGGCCGTTTTTTTAATCAAATAAAAAACGCCTTACTATACATTGTCGTTTTTTTAGGTGGAAAAAAACGCCTTACTATACATGGTCGTTTTTTTTAATCAAATAAAAAACGCCTTACTATACATGGTCGTTTTTTTAATCAAATAAAAAACGCCTTACTATACATGGTCGTTTTTTTAGGGGGGGGGGAAAAAACGCCTTACTGTACATGGTCGTTTTTTTTAACAAAATAAAAAACGCCTTACTATACATGGCCGTTTTTTTAATCAAATAAAAAACGCCTTACTATACATTGTCGTTTTTTTAGGGGGAAAAAAACGCCTTACTATACATGGTCGTTTTTTTTAATCAAATAAAAAACGCCTTACTATACATGGTCGTTTTTTTAATCAAATAAAAAACGCCTTACTATACATGGTCGTTTTTTTAGGGGGGGGAAAAAACGCCTTACTATACATGGTCGTTTTTTTAATCAAATAAAAAACGCCTTACTATACATGGTCGTTTTTTTAATCAAATAAAAAACGCCTTACTATACATGGTCGTTTTTTTAATCAAATAAAAAACGCCTTACTATACATTGTCATTTTTTTAATCAAATAAAAAACGCCTTACTATACATGGTCGTTTTTTTAATCAAATAAAAAACGCCTTACTATACATGGTCGTTTTTTTAGGGGGGGGAAAAAACGCCTTACTGTACATGGTCGTTTTTTTTAACAAAATAAAAAACGCCTTACTATACATGGCCGTTTTTTTAATCAAATAAAAAACGCCTTACTATACATTGTCGTTTTTTTAGGGGGGAAAAAACGCCTTACTATACATGGTCGTTTTTTTTAATCAAATAAAAAACGCCTTACTATACATGGTCGTTTTTTTAATCAAATAAAAAACGCCTTACTATACATGGTCATTTTTTTAATCAAATAAAAAACGCCTTACTATACATTGTCGTTTTTTTAGGGGGGGAAAAAACGCCTTACTATACATGGTCGTTTTTTTAATCAAATAAAAAACGCCTTACTATACATGGCCGTTTTTTTTTAACAAAACAAAAAACGCCTTACTATACATGTTCGTTTTTTTAGGGGGGGAAAAAAACGCCTTACTATACATGGTCAATTTTTTTTAACAAAATAAAAAACGCCTTACTATACATGGTCGTTTTTTTAATCAAATAAAAAACGCCTTACTATACATTGTCATTTTTTTAGGGGGGAAAAAAAACGCCTTACTATACATGGTCGTTTTTTTAATCAAATAAAAAACGCCTTACTATACATGGTCGTTTTTTTAGGGGGGGGAAAAACGCCTTACTGTACATGGTCGTTTTTTTTAACAAAATAAAAAACGCCTTACTATACATGGCCGTTTTTTTAATCAAATAAAAAACGCCTTACTATACATTGTCGTTTTTTTAGGGGGAAAAAAACGCCTTACTATACATGGTCGTTTTTTTTAATCAAATAAAAAACGCCTTACTATACATGGTCATTTTTTTAATCAAATAAAAAACGCCTTACTATACATGGTCGTTTTTTTAGGGGGGGGAAAAAACGCCTTACTGTACATGGTCGTTTTTTTTAACAAAATAAAAAACGCCTTACTATACATGGCCGTTTTTTTAATCAAATAAAAAACGCCTTACTATACATTGTCGTTTTTTTAGGGGGAAAAAAACGCCTTACTATACATGGTCGTTTTTTTTAATCAAATAAAAAACGCCTTACTATACATGGTCGTTTTTTTAATCAAATAAAAAACGCCTTACTATACATGGTCATTTTTTTAATCAAATAAAAAACGCCTTACTATACATTGTCGTTTTTTTAGGGGGGGAAAAAACGCCTTACTATACATGGTTGTTTTTTTTAACAAAATAAAAAACGCCTTACTATACATGGTCGTTTTTTTAATCAAATAAAAAACGCCTTACTATACATTGTCATTTTTTTAGGGGGGAAAAAAAACGCCTTACTATACATGGTCGTTTTTTTAATCAAATAAAAAACGCCTTACTATACATGGTCGTTTTTTTTAGGGGTGGGGAAAAAACGCCTTACTGTACATGGTCGTTTTTTTTAACAAAATAAAAAACGCCTTACTATACATGGCCGTTTTTTTAATCAAATAAAAAACGCCTTACTATACATTGTCGTTTTTTTAGGGGGAAAAAAACGCCTTACTATACATGGTCGTTTTTTTTAATCAAATAAAAAACGCCTTACTATACATGGTCGTTTTTTTAATCAAATAAAAAACGCCTTACTATACATGGTCATTTTTTTAATCAAATAAAAAACGCCTTACTATACATGGTCATTTTTTTTTAACAAAATAAAAAACGCCTTACTATACATGGTCGTTTTTTTAATCAAATAAAAAAACGCCTTACTATACATGGTCGTTTTTTTAATCAAATAAAAAAACGCCTTACTATACATGGTCGTTTTTTTAATCAAATAAAAAACGCCTTACTATACATGGTCATTTTTTTTTAACAAAATAAAAAACGCCTTACTATACATGGTCGTTTTTTTAATCAAATAAAAAACGCCTTACTATACATTGTTGTTTTTTTAGGGGGGGAAAAAACGCCTTACTATACATGGTTTTTTTTTTTTAACAAAACAAAAAACGCCTTACTATATATTACTATATATGGTCGTTTTTTTAGGGGGGGGGGGGGGGGGGGGACACCTTACTATACATGGTCGTTTTTTTTTAACAAAATAAAAAATGCTTTACTATACATGGTCGTTTTTTTAATCAAATATAAAACGCCTTACTATAAATGGCCGTTTTTTTATTCACAAAAAAAATGCCTTACTATACATGGTCGTTTTTTTAATCAAATAAAAAACGCATTATTATACATGGTCGTTTTTTTTTAACAAAATAAAAAACGCCTTACTATACATGGTCGTTTTTTTTAATCAAATAAAAAACGCCTTACTATACATGGTCGTTTTTTTTAATCAAATAAAAAACGCCTTACTATAAATGACCGTTTTTTTATTAACAAAAAAAATGCCTTACTATACATGGTCGTTTTTTTAATCAAATAAAAAACGCCTTACTATACATGGTCGTTTTTTTAGGGGAAAAATACGCCTTACTATACATGGTCGTTTTTTTTAATCAAATAAAAAACGCCTTACTAAACATGGCCATTTTTTTTAACAAAATAAAAAACGCCTTACTATACAAGGTCGGTTTTTTAGGGGGGAAAAAAACGCCTTACCTTTTTAATCAAATAAAAAACGCCTTACTATACATTGTCGTTTTTTTAGGGGGAAAAAAACACCTTACTATACATGGTCATTTTTTTTTACAAAATAAAAAACGCCTTACTATACATGGTCGTTTTTTTAGGGAAAAAAAAACGCTTTACTATACTTGGTCGTTTTTTTAGGGAAAAAAAACCCGCCTTACTATACATGGTCGTTTTTTTAGGGGAAAAAAAAACGCCTTACTATACTTGGTCGTTTTTTTTTTAACAAAATAAAAAACGCCTTACTATACATGGTCGTTTTTTTAGGGGGAAAAAAACACCTTACTATACATGGTCGTTTTTTTAATCAAATATAAAACGGCTTACTATAAATGTCCGTTTTTTTATTAACAAAAAAATGCCTTACTATACATGGTCGTTTTTTTAATCAAATAAAAAACGCCTTACTATAAATGGCCGTTTTTTTATTAACAAAAAAAATTCCTTACTATACATGGTCGTTTTTTTTAACAAAATAAAAAACGCCTTACTATACATGGTCGGTTTTTTAACAAAATAAAAAAACGCTTTACTTTACATGGTCGTTTTATGAACAAAATAAAAAACGCCTTACTATACATGCTCGTTTTTTTAGGGGGAAAAAAACCACCTTACTATACATGGTCTTTTTTTTTTTTAACAAAATGAAAAACGCTTTACTTTACATGGTCGTTTTATGAACAAAATAAAAAACGCCTTACTATACATGCTCGTTTTTTTAGGGGGAAAAAAACCACCTTACTATACATGGTCTTTTTTTTTTTTTAACAAAATGAAAAACGCCTTACTATACATGGTCGTTTTTTTAGGGGGGAAAAAAACGCCTTACTATACATGGTCGTTTTTTTAATCAAATAAAAAACGCCTTACTATACATGGTCGTTTTTTTAATCAAATAAAAAACGCCTTACTATACATTGTCGTTTTTTTAGGGGGAAAAAAACGCCTTAGTATACATGGTCATTTTTTTTTACAAGATAAAAAACGCCTTACTATACACGGTCGTTTTTTTAGGGAAAAAACCCCCGCCTTACTCTTCATGGTCGTTTTTTTTTTAACAAAATAAAAAACGCCTTACTAAACATGGTCGGTTTTTTTTTAAGAAAATAAAAAACGCCTTACTATACATGGTCGTATTTTTAGGGGGGAAAAAACGCCTTACTATACATGGTCGTTTTTTTTTAACAAAATAAAAAACGCTTTATTATACATGGTCGTTTTTTTAATCAAATAAAAAACGCCTTACTATACAAGGTCGTTTTTTTTAATCAAATAAAAAACACCTTACTATACATTGTCGTTTTTTTAGGGGGAAAAAAACGCCTTAGTATACATGGTCATTTTTTTTTACAAGATAAAAAACGCCTTACTATACACGGTCGTTTTTTTAGGGAAAAAACCCCCGCCTTACTCTTCATGGTCGTTTTTTTAATCAAATATAAAACGGCGTACTATAAATGGCCGTTTTTTTTATTAACAAAAAAAATGCCTTACTATACATGGTCGTTTTTTTGGGTGGAAATAAAATGCCTTACTATACATGGTCGTTTTTTTAGGGGGGGGGGGGGGGGGGGGACACCTTACTATACATCGTCGTTTTTTTTTAACAAAATAAAAAACGCTTTATTATACATGGTCGTTTTTTTAATCAAATAAAAAACGCCTTACTATACAAGGTCGTTTTTTTTAATCAAATAAAAAACACCTTACTATACATTGTCGTTTTTTTAGGGGGAAAAAAACGCCTTAGTATACATGGTCATTTTTTTTTACAAGATAAAAAACGCCTTACTATACACGGTCGTTTTTTTAGGGAAAAAACCCCCGCCTTACTCTTCATGGTCGTTTTTTTAATCAAATATAAAACGGCGTACTATAAATGGCCGTTTTTTTTATTAACAAAAAAAATGCCTTACTATACATGGTCGTTTTTTTGGGTGGAAATAAAATGCCTTACTATACATGGTCGTTTTTTTAATCAAATAAAAAAACGCCTTACTATACATGGTCGTTTTTTTAATCAAATAAAAAACGCCTTACTATACATGGTCATTTTTTTTTAACAAAATAAAAAACGCCTTACTATACATGGTCGTTTTTTTTTAACAAAATAAAAAATGCTTTACTATACATGGTCGTTTTTTTAATCAAATATAAAACGCCTTACTATAAATGGCCGTTTTTTTATTCACAAAAAAAATGCCTTACTATACATGGTCGTTTTTTTAATCAAATAAAAAACGCATTATTATACATGGTCGTTTTTTTTTAACAAAATAAAAAACGCCTTACTATACATGGTCGTTTTTTTTAATCAAATAAAAAACGCCTTACTATACATGGTCGTTTTTTTTAATCAAATAAAAAACGCCTTACTATAAATGGTCGTTTTTTTAGGGGAAAAATACGCCTTACTATACATGGTCGTTTTTTTTAATCAAATAAAAAACGCCTTACTAAACATGGCCATTTTTTTTAACAAAATAAAAAACGCCTTACTATACAAGGTCGGTTTTTTAGGGGGGAAAAAAACGCCTTACCTTTTTAATCAAATAAAAAACGCCTTACTATACATTGTCGTTTTTTTAGGGGGAAAAAAACACCTTACTATACATGGTCATTTTTTTTTACAAAATAAAAAACGCCTTACTATACATGGTCGTTTTTTTAGGGAAAAAAAAACGCTTTACTATACTTGGTCGTTTTTTTAGGGAAAAAAAAACCGCCTTACTATACATGGTCGTTTTTTTAGGGGAAAAAAAAACGCCTTACTATACTTGGTCGTTTTTTTTTTAACAAAATAAAAAACGCCTTACTATACATGGTCGTTTTTTTAGGGGGAAAAAAACACCTTACTATACATGGTCGTTTTTTTAATCAAATATAAAACGGCTTACTATAAATGTCCGTTTTTTTATTAACAAAAAAATGCCTTACTATACATGGTCGTTTTTTTAATCAAATAAAAAACGCCTTACTATAAATGGCCGTTTTTTTATTAACAAAAAAAATTCCTTACTATACATGGTCGTTTTTTTTAACAAAATAAAAAACGCCTTACTATACATGGTCGGTTTTTTAACAAAATAAAAAAACGCTTTACTTTACATGGTCGTTTTATGAACAAAATAAAAAACGCCTTACTATACATGCTCGTTTTTTTAGGGGGAAAAAAACCACCTTACTATACATGGTCTTTTTTTTTTTTAACAAAATGAAAAACGCTTTACTTTACATGGTCGTTTTATGAACAAAATAAAAAACGCCTTACTATACATGCTCGTTTTTTTAGGGGGAAAAAAACCACCTTACTATACATGGTCTTTTTTTTTTTTAACAAAATGAAAAACGCCTTACTATACATGGTCGTTTTTTTAGGGGGGAAAAAAACGCCTTACTATACATGGTCGTTTTTTTAATCAAATAAAAAACGCCTTACTATACATGGTCGTTTTTTTAATCAAATAAAAAACGCCTTACTATACATGGTCGTTTTTTTAATCAAATAAAAAACGCCTTACTATACATTGTCGTTTTTTTAGGGGGAAAAAAACGCCTTAGTATACATGGTCATTTTTTTTTACAAGATAAAAAACGCCTTACTATACACGGTCGTTTTTTTAGGGAAAAAACCCCCGCCTTACTCTTCATGGTCGTTTTTTTTTTTAACAAAATAAAAAACGCCTTACTAAACATGGTCGTTTTTTTTTTAAGAAAATAAAAAACGCCTTACTATACATGGTCGTATTTTTAGGGGGGAAAAAAACGCCTTACTATACATGGTCGTTTTTTTTTAACAAAATAAAAAACGCTTTATTATACATGGTCGTTTTTTTAATCAAATAAAAAACGCCTTACTATACAAGGTCGTTTTTTTTAATCAAATAAAAAACACCTTACTATACATTGTCGTTTTTTTAGGGGGAAAAAAACGCCTTAGTATACATGGTCATTTTTTTTTACAAGATAAAAAACGCCTTACTATACACGGTCGTTTTTTTAGGGAAAAAACCCCCGCCTTACTCTTCATGGTCGTTTTTTTAATCAAATATAAAACGGCGTACTATAAATGGCCGTTTTTTTTATTAACAAAAAAAATGCCTTACTATACATGGTCGTTTTTTTGGGTGGAAATAAAATGCCTTACTATACATGGTCGTTTTTTTAGGGGGGAAAAAAACGCCTTACTATACATGGTCGTTTTTTTTAACAAAATAAAAAACGCTTTACTATACATGGTCGTTTTTTTAACAAAATAAAAAACGCCTTACTATATACATGGTCGGTTTTTTTTTTTTAACCAAATAAAAAACGCCTTACTAAACATGGTCGTTTTTTTTTTAAGAAAATAAAAAACGCCTTACTATACATGGTCGTATTTTTAGGGGAAAAAAAACGCCTTACTATACATGGTCGTTTTTTTAATCAAATAAAAAACGGCTTACTATACATGGTCGTTTTTTTAGGGGGGAAAAAAACGCCTTACTATACATGGTCGTTTTTTTTTAACAAAATAAAAAACGCTTTACTATACATGGTCGTTTTTTTAACAAAATAAAAAACGCCTTACTATATACATGGTCGTGTTTTTTTTTTAACAAAATAAAAAACGCCTTACTATACATGGTCGTTTTTTAGGGGGAAAAAAAACGTCTTACTATATATGGTCATTTTTTTTTAACAAAATAAAAAACGCCTTTCTATACATGGTCGTTTTTTTAGGGGGAAAAAAAACGCCTTACTATACATGGTCGTTTTTTTTAACAAAATGAAAAACGCCTTACAATACATGGTCATTTTTTTTTAACAAAATAAAAATGGTCGTTTTTTTAGGGGAGAAAAAAACGCCTTACTATACATGGTCGTTCTTTTAATTAAATAAAAAACGCCTTACTATACATTGTCGTTTTTTTAGGGGGAAAAAAACGCCTTAGTATACATGGTCATTTTTTTTTTACAAGATAAAAAACGCCTTACTATACACGGTCGTTTTTTTAGGGGGAAAAAAACCGCCTTACTATACATGGTCGTTTTTTTTAAGAAAATAAAAAACGCCTTACTAAACATGGCCGTTTTTTTTTAACAAAATAAAAAACGCCTTACTATACATGGTCGTTTTTTTAATCAAATAAAAAACGCCTTACTATACATGGTCTTTTTTTTTTTTTACAAAATAAAAATCGCCTTACTATACATGGTCGTTTTTTTTAACAAAATAAAAAACGCCTTACTATACATGGTCATTTTTTTTTTCAACAAAATAAAAAATGCCTTACTATAAATGGCCGTTTTTTTATTAACAAAAAAAATGCCTTACTATACATGGTCGTTTTTTTAGGGGGAAAAAAACGCCTTACTATACATGGTCATTTTTTTTAACAAAATAAAAAACATGATCGTTTAAAAAAAATAAATAAAAAAAAAAGCCTTACTATACATGGTCGTTTTTTTTAACAAAATAAAAAACGCCTTACTATACATGGTCGGTTTTTTAACAAAATAAAAAAACGCTTTACTTTACATGGTCGTTTTATGAACAAAATAAAAAACGCCTTACTATACATGCTCGTTTTTTTAGGGGGAAAAAAACCACCTTACTATACATGGTCTTTTTTTTTTTTAACAAAATGAAAAACGCTTTACTTTACATGGTCGTTTTATGAACAAAATAAAAAACGCCTTACTATACATGCTCGTTTTTTTAGGGGGAAAAAAACCACCTTACTATACATGGTCTTTTTTTTTTTTAACAAAATGAAAAACGCCTTACTATACATGGTCGTTTTTTTAGGGGGGAAAAAAACGCCTTACTATACATGGTCGTTTTTTTAATCAAATAAAAAACGCCTTACTATACATGGTCGTTTTTTTAATCAAATAAAAAACGCCTTACTATACATGGTCGTTTTTTTAATCAAATAAAAAACGCCTTACTATACATTGTCGTTTTTTTAGGGGGAAAAAAACGCCTTAGTATACATGGTCATTTTTTTTTACAAGATAAAAAACGCCTTACTATACACGGTCGTTTTTTTAGGGAAAAAACCCCCGCCTTACTCTTCATGGTCGTTTTTTTTTTTAACAAAATAAAAAACGCCTTACTAAACATGGTCGTTTTTTTTTTAAGAAAATAAAAAACGCCTTACTATACATGGTCGTATTTTTAGGGGGGAAAAAAACGCCTTACTATACATGGTCGTTTTTTTTTAACAAAATAAAAAACGCTTTATTATACATGGTCGTTTTTTTAATCAAATAAAAAACGCCTTACTATACAAGGTCGTTTTTTTTAATCAAATAAAAAACACCTTACTATACATTGTCGTTTTTTTAGGGGGAAAAAAACGCCTTAGTATACATGGTCATTTTTTTTTACAAGATAAAAAACGCCTTACTATACACGGTCGTTTTTTTAGGGAAAAAACCCCCGCCTTACTCTTCATGGTCGTTTTTTTAATCAAATATAAAACGGCGTACTATAAATGGCCGTTTTTTTTATTAACAAAAAAAATGCCTTACTATACATGGTCGTTTTTTTGGGTGGAAATAAAATGCCTTACTATACATGGTCGTTTTTTTAAGGGGGGGGGGGGGAAACACCTTACTATACATCGTCGTTTTTTTTTAACAAAATAAAAAACGCTTTATTATACATGGTCGTTTTTTTAATCAAATAAAAAACGCCTTACTATACAAGGTCGTTTTTTTTAATCAAATAAAAAACACCTTACTATACATTGTCGTTTTTTTAGGGGGAAAAAAACGCCTTAGTATACATGGTCATTTTTTTTTACAAGATAAAAAACGCCTTACTATACACGGTCGTTTTTTTAGGGAAAAAACCCCCGCCTTACTCTTCATGGTCGTTTTTTTAATCAAATATAAAACGGCGTACTATAAATGGCCGTTTTTTTTATTAACAAAAAAAATGCCTTACTATACATGGTCGTTTTTTTGGGTGGAAATAAAATGCCTTACTATACATGGTCGTTTTTTTAGGGGGGAAAAAAACGCCTTACTATACATGGTCGTTTTTTTTAACAAAATAAAAAACGCTTTACTATACATGGTCGTTTTTTTAACAAAATAAAAAACGCCCTACTATATACATGGTCGGTTTTTTTTTTTTAACCAAATAAAAAACGCCTTACTAAACATGGTCGTTTTTTTTTTAAGAAAATAAAAAACGCCTTACTATACATGGTCGTATTTTTAGGGGGAAAAAAACGCCTTACTATACATGGTCGTTTTTTTAATCAAATAAAAAACGGCTTACTATACATGGTCGTTTTTTTAGGGGGGAAAAAACGCCTTACTATACATGGTCGTTTTTTTTTAACAAAATAAAAAACGCTTTACTATACATGGTCGTTTTTTTAACAAAATAAAAAACGCCTTACTATATACATGGTCGTGTTTTTTTTTTAACAAAATAAAAAACGCCTTACTATACATGGTCGTTTTTTAGGGGGAAAAAAAACGTCTTACTATATATGGTCATTTTTTTTTAACAAAATAAAAAACGCCTTTCTATACATGGTCGTTTTTTTAGGGGGAAAAAAAACGCCTTACTATACATGGTCGTTTTTTTTAACAAAATGAAAAACGCCTTACAATACATGGTCATTTTTTTTTAACAAAATAAAAATGGTCGTTTTTTTAGGGGAGAAAAAAACGCCTTACTATACATGGTCGTTCTTTTAATTAAATAAAAAACGCCTTACTATACATTGTCGTTTTTTTAGGGGGAAAAAAACGCCTTAGTATACATGGTCATTTTTTTTTTACAAGATAAAAAACGCCTTACTATACACGGTCGTTTTTTTAGGGGGAAAAAAACCGCCTTACTATACATGGTCGTTTTTTTTAAGAAAATAAAAAACGCCTTACTAAACATGGCCGTTTTTTTTTAACAAAATAAAAAACGCCTTACTATATACATGGTCGTGTTTTTTTTTTAACAAAATAAAAAACGCCTTACTATACATGGTCGTTTTTTAGGGGGAAAAAAAACGTCTTACTATATATGGTCATTTTTTTTTAACAAAATAAAAAACGCCTTTCTATACATGGTCGTTTTTTTAGGGGGAAAAAAAACGCCTTACTATACATGGTCGTTTTTTTTAACAAAATGAAAAACGCCTTACAATACATGGTCATTTTTTTTTAACAAAATAAAAATGGTCGTTTTTTTAGGGGAGAAAAAAACGCCTTACTATACATGGTCGTTCTTTTAATTAAATAAAAAACGCCTTACTATACATTGTCGTTTTTTTAGGGGGAAAAAAACGCCTTAGTATACATGGTCATTTTTTTTTTACAAGATAAAAAACGCCTTACTATACACGGTCGTTTTTTTAGGGGGAAAAAAACCGCCTTACTATACATGGTCGTTTTTTTTAAGAAAATAAAAAACGCCTTACTAAACATGGCCGTTTTTTTTTTAACAAAATAAAAAACGCCTTACTATACATGGTCGTTTTTTTAATCAAATAAAAAACACCTTACTATACGTGGTCGTTTTTTTAGGGGGAAAAAAAACGCCTTACTATACATGGTCTTTTTTTTTTTTTACAAAATAAAAATCGCCTTACTATACATGGTCGTTTTTTTTAACAAAATAAAAAACGCCTTACTATACATGGTCATTTTTTTTTCAACAAAATAAAAAATGCCTTACTATAAATGGCCGTTTTTTTATTAACAAAAAAAATGCCTTACTATACATGGTCGTTTTTTTAGGGGGAAAAAAACGCCTTACTATACATGGTCATTTTTTTTAACAAAATAAAAAACATGATCGTTTAAAAAAAATAAATAAAAAAAAAAGCCTTACTATACATGGCCTTTTTTTTTTACTAACAAAAAAAAATTGCCTTCCTATACATGGTCGTTTAAAAAAAAAGGGAAAAAAAAGAGAGAAAAAATGCCTTACTATACATGGTCGTCTTTTATTAACAAAAAAAAAAAAAACAGCCTTACTATACATAGTCATTTTTTAACCAAAAAAATAATAATTGCCTTACTATACATGGTCATTTAAAAAAAAAAAAATTACTATACATGGCCGTTTTTTTATTAACAAAAAAACTGCCTTACTATACATAGTCGTTTTTTTATTAACAACAAATAATTGCCTTACAATACATGGTCGTTTAAAAAAAAAAAAAAAGCCCCACATTACTATACATGGTCGTTTTTTTTTATTAAAACAAATTGACTTGGTCGCTTAAAAAAAAACAACTTACTATACATGATCGTTTAACAAAAAGAATGCCTTACTATACATGGTCGTTTTTTTTTTTTTTTATTAACAAAAAAATTGCCTTACTATATACATGGTCATTTAAAAAAAACAAACAAACAAAAAAAAAAACATCTTACTATACATGGTCCTTATTTTAAAAAAATGCCTTACTATACATGATCGTTTAAAAAAATTAAAAAAAAGCCTTCCGATACATGGTCGTTTTAAAAAAAAGAAAGAAAAAAAAACAGAAAAAAAAACGCCTGACTATACATGGTCGTCTTTTATTAACAAAAAAAAAAAAAAAAACAGCCTTACTATACATAGTCATTTTTTAACAAAAAAAAAAAAACCTGCCTTACTACTATACATAGTCATTTTTTATTAACAACAAATAATTGCCTTACAATACATGGTCGTTTAAAAAAAAAAAAAAAGCCCCACATTACTATACATGGTCGTTTTTTTTATTAAAACAAATTGACTTGGTCGCTTAAAAAAAAAAACTTACTATACATGATCGTTTAAAAAGGAATGCCTTACTATACATGGTCGTTTAAAAAAAACAAAACCTTACTATACATGGTCGTTTAAAAAAAATGCCTTACTATACATGGTTGTTGAAAAAAAAAAATGCCTTACTATACATGGTCGTTTTCTATTAACAAAAAAAAAAAACAGCCTTACTATACATAGTCATTTTTTAACAAAAAAAAAAAAATTGCCTTACTATACATGGTCATTTAAAAAAAAAAAAAAAAAACTTATAATGGCCGTTTTTTTTTACTAACAAAAAGACTGCCTTACAATACATGGTCGTTTAAAACAAAAAACAAAAAAAAACGCCTTACTATACATGGACATTTTTTTATTTACAAAAAAACTGCCTTACTATACATGATTGTTTATATAAAAAAAAAGCCTTACTATACATGGCCGTTTTTGTTTTTTTTAAACTAACAAAAAAAAAACTGCCTTACTACTTTACTTTGCCTTATATGGCCCTTTAAAAAAAAAAGAAAAAAAAATCTTACTATACATAGTCGTTTTTTATTAACAAAAAAGTAATTGCCTTACAATACATGGTCGTTTAAAAAAAAAAAAAACGCCTTACAATACATGGTCGTTTAAAAAAAAAGAAAAAAAGCCCCACCTTACTATACACGGTCGTTTTTATTAACAAAACAAATTGCCTTACTATACATGGCCATTAAAAAAAAAAAAAGCAACAAAAAAAAACGCCTTACTATACATGGTCTTTTTTTTTTATTAACAAAAAAATTGCCTTACTATCCATGATCGTTTTAAAAAAAACTGCCTTACTAGACAGAAATGTTTTATCAAAAAGCTCTTGGTTAACACAACTTGTAGTGTGTGAGCCTTAAACCTGTGTTACTGTAAGCCAAAAAGAAACAAGAGTTATGAGTCATACTTCTTTGGGTTGAGCTTCGAGCTCCCCATCCATTGTCTCACCTGGTAGAAGACAATTAGCATAACAGGTACATACCAATACAATTGAAGGGTAATGTTAATATCCATAAGTGAAATGCACACTATTCCTGTAGACAGTAATATTGTTTGATGGTTTTTACTATAATTTCATTTGGATCATATTCTAAAAGTCATGAGAAAAAAAACAATACCAAACAAATTGAGAGAGTAAAATCATTTACCATGATTTTACAAAAAGTACAAAAAGTGTCTGTATGAATTTGTACAACATGCGTTTCACTTTTTGAAATGAACTACCTGGATAAAAGGGAGAACTAATTTGCATGTTGTATTAGAATTATAAAAGTGACTTGAAAGTGATGCAATTGAGGGAACAATGGTCAAGAAACGAAAACATACTTCCTGGATGGCGTTATTTAAAAAAATAAAATAAAACGTACAAACTCAACACAGTTGGCTGGCTGTAGCTGACATTCGAACCCCCAACTTTCGAATTGTGAGGCAAACGCCCTAACTAAAGCACCGTGTTGTAGAGAAACTCTACTTCCTTCTAAAAATTCATGTAGGAAAGGAAGGAAGAGGTCCACTTGGTCCAGCCACAAAAAGAAGTAGTACCACAGTAAACAAGATATAAGATTTGTATCAAACGCTCGCTCAGTTTTGACTGACATCCTCATCTAGATATTTTGATACTATAATGATACATATTCCGTTAAATTAATACCACTTGTGTGGTTTAGTACACACTCCAATGATTTATGAATAAGAAACGAATCTGCGAGTGCGGAAATTAAAGATATCCAAAAATGTGTCTGAGTGAAGCGGCAATTCTGCTTACCGATTTATCCACTGTGAATATCGATAAAAGAAATAACGTAGTTAACGTTTTCCTCATGTCTTCTGCATGGAGGACAGATATTGCTGTTTTCAATGCCTCCTTTGCAGTTTTCATATCGGACTGACAGTGATCCACCAACCAACACACCGTGTGTCCAGTCATGCATCAAAACACCCTTTAAAATAAAACCGTAAGTAAAACTAAAACTCAGCTTAATCAGTAACTACTCATATGGCTTCAGGAAGAAAAGGTGTATTTTTGTAAATTCGTAAAAACACTAAGAACTATACCACACGGACAGCAGCAGAGCCAGTGTCCGTACCAGATGCGATCGGGCTGCCAGATTGTAGCGGGGTCGCCTACCGATGACGTCACGCAACAGAATTGTCCGGAAATTGTCCGTTTACAATTGTGCAAAATAAACATGAAGTGAGCTTGTGTGTGAATGAGTGATTAAAAATAAAAATAAAAAAAAATAAAATTTTAAGAGTTTGGAGGAATAGAGTGAAGTGCCTTCACGCTTGCCGGTGACGTCAGTACAGCAGTGCTAACGAAGTTGGCTCGGTTTTTTTTTTTTTTTTTTAGCTGTTCACAAGTCAATCACATTAACAATCTAAACTGACAATATTTGTTACATCTGGGACAATTATTTTGTGCATTTATCATTTAGTCAATCTATTTTATTATTTATTCAATATATTTTGGCGTTTATATTCTCTCCTTCAAGAACCATACATAGAGTAACCATAAGTGTGAATTGTACACGATGCCCCAAATCAGCTGGGAAAGGCTCCAATTCACCTGTAAACTGACAAGCGCTATTGAAAACTTAGTCAGGTCTCAGAATCAACGACAAAAATGACAAACTGCAGATCAAATGTTAGAAGAACAGTTTAATCATACATAGTCACAATTCTGCCTCCAAAAATGAGTTTGTTTTCTTCATCTAACAGCTGGAAATGTACATAAGGCCACCTGAAAATGTACATGACTTTGACAGTGTGACAAAACTCATATGTTCATATTTATATAATTGACAATATTTTACAATGCTTTTTTGCTTACAAGGTAGTAGCCGTTCCAAAATACAGCCTTTTCTGTACAAAAATATTTGTCATATCCTGTGAGGTCAGCAGACAACTAAAAGGCAGCCTCTGATTTTGAGGATTTTTTGTTTGTTTGTTTTTAAAATCCATTTCTTTTTAAAAGTGTCACACATCAGAAAGACTATCAACAGTGGATGTTACAGCAGCTCCAGTACAAATAGAGGCTGGCCTTTTCCCATAGGAGATTAAAAACAAAATTGCACGCCAAATTGTGAAGCCTTAAAAATGATTTTTTTTCTTTAAAATAACGCTCAAATAAACTGTATACATAATATTCAAAGGGGGAAAGGAGTGATGAATATACACAAGTCAAAATGCACACTTTTTGCCTTTTTCTCCCCACTAAAATGTAGAAGACATCCCATTTACAGCATAAACAGTTACAAATGTACAACTGTACAGAGGAAATAAAAGCATCACTACAAGTTTGCAAGGCCTGTCAAACACCACTAAACATTTTTTTCTCACTTTAGCTAATAATAATGATAATAATAATAATCTTACAATTACCAACTGCACATATACTACATATATTCTACAATTCAAAAAGCCATCACTACAAGAATTACAGGACAGTTGTATAGGTTTAGATGGCCCAACGGCATCCAATCAAAAGAGTTGAAAAATACAAACATCGGAGCATTAAAAATCTGACTTCAAAATCCCTTCTTCCAAGTCCCAGTAATAATTCCATCTCATGTACAACGCTGGGAAAAAGCTCCCCTTTACAATTTTGACTATTCTTAGGTGGTGGGGTTACGTTAGTCCATCACAGCGACCTGAAAGCGACAATTAAGAATCACACAAAAAAGATGCTACACTAAACTACTTTTGAAGCAAGAGAGATGATTAGTTAGTACATAAAAAGTTAGCTCAGAGCAGTGTCCATTTTCCTATTTAAAAGACACTAAAAAGGGTTAAGAGGGGCACAAAAAAAAAAATTAGCATGCCGCCAATGCGTCTCACCACATCATTAAATCTTCGCTATGGTAGTTTCATTTAAAACCGAGCCCCTCTCTAAACGCAACTTCTCTTGTTAGTACCTGTTATGTCATGTGACTAATCGACACGGGGAGCCTCTTTGGGCTCAACCAGTCTCTCTTTGGGTACCAAAAACAACAGCTGACTGACAAGGTCAACTGAAATCGCTCTTGCTAGCAAAAATCAAGGAGGACATGATGGAAGAAACCAAGGGAGGAAAAAGGCCCCATTTAAAAAACTTGACTTGTTCCCCCAATTCAAGCGAGCAAAAATAGATGTTCATCAAAAAACACCTGTGGCACCTCATTCATAGCACTGAACTGCTATGCTGTTGGAAATCAGCTGCTTTGGCATGGGGATACTTTTGTGTCAACTCAACACGGGGTCCGATATAAATATTCAATTTCGACAAGTGGGTTCAACAAGCAAATGGAATTTTGTCACTCAGTTTTAGCTTTTAATAGGTCACTTGCTGGTGTGAATTGTAAGAAGTCTCAGCAAATGTCTTTTTTTCTACAAAGAATTTACAAAGTAAAAAAAAAAAAAAAAAACTAAATGTACAATATGAAAACCAGTCAAATACATAATTAACAATGGCCTTGTGCTTTACACAACAAAATAAGCCTGTTGACTGATGCCGCTCATGGCGGGCAAGGTGGAGGGGCCAGTCGGGGCCTCACCAGGGGCGGCACAGTGGCAGGTGTCAGTTGTCACAGCGTTTTAGGGTGAATTGACTTGTCTTTTTTTTTTTTTTTTTTTTTTTTAACCTTTTGGTAACTGCCCCCAAAAACAAGGCGTCAAAGATCTTAATATGCTGAGAACCTTCAACTTTTTTTTTTTTTTTAATGCCAGCTTTGACTACATGAGGCCGTTTGTGGGGCCGCCGATGGGACCCAACTCAGATCCGCTTTTCATGTAATACTTTTCCAGCTTGGCCAGAATGTGTTTCCCATAAGTGTACTTGCGCAAGGTGGCAATGTGAGGCCGGATCTAGGGAGGAAGGGGAGAAAAATATCAACAACTCGACATTTGATTATTTTTCAAAATCATTCAGCCCAAACGGATGCCAACGCCAGACTTTAATTTGCCTCCAATCAAAGTGGCAGTTTGGCCCTGACGAGCGCACCCACCTTGTGCATGATGATTTTGCGCTGAGCGGGTTCGGCCATGTCGATCATTCTTTGGACAACGTAGTTGGCGTACTGGTCCTTCATCATGGTATAGAGGGCGCTGTGGGGGCCGTCCTTCTGGCAGCACACCTCGTCTATCAGCAAGGCTCTCTCGGCGCGCGAGGAGTGGATCACGCACTTCTCGACAACGTTACTGATAGGACAAAACATGATAATAACACAGTAATAAACATTTTGAGAACAAGCCACACCTACGAATTTCAACTAGGTTTCTAAAAAACGAAAACTGAAAATACATTTTATGTTTACAAAACTATAATTATATAATATGTCGTTCTTTATAGTCTTTGGTACGTAATTAATTTAATGCACGAGCCTTTGAGGATGATTTATATTTATTGTCACATTAACCGGGACAAGGACGTCTGAATATGAAAATTGCATTCTGGGGATAGAAATTATAATATTGTGCTGTATAACAAGTTAATTACAAAAACAACATACTTTTAAAGGGGGGAAAAAAAAAAAAAAAAAAAAAAGAAGAAGAAGAAGACCGTAACTGGAAAAAAAGAAAAAGCATTAATAAGTCACTTAAAAAAAAAAAAAAAATCATACCAAAACAAAAAAACAAATAAAAAAAATATATATATACTGTGCCGTATATTGTAAAAAAAAAAAAAAAAAAAAAAAATAAAAATAAAAAAAAAATTCGCTCAACGGTATTTTTTATTTTATTTTTTAAATTAAGGCAGATTTCAATTATAGGTAATTTTTGGAATGTAACACCTGCGATAAACGAGGTAACACTGTATGCTTAATTTTACATTTGTGTAAAAAAAAAAATAATAAAAAAAATAAAAATAAAAAATAAAAAAAATAAATAAAAATAATTTAAAAAAAAAAGCTCAGGGAGCTTCCAAGGTTATCAATAAGTCTTAAAAAGTTGACCGGAAACTTAAAGTAAATACCACAGCTTTTTTTTCAAAATCAAGAAAAAAAAAAAACTGAAATCTTAAACTTTCACATTTTTTTGTTTTAATGTTGAACAATAACAAAAGGTTCAGAAGGTTCTCGGGGTCAGCAGCATCTCTTGTAAAGTTAACTGAACATTTCAATAAATAAATACGTTTCCTGAGATTAAAATGGTTTTAGCTTTACCTTTTAGCGGCCGTCAGATTTTGAAAAAGGGCTGATACCAATATTTGTATTTAAAAAAATAAATAAATAAATAAAAAATCCCTATATGGCCTCAATGGGCCATGTCGCTTATTTTAACACCTTGTATATGATTCCACTGTTGTTTTTTTATATGAAATATTTAAATATAGTAGCAGTGTAGAGACTTACCTCGCAAATTTATGCTGGCTGAGTAGAAGGACTTTCCCGCGCACTTCGGCAACTATCTTGCTCTTGTCTTCCGGTCTACCGTGCTCCAAAACGTGCTGAATGACGTAGTTACCATACTGATCCTGCAGCGGGAGGCAACGATCAACCATTTTCACAAACTCATTCCAAAGACGTCACGCGAGACCCATTCATCTGACACCCGTGCACTAGATTGAACCGGTGAGGTCGGGAACGAGGTAATCATGCAAATGGTCACGGCGGAAGATAAATGAGACGCCCCCAAAGTTGACTATGATGTCATCACTGCGGAAGGTCAGACAAAACAGATGCCGCTGGTTCGAACCAGCGGCATCTTTGCCCCTTCGGAAATGGGTGACAGACAGTTATGGGATGTGAGCGGAAAGGAGACAACACCACTCGGAATTGTTTGGCCTTAAAAAAAAAAAAAGTTGCCATTAGATGAGCGGACGCTGTTATTGGCCCAATCGTTCACATTTGCTCTCAAATACATTTCCCGTCAAGTCTGTTCCACTTTGTGATGTCGAAAACCAAATTTTTAGATTTGAGCAGCATTTGAGGTTGATGGGGATCATTTATCAAACGAGTTGTGTTAGGAACAGCGCATTTAAACAGGAGATGCTGCGGGCAAACGAGGATCATCGGACAGAAAGGAAGTCTTGTGAGTCCTCTGTGGCATTAAGTGAGAAAAGGAAAAGGCAAGAAAAAAAAAAAAAACGGAAGATCAGGTAAGGGCCCCTAATAGTTGACTCCAACTATCTTGATCTTAAAATTATTAGAAGAGGGAAGAAAAGAAGGGGAAAAAAACAAAACAAAACAAAACACGGACATCCTTGAGAGAGAGGCAAATTGCTCTGACCTTGAACAGTGCATCACGGGACACTGTATAATATGTTTTGGGTGTCATCTCCAATGAAACGCCTTGATATTTCTGGATGGAATAGGTGGAGGGGGAGGGGGGGATGTTTGAATATTCACATGTCAGATGGAATGAAATGTAACAGCACAAATACATTTTTTCCACATTTAGCAAACACTGACTAGGAGGCTTAATTATGAAATGTCGACGTGCAGATACACGAGCACAACAACGATGAGTCACAAAAACACACCAATAAATCGGATCTGCAATTTAACAAGGTGGCCCTTGCTTACCTGGCCCAACTGCTCAGAGTGCTGATGCAGTTCTTCCAGTATTGGCAACGTTTGCTCCTGGGTGCAGTGCTCCAGAATCCTTTGGATGACTCGGCAGCCGTAAGGGTGCGTGGAGAGGACAAAAACCTGAAAAAGACGCAGGAGGAAAAACATTAGACATACATATATATGATGGACATTTTTTAACCTATTATTATTTGTATTTTTCAGTGAAGAGCAAAGAAACATACAACATCATCAGAATTACTTTCTGTCTGATGAAGGAGCCTAATAGAATGTGATCATGGAGGCATTAATCGAGGTGACTACTGACAAATTAGGGATGGGCGAGTACCGATACCAGGTATAGATATCGTGACAATACTGGCCTTATTTCAAAGCATTGGTACTCGCGATGGCGGCCTCTTGTGGCCAGTTCACGACTAGGATTTAGAAACTACAAAGGATAGAAAACTGCCATTAATCTCATGCAATCTTAAGGAAAATACCATTGATTTTTAATGGTAATTTACTAAGGATAATGTTGACATACGGTACCAATTTGACAACAAGGGATGTAAGAGGAAGCTTACTTTCATCTGTGATGAAAACAGCTATTTATCTAACTGTGGTAATGCTGAAGCATTCCAACATAAGTTATTGTGATTTATATTCTCCATACTTTTTTGCCATGTAACAAACTCCCACATAATGCTTCCGAGTTACACTGTTCAAATTTCAACTTGCTTCAAAAATTCACGCCTCCCGGGGTATATACATCATCCAATTCGACATTACTTACAGTATTCGCACAATTTAACGTTAAACATCAACTTTTCCCCATTCATTTTCAATGGGATAGACATTGAACTTTTTCTAAGCATCACTTTCCACGTCCACTTCCATACATATAACTTATCATCATTACCAGGTGTCTGATACTTCTCAGTGGCACAGTTGGTAAAGCGCATTGTCCAGTAACCAGGAGATCATAATTGCATAATTTATCTCTCAATTTACTTCATAAGCATTCCACATGCATTTAAATCTTAGCATTCAGCATTCCCATACAATTTCTCCAGAAATTGCATTTGGAAAGTGAAAGCTTGTTTAGTATCAGGGAAAATAAAGCAAATGGCAGGTTAATTGGGTGCTCCGAATTGTCCCTAGGTTCCGGCACCCCCCGCGACTCTTGTGAGGAATAAGCGGTCAAGAAAATGGATGGATGGATGTGTTGCCAAGCCCCATCAACACATTTGTACTACTAAACAAAACAATATTAATTACATGAAAATACTACAACTTGATTATGTACCATCACCAGTATTTGGTCAAGTTATATGGAAAGCCAAATAAACCCAACAATGAGAAATTCTATTCCTGTTTGAGGAGTGGTTCCGGTTATTTCAAATCGGACGACACATCCGGTGATTATTTGAGGCAAAGCACCCGTTTCAGCTGATGATCCTTCAATTTTGTCGTCATTGAACACTGACTGATATAATGACACACATACCTGGCCCTGGAAGGCATCTATAATGAACTGCAGGGCTTGAGGCTGGACACACTCAATACACTTCTGCACCACATGATTTCCATTCTGGTCCTTCACGCACTTCAAAACGTGGCCATCCAGCTCACGAACAATGTCACTCTGAAACCAAAATCGTTTTCAGGGAAAAGCTGAGACCTTTCAAAATGGACATCACTTGCGCTGAAACCAAAGCCTTTTAGAGTATGAAAAGAAAAACAGACTTTGAAGAAAATCTCACTTACAATTACCTGCTGGTCAGAAGAAATGGACTCCAGGGCTTTCTGAATGACCCTGCAGCCGTACATCTGTAAAGCCAGCGGGAGGACATGGCCACGGATTCGAGTTGCCAAAGCCAGCTTCTGGTCTGCGCTTCCGAACTGTAACGCAGAAA
The DNA here is from genome assembly GCF_051991245.1 of Festucalex cinctus. Classification (NCBI taxonomy): domain Eukaryota; kingdom Metazoa; phylum Chordata; class Actinopteri; order Syngnathiformes; family Syngnathidae; genus Festucalex; species Festucalex cinctus. The sequence continues at coordinate 9,579,408 of NC_135431.1, forward strand.
CATCGAAATCGGATACGACTCTACAAAGTAAATCACAATGAAATCACTCCTCGATAAACGTCAACCTACCTCAAAGAACTTCTGGATGACATAGTTCCCAAACACATCTGTCATCAGCTGGTACGCCGCTTGGAGAATCTCTCCGAAAACCATCTGTCTCTCAGCGGGACTGGCCCTCTCCAGCTTCTGCTGGATAAATCTGCGAGTAGAGACAAAATAACATAAAAAAAATAAAATAAAAAAAAGAACCTCTACATCAAACTTAAAACCACAATGCTCATCCCCCACACCTGGATCCATGCTGATCTTGCGAGAACTCCACCATGTGTCCAGGCAGGTCTCGGAGTTGTAGGTTGGGGAAGCGGTTGTTGCGGAAGTCTTCCAGGAGGCGGCTGCGGCCAGACGGCATCACGTCCGAGCGGCTGTAGCGGGGCCGAGACGGAGGGAAGAGCTGGCTGCTGGAATTAAAGAGGCTGGACGTCCCGCCGGCGCTGCGGTACTTGGCCTCGGCTCCGGGTGCTGCAGAGATGTAACGCCCGCTGCCATTTGTCAAGCCACCTGGGGTTAACAGGATAATAACCATGACCATAAACTGGAAATATTACGGTTTGCCGCACCTCTGTGTCTAAAAATACGATTTTGATTTTGTCATACGGAGTGATGCGCAAATGTTGACATCATTCTGTCAATCACCGATTTGGTCTAAAATTATCAAATTGGTGAAAAATTGTCTGCAATTAAATGTTAAACTCAGGTTTACAGAATAGTTTTTTGTTGTTTTTTCCCCCCCAAGGGACATTAATGACATTCACCAGCAATGGAAAGTAGGGATGTTTGATATCATTTTTTCCCCTCAACCTTGGTAAAATGGTTACAAAATCTATATCAATTTTTGATCAGTTTTGCTTTTCATCTTAAAAATGTCATATTTTGGAACACACTCATATTACATAGCAGAAAATTGCACATTTCCCCTATTAGCTGATCTTGGTCAATGGCGTAAACTCCACTGGACTCAGGTGAGAATCACAACCGCTAATTGATTAGTTAGAGGTTGTGATTCACACCCGAGTCCAGTCTACGACATTAATAAATTAAAAAAAAAACAAGATGCTCTCACCGAGGTGAAGGCTGGACGAGGACCCGTGAGAGGAGGGCAGAGAAGGTGGGGGAGTGAGAGGCGAGTGGCCAGGGGTGAGTCCAATCGGGCTGGGTGAGGACGAGTAACCCAGGCTGTTGTAAAAGGGCTGCCCGATGGGAGTCAAGCTGCTGCTGCCACGCTTGTAAAGCTCAGAACTTGTCAACAGCGAATCCCTCCGAGACACGCTGCTACTTGTAGAGCTCGATACTACAAGGAGGAGGAGAGAAAAATTGTAATCAAAGCAAAAGTGAACACAACGCAAGCAACTTGGGGTTTGACCACTGACCCGACGAGCCGAACCCTCCGAGAGCGGACGCCAGTCCCACGCCGAGCGAGCTGCCGGTGCTGCTGAAGCCCAGCGAGGAGCTCTGCGGCGGAGGCGGAGCAGACGTATGCGAGAACAGTGAGCTGCTCTGAGAGGTGTTGGGGACAGAGCCGGATCCGTAGAAGGAACTGGATTGCAGGCCGCTGCTCTGCGGGGGGGCCTGCTGCTGCTGCGGCTGAGGTTGGGGTTGCGGCATGGAGCGGTACATGCCGTTGGCCGGAGGGCCCGACATGTTGTTCCCGGAGCCTGATGCGGACACTGCTGCTGCTGGGCACAGAAGGTCAAGTGTCAATCGGGGTTATTTTTTCACATTGAAGTCTGTTTGCTTTGTTGAATCTCTGGCTGATTAGTTCAACACATTTCCAGTCCACTATGTTTTAAAAAAAAAAAAAAAATATTTTTTTTTGTCCAAGGCCGATACCGATTATTAGTATTCAAGGATAACGATAACCAATATTTAGAGCCGATATTCATTTTCTAAAAAGGGGAAATATTGGCATCAAAATTTTAAAAAAAAATCAGCTTTTACAGTTTTTGAATTTTTAGGAATATTTTTATTGAACAACTTTTAGGGTTCTTTAAATATTGAAGTTTAAAAAACAAAAAAACAAAAAAAAAAAACAATCAATAGACATCCTTGTTTTAAAAATCTAACACAAAGTTGAGGGATCTCCCAGGGGCAGTAACATGTTTTCAAACGTTAAATAAAAACTTAAGTAAATAGCTCTAAGCTCCCCATTTTTTCTAAAGTAAACAAAGTTCTCCAAAATTGCAAAACATCTGAAATCCAGTATTAAAGTTACAAAAACAGAAGGCAGCATCTCTGATAATTTAAATAATCAGTGTCCTGAAGTTAACACTGTTTTAAATTGAACTAGAATTTGTGGGTATGATTCTTCAAAATGGACGATGCCGATATGTATATCTATATATAAAAATGCTGAATATTAGCACCAACAATCGGCCCAGCCGATAATTGGTCTGCCTAATTTCCACGATGTAAATCTTTTTTTCTTCAGAAATAATCATCATTATATTGACAATGTTCAATAAGTACTTACCAGCCTGTGCAGCTGCAGGATTAATAAGTAGAGGAGTCTGAACTAAACGAACCGGCCCACCGAGACCAGTTCGGGCACTCGGGCCCATCACCAGTGCACCAGTCTGGTCATAATAAGCTGCAGGGGCCAATACTTGATAACCTGCATTAGAAATCAAATTGGTCAGCAAAATAAACGTATATGTCATTTTCATTTCGTATGACATGCAACCAACCGGACATTCCTGCGTATGCCAGTGCGGGGTTTGCAGCAGCAGCTGCTGCCGCCAGAGATTCTTGCTGACTTTGTTGACCTTGTCCGGGCGTAAGAGGACGCTGGTTGCTTCCTGTGCGCATTACCTGGTGGCAAATGTGATAAATGCAACATGGTAACTTATCCACAAACCAAAATTTGTATTATTTGTTTAAACCGTTTTTTACGAAGATTTTGGTTTTGTTGTGAAAGCACTGTATGCTCTTACCAGTAGCAAAGAGGCAGTTCAAAGATAAAATCAGCACATTGCACTGACCTGAGGTTGGCCTGGCCCTGGTCCCTGATTGGATGCTTGTTGATTAGCAGAGTGATTGGCAGTAGATGCGGCCTGTTGCTGGAAAAGGTTGGCTGGGTACACACCCCAAGGAACACCATAATACTGTGGTGGAACCACTGTGGGCCCTGTATGGGGAATTTAAAATAGACTGTAATACATTGACGTTGGTAACTGATAAAAAAGTTGGATTTTTTTTTTGTACGTGAACAACTTGAAAAAGCCCAGACAAGGTGTGCCATGTGATCACCTGCAAGCGTAGCGGCTGCTGCCAAACCTGCTGCAGTATATGGATCAGCTCCAGGGGGGGCAGCGTTGATGATGTAAGGGTTTGGCACAAATGCAGGAGCAAGGCCAGCTAAGTGAAGTCAAAAATAAAATAAAAATGAAATAAAATGAAAATAATAACATTTTAAAAATAAAAGTAAAAAAATCCAAATAAAAAGATCGACAACAAGGTTAACTTGACGAAATGCAATTTCTGCAGAAATTGCGTTGGAATGCTGAAAGCAAACAGCTGAATGTGAAGCTAAATGCTTATGAAGTAAACTAAAAGGTAAATTATGTGAAATATGTATTTTAAAAATAGCCATCTGATGAAAGCAAACATGCATTTTTCATTTCATTGAACTTGTAATGTATTTCCTGATATTATAGTCAATTCGTAAAATCTGAAGTATTATGTGGGAGTTGTTTCTTGGCAAATTGAGGAGAATAAAAATCCGTCGAACATATGTGGGATGCTTTCAGCATTCCCACAATTACAGTTTATTTTAAGAAAAAACATTAACTATAGATCAGTTCATTAAAGTACACTAATCTGTCTTGTAGTATCCTCAACCAAGTGCGTAGAGGCTAAAAATAGCTGTCAGAAGCGGCGAGTGAAATTGAAGTGAAACTACAAAAAAATGCCAATCATATTTAACTGGACTAAAGTGAACTGCTCGGTAGAATCAGGGATTAAAAAAGTTAAATAACGTACCAAGGTGCTGCTGTTGAGCCGCTGCCAGGGCATACTGTTGCTGTTGGGCTGCTGTGAGCTGCTGAACAGTAAGGGGATTTGACCGCTGGAATAACTGGAAATGCACCAAATGGAGGTTTAGACCCGACTGCAAACTCACAATCAAGAGTTCTTCAAAAACAGACCTGCTGCTGAGAGCTGTAGTCAAACAGGCCCACAGGGGCTCCTGAGGAGTCCACCTGAATCTGGTTCCCTGCGTATTCAAACTGGAGGGATTCCACACCGGCTTGTTGCTCCATGCCACCCATGTTTTGGGCTTCCTGGTTCTGAAAGTCCTCCACTGGGCCCTTGTGATTTTGTTGCTGTAGCGCATGGGCGTGGGCGTGGGCATGGGCGTGGGCATGGGCATGTGCATGGTGCTGGGTCATCATCTCCAATCCTGTCTGGTTAGGGCCCATCCTCTCCACGGCCTCGGTTGGAGAAGCTTGACGGCTTCCCAGAGTTGGACTGCGGGACGTGAATTCCATTAGGACATGCATCTTCCGGGAAGAGTTATACAATAAGTTTGGTATTTTGCCAAAAAAAAAAAAAACATACTTGAAGTCTTTGCAGTCTCTGTCCATGCCGTTTAGTAAACTTCTTCCGTTAGCTTTCGCGGAATCACCGTCATCCCCCACCTTCATCTCGGGGCTCTTATCTTCCTCAAAAGGAGAGACTTTCTCAGGACCATCATTTTTCTCTCTCCCGTCCTGGTCCGCATCACCTCCACCCTGTTATTAGAAATGACACAAAGTAAACAGAGGAACCAGTCGGGGTAGAATTTCGGGATTCACTAATGGTGGTGTTAATATGAGTGTTAGTCTTGATTAATGAGAGACCGATATGTTTTTTTTCAGGGCCAATAAAATTATTAGTAGGCAAGGAGGCTGATAACCGATATTTGGAGCAGTTAAAAAAAAAAAAAAAAAAAAGAAAAAAAACATGGTTGTTAAAATAACTTGAAATTTTCAACATTTTTTATGTTTTTCTTTCAATTTAAAATACAGCAAATAGACAGCTTTATTTTAAAATTCTAACAAAAAAGTGAATAGATTTTCAAAATTTTAACATAACTGAAACGTTAAACTAACTTATTTTCATTTTATTTTTAACAAAAGCAAAAAAAAACAACAAAAAAAAACCCCAAAAAGTATCTCTTACAAAGTTAAGCACAATTTTAAATACAAACATAAAAAGTTCTATGAAATGAACCCAGTTTTCCCAGTTTTAAACTGATCTCTTACGCTCTCAGTGCTTGCAAAGAAAGGAAACTTTAGGTTCTTGTCGAGAGTTCAAAGGTTTCAAAAGATGTTCGGAAACAGTGAAAATTTGTCAGAACATGTCACAAAGAAATTTTGAACAGGAAAAACTGTCTGTGAATACCTTTACAACATTTTACGAACCCTGAAGAAAACACTAAATTCACTAAGTTCGCAAACATTTGCCGCTCAGAGACATACCAGCTTTATCGGCGTCCAGATTTGTAAAAATGGTCCATGCAGATATCGTCAAAATGTTAAATATTGGCACCGATAATCGGCCTGGCCTGCAATCGGTCTATCCCAAGTCTGGATGAGGGGTGGGTCGGTACGGAAACCCACGACATATTGTGTTTATTGTGTGAAATGTGTTGTTTTTAAACAATACTTAATATAAAATAAGACATTTTCATCACATTTGAAAGACATAATGGCACATTAGTAAGTAGTTAATTTTAGAATAACTTCAAACTTGCGAGTGCATTTCAACTCACATAGCCGCCGTTCCTATAACGGGCGTCCATCTTGTCGCCAGGAGACGAGCTCAGGACGTACTCCACCATGCTCACGCCCAAGCCTCCGCCCTCAGAGCGAGGCGAGAGCACAGAACTGGCGTCGCCGTTCCCGTGGAAACCCTGACCTGGCCGTCGCTGGACCATAATTGGCTGGGAAACTGAATGGTCTAAAAGAAAAAAGATGGCATCAAATATCTATCAAGTTGGCCATATGAACCTGGCTAGATAAAAAACAAAACAAAACAAAAAACAAGAGTGACTCACGTGATGACCCCCATGCATTGTCCCTCCACTCCTCTCCAAGAAGCATTCCTTTTCTTCCATCTTTGGCCAGTTCATCAGAATCCCAGAGTTTTTTGGCTGGCAAAAGCTTAAAATAAAGTTTATGAGAGTAATCTATATGCTTTAGTTGTGTACTTATTACAGCCTGGGAATTTAGTGTTAATTAAAATACTTGTGTAAAAATAATAATTTCAACCATATCTCTTTATAAATACAAAAATCAGAAGATGGGACGTTTACAAAAAGTCATACCTCTCCCATTCCTCTTGACTCCAAAGCAAGAGCTTGAAAATCATAGTTCATTTCATCAACAGCACGTACCTGAGACACAAGGAACACAAATGGGGATTTTATACTGTGTTTTAGGGCCCGACCGATATGTTTTTTTTTTTTTGCCGATGCCAATTTTTTCGCGGAGAAAAAAAAATACTGATTACCGATTAATCTGTTGATTATTTAAAAATATATGTAAAGCATAAAATTACCCGACCCCACTTCTCAATTCCTTTTCAATGGGTACACTTGCGCACAAACTTTCACTATTAAGATTGTGTCTGCTTTGAATGAATTTCATGAAGTATACAAGGTTATTGTACAGATTTTTGTCAATAAAACCATTCTTACTTGCTTACAACTGCTGGAAAGCATGAACCTTTTCCTTTATATATTGTTAGCTTGTGTTATTTTCACAAGTCTTTGGACTTACTGGGCTAACATGGAACCTCAGGGATTGTATTTTGTGCCCCATGTCAAGTGGCAATGTGTGTTAAGACAAAAAAAAAAATCCTTGGATGTTTGGATCGTTGAATTTTGAGAAAAGAAAGTTCAAATATCACCTTTAAATATAACTTGAAAGGACAATTACAAAATAAAACAATAAGAAAGTGAAACAAGAATAGAATAAGATAAAATAATAGCAACTGAAGAAAACAAGAACGGAGAGGAATGGAGAAAAAGAACAACTACTATACTGACTGTTCCTGTGCATTTTGGCCAATTGGGGGCAGTGTGGTGTGATGCGGTGCATCCATGGCGTACACACTTAAATAGTACAGAAGAAAGTTGCTTTTGAATTCTATTAAAACAACTCGTTTTTCATACATTGGGAACAATTTGTGCCTTGCGTAGTGTAATCGCACCTGTGGGTATGTGTTCCCACAGCATTTGTGTGTGGATATTCGTTATTTGAAGGAAAAACACTCCTGAAGTCGATGCATTTGAATGGGATCCACTCTTCGCTTTTAGCATTAGCGCTAGGCTAGCAATGATTTAAAAACGAAGTATGTTTTGTATTTAAATATACAGTGGATGTAATTCTGAACAATGTGTGTTTAGTTTTACAGTTAACTCGAACTGAGGCGTCATTAAACAGTTTAAAGGACGCTTAGGGACAACAGAATAACCAGAACTAGACTAAGTGCAATTTCTGGAGAAATTACGTGGGAATGCTGAAAGCTGAATGCTAATAGCTGAATGCTAAGCTGAATGCTAATAGCTGAATGCTAATGAAGGAAACAAAGAAACTGTGAAAAATACAAAGTAATTACCTATTAATTACTAGTAATAATAGTAGTAGTAGTAGTCATAGAAACAGGAGTAGTATTACTAGTAATTATTAAGTAGTAACTTGTAGTTAAATGATTGTGACATTTTATGTAATTGTAGTGTACAACAACTAATCTATAAAACAAATGCTGAATTCTAAGCTGAATGCTAATGAAGGAAACAAAGAAACTGAAAAATACAAAGTAATTACTTATTAATTACTAGTAATAATAGTAGTAGTAGTAGTAGTAGTAGTAGTCATAGAAACAGTATTTTATTATCATTATTAAATAGTAACTTGTAGTTAAATGATTGTGACATTTTATGTAATTGTAATGTACAACAACTAATATATAAAACAAATGCTGAATGCTAAGCTGAATGCTAGTAGCTGAATGCTAATGAAGGAAACAAAGAAAGTGTGAAAATTACAAAGTAATTACATATTAATTACTAGTAATAATAGCAGTAGTAGTAGTCATAGAAACAGTAGTAGTATTACTAGTAATTATTAAGTAGTAACTTGTAGTTAAATGATTGTGACATTTTATGTAATTGTCGTGTACAACAACTAATATATAAAACAAATGCTGAATGCTAAGCTGAATGCTAATAGCTGAATGCTAATGAAGAAAAACCAAGAAACTGCGAAAATTACAAAGTAATTACCTATTAATTACTAGTAATAATAGTAGTAGTAGTAGTAGTCATAGAAACAGTAGGAGTATTACTAGTAATTATTAAGTAGTAACTTGTAGTTAAATGATTGTGACATTTTATGTAATTGGAGTGTACAACAACAACTAATATATAAAACAAATGCTGAATTCTAAGCTGAATGCTAATAGCTGAATGCTAATGAAGGAAACAAAGAAACTGAAAAATACAAAGTAATTACCTATTAACTACTAGTAATAATAGCAGTAGTAGTAGTAGTCATAGAAACAGTAGTAGTATTACTAGTAATTATTAAGTAGTAACTTGTAGTTAAATGATTGTGACATTTTATGTAATTGTCGTGTACAACAACTAATATATAAAACAAATGCTGAATTCTAAGATGAATGCTAATAGCTGAATGCTAATGAAGAAAAAACAAACTGTGAAAATTACAAAGTAATTACCTATTAATTACTAGTAATAATAGCAGTAGTAGTAGTCATAGAAACAGTAGTAGTATTACTAGTAATTATTAAGTAGTAACTTGTAGTTAAATGATTGTGACATTTTATGTAATTGTCGTGTACAACAACTAATATACAAAACAAATGCTGAATTCTAAACTGAATGCTAATAGCTGAATGCTAATGAAGAAAAAACTAACTGTGAAAATTACAAAGTAATTACCTATTAATTACTAGTAATAATAATAGTAGTAGTAGTCATAGAAACAGTAGTAGTATTACTAGTCATTATTAAGTATTAACTTGTAGTTAAATGATTGTGACATTTTATGTAATTGTAGTGTACAACAACAACTAATATATAAAACAAATGCTGAATTCTAAGCTGAATGCTAATGAAGAAAAACCAAGAAACTGTGAAAATTACAAAGTAATTACATATTAATTACTAGTAATAATAGTAGTAGTAGTAGTAGTAGTCATAGAAACAGGAGTAGTATTACTAGTAATTATTAAGTAGTAACTTGTAGTTAAATGATTGTGACATTTTATGTAATTGTAGTGTACAACAACTAATATATAAAACAAATGCTGAATGCTAAGCTGAATGCTAATAGCTGAATGCTAATGAAGGAAACAAAGAAACTGTGAAAAATACAAAGTAATTACCTATTAATTACTAGTAATAATAGTACTAGTAGTAGTAGTCATAGAAACAGTAGTAGTATTACTAGTAATTATTAAGTAGTAACTTGTAGTTAAATGATTGTGACATTTTATGTAATTGTTGTGTACAACAACTAATATATAAAACAAATGCTGAATTCTAAGCTGAATGCTAATAGCTGAATGCTAATGAAGAAAAACCAAGAAACTGTAAAAATTACAACGTAATTACCTATTAATTACGAGTAATAATAGTAGTAGTAGTAGTAGTAGTAGTCATAGAAACAGTATTGTTACTAGTAATTATTAAGTCGTAACTTGTAGTTAAATGATTATGACATTTTATGTAATTGTAGTGTACAACAACAACTAATATATAAAACAAATGCTGAATTCTAAGCTGAATGCTAATAGCTGAATGCTAATGAAGGAAACAAAGAAACTGAAAAATACAAAGTAATTACCTATTAATTACTAGTAATAATAATAGTAGTAGTAGTCATAGAAACAGGAGAGTATTACTAGTAATTATTAAGTAGTAACTTGTAGTTAAATGAATGTGACATTTTATGTAATTGTAATGTACAACAACTAATATATAAAACAAATGCTGAATGCTAATATCTGAATGCTAATGAAGGAAACAAAGAAACTGTGAAAAATACAAAGTAATTACCTATTAATTACTAGTAATAGTAGTAGTAGTAGTAGTCATAGAAACAGTAGTAGTATTACTAGTAATTATTAAGTAATAACTTGTAGTTAAATGATTGTGACATTTTATGTAATTGTAGTGTACAACTAATATATAAAACAAATGCTGAATGCTAAGCTGAATACTAATAGCTGAATACTAATGAAGAAAAACCAAGAAACTGTGAAAATTACAAAGTAATTACCTATTAATTACTATTAATAATAGTAGTCGTAGTAGTAGTAGTCATAGAAACAGTAGGAGTCATAGAAACAGTAGTAGTATTACTAGCAATTATTAAGTAGTAACTTGTAGTTAAATGATTGTGACATTTTATGTAATTGTAGTGTACAACAACAACTAATATATAAAACAAATGCTGAATTCTAAGCTGAATGCTAATAGCTGAATGCTAATGAAGGAAACAAAGAAACTGAAAAACAAAGTAATTACCTATTAATTACTAGTAATAATAGCAGTAGTAGTAGTAGTCATAGAAACAGGAGTAGTATTACTAGTCATTATTAAGTAGTAACTTGTAGTTAAATGATTGTGACATTTTATGTAATTGTAATGTACAACAACTAATATATAAAACAAATGCTGAATGCTAAGCTGAATGCTAATAGCTGAATGCTAATGAAGGAAACAAATAAACTGTGAAAAATACAAAGTAATTACCTATTATTTACTAGTAATAATAGTAGTAGTAGTAGCTTACTGTACAACGCACTCTCCCAACTGCGCCACTGAGCAGTATCAGAAAGCCGGTAATGATGATATGTTCAATGTATGGAAGTGGGTGTGGAAAGTGGGACTTGTAAAAAATTCAGTGTTAGTCCCATTAAAATGAATGGGGAAAAGTTGATCTTTAACATTAAATTGTGCGAGTACTGTAAATATTGTGGAATCAGATGATATATACCCTGAAAGGCGTGAATTTTCTCAGCAAGTTGAAATTTGAACGGTGTCAATCGGAAGTATTATGTGGGAGTAGTTTGACTGCAAAAAAAAGTGAGGAGAATAAAATGCTATAATAAGTAAGATGAAAGAATCTCAATAACATGTGGGAATGCTTTCAGCATTCCCACAATAACATACACTACACACTTGCTAGTTGCTAATGCTCCACAAGCAAAATGGTGCATTCTGGGTACTTTCACAAAGTAAGAAACTTCGGCTTTCTTTGATCATGTTTTAAGGGAAAAAATAGTCGGCCATTTGGCCCAATCGGCCGATTGTTTTGGCCGATGTTTGAAGGCCAATGATCGGCCGATTATAATCGCGGCCGATTAATCGGTCGGGCCCTACTGTGTTTTATGAACGAGACTGACTATTTATCCAACTTTCTCAACCAAACGCGTGCTACCTGATCCACATGATTCGGGTCCCCGGTGGGCCAGCGATGCTTGCTGGGCGCGCAACCAACGAGCTGCTCCCCCGGCTGCCTCTGGAAGAAGTAGCCGACCGTCGCGTCATCCTGCGAACGGCCGCTCAACGGCGGCTGGGGTGTTCCCGGTGTGGGGTTGCCTGCCCTATCAAGGCCCTGTAAATGGGGCCCTCCTGAAGCCTGGCCAGCCACCGCGGCGAGGGGCCCTCCGCTGTGGACCCTGACACCTGCGGCCTCAGGAGCACCATTTGCATGCAGCATCCCACCTCTCGTCTCCTGCCAGGCCACGTCATTCATACCTAGGATGCTGCATGGAATGCTCATTCCACGGGAAAGCCTAAAGAGAGCGGGGAGTTGTCATTGCATGGGCAGACAATGGACAAAAATACAACAGAAGGCGCACATACCCAATTTAATACAATTGCGAACTGTTCATTTTGGTCAAATGTTTAGTTACATCACTAGCTGTGATTGTGTTAGGTATTCTCTGATCTTAAACCAAGGGGGCATTATTTTCTTTCATTCATTCATTCATTTTCCGAGCTGCTTTGTTTCTCTGTTCCTAAAAACGTCTGGGACGGATGTTAAAACTGATTCTTTTGATCAACAGACCAATTATATCACCATTAAGTCAATTAGTCAATTCTAAGCAACGAAGCTGAAATAAACATGGGTCATATCCCTTGTTGCCGGCTTCTGAAAAGTAACCTATCTATCATGACAATCTTTTACAAGTTACGTGGTCTTGGGATCTTTGACAAAGCTCTTGAACTTTGTTCTTTCCACTGAAAACAAAGGGACCTGTGAGAGAGGAGGCCAATAAAGAAGCCAATTTGATGCATTTTTTATTTAAATCCAATATTGATATCAAAAGTATCATTTAAAATTGACCGCTCAATGACCCTTAAGGAAGGCCCAATTTCTGTCGGCCTTGAGTCTAGTTCATATGATTTCTTCCACTCTGCATTCAAGTGCTATTTTTTCCATTGGAATTGAATTTGGGAAGACACGAGCCTGCAGTCCAGCACATTTCCCTACACAGAAATGAGTTGTGTGGCCTTTTCTGTAGAGAAAATGGTGGCTAATCCTCTATCAACAGAGGTTCTTCATGTTGAAGTTTGCAGCAAGTGGACGAGTACTCATCAGATTTTGATTAGAGGTTTCATTCTGAAGTTATCGCATCCTGGAGAAGAGACTGCTCCAGACCAAAAAGATGCGCTGCATTTCCCCTGTTTTTTTAGCGTGATATAGGCCTATGCTCTTTACCTTGTATGGAATTTTGCATCTCTTTTCTTCTTTCTGTTATACTATGCAGGCTTTGCACGCTTGACAATTTGTATGTGTTAACTTCCTGAGTGTACAATGGCCAATGTTTTTGTTGCTTGGAAAGGCTAGTGGGCCCTTGGCCTTTAAAATAATGACAGAGGCATATTGTAATGGTCGTTGTCATATTGCTTTGTGTTGTCATTCAAAATCTGTGGGAAATGAACATCATCTTGTGACATAGTTATCTTGAAATGTTGGTTGCATGAAATCAGATTCAACAGTCTTCAGTATTTATGTTACAAATGCTGTTGTCTGAATGATGATGTTAGTGTTCCCACTGCTGCAAATGTGTGTGCAAAACTGCAAAGGTTTTATTTCAACCTAATGTTTCATGTTGGGTTTTCAATGTTGCATGATTTCAACGGGTGTCATATTCTATTAATAATAAACCTAAGTCCTGTATCTGGTTTTAGCCCTGACCGAGCCAATTGCTTACGATACCACGTGTCCGACATGTTTTGCAACGTTATTAGCACATTTTTACACAAAATCATGTGGAAAATTTTAATTTTTGTTACAATTTCAACCAATAATACACCGTTTTGACTGATACTGTTAGAGATTTATTACATGGAACAGCTGCTGTGGTTGCATTTTAGTTTGCCTTACTCGACGGGTGGGTTAAATATTCATATTCAGAGTTCTACACCACCACTTGAGAAAACTGTGACAAAATGAGCATTGTTTGCTAAGACAGACTTCTTGATTACACCCCATTTAAATGGTTATATAATTTGTTCAAATGACAGTTTGACTAACCAAAACAGTAATAGCTCGTGTAAAACAGGTGCGTTGATTACAAACACGGTGCAGAGTGAATAACTAGAAAGGGTGAATAAAAGATGTTGATGATCACACACAAAAACGAACAAAACAAGTGTTGCTTGTTAGCATTCGTTGTTACCTTCGCTCGTGACCATACAAGCAGCGTTTTGACACCGTTACGACTGAGCCATGAGGGTATAAATGTGTAATTGATTCATATAAACACAAAACACCAGGCAGCGTGACAATCCTGGTAGCGGTATATATATTATTCAAACATGTATTGGTTGTTGCGGCAAACTGACGCTAGTTCGACAGGCGAGCTAACTAGCGAGCTAGCTGCTAACAGCGGCTAACTTGGTGGATCACACGGCTAGATATTAAAGGCGGGTAATTGTTTTGCACATTCCATGGAGTGTTTAGTTAGATTTTATCCCAAAGTCCAATTTAGTTGAGCATGATTGCTCGTTTCACTATTTTTAGCATTAGCAAGCTCCACGGCTAGCCAGCTACCGTTAGCTGCGTCAGGCCTGTTTATTATGGCTTGTCTGCTGCTTGACATCAAAGTTTACTTTAGAAATAAGCAGTGCATTTTTTATTGAGACCATTGCGTGCAGTGCTTGATATTAACAGATATTTTACCGAGATCCACTGTAGATTTTACAAGTAATGGGGATGGGGGGGAAAAAAAATCACAAACGTCGCATCGGATGCTGTGCTAGCGCTAATTACCAAGTTGGTGTTGTACGCGAGCTAAAAGCAAGCAAACACTCAGCGGCTAAACAACATGGCACCCCTTCAAGTTCCAAACAGTGGGCCCTTAACCGCTAAACAAAAGGGGAAATGCTCGCACAACGGCGGCGGCGTGTAAAACACACACGCGGCGCCACTTTGTGCTGCCTGTCGACAGTGAACAAAGGGGCTAAAAATACTTACGCGTTGTCGTATCGAGAGAGGCTCCGGGCTTGAGGCACGCCGTAAACCAGATTCTATATTGTTTTGTTTCCTTGGAGAGAGCGCTGATCTTTTTTTTTTTGCAAGGCTTTGATAGCCTCAGCTAAATAGTTGGCCCGTGCTGCTGCCCCCTGCTTGTAAATAGCGTGAACTGCACCGTCGTGCGCACAAGAAAAGTCCCCTCCCAACTGCTCCGTTCGTTGAAACGAGGGGCACCGGCTCATTTTTGTGGTCCTGTTTGTTTGGTTCGACTCTTAAAAGAGTCATCTGTTTCGATTCCCAAACAGCACCGCCTGTCTTTAAAATTACAGAGATTCAATGCGTTTCAACTTCAAGCATGTTTAGAAATCTTTGACTTCATTTTAGTTACCTATAACCATATTTTCCACTCATTTTTTCCACCTCACCAGTGTAATTCTGCTAACAACCAGTTCGTTATAGCCATCTTCCTAAATCAAGTCCACAGCTGTGCCTATACAACCTAGACCACAGACCTAAAACACATTCTAGGTCCAGTAATTAAATCTTTCAATTTAAATCACCTGGGCTATTGCACAAATGCAACAAAAGGTCTGCCTGAAAACATTAGAAATTGCTCAGAATAGAGTCGCTAGACTTGTTCTACATAAGCACAAACAACGTATGCGTCATAAGCTGTAATAGTTAAAAGTAGAAAAAGGCTTGCCATTAGTTCAGTCACATTCTTCAGCAATACTGTTTATTTTAATTTTTTTCAAGAGTTTTTACACAATCAAATGTATCAAAATCCATAGTCATCCCAACTAGATTAGCAGATGACATTCACATTTCATTACCATACCCAAAATTTGTCAACTGTGGGTGTGATGCCCTTTGACTTAAGGGCTATAGAAACACAGTAAACTTGACTTGACTCATCATAACAACTGAGTAATAAGACAGTCCGACAAGTTTGTGTTATACCTGTTTTGTTTCTGTTTTTTCCCCCCATTGAATTAATGTTTGCTATCAAGACAAATATGAACTTGTTTGAATTAGATCAAATGTAAGGCTCGTTTCTAATTTCAGCAAGACAATATTATTGAGCTTTTTTTTTTTTTAATGAAAGCATGTCACAAACATTAATTGTGAATCTAGGAATTATTTTAAGGAGAGGGGGCTTCGTAGGGTCTTTAGTTGCTGTTTGAAGGTTTCTATAATTTTTTTCCCCTTCTATCCGTTCCTCGGCGAATCCTGCCTGTTTTTACCGGCTCTTTCACGAACGACCCATCATACTTCATTCTTTGCTTAAAAAAAACCGTATGTATTTTATGTTTAGAAACATCCGTGTTATAGTCGACGGCCTAAATAAGGTATATGTTGACATTTTAAGTAGCTAAACAGTTTGTTTGACAGCCAGTGAGCGCATTACGTTCAACATTCGGATGCGCTCATTCAGACGAACCCTCCCCGAAAGAAAGGGGAAACTCAGCGAGGTCCAATCACCAGTTGCTTCACAAGCTGAAAGTTCCCCTCCCTATTTCCGATTGGATTGCTATATTTAGGAAACCTCACTTTGCTTTATAAAGAGATCACGCGGAGTTGTCACGGCACGGTCAAAGGTGTTGCGCCCGAGTCTCCAAAAAGCCTGACTTTTTGCTTTTTGGGTCGATTCTTTGTTGACTTGGCCATGGGGAAGGAGACGCAAATGGCGGCCGACATCCGCAAAAAACTTGTGGTGGTTGGCGACGGCGCATGCGGGAAAACGTGTCTCCTGATCGTGTTCAGCAAAGACGAGTTTCCGGAGGTGTACGTCCCGACCGTGTTCGAAACGTACGTGGCGGACATCGAGGTGGACACCAAGCAGGTCCAGCTGGCCTTGTGGGACACCGCGGGCCAGGAGGACTACGACCGGCTACGCCCGCTTTCCTACCCGGACACGGACGTCATTTTGATGTGCTTCTCCGTGGACAGCCCGGACTCGCTGGAAAACATCCCGGAGAAGTGGGTGCCCGAGGTGAAACACTTCTGCCCCAACGTGCCCATCATTCTGGTGGCCAACAAGAAGGATCTACGCAACGACGAGCACATCAAGAACGAGCTGTCGCGACTCAAGTTGGAGCCGGTGAGGCCCGAGGAGGGCCGAGCCATGGCCATGCGCATCGGCGCCCACGACTATTTGGAGTGCTCGGCCAAGACGAAAGAGGGCATCTGGGAGGTGTTCGAGACGGCAGCGAGGGCAGCCTTGCAAAAACAAAAGTCCCGACGGCCGGGTTTTCTCAAGCGATGCGTTTTGATGTGACTTGAGGGCCCCAATCCAGGGACTCGCCTAGACGTGTTGCTGAAGGCCTGTTTGGGCAGTGCTCCTCCCTGATAAAGCGTGGCAAAAAAAAAAAAAAAGGGAGGAAGAAACGACAATAATGGCTCCGAAGACTTTTCGGGCACAGATGATCGTCGTCTTATGCTGCGGGGAATGCTATGAGCTGAATTTCACTGGTGGAGGATTGAAAACACTACTTTTTTGCCTTTTAAAACTCACAACATGTAGCCGTGAAAGCTGTTTGTCATGATTGTTTCAATCAACAAAATGAGTGACAGTACAAAAAGAGAAAAAAAATCAGAATATGTACTGCATAGAACTGATTTTGATATCTAATTGTTCGGATTTGGTTGAAAAGTGGCCTTCTTGTGTGCAGTTTGCATGTTCTCCCTGTGCTTGTGTAGGTTTTTGTTTTGTTTTTGTACCCCAGTTTCCTCACATTCCAAAAAACGCACATGGTATGCTAATTTGTCAGTATGAGCTTTACGACTGGGCTAGGCTCCACCCACAACCCAAGAAGACCGTGCTTGTTTGTGTTACCCGGAAGTTCGGTGACGAGCATTAGCAAATAGTTGATGAACTATGACCACTATCAGCCATATTACAATCTATTCTAGCAATTATGTATTATTAAGAGGAGCAACAGGTGTGATTCTTAAGGAGGAAGAGAGTTTCTGTATTGTTTACAACACAATTATATCCACACAGAAAAGCAAATCACTTCCACATCTTTACTTTCAAGTTTTCTCTGTGGACCAATTGTGGCAGTTTACAAGCTAATATATCTTTGCTAATTCTTGTTAGCAAACTTCTGGGTCACGTAGCACCACTAATGAAATATTGTGATTTAAACTTAGTCCTGACTCACAAATTCATTGAGCTTTTCAAAAGTCTTCATTGAAAGACAGCTCACTTTATTCTGTGCTAAAGTTTAAAGCAGTAATGTTTTGCACATTCACTTATTGTTAAACAAGTGTTTTTAAATGGAGAAAGTTGCACAGCATTGTACCCAGTACAGTTTTGCAATTGTTTTTAATGGTATGAAATGATGCACTATGTGGTGTGAATTAGCGATAGGATTGAACTAAATTTCCTCGTCAATTTTGGGGGAAATGAGTGATTAAGTTCTTGATTATTTGAACTCTACAGCAATTGTTCTAACAAGTAAACATTAAATGCTGCAGCATTCAAACATTTTTTTTAAAGTATTTTCATAGTCTGTGCCACAGAAATGTACAAGTTTTGGATTCAGGACCATCACTGAGGTATAGTGCAGTTTTGCAATTCTTAATTTAAAAAAAATGGGAGGTGTAATATTTTCTTTCATTCAGGTACGTTTTGAGCATATTGTTGTCACTGTTAATGTGTTTTTGTTTTTCAAAGTTTGTTGGGAGGGCACCAGTTAAGTGTTGACGATAAATAGAGGAACATGTTGTTGTGCTGTTAAGGTTTAAATGAACCAAGTGTTTCTTAACCCTGAGGTTTATTAGCAACGGAAAGCTCTTTTACAAGTGTGTTGTTGCTCGATTAGCATTTGCTCACATGGGACTAAGCCATTTGATGGCAGGAAAAATAAAAAGTGCATTTTTTTTTTAAAGCTCAAAAAGTTCTTTTTAAAACAATGAATTAACTCATTCAGTTGTAATGTAATGACTATGAATGTATCACCTTGTGAACAAAACAATACAATGCATGTCATGCTTTTCAGTTTTTTTTAGTTGAAGCATTTTGGCAAGTCAGTGTTCACTACGAAATGTGTAACTTTGCCTTACAGAGAAAATAGGGGTGCTTGTTGAAATCACACTAAGGATTCAGTATCTGATTCAATATTAGGTTCTGAATCTCAAGTTACACTTAGGGCTTGTTACTGCTGACAGTAACTGTTATTATTTTTTTAAGAGTCTCTTATAAATCACAATTACGTAAACGTCGCATTCCTGCCTGCCATCTGTTGCTGGGCTTTTTGCTGACTTCCAAAGCAGGAATGCATTGTGCTGCACCTCCTGATTATTCCCACGCTAGCTCCCCTCTTGTGTCTGTAATTGTCAATGGGTTTGAATTTACACATATTACTCAGATGGTCTCATTTTGCATTTGTCCATTTCTACAAATTATGCTGAAGAAAAGTGCTGAGTATGTGTCAAGCGAAAGCATTTTATGCATATGAACATAACATATTTACAGTATGTTCCATTAGCTTGTATTAATGGGGGATTTGAAGCATTTTATTTTTTGTAAGCAGACACGCAGAACTTTTTCTGATGAAATAAAAAAATATGTGGTTGCCATGTAAGTGATGTCATTTTTTTGGTCTGATTTGTACCCTAAAGACTAACTTGGCTTATCAATATTAATAACGGATCCTATTCTGCTTTCGGAACAAGTTGACATGCAATTGCGTAGTTGTAATTGTGGGAATGCTGAAAGCATTCCTACGTGTGTTGTATAAATCTGAAATACCTCTCCTCTAGAAATTCAAATATATATATATTTTTTTTAACAAGTAATGAAATGCAGCAAGCTGATTAGTGTAGCATTATAGAATACAGTATGTGATCATTTCTAATAAAAAATACACAATTCAAATTGCTGTTAATAAATGATCACATAAATCAATTTTCTATAGGTTTAAGAATGTTATAGGGTATAAATTTGTTGCTTAGATGGTGTGTCAACACAATCAAATCAATAAAAATGGTTGGCATATGTATGGTACGTACAAAAAAAATAATCAAAGTGTTTTTTTTCCCCAGCAACTGTTGAAATGATTGTATTCTTTTCCATTGTTACTCGATTTGAGCACACGCGTCACATCCGGGAGCCATATTTATATTGCTATATTTAGACCTGACAATACAAATGACTAATAGGTGCATGACGGCGGTTGCTTAAAAGTTTCTTCCAAAGAGTTTCATTCCATTACAAGTCTACACAAACAGTGATAGACAAAAAGGCAAAGAAAGAAAGAGTTGATTAGTATTTGTTTCTTATATTACAGGCTGAAAGCATATAAAGGACAAAGTTTATCCAGTAAAAACTGTCTTTAATTAAAGAAACAGGTTTTAAATAATGCAATACAACATACAAATGAGGCAGTGGTGTGAAATGAACAAAATGTATAATCAAAACAAAACAGACCAGCAGCATGGATACAGACGACATTGAGTGTACAGTTTTGTATTTTATTCTTAGAATGGTGTTGAATGTTACAAAAACTGTAGCTATGTTGTAGTTAGCCATCGAAGTTAGTTAAACTGGGAAACAAAGGGAAAAGGAATATCCAACTCCATCTGTCTGTCACCAACTCTCACGAATTTTTCCAAAGGTTGACTTTTCTCCTTTAGGAGTTTAATGACAGTGTTGCGGAAAGCATTCATGTGGAACAGCATGAAGTCAATTGAGGACTTGATGTCCGTTTGAAGCTGTTCAATGGGAAGGTCAGCCAGAATGTTCTGAAGTTTTGTTGCCGCAGTTTGAAGATATCCGCTAATTATGTGGTGGACATATTCAATCTGCTTAACAATACTGGTAATGGTACGGGAGTCGATGGCTTCCTGGTACATGGCGGTCATCAAGGCGGGGACTTTTGTTACATCTTGAGATTTTATCATTTTGAGCAGCCTCTTATGTAAGTCATTAAGATCGTGGCCAATATCGTCAATTATCTTGTCTCCCATTGAGCCAATCAGCTGTTCATAGACACGAGTAATGAGTTTAACTGTCTCACTCATAAAGTATTTTGCACCAGGAATGGATTTAATACCTTGTACGACTGTGAAACCGCAGAAGAAGATGTAGCTTCCCACTTTCTCATTCACCTCCTCATATGCATCATTAATAAAGGTACCAAATCTCTGATAGATCTCATGCCCTGACAGTCTTTGCGCATATCCGGGGATTCGGAACTTGGTTTCTCTCAGGAATGTACCCGTAGCCTCGAGAAAAGTCTCAGCCCTTTGTTGGTATTTTCTAATGGTAATATTGAGCCGCTCTTTGACAGATGCCATAAAATTGGAGGGATTAAAAGCTGCGTAGTTGTCAACAGCCCTACCCAGCAACACTGTACCCTGGTTCCTCGCCTGCTCGAGAGAACCGACAAGGCGACTTGCACCTCTGTAGATTTGATCGTATGTCGTGAGAGTATGAGTCGTGATGGCTTCAACTACCACAGGTACATTATTCTCCAGTCCCAGCATCATCTCATATGGCATCTCCGCGTTCCAGGAAGTACGGATATTCAGCTTCTCAGAGTTGATCACAGACATCTTCAGGGCCAGGATATCAATGTCCGTTTGTGGTTCGGTCTGCAGAACAACAAATTGTTACAAAAGTTAGGAAAAAAAAAAATTCTCCAAAGTTTTAATACAAATGTAGGGAAAAAAAAATATATAGACTCTAAAAACAGTTGGGTCTAATGTAACCCAATTATGGATTAAAAAAAAAAAAAAAAAAAAAAAAAAAAAAAAAAAAAAAGGACCAATCTACTTTGTGGGTCAATTTGGCCCAATTTTCTAGGTTGTTTTACAGAAAATGGCCCAATTTTTGACCCAAAGTTGAGTCAAATTAACCCAACTTAATGGGTTGCTTTGTACAAAATGATCCAATTTTTGACCCAAAGTTGAGTCACATTAAAAAAAGGAGAGGATCTGACCCAACTTTTTTGGTTATTTTATACAAAATGATCCAATTTTTGACCCCAAATTGATCCAAGTTAGAGGATCTTACACAATATTCTGCGTTGTTTTTATGCAAAATTACCTTTGTATTTATTTAGATTATGTATTTATTTATTGAGAAAAAACAAACATAACCGTCATGACAATTTCTTTTTTTTTTCTTTTTTAACCAATTTTCTGGGTTGTGTTATACAAAATTACCTATTTTATTATTTTTTTTTCATCAAATAAAGTCGTTTTATACAAAATGACTTTTTTTTTTTTTAACCAATTTTCTGGGTTGTTTTGATACCAAAATTTATTTATTGAAAAAAAAAAAAAACGTTTATACAAAATGAAAATTTTTTGACCAATTGTCTGGGTTGTTTTTATACAAAATTACCCTTTATTTATTTATTGTTAAAACAAAAACAAAAATTTTTTTATACAAAATGACCATTTTTTATTTATTTATTGTTAAAACAAAAACAAATTTTTTTTTATACAAAATGACCATTTTTGACTAACTTTCTGGGTTATTTTATACAAAATGACCCAATTTTTGACTCAAAGTTAAGTCAAATGGAGCCAAGTTGAGGACCGGTCCATTTTTGACCCATAGTTGGGTTATTTTTGACCTAACTTTATGTAAGTTTAGTACTTACCGGATAGCGACCGTAGAGTCTTGCTGTCACTTCTGCAATGTTCTGCATCCGAACTCCAATATGACCAGCAGATGGGGTGGACACAAAGAAAACTAAACCGTTTCCATTCATCTCATGGTGGATTTCCATGATTTCAGCAGGAAGATGGACCTTCATGGAATTACTGACATAGAAGTCAATGTTTTCATAACTTAAGATGATGTTGCTGTCATGGCTTCCTTCCAACACTGAATGTTTCACAGCCACAACAGAGGCCATCTTAAATCCCCCAACAATGTTGACATTGGAGTTGCCCTGTATTTTTCCTGTTAGAAGCTGATATTCTGATGATGAGGATGCATCAAATTTGACGATGAAGCTGTCCTTGTTGAGAATGCTGGCATTGCTTTTGAGAGTGATCATTGGTGCTTTCATCGAGAACTCGTAGGTCAAATCACCCATCTTTGGAATCTTGATGTTCCGAAGTTCGAGGGTATCAACATTGATGGTGAACATATCTGGGTTCTTCAAAAATTTCATCTTGGAGCTCATGTCAAAGGTCTGCCGAGTTGAAATAAGGAGATAACCCAGGCCAGCATCTTCCCACAATGAGAACTCCTCCACTTTTGGTATCCTCATTCCATAATATGTCGTTTCAGGAATAGAGATTGGTTGCCTCAAGATGTCAAGATCAGCCTCTCCGTTAATCTGAGAAATTACATTCATTTCAGTTTCACCATTATCCATTTTGAAGTAATGGGAATATTTGTTTTGGTTGTTTCTGCCCATTGCGGTCCAGGTGGCCTGCTGCACGTCAGAGTTGATTGTAAGCGAGATGTCGTTGGCAAACTCAATCTTTCTAGCGGCTGGAAGGACGAACGTGGACTCACCCTTATTCTTGGTGTCAAAAGTGAGCTCAGTCGGTTTGATCAAGACAAGGACGGAGCTTGACAGAATTCCTTCAACGAGTTGTGCATCATGGGAGGCAGTGAGATCAATTTGCATGTCTTCAACCCGAGCTTGGAACTTCATGTCAAAAACGCTGCTCTTAATCCCAGGTGCTTCTGTTTCAACTTTGGCATCAAGGATCGCGTGGCGGAAAACGCAGATATCTGCAACCACATTCTGTTTGCTTTTAAAAGCGTCGCAGCCTGTCGCGCCGGTGAAAGTCACTTTAGCCGTGTGTAGATCCAGCACCAAGTCAATATCACTGCTGTGAGTTGCCTCATCTGAGAAATCCTGAATTGCATATTTTGCATTCGCCACATTGTTCACTTTCAGTTTGGCAGAGCCCGCTTCCAGTGCAAGATTGGTCTTTTGAGTTGATGACACGTGAGTGAAAATGTTGTGCGGTGGCATGTTGAGGTCATGATTATAGTCCGTATTTACATTTACAGTGAATCCGTCTTCCATGGCAAAGAACACGTTGTTGACCAGATCTGCGGAATACAACTCGGTTGCTACCTTTGCAGTCGTGTCAGCGGAACCTTGGCCTGACAGGCCATAGATGGTCACGTCTCCCTTGTGGTCAACTTTAAAAGATGGCTGATCAATCTTAATATACTCGGAAACGGTCAGACGGTTCATCTTGGGTACAGCCAAATGTGCGCTGGCATCTACGGTAAACTGGAGGGCCTTCCAATGAGATTTGGCCTGAGAATTAAAGTTCAATTTGAACTCTGGTGTGAGTGATGTGGTTGTGGTGTTCTCCAGATCGACCGTAGTCATGAGATTATAATCTGGAGAGTTGATTTTAAACTCTCCGTATAGCTTTCCAAAACAGGGGATCTTGCTCATATCTGCCATTTTTTCTTTCAGCTCCAGTGTTAGTTTGTCATAATCGAACGATTGTATTTTCTGCACCATTCTCATGACATAATTGCTCATGTCGTCAATCATCTGTTTGAAGTCAAAGGAGTATAGCTCATTCAGAAGCTCCTGAATAGGTGCCATAAACTTATTGATCAAAGGCTGGATGTCAATTGATCGAACAAGGTCAAATACAGCCGTAATCTTTTCCCTCACTTGATACCGCTTCATAATTTTGACAACCTCATCCATCACTTCTTCGATCAGCTTCTCAACTTCATATTGGGACAGAATTTCCTCTAGTTTATGATAAATCACAGCGAACCTATCAGCGATGTTATGCTCCTTGATCCAAGCCATGATGGCATCCTTGACTGATTTCAGAAGATTGAGGACTTTTTCTGTTGGCAACTTGGTCAGGACATTTTCAATGGAGTTGACATGTCGTCTCACATCTTGGGCAAAGAGGCTTAAGTCAAAGTTGTCAATTACCTCCTTCAGTTCAGATACTTTCTTCTGAATCTGGGTACTGATCTCGTACTTGGTGTCGATGTCTTTCAGGAATTCAACACTGTCGTCCGTCAGCCTCATCAGTGTGTTTTTTACATCTTCAATAATAGCAGGAATGTACTCAATGAAAGGGATCTGGATGAAATGGCTATCGGTGTTCTTGTCATACTTGACAAATCCAGACACACTGTAGTCTTGATGGGTTTTACTGAAGAGGTTTGTGGTGACCACGCCTCTCATGTCAATAGCCAATCTCTCTGCTCTGTTGTAGGCTTCCAATTCCTGATCTAAAGTGTGGTCATTGATCTTCGATTTAACCTTGAGGTGAACACTTTGTTCTTGAAGACTTATCGTGCTGCTGAGCTTGTTGTCCACGCTGGTCTTGATTGTGGGTAAGCCTTCAATCTCATGGGCGGTTGAGCCTCTGCACTCAAATGAATGCGTGAGAAGCAGAGGTTCCGCTTTCAGGAGGAATTTACTGTACAGTTCCCCACTTTGCTGTCCATAAAAAGACACGCCACCATTTGAGTTGAACAAGGCATCAACGGTGAGGGAGAAGGGCTCAGCAACAGCGTTGATTTTGTTGTCAAAACGAAGAGACTTGGATTTATAATCGGCAGCATTGTTGAATTTCACAGTTAGGCCCGCAACCTCCATATCCGTGGCGTGCGTTATCTGAGATCCCATGAGTTGACCGTTGGTGTTGCACTTTGTCGACAGGATCATGTCCACGATCTTCACTTCATACGTGTGCTTGAGTTCATCCTCGGACCAGTCTCCCTTCAGTGTTCCTGTCAGCATCATGTTGTAGGGCTGTGCCTTGAACTGGGCAACATTGTTGAAGTTCATCTCCATGATCTTGAGATTATTTTTGATCATGGCGGAGGCGGCAAACTTCTCCATGGTGACTGTGATGTCGTGCGTGTAGGAGTTTCTCGCGTCGAGGTAATTGTTTGTTTTGGTATGGAGGGTTAAAGATCTTGATGTAAGAGAAAGGGAATTCAGATTTTCGGTCCTCATTTCGCGAAATGATCCGACTACGTTGCTGGATAAGACAAGGCCGTCATCGCTTACTCTGAAGTTCATTGTGTTTCTTGTGTTGAATGCCACGACGTCGCCGTTCAAGACACCATTGAGGTAGACTTCGGAACTTGCCATTTTCCCTTCGATATTAAAGTCAACTTTGTTCCCTTGAAGGCCTCCCTTCGTTTTAAGAGACATGGTGGCACCATTGGCGTCAAGTCCACTGTGGAAGATATTCTCAAAGGTCAGTCGCTTGTGCTGAGCAGTTGTGGTACAGCTGGCGGTCAGACCATTGGCGTTCAGGGCCAAAGTCGCCTTGTGAGAGGCAAGGCTTGAAAAGATGTTCAGAGAGGCATCGGCGTTGAGCTCCAAGCCAGAGGGGTTCATAGAGCCAGTGAGCAAAGAGTAGGCGCGGTTCACTGCATCTTCCGCTGTATTTCCGATACGGAGGCTGGCTTGAGCGTCGGATGCTGAGAACTCAACATGGCTCTGGAGCGTTCTCTGCCCAGCTTTGGTCAAGGAGTTTGAGAGAATGCTCAGTTTGACATCCTTGTAGTCAAGGGTCGTTTTTGTCGAGTGCTTAATAGGGTCGCTGTTAACGTTAGTGTTGGCCTCAATATTAAGGTTCTCATTTGCATAGACAGCCTTGATCTTATTTGTAACTTTCAGGATTTCGGAGTTGGCTCTCAGTGTGCTCTCCAATCTGTGTTCCCTCTTTGCATGGTCAGATGAGAAGGTGTTGAGGTAAGTGGTGCTTGCAGTCAAAGATCCTATGGCGACGCTTCCATCAGCATTGATATCGCCCAATAGCTTGGCTGAATCAAGCGTGACGTGCTTGGTAATATCAAGAGACGTTTGTAAGCCCAGCGGGGCAGCCGCATGGATGTTGTATTTGCCCGATGACGTCATATTGTCCGAGACTGCAATAGTCTCCTCCACATTAACTCTTGCATTCACAAACTCGTGCTCCAGGGAGCCATTCAGGGCGAATTTCAGTGCGTTCTCATTTGTATTGGTAACTTCTGTAGCACCTTTAAAAAAAAAAAACATAACATTATTGTTGATTTTTTTTTTCCAAATGTCTGGTTAAAAGGTCAAGTCAACCATGAACATTTCTTAACAATATGTGACATGACATTCTGATTAATACTACATTTGTGGAATATGAGTTATGTGGCAAAATCCAGCCATTTTGATCCATCACGGTGGGCGGCCATTTTGCCACTTGCTGTCAACAGGACTCGGGCAACTGCCAATCACAGCTCACCTGTTTTCTGAAGCTGAACTGCGATTGGTTGTTACCTGAGGAACTACGATGTCATTTTCACTCGACAGCAAGTGACAAAATGGCCGTCTCCTGATAGTGATAAAAAGTGCTGGATTTTACTGTTTAACTCATATTCCACTAAATACACTAGTGGGGCTGCATAGATAGAACATATCGCCAAGTATAATTTTTTGGGGGTTGACTTCACCAATAAAGAAAATCAAATTACCTTCAGTTGTAAAAGACAGAAGTTTGATGGGACTGGTAGCCTGAGCCTTGAACTTGGCCGAATATTTTGGAGAGTCCACAGTATTGTTAGCCACCGACACAGTTGTCTCCCAGTCATAATAGTTGCTGTTCACCTTAGCAGACACTTCCGCCTTCCCAAAAAGAGGCAGTAATATTCCAACTATGTGAGGCGAGAAGAAAGATTGCGGGCCTCCAAATGGCACAAGAACGTGGAAGGTCACAAAGTTGTGGTCATTTCTGAACTTGTATAGATATTTGGCTTCCCTGTTGAGTTGAGAAACCAGAAAGGCAAAGACGGTTGATGAGAGAGCAACTTCTTGAATCTTAAATTAGAACAGAGTGCTTTTCTTACATGTTCATGAATAGGTTCTCAGGCATGGAAGGCATTTCCAGATTTGCAATATTGTTCGTCAGAGTCTCCACATAGGGGACGTCAACTGAGATTTTGTTCATCCAGATATTGCTGGCCTACGGCGAAAACAGACATTTTTTTAATTAATTAATTTATTTATTTTTAAACGTTTGAACGCATATTAAGCCAAAGTCTTCAAAATAGGCGAACGCACCTCAAGTCCCTTACTGACAATGTGCCGCAGTTTCATGTCGGTGTTGACAAGTCGATGATCCATGGCGTCCTCAACAAACTGCCTGACCCAGGCCCTGAGAGCTTCAGTATAAGGCACCAGGACTTTCGTCTCAGCATTCATGTTTGACAACAACTTAACCTCAAACGCATTATCGGCTGAAAAAAACAAAATATTTATTTTAGCTTTTGGAGCAAATTTGTTTTTGATCTTTTTTTTTTTTCAAGCCTTACCAAATTTTAACATGACGGACTGAATCGATGAGGTCTCTGCGAGCTTCACATCACTTTTGATCTCAAAAGTTACTTTTCGATCGCTTTTGTGGTCACTCGATGACGTGGTAGCAGAGACGGTCGCATCCGTCTCCAGAGAGGGGACCACCAACTGAACGTGCAGCCTGTTGTTACTCAGGTCCCGATAACTAGAAAATACATTTGACCATGTAAAATTAGAGCCTTGTTAGGCTTCTGAGTTTGCGGTTTTCTTTACTTACTAGTGGTGACCAGTGAGAGTGAGCTCTGGCACATTCTTGTTTAAAAGCTCAAGGGTGAGGGTTTTGCGTTTGTTTTGGGTCTCAGTCAGGGCAACCTTCATTCCAGCGTCGACATCAAAGTCGGGTATCTGGATTTGGCTGGTGACGACATTGCTGTTCCTGTTGTATTTCATGGTGGCGGACGCTTCAGTAGCCTGAGACCCTGCGTGGTTGGGGGGGAAAAAAAAAAAAAAAAAAAAAAAGTTTTACATGTGATGCTATTGGAACTATTGTCAGAATAAAAGATGGCTGGCTATCATCTTTATAAATGTGGTGCTTATACCTTCAGCTGTCAGAGTCATCGTTAAGGAATCGACCTTCTCGGTGCCATCATTTCCTTCACTGAGGAGTGTGTATGCTATAATGGCTATGTATGAGACCTTAGGCTCGATGTCAACTTCAAACCTGAAGTGAAAAGTACAACAATGTCAAAAATCTAAATCATCATCAGGAATATGCTATTAAGACTTTTAAATTCCAGTTTATAATCAGGCTTACAACTTACAATGTCTCTCCAGCCAGAGGGAAGTAAGGCACATCACTTTTACCGCGTGTATCAACTTGAAGTCGTTTCGTGCAATACTTGAATCCAAAGAGGGAGTCACAGTTTACGTCACCCATATTGTGCGGGATTACGACAGCCTTGCCATTGCCCACAATCATCACTCTATTGCTATGTAAAAACAGACAAACGAAATAGTGTTTGAAAAGTTACCCTTGAGTTAGCTGAAAGTCAAACAACAACCATTATATTATTCTGACAGGATAATCAGCTACAATGCACTCATATTTTGAACTGTTGAAAAGTCAAACTAAAATCGACATGCACTCAAAAATGCTTATAACTAGTGTTGTTCCGATACTGGTATCGGCAGAGGTGCCGATACTGCATTAAAACAGTAGTATCAGTATCGGTGACTACTCAGAAGTAACATGCCGATACCATTAACACATTCACTGCCAGCCCAGCAAAAATGCATTATTTGACGTCTTTTTCCGTCAATGGCAGTCAATGAGTTAAGATGAGATGTAACCAAAATTGATGGATTTTTAAGCAAAATTTGCCTTAAAGAAAAAAGGAAAAAAGGATGCTGCAATATAATCACAAAATATATTGTCACATTGTGTTTAATTCCAACGCTAATATAGGATTTTGGAGGCAGCATCTTGTGTCTTGCTGGTGCACGACCTTCACTGATATGTGACATGTTCACTGCATGCCGATCTAAGATATCCTATTGGTCCTTGAATGCTCTGAACCAATGGCAGGACAGCTTTTCATGTTGAGGGAAAAAAAAAAAAAAAAAAAAAAAACCTTAAGTATCGGTATCGGCCAATACTGCAAAGCTGGGTATCTGTATCAAAAAAAAATAAAATAATATATCGGCTGATACCAATATCACACCGATACCCAAGGTTTTTTTTTTTTCCCCCCTCAACATGAAAAAGCTGTCCTGCCATTGGTTGAGAGCATTCAAGGGCCAATAGGATATCTTAGTTGGGCATGCAGTGAACATGTCACATACCAGTGAATGTCATGCACGAGCAAGACAAGATGTTGCATCCAAATTCCTATATTAGCATTGGAATTAATGGTATCGGCATGTTACTTGTGAGTAGTCACCGATACCACTGTTTTAATGCAATATCGGCACCTCTGCCGCTACCAGTATCGTATCAGAACAACAGTACTTATAACCCAATCAAAAATTAATACCTGATTCTCAAAAGCTTTGCAGGGCCTTGTTGAGCCGGGATCGAGAGCTTGATCTGGTTTGACTCGATGGATAGCTTAACACTGAGTGCACTCTCATGGTACAAGCTGGTATGCATCTCGACAGCAGAGACAACAAATTCGGGGACGTGGACGCCCATCTGGGTCACAAACTCAACGCCAACAGACGGCTTGAACAGCAGCTCATTCTGTGTTCAAATGGACGAAACATGATTGTATAAACGAAGGTATGCGATACATGCAATTATATTTGGCTTGTGATGAAAACACACCATGTTTCGGGAAATCTGAAGTCCTCCCTTAGCTCCGGGAGTAAAGATGCCAGACAGAGAAAAGGTCAGAGGCAAGCCAGAGGCAGTTGGAAGGATAAATTTGTTATCCATGAACATGTAATGGATGAAGATCTCATTGTCTGTCCCGGAAATCAGTTTCGACACAACCTAATAAAAATAAATAAAATTAAATTGAAATGTGCTTTTAAAAAAAATGGCATGAAATTAGAAAGTATGTAATACCTGTGTAGGGAGAAGTTTGAAGAAAATCTCTGCATACATTTTAGCGTTGTCAGCAATAAATTTCAGATCATTGGCCTTGATGTAGCCAAGCTCTGTTCCCAGAATCTTCAGGTAGGCCATGGCCTCTGGAGATTCTTGATTCAGCAAATCTTTTAACACCTTGTTGAAATTGCCAACAATTTCTCTCATAAGATCTTCAGGAGCCTGGGGAAAATAGTCAATATTTTTTTTTTAATGATGACGTTAAAAAAAAAAAAGAAAATATTGAAATGGAAAAGAATTGAACCCAAAATACCTTCTGTCCATCTGCTTTCAAAGGAGCAACCCACTCCTCCAGAAATTTCATCATCTTGGTTGGCATCTTACTCTCTGCCCAGTACAGCGTCTTGGACAATGTGTCAGGGAAGAACCCGTTCTTCCCAAACAAAGCCTCAATAGACGGCTCTAAGCCTTTTCCTTCGAGTCCGAGCTATCAGCACCGAAAACAAGATTCCAAAACAACAAAGGTTATCGATTTTATAATAATATCTGCCAACATTTGACAATTGTGACCTTCATTGTTACACACCTCCCACATGTCGATGTTGTAGCCAAAGATATTCAGGGTAGTTTCCATCATAACTTCTCTGGGCATCTGGTTGCTAGGGTCAAAGATGACGTTGCCCTGAATATTGGCCTGCATGTCTTCATAGGCCATGCCCAGCTTGTAGTTGCGACACTTTGTTGTGTAGTCATAGTGTGTGTCCACTTCATTGTCCTGCAGAGCATCCATTATCCGTTTGCCAAGCCTAAAGCAAAAAAAAAATTAAAGAATAAAAAAAAAAAAAAAAAAAAAAAAAAAATTAAAAAGAAAAAATAAAATAAAATAAAATAATAATAATAATAATCTCTATTTGTGAAACTCATTCAGACCCAACCATTTTGCTCCTGGCTGTTTTACTGAATTTTGACTGATTTTTCAAGGTCCACAGAATATTCTGTTAAAAACATGGAACCCACCAAAAGAAAGATTGGTCTCTTCTTTCATCATGAAAAAAGTACACTTTTAGCCG
Source organism: Festucalex cinctus (assembly GCF_051991245.1). Classification (NCBI taxonomy): domain Eukaryota; kingdom Metazoa; phylum Chordata; class Actinopteri; order Syngnathiformes; family Syngnathidae; genus Festucalex; species Festucalex cinctus. The sequence goes on from NC_135431.1 coordinate 9,610,834, forward strand.
TTTCCATTTTGCAACAATTAGCATTAGAACATAGCTAAGTTTTATCATTACTCACATTCGTGTTGAAAAAAAAAAAAAAAAAAACTGGCAAAAAGAGCTTGTTGCAACATGGCCCTGGCTGATATCTTATACTCTGCTGCCACCTGCTGGCCATTTTTTGTAATAACTACCATTGCTTAAAACCACCTCTTCATGTCAGAAGCCGTATCAAAGCTTTCTGTATGCTGTACGTATACATTAAATAAACGTATAAATGCGTTTTTGGGAGTGAATGAATTCAGGACATATTTAATCAAAATGATTCTTACTTCTGGGTTTGAGGATCAGTGGAGGAGATGATGTTGTAGACATGGGAGGTCACAAAAGATTTGACCTGCTCATTCTGCTCCTGCTTCAGGATCTTCTTCACCATCTCAATGTCACTATTGAGTGGATCTCTCATCAGAATCAGGTAGGCTGCAAGACGTTTCTGCACAGCACCCTTTGGATACTGGCTGACCCTCTGGAGGTTGGAACGAACCTGCACAGAGAATTCCAGTTTATTAGTGCAATTGTGGAAAGGAGTGAGTGAGTTTGTGTATGGTCAGGTGCTATTTACCTCATCTGTCAAAGACATCCACCTGAAAGCCTGGATGGCAGCAAGCTGAACTGCGAGTGTGGTTGAAGGCTGTCTCATGCATTTCAGTAGGGTGTTCTTAATAGCGGGGTCAGCCAGCTCCATCACGTCTCCGATGTTACCTACAACCTGGATTGAAGGGTAGAAACTTTACTTTAAATTGGCAGTAAAAGTCTGCAAAAATAGAATATATGGACTTGGTCCCTCCTTTGTATATCAACGTCCAGTCATCTAGGAGCAGTTTCTAAAAGATTTTGAAATTTCTATGAGAAGATATTTGTCAATGTTCAGAAGTGGGTGATTAAATTTTATTTTATTTTTTTCTCCTGGTCAATTGTTCGTCATTCATCAGCGCCCTAGGCATCCTTTCGTCATCATCTGTTCTCCCGTTATTTTTATTTTAACTAGGGATGAAAATTAGTGCGTAAATTTTGGGTTAATATAAAGATCCTTTAACACCACAAAATTTTTTTTGACATGACCGTCTCTTACTTGGAAAGCCTGCACTGGGGGAATTCCAGTGGCAACACAGAAGACATATCTGCGTCAAAATTTTGCAGTAAAAAAATTTAATAATAATGCACATATTTGTGGAGACTGGGTTCAACTTGTATTTTACAATTTTAAAAATGTTACTTCATGTTAAAGATTAGATAACTCTTAATATGAAAGGAGAAATGCACTGCGCTGTCACCGTCTTACAAATGCAAGTATGCTAGTGGCAGAAAAATTACATCAACATAAATCAATACTTTTGCAGTACATCTTTTTAATTATAACTCATTTTTATGAATTATGAAATTACTGTACCAATGACTAAACAACGCAGCCGTATTTCTATTAGTTGAACATTTTTTTTCCACTTTTATGTTAAGAGTATAAAAAATTATTTTATTGTACATTTAGAACAGATTTAAAATCTGCGATTAATCGTGAGATAATCATTGAAGTAATGCGATTAAAAGTTTTAATTGCCTGACACTTAGACAACACTCCTGTCATTACTTCATCACCACTATTTTAGAAATGACAGAAGTGGGAATGCCGTTTGTCCGTCATTTGTCAACAAATGCGCACCCGAGAGGTCCGTCGGTTCTTGATCCGGTTAGTGACAATTACACCGATAGACTGCTCACCTCTGTCAATTTATTCAGCAGAGCATTTATGTAACCAGAAAATTGTGCGAGTGTAATTCAAATTCAGTGTCAATTAGCCCATTTTGTTTTGAAATTGAATTATAGGTGTGCCTCGATCATTTGGTCCACAATGCACTTGAACCAGGTTTTGTATACATTGTGCATATAGCAGTATCTGGAAGGATGATTGTTTTGACCCATTACCCACCCTCAAAGTCAGGAAGGTCAAGTCTTTGTCCCCAGAGCAATCAGGACCCAGAAGGGAAGCCAGAAAGTCAGAAACTGCAGTGATCTCCGGAGTGACTTTCCCCTCGGCCTGGTACAGCCTAGTGACAAGGTTTGATGTTAAATTCCTTAAATAAGGAGTCACCTACTACTGCAACATACTTGATGTATACATACCCCCTGACTGCATGACTCAAGGCATACATGATGGGCTTGCTCTTCTTGTTCTCAGCAATGGCCAGGATATCCTTGATCGCGACGGGTGAAGGGTTAGGCAGCAGTGACAGGGCGTAAACCGCCGCGTCGACTTCAAGAGCAGATTTGTCGAAGGTCCTGAGAACCCTCAACATGGCGCTGGTGCACTCCGGAGTACCGCACTGGACCAGAGCTTGCACGGTCAGGGAGTTGGACATTTCCATCATCTCAAGTGCAGCGGAACCCAGGACGTCAGCCTTCAGGCCACGCAGCTCAGACACCAGTTTGTGGAAGAGGGAGGCACGCTGGTCGCCATTTTTGGTCTGGGACAGCGCGTTCAGCTGCTGCATGGTGGTAATGGCGGCATCTTTAGTTTGCACGGGGGACTTGTCATCAACGACGTCCATTGGTAAGAAACGGAGGAGGGCCCGGTCTGTTCAGAAAACACCCCACAAACCATTACGCTGCATTTAATGAACATCATTGAATGGTTTCAAGCACATAGTAAAAACACTCACTATAATCAAAGACTCGGTCATTGATCTTGGTGGTCTCCTTCAGAGTCACGGTCTGCTTCACCAATGTGGAAATTCCGTATTCATTCCTATGCAGAACACACAGTTACAGCAGATTATTATTACTATTACTACTACTACTATTATTATTATTACATTGTTATTATTATTATTACATTGTTATTACTATTATTATTACTACATTATTACTACTATTATTACCACTATTATTATTATTAGTGTTGTTCCGATACTGTATCGGCAGAGGTGCCGATACTGCATAAAAACAGTGGTATCGGTATCTGTGATAAGTAACATGCCGGTAACATTAATTCCAACGCTAATATAGGATTTTGGATGCAGCATCTTGTGTCTTGCTCGTGCACAAAATTCACTGATATGTGACATGTTCACTGCATGCCGATCTAAGATATCCTATTGGCCCTTGAATGAACCAATGGCATGACAGCTTTTTCATGTTGAGGGGGGGGGGGGGGAAAACAAAAAAACAAAACTGAAGTATCGGCCGATACTGCAAAGCTGGGTATCGGAACAACACATACTAATACTAATAATAAATTATTATTAAATATACCTTTTGCATATGATTATTTTGTCCACTTACTTGTGGGAGAGGGGCCGGAAAATGTGCTTCTCTGTACAGCTTCCACTTGTCATGTGCTTCTTCTGGTTGTCAAACTTGTAGTTGCAAGTCTGGTGGCTGCTGATCAACTTGGACAAAGAATAGCCCTGAAAAGTGGAGAGGTAAATACTCATGTTCCATTAACCCTATTGACGGAGTGAAAATATAATAAGTAATTGGAGTTTTGATTGAAACAAGTTGGTGATACGAAGGTAGCTTGTGGCCCTTACCATTCCTGAGATGAGAGCAAGGGGACTGGTGGCCTGTTTGTAAGCGTTGAAGTCGTCACATTTGGAAAGATCCCTGCTGATAGTTACGTCGGTGGCGATGTCTCCTCTGGCGTTGACTGTGAAGTCAGTGGCGCAGGTGCCATACACAGTGGGCTGGATATGAATAATATCAAAGTCATTCATACTGAGGAGACTGGATTTTTATTTTTTTTTTTTTTTTTATTTTTTTTTTTAATGCTAGAGCATAAAAAAGGCTTTGATTCAGCCTCTCAACTGCAAAGAACGGTTGCATAAATGGTGGTTATTACACAAACGTCCAGCAGGTGGCAGCAGAGCAAAGGAGATCAACCAGGGCCATGTAGAAAAAAAAAAAGCTCAATTACTTACAATTTTAAATAGATTTGTGAAAACTGATGAAACTTCTCTCTTCTAATGCTAATTGTTGCAAAACGGAAACACTTTTTTTTTTTTTCCCCTGATGAAAGAAAAGACTATCTTATTAATTTTTCTTGTGATAGGTTCCATGCTTTTATAGCCATAACACACAATATTCTGTGGGCCTTGCAAAATCAGTCCAAATCCAGTAAAACAGCCGGGAGCAAACGGGACTACTTTTGTGAAAATGGCTGGGAGTGAATGAGTTAAATACAGATCACGTTTCGAAGACTACGTAAAATGTAACAGCTGTTGAGCTAACATATAGCAAGATAGCATCCAGAAAACACAAAGACAGTTAAATAAGGATTTAACTTGGTGACCTGTGGTCAGGTATTTTTAATCACGAAACGTCAAAGGGAAACATGCTAGCAATTGATATGCTAACATTCAGTAGGCCTATATGAACCAAAGCACAGAGGCAAATAATTGATAGAATGCTAACATGCTAATAGTTGATATGCTAACAAATGGCTAGGTCGCATCCTATGAAACAGGCTAAGCTATAATGTATGGTTTTCAAGCTCCTAGAGTGCTGAAAAACCAAATTAGACCAAATAATATTTCAAGTGGGTATTATGTGACAGGAGGCTGATGTTGATAAGCTACACCTTTATGGCTCCAAGTGACACAATGACTGGGCATTTGAAAAAAATCCAATTTACTGAGGAGATTCACTCCAAACCAAATTGCTCTGACTTTCCTTTGTTTAGCCAGAGCAGCATTCCCCGTACAAAAGGACTTATTTTGACGGAATTCACTTTAAGTGGTAGTTTATCTGTAGTTTTAGGAAATTTGCTCTGGGAAATGTAGTTCTGATCCGAGTGTGGCCTAGATGTATTTTTTGATCTCTCATTTGTGGGTGTCCGTTAAATGGTGTTCGCCGCATTTTTTTCTGAAAACTAATGAATGAATAGGCGTGTGAATTGCCTAGTACCTGACGATTCGATTCGTATCACGATTCACAGGTCACGATTCGATACCGATTAATCCCGATACGAATTTATAAGTCGATTGTTGCGATTTTTTTCATTCAAATTTAGAAAATACTAATCAGTAAGCTTGTAGAGTGTAAGATTTATATGAAAATGTATTATTTATTTATCTGAAATTTCAGTCTTATAGAGGTTGTAATCTGTTTCATGTTTGAACAGCATTAAAATAAAATATTAAGGCTTAATGTTCCGTTCATATAACATACTTCCATGCTCAAGGTGTGAATCCTAACCCGAAGTCAGACGTTTTCTTGAATATTTTTCCATTAAAAATGGAAGTTTAAATATCGATTCACACACACACACACACACTCACACACACACAAAAAAGGCAATGATGATAAGACGTTGAATCGGTAAGACTACCGAATGAACAATTCTGAGCTCTTTATAAAAAAAAAAAAAAAAAAAAAAAAAAAAAAAAAAAAAAAAAAAAAAAAAAAAAAAAAAAGATTTTTTTTTTATTGAATCGATTCGAGAATCGCGCGATGTAGTATCGCGATATATCGCTGAATCGATTTTTTTTAACACCCCTATGAATGAATAAATAAATAAATAAAATATAATATTATTGTTGTGTATGTGATTCAAAACATTCCATAGACTATGCAGTGGAAGCCAATCCAGTCAATTTTAATAACTGGAATGGTAAACATGTTTTCTAATTCTACTCAAATCAGATTGCCAAATCAATAGGTCAGATTAAAACCCATTATATGAGCAGGTGATGCCCTGGATGAGATAAACGTATCTAGGACTTTGCCCCCGCTGGGTGACGTGGGAACACGAAGTGACCCATGTGCGTTTATCAGCTATGACTGTTCCAGATTATGTAGTCATTGCGCAATGTGTTTATCGTTGGATGACTCTTTGCCACAAATAATATCACGCTCTGTTTCCAAAATAAAGACAAAAACAGGCCTTCTCACCATTTTGTTGTTACCATCGTTTTCCATTACGGGAACAAGGAGAGACGACACAATTCCTCTCTTGATGTTTAAGATGTTAACCGGTTCGTCCTCCTCGGGGAAGAGTTTCACTTCAGTGTTTCCCTCAACTGTGACCTTCAGTGGACTCCTGATGACATCAGTTACAAACATTAAAAATAGTAGAAATAAATCAGAATTTTATTCATATAGGACCTTTAAAAGGAAGTCTGTAGAAGTAGAAATTAAAAAAAAAAATGTAATGATGCTAAATTAGGGTCATGTAAATTCATGTGTTCCATGGATAAAATAATCTTTGGTTTAAAAAGTCAACTGTGAAGATGGGCAGGTAGTCTTACTTGGCCATGGCGGCTTTGAAGGCCTGATCTCCGGCAGTGGGGCGGTACAGCGCGTTCCCATCGTCATCCACAGCAAAGATCTCGCTCAGAGAGCATTTTGTGGTGCGCAAGACGAAGCTGCAGGTTTGAGGGACTTCAAGCTCAACCTGCGTAGAATACAAGCCACCGTTTCGTCACATTTTCTTTTCCTCAGGTTCAGGACAGACTATTGGTGGTTTAGGCCGTGAGACGTACTTGACAGGAGACTTTAGGGCCACTTTTGTTGTTGGTGGCACCGGGAACGCCATTGAAGGCCTCAGCCTCATAGTTGTACACGAATCGCCTGAAGTTCTTAAACCTTTTAGCCACTGAAATGTTTTAAAGATCTGTTAGACTTGAGCACCTTTTTAGGTTTTATAAATTAAATCAGAGCAACACATGAGCTCGAATAACACCTGTATCAAAATTGACCTTAACTCATTCACTGCCAGTGCAGAAAAAAAAATGAATCTTTGATGTCTAAAGCCGTCTATGGCAGTGAATGTGTTAATGTGCTAATTTATCAACATCATAAAAAAAAAAATAAAAAAAAAAACTTACAAAAGCATGTTGGTGATTGTTCAGCCACACTTCCTACATCTTGTTCTGAAATGAATAATGACAAAAAAAAATAATTCATTTACTTAAGTTGAGGATGACAATACGATTTCCACAACAGAAATGAAAATTAAAATACATTAAACACATTAAAATGTCTTCAAACCTAATAGTACTTACGGGCTAGGGCGCAGGCGCCAAGTAGCAACAGAAGGCAGATCCTGGTACGTCCCATGTTGGGCTCGGCACCTGGAAGCCTTGTGACGATCAGAGTCCTCTTTCACTGAAGACTAAACCTTGTCCTTAAATCTAAAGCTTTTATACGTCGACCGTCTTACTGGATGTGACCTGCAAATGTGTTGCTCTGGTTCCAAAGTCTGAGCAGTCCTTGTGGCAGGCCAAAGGTAAAACAAACTAAGACATGATGTCAGCACTGGGTGGGAGTCACTGTGATCATGCTGAATATTCTGATTTGGTACTTAAGTTGAGGGGACAGCAAGGCTGATTCTTGATACTAGTAGAAAGGTTGCTGTACATAAATGATGTAGTTGTAGTCTTCATAATAAGTTAGCAAGTTTTCTGTTTAGTGTGGTGACACTTCTCCATTCAAATCACATAAGAAAATACAATATATAAACTAGGGATGGGCGAGTACCGATACCAGGTATCGGTATCGGGCCGATACCGATACCTGGTATCGGGCCGATACCAGCCTTTTTTCAAGTACTCGTGACGCAGACGAGTACAAGCGACCGATGGCAGATGGGGAAGACGTTAAGTGAGTCCTCCTTGCCTGTAACTGGCGCTAGCTTGCAGCAGTTTTTCACCAAAACTTCACCGGTTTGGAAATACTTTGATAATAATAATTCATAAATTGTGAATCTTAAACTAAAAAAAAAAAAAAGACCACTTTTGTGTTTTATTTCGAGCGTTAAGACTATTGAAGAGTGACTTTTTTTTTTGTTAAAATTAAAGGAAATAGATTTGTTTAAAAATATCTTTTAGTGATTTTTTTTAATTTGTCAAAATGTACCACTGGTATCGGCGGTTGGTATCGGTGAGTACTGAGGATCTGAGTATCGGTCTGAAAAAAAGTGGTATCAAACATCCCCAATATAAACTCTTTTGACTGGCATTTAATAGTATTGCAAGCCACTGTAACTTTATGCACTTTGAACATTAACACTGTAAAAACACATACTTGAAAGTTTTCCGTTACAATGTACTGCACCAAAACAGAAATTGCACCTATTTTTCCCCCCAAAACAAACAGTTGTTCAAGATTAAACACCATGTATTGTCCAAAACAGTTAAATACAACTGAACTGTATTAGGCAGTTCTTTCACATACCACTAGAGGTATCCTGCATACCAGTAGTATCACACTTCATGAGAAACATTGCTAAAAAAACAGTGGTGTCCAAACTACGGCCCAGGGGCCATTTGCGGCCCGCCGTCCATTTTTCAGTGGCCCGTGACGTATGCTAAAAATGGCATTTGACTCAGTTCAAATAAAATAAAAATGTTTGAAGATGATCAAAGTAAGAAGGGAAGGTATCGAAAAACAGGTGCCATTAAAAGGTTATTTAAGTTAACTAAAACTAATGAAAAAATTAACTAAAATTCAAAAAACAATATTGTTACCGAAAAAAAATAAAAACGAAAATGCTTTTTGAAAAATGAAAACTAACTGAAACTACATTTTATGTTTGCAAAACTAACTACAACTAACTAATTATAGCAAAATGTCCATTGTTTTAGTCTTTGGTAATTAATTTATTGCATGAGCCTTTGGGGATGATTTTAGATGTGATTTTTAGTAGATTTATTTTGATATAAACTGGAATAATGACGTTTGAAAGTATGTCACACAAAAGTGGCCTCATCTAGCATCAGCCAATAGGAAAACACGTTCAGATGATGTTGCGCCCATGGTGTTTTTTTTTTTTTTTTTTTAAATATTGTGTACAAGTAATACACATTTAAAAAACAAAAGAACAAAGACAAAAACAAAAAAAAACTAATACTGAAACTAACAAACTAAAGTAAAACTAAGCATTTTTTAAAAGAACTAATAAAAAATTAACAGAAGCCAACTGAAAACTAATAAAAACTAACTAAAATGAAAAATTCCAAAACTATAATAACCTTACTGCCATTATTACAAATAAATTGGTTTCTATACTGTAGCATTTTTCTAAATATGCAAAAACACAAATAAATTATTTGTACACTTTTTAAGACTAAACAATTTCTCTTCATAACATTATGTGGCCCTTGCGTCCTTCTGATTTTCTGTATGTGGCCCTCAAATGAAAAAGTTTGGACACCCCTGCTTTAAAACATCTACAACAATCAACCTTTGATCTTTTGTCCAAACCATATGAATCACACTGATGGAGAAAAGTTGACTCATCTGCTGTGTGTCGTGTTTGGAGAGTTGAGGATCCAAAAGCAGGAAGTAGGGAGGCAGGATGTCCCAAAAAAAAAAAAAAAAAAAACCAAACAAGAAACTTGGAGTCACAACTATTCAACTTAAAAGCAGATCCGTACAAAGAAAGGAAACATACGAAGCTGACTAGGACAGAGACAGGACAACTGACCAAACGAATGATCCAACAAAGACTGCAGGGAAGGAGGGAACTAAATAGAAACAAACTAACCAGACAATGACAAACACCTGGACAGAAAGTGGCAAAGGGTGCTGATTGGAAGACACAGGTGGACCGTGATGACGAGCACAATGACAACACGGACACATGACAAGTGACACCTAACCAAGCAAAACACATATTATAAACAACAAAACTAAAACACCGTGCCTGACAACATACTGCTTTAATTAATTAAGTTAGGGGTTGTAACTGTGTTTAATTGATTGTGTATGGGTTTTACTTTGAATAGAATTGTCCAAATAAAGTTTTCTACAACATTCAAATTTATTGAGAGGCACCTTTATGTAATTATGAAGTTTCATGTGAGCATTACAGTCTTACCAATTGTGTTTTTATTCCAAACAAATAAGTGTAAAGGTCCAAAATTACCAACATAAAACAACATTTATTAGTTGATGAGCTTTTTTATTTGAATTTACAATTGATCTTTTGTGTTGACAGCAAATCACATGAAACAATGCTCGTAAACAGAATTGATTAAATTACGTTTTCCAGTCATGTAAGAAGTTTTGTGACATTCTCAACACCACAAGACCATCTACAACCATGCACAACTGTTCAGTTTGGAATTGATTGAGACTGTCAACCAATTATTATTTTAACAATTCTGTATGTGCATTGTTATGGTCGTATATCTGCACCTCATCAGACTGAAAATATTTTCTAAAGTGTTTCGCTTTAAGACCAATGATGACTAAGCAGGAGTGAGTGAGCGTTTGTTGCCGAGAGGCAAAAGCAACATAACCTGTCAATCCATACTGTTGACTCACCTCTCCCCGACTTTGAAAAGCCAGTAAAGGCTGTTTGAGCAGGATTGGAAGAGTTGCATTCGAGATAACCTAATCTGACCGAGTTGAGTTGCACAACAGTAAATGAAAACATGACTGTATGGCCCATGAACACGAGGTTCCCCATCGCAGGCCTCTCCAGTCAGTCCAATACGGTGTAGGATGTTACCAACAATTTTCTTGGTGATGTCCCAAATGCCATCAGATCATCTCCCTTACCTTTGTCATGATCATCCTCACTCCACAAGACATTATTATATGGCGCTCCAGACCAAGTGAAGGGCAATTAATGCTCAGTTGTTACCGTCTCACCAAGACTTTTGCTGATAGTTTTGTATCTATTTCAGCCTTGTGATAATATAATATATCCATCCATCCATTTTCTTGACCGCTTATTCCTCACAAGGGTCGCGGGGGGTAGCTGGCGCCTATCTCAGCTGGCTCCGGGCAGTAGGCGGGAGACACCCTGGACTGATTGCCAGCCAATCGCAGGGCACACAGAGACGAACAACCTTCCACACTCACAAGCACACCTTGGGACAATTCGGAGCACCCAATTAACTCATTCACTGCCATTGACGGAAAAATGTCAAATGATACATTTTTTGCTGGTCTGGCAAAGAATGTGTTAATAAATAACTAAAAAAAAAAAAAAATCAAAGTGGCCCTTGCAGCTTTCTATTTTTCTGTATGTGGCCCTCAGAGGAAAAAGTTTGGACACCCATGCTGTACATTATATCAACATTGATTTTTACCATGTTTAACTCATTCACTGCCATTGACGGAAAAAGATGTCAAATGATGCATTTTTTTTGCTGGTCTGGCAATGAATGTGTTAACCTGCCGTGCATGTCTTTGGAATGTGGGAGGAGACCGGAGTACCCGGAGAAGACCCACGCGGGCACGGGGAGAACATGCAAACTCCACCCAGGAAGGCCGGAGCCTGGACTCGAACCGGAGTCCTCGGAACTGTGAGGCGGATGTGCTAACCACTCGTAATATAATATAATATAATATAATTACTGCGATTGGCTGGCAACCAGTCTGGGATGTACCCCACTCCTGCTTAGAGCCAGTTGAGATAGGCTCCAGCACCCCCCGCGACTCTTGTGAGGAATAAGCGGTCAAGAAAATGGATGGATAATATAATATAATATAATATAATATAATATAATATAATTGTAATGTTTTTGTTTCATATGCAACATGGACAAAACATTGGACATTGATGGTTCATTTTAATATACTTTATTGACAAATGTTATTTATTGTATGAGTATGTAGAGTGGTACGCGTATAACAGATTAAACAAAAATCATTTAAGACTGTTATACATTTGATGTCATAAATATGGCTAGCAATCTAATTGGTGCTACTCGTTTTTAAACAGACCTCAGTTGGTTCCTCAGTGTTGGAAAGTAATGGGGAGGTCAATCTCAAGCATGTCATTTGTGACTTTCACCTGTGAAGCTTGAGTCAGGCGCTCTAAAACAGCGGCGTTGGCTTCATCGACTACTTTAATGAGCATGTCAATAATGGACTCATGTGCACTGTTGAGTTGCTCCACATCAAGTGCAGAGATCTTGTCAACAACAGCCTTTATGGCTTTCAAAATATTGCGATAGATGTGATTGATTTGGAGGAGCGCTTCATCTAAATAATCAGACTTGATTGAGTCAACAAACTGCTGAGATTTGTCAACAATAGCTGTCAGGGTCTCGCTAATTTTCTCCAGCACCGTGTCAAAACTCTCGATGTTCTTCACAAAGGCCACTAGTCCGTTGATGAGATCCTTGGTATATGTTTTCACATTTTCCAAGTTCTGGCTCATAGTTGCTATATCACCAATTGGCATGGAGACTTTCATGGTGCTGATTTTCTCCATAAATGAGTTATAGAAGATCTCCATGTTCTGATAAATAATCTGGATGATGTTCTCCAGAGTAGTAGCAATGCTGCTGGTCATCTTCTTCAGGATCTTAGGAAGGGTGGTCATTTCCGCAGATCCCGGCAGTTTGAACTTGGTCTCCCTCAGGAGCTTGATGATGGCGTCCAAAACAACCTGGATGTTTTTCCTGTACTGGACAATGGTATTTCGGAAGAAGACTGACAGCTGGCTCTTCTGGACATCGTAGTTGATGGCGCTATTATAGATATCGCTGATGTGCTTAACGACAACGTTCTTCACCGTCTCCATGTTGCTCGTGATCTGGTACTTGCGAAGGAACTCGGCGAAGGACGAGGTGATGGATGGGAGTCGCAGCTTCAGTTCAGAGAGCACCATTTTGGGTGCTTCGGTGTTGTAAACAATCTGGAGGTTCATCTTATTTGCATCTTTGGACGATGATTTGATGATGAAGATGTCAACATCAGCATCTGGAGCAGACTGTCATGAAGAATGCAAAAAAAAATCCAATCTTAAGCAATCTTGAGCAAAACTAAAATTTGCAACCGTGTTACTCAACTCACAGGATAACGACCGTAGACTCTCGCACTCATCTGCGATGGGACCTTGCCATTCATCTGCAAGCCCAGGAAGCCAATAGATGGAGCAGATAGTGAGGCGCTAAGAACATCTCTACGAGCAGCATAGCGAAGGTTGACATCAGTGAAAGTTGGGCTGGTGATGTCCACATTCATGGTCTGGCGAGAAACACTGAAAAAGAATACATTGAAACTCAATCACTGACAGCCATTTTCACTGAAGTGACCCCCTTCCTCCCGGATGTTTTACTGGATTTGGACTGATTTTTGTCCTACAGAATATTGTGTTCTATTGCTATAAAACCATGGAACCTACCAAAAGAAAGATTAGAGTTTCTTTTTTCATCAGGGAAAAAAAAAAAAAAAGTATAATTGTATCTGTTTTGCAGCAGTTAGCATTAGAATATTGCTAAGTTTCACCATTATTCACATTCCTGTTGAAAACACTGGCATAAAGAGCTTGTTGCAACATGGCACTGGCTGATCTCTTATACTCTGCTGCCACCTTCTGGACATTTTTTGTAATAACTCATTGCTGTAAGCCACCTCTTCATATCAGAAGCTGCATGCTCTTGCATAAAAAACAAACAAAAAACTAAAAAACGTATAAATACGTTTTTGGGAGTGAAGGACAAAGTACTAAAAAATACGTTTTTGATTTTGATTGAATGAGAAGGAAATATGCAAACAAAGAGGTAATCTTACCTCGTGCTTTGGTCAATGACATGGTTGGCATCCACGTTGACGTCAGCATGTGTCAGGGCGAGCTTGTTAACCATGTTCAAAACTGCATTCTCAAAGTTTACCGTTGAAGAAGCTATTGGGCAAAAGGTTTTGCGTAATTCAGTACTTGAAAATATTGCAGTAGAATACATCACTATGCGAAAGGAATATCATCAACTCACCATCCATGTCGTAATCCAAGATGACGAAAGTGGAGGTGGCAGAGGATTTAAGTGTGCCTTTGAAAACGGGAGCATTTGCCTCCAGGAGTCCATCAAAATTTGAGGTGTACAGTGGACTGATGAACTTTCCGTTCGTGGAGATCTTCTGCTTAGCGACTGTCACATCGGCCACAGTTTTGTCCAAGATGGTGAAATCACCCAGTGTGCTTGGCTGTGACAGATTAATTTCAATATCAGCAGTCAAGGAAGAGCCTGGAGCGATATCAACGCTAGCCTGTGCAAAATGCTTCCCATTGGTGTTGAAATTGAACAGGTTGAGCTCATTGTTGCTTGTATGCTTGAGCATAGCGTAGGCTTGATTTAGGGAGGCTTGCAAGGACAGATTATCAATTAAATCAAAGTTGATCACTTTGGTGGTGCCGTGGTTTAGCTTGACATCAGCAATGACCTTAGAGGTGGAGCGAAGGTCATTATTCAGGAACAGGTTAACGTCACTATCCAGGACTCCGAGTACCGTAAAGTCATCAAGCACTGTGCCATCCATGTTCGCCTTGGTCAATGCCTCAATGGAAATGTCTTTACTTGTTCCCTCCAGCTTCAGGCTGCATTCGGTGTTTGCTTTTCCAACAACCTTGACCACAGGGATGTTGAATTCACTCTTAATGTTAAAAGTCGAGTGAGTCTTGGCTTTGGATTTGGTGTCCGCCACCAGATGTTGGTTCAATTCCAAGCTCAGTATAGGCAGAGTAATTCGTGCAGCAGAGGCCACTGAGGAAGCAGCTTCCAGAGTCTCAGTACTCACACTGAAGGTGCTGTCATGAGTGCCTTCAATGTGCCGATTTTCGAGGGATAAGGAATTGGCTAACTTGATTCCTCTTTTGGTGGTCAGGCTGGTGGTGCCATCAAGTTTGGCTTTCAAGCTCTCGAACACGGAGGAAGTTGTAGCTCCAAGACGGAATACAAGATCTTCTGATGGATACAGGCCAGCATTGACATTCACGTTGATGAAAGCAGACTTGAAGGTCAGCTCTGTAATCAGGTCACCCACAGGTGGAATCTCGATCAGGTTCATTATAACAGCGATGGGGGCGGCCTGCTTTTTCTGATAAACAATCTTGGCATTGAGATCAACATTTTGGTCAGTAGAAATCATGACGCGCTTCAGTCCCGTCAGCTCGTACAAGTTCACATCACTTATTTCTGGGGTACGGATGTCAACAAAGGGGATTTCAATGACAGGAATGCTAAAGGGTTTAGTGAGGAAGTCAAGGTTTACATTTCCATCCATTGCAATAAAGACTCCAGCCTCATTTATGTTGTTGTCAACAGTGAAGCTGAAGGTCATTACATCTTGATTAAGACGAGCAGTATAAATTCCATTCACCTTCTGGTTTTTGGGCGTCAGAGCAGCGGAATAATCGTTCTGCAAATCGATCTTAGTAGTCGGTGCTCCAAAGATTGTAACCCTGCCATTTAATTTGTTTTGGAAGTCAGCGATAAACTCGAAGGGAACGGCAACCATGTTGATTCCGTTGGAAAGGAGTCCTCCAACCGCTCCAGTCAATTCTGTGTCATGCTTTGCTTTAAGCTCAGCCTTCATGTCGTTAAGGTTGATATTTCCAGAGGCCGAAACCACACTGCTCTTAACGAATGGGGCCTTTACCTCATTGAGGACATTAAATTTGTAGAGCAGAGGGCGAGCTTCAGCTGTGACTTGCTGTTTCAGTGTTAATGGTTTGGAGACTGTGTTGGCAGAGGAAGTCAGCGAGACACGGCTTGGACTGAGTAACACATACAGGTTGCTGACGTGGTTGCCCTCCTGAGCAAAAGATTTGCCAACATTGTCAACGGTCAAAGTGAGTTTGTCGCCATCTTGGCGGAAGATTACTTTCTGGTTCATGGTGGCGTCACTTATGCTGCTGAAGATTGGAAGGTCTACAAGATGTTTGTAGTTTGTCTCAAGAGACGCAGCCATTCCTTCTTCCATTGCAATAAAAGCAAGGTTCGTAACATCAGCATTGTAAATTGGAGTATTAACTTTCACTGCAGTCTTTGCTTGCGCCTGGCCAGAGAGACCATAGAGAGATACAGAGGCTTGGTGATCAACAACGAGCGCACGATGGTTGATCTTGAGGGTCTCTGCAAGCACAACGCGACTCATTTTAGGAAGAGCAATTTGGGCACCTGAGTCGACTTTGTAATTCAGGATTTCAAAGCTGGAAGATTTGCCTTGAGAAGTAAAGATGGCTTTGATTTGGGGTGTCATCATGTTCTCAGTGGAGTTATGGAGCTCAGCAGATGTCTTGACAGTGTAGATGGGAGTATTAAATCGGATCTCACCAGAGAGTTTGCCAAAGCAAGGGACAATAATATCACTTGGGATAGTTGGAAGGGTTATTTCAGGAATCGAAAGAGACTTAACAAGTTTATCTACAGGGAAGTGTGGGATAGTTGGGAAGGAGATCTCAGGAAGAGTCATGTCTGACAGGTTTATTTCAGGCATGGAGGGCAAATAGTTCAGTGTGAGGTCTCCAAAGAAAGCATCGATGTCAATTATTTTGAAATTGAAATTCAAGATCAACTCGATAACTTGGATGATTCTCTGCTTGATGTCATCAAAGAAAATGGTGGTGGCTTTGATAGTATGGAAGCCCAGGACGGTGAACTCGGGGATATCCAGCTGTGTGGGGATTTCCGTCTGAAGTTTATCCATGTTAAACTTCATGGATGGAAGCACAAGGTCAGTGAGTGGAACAGTGAAAGAGGGAATATTCAGCTCACACTTTTTCAGTTCACTTGCCAGCGAGAGAAAGATTTGCTGAATCTCACTGATGATCTTTTGCTCAGGGAACACTGATCTGAAGTCATCAATCAGAGCACTGATGAAACTAGTGACCAGGTCCAGAATGCCCTTGTAGTCCTCGGTAACTGACTCCACGAATGAGGCAAGCTCACGTTTGAGGTCGGTATTTGCAAATTCTTCCAATATTGTCTTAATATCTCCAAAGAACGCCTGGTCCATCAGTTCCTTTACAGACGTAATCATTTCTGCAACTCTGGTTTCTCTCAGACGATCCAAAAAGCCTTTAGCAGAGGTTAAGAAAACATTAGAGAACTCTTTTGCTTCTTCAAGTTTCTTGGGAATGTCAAGAGCCCCGATTAGATCATTAATGTAAGAACTGGAGTCTGTGATGATTTTATTAACATAATCCACAAACCCGTTATAATCCAGTGATGCCAACTTCTGCATGATAGACTCAATAAAGGACTTGAGTTGTTGGATCATATCCCGAACTTCAGTGGATTTCATGTAGTCAATAACTGCCTGGAAGGTTTGCTGGAATTTGGTAGGAATGTCCGCATCCTTGACCAGCTTGACAACAGTGGTGAGGGTTTCCTCAATTTTAAACTGCTTGATGACCTCCGCCAGTTTTTCCAATACGACTTGTATCTTTTTGTCAGCTTCAAACTTTAAAATGAACTCCCAAATCTTGGCAGACATTGCGTTGATTTCGTCAAAGATGTTGATCTCCCGGATCAGTTTCTTGATATTGTCTGCTGTCTTATCGAATATTTCAATTGGAATCTGACTCGTAAAAATCTCGATGGCACGGCTGATGTCAATGTTTTTAATGATCTCCTTCAGTTCAGCAACAAGGTAGACAACATCAAAACCCTCAACTGAACGTTTCATGTTATTCAGGCCATCATTCAGAGTGGACATGATTTGGTATTCTTTGTCAATATTTTGCAGGAATGCCATACTTGTGCCTGTCAATTGTGACAAGTCAATCTGCTGGATCATCATTTTCACAGTATCGATAAGATACACAAGCATTCGCTTGATGTTATACTTATCATTAATGGCATTTATCATTTCCTGGATCTTTGTCGCGATGGTTTCAGGCAGGCTGTTATCCAGAATAACCTTCTCAACCATGGCAAGGTAGCGTCTAAAGTAAAAGGTGACATCGGTGGTTATTTTGTCCAAATAAACCTCCAGCTTTCTGAACGCAGCATCCACGTCATCCATGGAAAACTGATATTTTGGGGTAACGTGACTCAAGTACTCTTTCAACTGAATGACTTTGCCTTCAATGTCAAGATGAGCAACAAACTCGCCTAGACGCTGAGGAAGCGCCACAAGTTTTTCCCCGATCTTCTCATTCCTGATGAAATCTTGAACAATTTCCGCAGCACCGACAATTGCATCCTTGACGCTTTCCAAGAAGAAAGGCACATTTTCCATCAGAGGCAACTCAATGATGTGACAGTTTGTGTTCTTGTCGTACTTGAGGAAACCTGAGACACCGAATTCCTGGTCGTCTGTGGATTCGGCGTTGATGGCGTTTGTGATGATATTAGCAGAAATGCCCATGCCAGTTCCCTCGGCTGTGTTGTAAACACTCACGTCTTGATTAAAGGCATGATTATTGATTTTCGACTTAAGACTAACACTGGCCTTCTGTTCATTAGTAGAAAGAGCAGCGTCCATTTTACTGTCCAACGTGGTCTCCAGGGAAATGCCGTTGTCGAGCGCCTGGCTCACTGAGGCTCTGCATTCATGTGAGCTAGCAAAAGCCAAGGGTTGTGCGTGCAGCAGGAACTTGCCATAGAGCTGTGCGCTGTGCTTCCCATACAACAAGTAGTCTCCGTCAGCGTTGAAGATGGCATCGAGGTTGAAATTGAAAGGGACAACGCTGGAACGGAGGGTATGATCAAAGCGCACGAGCCGCGAGTTAAAGCGAGCGTCGTTGGTGAACTTGGCACCAAGGCCGATGATCTCAAGCTCCGAGTTATGGCTCATGTAGGTTCCAAAAAGATTTCCAGTTGTGCTGCACTTTGCGTTGGCGGTCGTGCCAGCATAGGTGATCTGATAGATGTGCTTGAGCTCCGTCTTATCATAGGTCGTTTTCAGGCTTCCAGTCAGGTCTATCTTGTCAGAGCCTGCGTGCAACTGAGCCTCATTAACGAAGTTGGTGGAGAGAAGCTTAAGGTTGTTGTTGATCTGGGCAGATGCTGAGTAGGGTGCCAGGTCAATTGCGACATCATGTTTATAAGAGGCGTACCCGACGGCCTGAGCTTTAGCCTTAGAGTTTAAGGTCATTTTAGAAAGTGTTACGGTCAGATCATTGCCATTATCAAACGTGAAGTCAAACATTGCAACCTTGTTAATCATGGACAGAGTTGCTTTCGTAGTGTCCAGCCCAGCATTGAAGGTGTTTTCCAGAGACAGTGGACTCTGAAGAGTGTTTTTTCCACTTGCGATTAAACCGCCCTTGTCCAGTTTTAGGCTCACTTTGTGCGTGGCGGTGTTCTGTAGAATTTTAATGAAGGCATCACTGCTTACAGTCAGACCAGTGACATCGAGAGAGGACGTTAGCAGAGAGTAGATTTGATCTTCAGAGCGGTCTGTATTGGTTTCCACTCTCAGAGCAATTTTGCCTGCTCCAGCAGTGGCTTCAGCCTTGTTTTGAATTTTCATACCGAGAGCAAGGGCGTTTGAGTGGCACTTCAGTGACAATTTGTTGTCCGTGAAAGAAAGCTCAGCAGTGTGCGTCAAGGTGTCTTCGAAGACATTGGTGTTCGAAACAACCAGCAAGTCGCCATCAACAAGTGTTGCTGTGATTCTGTTTTGAGCCTTCGCAATATTTGACTCAAATTCAACCAAAGAATCCATCTTTGCATTTGGTTTGAATGGAATAACAAAGAATGTCTGAGTTGAAACAGTCTTGGCATAGAGGGGTCCGGCCTTGAACATTCCCTTAACGTTGCTATCAACAGAGATTTTCTCAGTGTTGATTCCAGTCAGGGTGTTGTAATCGATGTCAACATTGACGCTCAATGGGCTTGTGGCTTGAATCTTGCCTTGTGATTGCACGTTAATCTTGTCAGTGATGGTCGCATCCTCAACAAAACTGATACTGGCTTCCATGAACTTGTGGGACAAAGATCCTTTCAACTGGGCCTTGAGTGAATCAGTGGTGGCCAACATTCCAGAGCCTAAATTCAAGAAACAGAAGGACATTCAGAGTCATTATAGAATAGTCAATGATCAGTTTGTTTGTTTTTAACTCTGTCACCGCCAAAAACGTTTAATAACGATTAGTAAAATCACAATGTAT
Organism: Festucalex cinctus; assembly: GCF_051991245.1. NCBI lineage: Eukaryota > Metazoa > Chordata > Actinopteri > Syngnathiformes > Syngnathidae > Festucalex > Festucalex cinctus. The sequence continues at coordinate 9,630,662 of NC_135431.1, forward strand.
GCCGCCATAAACGTTAATACGTTTGTTTGTTTCACCGTCTAAGTGCAACACGTGCTGCCTGGCCAATGAGTTGTGGAATCAAAAACCCTCACTATTTATAGCCAGCAGATGGCAACATTGTATGTCTTTTCAATGGTCTCAATGTGTACGAAATTTGATGAAACAGAACGTTTTCAAGGATGATGTAAATCAGGGGTGTCAAACATAAGGCCCGCGGGCCGGATCAGGCCCGCAAAGGGGTTTAATCCGGCCCGCGAGATGATTTTGTAAAGCTTGAAAAAAAAAAAAAATAGTAATGTTGGATTAATTAATCAGCCGGCCACAATCAAAATATATAAAATTTGTAATTTCACAAGCAGTCCTCAGATGAGCAATGCAACTTGTACAGGGGAATCGTCCAGGATGTCATTATTTTACACACAACTTAAAAGGTACAGTTTGTTTAATTACTATTATTATTATTTTTTTTTTCTTTTTCTTTTTTTTAATCATAGACCAACAAACGTGTTAAATACGACACAAATTCAATTACTCGTAACACAAATAGATATGACAAGGATTAGCATCTTTATAATGTAATATAATATAATAATAATATAATAGAATGTAATATAATGTTATAATAAAACAACTGCGCCACGCAATGCATTCTGGGAACAATATATATGCAACGCATGTGATTCAGAACTCAGCGTTGCCGCGTTCCATTTGCATTTATATATATATATATATATATATATATATATATATATATATATATTTTTTTTTTATTTTTTATTTTTTTTGGAACAATATCATGACAGTTGAGCTCCGTAATTTAGGGCTGGCCCACAAATAGCAAAAATCTGCGTATAATTTACGGCACCCGTTTTTAAGTTATATACCGTTATTTGACCGATGCGGCCCACTTGGTAATATATTTTCCTCCATGCGGCCCCTGAGCTAACATGAGTTTGACACCCCTGATGTAAATGATCAAAGCCTTTGTCATATTAAAGTTTTTTTTTTTTTATAATGTGTGGCAGTAAAAGAGTTAAGTCACATTACGAATACCTTCAATCTTAGCTGAGAGGATTTCAAATGGCGAGGTTCCTTTGACATCAAACTTGGCAGAGTAACTTGGTGCTTGCACAACATCTTTGCCGGCTGCCATTGAGGCTTCAATGTCGTAGAGGTTGCTCTTCATCTGTGTTGAAACTTCAGCTTTGCCAAAAAGAGGAACAGTGAAAGTGTAGCTCTCGGGGAAAAACAGCTCCGGGATTGGATACTCCACAGGGAAGATCTCCAAACCAAACTCAGGCAGAGACAGGTGAGGTGTTGTTAAAACTGGTGGGAAGTTGAGCTGCTTAGTTGACTTTCCTCCAAGAGGGAGTGGGATGGTGATGGTGAAGCGGTCTTTGTTGAAGTAGTACACAGCCTTTGTTTCACTGTTAAATGCACAAATGTTAAACATAAATGCTTTAGAGAAACCCAATAACCCTTTATTAATATGACCCATTTCAAGCTTACGTGTTCAGAAACAGTGTCTCTGGTAGAGAAATCTCTGGCATATCTGGAACTCTGAAGTTCTGAAGATACGGGATCTCAGCACTATACTTCTCCATGTAGTTGTTCGTTGCCTAAGAGACAGACAATAATAACTGTTTCACTCTGACACAAATAAAAGCACATCAGGAATAACAGTTGGATCTCATACCTCCCCCAACTTCTTGAAGATGTGAGCGACCTTCATGTCAGTCTGTCCCACCTGTGTGTCAAGAAGTTGCTGTGTGTACGTCTCAAACACATCAGCGAATAATCCAAAGGTGACATCTGTGTTCATGTCTGATTTGAACTCAACCTCGACCTTGCTGTCATCTGGATAGTGGAGAACAAATGGAAATCTTTTTAAGCCATGCGCAAATGTTTCTCTTTTACCTTAACACATTCACTGCCATGGACGGCCATAGATGTCAAAGTTTCATTTTTACTGGGAAGGCAGTAATGAGTTAAAGATTATTAATGGAACTAATAATTCTAAGGAAAATAATATATTAAAGTAATGAAATTTCATGTTTTGCATCTTTTTTTTTTTTTTCTTTCTTTTTTTTTGAAGATGCAAAAATACAGGTTTGGATATATTGCATTTCCCCACCCAATTGCTTAAAATGTCTTTTCCATGAAAACTAACACAAATACATCTTGAATTTCATTGCTTAGAATAAAGTTACTGTATAAAGTCAGAATTGGTAAAATGGATATTAGGGATGTTAAAAAAAAAAAAAAATCGATTCGGCGATATATCACGATATTACATCGCGCAATTCTCGAATCGATTCAATAGGCGGCCGAATCGATTTTTAAATATCCATTTTTGATGGAAAAATATTTACCAAAACGTTTTAGGGTTCACATAATGGAACATTAAGCCTTAATATTTTATTTTAATGCTGTTCAAACATGAAACAGGTTACAACCTGTATAAGACTGAAGTTTCAGAAAAATAAATACATTTTTCATACAAATCTTACACTGTACAAATTTACTGATTAGTATTTTCTACATTTAAATTTAAAAAAAAAATCCCAACAATGGACTTATAAATTCGTATCGGGATTAAATCGGTATCGAATCGAATCATGACCTATGAATCGTGATACGAATCGAATCGAATCGTCGTCAGGTACTGGGCAATTCACACCCCTAATGGATATGAAACATAAGCAAGAAAAGCGCAGTGTGCGAGCCAATCATGAGTTACTGATGGTTGTTATAGGGAGGGAAGAAAGCACAATTATGTCGATGGAAAAATATATTACCGTATTTTATTGCGATCTCCTGCTGAGACTCAGCATCCAAGACCTTCACTTCGCTCTTCAGCTTCAATTCCAATTCGTCCTCTTGCTTCATGTTAGCTGTTACTGAAGCATCAACGTTAAGTATGGGGACAAGAAGCTGAATTTGAAGCATACCTTTCTTCGTCGCCTCAAAACTGCAAGAAACACCAGTCAGAATCTAAACTATGTCATGTAACACATTTGTTCCTCGCTTGATTTCTTACTTGGCTCGACCGACTAGTGAAAGCTGAGGGACGTTTTTGTTCAGGAGATCCAAATAGATGGAATGGGTTCCTTTGCCTTTGGTATTCCCATCAACAACACCCAGCCTCAATCCTGCTTCCACGTCATAATCAGGAATCTGGATGTCAGCTGTGACCGTGTTCTTCCTTCTGTTGTATTTCATGATCGCTTTGGCCTCCTTGGGCTCTGCACCTGTTGTTGTATAACCAAGCACATAATGTCACTCCACTGAATTTCAGAGCCACTTGAACTCATTCACTGCCAGCCCAGTAAAAATGGATCTTTGACGTAGGGCTACTCGATTATGGGAAAAATAATAATCATGATTATTTTGGCAAAAGTTGAAATCACGATTATTCAAACGGTTATTTATGTTTTGGCACAAAACATGAACATGTTTAAGCGTTTAAAAATATTAGGAACAAATTTAAAAAAAAATAGAAACACTGTAATTAAGTTTTGGACCAAACATCATTTATAATTATATATATTTATTTATGTTGGCAAAAATGTGAAAGTTGGAGTGCAGCATATGCACTGTGCAGTAGGGCAATATTTTATTTTTTTGGGTACAAAACAAGAACATTTTTAAACATAAAAAACAAATGAAAAAATATTAACACAAATAAAATTATTTGAAACACTATATTTATGCAAGTTCCTTTTGGATGAAACAAAATTGATCAAATTAGTTATTTTAAAATTTAAAAAAAGGTGCAAATGTATAAATTTAAACAACTCAATCTTTTTACTTTGCGATTATGCTGATTTTTTAATTGTGGAGTGTAATAATTGAATTTCAATTAATTGCACAGCCCTACTTTGACGTGTATAGCCGTCAATGGCACTGAATGAGTTAAGTAGTGTGATGTACCTTCAGCTCTCAGAACAAACTTCACAGAGTCGACCTTTTGCTTGCCATCATCTCCCTCCTTAAGCAGCTCATAGGCAAGAGTGGCTGTGTACTCAGTGACTTCACCGGTAGGATGGAGCTCCAATGCAAAGCTACGGAAATTCATAATATCGTTTAATGGATACATCTGTTTTTAAGTACTCTATTTTGAAAAATGGAGCTGTTCTGTGTGTTTTCTCACTTGCTGTCACCGGTGAAGGGGAAGTAGGGGGCTGTCTTTTGAGCGAACGCATCAACGTACTGAAGAGCAGTGCAATATTTCAGCCCAGCAAAGAAGGGGGTGCATTCAGTAACATCAACTTTGTTTGGCACGATTGGGGTAATCGACACAACCTTTAGGTCAGTCACTGCCACCAGTGTGTTTCTAAATTTGAAACACAGAGGAGTTAAAACAAAAACTAGTTTGTCACATTTGTTTGCGTATCTTACGTCATCTTGATGAGCTTGGTTGGACTCGTTGGAGCAGGGATGGTCAGTTTGACATGGTCACGTCCCATCGAGATCTTGGCCTGGAGGCCGCTCTCGTGGAAGATGTTGGAGTGCATCTCCAATCCGGAGTTGAGATATTCAGGAATGTAAGCTCCAACATGGGTGGAAAACTCGATGCCAGCGGACGGCATGAAAGTGACTTCGCTCTGTCAAAGAACCACAAAAGATGTACGGGAGTTAGTTTGAACATGTGACGTGACTTAATTTTTATGGTTAACTCGTTCACTCCCAGCCATTTTCACAGAAGCAATCCCGTTCGCTCCCGGCTGTTTTACTGCATTTTGACTGATTTTACAAGGCCCACAGAATATTGTGTTCTATTGCTATAAAAGCATGGAACCTATCAAAAGAAAGATTAAAGTCTCTTCTTTCATAAGGAAAAAAAAAGTATGTTTCTGTTTTGCAGCAATTAGCATTAGAAGAGAGCTAAGTTTCATCAGTTTTCACAAATCTTATTTAAAATTGTAAGTAATTGAGCTTTTTTTTCGACATGGCCCTGGTTGATCTCCTTTGCTCTGCTGCCACCTGCTGGCCGTTTGTGTAATAACCACCATTTCTGCAACCGTTCTTTGCAGTTGAGAGGCTGCATCAAAGCCTTCTGTATGCTCTAGCATAAAAAATTTAAAAAAACGTATAAATACGTCTTTGGGACACTTAGAACATTAAAAAAAACGTATTTATACGTTATTGGGAGTAAATGAGTTAAAAGACATTCAGCAAATAATTACCATGTCACGGGCAATTTTTAGTCCAGCCTTGATCCCAGGGGTGAAGGTTCCAGATAATGTAATTTTCAGAGGCACACCAGTGACAGTGGGCAGGAAAAAGTCATTGTCCATGAAGATGTAGTGGGCAAAGATGGTGTTGTCAGCCTTCGTCACGAGTGTCTTTAAGACCTGTGCAAACACAAGTCAGATTCGAATCACATTTTGGAAACCGCTCTCCTCAAGCCACGTTTTCTTTCCTTACATCAGCGGAGAACATCTTGAACATGCTCTCAAACTTCATGGCAGCAGAGTATGCCACATCTCCCAAATCACCTCTCTTCAGATATCCCAGCTCATTTCCAAACAATCTCAGGTACATCATCGCCTCTGGGGACTTTGAAGTCTCCAGTTTTCTTGCCAGCACGATGAGGTTCTGCTCAACTTCTTTTATGAAGCTCTGAGAAACCTAAAAAAAGTGTGTAGAGGAAGTATGATTTGTTTGATACAGCTAAAGTAGAGTTGTTTTCAGCCAACTCAAGTACCTGTCTCTTGAACTTCGCATTCTTCAAACCAGGAATGAAGCGTTGTACAATCTCTTTGACTGCAAGTATGTTATCGGAGACGAAGTAGGTGGTCTTCAAGGCGGTGTCGGGGAAAAATCCATCGTCACCAAACAGTGCTTCGACTGTTGGCTCAAATCCTTCACCCTCAATACCAATCTGTAATACAAGTCACAAGTTAACGTTTTCTAAACTTACTCTGTCAGTTATTTTTATGATAATTTACCTCCATCATGTCAACGTCAAAGCCAAATGCCTTGAGAGTCATTTCCAACATGGCTTCTTTGGGCAGGTAGCTGGTGCTCTCAAAGATCACGTTTCCTTCGATAGATCCCATCCGGTAGTTGCGAGAGAACTTGGTGGGGTCCGTGATGGGTCCGATCTCATTGTCCTGGATGGCATCACGAATCTTTTGTCTGAGTCTTGGCAAGAGAACAAAGATACAATTCACACCCTTAGCGATTTGGTGGTACTCTGATGAAATGAATTCGTAGCAGCTCGTCGCTTACTCTTCAGTTTTAGGCTCATTCGAAGACAAGATGTTGGTAATGTGGGACACCACGAAGCTCTTGAATTGGGGGTCATTCTCAGTGGGCAAGGTGGTGGTCAAACGCACCAACTCACTTAGCAGGGGGTTCTTCATCAGCACAAGATATGCAGCAATTCTCTTTTGCAGGGGGCTGCCACTGTCCAAAAGAACCTGAATGAGAATCTCTCTTCCCTGTGAACAAGCGATTGATCCAATTAGCAAGCATTATAACAAATTATTCAAACCATCCTTTAACGTCTCGAAACTTGCCTCATCTGAGATGGGAGTCAGTCGGTAAACCTGGATGGCAGCTTTCTGCACTGCCATGGAAGCTTCTGGTTTGTTCACACACTGCAGCACTGAAGCTCTGAGTGCAGGACTCGCAGGCAAAATAGCAGGAGCCATATTCCCAATAACCTAGATCCACACAGATCAAAATTATGTTTATTGAACAGGATAAAGGAAAACAGGCTCTGGATAATGGTCCCATCATACATATCAGTGAATTAGCCATTTGCAGAATAACGTACCCTCAAAGTCAGGAAAGCGTTTTCTTGGTCACCAGCGCAGTCGCCCAAATTATCTGCCATGAACTCAGCAACAGAGTGAATCTCAGGGATTAGTTTTCTTTCGCTTTTGTAAAACCTGTGATGAAGAAATGTAGGTTTCAGAGCCTTTAAATCACGTCTGACAGTTAATAATAGTGTTGTTCCGATACCGATACTGGTATCGGCAGAGGTGCCGATACTGCATTAAAACCGTGGTATCGGTATCGGTGAGTCCTCACAAGTAACATGCCGATACCATTAATTCCAACGCTAATATAGGATTTTGGATGCAGCATCTCGTGTCTTGCTGGTGCACGACATTCACTGGTACGTGACATGTTCACTGCATGCCGATCTAAGATATCCTATTGGCTCTCGAATGCTCTGAACCGATGGCAGGACAGCTTTTTCATGTTGAGGAAAAAAAAACCTCAAGTATCGGCCGATACTGCAAAGCTGGGTATCGGTATCGGGAGCCAAAAAACGGTATCGGAACAACACTAGTTAATAAGTATAATTAACTCATTCACTCCCAAAGACGTATTTATACGTTTTTTAGGTTTTTGTTTGCTAGAGTTTTTGTATGAAGGCTTTGATGCAGTTTCTGACCTGAAGTGGAAGCTTAAAGTGATGGTAGTTGTTAGAAAAAAAATAAAAATGAATGAAACAGATGAAGCACACTTTTTTTTTTTTTTTTTTTGTAATAACTACTATCACTTTAAGTGACCACTTCAGGTCAGAAACTGCATCAAAGCCATCATACAAAAACTCTAGCAAACAAAAACCTAAAAAACATATAAATACGTCTTTGGGAGTGAATGAGTTAAAGCTAATGTAGCTCACCTCTTGACTACATTGCTCAAGCCATACATGATGGGCTTGCTGGGCTTGTACTTGACCATTTCAAGCATATCGTTGATCAGCAGGGCAGAAGGATTGGAAACAAGTCCCAATGCAAAAACTGCGGCGTCAACGTCAACTGCTGTGGTTTCGAAGCCCCGAAGGATCTGCATGATGGCACTGCTGCATTCTGGGGTTCCGCACTGGGCCAGAACTTGGTAGGTCAGGGCACGGGACACAACAAGAGCCTCTGGAATGGCGCTGCTCAGGGTTTCGATCTTCATTCCGCGGACCATGGTGACGGTCTGATGGAAGAGGTGTGCCCTCTTCTCGCCCTCGGTCTCAGGCAGATTGGCCAGTTCGCTCAGCAGATCCAGATAAGCGTCTTTATCCTGGAAAGATGTCTTGTGCTCAACAGAGTCCATATGAAGACCCTTGGCATGATCACCTGTGGCACACGAGTATGGAAATCCGTGGTTTTGCTTTGGAAATATAAAATCAAAACATCTTAGATTAAATTCTGGATTTACCATGATCAAAGACTCTGTCATTGGAAGTAGAAACCTGCACCAGGATCAGTCGTTGCGTTCCGACATTTGTAACGCCGTATTCGCCCCTGAAATTGCACAGCACTGCTTTAATATCTAGACTGAGGCCGAAAATATGGAGCCATTAACTCATTTGCTCCCAATAACGTGTAAATACGTTTTTTTGTTTTAAGTGTCCCAAAGACGTATTTAAACGTTTTTGTTTTTTTTTATGCTAAAGCATACAGAAGGCTTTGATGCAGCCTCTCAACTGCAAAGAACGGTTGGAGAAATGGTAGTTATTACACAAACGGCCAGCAGGTGGCAGCAGAGCAAAGGCGGTCAACCTGGGCCATCTAGAAAAAGAGCTAAATTACTTAAAATTTTAAATAGATTTGTAAAAACTGATGAAACTTAGCTCTCTTCTAATGCTAATTGCTGCAAAACGGAAACTGATAGAAACATACTTTTTTTTTTCCTTATGAATGAAGAGACTTTAATCTTTCTTTTGATAGGTTCCATGCTTTTATAGCAATAGAACACAATATTCTGTGGGCCTTGCAAAATCAGTCAAAATTCAGTAAAACAGCCGGGAGCGAACGGGATTGCTTCTGTGAAAATGGCGGGGAGTGAATGAGTTAACAAAATTCCGATTTACTTGTGGGAGAATGGGATCAGGATGTGCTTCTCTGTGCACAAGCCAGAGGTCATGTGTTTCTTCTCGTTGTCAAACTTGTAGTTGCAGGTCTGTGAGCTTCTGATGAGCTTGGAAAGAGGGTATTGCTGAAAACAAACAAAATGAAATAAGTTCGCTAATGCTTATTTGACATTAACTCACTCAAACCCAAAGACGTATAAATACGTTTTTCAATACTTTGTTCTTTACTCCCAATTTTTTTCTGTTTTTTTTTTTTATGCTAGAGCATAAAGATAGAGCTTCTGACATGAAGAGGTCGTTTAAAGCAATGGTAGTTATTACAAAAAACGTCCATCAGGTGGCAGAAGAGTATAAGAGATCAGCCAGGGCCATTTGCAACAAGCTCTTTTTGCAAGTGTTTTCAACAGGTTTGTGAATAATGATGCAACTTATTCTATATTAACTATATCTATATCAACTTATTCAATATTCTAATGCTAATTGCTGCAAAATGGAAACGGATATGTTTTTATAGCAATAGAACAGAACATTCTGTGGACCTTGCAAAGTCAGTCACAATCCAGTAAAACAGACAGGAGCAAAAGGGGTTTGCTTCAGTGAAAATGGCTGGGAGTGAAAGAGTTAAGAAAGTTCGTCCTTCAGTTTTTTTTTTTTTCTTACCAAGCCAGAGATGAGTGCCAAGGGGCTAGTATAATCTCTTATTGGGACAAATCTGTCACAAGTGGACAGGTCCCTTTCCAGGCTGATGTCAGTTGCAATGTCTTCTCTTGCATTGATGGTGTTGTCGGTCTCGCACATACCGTGGATTGTTGGCTAAAATTCAAGAGGTATTGTTAATTTAAATGAGGTAATGGAATTCTGTTATTGCTTTGGGAGAAATGAAATTACTGTACCATAATGTTGTTCTTGTCTTGTTCCACCAGAGGCACAGCTAGGGCTGAGATGATACCCCTCTTGATGTTCAGGGTGGTTGTTGTCTCACCTTCCTCGGGGTACAGTTTCACATCGTAGACACCCTCAACTACAACCTTCAGAGGATATCTAAAAGATAGAGGAGACGTTTTGACTGACTAATTTTTGTACAACCTAATACCTGTTCATTATGTAAGTTCAGTACGTGGTACCTTTCCATTTCGGCAGCAAAGGCGTTCGAGCTGGGGGCAGCACCGAATATGGGGTTGCCATCGGAGTCAAAGTCAACCACTTCACTCAGGGTGCAGTCGGTGGTACGTACGATGAAACTGCAAGTCTGCGGAACTTCGATTTCAACCTGTGAGAGAAAACCCATGTCAACGATATATCAGAGTTTTACCCCTGGCACTTTTTAATAGTGTTGTTCCGATACCGATACTGGTATCGGCAGAGGTGCCGATACTGCATTAAAACAGTGGTATCGGTGAGTACTCACAAGTAACATGCCGATACCATTAATTCCAACACTAATATAGGATTTTGGATGCAGCATCTTGTGTCTTGCTCGTGCACGACATTCACTGGTATGTGACATGTTCACTGCATGCTGATCTAAGATCCTATTGGCCCTTGAAAGCTCTGAACAAATGGCAGGACAGCTTTTTCATGTTGAGGAAAAAAACCTTAGGTATCGGTATCGGCCGATACTGCAAAGCCGGGTATCGCATCGGTATCGGCCGATACTGCAAAGCCGGGTATCGGTATCGGGGGCCAAAAAACGGTATCGGAACAACACTACTTTTTAACCATTATAATCCAAACCTTTAACAGCTGGATATATTTGTTAGTATTTTACTGTTTGCTAGCCGTCGCAACTGAAAGTGCGTTAGCGTCTGTGGTTCTCCTTTCTCATATTGTTGGGATTTTTGGTGATAGTCGATACATTCCACATAAAATACCTGAACCACAATATAGGTGAGGAAAATATATATATTTTAGTAGTTCAATTCTTAATAAGTCTCACAAATGCTAATGATCTGTGCAAATTCGTCAAAACAAAAGCAGTTATCAGGAAAGAAACGGGCTGTTCATACCTTGCACGTTGCCCTGGGTCCGTTCTTGAGCGATGAGGCGCCATTGACGGCATTCAGAGATTCAGCTGTGTATTGGTATTCGTACTTGTGCAGTGTCTTGTACCGTTTGGCCACTAGAGGAAAACATTACATCATCTTGGTAAGACATTCATTGTGATGATGTGTGGTACATTTTTTAGCCATTGAGACAACTTAGAACTTACGCAGGCAAGTAGGCTGATCTCCACCTTGGGCAACTTTGACAAAGAAAGAGAATAATTGTTTATTTAGGACAAAAGAGAAATTGTGTTTAAAAATGCATATTCTATTCAAGTGAAAACTCACATATGAGTAAAATTTATATAGACCAGGGGTGGGCAAGGAGGGCCGGAGTCCTGCAGGTTTTGGATGTTTCCTTTTTCAACACAGCTGTCGTCAGCAAGCTCTGCACAAGCCTGATAACGATCCTGTTGATTGGAATCAGCTTGTGCTGTTTGAGGGAAACCTCCAAAACCTGCAGGACTCTGGCCCTTGAGGACCGTCATTGCCTACTCCTGATATAGATGGTAGAAGTATTTATGTCATTTTGGATTTTTAAAAACTTTGTTTAACATCGCAACTCAAATAAAAAGCCATTTTGGTTGTTTTTCCACTACAAACAAAAACTCAATGTTTTCAATTCAAACTTTTAGAGATCATTGAGAGGACATGGAAACGAAACAAAAGAAAAACAGAGCAGACATTATTGAAAATTTACATTATTCCAAGAAGATGCAGAAGGAAAATTGAAAGCGGTTTTATGAAACTCAATCTTAGTCTGAGAAACAACTTTATGGTGGTACATCAAGACTTCGTAAATGAAAACGAGCCAGTGCATATCTCTATTGTACAGATAAGGGTACCTATTCCCCTTTCTGATGCACAGTTAAAGTGCAAAGATCGGTGACGTAGCTGTCTCTAATGAATCTAAGTGCAGAGTCTAAGATTAAGCCGTGGGGTTTTAGTGCGGAGACAAAGTTTCTCTGCCTTATTTTACTTGTGAGTTTATCGATAGGAGGCGAAATTGCCAAAATTAGATTAATTGTTTTGCCCATCCTACACACTTCAACTCATTCATTCATTTAACTCATTCCCAGCCATTTTCACAGAAGCAATCCCGTTCGCTCCCGGCTGTTTTACAGGATTTTGACTGATTTTACAAGGCCCACAGAATATTGTGTTCAATTGCTATAAAAACATGGAACCCATCAAAAGAAAGATTAAAGTCTCTTCTTTCATCAGGGAAAAAAGTATTTTTCTATCTGTTTCCGTTTTGCATCAATTAGCATTAGAAGAGAGCTAAGTTTCATCAGTTTTCACAAATCTATTTAAAATTGTAAGTAATTTAGCTTTCTTTCTTGATGGCCCTGGTTGATCTCCTTTGCTCTGTTGCCACCTGCTGGCCGTTTGTGTAATAACTACCATTTCTGCAACCGTTCTTTGCAGTTGAGAGGCTGCATCAAAGCCTTCTGTATGCTCTAGCATAAAAAAAAAACAAAAAAAACGTATAAATACGTCTTTGGGACTCTTAAAACATAAAAAACGTATTTATACGTTATTGGGAGCAAATGAGTTAAACACATTTTAACGTATTAAAACAGACTTAACTGTATTAAAAAACATTAACATGCAGGTTGAGAAGTTGAAATGATAGTTGTATGTCTAAAACTGTATTGTCTGTATAAAAATAAGTCCGTTTGTTAAGGAGGATAAATGTTATTGATGTAGAATGCGAACAGAACCAGAAGAGGACCAAATATCGCGCCTAGTGGAACATCCATCCATCCATTTTCTTGACCGCTTATTCCTCACAAGGGTCGCGGGGGCTGCTGGCGCCTATCTCAGCTGGCTCTGGGCAGTAGGCGGGGGACACCCTGGACTGGTTGCCAACCAATCGCAGGGCACACGGAGACGAACAACCATCCACACACACGCACAAGCACACCTAGGGACAATTCGGAGCGCCCAATTAACCTGCCATGCATGTCTTTGGAATGTGGGAGGAGACCGGAGTACCCGGAGAAGACCCACGCGGGCACGGGGAGAACATGCAAACTCCACCCAGGAAGGTCCGAGCCTGGACTCGAACCGGAGACCTCAGAACTGGGAAGCGGACGTGCTAACCACTCGACTACCGTGCCGCCCCCTAGTGGAACATCTTTTTGCAAATGGCAGAAAAGCCGATTGAGTTGCAAAGAGTCACACATTGCTTTTTGGGATATGGATCATTTTAAAATAAGGTGAAAAAATAAGGTGCAAAAATATGTTATATCCTTTCCATCGACTTTACTGAACTCATTCACTGCCAGCCCAGTAAAAATGGATCTTTGACGTAGGGCTGCTCGATTATGGGAAAAATAATAATCAGGATTATTTTGGCAATAGTTGAAATCACAATTATTCAAACGGTTATTCATGTTTTGGCACAAAACAAGAAAATGTTTAAGCGTTTAAAAATATTAGGACCAAATTTTAAAAAACATAGAAACACTATAATTAAGTTTTGGACCAAACAAAATTTATAATAATATATATTTATTTATGTTGGCAAAAACGTGAAAGTTGGAGTGCAGCATATGCACTGTGCAGTAGGGCAATATTTTATTTTTTATTTTTTTGGTACAAAACAAGAAATTTTTTAAACATAAAAAACAAATAAAAAAATATTAAGACAAATACAATTATTTGAAACACTATATTTATCCAAGTTCCTTTTAGATGAAACAAAATTGATCAAATTAGTTATTTTAAAATTTAAAAAAAAAAGGTGCAAATGTATAAATTTAAACAACTCAATCTTTTTACTGCGATTATGCTGATTTTTTTTTTATTGTGTAGTGTAATAATTGAATTTCAATTAATTACACAGCCCTACTTTGACGTGTATAGCCGTCAATGGCACCGAATGAGTTAATTTGAAAAAAAATCTGGGAAAAAAACTACAATTTCTTTTTCCGCAAATATGAAGTTATTAATGTAAAATTTCGTTAAATGTAAAGTTTCTGATCTGTAAAATGTCCAAAGAAATGCACCAAATCCACACAGACATCCAAAGATTCCTACGCATCAGGATGCTTAGCCAACAATAATCATACAAAAGTCACCCAGTTCAACTTGACACCAAAATGATATTAAATTGAAAATCCATATTACTAAATCTGGACAACTGTCGGAAATACTCACCAGCCAAGGCTGACGTGCTGAGGATCAGCAGAAGGCAGAGCTTTGAGTCCCTCATGGTGGGCTCGGAAAGCTCAATCCCTCCGGGGTTTGGCGAGTACTCAGACGAGACTGAGTTGTCCCAATCTTCCTGGTTCTTATAGGGCAGTTACTGGGAGGAACGCTCAAAGTCCACCGTGACCTGCAGTGTGGAGGGACAAAGGGAAAAGGTTTTAAAGGATACTCATTGCTCAAAGCAGAAGCTTACAACACCGATTTTCTGAAATCGGTACACAGAGGGGGTCCTCACTCAAATGTTTGATCGTATCAAGACGGGTCAATCAGTTCAAGTTACTGTACTTTGTTGGTTTGCTAGCTCAAAGCTAGCTTGGCCAAGCTAGTCAAATTCAATTCAACTTTATTTATAAAGCACTTTAAAACATGACAATAACACCTCCTAGCAAACAACAACCAAACTTATTCAATTAGATTAAAACAACAGTATTAGTATAGTGTCACAATTATCAATATATTTAAAAGTACTGTATTTACTTTTTTTTTTTTTTTTTCCCCCTTGGTGCAGTTAGTTAATTAAATCAATTGAGACATTGATTTGGGTCTTTTTTTTAGGTAAATAGGGGTTGTAAAATCAAAGTTTAACTTCAATATTGATACATAGTGGGCAATACTTTATTGCACGTCACCAACTCGCATTTCTAAAATGACCACACCCATAAACGCAATCTTAAACTACCACAAAAACATGGCTGAAATTGAAGTTTAGGGATTGGTTAAACATTAACAAAAAAAAAAAAAAAGAAAGTGTATTGTTATTTATCATATTTCACAAAATATTTATAAATCTGACTTATGTTTGAATTTAGAGTTTGTTGCTGATGATACTGATGTGGAAATGAAGATTTTTGCAGTTCCTCATAGTGCAAACAAGTATGACCTAATATGAATATTTGATTTGATCCAAACCCAAAAATTGTTATATTTGGCAAAATGTCAAGACAACCACAATTTCTGTTAAAGCTAGAATCTGGAGGAAATAATTATTTCCATATAAATTACCAGGGCCCAGTATTTCAAAAATTTTAATTCAAATTAAACTGATCCAGATTTTCAAATTCCCAATCCATGGATCAGGTTTTTCTATCCCTGTATTTCAAAACTTTGCTTGATTGGATCAAAAATAATCTTGATCCTCTTGTATTGAAATTTCCAAATCCATTCCACCCCTACGACCCCTTCCGGGAAATAAAGTACATATAAAGAATTAATTAATTAATTGTGAGAAATGCAAGAAATACTTTATTTATTGATAATTATATGTGAAACTAATACATGGAATCACAATCTAATCCTACCCTGAGGTGGGATTAATTTAATGCTATTTTCCAGGATCAAATTGATTCAGATTTGGGACTGAAGTTTTGAAAATAACTCAACACGGACTCAAATGTGGATTTAAAGGCAGGATTGGACTTCCAAATCCGAATAGGAATTTTCAAGGTCAAATTTTTGGATCAGACCTAGGTTTAATCCTCCGGGATTATGTTTGAAATACTGGACCTGGTTCTAACCCCCTTCAGATTTTATTGCAGTCATAAAATTTGAAATCAGTCTCCTGCAAAATGACTAAGTAAATAAATAAAATAAATAATTTTTTAAAAATGGAGTTGGCTCAACTCTGAATTACATCCGTTTATTGTTGACGCTGAAGTTTTTGCACATTTGCCAAGTTATTATAGAAGATTGCAGCTGTGCATGCGGATGAGATCACTGATATGAAATGTTCTCATTTGTGTGGCGTCAATAATCGAGGCATGCTCCAAACATATAGTTCCTTAGCACTGTGCAAAACAACCAATTTTTCTGGCTGGTTCTGTATATGATACCATATTAATTTTCTTACTAATTTGAATTTTTGTAAGGAATACAAAAAAATCCGACAACCAATATTTAAACTTGCAGTCATACAAGGTTACAAATAAAATAAATCGGAAAGTATTTTACCTTGCTCTTGTGTTGTTGCTTCCACTGCCACTAACCCAAAA
Organism: Festucalex cinctus; assembly: GCF_051991245.1. Classification (NCBI taxonomy): domain Eukaryota; kingdom Metazoa; phylum Chordata; class Actinopteri; order Syngnathiformes; family Syngnathidae; genus Festucalex; species Festucalex cinctus. Next base: position 9,646,738 of record NC_135431.1, read on the forward strand.
ATGAAAACAGTCCTCCGTAATTCAATACTAGGAACTTTGATCTGCAAATAATCAAAAGGTTCCTATCAGACTTTATTTGCTTTTCAAGCAAACATAAACAAACATTTTAACTCAAGGCTGCGTCGTGTTTTTTCACCCATCATTCAGCGCGAGGTTGTATTTTGATGGAAATTCTTTTGGAGCGCGCGAAGCATATTTGTCATTTTAAAATTGTAAATTAATTCGAAGACGTGGGTTTGTATTGATCGTGCATGGTTCGGGGTTTGGGCTCATGGGGGGGGTCAGTCTACACTGAGCTACACTGTGTTCAATTTGTGTCCGTGATTCAATCAGGAAATTCTGCCATCCTACTCCTGTTGAGGTTTTTAAATTCATGTAGGGCTTAACCAAAAAGATGCTGATGACACACTTGATTACATTTCATTTTAAATTCAGCACATTTTGTCATTGATTACGAAATATTTGTCAGAGAAAGTTGCTACTCTTAAAAAACATTTCATTCAGTATTCTATTTTCGTGACCTAATTGACATATTGGAGGTTTACCAAATGATTGGTCAATCAAGATGGGGCAAACATTGGCTGAAAGTCCAGACACAACCAAGTCATGCACAGGGTATCTGCCGTGTCATAAATGGTCATGTGCCCCTGCAGCGATATTTCTCCCACTTTATCAGGGAGAGGGTGATAACACTTTTCAAACCTAATAAAACACCAATGATGTTCGAGGAAGACAGGTCAAAGTTTATCGTCTACAGTATATGGAAGGCGTGCATCCTAGCATGTTATTGGTATTGATGTAACTGCATCCAGTTTCAACTAGTTTAGGCTATATGATGTCTGGACTATGTGATGTCAGGAATCTTTTATGCTATATGATGTTTGTTGAGGTCAGGAGCTATCTGTAAATTACTGGGTTAACAGCCAATCAGAGAATTCCATGTCAGTACTGGTACTCACATGTCTAGCCACAACCAAGGAGATTGATTGACTGTCTATATTAGAGTCTGAGGACTGTGTGTAATTTGCAGGATTATTGTCCACCTGTTCCTGTGTACTGCGTCTCTGAGTTTCTGCCTCTCGATGTGAATAAATAGAGAAAATCTTATTTGTGTCTGCATTTGGGATCCAAACCTCTCAGCACACAACAATGTTAATATTTTAAATATTAATATTAAGGGTGTCAAAATCAGTGCATTAAATTTGAGTTAATTTAAAGTTCATTTAACGCCACTATTTTTTTTTTTAACTCATTTACTTCCAAAAACGTATAAATACGTTCTATTTTAAATATTACCATGCTCCCAAAGATGTAATTATACGTTTTGGCTTTGATGCAACCTCTGAACTGAAGAGAATGCTTGAAGCAATGGTAGTTAGTACAAAAACGGCCAGCAGATGGCAGCAGAGTATAAGAGATCAAAAAGCTCTTTTCCCCACTATTTTAAACAGATTTGTGAATAATGATGAAACTTAGCCATGTTCTAATGCTAATTGATGTAAAATTGAAACAGCTAAAAAATACACTTTTTTTTCCCAGATTAAAGAAGAGACTTTAATTTTTCTTTTGGTAGGTTCTATGTTTTTATAGCAATATGACACAATATGCTATGGGCCTTGCAAAATCAGTCAAAATCCAGTAAAACAGCGAAAATGTCCTGAGAGTGAATGAGTTAATGACCACTAATGACAAAATCTAGAAGTAATAAATTTAATAATAATGCACATATTTGTGGAGACTGGGGTCCAATTGTATTCTCCAATTTGAAAAATGTACAGAATTTCACGAGTGGCTTCATGTTAAAGATTAGATAGCTCTTAATATGAAAAGAAAAATGCACTGAGATGTCACCAAGGTCTTACAAATGCAATTATGCCATCTAGTGGCAGAAAAATGACCTCAACACAAATCAATATCACACATTTGTTTTTTTACAGTACTGGTAAATGGTACTTCATTTATTCCACTTTTATTTTAACAAGAGTATGAAAACTTATGAAAAAATATTTTATTGTACATTTAAAAAGGATATAAAATGTACGATAAATCATGAGTTAACTATTGAAGTTGTGTGATTAATTACGACTAAAAATTTTAATTGCCTGACACCCCTAATACATATGCATTTTTAATTCAAGTAAATCAGCTATTTTTATGTTAGATAACTGTTAAACTATATTTATCATAAAAATCTAATGTTTCCTCACACCTGGTGATATTGAATTCATGATTAAATTACATTTCACACTTGTGGAGGGCACACAGGAGAAAACAGACAAACTTATTGTTGAGTTTAGCTGATTTAACGGAAGTAGAAAAAAAACATAAGGTCAACTTTTTTTTTTTTTTTTAATATAAGATGGTACGATGACATTAGGGGGTTGAAATATGTTTCTCATCTTTACAAGAATTTTTTTGTCATAATGAGGAACATACTTTAGTTTTTCCCCCATGTCATGTCGTTAAATTTTAAGGGCTTTTATAATAGTTTCTCTGAAGTTTTTTTTTTTTTTTTTTTTTTTTTTTAATATTATGCGTCGAATCATAAAGGGATAATTCCTCCTTTCTTTGTTTAATAGAGGCAATATTGACAACCCACAGTAGAATAAAAAGCATTTTCCCCCATAAGAAAATAAAAGCAGCAAGTTTACAACATTTGTTTATCCACCTAAGGTAACATGAACTTTTTAAACTAGTGATGCTTTGGTGTGCATAGTCCAAAGATTATATTATTGTGCACAATAAAGTCTCTGCTATTATGATTATGCTGGTCACATGTGTTTTCCCTTCTGGTAGCATTAGGTCGATTTGTTTTCTAACCATAATGCACAAGGCCTCCCCCAATTGCAGACTCTTTGCTTTAACTGTAATACAACTAGCGCCCTCTAGTGCCCGATTTCTCTATTATTTATGTCAAGAAAATAGAAGTCAACTAAATAGGAAGATTACGCACCTGAAAATGTAGTTACATAAAAAGTAAGATACAATGCTGGATTTTCATTTGTGGTGTTTCTTTTTCTATTCCAACCGCAATATATGGGGGAAAAAAAAAAAAAAAAAAAAAAAAAAAAAACTACATGATTCACTATAAGACTCAAGTGAGATGTTGCAACAACAATTTTCCCGGTTTACGTCACATTTCTGTAGCTACTTGTTACAGGCAGAATTTTTTTCATGTGTCTGCTGCATGTGCCACATTCATTCATCCGTTATCCTAAAAAAAAAAAAAATAACTTTTTCCACACTCTGTACTTGGAGAAGCCGCTAGTCTCATCTCAACTGGTTGTCATGGCAACGAAATCAGTACGCTTAGAGCTCATATTTTGCTGTATGATGGTTAGTAGGCGGGTACACTGGTTAAGAAAAAAAAAAGGTGGGTACGCTGGTTAATTGTACCTGCTGCCATCTAGTGGAAGAGCATTTAATTGTTCTGCCTGTCACAATTACGGTAACAAAATGAGAAAAATGTGGCAGAACGTAAAGATACTATAGTAAATAAATAGTAATTTTCGAGCAAAATTAAGCAATTGGCCGATACATAGGTGGGCTGAGACGATAATTTATGATTATATTTTTGAATACTAAATAATAATAATATGCTGGAGTCTTAAATGCAGCTACACAGATTTGTGACGGGGCTACAGCACCTCCTAGCCATCCCTGCCGTCAGGTAGAGAGATAAGCACGCAGTGTGTTTATGGGAACAGGTGTCAGGCTTCAGACACACACACACAGTTAATTATTGATCCACTGACTGAAATGCTGACACACACACCACACTTCCTGAAGTGTCTATCTGCACAAGTGAAGGTACAGTCACACGTTCATGGTTAGAGACCATAAAATTAATATAGAGTTTTCAAATATCTACGAAAATAGTTTTACATTAAGTTGTTGGTTTGTTGTGAGGAAGTTGATGTAAAATAAAGACTTTCAGAATAACTTTTTAAATTTTTAATTATTATAATTATTTTATATTCAGTGTTAGTTTTGTAAGATTTTCTTCTCAGACGTGTATTTCAGATAGTGAGCTAATAATAGTCTACGGAGATAATTTTCCACCGGACGCTGCGACTTTTTCTCCGATGGAAGCAGCAAGGAGAGAGTGGAACGATCCATTCTGTGCGTAGGGGAGGGTGGGACACACAAACAAGTCACACCGTCAGCAGAAAACATATTACCATTCACAATGTTAATTTTAAGGATTTAAAAGTGAAACTAATGATATAAATATATATTTAGTTCCCAACAGATTGTGAGAAATATTTTATTGGGGGTACTAAAGGAAAAGTAATCCCTTCGTTGTTTTTGGTCGAGTCGGATGAAAATCGAGCTCGTGCCACATCTTCCAGCAGCAAAGCTTGTAAGCATCGCTGGCAGCCTGAAGAAAAACAAACTACTCTTAGTAGACAACATTCGAAGCTTTAAAACATCGGTTTCATTATTTGTTTTTCGTCTGGTTTGGTCAACAGAAGACGGTGAAGTTAATGGTAAATTCTGTCCGTTGAAGACGACGTAAAAGTGGACCGACCAAAGCGGACTTTTCTACTGTAAAACTCCCACCTCGAAAGGTACATTTTACTTTAATTTCCTTTTTAAAATAATACACTTATTGTGCCGTAAACTATTTCCAAGTCCACGTTCGACTCCCGTGCCAGTTTCCCCTCAAGACACGATGGTAGTTTGAGGGTTACACCCATTAAGACGAGTCTGCATCCCATTCCTATTTCTGTCAAGGCTGTGGGTGAGTTAAGTACAATTATTTAAATTTACAAAGTCACCGTACAACGCTGCAACGAAGTGATAACGTAGTAATTCATGCGTCAAATGTAGGTTTTTTTAGTCAGTTACACTTCTAAAACCGTATTTGGGGAGGGAGCTTTCAGGTATCATTAAATGTCATTAGCAACTAATAGTAAAGGCCAACAACACTTTGTGTCGTCCCATATTGATGGAAATCTTAACGGGAGTCAGAATATTTGATTTGGTCGAATTGTGCTCTCTAACCAACAGTTAAAATGTGACATAAAATGGACAAACTGGGGGAAAAAAATACACTGGACAACTAACTGCATTCGTCCACCCACTCATTACACCTACGTGAGATTTTCCGTCCAGCAGTATAGCTCAGATTAGTAGTGGAAACCAGGGACAATTGTAACAATTTTGACATTTGTGTGTCTAACTTTGAGATCTTTTCACCTTGGTGTTCAAACTGCTATGCAAACAAGCTTCAACTAATAAAGTGCCTGGAAAATGCCTGTGCAACACACACACACACAAAAAAAGTATGATGTAATCTCAAATACTGCAGTGAAATGTTACAATTTTCCCCATGGTCGGCGTCAGTTGTAACATACTAACATTATGAAATAAAGATCATTATAATGACCGTTAAAAGGGAGAATAACATTGTACAAAAGGTGCCACTGTACTGCACTTTTTGGCAAGCTTATTTTCCGTTTCACCTTCTAAGAAACTTATCTTCTGCTCTACTTCCAGTGTCTGCTTGACAGGTGTGTCGGTTGCTGTTGTTCTGTTGTCTGACTTTTTGTAAGTTCCGAGTAACGGTTGTGCTAAAGATCAGCCAAGGAAGTTTGTTAAAGTAAGTTAAGTAAGTTAAATTTGTATACCGATGCATTCAAATCAAATTTAACTTGTTGGTAAATTGTATACATAATTTACAGTTTGTTACAACTGTTCCTGACTCCATTAGCAAGAAGCTAGCTTGTCTTAGAGCTAAAATTACCATAAATAATCTTAATAAAATATAGTTAAACAAGCAATAAAAAACATCAAACAAACAAACACTTTTTTTTTTTTTTTTTAAGTTCACAATTATGTTTCTCTAACAATTTTTTCTCTCTGCTGTATGACTAATTTTTTTTACGTGGAGCCCCACGAATCCAAACAGCATTCTGGTAGAGTATTTTTGTCCGTCTAAGGCGGCCATTTTGTCTTGAAAATGACATTACACAGTGCTTATCAGGTAACGACTCACCTGTTGTTTGGGTTTGGTCATGTGACCTTCTCAAGCTGGGCCATTAGGCACTATGATGTCATTTTTAGTTGACAGCAATTCTGTTGTATGGATCACAAGTGGATAAACAGATTTTTTGCCAATATTGTAATATTTTTTGTTTTAGCATAATGGCTATCATAATAGGCTTGGAACCATAAAATAATTATTATTTTGAGGCACAAGGGGACTAGTTTGATGCGTGCAACTTGGCGGCTATTGGAATCTCATCTTAAAAAGTTATCAAAAAGCCTCGTAATTAACTTCAGAAAGCCTGCAGAGTATTGCAATACACTTGTCAAAAGTTGTGTACTATATAACTTCGCGACAACGGTGTTCTAAAAATGTAGTGCGAAATGGTTTTCCTCTCTTTTGGGGAGAGTTCGGTGCTTTTAGGTTGTGTCCAGACAATGTTGGAAACAGAACGGAACTGAATTTATGTTTATATTTATAATGTTTACTCATATTTATAATAGTATGCTAAGTACTGTATCATCTGTCCTGCAAGAGATTGGCACTTCCATTGCCTCCCTTTTTCTTGCGCTTTAGCACCACTATTGGTTGCCGTGGCAACTGGTGTGTCAGGGGACCTCATCCTGAGCCAGTGCGTGATGTTCTCCGCAGTAGTTCAGAGAAACGCACAAAGCGAGAAATAACAGGAGAGCTCATTTATTCTTCTTTTTTTTTATACTGATTGGTTTCCGACCCAATTGATGCTGTCGTTATTGCCAACACACGCACAGCATAGCGGCAAAATGAATCCCGAGTCCGTGTTTTGTTTGATTTCCATCCAATTAAATAGCATGAAAGGGTGCATTAAAATGTTTCCCTATGTTTATACAGGTTAGATCATGTGACCCCTGACATCATTAAAAAAGAAAATAGATCTGAATAAGGATATGTTATTAATGTCATGGTCCAATTAATTTAAAGGTTTTGACCTGCAGAATAAAATCTCACAATCGAACATTTAATTGGTTTTAATTGACATTTCGCTTGCCGTTCCGCCATTTTTTATTTACCAAAATTCATTATGCTACGGCATTTATATTAACTTTATTTATCCAATGCTTACTCCAGCTATCCATGTTTGAAATTCTAGTCATGTTAAACTCAATTACAATCACAGCTGACTTGGAACAATGTTGTTTTTTAAAAAAAATTTCCATAATTGATAAATAATGACACAAAAACGTGAACATTTAACGTTAAAAAAAAACATTTGAGAAATATAGTGTCCAAAGATTCCCAAACATTTCAAATAATTCCTAATACAGTGGTTAGCAAATATTTTACACCAAGTACCACTTAAAAAAAGGCCCAAGTGTTTACAGAAAAAATGAGGGAAAGGTTATATATTTAATATTAGTAACCCACTGTAACTAGTTTGAAAACGTGACGGTTTCAATAATTGGTAATGAGCTGTTCTTTTCTTTTTCTTTCTTTTAATCAAGGCACAATATTATTGGCCGCTTACCTCTTTAAACTTAATTGCTGCTAACTTTTTCCATTCTTCTCAATAAGAAGTTACATTATGGGGGGTAGATGAAAGAGTCAGTAACAGTTGCACAAATGCCTTTGCTATGTCCTAAAAAAAAAAAAGCCAACATGTACTAATTAGCCCCAAGGACAACATGAGTAGCTCACGGCTCTGTTCTAAAAATAGCTCAACAGTGATGGCACACTGTACCTTGCTAAGATTTCAACTTATCATGGTAAAAGTTTCTTTGGCCCGCAAGGTCAAAAAAATAACTTTTCTTTGTGGTATGTACCCCATTTCCTGTCACCCTAAATGAGCATAAAAATCATTGGTGAGGTACATATGAGGACTCCTGCATATGCTGCAGAGATTCTGGACAAATTTAGACTATCACGTTGAGTTGTGCCAAATAACCAGTGGGATGCATTTGGAGTGTTCGCTTCAAGTTGGATGAAACCATGCAACTGTCACTACTAGCTGTAAAAGAAAAAAAATGACTATACTGTATATGTTATATCTGGTTTGAAATAGTGTTTATGTGTTTATAGTAGGGATGTAACAATATCCAAACATCACAATATTATCACAATATTGTGGGGAGTTTGGCAAAAAAAAAGAAGAAGCTCAGACTAAAAAAATACACACACGATATTGTGCTTTTGTACATTACAACAATGAAAAATATTATAAAAATATTATGAATATTGCATGTAAATTGTATACTGTAAATATAATATACTTACTTGCTAATGCAAGCACACATTGCGTTCCTCCACATATTCAGAAGCATACCTGTATTGCGTCCCCCTTTATCTGACCATTAGTGTGGATTTTAAACATAGAAGGGCCAAAACAAGCCTTGTGAAAATTAAACTGCACGAAAAAACTGCACAAATGGAAATCAACCCGACTTATTTAACAGATGTGCTGCTTTTACTATCGTGAAATGATGACGACGATATATTGTGGCAGTTTTAATATCGCGATATCACGATATTATGATTATCGTTACATCCCTAGTTTATAGTATATAAAATCTTATTAGGTATGCAAAATGAATTGAATTCAAATAGCACGGTATACCTGAAGATGTCTACTGCAAACGCAAGCTGGGATCAGATGTAATATAGTAATAAAAGTCATTACATCCACCATATTATAGTATCTATTCTGTTTAGAGGTGTGGTGTTTATTCAAGCAGGCACATCCGGCCTTTAAGACACTGCATCTATTTGAGGAAATACGGTAATGAGGATGTAAACAAGGACAACTGTCATTTGTTCTGCTCCCTTAATAAAATCATTCGCATCATTTGTTCCATTCACACGTTATGATGGCGCATGTTGGCCTCGGCATCGCCATCCATATTCATGCAATTAAATGCGCATTAAGTCGTATTTCATTTCGCTCAGTTTTTTTTTCTTCTTTTTGATGAAGTCATGTACGTTTTAGAAAAAGAGCAAAATGGTCTGTTGTTTTGGCACATGGTGGCACATACACACACAGTCCATTCAGTTTGTGTAACAGACTCATTAGGCAGAGAAGCCACTGGAAAAAGTATCACAAGGAGGTTGAGAATTAGGAATGGCAAACACTTTAGACAAAAATGTTATGAATGCCAGTCATGCTTTTTACTAGGAAATGACCACATTTGGTCAAACAGATGCTTGAATGACATTTGTGACACGTCCAAAGCGCAAGAACGCCTTGAGTGAGTGATTTTTTTTCCTCCACACTTATTCACACCTGCATTACGTGTGATGTTGAGATCGTACTCTTATGCGTAGCCAATTAGTGCGTAGCATCTTGATTGTTTTTCTGCCTGCACCCTTGTTACTTCCACAAGGCATTCTAATAACATACGGGACTTGTCGGTTCCTTACAGGAGAAAAGAGAAACGGAAACCAGTCCAGTTATCAACCTGCTGCCGGGAGCGCTGCATCATGGGAAAACAGAACAGCAAGCTCCGGCCCGAGGTCCTGAACGACTTGCGGGAAAACACGGAGTTCACCGACCACGAGCTGCAGGAGTGGTACCGCGGCTTCCTCAAGGACTGCCCCACCGGCCATCTCACCGTGGAGGAGTTCAAGAAGATCTACGCCAACTTTTTCCCCTACGGGGACGCCTCCAAGTTCGCCGAGCACGTCTTCCGCACGTTCGACACCAACGGCGACGCCACCATCGACTTCCGGGAGTTCATCATCGCCCTCAGCGTGACGTCGCGCGGCGGCCTGGAGCAGAAACTGCGCTGGGCCTTCAGCATGTACGACCTGGATGGGAACGGTTACATCAGCCGCGCTGAGATGCTGGAGATCGTCCAGGTGAGGAGCGGGCTGCATCTTAGTCATTGATACAGTAATTTCATAATAATTCAGAAAACTGAGTTAAAATTAAAATCGAGTGTGATATTGATTTGTGTTGGTCATTTTTTCCTGCCACTAGATGGCATAATTGCATTTATAAGACTGTGAAAGCTCAGTGCATTTCTCTTTTCATATTAAGAGCTATCTAATCTTTAACATCAAGTGACTTGTGAAATTGAGCACATTTTTAAAATTGTCAAATACAACTTGACTCCAGTCGCCACAATATGGATTATGATTAAATTTATTACTGCTAAATTTTGCTGCATTGCGACTGGAATTTAAAGTAGGGGCCGGTCATTAAGTCATTAATCGCGTGTTGAAAAAGTTTGTGGAGTTAAAGGAACTTTAAATAAAACCCAAAATTAAAATTCACGCACTAATTTTTTAAATAAATAAATAAATATATGTTAGGGGTATAACAAAAACCTGATTTTTTTTCCTATTCCAAATAACATCCTATCTTTTAATCAATCAAGAGAAAGTCAATAATAATTAATAATTGTAAAACCTCATTCAACTTCAGATTTCAGCTCAATGTTTTTTTTTCTTGAAGCATCAGATGCAAAATTATGTATTATTTCTCTTAATCCACCAGCAGGTTCAGCTCCAAGTTTGAACTTTTAAAATCATATTTCTGGTCTCGTAGGACTATAGTCATATTTTCTCCTAGCATCATAGCGGTTGCCCTTTTCCGCGGTTATATTTACTCCTCCAGCGTGGTGAGCTGAGCTGCCTGCGGGGTCATATCAATATTGGCTTTAGCCTGTTGCGTTTGCCCATAGAAATGCATCAGAGCTTTTTTGTTCCTCTTGTTTTTGGTCCTCGTCCAAGTAAGAGACCTTTAGATTGTTTACAAGACAGATTGAATATTTCAAGTTTGCTTCCAAGTGGTGTTCACTGCACTAAGAAGGAAAAAATACTGTGTGACTAACCCATCGTCATCATTTCGTAGGCCATTTATAAGATGGTGTCTTCAGTAATGAAGATGCCCGAGGATGAATCCACGCCGGAGAAACGCACAGATAAGATCTTCAGACAGATGGACATCGACAACGACGGTGAGACTATAATGACACATTCCTACTAGTTAGGCTTTGTACTGTTACTTGAGCAAAACAGCAGTTTACTGGGAAGGTTTTAATTGCGTACCAGTTGACCAAAAGAGGACGAGGGCCGTGTCCAAATGTCCACCCGACTCCCTTTACACTGCCCTACTAAGGCGTCACGCCATTTTGTAGGAGTGTCCAAATGTCCAGGTAGGGCACTGGCAAAATTACCCACAATGTACTTTGAAAAGTACATTTTTTTTTCCCCACTACTTTATTTCAAATACAAACAAAATAGGCAGACCCGTCACCAGAGCTTAAGCACATGAAATGCATTATGAACACCATACTGACAGCATTAACTTGCCCAATATATTTGGATACATTTATGTCGCACTGTCGTGCATCTATCCATTGAATGGCGCGCGCTGACAGTATTATCATAGACCGCATTTACAGTACACACACAAAGTAGACTGCAGTGGCGTCGTGAGTACGTTGACGCCGCAGCCATATTGGATGAGGCAAAGTGAAGCCATTTGTAAAGATCCCTCCTTCTGTTTCTCCTTGGAGATGTATCATCAAGCCACAACTCATTGGATTAATAAGGAATTATTATTACCTTTTTTTTTATATTATCCCATTCAAAGTCAATCTTACTATTTTTGCCGATGTAATGGCAAATACAATTGCCACATCCAATAGGGCGGATGTGCTGACATATTGCATCGAACGGGCCACCTGTTTGAACGGTGTCTGCAGCAGAATTAAAAAGAAAAAAGGAGAGCAAAATCCTACCTCATTGTAGATGCCAAAACGATATGTGGGTCCCGTTTTTTTTTTTCAAGTGACTCTTTAGTTGCCGACACGAATGTAGTTTGTAGTATGTCCCTCCTCACTTGTCTTGTGCGCCAGCGTCCTCAGAAACTTGCAGATTCACTTGTGCAAAATGTACATGACTCTTGCATTGCACGCCAACATTGACATATTTGTCAGCGTAAGAGATAACTAGCATTATTTTCAGTAAGACTTGTACAAACGGCCACCGTTGGCCGTAGCCGACGCCCAAAACAAGAACAATTAGGCGAGTGGCGAGCATTTGAAGCAATGAACTGAAGCAGCCAACACAAACGTAACATACCTCCGACACCGCGAGACCTGTGTTGCGTTTACTGACACTCGGATATAAGAGTGCTAAACCGAATGAATGGAAAAATATAGTAATAAAAAAAAAAAAAAAAAAAAGAGAGAACCATTTTAAAGGGCCATGCCTCAAATGGGCGGGCACAATCATCTTGGTGGGCGGGCACGGACCCCTATGGCCCGCCCATGGTGACGTGTGTGCATAACGCAAAGAAAACAAACAACAATAGATCGTAGGACATTTCCATTTCAAATAAAGGAGAGAAGGTGCAATTTAAACAATTCACAAGTACAGTCTTTCAATAAATTGCGCCAGTCTTGCTGCATTCTTGCTATTAATATTCCAAGATTTCAATTCTTTTTTCCAATTAGCAATATTTTGTTTTGTTCTAAAGAAACGATGTATATATTGTTTTAACTAACTTTGAAAAGTAGTGAACAACGACGCTCACTCATATAGACCACAATGCATTGCGAGTATGACAACATGGCGCAAGCGCGAAAAAAGAAGCAATATAATTAACTAGATTCTACGGAAATATTTCGTATTAGTTGAAAATATGTACGACAAGGGGAATAAAATACTGTTTTAAAACATTTTTATTCACAATAAATAGTCGGAAATTTCATCGCTGTTGCGTCATGACAAGTATGGCGGTCACGTGATACGCGACGAGTAGTAAGTAGTAAACAGAATGAGTGCACTATACTGTATATTAGGCAACTATACAGTACGGGTTATGTAGTGAACGAGGGGTTAGGGGATAAAGTGTGGGCATTCGGACACAAGTCAAGGAAAAGAGTTCCACTCTATGGCGTACCTGAATTCCATGACTAACCCCACAGCTCCCTCTGTTGGCCGATGTAGTCCGGTGACATAAACATGCCTCTCGAATGAAACTTGATTTTGTGCCTTGTGATAAACAGGTCGTTTGTCCTTGGAGGAGTTCATCAAAGGTGCCAAGAGCGACCCGTCCATTGTCCGACTGCTGCAGTCGGATCAAAGCACCTCTCGTCAGTTCTGAGGCGACAAGCACACGCTCATAAGCGCGTACAGCACTCCACCATGTCTTATTGTTTACAATACATCAGGGTTTCCGAAACATTTGACAAATTTGCCTCCTCCGCTAATCTTAGTTAAAGCAATGACACACACAAAAATGTATTCAAACCATTTTACTCTCATAAAAATTGACCTGTGCTCCATTTTGGAAACCCTGCTTTTCATATATTTTTGTGGCTTATCTGTGGATCGTTGCGCTTTTCCTCAATTGTAAATTCTTTTATCTTGAAATTGTTACTTGTCCTCACAAAGTCAAGTGCCATATCATGTATTTATATTGACTGGATTCCTTACATGGCAAGTATTATGACTCTGGCTACGTTACATTTAGAGGGAACTACTGTAATTTCATCACTCTGCTAAGATTTGATTCACTTCAACTGTGCTGCTCAGGAATGCGCAATTGCTGTTCTACACAAAAGATGTATATGCCTTTTAGTATTGCATGCACTTTGTGACATAACGCATCTATATCATGTAGTGACTTTAGAGAGACTGTGGCGGTTTTTATTGTTTTATTGTAACAAATGTTTTCACACAATTGAAATAAAAGTTTGTGTAAGAAAAATCTACACAATTCTTCACCCACTGGATTGAAAACCAGAAAAAAAGAAATGACGTGATCTGATGGCATGTGAGAGATTTGATAGCGTTATTTTGAGTCCACATTCAAAAATAAGACAAATGAAACAATAACAAGCTTCCTCTCTCCTTTTAAATACATTGGATTGCAACTTTCAGAAAGTTATGCGAGTGATTGACCCCCACCCTCCCCTCCCACCCGCTCCCCAATCAGTCCCCCTCTGGAGTATTTCAGTAACTGCGACCAACCGGGCCTTCCGTTCATCCACAGGAGAAGGGGAGGTGGCTCGCACGGGACCAGACCGCATCCGAAGCAAAACCGGCCTGGATCAATCCCCAGCCCCCACTTTTTTTTTTTTTTTTTTTTTTATTCTGAGCCTCATAACTCAATCTTCTTGTCAAAATCATCATCCAGCTCCACATCACTGAGGTCGTATTCCTCCTCCTCCGGAAGCTGATACCAAGAGAAAAATCATATATATTTTTTGTTTGCATTTTTTCTTTACGTAATCTTTATTTTTTTGGACTATGGAGAATAAAATAATTTAGAAAATACAACGTCTCACCTGTCCGTCTTTTCCATCCCACGGTTCAACAGAGTGAATCTTGGGTATTACGCCGCCTGCCAACGTGGCCGTCGAGCCTCGTCCAACCGAAAGCTCCCTGCAAACGACCAGCAAAGAGCGTTTTTTTTTGTTTGTTTTTTTTAAACTTCCTGTTGATAACGTGTACAGCTTTGCACGGCTCACCTGAGGAATTCGTGAATGCCAGTGTCACTGAAGGACCCCTTGAGCAGGGCGAATTTCATCTTGCGCGTGTTGATGGCGGCCATGGCGGGGTAGCCGAAGCCGCCGATACCCAGCGAGGCCTCCAAATCCATTTGACTGCCGGCCTCGGCCCAAAGCCAGCTAATGAGGGGAAGAGCAAAGCAGGTGTCACGAAGTCACGTCTCACGAGATCTGAAGCCAAACGTTCAGCTTTCGCTCTTACCCCCACATCTTCTTCTTGTACTTGTCGGCCATCTTCACCATCACGTCCAGGTAGCTGTTTCTACCATCAGCACCTGTGCATAATCAATACAAGCATGTGCTTAATTCAGATCAGAAAGGAAGCACTGGTCCAGTTGGTAACAGAACTAATAAACAAAAAGGTAATGATATCAAAAACACTAAAATTGTAAAACATTTTTGCTAATGAAATAAAAGTGCTGAACAAAAACTAGCTGAGACTATATTTTACATTTGTAAAAAGTAACTTAAAAAAAAAGTAACTCCCGGTATATGGGGGGAAAATGTTCTTTATTTCATACATGAGCTTCCGGGTTTCTTTAAAACTCATTCATTCATTCTCAGGGACTTTTTTTGTGTCTTTTTAAAAATAAAATAAAAAAATAAAATTAAAAAAAGTATTTCAGTATTATTGTTAGGCCACACAGAAGAAAGGTCATCGTTACACAATACTTAGAGATTATTTTTTGTTGTAAATCTTGCGCTCCATAAATACCCATCCCTATGCTACCCTAAATTAAGAAAAACAAAATTATAAAAAAAAAAAAATCTAATACTAAAACTAAAAAGTACAAAAAAAAAAACAGTCCAAAAACAAATTTAAGCAGATTGTTTTTTTTTTTGTTCAAAAAACAATTAGTGATTTTTTTTGTGTGTAAATCTTATGCTCCACAAATACTCCCCTCTATGTTAAACTTAATTAAGAAAAACAAAAACTTAAAAGCATAAAAAAAAAATAAATCCAACACTAATATTAAAAGTAAAAAAAGGGGGGGGGGCAGTCTAAAAACAAATTAAAGCAGATTTAAAAATATTTTTTTGTTCAAAAATCAATTACTAAAACTAAGAAATACTCAACAGGTAAAAAGCATAAAATAATACAATAAAAATGAATTAAGAAAAGATTATTGTGTTAAAAAAATAAAACTACTACTAAAATTAAGGAAAACAAATCTATTTAAAAATATTTACAAACTGTTTTTAATTTCAACAATTTCAGTACTGCGATAAAAATTGATTTTGCATTATTAACTCATTCACTGCCATTGACGGAAAAAGACGTCAAATGATGCATTTTTTTTTGCTGGTCTGGCAGTGAATGTGTTAAAAACAACATAATTTTGTGTACTTGAGGTTGCCATTGTCACGTTCTACTGCATTCCCTCTGACCTTTGAATGTGTATGAGAGTTATTAACAAGCCTGGTGAGTGACGTGGGTGTCAGCGAATGCAACTACAGTTTTCTGGACACGCGTGTACTCACCTGTGTCCAGAATGTGGGGCAGGATGCCGATGATGCAAAGCTGACTGTCCTCACAAGTCTTCTTCAGGACGTCTTCATTAAGAATCTATAAGAAAGACATTTTTTTTTTTTTTAGCTTAATGACGTGCAGTCAAAAGTTTAGAGAAGGTCAAATTAGGTTCCTCTATTCGTTTCATGCCAACCTCCAGCAGTTCAGGAGCGGCGGCGTTATCAGAAAACAGATCCATGGCCCTCTCGATGATGTCGCCGCGGGAACGTCCCCCCTGGTAATCCTCTGGCTCCTCCCCTTTGCGGAATATCTTAATAGTCGGAAAACCTCGGATCTGCGTGCAGACAAAACAGAACAGTTTTACGTCAGCTTCATGGTTTAAATAAAAAAAAAAATGTTTTCATACGTACTCCATAGCGACTGGACACCGCCTGATGTACAGTTGCATCCACGGCTCCCAGGCGAACTTTGCCCTTTGTCTGCTCCTTGACGGCCGAAGCGGCAGCTGCCCACTCGGGCTCCAGGCTGATGATTGCGAAAAGGAACATCGTGTCACATTAATTCCAATATTTTACTCAAGAAAATGTCACGAGCTTAATAGGGGAAAAAAAGTATGTTTCTATCTGTTTCCGTTTTGCAGCAATTAGCATTAGAAGAGAGCTAAGTTTCATCAGTTCACAAATCTATTCAAAATTCTAAGTAATTTAGCTTTTTTTTTTTCTACATGGCTCTGGTTGATCTCCTTTGCTCTGCTGCCACCTGCTGGCCGTTTGTGTAATAACTACCATTTCTGCAAACGTTCTTTGCAGTTGACAGGCTGCATCAAAGCCTTCTGTTTGCTCTAGCATAAAAAAACAAAAAAACGTATAAATACGTCTTCGGGACACTTAGAACATTAAAAAAACGTATTTATACGTTATTGGGAGCAAATGAGTTAATTCCAATATTTTACTCAAGAAAATGTCACGAGCTTAATAGGGGAAAAAAAGTATGTTTCTATCTGTTTCCGTTTTGCAGCAATTAGCATTAGAAGAGAGCTAAGTTTCATCAGTTCACAAATCTATTCAAAATTCTAAGTAATTTAGCTTTTTTTTTCTACATGGCTCTGGTTGATCTCCTTTGCTCTGCTGCCACCTGCTGGCCGTTTGTGTAATAACTGCCATTTCTGCAAACGTTCTTTGCAGTTGACAGGCTGCATCAAAGCCTTCTGTTTGCTCTAGCATAAAAAAAACAAAAAAACGTATAAATACGTCTTCGGGACACTTAGAACATTAAAAAAACGTATTTATACGTTATTGGGAGCAAACGAGTTAAATAGCTTGAAAATACAATGGGAAGCTCTCAGTTCACAATCAGACTGAGAACAATGTAAATAAACAATACTTTGCCCTCATCCTTGTCTAAGGCTCAAACTCACTTCTTGCAGTGTCCACACCAGGGAGCGAAAAACTCCACCAACCACACGTCGTCACTATCCAACACCATCCTGTCAAAGTTGTCATCTGTGAGCTCCACCACGTCCACTTTACCGCCACCGTCACTACCGCCGCCACTCTGTTAGGGTCAAAGTGTTACTCAGCTCTGCTTTAAATGTCACGTTAACTCTCCTTATACCTGTTTGCTGTAGCCGGAGCTGCCAGTCTTGCCACTAAGTCGCTCTTTGACCAGAGCGCGCAGCGCGTTCATGGCTCCATCAACGATAGCTTGGCTGTTTCGTCCCCCTAAGGAAGAAGAAGAAAAAAAAAACCCTGAGATATTTTCAACTAATGTATACAAAATAACTCGTCACAAGTACCTTGATATTGCTCGGGTTTGTTCTTGTTGGCGCCAAATATCTTTATAGTGGGGAAGCCGGCGATGCCGTATTGGCTGCCCAAAGATTTGTGCTGGTCCGCATCAACTGCGCCAACCTTGACGACACCCTGTGTGAGAACACAGGAAGTGAATTCAACGCTCAGTTGACAAAATACAAATTTAGTGGGAATCTGTAGTAATAATAACAGTTTAAAATGAGGGTTTACCTTAAGGGCCGTCGCTGCTTTCTTCCAGTCTGGCGTCAACTTTTGACAATGGCCGCACCTAATGACGACACAGTGTGTAAACATACAAATATGCTGTTCCAGACATGCCAACTTACACAAACTATGAAACTATTACAATTTCTGATCGCAATTTCTCGGTCGATGTGTCGAGGCACTCACCAGGGAGCGTAGAACTCGATCAGCCACAGACTGTCGCTCTGGATCACCTCCCGATTAAAGTTGGACGGGTTCAGTTCGATCACGTCGTCGCTGGGGGAATAAAAGGCTTGCACGGCCACAAGCAGCGAGCAGCCCAACAACACGCCTGCGCAAAGATTCAAAACACGATCTCTTGTTATATCACATTCACGGAGGAAGCTTTTCATTGAATCACTATTTATCATGTAGTGGACAACATTATACTCAGTGTGGGAAAGATTTAAAATACATATTCCTGTTGAATTAAAAAGGCCTGCCAACCTATGCTGCCTTCGTTATTCAAGCTAGCCAACAATCCAAACTACTCCGCAATTGTGTAACCGACGAATCCCAAAAAAATAGATTTTAAAGAACTATTTTTTTATTTTCGGTTCCACTTACCAGAAAGTATTTCGTTCATTATTTTCAGCAGTGTCTAAACCTCCTCTTGCACCAAACAAACCGTACGAAGTCTACCGCCGCTTGATGCAGCTGCCTGAAATAAAGTCAGTCGAGTAGATTCACCGTGGCCCACGCTAATTGGCTGAACTCAAGCGATGCAACCAAACTAAGAACGCCGATTGGCTGAAACGCACAGTTCCGAGTGGCCGACCAATCGGAAGACGCCGTGTAAGGTTTACAGGGAAACGTTACGTTCACAACAAAGTGATGAAAAGAAAAGCCATAAGGAGCTGTTTTATTATGTAATTTTAAAAGTAGTAATTAAGAAACGTGTAAATCGTGGTATAAAAGCGGACATAAACCTTTTCGAAATATATGTAAAGTAAAGGTTGATTCATGACAGATATACCCGGAGGCCATTGTTCACGTGTATTACTTTTTCGCCACTAGGTGGAGACAAATAACCACCCAAAACCTGTAGACTATTTGTACCCTTATTTTTAATCAGGTAACATCAATAATATCGTTAAATAAAAATACAGGTGTTTGAACAATTTAAATACATTTATTTCATGTATGCACTGTTCCACTCTCCAAAATTCCGCTGTGTTTCTTTTATTTATTCCATATCATTACGTTTTTCTTTCACACTTTTTGGCTGTTTAATGTTTGTTGTACTTCTCGCTCACCCATTTTGTACTGTTTTCACCGTTTTTGGCCGTGACATTATTTTGTGGAATGCGCCCTTGCCGGCAGCCTGTTTACAGTAGCTACAAGACCTCCATTACGCAATATAGTTTCCCTTAATTTACACTTTTTTTTTAAAACTTCTCCTAGACTTTTACATTTATCTAGAGCACTAGAACCACTGAGAGCTTTGCCCCAAAATAAGGGCCGTCCGGGCAGACATAATAAATAAATAACAAAACGCCACACTCTTATTTTACTGTCGTACCGGAAGTAGTTCGATCAATTAGTTCTTCCTTGACTTCAAGTTGCGCGCTTCAATCCAACTTTGTCCACCTTCTCAGAGGCGCAAAACGCCAGCGCGTGGACGCAAGGATTCTTCAACCACTGCTGAAAAAAATCTTTCTTTTTATTTTTTAAGCATTAAACACTTTTGTTTGACTTGCACAACAGCTCAGTAACACTCCACTCCCCCGTGCATCACAATGTGGGGAAACCACAGGAGTCGGTACCGGAGCGGTTCCGGATCGAGCGAGGAAACCGAGATCGTGGTGAACATCGGCGGGCTGAAACAGGTGTTTTGCCGCGACGTTCTCAACCGCTTCCCAGACAGCCGCCTGGCCGAACTAGTGAACTCTGTGTCCCCTCTCCCAAAGGAGGACATCTCCTCCCTGTGTGACGACTACGACCCCGAAAAAGGAGAGTTTTATTTCGACCGGGATCCAGACGCGTTCAAGTGCATCACGGAGCTTTATTACTACGGGGAGATCCACGTCAAGCGAGGCATCTGCCCCATCTGCTTCATGAAGGAGATGGACTTTTGGAAAATCGACTCGGATTTCCTGGATGAGTGCTGCAAGAGCAATTTGAAGGAGGTGGAGGACGAGCTGGAGGAGATCGCGGAGAAGGTGAGGACCATCCTGGTGGACCGGGAGGGAGACCCGAGCGTCAGTGGCTGGCAGCGCTTCCAGACGTGCGTGTGGAGGTTGATGGAGAAGCCCGAGTCGTCCTTGCCCGCTCACATCATCGCCATCCTCTCCTTCGTCTTCATCCTGGTCTCCTCCGTGGTCATGTGCGTCAGCACCTTACCGGACCTGCAGGTGGAGGACGAGGAGGGGCACCTCACGGAGAACCCCACTTTGGAGGTCACACTCAAAACAATAAACTTGAAAAATGACTTGAGTTTGATACATTTTTAGTTTGTCTCAAACCATGAAGGATTTACAGTGGTGCATTGAGATCCGAGTTTAACTCATTCACTGCCAATGACGACTATAGACGTCAAAAATCCAAGTAAACAGCCAGTGCAAATTTTGACAAGAAATTTGAATTTAGTTTGAGTTATTCATTGTTTTCATTCATAGTTATTAATCATTGTTGTTATTAATAACAACGATGACAACAATTTCATGGCTAAGTGCTACCATCGTGCGTAGAACGGATTCCTGTTACCCTACAACACGGGCGTTGACGTTCTTGTGGTCGGTCTTGGTCTTACTGAGACCACATACTGGGTCTCGGCATCTAAAAGTCAATTTTAGTCGACTAAAAGTGCTCTTTATTTTTGTTGACTAAAATTGGATTAAAACTAAAACACAATCAGGTGACTGAGTTATGACTAAGGCTTTAATGAAATTTCATCAGAAAACTATAATTAAAACTAAATTATTTTTTTTTGTTATTATTAAAATTAAAATTTTATTTTATTTTATTTTATTTTTTTTAAATTAACACTGGCTGTTTGCTTGGATTTTTTACGTCTATAGTTGTCATTGGCAGTGAATGAGTTAATTTGTTCATATGGCCACATTCCAAGGTTATCATAGGTAATAAAAACAAACAAAACTAACTAAAATTGAAAAAAAAAATGTTGATGAAATAGGAAAAAATGAATATGCTTTAAAAAAAAATACTATGAAACCGTGTTTTACTTTTATAAAACTATAGCGAAAATGTCCTTCGTTTTGTCAATTAATATCATATGAGCTTTCAGGGTTCATTTTAAATGTATTTATTTTGAGAATTGTATCTTGCACTAAATACTCAATAAACACTAAAACTAATAAAAACTCATCTAAAATGAAGCATTAAAAATAAAAAATAAAAAATTCATAAAAACGAACAAACTGGCTTTAAACGCTAATTAAAACTAACTGAATTTAAAACATAAAAAATAAAAAGTCAAACCAAAATAAAAACTACGGCACGGTACTAAAATGAAAAACCCCAAACGATTATAACCCCTCCAAACTTGCAACTCAAAATCATCTTTCCCCATTAAATTGAATTTAAATTCCATTAATCAATTCCACCCCCCCCAAAAAAAAACCAAAATATATAATTTTAGTCAATAAATTAGCACTATTTTCACATTTTATAAAAATATGTAGTAACACAATTAAATACAATTTAAAGAATTAAACAATTTGTGCATGAATAAAACTGACAGTTTCTCAAATTGATTATAATTCAGTAACCTTTTATGGTTTGTTTTGTTTTTGCAAAATACATAATCAGTTTGTAATTCCTACCAGCAACACTAAATAAATGGGCACAAAAAATATACACAGTAAAAAACAAAAACAAAACTTCTACTTTGTAACTTTGATTTTGTAAACAGAACACGATTGAACTGGAAACCACATCTAAAGATGAAGTGCAATTTCTGGAGAAATTGCGCGGGAATGCTGAAAGCTGAATGCTAAGATTTGGAATGCTTATGAAGTAAATTGAGAGGTAAATTATGACATTTTAACCTCCTGGTTAGTGCACAATGCGCTTGACCAACTGTGCCACCGAGCAGTATCAGACACCTGGTAATGATGATAAGTTATATGTATGGAAGTGGGCGTGGAAAAAGATACTTGCAAAAAGTAAGTAATGTCCTATTGAAAATGAATGGGGAAAAGTTGCTATTAAATGTTAAATTGTGCAAATACTGTAAGTAATGTGGAATCAGGTGATATATATATATACCCCGGGAGGTGTGAATTTTTGAAGCTAGTTGAAATTGGAAGTATTATGTGGGAGTTGTTAGGCGGCAGCATCCCCACAATAATCGTCATTTCACATGTATTTTGCTTCAGTGTATCGAGACGGTGTGCATCGGCTGGTTCACCATCGAGTACGTCCTGCGCCTGATCTCGTCCCCGAACAAAGTCAAGTTCGCGCTGGCCTTCATGAACGTGGTGGACTTCATGGCCATCATGCCCTTCTTCGTGGTGCTCCTCCTCACCTCGCTGGGCGCCGGCGTGATGGAGCTGGCCAACGTGCAGCAGGCGGTGCAGGCCTTGCGCATCATGCGCATCGCCCGCATCTTCAAGTTGGCGCGCCACTCGTCCGGACTCCAGACCCTCACCAGCGCCCTGAAAAGCAGCCTGAAGGAGCTGGGGTTGCTCCTCATGTACATGGGCGTGGGGGTGTTCCTCTTCTCCGCCCTGGGCTACACGGTGGAGCAGAACCACCCGGAGACCTTGTTCACCAGCATCCCACAGTCCTTCTGGTGGGCCGTGATCACCATGACCACGGTGGGCTACGGCGACGTGTACCCCAAGACCACCTTGGGGCGCTGCAACGCCGCCATCAGCTTCCTGTGCGGCGTGATCGCCATCGCCCTGCCCATCCATCCCATTATAAACAATTTTGTCCTGTTCTACAATAAGCAGCAGGTTCTGGAGACGGCCGCCAAGCATGAAATCGAACTGATGGCGTTGCGCTCCGACCAGGACGGCGGCGCCCGCAAACACGTGTGTGGGGCCGGGTACACCCATATGGCATTTCTGAAGAGCCCACGCAAGGCAGTGGCGGCCAAACAGGGTCCCAACGTGAACGCGAGCTTGGTGAAAACCGCTGAAAACAAACATTCAGTAGTTCTCTGAACAGTTACTCACAAGGACACAAATGCAGGTGGTGCTTTTCCTCTAATTTGCAGTTCTGGGAAAACAATTAAGACCACTACAAAATGATTAGTTTTTCTGATTTTGCTCTGTTTAGTGGTACAGTGGAACCTCGGGTTATGAATTCAATCCATTTTGTGACCAAAGCAAAACTAAATTTAACCTGTATTTAATCTGTTAAGTTAAAAAACACACTTTATAATGACGAAATAACATGTTTGCTAGCAAAACACTCTAAAATAGCCTTTTCGCAGAGTACACTTGTCTGTTCGCCACAGCTAGCCCATATAGCTAGCTAGAAAATGGCTAGCACATCCCACAATGCAACACGGCTTTAGCATAGCAAAGTGTTTGTTTGTTTTTAGAACATGGAGCCTTGCTAGCATTATTAGCATATAATAATTGGCTGAAGGTGTAACCTGGATGGTTGGGACCTGGTTTGAGACTGCTAGCAAGCTAGCTATCGCTAGCTTCAGCAGAGGGAACTGCTAGCGCCTCATTGCAAGGCTTATTTGAATGCACCTATGGGTGTTGAGAGAAGCGCTTTACAAATTTGATTTCTTATTATTATATTACAGATGGTTGATTTCACGAAACTACCCAGCGTAATCACAAATATGGAACACCATTCTCATGTTTACCACTATTAGCGGTACAGCTTGCACTGCAGCAGTTCCCCCCAAAATATGTAAATGTGTCATTCAGAAGCACTTTTGAAGGTATTGACTGGATTTGAAAGGACATTTAACTATTGACCCAGTTAGCTGTGCCTTTGTGATTCCATTCATTGTGAATTGAATTGAATTGTGACTGAACAGCTGCAAGTTCAACGGATATAAAAAGTCGACTCACCCCTGTGAAAATGTCAGGTTTTTATGATATCCACAATTAGACCAAGATATTTTCCACCATCTGTAACCTGTAAAACTCAATTGAAAAAAAATTGAAATTGTGGAGGGTAAGTACAAATAAATAGGAAACAGCATACGTATGTCACCTTTTCACTAAATATACAAAACTAATGAAAAAATGTAGCTAGGGTGGTATATATATATAAATTATTTTATTTTAGTTTTTTGACAAAATTCATTGGAGTTGTTCGGTTTATAGGTCACATTGATGGTGGAAAAAATTTGGAAATGATTTCTCATATAATTTTATATTACAGCTTGGCATATGAACAGGTGTTTGTAGACTTTTTATATCCACTGTATAGTAACAAGCCTCATGCTGTATTTGTGAGCCTTATTATTCCTATGTATAAATCATAATGGTCCTGTGTTTGTTTTTGTGTCATAATGGAAGGTGTGGAAGGCCCACAGCATTGTTACGTTATCGTGGCTGTGTGCTTAACCGCCTGGCTTGTAATTTACAATGTATTTGTCATTGTGTACTACAAGTGTTTTTTTTTAAGGTGTGGTCTCATTTCTGTGGTGGAAAAATGATAACTTTTCAATACATTTTTTTTCAGTTCACTATCTTCTCCACTAGTGTACATAATAAAGTGTCCAGTGAGTGAACAAAACTGAAGGGTTGGTGTGTTGTCTAGTGCAACCTGACAGCTGTTCACGATTTGTCTGTCGCCGTCAATTTCGGCCACGGCGTGACTGCGGCGGAATGTTTCAAAGGTCGTGACCCTCTATTCTTCACAGCCGGTGCTTGCTTTGGCTGCAGGATATTCAACTGTGATGGCTTTAAATGTTGAAGCAGATTTTGCCGCTTCCCAGAGGATCTCCGGATTGAGTAATTCATTAAATTGACTATATTGTGTTGTGTAACAATGGGCTAGCTTAAAAAATGTATAGACATTATTTACATTTTGAGAAAAAAATGAATTTAAACTTTAAAAAGCACTTTTTTGGAAGTAGCACAGCAGGTATGTTGCAAAATTTGTCTTTTGCGCAAAAACATGTATTGCAGAAGTAATCATCAAAAGTGAGTTCATGGTGTATTTAAACGGCCGGTAAATTTGTTCGTTTTAATGTTGGTGTAGCTGACAAGTAGCCCACATAATAATGTGTGAGGACACGAATGTTTAGGCATACGCTAAAATAAAGACAAATGAACCATTAATTAATGTGAAAGACTATTTATATATTGAATTAGAATTGTTAAAATGGAAGTCAACCCCCAAATTTTCTTTATATGTTGTATGTGCCCCTACTAGTTTAAAAATGGCATTCTGATGAATACTGTGTTTGTGGAATATGAATTAAGCAGCAAAATCCACCCGTTTTTATCTATACCAGGGGTCGGCCATGTTGCCACTCGCTGTTGACTGAAAATGACAAACAAAATTTCTCAGGACTCAAGTAATGACCAATCACCGCTCAATTTGCAACTGTCATATGACCAAACTCAGAAAATAAGGTTGGCTGTGATTGGTCTGAGCAACTGTGATGTCATTTTCAGTCGACAGCAAGTGGTAAAATGGCCACTACGAGATAGATAAAACGGGTGGATTTTGCTACTTTATTCATACAATTAAATAGCAGGACCACATAGAACATATTTTTGTAAAGAACATTTTTTGGGTTGACTTCTTGTTTTACTTACTAAACGCTCCAACTTAAAGTTTTTGAAGCATTTACTTCGACAGTTTCACTTTTAATATTTAATAAAACAATATGTAAACAAACTGATTGCACTTAGCTTAACTTAGCTTCTTAAGCACTGAACTTATCCAGACACTAAATAAATAACTTACTATCTGATTTACTGCATTTTCTTATATCGGTTTTAAAAACAAACAAATAAACAAGCAAACAAACTCCTGAATTCTGTCTGGAGTGACTGACGAGAACAAGCAACTAGCATGTAAGGATGTAGCATACAAAACGGCAGTAGCGGATAGTCGCCATCTACAGGCCTGGCATGAACATTACAGTGTTTTTAAGCTGCTTTTCAGGTCAAATAATGTCATCCGTATGCAAAGCACGACTTTATTTTTTGAATGTCATTGCCATAAAACAACACAAAAGTGCAAATTTCAACGTCCACATGGCAACCGCTTCGCTAACGCGAGCTAGTTTTGCATAGGAAGGTCGCACACATTGGCCGGCCGGCCGCCCACGCACTCGAAACAACAACAACAACAACAGCCATCTTGTCAAAGCCTGGGAAGAAAAGCTTTTATGCCCAATGACAGGTGGAGCTCGAGTGTCAAATGGACAAATACGCACGCATCTTCAAGTTCAAATATAGAATTCACAAGCTTTCAACCCGAGGCAAACATTCTCGTCCTTGCCGCCCACCCCCAACGCACACATTCGCAAACAACTGCATACATTTCCCGCTTTTAGTTGTGACCTGCTGTGGGCTGTTAGCTAATCGCTATTTTCACTCCTCCATGTCGAAAGAAAACATCACACTTAAAGTGACACTTTTTCGTCTGTATTATTATTGTGACAATGCCATGTTTTGTTGTTTGTTTGTATCCAGCTTCTACTCATTTGACATGTAGAGTTGTGAGGGTGGACAATAATGACAGCAGCGATATTTAAAAAGCAACGTGGCTGACCTGCACTTCTCCTAACGATGACGTGTTGCCACATACACTTGGCAGCGCTTCCCCCTCTTCCTTGTCTTGCAGGACATCCTTTTTTTTTAAAATATATATTTAGTCTTGCAGGACATCCCGATGCTTGGTCATTTGACGTTTTCCAGATCTCACAGGTACATTGTGAGCCCGCCCCCCCCACTCGTAAGTGGGAGGAGCAGGCCATAAAAGAATTATGTGTAAATTCCAATGTCTAAAAGCAAAGGTATGCGGAATTTAATAAACAAAGTGAGACAGAATGCGGTTATCATGTGTCCCGAGGCATTACAATTATTTAAATGGCTTTCCATCCAAAATGGCCAAACCTATTCATTTGAATAATAGCGTGCGATAATGCGTAATAGTGCTTTGACTTTACAGTCTCCCCAGTCGTCGTCTCATTTGGGATTTATTTTCCGCTACAGGAACAGGCCCGTAAAACAAATTTCCCCCGATGTGGCCAAACGGCCCAGAAGCGCTCGTCTGCCGAAGGAGTTCGCAGAGACAGTTGCTCGCGTAAGTGCACCCCGGAGCGCCATGACCGCGTCGGGGAGACAACAAATTACCAAGATTAATCGTGACCTTGTGGAAAATGGAAAGTCGGGATGAGGTGCAAACTCGCTGAAGCGCTTTGTTCAACCTATCACGGCTTTTATCTTGGAAAAAAAATGTCGTGGTGCAGAACAATGTCTGGCTTTGTTGGTTTTATGTGCAATATCTTAAATTGCATCACATGCAAAAAGACCTTTCAGTAGACGAATGTACGCCAATTTCCTAAAGATGTCGCACGACATATCGAAAAGCATAAAAACTTCAATTACTTTCATTTAGGGATGGGCGAGTACCAATATCAGGTATCATACCGGGTACAGGCTGCTGATACCAGTCAATGAAAAACAACCTGATAATTTGGAGCGCCCAATTAACCTGCCAATCATGTCTTTGGAATGTGGGAGGAGACCGGAGTACCCGGAGAAGACCCACGCGGGCACGGGGAGAACATGCAAACTCCACCCGGGAAGGCCGGAGCCTGGACTCGAACCCGAGTCCTCAGAACTGGGAGGCGGACGTGCTAACCAGTGTAAAATCATTGTGTAAAATTCCTGAAATATAAAGCATTTATTTATTTATTTATTTTTACAGTATTTACCTTTTTTTATATGCTTGTAAAAAATTTGAAAATGTTACTTTTACAACATCACCGGTACAGTTTTTATTCAGGATGGATGAATACCAAGGTATCGGTACTCGTGACTGTGGACGATACCCGTATTGGCAGACCTCTTGTGGTTGTTTTATGATCAGAAAATTAGAATTTAGAGTATAGAAAATTACCATTAATTGTATTCAATTTTCTTTAAAATGATCTGTCTTTTTTTTTTGTGTGGAAATTTTGTCTAATAAAAGTTCTAGTGGTATCGGTACTTGGTATCGGTGACTACTTAAATTGAATACTCGTAATGGTAAGGGTCTGAAAAAAAAAGTGGTATCAACCATTCCTATTTATTAGGATTATTTTTGCTTTCTAATATGAATTGCACAGATTCTTGGTCATATTTTATTTTATTTTTTTTCAAAACATTTTTTAATTAATTAATTATTTTTTTTAACCTGTATTTTTTTGTTTTATTTTTACAAAGATTTTTTTTTTCCCACAGTGCTTTTTTTTTTTTTTTTTTTAACACTTTTTGAAATTGAAGTCCAGGGTGTTACCCCGCCTACTGCCCAAAGCCAGCTGAGATAGGCTCCAGCACCCCCCTCGACCCTTGTGAGGAATAAGCAGCCAAGAAAATGGATGGACGGATGGAAATTGAAGAAAACTGACAAGTTGAAATGCAGTTTTCCGCCGCTTCACCGGACTCATAAAAATGCAAATAAATGCAAAAAGGAAAAAAAAAAAAAGCTGTTTGCCAAACAGAAAAATAAATGCTGGCGAGCTGGCCGATGATTCAACTTGTCTGACTACTGTGAATGTGGCACTTTTTCTTTTTTTTTTATCCGTACCAGATTATAGGGACGTTATGTATGACGCTGTCTTGTCTGTTAATGAAAAAGATAAGAAACACATCCATAGTCTTTAAAAGTGTTGGAAAATGCGCACTCAGTCTCTTGGTATCTTCCCATTTGGGAGGAGACTTACAGCCTCATTATTTTCCTCCCATCTTGTAATCGAAAGAGGACTTAGGGAGCCTCTAATGTGATATAGAAGACTCAAAAATAGAATCAAAGATGAGATTTGCTCTTCGGTAAATTACCTCTCTGCTTACATTGATGCGTGCAGCAAAAGTTACACCGAAGGGCCGCGCAACGCACCGAACGAATTCCTTCTGCGTGTTATCATCTTGTCTCCAAAGCATTTTTTGTTTGTTTGCTAATGTGGTAGCTTGATTTCCCCGTGTTGCGGTTGAGTGTTATTACCCCCCCGTAAAGGGCAGATTTCGTTTGAAACGGGATCTCATCGGCTTGCGGAGGTGTTAGCAACGTTGCGGCCGGCGTTGTGTTTGTTTACATTTGCTCATAAAACACCTTAAGGCCGTAAAAGTCGTGAAGATAAGCGGCGCTGGCGCGCACTCGTAATGCGGCAGAAGTTTATGCGCTATAAATCAGATTATATAGCTTAGCTCCACTTTTATTTTGTTATCTTTTGTCGCACAACTCCTTGTTGATGCTGGTCACTCTCTTCAGAAGAGTTGTCCAAGCCAAAGAAAAAGAAAAAGTTTGAATATGAGTGTGGGAGAGAATGTATAAGCAAACTCATATACAATTTAAAGAAATATGGAACAGGATGTAGTCACCCAAATCAACAAATATGTTCCAGCTCACAACCCCAATCAACACCCCATTTTTATGTATTTATATTTTTATGATAATATGTTCTATGCAGCCCCACTAGTCTAAATATTCTGGTTAATATTGTGTTAGTTAAGCAGCTAAAACAAGCTGATTTTATCCATCTCAGGGGTCGGCCATTTTGCTACTTGCCGTCGACTGAAGATGACATCACAGTTGCTCAGGGCTCAGGTTGCAACCAATCACAGCTCAGCTTCAGAAAACAGGTGAGCTCTGATTGGTTGTTACCTGAGCCCTGAGCAACTGTGATGTCATCTTCAGGCGACAGCAAGTGGCAAAATGGCCGCTCACTGAGATGGATACAAACGGCTGTTTTTTGCTTCATAACTCATATTCCAAAAATTTAATATTAATCAGAATGTCATGTTTAGACTAGTGAGGTCACATATAATATATTATTGTCAAGAAATGTTCAAGGTTGACATGGGATAAGATCTGGGAAACAAATTGATTACATTGGGGAACAATTCTGAAAAAAAAAAAAAAAATCGACATAAATTTTTATGCTGACAAACTAAAAATTGGCATGCTTATTCCATATAAAAATACAAAGAAATAACATTTCACATAACCTGCAAAAAAGGAAAATGGAGGCCCCAAACAAAACTGCACACAATAAAAATAGAATTGTTGACCAATTTAATGAAATTGCTTCAAGTGGTAACGAACAATTGACTTAAATTAATCCAAAGTGAATATTAAATTTAGAATTTATATTAAGTTTAATGAACTCATAATTAATTAAACTTAACTCATTCACTGCCATTGATGGAAAAATACGTCAAATGATGCATTTTTGCTGGGCTGGCAGTGAATGTGTTAATATTCACTTTGGATTAGTTTAATTAATTTAATATGTTCACTTTGGATCAACTTAAGTCAATTGTTTGTTACCAGTTGAAGCAATTTCATTAAATTGGTCAACAATTGAATAAGAGAATATATGGAATAAATATATGTTTCATTAATTATGAGTTCGTTAAACTTAATATATTAAATTCTAAACTTCATATTCACTTTGGATTCACTTAATTATATTAATTGCATATATTAAGTTAATCAAAAGTGAATATATTAAGTTTAATTATGAGTTCATTAAATGTAATATATTGTATTATCAACTTAATATATTCACTTTGGATTAACTTAAATTAATTCAATCGTGTGCTACCACTTGAAGCGTTTTCATTAAGATGGTCCACAAGTCTCATTTTAGAGTTTATAGCTAATGTATTGCTTTTACTTGTTCTTCTTCTGTGGTGTCTATTGGCAACTTGGTACATGAGCGCCACCAGCTGATTTTGTCCTTCCACTGCAAGGAAACCAATGTGAATTGATTTCAAGCTATTTTTTAACAATTGTGATCCGTCAATATTTGTAAAATGAATAAATAAATAAATAAATAAATGAATAAATAAATAAATAAATGGACTGACCAATAGCATTGTTAATATGTGACGATTAGAGGCAAAATAAAAGCCAGCAAGTAAATGAGGATTCACTGTGTTTGTTCCCGTTTTTTTTTTTTTTTATAAAGTGCTTAAAATGTCATCCATTTCGAACATTCCAGTAAGACATTTTGCTCTCACCTTATCTGACAGTTTGAATGAGCACCTTGCACACCGGTGCCAAAGTGCTGAGTGAATTTCGCCTTTTGAGGGCTGACAAATGAATTGTTCAAAGCTCAGTCTTGTTTTAAAGCCGCTTCGCTTTATTCCAAAATCAATCCAGTCATTGCCGGACTTTCTTGGCAAAATGAATTCCATCGGAGGGTTACAAAGAGCAGCTGGCAACATCAAAAGAAAGAAAACTGCTCTCTTGTGTTTCCTCTTGCATACTAGAGAAGAAATCAGCCAATGCGGCTCCTTAACTCATTCACTGCCATTGACGGAAAAAGACGTCAAATGATACATTTTTGGGCTGGCAGTGAATGTGTTAAAATGACATTTTGGACAAAAATTGCTGATTTGAAGTGCTCTCTCCCTGTCCTTTTGTTCACTTGCAGTGGCCCTGCATCACCTCCGCTGATAACTTGTATGGACACCTCATTAAGGAAATTGGCCTTGAGAGACCAAAAGAGTGCGTACTTGCTGATGCACTTGCCCCGGCTGATTATCTCATTGGGAGACGATTGTTTTTTAATTGTAGTGGAAAGGTGCACTGCTACAGTCTCAGTTCATTCCTAGCGGCACATTCGTAAAATTAAAAACAGTACACAGCGTGGGCTTCATTACGCTACTGTAACTCCCTCCCCTGGGATGTAGCATTGATCTGTGCTGGTATTCCAAGAAGCCATTTTTTTTTTTTTTTTATATAACAAGGATTTGCATTTTTGTGATATGCAGCCATGAGTATACTTCCACTGATTATTTGGATCACTTTGCTGTTATGAGTTCTAAATCAATGCTTCATTTTAATCTGATTTAATACGCAAAGACTTTTATTGCACAATAAGTCACGATAAGTCCAATCAGGTTCCAAATTTATAAGTTTACTTTTTGTTCACCAGGGAACTTTTTGCCACTGTTGATGCTCAGATAACCGCAAGACCAAGCGACATAATCAGGAGTAATAATAATAACAACAACAACAACAATAAATCAGCTAGTGTATGCTGTAGTCGATGTACCAAGACTGACCTGTGAGGGGCAGTATGGTGCTACAAGGCAAAAGTAGTGTTAGGAGGTGAAATAGAAGAATATAGGCTAACTGTTAGCTTATAACTACATTGCAGTTGCAAATGCTAATTTTTATCGAAGTGAATGACTTGGGAGACATGTTTAACAATCAACATAGCCAGGTGCTCTCGATTTATGTTACATGAATCTGTAACTGGGCCTTATTCAAGCGTTGACTACAAACATATTGAAAATATTACCGAGATGATGCTAGCTGTAAGTGGCTAGCGAAAAATGATAAATTGTCGATTTTTAGCATTTTAAATTAGCCATTGAAGATAATTATTGGAAGTTGAAATTGTTTTTTTTTTGTAATTTCCTGAAAAGTAGGATTTTACAGCGCGACGTTACTGAATATTCACCAACTGTATGATTTAATAAATAACGTCATATAATAAACCAAAACAGATGAATACATGTCACATTCTTTTGCGTGTGTGGAATATGAGTTAAATAGCAAAATCCACCCATTTTATCCATCACAGGGGCAGCCATTTTGCCACTCATTTTAGTTGACAGTGGTAAAATGGCCGCCCCCTGAGATGAATTAAAACAATTAGTTTTTGCTGCTTCACTCATTCACTCCCAGCCTTTTTCACAGAAGCAATCCCGTTCGCTCCCGGCTGTTTTACTGAATTTTGACTGATTTTGCAAGGCCCACAAAATATTGTGTTCAATTGCTATAAAAGCATGGAACCTACCAAAAGAAAAATTAAAGTCTCTTCTTTCATCAGGAAAAAAAGGTATGTTTCTATCTGTTTCCGTTTTGCAGCAATTAGCATTAAAAGAGAGCTAAGTTTCATCAGTTTTCACAAATCTATTTAAAATTCAAAGTAATTTGGCTTTTTTTCTAGATGGCCCTGGTTGATCTCCTTTGCTCTGCTGCCACCTGCTGGCCGTTTGTGTAATAACTACCATTTCTGCAACCGTTCTTTGCAGTTGAGAGGCTGCATCAAAGTCTTCTGTATGCTCTAGCATAAAAAAAACAACAACAACAAAAAACAAACGTATAAATACGTCTTTGGGAAACTTAAAACATAAAAAAATGCAATGTTAATCAGAATGCCATATTTAGACTAACACAACATAAACAGCTACGCAACATGCATGTTAAGAGATTTCACTCATTTTTAGATATCCAAAATTCATCTTTCAAGTTTGACGTCAAACACATTGGGTCAATACGTTGTCTGTCTCCGCCCAACCTACAGAAAACATTCAGCCCGCCCCGCCCACTGACACACGATCTTGCTTGGCCGCCTTGACCCTCCCTCCCGCAGCCTGGGAGCCCAACAACAGGTGAAAGGTCTTTTATAGACGGCGTATAAAGCCCCCGCAGGGACAGTTCCAGCCAGACGATAATCCCTTTCGCATCAGAGCGAAAAGAATCGTTAGCGGATCCAAATAACTCATGGCAAGGGATGCGAGGAGCCATCAAGGAGATTTAGATGTCACTCACTGATGAAATGCTGTTCTGTTTTTGTCCTCGTCTTTTTTTAATGCTTGGAGGTAATTAAACTCTGTCAGGCCAGTTTGTACTCTTGTGTGAGTGATCACTGAGCCCGTAGAAATCAATGTCCCAAGCGAGACGGGGAAAAACACAAAAGGTGGCGTTTTCTGGCAACGGTGGACGTTTTTATGCACATTTTGAGCATGGCAATGAGGTGTTGCAATCCCCGTGGGCAGCAAAATGAACGTGTGCTTTATTTTCATGTCAAAGTCCTGACAGGACAAGGTGAGTCGGCTTGGGAAAAGTCATTAAAACTTGTCATGCTCATCAATAGCCCCCCACACAGAAACAAAGTCAGCTTTTACACTTGAGGTGTCAAAGGGTTATGACTGTGATGACGATGCACCGTCAGCTTTCATAGTCATATGCGTTAAGACAGGAAATGTTTTACTCTGCCAACTACAAACTATTTTTCCTTCCCATCATGCTCAGAAAATGACTATTGTAAATTAAAAGTTCAACATTTACGATCACACATACTAGAGCCTGATTATTGGTCGCACAAGATTATCATGCAATTAAACTCATCTCAACTCATCTATTTATTAATTTATCAATCTTACGTTTACTCCGTATTAGGGATGTAACGATAAGCGCAATATCGTGATATTAAAATTTCCACAATATCATCGTCGTCGCGTTCACAATATTTAAATGCAAATGTCTGAAAAAAGTCATTTGCATTTGTGCAGTTCTAGCACCCTCTGGTGGCTACTTTTTTAGGGCGAATTAATTTTCATTAGGGATGTTTTGGCCCTTCTATGTTTAAAATCTACACTAATTGTGTGATGAAGGGGAACGTAATATGCCTGTGAAGCAAGTCAATATGTGGAGGAGCTCAATTAACAATATAACATAATAATAATAAAACATAATAATAATAACATTGCTGTTATGTACAAAAGCACAATATTGTGCTTTTGTTTTAGTATGATCACTTTTTTTTACAATATTGTGACCATTTTTAAATATCAACCTACCCACAGTATCGTGATAATTATCGTATCGTGAGCGTCATATCACGATAATATCGTATCGTGACATTTGGATATCGTTACAGCACTACTCCTTATATAGCAGCGTCAAATTGTGGCATGGTGTTAAAACAGAGCATCCACCAAACAAGAGCCTATAATGGCCTATTATTCCGTCGGGAGCAGTAAAGAGGCCGTTTATTTCGTCCAATCATGCAGTTGTGGAAGTGACCTCAGTCCTCTGTCAGTAATGAGGTAAAAGTACCCCCCTCCATTTTATACGGCGAAGCGGACTGATGATTTATGATGGCGACAATGCATGTCGGGACAGCGACGAATGAAGATGGAGGTTAATGCATGGGATGTTGTTGTTGTTTTCGCACTCGTCACCTCAGCTACGTGCTGAAAAGTGATTCAATGAAAAATCCGGCGGACCCTGAACATGCGATTTGAAGTCGCGAGGCGTGGGAGGGTTGATAAAAAGGCTCAGTAGGAGCATTCGCATGCTAATGGCGTCTGGAAACGATGCCTCTCTTCCACCTTCAGGTTACATTTTAATGAGGGGGGAAAAAAAATAAAATCTCTTTTCTCCTTTTAACCTGAGCTGGACATGAAAAATGGTTAAAGAACAAAGTGTGTGACTGATGTGCAGATTAAAACTAATATGCTCTGGAGGAATTTTTTATTTAAGGAAACTTCTCCTGGAGCTCTTTAGAGGGCATCGTTGTGAAATGATGAAATACATGTCATAATGTCAACCAGAAAATGAGCAATCATGACTTCAGATTGAGGATCCATAAAGACTTCACTTCATTGACAACGCTGTTTATGCTACCAGTTGATTTTTTTTTTTAAATCAACAGGAAATGCCCCTAAATCAACAGGAAGTGACCCATAAATGCACCAAAATCAATAGGAAGTGCCAAAAATCAACAGAAAATACCATGAGAACGCCACAAAATCAACAGGAAGTGCCTAGAAATCAACAGGAAGTACTCTGGGAATATCTTAAAATCAACGAAGTGCCCCAACAGGAAGTGCCTAGAAATCAACAGGAAGTGCTCTTGGAATATATTAAAATCAACAGGAAGTGCCCCATGAGTGCCCAGATATCAACAGGAAGTACCCCGGGAGTACCCAGGATTCAACAGGAAGTACCCCAGGAGTACCCAGAATACAACAGGAAGTGCCCAGAAATCAACAGGAAGTGCCCCGGGAGTGCCTAGGAATCAACAGGAAGTGCACCGGGAGTACCCAGAAATCAACAGGAAGTGCCCCGGGAGTACCCATAAATCAACAGGAAGTACCCCGGGAGTACCCAGAATACAACAGGAAGTGACCAGAAATCAACAGGAAGTGCCCCAGGAGTACCCAGAAATCAACAGGAAGTGCCCCGGGAGTACCCAGAAATCAACAGGAAGTGAGCCGGGAGTACTCAGAAATCAACAGGAAGTGCCCAGAAATCAACAGGAAGTGCTTCAGGAGTGCTCCAAAATACACAGGAAGTAAAGTGTAAGTGTGCCAAATTGAACATTATACTGTATATACATACATACATATACATATATATATATATATATATATATATATATATATATATATATTTACATATATACATATATACATACATATACATACATATATATATATATATATATATATATATATATACATACATATATATATATATATATATATACATATATATATATATATATATATATATATGTATATATACACACACACATACACACACACACACAGTAGTGACACAGAAAAAAAGCACTTGCTAATGTTGGATTGTGAGCTCAAGTGGTGGAGTGATTTCTAATAAGTGGGAGAGAGGTGCATTAAGAGAAAAATAAGTACTTGTCTCGAGCTTTAATTATAGATATATATGGGCCAATTTGTTTGCTGACATTTTAAAACATATTGTTTACCTTTAGGATAAAACACACTGAAAAGTCATTCATATCACAAAACGGGCCAGCAAGATTTTAAATTTTGACCTTTTGCATTCCCATGGCAGTCAAATCATCTATAAAGGCAGCGCTGTGGTAAAATGTCAAGAGAAAAGGTTTCCTCATCATTTCATCTTACCAGCCTGCTCACTCTTAAACATGAAAAACACGACATCCTGGAGATGAAATGTGTTTCCTTCCAGCATTTTCACCACCATGGAGGTACATGTTTGCTTTCACACTAAATTCAGTCTCCGAGCCCTTTCATCAACATTTAGCTCCCAGCATTCAAAGCCGTTCTGCCCTGGCCTGTATATCAAAATCAAGTTTGTTTTCCTCTGTTCTTTCTTTGATGAATGATGTTTCATTTTCGTAAGTGAGGGCCTGAGCAGGAGGCTGTATTTTATCCTCAATAGAAATTACTACCTATGCAGAGGTTTCATATTGTTAGTGATGGCAGGAGAAAACTGAAGAATGAATGCGGCGTAAAAAAAATAAATAAATGCAGTTGGAGGTCAGCTGGAAGATTCAGCCCACACACTCCTACACAACATCATTAAAACAACAGGACACACAAGGCTGCAAGCAATGGAAACTAGGAGAAATATCTGACTTATTGCAAGAGCCTTAATATGTTGTACATTTCTATTAGATCCGAGTTGTTTTTTTGGCCATAATTCACATTTGACTGGAAAAGAACACAATCACCATAACTAAAGTAGTATTGTACACACAAACACTTTCACCACAAAAAAACATAACATGCCCAATGACAACAACACTGAACTGTCAAAAACTGAACAGAACCAGAGACTTAAATACAAGCAAACTGACGGTAAAACGAGACGCACCTGGACACGACACGAGTGGCTGGAGGAAGCTGATTGGCAGAATCAAGGCACAGGGCTGACGAAAACAGGTGGAAACTATTACTTAACGAGTACACCTGATGTGAAAAAACAGACATAGGGAAAATGTGAAAAAAATGAAGCAAAACCAAACCTAAAAACACAGACAATACCAGTTTTATTTTTATTGGTCTTTCTGCTTGTTTCACTACAGTTCATAGCCACAAAAATGATTTAAAAAAAAAACAATCAACACTATTTTTACATTCTACCTTGATGATTATTGCTCTCTTCCCTGGAATCATCTTATCTGACCAGTCCAAGTTCACTTTCAGTTAAAGACACCACTTGTCTGTTTTTGAGAGCTTCCGGCCCCGCGCATGTCACCTCCTCCAAATAAAAAACATTCTGAAGATGTTCCTTCAGCCACCTCCACAGATACTCCATTTTCCCGTCGCACACCCACGGGTTTGTTGCTAGGACCAACTGGAACGAAGAGTTCCTGCCATCCAGCAGGCCCCTGGGGAGATGTTGCAGCCGGTTCTGGTTGAGAAGAAGCATTTGAAGGCGCTGCAGACCCGAGAAGAGGGATGGCGGAAGGTCTCCGAGTTGATTCTGCTGTAGAAACAGACGTGAGAGCTTCGGGTTATGACTGAAGGTAGACGGCTTCAGGGTGCGCAGTTTGTTCCCAGCGAGGTTAAGAATGTCCAGATGGTGCAGGTTCATCAGGGCATCTGGTTGCAGATCTTCCAGTTTGTTGTCACTCAAGTCAAGATGTTCCAGATGTTTCAGCTTCTGAAGAAAAGACACCGGGATCTCGGATAAACCATTCCCGGACAAGTCCAACCAGATCAGGCTGTTGTTATCATCAAACCACCCAGCTTCTGCTTGTTCTATGCGATTGTTTTTGAGGACCAAGTTGCGGAGTGAACTCTGGCTGAAGACTCCTGGAGGAAGACATACAAGCTGATTCTCTGTGAGATCCAATGAGTTCAGCCGGGAAGCGTTCCGGAGCAGATCCGAAGGAAGCTTGTCTAATTTGCTGGCATATACCTGAAGCCTATTCAGAAAGGGTACAGCATTGAAATGTCTGGCTTCTAAAGACGAGATCTGGGTAGACCGGATCGACAACACAGTGGTGTTGGGCGGTAAACCGTCTACAGGGAACAACGTCATGGTCGAAACATCAGCGCACTCCACCTCAGCGCCTGAACAGGAGCACTGACGTGGGCATGCACGGACACAGCAGTTACTCAGCGCACAGAACGTCAGCAGCAACCTCAAGTTCATCTTCAACCACTGCACATAGTAAAACAACATAAACCAGGATGACTGAATAGTTTGTATTCTTAGATTATGACAAATATTTTCAGTCTTACCTAAAGGTAAAGTCGGGAGCTGAGTGAATGAGGCCAGTCAGTCGGGACAAAATGTTGCAAGAGACAAACAGAACCAAGTAAACAATCTCAGTCATTCGCTACTGACCTACAAAAGGAACTTGAGAGCTTTGAACCCTTGTTGACTACAGAAACCCCCCACCCCCCAAACCCTATACATATTTTTACAGCATTGACAGCGTTAACATCTACAGGGAGTCCTCGATTTACATCATACTCGACCTACGGCATTTTGACTTTACGACACCCGTGTCTTCTTTTTCTTTAACATTTCCTATCGAGCAGGTCGGCTCACCGTCATGCATGTCACATTTCCGTGTTTAAGTTTCCAAGCTCTGTTTTGCCGTCCGCCAACAATAAATGTCCGTGTGGAAAAACAAAATATTGGTTCCGGCAACATCATTTAAATTACTGTATAAAGTATTTTGACGTAAATTTCGATTTTAGCGGTGAAAGGCTACTTACGCGGAAATTTGGGCTACGTTGCCAGCGTGGGACCGGAATTTGTTTGTAATTCAAGAACTCCGTGTACAATATATTGACAGAGAACAAGAGTATTGATATAACAAACATACAAGAGTATTGATATAACAAACATATAGTACACAATGTAAGTGTACTGATCCCTCTGTGTTTACAGTAAACAAAGCATGTTTTTTCCAAACAAACTTAATTTATCACACAATATATATCGAGACTCATGCTTAAAACGTAGATTATAAAATCAACATACAGTTCTTGCTTTCTGTAGGCATAAAAAGCAGGATTCAGGGCGACTGACATTCAATAAACTTCAGGGGGAAAAAAGTAAATAATATAATAATATACTTCCTGTTTTCATGCATCTTTAGTCAAATTTAGTTCCCAAAAAGAACTAATATTGGTAATAAGGTCTATTTATTCATATTTATTGAGTGGACTCAGCTGTGGTTAATTGAACTGTGGTTTGGAAATGACTCAAAACAGCTGTGGAAACTTACCCTTCAACATGGAGAGTTTAAGAGTCATCCAGTAATGGCCCTAAGGCGATTTTAGAGGGCATTATTTTTAGAAAAAGACCAAACATGGATTTAAAAGCAGGTATTGGGGCACGGCTGGACAGCTTTCATTGACTGGACCTCTTTCAAGCGCTGCAGAGCTTAATCCGATACTTGCTGGCAGTCAGTTCCCTTTGTTCACCAAGCTTGTATCAACAAAGTCTACCTTCTGCATCACCACGTCATCATCTTCTACCGCGGGAAGGAGAAGGGTCTGATAAACTAAAGAAACATTTGAGGATACAGAAATGAAAACAATAACATATGCTATTTGTTAGCTTACCTTGTTGCCGCTTTGCTACAACGGTCTGTCTTCTTTCAGCACTAGTCTTATCTCAAATAAATGTTTCCTCACCAGCAATCACACCAAGTACCGGTAGCAGGGCCCAAAGAAACACTGAAAGAGTAAATGGGCTTTGGAATTCTGCCAAGCAACACGTGGCCTCACAAAATATGACCAGGAAAAGTAATCAGAGCAGTTTTATTGATCTATGTTGCCGCATCTGCTTGCTAGCTAAAGTATGACAACAGTTGTAAAGTTTGATGAAAAATCAGAGATATTTTCTGCGTGGTTTACGTTGCTGAAGTAAAAAGAGAACTTTCAGAAGCTAAAGAACTATCGTTTTTGTAGCTTAGAAAAGTGGTTGCATGGTTAGTAGAGGTAGGAAGGAACTAGTATTTAAAAAAATGAGTTACTTGTGTTTTTTCCTCCCATGCTTCTGTTCACAAAGCTATGTTTTTAAAGTGTGTGTGTAGATTGATGGTATTCTTTACATCTTGCCCACATCTACTTTCGCTGAACGTAGCCAGCAACGTTAGCTATAGCTTGATATAGCGAGCTAGCATGAGCAGTATCAATCTGTTGGTATGTAAACTGCAACTAATGAGAAAAAGACTAGCTTTTTAAAGATTCTTTACTCAAATCTTTAGTTCAGTCTCTGTGAGTGACATAACAGAGCGACTCCTGAGAGACTGAGGACCGGAACAAATGATGGTCTCTGGAAGGAAGGCTTTCTTCTGGTTCTTCTGGAGCCACCCGAGGAGGTACTCCAATTTCCCGTCGCACACCCACGGGTTGGCGGTCAGGTCCAGCCCTTCATCCTCCAGGGCCTTCAAATGGTCGAGCAATCCTGGAGGGATGCTGCTAAGCTGGTTGTCGTCCAGGCTGAGATGTTTGAGCTGAGTGAGCTCCTTAAAAATGTTCTGAGGAACACTACTGAGCTTGTTCCTGGAGAGGAACAAGTAGGTGAGGTTCCGGGTGCTATCGAGTAAAGAGTCATCCAGACTGTCCAGTTTGTTGTTGCGCAGATTCAATCGATCAAGTTTGGTGAGCGGATCCAGAGAATTTGCAAAGATCTTCAGCAGACGGTTATTGGCGAGGTCAAGGTTTTCCAGGTGTGGCATTTTTTTGAGAAACTCTGCGGCGACGTTTGTCAATCGATTCCCAGAGAAGTCCAACCAAGTCAGGTTGGAATTATCGGGAAGCCACGTGGCATCCGTTTTCTCAATCAGGTTGTTTTTGAGCACCAAGATTTGAAGCGGGGCGTGGCTGAAGACATCCGCAGGCAAGTGGCTCAGCTTGTTGCCGGTGAGGTCCAAAGTGGTGAGGTGAGGCACACCCCTGAGGAGGTGCGAGGAGAGGTTCTTGAGGTGGTTGCTGAACAGGTGGAGCTGTTTCAGTTGGGGCGTTGCGTTGAGATCCTGCTCGGAGATGGACGTGAGGTTGGTGAACTGGATGGTGAGGGTGCTGGTGTTCTTGGGGAGACCCTCGGAGGGGAAAGCCGTCAGGGGAACCTCACTGCAGACCACCTCGGCTCTTCTTGGGTAGCATTTGCAAAGCGTCGGGCACGCTGAAGTAGCATGGCCGAAATAGACCAGGAAGAAGACAACTGCACCAAACACCTTCATTACTAGGGGAAAAGAAGAAAGTATTAAGCTAGTATCCCAGTGAGGGGCAAATGTTTGCGAATGTTAGTGAATGTGGGGTCCTGTCAGGGGTCGTTCAACGGTCGCTTAGAGTTTTGTTTTATCTCACTATTTATCTGGCAACTCTCAAAAGCATTCCTTTTCGTTTGTTCCAATGCTCTTGCTAGCAATTCTCCAAATCTTTAAATGCTTGCTCAAAGCTTTGTCACTCCCAGCTTAAATTTTACTCTAAAACTGACATATAAAAGTGACGACAATTAAACATTGTGTATTTAAACACCAAATTGTTCAAATATACCATACAATTTTGTCCAACTAATGTCCGCTAGCTTGATGCTATACATACAACCATACCATAGAATTAGCATTCATACACACCTTCAAACAGCTGCTATTTTAACACGTACGGAGCATCAACACATACAAAAAGCACATAAAATACATACACCAGCAAATATTCATTATGCTCTGTCAGAACAAATATTAAAACAGAAATATGTGACAGAGTATGGCACAGAAGTGGCATCCCCTTGTTCTTGCTGTAATTTGTGCTGCATCCTTTTGAGTAGGCCTCAGTGCTGCCTGTTGTGGCAAAACTTGGTACTACATCGAAGACCGTGATATATTGTGGGCTCACTGCAATCTGTTGTACAAACATATGCAGGTGGATGGATACACAGTTTAATTGTACTTTGTGCCACCTTGTGTAAGAGTATTGCATTATATTACCTGTCACCGGTAGGCTATAGTCAGATGAATGATACATTACCAGTATTTATAATACAGAAATTATTTCAGACCAATTAAATTGCTTTGGATAATTTCCAATGCAGATCAGATCTGTTCACTAGTTATGAATCACTACCCTACTGCACTGATAAGAAACTTGAATCCAACTTACTGTCGTGCTGATGCTGGAAGGTGGATGAGTGTGGCTGCAGGATCTGCAAAACCACTGAGTCATTCAGGGAGCTCAATCCCAATGTAATCATTACTTATTATGCAAACAAGGCACTCACCGCAGTCAAGGACGGACACTTGGACGAAAGCAACAGGGAATGAGACTTCATTGCATTTGATTATATATGACGTATGAGGATTAATGCAGTGCGGTAGTGGTGCCTCACAGTCGAAAGGTTCTGGGTTTGAATCTCAGTTCGGGCTATCTGTGTGTGAAATTTGCATGTTTTACAAGTGTTTGCTTGTGGTTTTTCCAGGGTTGTCTGAACACACATGTATGTGTGGTTGTTTGTCTAGATGTGCCCTGTGATTGGCTGGTCCAGTCCAGGGTGCACTTCACCTCGTTAGCTCGGATAAGCTCCTGTTACCTGTGATGGACGTTAATAAGGACAAGCACAATAATAAATGGATGGATTGTAAGAAAATATATTGGCAATCCTGGTCTATAAATCACTGCTTTATGACACAAATACTATTTAAAAAAAAAGAAAAAAAAAAAGAAGCTAATTAGAGCCAAGAATCCAAAGTAAACATGGTGAAGCAGCATTTAGCTGTTATGCTGCACACGAATGGAATAAGCTGCTAACAAAAGTGAAGTCAGAGGTTGTACTCAGCTGAGTTAGTCTTGCGTTGGATTTTCTTCATCCTTACAAGTTCCGTTTCAATTCAGTTTGCTTGTAGGTTTGTCTTTGTGTGTGCCCAGGTCAGAAGTTCGGTTGTCATTCAACCAGGATCTGTTCATTTACACACTGATTGGAAATATATTCGTTGTGCAGTGTGAAGTACAATTTTGTAGCAGATGGGCAACATGATGAGCTATTGCATTATGTATGATGAGTGCCAGTTGGCTTTAGGCGCTTCTGAAAGATTCATGTAAGCCCACTAATTCCACCAGAAACTTGGAGGGAGATGAAAATATTCTGGTCAAATAACTTTGTGGGGAAAAAATGCTGTAGTGTGAGGTACAGAATTCATGAAAAATCAAGATTATTTCCTCTCATTCTATGAACATTTCCATGCATGTTAAATAACACTCAAATGAGGACGTGCTACAGAAAATGGATAATGTGTAATTTTATTTGACCATTGAAAAAAAAACGGGATTGCTTGACTTTCCATTTAAAAACTGTCTAATGTGACAAAACTAAACTGGTGACCCAATATTAATGTGCAACTTTATTCTGTAAACTATTTCCAGACAAGCCCGTGCTGATAATTAATATTATATACGCTCATAAAAAATAATACAATCCACATGTGCTAGATCTTCTACGATATGATACACACAAAAA
The DNA here is from genome assembly GCF_051991245.1 of Festucalex cinctus. NCBI lineage: Eukaryota > Metazoa > Chordata > Actinopteri > Syngnathiformes > Syngnathidae > Festucalex > Festucalex cinctus. The sequence continues at coordinate 9,690,871 of NC_135431.1, forward strand.
AAAAAGTCCTCATTTTATATACACAACGCACACCCCTTGCACATCAAACACAAATGTGAAAGTCCATTTTTGTTCATAATGTCAATTTGAAGTTGGCATAATAAAAAAAGGATTGCGATATTGTTCCTCATATTAAAAAAAGTTCTGAGTAAAAGTTTTCGGCTTTCCTGAAAAGTAACACGTGTTGGCACACTGCTGTCAATCATCAGCAAGGAAGAATCCCTTCGCTGAGCCAGGGTTAACTGGAGGGAAGAAAAACAAGAAATTATATTAAAAGAAAAATTGAAACACGCACGCGCATGATGCAACTGCTGAAAATGGCACATGCCCACACAATATCCACACAATTAACTGTAAAACCTATAAATAATGAAATGATGGTCTACTTGGACAAATGTAACATTTCATCTCAAATAGACTCCTCCTTAATTCCACTCAAGTTAAAAATAACTTTTTAATGTCCATTCACTGCAATTGTTAGAGAACACTCAAGACCATGCTTGTAGTCGAGATGCAACCATGCAGAAGTTACCCTCCGTCCCCCCTTTGTCACTTCTTTCAGAAGAACATATCATCATCACTGTCGGTGTCGTCCAACGACCACCTCAAGTCTTTCAGGTCAAAATCAAGCAATCTGAAACAGTAAGTAGGAAGTTCAACTGAGCGAGGGGTGATAATAAATCAGGGGTGCGGGACGGAGCGGTGAGCCGAACGATTAGTTGGTTAAGCGGTGTTGCTGCGCGCAAGCTCAGCTACTTACAGTTTCCCAAGCATGGGAAACGTTAGCATGGTGGGTGAAGAGGTCAGTGGAGGATGATGCGTAGTACGGGGCCGCTGCTGAGGGGCGAGAGCCAGTTAGCATGCGGCTAACAGTGGAAATAAAGACAGCTGACAGACTGTGGTTACCAATCGGCTTCATGTGAAATAACAGCTGAAAAGCACGACATAACATTTGTTCCCATTCAGCTGGGCATTTATGAGCATACGGAGCAAATATGAATATTAATAAAATTAATCTCCACTGATTCAACAACTGATTTTGATGAATTACTCAATGAAAAACTAACCTATTTTTGGCTATTGGTGTTTTTTTTTTATGCTGTTTGTAAAGCCCGAAAGTGCTAAAGCGCCATGCTAGACTAGCTAGTGCTGGCCACTGGCTAAAAGGCCACCAGCTAGCTTGACAGCTCACAGCAGCGGGATTCCAGAAGATGTCAGACAGGCAAGTGAGGCTCCTTGTGGGTTTGACATTGGAAAAAGCAACTTTTCAAGGTGATGCAGGGAAATGCCTGAATGGCTAATGGCAGTGGTGAAAGCTAACAGCTAATCGGGTGCTAATAGGCTATCTAGCTGCTCAACATCAGATACAGTAAGTGCCTGAGTAAAGGTTTTTAGTTGGAATAATTGTACTTTTTTTTAACCCATTTGCTCCCAATAACGTGTAAATACGTTTTTGTTAAATGTTCTAAGTGTCCCAAAGACGTATTTACACGTTTTGTTTTGTTTTTTTATGCTAGAGCATACAGAAGGCTTTGATGCAGCCTCTCAACTGCAAAGAACGGTTGCAGAAATGGTAGTTATTACACAAACGGCCAGCAGGTGGCAGCAGAGCAAAGGAGCTCAACCAGGGCCATGTAGAAAAAAAGCTCAATTTACAATTTTGACTAGATTTGTGAAAACTGATGAAACTTAGCTCTCTTCTAATGCTAATTGCTGCAAAACGGAAACAGATAGAAACATACTTTTTTTTCCTGATGAAAGAAGAGACTTTAATCTTTCTTTTGGTAGGTTCCATGCTTTTATAGCAATTGAACACTATATTCTGTGGGCCTTGCAAAATCAGTCACAATCTAGTAAAACAGCCGGGAGCAAACGGGATTGCTTCTGTGAAAATGGCTGGGAGTGAATGAGTTAAAATGAGAGTATTTATGCTATCTAAAGATGTAAAACAAACAAACAAACAAACACAACGCTAATAGGAAAATAGAAAATGTTTCAAAGCGCAGACATACGGGCACCGTTGCACTTTCAGTGCATTTTTTTCAAAATCAAATAATCTATAAGAAATAAATTTTTTTAGGACCATGCTCTAAGAATAGTTTGAAATTATATTCAAGTGATTTGTGTTCATACTTTGAGCTAACTTTAAACTAATAAGAACTTATAGCCACATTGCGGCAGCAACCATTGCAAATTTTTGCTATTTGTGTTACTAATTGATGTATGTACTATAATAATTTATTTAAAAAAAAAATGAAAGAAATTGCAGAAAAGCAAAGCAACAAAAAATATGTATACAGGAGGACCTCGGTCTTACGGCGGCGACATAACCTGTGTTTGTATAACCTACACTAGTTTAAAAGGCAAAATAACTTTACATAATTTTTATGAAAACACTAAGTATAAAACAAAACATTTAGTACAACAGTAGCTGGCACCATCGTAAACTGAGGACCCCCAGTCGTGATAATAAACGGTCATGAATAAAGACTAAATGAGTCAGCAAAGTGTTGGAATCCTCACCTGGCCTTCCTGGACGACTGCTGCTGTCTGGAGGACGACACTCTCACGGCGCCGCGGTGTGGCGAAATCTGCGGCGAGCCCCTTGGTGACGGGCTGGGCGAAACGCGGGGTGAGGACCGCGGCGGTGCCTCGGGTGCGTGGGCCGGGGCGGCGGGCTGCGGGTGCTTCCTGGGGATGCGCTTGAGGAGTTGGCTGACCCACCGTTGCTGCTCCTCCCGGCTGCCGGTCAGCAAAAGCAGCTCTTTGGCGGTGGACATGTCGTAGTTCACTGTTCACGGGCAAAAAATAGAACATTAAATATCTATTAAAAAAAAAAAAATAGGGGTGTCAGGTGATTAAAATATTTTTTGTAGGTTTTCATATTCTTTTCAAAAGTGAAAAAATGTTAAACTAAGAAATATGGCTGCATCTTTCATAATAAATCATAAAATTGTGTTAAATTTAAAAAGATGTACTGTGCTGTGTGTTATTGATTTGTGTCCCTAAAGTGACATTGGGTGGGGGGGGGACTGAAACTGAAATATGTTCCCCATCAGGAAGAGAAAGTGGTCTCATAGCGAGAAATTTTCTTATAAGGATGAAAAACATATTTCAACCGCTCCATGTCACCGTACCAGATTAGATAAAAAAAAGAAAGAAAAAAAAAGAATAAAAGAACAAAAAGGTGACCTTGTGAAGATAAGCGGTACATAAAATGGATGGATGAATGGATTTCTTTTTTTTTTTTTTTTAACTTCAGTTAGATCAGCTAAAGTCAACAATGTTTAGTTTGTCTCTTTTGTCCTGGGCGCCCTCTACTGGTGTGAAATGTAAATTAATCATTAATTCAATATCGCAAGGTGTGGGAAAGCATTTAATTTTCTTATCATATATAGGCCAGTGACAGTATTTATTTATGTTTAACAGTTATACAACACAAAAATAGCTGATTTACTTGGATTAAAAATGTATATTTATTAGGGGTGTTAATCACGACTTCAATAGTTAACTCACGATTAATCGAAAATTTTATATCTTTTCTATGTACAATAAAATGTACGATAAAATGTCAAAATGTTTTCATACTCTTGCTAACATAAAAGTGGAAACATAAATCTTAAACTAATATAAATATGGCTGCATCCTTAAGTCATTGATACAGTAATTTCATAGTAATTCATAAAATTGAGTTAAAATTTAAAAAGATATACTATAAAAACAAATGTGTGACATTGATTTATTTTGAGGTCATTTTTCTGCCACTAGATGGCATAATTGCATTTGTAAGAGATTGGCGACAGCTCCGTGCATTTTTCTTTTCATATTAAGTGCTATCTAATCGACTTTAACATGAAGTAACTTGTGAAATTCTGCTCATTTTAACATTGTAAAATACAACTTGACTTCAGTCTCCACAAATATATGTATTATTATAACATTTATTACTGTTAAATTTTGACGTGGAAATGTCTGCTACGTTGCGACTGGAATTCCCCCGGTACAGGCATTCCAAATCCAAGTCATTCATCAAAAATGAGTGGCTTTAAACTCTACATTAACTCAAAATTAACGCTGTAATTTTGACACCCTGAATAAAAATAAATAAGGTGAAGTGTTGTAATTTGTATACCGACCCTTGCAGGGCACAATGACCTCCTCCTTCCTGTCCAGGTGGTCCTTGTGGCACTTGGTGTGGCAGCGGCGGCACTCGAGGGCCGGCGGCGGCTTAAATACGTGCCAGAGCGGCCGGGTGCAGGCCTCGCAGCTGGAGGGGAAGTGGTAGAGCGTGAGGACGAACTCGTGGCCCTTGTGGCTGATGTGGGAGGGGCGCTCGCCGAAGGGCGTGGTCTCCATGACGACCTCCTGATCGCGCTTGCTCTCGCCCTCGTTGGCGTACAGGATCTGGAAGACGTTACGTGGATACGATGACGCCATTAGGGCCGTATTGATTATATATTTTCTTAATTTATGAGCTGATGAATCAGTGATTATATTCAGCCAAATATCAGAATAAGCCTAAAAAACTATGAAAAATCATGTTGTAGTAAGCATACCTTGCCAGTAGTTGGCAATGGAACTTCGTAATGAAGTACAAGTCAACCTTAACTCTTTTACTGCCACACGTTTTCAAAAAAAAAACTTTGATATGACAAAGGCTTTGATAATTTGATCCTTGAAAACGTTCAATTTCATCAGATTTCATTATGTTTCATTGTAATTTCACACGCAATGAGCCAATTTAAAAGAGATACAATGCTGCCATCTGCTGGCCATAGATAGTGAGTGTTTTTTGATTCCACAACTCATTGACCAAGCAGCGCGTGCTGCACTTAGACGGTGAACTGCCCATTGATAAAAAACAAAACAAAAAACAAAAACGTAGTTGGCATTTATGGCGGCATACATCATGAGTTTACTAATCGTTATTGGTGGTCAAAGAGTTAAACACATTTTGACAATAATATGTTACATGTGACCTCACTAGTCGAAACATGACATTCTGATCAATATTACTTTTGTGGAATATAAGATATGAAGCAAAATCCAGCCGTTTTTATTTATCTCAGGGCGGCCATTTTGCCACTTGCCGTCGACTGAAGATGACATCACAGTTACTCAGGGTTCAGGCAACAACCAATCACAGCTCACCTGTTTTCTGAAGCTGAGTTGTGATTGGTTGTTACCCGAGACCTGAGCAACTGTGATGTCATTTTCACGAGACAGCATTTTACAAAATGGCCGCTTTCTGATATTGATAAATACTGTTGGATTTTGCTGCTTATCTCATATTCCACTAGCACAATATTAACCAGAATACCATATTTAGACTAGTGGGGCTGCACAGAACATGTTATTGTCAAGAATTTTTTGGGGGGGGTTGACTCCCTCTTTAAAATTTGATGTATAATCCACCACATCTTTTTTTTCTGGCAGTGAGGTGCAGCATAGAAAAAAAAAGTAACAGGAGGGAAAGGGGGAAAAATGTTTTATTCATATTGCATTATTGCCTTACCTGAAATATCCGTGGGATTTCTACAGCGTCTGCACGGTACACATCAGTCTGAGTGACGGGTCGGGCATGAAAGAGTTTGCTGTGGCGGAAAATAAGAGAAGAGTTGAAATAATGAACAAGAAACCAGAATAATACTGCATTGGAATAGTTGATAGTGGAAAATAATGTGATGGCAGTACAACACTGATACAGAAGTTTATCCTTTGTCAGACTTAATTATCTGCTCTAAAGGCAAAAAAATGAATCTATTTTTTAATGAATTCTGTTGCAGATCGCAAATGTCCAATCAGGAGGTGAATATTCTGGTCTTTTTCAACCTATGAATCACCAGCCTTTTCCGGATCCTATTCTCTATTTTGGAGCGAGAATGTTATTAAATTTGTATGATTCCTGGTCCGGCGTGTTGGAGGTAGCTTAGGGCAAATCATTTAACTCAGTCAGAACGCGTTCTTGTAAAATCCCTAATCGCACAATGTTTTAGCCATCCTTAAATTTAAAGCGTGGATAATCAGGATCATGGGATTGTTCCGATACTTTCATGTCCACCTTTGTGAGTTGAACTTTGGACCATATTAATCAAAAGGCAATTATGCCACAAACGTTTTATCTCTAAATGTTTTTGTCTATATTTGCCTTGTACTTTTTCAGTCAAGCACTTTGGGAGAAAATGAGAAGAATATACAGTCACAAGTATGATTTATTGACATCATTACAAGAAAACAACTGATTGTGAATGAATTTACACAGAGGATGTGGGATCTATTTTACTATGTATATTTTTCATCCTCAAATTGTAAGATTATTTATATGAGACAAAGCAAGAGCCCTATTGATTTTGACTAAAAGTATTCAAAGCATTTTAAAACCTTTTAATGTTTTCTTGCTTGCTTTTACGATATTAAAAGCAGCACTGTTAAAAAGGCCAGGTTGCAGGGCTGTGCACTTAATCGAAATTCAATTAAAATTTCAATTATTATACTCCAGAATTACAAAATCAGCATAATTGGGGGAAAAAAAAGAAAAAAAAGAAAAAAAAAAGAAAAAAAAAGATAATTAACACTAATTGTTGTTGGTTAAAGTTATACAATTGCACCTTTTTAAATTTTAAAATAACTAATTAAATAAAATTTTGTTTCATCCAAAAAGAAACTTGCAAAGTTATACTGCTTCAAATAATTTTATTTGTCTTAATATATATATTTTTTTTATGATTAAACATTTTCTTGTTTTGTACAAAAAATAAATAAATGATTGTCCTCCTGCATAGTGCAAATGCTGCACTCCAATTTAAAGTTGTTGCCAACATAAATAAATAAATAAATAAATAAATAAATAAACATTATTAGAAATTCTGTTTGGTCCAAAAGGAACTTACATAATTATAGTGTTTCCATTGTTTTTTAAATTGGTCTTAATATTTTTAAATGTTTAAACATTTTCTTGTTTTGTACCAAAAAATAATCATGATTTCAATTATTGCCAAAATAGTCGTGATTATTATTTTTTCCATAATGGAGCAGCCCTACCATTTGTGCAGTTCCAGCACCCTCTGGTGGTTAGCTTATTGATGCAGTTTCATTTTAATTAAGCATGTTTTGGCCAGCTATGTTTAAGACCCACACTAATCGCAATATGAAGGAGGACGTAGCACGTTTGAGTTCCTCCACAAATTTACTAAATTCACAATGCGTGCATTCATTAGCCAATAAGTGCCTCACTATTAAGTGTTATGAGTGATTGTAGATTGAAGTTAAGGTTACCTGTACTATGTATATATATCGTCATAATTTCGTATCATGATTGGACATATTGTTTACATCCCTAGTAATCTGTGTGTACATTTTTTTATTTATTTAAAAGTAGGAATTAACTCACTCTATGTCCAAGATCATGAAAGGGTTGGCCTGTTCACGGTCCTGCTCGCTGTTGTAGAACAGAATCTTCTTACTGCTCACCACAACAAACTGTTGAAGGAAAACAGAGGTCAAATTTAAATAAAATAAGAATAAAAAGGAAATGAGTCAAATGTTATGTTACCTTTTTGTCCCAGCCGAACCGTTTTGTGTGCTTGGTAGGGAGTGAGAGCCAACCCTCAAGTCTGGAATCTAAAACAACACAAAGAGCCTTATTCAACATTTTATGTGATATTTATCTTGTGGTCAATTTAATTTGCCTCAATGTGTGCCAAGACTTTTGTCCATGATTTGTACATGACAAACCACGTGCGTCTTTTGAGGTGGAATGTGAACAAAACCGGTCACAAGTCAAGCCGTGAGTACGCATCAGTGGACATCAAGCGCATTAAGACACATCAGAATCAGAGTAAACAGCGTAGCGGGATTAGCTGACATCATGCTGAGCTCAACCATGGTCAAGATTGTTTTTTTTTTAAATCAATTAGCAGTAATAGTTTAATGTCTCCAAGCCTTTGTACCACCATGCAGGGGTCACCTGCAAGGTCATCCTCAGGCTGCTGGTAAGTGAGAGCCAGGGGACGCTGGCCCCGCTCCTCACTTTCATTTTTTTCTTCATCCTCAGAGTCAGAGTCAAAGAGAGAGCGCGCCGGACGGAGGTCGGGCCGGGTGTCGATGCGCACCGATTTGTGTGTGCGCTGGTAGGTGAAGGACATCGATTCGGAGGTGTGTGAGTGGGTAATGCGCACTGCGCCCGACGGGAGGAAGGAGAATATAGAAGGGGGGAGGAAAAAGGTCAAAAACACCGCAGATGATGGTGCAGAATATGACGTGGAAAGAGAGGAAACAGAAAAGTTTCAAGATGTGACGGATAGTCGTCGCGGTTCAAATGCTCGTTGCTACCTGGGTAGCCTTCGCCCACGTCCAAGTCGTTGCCGCTGCTGATGCTGGTGGAGTCCAGAGAGTGAACGCTTAGGGAGGTGAGCTGGCAGCGGAGCTGCTCGATGTCGCTGTCCTTGCTGGCGAGCATCATCTGAAGCTCCTGACGCACTTGGTTCTCCTCTGCGATCGTCTGCACGGCACAAACAAAAACATGCTATCGTGAAATTTAACTGAAGATAAATAGATGACTGTATAAAGGGGGATCTGCAACCTGTGGCTCTGGAGCCACATATGGCTTTTTATTTACTCCATGTGGATATCTAATGTTTTTTAAATATTTATTTTTATTATTATTTTTTTTAGATAAAATATTTTTTGAATGAATTAATTTGATAAAAAAAAAGTCCAAATTTGTAAGCTGTCAGAAAAATAGACGGAAGGTAGATGAAAACAAGAAAGTTAAAAAAAAAAACACCTAAGAAATGTCAAAAACGTGACCATAAAATGTACAAAAAGGAAGAGGAAAATTACTATATAAGCTATACAAAATCCAACCCCCGAAATAAATAGAATGAATAAACAGAAATAAAATGTTCAAAAAGCATTAAAATCATTTAAAAAAAAAAAAAAAAAGGCGGAAAACGTCCAAAAAGTAACTATAAAATGTCCAAAGCAAAAACGAAGAAATCCATATAATTACCATAAAATGTACACAAAATTGACTAAAAAGTCAAAATTTCTTTAAGAAAAAGGCAGTAAAGAACACAATTTAAAAAATAACTTCAAAATGTCCAAAAACAAAAGAAGAAATTCCCAAAACTACCATAAAATATCCACAAAATTGCCAAAGTAATAAAATTCATAGCAAAATACGTAGACAAAAAAATGTTTATAAAAAATAACCAGAAAATGTTCAAAAAGTATTTGGAATTGCCCAAAAAAAAGTCTGAAAAATCATAAAAAAAAAAAAAAAAAAAAAAAAAAGGGTGGAAAAGAAAACATCCAAAAAGTAACTATAAAGTGTCCAAAACCAAAAAGAAGAAATCCCAATAATTACCATAAAATGACCACAAAAACATACATTTAGCGCCAAAAAAGGCAATAAAGAACACAATTAAAAAAATAAACTACAAAATGTCTAAAAACAAAAAAAAAGAAATCCCCAAAATGACCATAAAATATCCACAAAGTTTCGAATGTCAGAAAATTCATAGCAAAATACGTAATCAAAAAATGTTAAAAAATAGCCATAAAATGTCCCAAAAAAATGAAGCAGAGAGGCAGAAAATGACCATATGGCCATAAAATTGCCAAAAATGTCAGAAATTTGACAAATGGGCAGAAAAGTCTAAAAAATGTATGGAAAATTAAGTTTGATTTAAAAAAAAAAAAAAAAAAAAAAAAAAAAAAGAGAGACAAAAAGGTAGAAAAAAATGAATATTGGATACTGCATATTTTCTATTATAGTGTGTACATGAGACTAAAACTAACTCACTGCTTCGTTCATCACAACATTCAAAGGTTTTGCGGCTTCAGACAGATTTTTTTAGTTATTTAAATGGCTCTTTTGAGAGTGAAGGTTGTTGCCCCCTAGTATAAAGTATACATCACCATTCAAATGAATGGAAATGCCATTAATCCATTCCAACCGCTGCATATTCTGCGTAGGCGTACTCACCGCCTGCATTTCCGACAGTTCTCGCTGGAATTTGATGATGGTGCTGTTGAGTTTGTCCTTCTCCGATCTGAGCTCCAGCTGGAGCTTCCTGTTCTCCTTCTCCTTCTTGTGCACCTCCGTGTCCGTGCCTCGGTGGCCTCCCCTGGCCGGCTCCCTTCGGTTCATCACCTCGGCGAGCTTGTTGATGGCCTGCGTGACATGCGACAATTTGCCATCACGGTAAATGCCAATAAATGCGCAGGGATATGTTGCTCACCAGCCTACATATTTTCACGACGGGTTTTTAGTGTTTTCTCATTTGGGAGAAGGCAATTACCAGCACTCACATGAAGTTAAGATGCATCGCTTCAGCTCTGCGCTTTAATAGAATCTTAATAGGCCATATTACAGATAAACAGTAAATGAAGCCTGCTTTTGCTGTGAATAACATTTAGAGTGAAATCACAAGCCTGCAGTCGAATATCTTTTTTTTTTTTGTAGTCTGACAACACAATTATTTGTGGCAAACATTCTCGAAAATAAAAGAGGCAGCGCTTTCAAGCCCGGCGTAGGCGGCATGTCACACAGACACACCTGAATTTTCAGCGTCTTTTCATTCTGCAACTGCTTTTCAAAGGTCGCAATGAGAGTGCTCATAGTCTGCTCCTCATCCTTTGCTTCCTGGAGCTCTGCAGAAATAGCACAATATAAAAGCTTAGAGGTTTATTTGCAGAGTATAGAGATGTTGTTTTTTTTCTGGAGAACTCACGTTGCTGCAGTTCTTTCAGCTGGTTGTTGAGTTCCTCTTTCTCGCTGGCTAAGTTAGCCACATCCACCGTCAGAGTGCGATTGGACTCTTCAAGCTGTCGATGAGACAAAATCGGCTCAAACAAGTCAACTTGAATGTCAGGGAAACTCAAATCCAAATTCGGAATATTTTTGCTGCCATCTCACCGAGGTGATGGTGGCCTCCTTGTCGCCAAGCTCCTGTTTGTGTCTGGCCATCATGTCTTTGATCTCCAGCTCCTTCATGATCTTCTCCTTCTCCAGGTCGGAGTACTGCTCCTCGGCGATGGAGCGGGCCAACTGCTCCGAGTCCGCCTTGGTCAGGCTGACTTCGAGCTGGGAAGCCAGCGATTCCCTGCGGTCGGGAAGTTAAAAAAAAAAAAAAGGCGGAACTCGTTAATGGAAGCAAACCGGATGAATGTGGAACAGCTGTTCTTTCACAAAGTACAGAAAAAATGGTCTTATAAAGATGCATTTTGGATATTTTAACTCCATCTCACCTATTCATTGTTTTGGAACTTAACATGCTCTCATAATGTCTTCATTTAGTGCTTCTTAACACATTTATTGCCAGACCAGAAAAAAAAAATGCATCATTTGACGTCTTTTTCCGTCAATGGCAGTGAATGAGTTAATGCCAAGTTGAAGTGAGTTGAGGCGCTTCATGGCATCTACATGCAATTATAAAACGTTTAAAAGGGGAATTACTTGTAGAGTCTTTCTTGTTGCAATGGTGACCCCAGATTATCTACTTCAGTGGTCTATATTATTTTTAGATCAGCCAGGACACCTCACTGTTATCAATAAGGATGTTTGATACTTTTTTTCCACACCGATACCAGTCCGAATATTCACTCCAAGTACTCACCAGTACCTGTAGAACTTTTGATACCTAAAATTTCATTTAACACATGATGTGAACAAAGATTTTTCTTTCTAAAGCATATGATGATTCGCCAATGTGTCAAACTGCATACTATAGCGTAAACTACTCCAAGAGGATTTACTCAATATCAGATTTTGTTTGGCGTAACATAAAAGTGGACAAATATGGTTACCAAATACAACTGTGTACAAATTTTATACTAAGTAATTTATAAAGATATTTGAAGTGAACATTGATTTCATTGTTTATTTGATTTGTGTTGAGGTAATTATCTGTTACTAGATGGCATTGTGTTTCATGTTCGACATTGGGGACAGAAACAGTACATTTTTGCTTTCAAATTCAAAGCAATTGGTATCTGGAACATGAAGCAACTCGTGTGCAATGTTGTATGTAAACTAAAGCATGAACAACAACGTTTTTACATCAATTGTATTTAATTTTGGACATAATATTCATACTTTTTAATGCCATTTATAGGCCTTAATTTCAGCAAAATCCATTTAATGATTTTTAATGACTCGCGGAAACCCTGATTAAGACTGATATTGGCATCGATACAAATATTTTTATCATTGTCAATACTAACAGTAAAGAGAAAGTTAATTTTGTAGTACACTTAAATGATCAGGCAATTTTATACTGAAATCTAATCATCGATTCATGTTAAGCACATACATTTATTGGCTTCTTGAGTTCCTCTTGAAGTCTTTATTGGTTTAAGTAACATATTGCAATGCATATTTCCATTTGAAACCCTGCAGTGGCATAAAAGTAAATGACACGAGAGGGGAAGCCCTGCAGCAAAAAACCTTGTCACTCTTTTGTGCCGCATGAATATTCATGCGGTGTGTTACAGCCCGCAATTACCTCTCCTCCTGGTACTCTTCCAGACGTTGTTGAGCCTCTTTGTACAAGGTGTTCCTCTCATCGCACTCCTCCTTCAACTCGCGGATCTGCGTCTTGTAAAGGGTCTAACATAGAGAGAGGATTTCCTATTATATGGCCACCTAAGCAATCCTGACTTTCAAACACGGGCACACACAAAAGGGGAGAATTTCTACCGTGAAATATTGCTCCGCCTCCAGCTGGTCCTTTAAATCTTTCAGCAGGCCTTCCGACTCTTGCTTCTCCCTGTAACGGCACCATGAATCTGTCACGCCCACAACGGTTTCCTTAAACCAACACGCGTGCTTCGGATCAGCACGCCGGTGGGTTCGGCTGACCTGCGCAGCTCCTGGTTTTGTTTATCCAGGACCTGCTTGATCTCAAGCAGTTGGTTGAGCTCCTGTTTGAGCTGCTTCTCGGAGGTGTGCAGGACGGTCACCTGCTGTTTCTCCATCTTCAGGTCGCTCTGGGCCAGACTGCGCTTGTGGGCCTCCTGCTCCAGACGCAGGCTCAGGGTCTTTACCTGCACAAGCACAAGTCCCCTTATGATGACTCAGTTGATCTATTTTTGTAGGAGTTCCGCAGGGTCATTAGGAACTGAATGCATGTATTAATAATACTTTGGCAAATTGGCATTACATTAAAACTAGCGATAGGCGCTAAGCCCTGTCGTGAATAAATTGCATATGATTTCAACTATAAAGTATGATACCAAAACAGTGTCCACTGGAAAAATCTCTCAGCTGACGTGTATCATTTCAATGTGGTCCCTTGTGCACATTTACAGGGATTTGTGGCGTTTTCCAGTTAATCGGCCAGCCAATTATGGCCCTTCAAACAGCTACCAAAATAAGTCGGCCAACTGTCTATGTTTGCCGATTGGTTTTACTTTGATGTATTCTAACTATTTACAGAAGTTGTACACAAGTAATGGTTTCATTATAATTAAGTTGTTTTTTTTGTTTTTTTTTTGTTTGTTTTTGACTGTGTTGAATTTGTTTTAATTTGCCAATGAACTGATTTTTTTTCCATTCATTTTATATATGTGTACATTCTAATATTGAGTATTTTTTATTTTGCATTTTAAATACTTAATATTTGGATATGTATATACATATTACATATTTATTACACAAATCTATACAGTAACCTTGTATCCTTACAGAAATTCATTGGTATGGTCATTCTATAGACCTATCATTCAAAACAAAGCAAATTTTAATTTTTACAAGCAATGTTTAGATGAGCAACGATAGTTGTGCAAGGAATTGGAAATTGAAAATAAAATAAAAAAAATAGTACTACATAAATAAAAAAAATAATGTGTTAAATATGAGACTCATTCAACAAGTTATTAAAAAAAAACCATTTACAGTTCAGCGTCGATCTAACCCCCCAAAATAAAATACAAAATAAATAAAATAAATATAAAATAAAATAAAATTGATATCAGTCAAGCCATTCTGAAAAAGCACATAGTAAAACTCTCCTTTAATTTATAGGTCTGGAAATGCTGCCCCGTGATGAACGTACACTGTACACTTCCTTAAAATTAAAATCATGTGACGAGTGGGATATCCCCAAACACACCTACCTACCTCTTCAGAAACTCTTTCCTTTTGCGCTTGCAGCTCCTCCAATTTGTTCTGTGCCTGTTTATAATCGCAATCCAGCATGGAGTGATCCTTCTTTAGTTGCAGCAGCTTGGCTTCCACCTCCTGCTTCAGATTACGCTCCTCCTGAAGGGTGCGCTCCATCTCTGATCGACAAAATCAACCATTTAGACAAAGAGCAAAAATTTTTGTTGGAGAGGCCTTCTTATTTACTGTCAATCACCTTTTAAGGCCGCAGATTTTGCCACCTCAATGGACTGATAAACTTGGTTTTCGTCGGCCAACTTTGCCTTGGCAGCTTTATGTTCGGCCTCCTCCTGCTCCAGACTCTGTTGGAGCGACTTTAACTTGAACGTCAGCTCGATCTCCTGGTTGCTCTTTTCCTAAATGGTCAAAGCACACTTTAGTCGCTAGAACTTCTTAGTTTGCGCCTCATTTCTGTCAAACCTTCAATATACATTTGTAATAAGGAGTTGAAACTAGGGATGCACGATAATATCGGCGGCCAATAATTATCGGCAATTATCGACCTATTTGACTTCAAGCAGATAAATAAATAGATAAATAGAGAAATCCGCCGATAATTATCGGCAATTATCAACCAATTTGGTGTCATACAGATAAACCAGATAATAAACAAATTTGCCGATAATTATCGACCAATTTGACATCATGCAGATAAAACAGATAATAAAGAAATTTGCCAGTAATTATCGGCAATTATGGACCAATTTGACGTCAAACAGAAAAAGCAGATGATAAAGAAATTTGCCGAAAATTATCGACAATTATCAGACAATTTGGCATCATACAGATAAACCAGATAAAGAAATTTGCCGAAAATTATCGGCAATTATCAAACAATTTCACGTCAAACAGATAAACTAGATTATACAAAAATTCGCCAATAATTATCAGCAATTGTCAATTTGGTGTCATAAAGCTAAACCAGATAATAGAGAAATTGGCCAAAAATTACCGGCAATTAGCGACCAATTTGATTTCATACAGATTAACTAGATAATAAAGAAATCCGGCAATAATAATAGACATGCCACGTTGTTGCATTTGTTGTGGCTCATATCAATAAAATTCAGCTTCATGGTGCTTTACATACATTGAAACATTGCCTAAAATTTACACAATGTTTCAACGTATTTGTACATGTTAGACTTATTGTAGAAAACAATTACCGGCTTACTTATCGGTTATCGACATCAGCAGATTCTAAATTATTGGTTTATCGGTATCGGTTGAAAATAGCATTATCGTGCATCCCTAGTTGAAACTAATTTAAACAAACCTTTTCAAGGTCGTTGAGCTTCTCTTGCAGTTGGTTCTTTTCAGTCTGGCCGATGGAGAGACATGACTTCATTTCTTTCACTTCCTGTTTCAAGCCAGATGTTTGTCCTGAGGCAGGTAAATACAAGAGGATCATACACATGACAACCAAGGGAAAAAAAATAAAAAGAGTAGAAACTACATGAAAACAACTTGGCATCCGAAGGTGAGACATGATGACATAATATTCCTGCACGCTGGGCCCCAAAATACATCATATATTTTCCATTTTTACCTATCTCCACCCAAATGTAGACTTTTTTTTTTTTTTTAACCAATAGCAGGGGAAAAAAAAAAAAGGAAGAATCATGCAAACAGGCCACACTTTGTTATTCAATGACTCCAATGAGCGCTAAAAATCAAGTTTCCAAACAGCATCACATAAGAAGGTCTGGCGCCGTGTCAGCTTTGGGATTTTCACAAGCATTTTCCACATAATGAGCTAAAAATTTCCAAAGACTTACTCCAAATAAACAATTATCATCTTATTGCCTGCCACAGCCCCAAGTTGCGCATGCTAGTATGAAATAGTGATCATCAAGTGTTTTTGGTCATTTAATAATGACGTTTAATAATGTGTGCACAAAGCTCCGACATGACCCCAGGGCCTCACCCTGGAGGTCGGCGATGACTTCCGTCTTGATGCTGCGCTCCCTCTTCTCCGCCTCCAGCTCGGCCCGCAGCGTCGTCAGCTGCCTCTCCAGTTCCGTCTTGGCCTCCTCCAGCTGCTTGCACTTCTCCCGCACCTCCTCGAGGCTCAGCTCCAGGCTCTGGGCCTGTTTCTGCATCTCCGCCTGGCTCTTCTTTAGCCTCGCTGCCGCCTCCTGCTCCGCCTTAAGTGTCCCGTTTGCCTCCTCGAGCTTCCAAAGAGAAGAAAATTATGTGAACGATTAACATTAATGATAATATCGAGCACCATTAGAAGCTCTTCATCATTCATTATTCACTGAAAAATTAGGGACACATTAACTCATTTGCTCCCAAAACGTATAAATATGTTCTATTTTAAATGTTTTAAGTCTCCCAAAGACGTATATATACGTGATTTTTTTTTTTTTATCTTTTTTTTATGCTAGAGCATATAGAAGGCTTTTATGCAGCCGATCAACTGCAAAGAACAGTTGAAGAAGTGGTAGTTATTACACAACCGGCCAGTGGGTGTCAGCAGAGTAAAGGAGATCAAACAGGGCCATGTTGGAAAAAAGCTCAATTACTTACAATTCTAAATAGATTTGTGAATAATGATAAAAGTTAGATATATTCTAATGCTAATTGTTGCAAAACGTAAACAGATAAAAATATACTTTTTTTTCCTGATGAAAGGCGATACTTTAACCTTTCTTTTGGTAGGTTCCATGTTTTTACAGCAATAGAACACAATATTTTGTGGGCCTTGCAAAATCTGTTGAAATCCAGTAAAACATCTGGCAGAGAAGGGGATTGCTTCTGTGAAAATGGCTGGGAGTGAATGAGTTAAGGGTCATGTTGCATACATACATACATACATACATACATACATAGAGTATTATGCATAGAATATTAGTTGATTCAAATTTTTAATGATAACTAATCACATAATTTCTATAGTTAAAAATAATAAAATATTGTTTTCAAGTTTTTCATTCTCTTATTAATTAACATAAAAGTGTACAAATATGGTTACTAAATACAAATGTGGTTCTATGTTTCTGTTTATTGATTCATTAACGTTATAGTAAGGAATAGCCTACATAAAGCTATTTGAAGTTAAAATAAAAATATATTCTAAACGGTTAAAAGGTGTGTGAAACACTGAGTTATAGATTTGTGTTGAGGCAATTTTTTTGCCACTAGGTGGCATGTGTGTTTCATGGTGGACGTTGGTGACATGACCAGTACATTTTTCTTTTTAAATTCGGAGCTATTGTATTGTATACATCAATTGCATTTGAAAATTTTTATACATCTGGACATCATATTAAATACTTTCTAATGTCATTTAAGGCCTTAATTTGAGGGGAAAATACCATTTAATTAAATGTTTTTTAAGACCCATGGAAACCCTGTGTAAAAGGAGTATGAAACGTTATTAGAATTGTTTTGGGATTATCGATCAGGGCCTATTTGATCTACATTTAGTTTTTTATTCAAATAAAAAAAAAATAAAAAAAAATAAAAAAAATGCTCGGCTGTTTTCCTAAGCAACACGCTGGGTAGCTTCTAGATTTTGAGCAGATTGGGTTACTTTTACCCAAGGTTGTGTTAATTATTTTGACCCACCAGATTGGCTTGAAATTGGAATTTGGGCGGGCTGAAGAGCTTAAATTAGTCATCATTTTTTGACAGCATTGTTGTGTACTGAAGTAAGTAAATTTAAGGTTCCGTCAGGAAATCCAGTGCACTGCTAGGACAAAAATAACCCAATAATTAATTCATTTCATCATTTTTGTACCAATTTGTCAACAGACATCACACTTTTCCTCACTTGTTTCTGCAGCTGAATGTTCTTCTCATTGGAGATCTGTGAATTGTGGTTCCTCTTCTTCAGATCCTCTAACTGGTCCTTCAAGTTATTCACTAGGTGTGTAAAGGCATAAGTAAAAGATCAATTCAGCAAGGATTATAGAACACTCAGAATGAAGGCTAGCCTGGTGCTCACATTCATTCTCCAGGCCGCGTTTCCTGTCCGTCTCAATATCGACTTTGCGCTGGTTTTCGGTACTCTGATGCTGCAGTAGAGCCCGTTCGCGCTCCATCTGCCTCAACGAGGCCTCCACGCGCTGTCTGCTATTCATCTGATTAGTGGGACAAAAACACACTCAAGCTAAGCGGAAAAACAGTTGTGTAGCTGAAATGGCATCCATCCTCACCTCGTTGTCTAAATCCTTGACCAACTTGTCTAAACGGTTGGTGGCATTTCTGCGGAGGCACAGCAGTTTTAACAACAGAATCAAAACGTTTTACATCATTATTATTCATGAAGCTCAACTCGTACCTGAACTTGTGCTCCAGCTCGTCTTTGGCCTGCATTTCATGGTCAAGCTGCTCCTCCAGTTCATTCAGTTTTTTCTGCAATTGCTAACAAACCAGAGTGGGATATTACTACCATGTTTCTATTAATTAAAGTTCACACTGCATGCGAGCAAATGCTTACTTCTTTCTTGTTGTCAGAGTGCTGTTGCTTTTCCTCCAATTTTTCCTTTTCTTTCTCAGAATCCTGCTCGGGGCTGTTTTTGTTTGCCTTCAAAAGCCTGAGAGAAAAGAAAGTCACATTTTTGCAACATGTAGTTTTTATATCTAAATAAAACAACCACATGTTTATATTTTAAGGTCTGTTAGGCATTCATGTTCCTGGAGTGGTTTTAATTATGATGATGATGATGAGAGACGTTTAATGGTTAGCAACTATATTTGGAAATTATTACATGATCCTTCAACATGGTTTTAAGCCATTGGAAAAATTGTTTCCAGATACAAAAGGCCGTTTTGGCGAATATTTTTTTTTTACCAGCAATCCTGCACATCCTTTTGACAAGGCATCTGAAACTTATGTTTAAAAAATACCCTATTGTTGTCTGTTCACACTTTGGGAATGACAAGAGTGCAGAGGAACAACAATAACTTCTAGTAATAACAGCACTCAGACAGCCTCAAACCAAAAATGGACTTTTTTCTTTGCATGCGTGCACTCAGAGCATACAGGCTTTGGGAGCTCATGGTGAGAGGCGAGGGCAGTTTTGGGCCGGCTGTCAGAACAAGGCAGCACAGTGTGAAGAGTGAACAAGCGTACAGTGTATGAAATCTGGAAGGCTCTATTTAAAAAAAAAAAAAAAAAAAAAAGGTAGAGCTGTCGTAGCCTCAGTTTCCTCTGTCACAGGCCTTGCGACATGTGAGACTCATTTCAGTACATGGAAACTGACATTAAAAAAAAACATAACAAGCAGGTGTCATGATAAAATAAAAATAAACAAAACCAACACTTACTGGTCTTCCTTAAAGTAGGTGAAGCCAACAAATGGAAGCTGGTTACCCACAAAGGCTTTAGGTGGCGGGAAGGTCTCCGCGGCTCCTTTATCGTCCTCAAAATCATCAAAGTTGCTGGTGTCGATGTCGCTGTTCAACTCGGGTACGACGGGAGCCACAGCTGGAGAGAGACATTTAAAACACACGTGAAAGCCTTCAAAAGTTCCCTTCACAAGTGAGCAGGCTTTGGCAGCCAGCGCTGCTCGTAGTAAAAAAAAAAAAAAGAAAAAGAGGGGGGGGGGGGGGGGGCGGGAAATAGTGAGACTTGGGTAAGGCTGGCGTGACCACTGCTCCGTTTCACGCACAGTGCTCACTTTGTGCACACACACACACATACATAGCGGCTTTCACAAATATAGCTTGAAGGCTGCTCTTTTCTCAAGGACACACATACACTTAACAAAAAATTGTCGATTGGTGAAAGAGGTTTTGAATAATCCTAAATGTGAACAATCATCGTACCAGGGTTGATTAGTCAGAAGAGGATGAAAATTTCATCCAAATTATTTTTCTTTTATTAACTCATTTGCTCCCAAAAACGTATAAATACGATTTATTTTAAATTTTTCAAGTATCCCAAAGACGTATTTATATGTTTTTTTAAACGTTTTTTATTTATTTATTTATGCTAGCGCATACAGAAGACTTTGATGCAGCCTCTGAACTTAAGTTAAGACAATGGATGAAGCATTGGTAGTTATTACAAAAAACGTCCAGGAGGTGGCAACAGAGTATAAGAGATCAACCAGGGCCATGTTAAAACAAGCTGATTTCCCCACAGTTCTATACAGATTTGTGAATAATGATGAAACTTAGCTATAGTCTAATGCTAATTGCTGCAAAAGGGAATCAGAAATAAACTAAAATCTTTCTTTTGGTTTTTATAGCAATAGAAAACAATATTCTGTGGGCCTTGCAAAACCCAGTAAAACAGCCGGTAGCGAAGGGGGTTGCGTTAATAATCTATTTTGTATGCATAAAACAGTTTAAAATGCAATCTTCTTGACAGAACATAAAAAAAAAAAATCAAATAAAGTTCATTAACAAATAGATGACTTTCATTAAAGCAGGAATAAATCACACATGATGATGAATATGAAAGGACAGTGCAGAGTATTGAAGCAAATCCGGATAAAAAAAGCCAAAAAAGTGGTGGCCCTTGTGGCTCCGTTTCCCAGAATGCACCCTGATAGAGGCTGGCTAATGACAGGCAGCACAGGCCACAGTGACAGCGAGAGAGCGGGCGCAAACCCCGCTACTGGGGCATCCTTCTCATTAGGCCCCGCCGCACGGCTGGCCCCACCCGCCCGTACGAGGAACGTGCCTTGGCAGAGGCACGTTCACTCATTCACCCGTGATGACGACGTCTTCAGTTTGAACCTACGAGGTGCATGCACCAAGGGGGCATTGTTGTTATTTTTAAACTGGTGTATGTGTGTAAAAGGGGTTTCATCTTCCAGACTTGCCAGATTCTAATCAGAAGTCGTGTGTTGTCATAATAGAAGCCAGGAGAAGCAGGCAAGGCTCCACTCATACTTTATATTATCAACGCTTCACAACTGATGTTTAAGGTCCTTTAAAGGGGAAGTCAGCCCAAAAAAAAGTATTTTACAACTCATTCGCTCCCAGCCATTTTCACAGAAGCAATTCCGTTCACTCCCGGCTGTTTTACTGGATTTTGACTGATTTTGCAAGGCCCACAGAATATTGTATTCAATTGCTATAAAAGCATGGAACCTATCAAAAGAAAGATTACAGTCTCTTCTTTCATCAGGAAAAAAAAAAAGTATATTTCTATATGTTTCCGTTTTGCAGCAATTAGCATTAGAATGTAGCTAAGTTTAATCAATTATCACAAATCTTTTTAGAATTGTGAGTAATTGAGCTTTTTTTCAACATGGCCCTGGTTGATCTCCTTTGCTCTGCTGCCACCTGCTGGCTGTTTGTGTAATAACTACAGGTTTTGCAACCGTTCTTTGCAGTTGAGAGACTGCATCAAAGCCTTCTGTATGCTCTAGCATAAACAAAAACAAAAAACGTAGAAACACGTCTTTAGGACACTTAAAACGTTTAAAAAAACGTATTTATACGTTTTTGGGCGCAAATGAGTTAAAAAACACAACGTTCTACTTAATATTGTATTTGTGGAATACAAATCAAGCAGCAAAATCCACTCGTCTTTATCGATCTCAAAGGGCGGCCATTTTGCTATCAACTGAAAATGTCATCACAATTGCTCAGGACCAATCACGGCTGACTTGTTTTCTGAGTTTGGTCATGTGACGCTCACAAGCTGAGTCCTGATTAGTCATACTCGTTACCTGAGACACTGTGATGTCATCATTTTCAGCCGACACCAAGTGGCAAAATGGCTGCCCCCTGAGATGGATAAGAACGGGTGGATTTTGCAGCTTTATTCATTCCATAAATGCTATATTAATTAGACTAGTTAGGCTGCATAGAACATATTCATATATAGATTTTTTTTTGTAATGTAAATGTAAAAAAATAAATAATTTACACTCCTTTTTTGTGTCTAGAATTTTAAAGCTAAACTAAGTTGCTACGACATCACCTAAATTGATTCTATTGAAAATACTCAAACTATAAAGTCGCCAAAGCTTTAATTTCTTTTTTTTTTTTTTATTCTACTGTAGGCCGCTTTTTCAAATGTGAGATTCCTATGGCTTTGCAGGGTTATTATTATCTTGCTCACAATCATGTGAAAATGTGTCATGTATTTACCCACTCCAAGCTTGACAAAAGCCAGCTAAAATGACATAATAATTGGCTCACACTTATCAGGCTGCTTCACAGGAGTTGGTGACAAACAACACTTGACTATATGTTGTTAGAAAGGCTGGAAATATTGTCCCTCTCTTTTTCATATTCCAATATAAACTCCACAAGCATTTATCATATTTCCTGAGTTATTGCTGCCTGCAGGTCTTCTGCGTCGCCTCATGCATGACGAGCGCATGGTAAGCATGTGTGCCAAATATACATGGCGTGAAAGTCCTCCATCAACTATGACAAAATGGTCAAAACAAAACATTCCAAAAAGAAACTTACTCTCTCTGATGTTGTCAAAGTTCCACTGGTCGCTCTTGAAGAAAGGATGACTTTTGATCTCCTCCACTCCGGTGCGGCCCAGACGAACCTCCCTGCGCACAGCGGGGGCGTGAAACAATCAGGCTGGAAACACCTCCCACCGTCAGCATCAACATCGCAGTCACTTTTGGGAGACCGGCGTGGACAACCGCATGACCACTGATGGACGCGAACCCGAGATAATAAAAGCCCGATTAACTGACGCTTCCCTCCCGTGAAACTCGACCTCCGTTTTCTCCCCCCCCCTTTCTTCCACTGCTGGGTGCACGAACGGAGGGGGCGCGGCAGCTTGGCCTTGCCACGTGTGGGACATTCCAAACTCAGCCAACAGGAAGAAAACGGAGGGGCGGGCAGTGGAAAAGGGAGAAGAGTGGGCTTAAAAGTTAAAACCCCCTGCTCCCATTAAAATAAGCGAACATTCTGCCATGGTGGAGTAAAGTGTGGTATGAAAGCACACAAGAGTGATGAGACCAGGACGGACATTTGCGTTAGGTAACTTTTTCACCTGAGAGAATGGCGAGTAAGAAGGTAAATAAACAGTGAAGAAAAGTGAAAGGCTCCTCTGTATTGAGGTAGAAAGGGTCTTGACTGAGCTCTCTTGGGTGGGGGGCAGGGCTACTAAAGTAAATAGGAAGTGGTCTCTTCTACAGAGGAAAGGCCCTTGACACAACATTTTCACAGTCACTTAACTTTTACACTGGTATTTACACAAAAAGCTTTCCTTGGTATTTTTAAAATGTTTGGAATGATTCATAGTGTTCAGACAGTTCAGGTGGTAAAAATGTCATGAAATCACATTCAAAATATATTTTGTATACAGCAGGGTTTTCATAGTTTTGGAATTTTTCATTTTAGTTATTTCGTTTTGCGTTTTGTTTTTTAAATGTAGTTAGTTTTAATTAGTTTTTAGTAGTGTTGTTCCGATACCGATACTGGTATCGGCAGAGGTGCCGATACTGCATTAAAACAGTGGTATCGGTATCGGTGACTACTCCCAAGTAACATGCCGATACCATTAATTCCAAAGCTAATATAGGATTTTGGATGCAGCATCTTGTGTCTTGCTGGTGCACGACATTCACTGATATGTGACATGTTCACTGCATGCCGATCTAAGATATCCTAGTGGCCCTTGAATGCTCTGAACCAATGGCATGACAACTTTTTCATGTTGAGGAAAAAAAAAACCTTAAGTATCGGCATCGGCCGATACTGCAAACCTGGGTATCGTATCGGTATCGGGAACCAAAAAACAGTATCGGAACAACACTAGTTTTTAGTGTGGGTTTGTTAGTTTTTATTAATTTTAGTTATTTAATAAATGCTTAGTTTTAGTTTCAGTATTAGTTTTAGTTTTTTTTAAAATATGTGTATTAATTGTGCGCAATATTCAAAAAATACCATGGGAGCAATGTCATATTTTCTATTGGCTGCTGCCAGATGATGTCATTTCTGTGTGACAAACTTTCAAACATCTGTATTCCGGATAATATCAAAATAAGTCAATTTAAAATCACATTTAAAATCATCCTCAAAGGCTCATTCATTAAATTAATTACCAAAGATGAGAACGAAGGACATTTTTGCTATAATTATTGTTAGTTTTAGTTTTTGTCAACATAAAATGTAAGTTTTAGTTAGTTTTCATTTTTTAAAAAGCATTTTCATTTTTATTTTATTTCGTTAACTAATCTGTTTTCTGAATTTTATTTTATTTTTTTCGTTAGTTTTAGTAACTAAAATAACCTTGGTATACAGCCATGCATAATTTACATAAATTCAAATGATTAATTCCACCCGGTTGTTGAGAATTTGGTCACTTTTATATAATTGCATGTTGATTGTAGAGGTGTCAAAATTAGGCGATGACAAGTAATCGATAATCAAATTAATCGACAACTATTTTAATAATAGGGTAATCGTTTGGATCTATTTTTTATTTAAAATTGTCCAAATCCTCCGATTTCTGCATATCAACAATAATTGTTCACTGATTCGTAGTCGTTCATGAAATAAGACCGATAATCTTATTTGTTTAATCAAAATAAGAAATTTGCAAACATCTGTTTCTACTTTGGAAAAAAAAATAACCGAACCATTAACACAGTACATCAATCACCCTTTACAAATTATGAAATAAACACCAATCACTAGTTAATAAACAGTAATCAGGGAAAAAAAAAAAAGTTTTTTTGTAATACACTTAATGCAAAATGAAAATTAATCAAATTATACTGCAAGCTATTTTGTTCATCCTTGAGCCTTCTTACCTGTGACATTGCAATTGATTATAAAATCAACCAGCAAGAACCACAATATCACTATAATGCATGCCAGTGTAAATATGCGTACAAACCTGTCAGTTAAAAAGGCACAAATGAGGTTTTTGGCCTCCTGGGACATTTCCACATCATCCGGGAAGATGAGGGAATTCTTGTGGTTCATGATCTTTCCGTAGGTTCCCACCAGAGATTCAGCATAGAAAGGCGTTTCACCTGTAAAAAGTCATAATACATATTCATAAGTGATCTCATATGCAGTTCCAGATGTTGTGGTCAGTTAGTGTATTATCGCATTATATCCACAAGAGGTCGCTCACCCACTAACAGCTCATATAAAAAGACCCCGACAGACCACCAGTCGCACTCCCGCCCGTAGTGGCCCACGCTTCCCTGAGACTGCAGCACCTCGGGGGAGATGTAGTCAGGCGTGCCCACGGCGGTGTCACAGCGCACCATGCCTCTCTTCGGACACACAAAAAATACATTATATGTATGAAAAGCAACACATTCAAATGATGTGATGTGGTCATGTTACAAATTCAACACTAGATGTTGCAATTTAGCTATGAACAAACTCCAGCGGCTCTTCAAAGCTTTGCTGACAACAAGGTCAAAGCGCACAGACGCCAACTTACAGAGTCCATCTTCATGCACGTGCCGAAGTCGGCCAGCTTGAGGTGCCCGTGCTGGTCGAGCAGCATGTTGTCCGGTTTGACGTCGCGGTGGATGAAGCCCAGGGAGTGGATGGCGTCCAGGGCCAGCACCGCCTCGGCCGTGTAGAAGCGAGCCCACTTCTCCGGGATGTCGTAGTTCAGGGTGAGCGTGACCATGTCGCCGCCCGCCATGAACTCCATCACCATGTACAGGTGGCGGTCGTCTTGGAAGGCGCAGCACAGCTGTGAAACGCACAAATATTCCATTTGTGACCGATAAAACCACCACCATGTATCATGAAGTCATGCTAACAGCTATTAGCTAATGTACGTTCATAAACAGGGACTTCACACATTTTTTTTCTTAGTGGAACAATCCAAAACAAGTTTTAAATGTTAGGCTAAGCCAGTGATGTCCAAACTGTGGCCGAGGCCATTTCTGGCCCATTACCAATTTTTAAGCGGCCTGCAGCGTGTACTAACGAGGCTTATACTAAAAAAATAAAATAAAATCTGATACTAATAAATTTGTTTATGCAAATGAACTTAAAAATGTTCATCTTATGACAGATTGCTCCTCTTTTGATTCTTCGTGTGAAATTGGATTTTGCTACTGTTTGCTAATATCCAAAAGGAGACGAAAAACTCTCTTGCAGTTATGAAAATTCCAGATGACATGAGCGATATACTAACACACACTGCATGACTCAGGGAATAGATTGTCTGTCTCCCAATCTGAAGTTGTGTGACTTTTAAATTCATTTTTTATTTTATTTTACTCTCTTCCAAGTGTAAATTTTACTCTTTTTAGAGTGGGACCAAATAAACTAGAGTAAAATTGACTCTACAGAATGTACTGTGTAAAATGTATTATGACTATAACTGGCTGTGTTTATCATTATAAATTTTAAATTCATCATTTTTTTATACGGTATATTTTTAAAAAGCTTTAAGAAATTACTATATACTGTAGCTATATACTATTTTTAAAAAAACATTTCTCTGTCATGTAAATGATACATTGCATCCTTGTGGCAGACATTTTGTTTTCCCTTAATTAATCCTGTTCAATCCACTCCTGTTTATCACCTCAAGTGTTCAGAAGGTGTAACAAAAGCAGCTACATGCACACACCTGGATGACCCAGGGACTGTTGGAAAAGGCCATGATGTGCCTCTCCTCCCAGAAGAACGCCGAGTCGGATCGCTTGATCATCTCAAACTTGTTGAGCTTCTTCATGGCGTAAACCTTCCGAGAGGCCTTGTGTCGCACCTACGGCATGGAAATTGGCATAAATACAGCGTTTGCTACATGCGAACAACAAGAATATCACAGTGTCACAATGATTGGGATTATTGAAGATGCATGAGGCTGTAATTAAAGGCACACGCCTGGAGAAGGACATGCTTGCACATGTTGTTCAACTCCAGCAAACCAACCCCCCTCCATCACTATGTTGTCCCGCACACTGCTCCTGTCCAGACAGGCTTGTAGCACAAAACTCTCAGCACACACCAAAGTCTTGTGAGCTTTTGCCTCTGACCTCTTGAGTATTTATTTGTTTCAACTAAACAAGGTGGTTAAATTCCCTTTAAGAAATAGAGAACACAAGTGGAAGGCAATCACGGAGTGAATCTTGTTGATTTTTTTTTTTTTCCCATTTTTATGTTGCAAAAGCGGTGATTTATTGATGTTGCAACCTTTTGACCCAAAATATGTGCTTGTGCTAAGCCGAAAATATTTTGCAGAGGTCGCTTTGCCTCATCTGTATCCATTTACATGCGAAAAGAGCATGAGACAGACGGTGTTTAAATCTTCGACAACAGACATATGGACCACTTAAACTGTCAATATCCTGAAGTGTTTTTGAATACTTTCATTTTGACAGCTGTGACATTTTTCTAATATTTATCTGTCAATAAAACAACTTGTATATCCATTATATTATTTCTGAAAATTGATGCAGTTAAATGCTGGGTGGGAAAAAAAACATTTCAAAGCCTGTTTGGTATCAAGTCGTTTTGAAAAATACTTTTTCTATTAAGCGAAGGGGGGGGGAAATCTATGCAAAAAAAAAAAAAAAGTAAAATTTTATTGTAAGGCCATGTCACCAAGTCCTACTAACAATGTTTATAATTATAATAGTTTGAAATGTGGAATTGTTTTCTATATATTGCTTCTCTCATTTAGCTAAACACAGTAAGTAACCCAACATTTTTTTAAACCAATGGTTAGCAACCTTTACTGTTAAAAGAGCCATTTAAGGTTGAAATAAATGTCGTTCATAAATCTGTCTGGAGCCGCAAACATTGTGATGAACAAATAATATTAATTAAAGTTAATTATTATGTAATGAGGGCCCAAGATGTAATTAGAGCTGCACCGTAACAGAAAAATGTGCAGCTTCCAGTACTTTGAGATTCATTTACTTCTTCCCATTCATCTTCAGTTGTTTTTTTTTTTTTTTTTTTTGGTTGGAGGATTTCTTTTTTCAGATTTTGTTTTCATACGTTTTGAGACTGCCTTTTTTCTGACATTTTTGGCAATTATTTTTTTTGGCATCTTATGGCAATTTTTTAGGATTTTTTTCTTTAGTTTTGGACATTTTATGGCAAATTTTTAAACATTTTCTGTCTTTTTTTTAAAATACATTTTTGAAGTTTCTTGGTGCAATTTTTTTTTACTTTTTACGGTAATTTTTGGAATTTCTTCTTTTGCCATTTTGAACATATTATAGTTACTTTTTGAATTTTTTTTTCTGCCTTGTTTTATTAAATTCTCTGGCATTTTTGAAAATTTCATGGACATTTTATGATAACTTTCTGCTTTTCCTCTTCCTTTTTGGACATTTTAGGTACATTTAAAAAAAAAATTTCATCTACCTTTTATCTCTTTTTTCTGACAACTTACAAATTTTGACTATTTAAAAAAATCTAAAACATTAATTCATTTAGAGAATATTTTATGTAAATATATGAAAAAAATATGAATTTATTCTTTTTCTTTTCTTTCTTTCTTTTTTTAAAGAGATACATAGGGACGCGCAGGAGAGGGACTATATATATAATAAAAATAATAATAATAACATAATATAATAATAATATAAAGCAGACTTCGGCAGATTTTGCAGGTGTACCTAACAAAGCGGCTGGCTGATGTACAGCACATCGAGTTCATAACGGGCTCTCACCAGCTGCACTTCTCCATAAGCTCCTCTTCCGATCAGCTTCACCTTCTCAAAGTCTTCGAGCTTGACCTGCAGCTCGCGCAGCTGGCTCACCGCCTTTTCATCTGCGGAGAGAGCGATGGGGCACGTTGCCGCGGCAACAGGCAGGTCAAACTTCAATCCGTTGTCCGACCTCCATCATACATTTTCTAGCAGAGTTAATGGGGAAACTCAAGCAACTCTGTAAGTCTGGTGATAGTTTAATCATCCAATCTTTTTGGAAGCCAAAATATAAAGTTGCTTTATAAGGCTTTCATATAATACAGTATATAACATGAGAGTGATTATCCATTATGATGGTTATTCCCAATTTATTATTCACTTACTTCAAATAATGCATCTTTGTTCAACTATCTATGTCAATGACGTATAGTGTATATATTAGGGGTGTAACGACATCCAAACATCACGATACGATATTATCACGATATGAAGGTCACGATACGATAATTATCACGATATTGTGGGGGCATTGGCGATATTTAAAAAAAGATTGTAAAAAGAGAGCTCATACTAAAAAAAAGCACAATATTGTGCTTTTGTACATAACAGCAATGCATATAAACCACCTACAATCTCTAATAATGATATTGAGGCACTTACTTGCTAATGCAAGCACACATTGATCGCTTCACAAGCAAATTCGGTTCCCCTTCATCTGACAATTAGCATAGATTTTAAACATAGAAGGCCAAAACATCCCTAATGAAAATTAAATTGCACTAATAAACTAGCCACTAGAGGGTGCTAGAACTGCACAAATGGAAATCAACCTGACTTTTTTTTAACAGATGTGTTCCTTTTAAATATTGTGAACATGACAACGACGATATTGTGGCAGTTTTAATATCGCGATATCACGATATTGCCCTTATCCTGACATCCCTAGTATATATGCATGTCAACTTTATGACAGAAGTTTTATGCGTATCCACTTTCTGGGGCTTTTTTTTTGTTTGGTAGTGTGTCATGTTATTTTTTTCCCCGAATGTAAAATTACGTGCCTTTGCTCCGTAAATGTTGCGAAATAGTTATTATGTTACATGAGGGTCCCGTTCCACACAGCAGCACTTACATCGGCTGAGAAATGTTTCGATGTTCTTGTTCTTGCGCAGAGCGGGGTAGTTCAAATCGTGAGCCAAGGCATTTATGGAATCCTGGAAGAAAAAGAAAACTCATTACATACTGTAAATATGGAAAGTTATAGCACGAAATGGAGCGCTAACAAAGCTACTTCTTTGGAAAGTTTTTTTTTAATTAAAATATTTGCAAATTGTCCATCCATCCATGTTATTGATTCATGTTTCATTTGGTCAACACAACAGGACAGACGGATGGACAGGGGCACAACGCTGTGGCCTCACTAGTGTCATCGGGTGCATCAGGTTTCAGCATGGAATCAAAACGCCGCGGCGGTGCGGTGCATCTTCTCGGCCCGTTTGTCAGTGGACATGTGCCTGGGTGGGCAGGGGGGCAACCGGAACAATTCTGCGCCTTTAAATAGCAGCAGTGAGGAGAGAGATCTTCCCCCACTGCAGACGGGTGGAAATAAACCAGGCTCACATGCTATTTATTGTGGGACAAACAGCTTATGACTTGGGACTGACGCTGCCGTTACGCACACAGCACATACACGTGTATACATTTCGCTGCAATGACGTTACTAAAATAGATGGAACAAACCATCAAGGCTGACGTATTTTTATACTAAAGTTATTATAGTCAATGAAAACTAAAACAAAAAACTGAGAAAAAAAACAAACATCCATTAACGAAATAAAATCAAAACGAAAATGCTTTTAAAAAAAATAACTAAAACTGAAACTACATAATTGCGTTTAAAACCAACTATAGTGAAAATGCCTTTTGTTTTAGTCTTTGTCAATTAACTAATTTTTTCCCAATAACGTGTAAATACGTTTTTTTTATGTTGTAAGTGTCCCAAAGACGTATTTATACGTTTTTTTATGCTAGAGCATACAGAAGGCTTTGATGCAGCCTCTCATCTGCAAAGAACGGTTGCAGGAATGGTAGTTATTACACGAACGGCCAGCAGGTGGCAGCAGAGCAAAGGAGATCAACCAGGGCCATCTAGAAAAAAAAAGCTAAATTACTTAGAATTTTAAATAGATTTGTGAAAACTGATGAAACTTAGCCCTCTTCTAATGCTAATTGCTGCAAAACGGAAACAGACAGAATCATACTTTTTTTCCCTGATGAAAGAAGAGACTTTAATCTTTCTTTTGATGCTTTTATAGCAATAGAACATAATATTCTGTGGGCCTTGCAAAATCAGTCAAAATCCAGTAAAACAGCCGGGAGCGAACGGGATTGCTTCTGTGAAAATGGCTGGGAGTGAATGAGTTAATATAATTCATTCGCATTCAGGATTCATTTTAAAAGTGTTTTCAAGTATTTAGAGAAATAAATAGAGTGTGGCCTTACTCATGCATTTCAGTGACTCTCCAATGCTTCACTATTTCATCCACAGGTACATATGAATAAGTATAAATTACTATAAAACAGGTACTGTATTATGTATTATACTTATACTGAAAACTAGTACATGACAGCTGACCCAAGAAAGGACACCAATTTTTTAGCACGCTATTTAATGTGTAATAGAGCTGCCATATCATTTCTACTGAAACATTTTTAGTAGATAGCTGCATAAGGTTGATAAAACTGTCATAACTGTAGGGGTGTGAATTGCCTAGTACCTGACGATTCGATTCGTATCACGATTCACAGGTCACGATTCGATTCGATACCGATTAATCCCGATACGAATTTATAAGTCGATTGTTGCGATTTTTTTTCATTCAAATTTAGAAAATACTAATCAGTAAGCTTGTAGAGTGTAAGATTTATATGAAAATGTATTATTTATTTATCTGAAATTTCAGTCTTATAGAGGTTGTAATCTGTTTCATGTTTGAACAGCATTAAAATAAAATATTAAGGCTTAATGTTCCGTTCATATAACATTCTTCCATGCTTAAGGTGTGAATCCTAACCCGAAGTCAGACGTTTTGTTGAATATTTTTCCATTAAAAATGGAAGTTTAAAAATCGATTCACACACACAAAAAAAAAAAAAAAAAAAGGCAATGATGATAAGACGTTGAATCGGTAAGACTACCGAATGAACAATTCTGAGCTAAAAAAAACAACAACAAAAAAAACAAAACAAAAACAACAAAAAAAACAAAAAATTTTTTTATTGAATCGATTCGAGAATCGCGCGATGTAGTATCGCGATATATCGCCGAATCGATTTTTTTTAACACCCCTACATAAGTTTGAAGTTTGAAGTTTGAAGTTTGAAGTTTGAAGTTTATTGAACATATGCACATATACACGTATAATTATATAAACACAAAGTTAAAAGTAAAAAAAATAAAATAAAATAAAATAAAAGAAACATCCAATAAATATCTATGTATATGTTCAAGGGAGTAGGAAGAAGTGCTAGGTGTGCTTCATTCTATAATTCTATTAACAAGTGCCTTCCAAGTCTTGGGTTATTTTGTGTGTTTAGCCTACTATATAAAACCCCCAATTTGACAATTAGAGTTAACTCCTTGTGATGGTTGTTTCTGGAATCTGAACAAATCTCAACATGATCGGGTAAGCGCGTCCTCAGAAAAATGTTAATCAAGTTTGGCTCAGTCAAAAGGAGATGCTTTGCACTTTGCAGAAACTATTTCAATAATGAAACCATTTTATTTCACCTCAGAAAGTCAGGAATTTAAGGATAATAGCGAGTTAAATGGAGAGGAAAAAAAAGTTAGACAACAGCAGAAGGTTAATGGCAAACAGGAAGTCGATGCTGACCTAAAAACAGGAAATGCAAATTATGGACAAAGATAAAAATAAAGATCTTGCTGCTAAGCTATCAAATAAAAGGTATATAACCACAACGGTGTATTCTCAGGCTGCTTATCAATAGACAAAAATGCAGCAAATTAACTCCAGCAACAATAATAATGGTAACAATTTAGATTATTCTTATTACTCAGGAGTGCTATGCTATGTTAGCTAAGGACATGCTAACATTGGCTAGCAGATAGTAGCCGGCGTGAGTGATATAAGTTTCCAGTAGTGGTCCACCAGGCTGGTGAGGCTCCTTGTGAGCTGGACACTAGAGAAACCAGGGTGGTAAACTTCTCAAGATGACGCAAAGAAAGATCCAGCCCACAACTTTAGGTACAGGACGTGCTCAGTTCAAGGTAAAAAAAAAAAAAAAAAAAAGTGTTTTGTTTTGTTTTTAATTACTGAATCCTAAATGTAACAAAATAGCTAATAGGAAAGTAGTAATGGCTATTTTTTTTTTTACACAGACAGCAGCGTCCTCGTACTTGAGTGTTTTTTTTTTTTTTTATCAATTCCAAAAATTGCCAGTGCATTGTTCGAATAAATCAATAGCTATAAATGCTACTAGGTGGAATGTAAATGCTGCACAAACTGTCCGGTGTCTTCAAAGCGTGAATAGTTTTGACTTTATTTTAGTTTAACTCATTTACTGCCATTGACGTATATACATGTCAATGGAACGGGATTGACTTAAGGAGCCGCATTGGCTGATTTCCTCTCTAGTATGCAAGAGGAAACACAAGAGAGCAGTTTTCTTTCTTTTGATGTTGCCAGCTGCTCTTTGTAACCCTCCGATGGAATTCATTTGCCAAGAAAGTCCGGCAATGACTGGATTGATTTTGGAATAAAGCGAAGCGGCTTTAAAACAAGACTGAGCTTTGAACAATTCATTTGTCAGCCCTCAAAAGGCGAAATTCACTCAGCACTTTGGCACCGGTGTGCAAGGTGCTCATTCAAACTGTCAGATAAGGTGAGAGCAAAATGTCTTACTGGAACGTTCGAAATGGATGACATTTTAACTCATTCACTGCCATTGACGGATATACACGTCAATGGCAGTGAATGGGTTAAGCTACCAGTTCTCTATAATGGCTAACTACAAAAGTAAACAAATAAATTACATTAATTTCTATGTGGTAAAAGCGGAAAACTTTGCAGTGTTCAGAATCATTGGTATTTCCTTTGAATTCCATTGAGGTGTTTTTTCACTTTAGACTAAATGTTTCTACTGTTCAGTACTTGTTGGGGGATTCCTGTATTAAGAAAAACTCTCCTATTAATGATTATTAATATAATAACAATAGACTATTGAGAACTGAGCAACACAAAGTATGCCTCTGAAGCGTGACCATTCATTGTGACCATTCAATGATAAGCACACAAAAACTGCAAACACTGCAGTCACGACACCTGCCGAAACTTTCGAGATGTCAACTTTTCAGTGGTATTTACTCTCCCGATGATAACAACATCAAAACCGCTTGTGTTTGTGAACAAACGGGAAGGGGACGACGTTAGGTCACCGCGGGTTATCGCCACCTCAATTCCAGGACGTGACCTCACTCTTCCTGCATGGGAGGTGCCCACGGCAGTTAGCTAGCTTAGCAGACATTTCTGTGCCTATCTGGCTGGACGCTTAAAAAGTTAAAGCAGGCCCAGTGGCAAACGTGCAGTGTTATTTTCTTAAATTGCCATTGCATTATGTCATTTAGAGTGACAAACGATTCAGCGTTTGAGGAAACATTCTTCATTGAGCAAACATTAAAATATGTGACTGTAACTGTCATCCATACTTGTTTTAGATGCTTAACAATGGAGTCCATTTTATGCTGGCTGAGTGTGAATGGAAAAAAACAGGTATGAAAAGGGGTTAAACTGCTCCTGTATTCCTGATAAAATAAGCAACAGTTGGCAAGTGAACTTTGTATTGGCACATCACAACAGGAGAGATTCAAAGGTAGCCCATAGATTCTTATTCATCCAATTTCTGTTGTGTGTTTGTCCTAATGAGTTTTGTGGGTAAGCTGAAGCAATTTGATATTTGGGGGGGACCCTGGACTGGTCACCAGTCAATCACAGGCACATACTGTATACAAAAAAAAAACCTTCACACCTATGGACATTTTAGTCTTCAAAGAACTGAACATGCCTGTTTTTGGAATATAGGAGCAGAGCCGGAAACTCCACACAGGAAGGAAGCTGAGATTCAAACCCAGAACTATGAGGGAGACGTGCTAACCACTAGGTCACTGTGCTGTGGATACTAAATTACAAACATATTAAGAGCCTTGAATGTGGATTTGGATCTAAATAACCTGTCCCGTGAGTGTTTGCGTGTACAGGTGTCAAATGAGCTAGTCTAACCTGCGGCTATTAATGACGCGACAGTGTGACGTCATGTTTTCGCTTCTTGCCTGAGTATATTGCATATTATTTATTTTTAACTCACCAGCAGTGTTCCCAAGTTTAACACCGACTCCGGATTCCTCATGAGGACCTCCAGCTTATTCAGCCGGCTCTCTAGTCTGCTCTCCGCCCCGAGCATGCTTAATGTTCCTCTTCAGATATCATAAATTAAATAAAAACACACCGGAAGTGTGAGCTTTTTCCCCCCTGCTGGAGTATCTTGGCTCGACTACTCACGACTGGCAAAGGCTCCTTGTGCCAGCACTCCGGCAAGTGTTCGTTAAAAGTTACCCAGGTTAATGAATTATCCGTGGACAAGGTTCTGGAATGGTGTCGTTCCTTCTTCATTAAAAGCGTCCGCGGGCAGGTGAGCCGGCCCAGTAGTCCCTTCGAGGCCGACGCCAGGCGGGCTTTGCTCTGCTCAGGTGAGCCCGCGTCTTGTCCCAGGTGAAAGCCCAGTAAAACTGATCCGAGTTCAGCTCGCCCAACGCGAGAGACGCACGCCGCCGTTCGCTGAATTGCGACATGACACTTCCGGTAAGGACTACCAAATTAAAAGCACACCACCGTTTTTTTCTCTCTTTTTTTTTTCTTTCCTTCTTTCTTTCTTTCAAACTGGACTGAAAGGAAAACGCAAGCGAGTTGGGGCTTTTTTTTTTACCTTCTTTTTTTGCCTTTGTTCGTCTATGGGTGTGACTGCCTGTCTTTATGTCAGTGAATGATGGTCCAAACAGCTGGTATGTAAATGACGTATAGGTCGCTTGCACATCGTAATGCATCATGGGAATTTTTTCTTCGGGCGCCATATTGGGTGTCCGCCGGTTCACAAGGTACACTCGCGAGTTACACGGTAGAGCTTATCAACCTGATGTAATTTTCGCAGTATTTTCACGATTTACCGGAAGATCAAAAACAACGATACAGGCAGAAGGTGTCTCTGTGTGGCGGGATTGATCCTAATTACGTCCTGACCAAGGGTGATTTTTTTTTTGATGGAGAAAGCTTGCTGGCCAAATGTGACATCTCTGGACATCTTTCCCTACCTCGTGTTGACAACATGCTCCATAACACGCCAACAAATCCCTGGAGGCTTACAATTATTTTGTAAGCGGGTGGATACAGAGTGTAAACTTTAACATCGCATCAGAAGAAACTGTTGCTGTTGCACGTAAGTAAACCACATGGTGTTGGTAATTCTGCACACAAAAATGTTGATTTGTTCTCAGGCTTCCTGTTATCATTGTGTTTACATGCACAGCTAGGTTTACCTGATGTGGTTTTTCTAACAATTTTATAACAGGCAAATATGGCAGAGCGTATAAGAATAAAAAGTAACTATGCACAGCCTCCCCGTGGCTTAATTAAATTTAATGCTACCCTTTCACTAGTTACATGTTACTCAATCAACTTATTCTAAATGGTTAAGGTTAACCACTCTCAGAGGACGTATTTTTAGTTTCAGTTTCCAGTACAATAAAACGTGTTCATGGTAACTACTGAGCATACTGACAGCTTTTCTTATGATCTCACGGTTAAGGAGGCTGTCACAACACCCAATTTCTGTCTGGTGTCAGATGGCAACAATTCCCATCACTTGTCACGACAACACCAATATTATTACCAGGTATGTATGGCTTTACTTTTTGTAGTTTATTTAATTCTATGTTTCATATTTTCATTACAATGTTTGTAATATTTTCAGATTCAGGCACAGATGAGTTTAACTGGACGGACTTCTGCGACTTTGTGGTGTGGACAAAGTGTGATTGAGCGAGTCCACCCAGATCGCTCGTTTTGGCCAGTTGGAAAAGCCAGAGTTTTTTTTTCCCAAAATCCCCTCCTTACCTGAACTGCTCGGGAGAGCATTTACTAGATCAGCAGTGGACTTCCAGTGTTCCTGCTCAGCCGCTGTCACCTACCACTTGCTCATGTACTTCAAAGATGCGGAATAAAGTAGTTTTTTGTGCTGCAGCAGATTGTAAAATCAAATGATATCACTTGAAGTGTGCCAATCTAGACTGCCAAAAGGACAGTGGTTTTGTGACAAGTGTGAAACAAGGATTATTGGGAAAACTGTAACACAGTACTGGTACTTGTCTTACATTAAACAAATTTAAAAGAGAGCAACTTTTTCCTCTGTACATAGCATAATGAAAGTCATTGCGTACCCCATCAACATTACATCATACCGTCATCTCAGGATGGTAGGCACCTGTGCTAAAATAAACTACATTAATTAACAGTTCAATTTTATCCCTGAAATTACTACATCTAATCATTATTCACTTCATTTTTTTGTGCTTTTAGAAATAATAAAGATTTATGCCATTACTTTAAGAGGGACCATATTGCACATTGAGTCAAATCCTGTCATTTGTCTTATGTATAGCTTTGTAAACAAACCCAACAATAGAATTTGTATAATCGCTGCCTTTATTAGCTCCAAACAAACAGTCGCATGTTGTCCTCCTCCAATGCTTTGATGCTCGCCTTCGTTTCCATCATGTCATTGGCAATCAAGTCGGTGTGGCATGAGATCCCTAAAGAAATAATAATAAAAAAAGATCACAAAAAAATACGGTACCAGTAATAGGTTTAATATAGTACAGTAGTATAGTTTTTTTGTCAGTGTAAAAGAAATGTACACATTTTGTTGCATTTTTTAATGTATGAACATTGCTACAGGCAAATACTTATTTCTATAAACACTTCCAAATGTCTCTAAAATATAAGGTGCATGTACACACACAAACAAACACATACATTCACTCATGCATACAATATATCATGTAATGAATTCTGAGTGGCATACCAGAGTCAATGATGTCAGCAGGACTTGAGGGTACAGGTTACTGGAGCCATCTGGCTGCATAACTGCAACAATCTCTGCCACTTCAAGTCGCCTTTTCTTTGCTTGTCTCTCCTGTGCACGTT
Source organism: Festucalex cinctus (assembly GCF_051991245.1). Taxonomy (NCBI): domain Eukaryota; kingdom Metazoa; phylum Chordata; class Actinopteri; order Syngnathiformes; family Syngnathidae; genus Festucalex; species Festucalex cinctus. Next base: position 9,728,841 of record NC_135431.1, read on the forward strand.
CATATCTTGGCACCGACTGGGCTGAGACATAGATGTTGTAACTTGGGACCCAACTTTAATGTTGGAGCTCAGTCGGGATGATTGGACAGAAAAACGGGCTCAGGGCGACCTGTTAAAATAAACAAATATATAAACAAATAAAATATGGAAAGACTGGTTATTTTGCCGCAGTAGGGTGGCCGTGAATAAGTTCTTTAGCATGATGTGTAGGCTACCGAATAAGTTCTTTAGCATGATGTGTAGGCTACCGGGGGTCTGTTTACTTGCATCACCCCCTTCTGTCTCTTTTTTCCAAGTTTACATTTTGCCACCAAAAAACATGTTATCGGCATTAAAAGCCCAAGACTAATCAATCCAATTTCAGCAGTAAACACTTTGCACTGGCACTACTTGGGTGAAAATGTTCGATGTTAGCTTTCGGCTAACGTCCGCTAGCCAGCTTGTACTACCGAACTTGCTTGCTCATGAATCCAAAACATAAGCAACTTGCCCATATATGGGCGGTCGAAACGTTATTAATCCTCATGCATTAAATAAAGGTAAACAAGCTTACCGCTCACAAAGTGATGGCTGCACACACGAGCCCAAAGTAACGACTTCCCTCCGGAGTCCGCACTCCTCTGTCTCCAGGCCCTGGTTCCTAATTATTTTCGGAATTCGGCAGAAAGGCCGACCATTTCCCCCCTGGGCTTTGTTCGAACAGCCAACGATGCAGCAACAATGTACCATTTTAAACGCAGACAACAAACGTGATAGATACGTGTTAGACCGAATCGCTACGTAAATGGAGGCCACCCAGCATGGCGACTACGAGAAATCCGAGGCGGAAGTGACGACACGTGCAAGCGACCTATTGTGTCACATAAAAAAAACTTTATCCATCTATCCATTATCTGATGACTTTATTTTATACATTTTGCTCTACAGTAATGTGCATATTCCCACCACACTTTAAAATAGTTCCCAGGTGTTTCAATAGATAGCATAAACCTATTTTTGCAGTTGTGGTCCAACTACCTACCAAAAAACTCTGATTACTTAAAATAATTTCCTCCATTAAAATAAATTGAGATGTTATTATTCTGTTATTATTCAGGAAATTGTAACTATGTTGTAAAATATAAATATAAAAACCCACTAAAACATAAAACAAGAGAAATTAAATAAATGAAGTGGTTTAGAAAGTGTAATTAAGCAAAAAGACACATACGTGCCATGAGGGGACGCGGCCTAGAGAGTCACATTCAGAGCTGGAATCATATGGGTTAGCATTTACTACTTGGTTATTGAGGGTTTTTTTTATTTTTGTATTAATGTGTGTTGACTGTTTTCCCATTCAATAAACTTGAAAGTGCTTTTGCAGCTGTACTATAGCAGCAACATATCTCAACTTGCATGTCACTCCATTTTGTACGTTATTATATTGTGTTTTTGTTTAGTATTGATGGCTTCTTTCTTTTATTTAGAAAGTTCCGCTAGGGCTGTGTTTTATTTTAGCTCACTTGTCATCCAACTTCCCCACCTTACACATACATTATTATTAGCAAGAGGTTTTCGAGGACTTGAGCCCACTAGTTTTGTTCATCCATCCTGCCCTTCAATGTTGTTCCCCCATGTCAGGATACACTTGCACCCTCCAATCTACCACATATGCCCCCCGCCCTGCGCCGGAATTCCTGTCCCCTTATCTCATCAATCTGTTTCAAAGCCTCGACTCACCGACTTTGAGTATGTGTGGAATGCTGATGCGCAGCCTCGCAAACATGCTGCTGCAGCTAAAAATAGACTTTAGAATCTACGATTTTGGCTGGCATAGGCCTGAATTATTAATGATGTAAACACACGTTCAAGAGTCCTGCGATTGGCTGGCAACCAGTCCAGGGTGTCCCCCGCCTACTGCCCAGAGCCAGCTGAGATAGGCGCCAGCACCCCCCGCGACCCTTGTGAGGAATAAGCAGTCAAGAAAATGGATGGATGGATGGATGGATGGACGTTCAAGAGTCGGAAATAAGTAAATAAGAAGTTGCTCTTAGAATAACCTTTATTTAACTTTACAAAGAATTCAAATACAAACAACCTGTGATATCTATTCAGTGGGCTACATTGTTATAGCAACAAAAGTGTGGCACTAATTTTTATCCAAATTCCAGTAAGCACACATATGAATAATGGCATAAAAAAACAGCTAATAGTTAAAATGTGCAACAAAATCAGTAATGGCAGTCATTTATTTGACTTTTTTTTTTATCCTATGATGTGAGAATAGGTGTTTTTTTTTGTAGTGACTCACAGAAACTGTTGTCCAAGTCCCCTGGCCAGCCAAGGATGACTTCCAGTAATAACGGCATGACCTGCGGTGGTGAGAGTGGCGGCTGGAATGAGTGGGGCTGGGGAAAGGAGGTGGGGAGGGGGATGTGACGTGGGTCGCCACAGCGGGCACGCTTACGCTTGGATGAGCACAAATAAGTGGATGTAGTTCTGGAATGATGGCACAGGTGGGGGTCACATTAGGACATGGGTATTCTAACTGATAAGTTGGCTACTTTACCAATCAAGTAGAACTAGACTTTTGTCTTTTTTTTCATGTGCTTTATCAGTGGACAAATGAAATAATGGCATAGCAGAAAATTAATTTGGCATTTAATGTCCGTCTGGTGGCATTGTTAACTCATTAGCTCCCAAAAACGTATAAATACGTCATATTTAAAATGTTTTAAGTGTCCCAAAGACCTATTTATACATTTTTTTATTTTTTTTTATGCCAGAGCATAGAGAAGGCTTTTATGCAGTCTCTCTACTGCAGAAAATGGTTGAGTGGCAGCAGAGTATAAGAGATCAACCAGGCCATGTTAAAACTCCCACAGTTTTCCCACAGTTCTAAGCAGAATTGTGAAAAACAATGAAACTTAGCCATTTTCTTTTGCTAATTGCTGCACAGTGGAAACGGATAGGAATATACTTTTTTTTTTTTTTTTTCCTGATAATATAAGAGACTCAAATCTCTCTTTTGGTATGTTCCATATTTTTATAGCTATAGAACATAATATTTCACAGGCCTTGAAAAATCAGTCAAAATCCAGGAAAACACTTAAGTGAAAATGGTTAGGAGTGAATGAGTTAACGTTCTTGGTGACGTCTCAACACAAACAGACAGGCAGAATATTTCCAAAGCATACACTGCTCTCTAGTGGCGATGCAGTATACAGTACTGGAGTTGAATATTTTAGACAGTGACACATTTTTAATGCGTAACGTTTACAACCCATCACAGTGGATTAGGAAAAATCAAAATTGTAGACTTCCATCTTTTTTTTTTTTCGTTTTGTGGCGGTGTATGAAGACAATTTCATAAAATTATCACGGTCTGAGTGAGTTTTGGATTCACAAATTAGAAATATGTGACCTTGAGATTAAGAACGCACTTTTGTATAAACTCATGAGTCCCATCCATAAGTTATTCTAACTACGAAAAAAAAAAAAAAGTGTTGGACATACAGTAGCGTCAAGCTGGATAAACTCACAGGATGTGTTCCCAAAAGAGGGAACTGTAATACTGATCGCTGTATAGCACAGCTTTTAATGGTTGAATATAACACCGCACTTGGTAATAATTATAGTACAAGCCTGTTATTTGCTGGAATCATCTGATAAGAGCCTTTTTTAAAAGGCAGAATCTATAGCTCACTTGCACAGTTTGTCCCATTAGGACATTCTTTCTGAGTAGAAAACAAAAAACAAAGCAAGTTTGATTGATTGATTGTTTCGAATGCATTACTTGGCTGCAACCAGCAGAGGTGCTGTTGATTCAGTCTCAAGTAATTTGCCGTCAAAAGAAGAACGGCATGACATCATCTGTGGGAAGTTGAGCAACATATGCACAACTCCTGTTGGCAGCATTATTCTGCTCCATACATGAACTTCATTAACAAAAAATATTTCATCTGTTGTCGATAAAGGAAATGTCGATGGGTGGGGTCTTTAACTCATTGACTGCCATTGACGGAAAAAGACGTCAAATAATGCATTTTTGCTGGGCTGGCAGTGAATGTGTTAAACACAATGTGCCAATATATTTTGTGATTATATTGCAGCCTCCTTTTTTCATTTTTTTTTTTTTTTAAGGCAAATGTTGCTTAAAAATCCATCAATTTTGGTTACATCTCGTCTTAAGTCATTGACTGCCATTGACGGAAAAAGACGTCAAATAATGCATTTTTGCTGGACTGGCAGTGAATGTGTTAAACAACATTTATAGACTAGCTTCAGTAGGCAATTCCTCTTATAATCTTGAGCTCATGAGCTTTTTTTTATACATTATTTTACAGGAATCTAGTTCTGACATCTTGTCACACTGCTCAGTCATCAGTCTTAACCCCAAAACGTGTCTGTGAAGACAAAAATAAATCTCATCACTCCTTTGCTGAATACCTTACAGCTCAAATTGTGTATTTAGATTGGGCAGGGAGATGGAGGAGAGAAGGTTATCCTATATTTCGAGCTGTCGGTCAAAAAAAATAAAACCCTCCTCCTGAAGTCGGAGCCCCCGTCGGCCAGGTAACCCAAAACCTGGATCGGGGAGTCCGTGTGGTATACGGGGAGAGGAACAATGTGGCTCTTTGTGCAAGCTGGGCAGAGAAAACAAGCCGTTTCCCCTAGAAAGAGATCATGTTCAGGCTCCATCTGAGAAGACCACACAAGGCTGATCAGTGCCCTGTCTGCTGAGCGGAGCAAGGAAGAGGGCGAGGAGGGGGTTGAGGAAGATGAGTGCACAAACATCAACACACTTTAGGGGATCGTCTGACAAGATGTGAAACGATGGTCCGTATCAAACAGTCCTTGGACACAACAGAACACACCAGCCTGTGACACTTCTTTTGGTCCTAAATGTGTGATTGTGTTGTGTCCTCCCCCCTCCACGTGGACTTTAAGTGGCCATCTGGGCTTCCTGCTTTGGCACCCTACTGGTCCGCAGTCCGGGCAACACTGGTGGGCTGTGGCGAGCAGGCGGGAAGGTGTTAGCACTGGCGCCGTCCACATGAGGGCGGGGTACTGAATCTGGCACTGCCATATTGTGTAGAACAGGAGTGCTGTTCATCCACTGAGGGAAAAAAAAAAAAACAGAAGGCGAGATGAGGATAAGATGTAAGAGATCCTTTAAACATATCACATTTATTTATTCACCCATGTCATATAAACACTTTGAGTCTACTTGACACTACCGATAACTTGCACAATCAAACCAAGAACATCTGGCCTCTCTCACACGCACGTGCGTATTAAATGCCAACAGGCACGCACTCATGTCAAGGCAGTGTTCTGTACTCCCTCTGTCTTATTGCGTTTTAGTTTCAAAAGCTCAGCGAATACTCAAGTGGTGGGTTCGGATTACACAGGCCTATAAAATATCCCAAATAAACGCAAGGAAATTTAGACAGAAAAAGCAACTGTTTCCTGAGTCCAAATTCCCAAGTCGGCTGCCATTTCTGTCAGAGTGAGAGATATTTTCAAAGACGTCCAGCCGAAAAGACAATGAGGGAGGACGGTAATGCTGCTCCCAGAGCATAGAGGTGGCGAGCTAAAGCCATTCACATAGGGCAGCAGCCAGCTCTCGTTACACACAACGCCGGGCCATAAATCCGTCTGCACGACACAAGCAGCACGCTGTGATTTCATATGTATCGGTTACTAGGGGAACACTTGAAACCACAACAAATGACAACACTCACTTTTAGTGAAAGGGAATCTCGCAATACGAGTGCCAAAAACATTATTTCAAAAGACAACGGTTTGCGTACCGTCTGCCAATGGCATTCAAAAATACTTTTTTTAAAGTTGACTGTTGACCTTTTGAGGGACAACGCAGCGGAAAAGCAGAGCAGTTGAAATGAAAAACCATGTCTGAAATATCAGCGGATTAATCTCAGGACATACAGTGAAACGGAAACATGATCTCATTATGGCACGATACCAGTGGGCGAGGACGGACGGGTGATGTTACAGCCGTTTGGACTACCAACTCGATGAGTGAAATAAAGAGGGCCCTTTGATAGGTCCAAAGTAAGGAGGCTGTTCTGCTATACTTAACATCTGGTTGGCAACGGACAGCATTTGTGAGTGCAGACAGGGAAGAGGTTGATAGGAGAACGCTTGAGTCAGCCAACCTAGGGTGTCACTATGACGTGCATAATTGAATCACTCTGGTTTTGTCCATATGTTTTCTAACGAAGACCCAGAGCTATATTCCAGCTGGGTCTTACAGTAGTACCTTGTAAGCCTTTCTGACAATCATCTGCTTCTACGTTGACTTTGAAACATTTGTCGCGTCTTAAGGCCTCGGTACACCAACGCCGACTAAGTAGCTTCTGCACATGTATGAGATGTAATACCCCTCCAGACCATCAGCGGCGGTAAAACACTATTCCTCCTTGTTAGAAAAAGGCAACCAGAAAGCTCTGTAGGGGGCGGGGTATAAAAACGTAAACAATGCATGCCGCCATCTTTTTCACTCATGAAGTATTCCCACGTGAAGCACACCCTCAGGATCTTTACAGAGTATTATGCAATATAAAGTAAATCCTACCTCGTATATCCGGTTGCGTCTCCATTTCTTGCCATATATAGTTTGGCTTTCATCACTCGAGCGACATACCTCTTGGACTATAGTGATGAATTAATCTTCTCGATAATTTGTCATCATAATTATGTCCAAATGCAAAGGGTGATAAGCAGTGATTCGCTAGCTAACAGCCAGGCAGAGTGATCGAATATCACAAAGGTCCAATGCCGATTTGTTCAATATTTCGAATCCACCGAAAACGCCACCCAGACGCTCCGCAACGGCTACATCGTTACAACAGTGAATTAATACATTAATCAGACGGCGTATACCAACGCACGGATGTCAGACTGGTGTATTGAGTCCTTTAGTTTGACTTCACAGGTCACTATTAAATCTTTGACTGCCAAAAACGTTTAATAACGATTAGTAAAATCAAGATGTATGCTGCCATAAACGTGAAATGACGTCATCTATGTTTTTTTGTTTTTGTTTTCTTAAATAGACGGAGCAACGTCTAAGTGCAGCGCTGCCTGGTCAATTGGTTGTGGAATCAAAAACACCACCTAACTGTGGCCAACAGATGGCAGCATTGTGTCTCTTTTCAATGGGCTGCTGGTGCATGGAATTACAATGAAATGTGACGGAATCTGATGGAATCTGATGAATGCTCGGAATTGGCGAAATGGCACTGTGGATTATTATTTTTTTTTTCCATAACGTGTGGCAGTAAAAGAGTTAATGAAGCTTGCTTGATCTTCTCTTGCACACCAGCCATCTATTCTTGTCTGATACAAAAAGCCTATAAACAATTCGTGCACTGCAAACCGTCCAGGATAAGAGTCTATGTTATACTGTACGTAGTGCTGCCAAAGTGATCATGGCAGGCAACCAAAGCATTGTGACTGTCAGGTTGTCGAAAGTGATCGCCTTTCAAAGTGACTCTCACTATCCGTGCCCTTCACCTCCTTCCCCTGTTGTAACCTTAGAGCACTGAAGAGTGCCAGGTAACCAGGATTCTCTCTGTTTGGCGCCATGCTGTTTAGTGACCATGTGCATGTGAAACCTGTGATTCAGTTTCTCCTATGGGAGTCTGTGCACACACTTTCCGGTTCTTGGTCAAATGATATTTGGTATAATTGGTGGTTTTTAATTCATAACATGGCATGTCACTTGGGAAAAGGTTACTAAGTATTATAAATCAATGAGATTTCTAAAACCAATAGTAAATATACAGTAGTTAGGCCACTTTTCTTGTCATTCCTTGAGTAGTTAATTTATTTTCCAAGTCTTGGGACTTGTGACATGCGCCAAATTGACCATATTAAGTGTTCTCTCTGGCCTGGAACTGTCATCTCTTACCTCTTATTTGTTTTGATCACGGATTCGTAGGCATCTCCTTTTCAGAGCTGGCTCCATGTCTCCAGCACTGGGCATGTTAGCAGGGCTCCTTAAGCTACCCTTGTCCCTGAGTTTGGGCAAGAGTAGCGGGGTGGTGGTCCCACCTGTCTTTGGTGCAGTAGGTAGGGCATAGGCGTGGTCCTCATCTGGTATGTGTGGGTCTTCTCCTGCATCCCTAACTACTGCTAAAGGCTCTTCTGTCTGATTGACTGGGCCCTCGACCCGTACAGAGCAGACAACTGAGCATTTGTTTTCTTTTATAGATTCCAGCTCAGTTAATGCAGGATCTGTGGGTGCGGATCCTCTCTGGGGTAAGGGTGAGCCCGGGCTGGCTATGGATAGCACTGAGGAAATCCCATTAGGACCATGGTTCTGAGATTTCAGGATAGGGCCCATGGCATCATATGGGTGGTTGTTCACTGTAGGGCTTTGTGGAGTGTGTGAAGGTGAGATGTGGCTGTCCTGATGTGAAGGGGGCTGTGGCGGTGGTGGACTGGGTCTAATGGTGTCATGGAGCCCTGATTTGGCACCCTGCACAGACTCCTCTGAAAAGTCCGCTACTGCCTTGACATTGGGTTCCAGCTTGACTTGGGTTCTCTGTAGAACCCTTTGTATAACTTGTCGTTCCAAGTGCTGTTGTTGTTTGTAGTCTGTCAGTCCTTCCGAGCTGCGTGTTGAGGAAGGTGATGTGTTGTACTGCGCTCTGGGGGACAATGTCCCACTGTGGCACGTTGATGATGGGGATGAGAATGGCCTCTCTGATTTAACCCAACCCATGTCCTTGGAATTGGGGTCACTGGGTGAAGGCAAGTTTCCACTCAATTTGTGGTTTAGCAATTGGCTGTTCCCTTCAGGGATCCCGGGAGATGGAAACCTTGACGGTATGGATCTACATCTGTCTGTTCCCTCTGGAACATGCTGTATAACACCAGTGTGATTTGGTGTTTCTAGATTTGTTTTGGGAGGAACTGGAACTGGTATTGGAATGGGTATTGGGACAGGTAGAGGAACAATTATTGGGTAAGGTACCAGGACAGTAGGCTGAGGAAGGAGAGGACTAAAGGAAGGAATGCCAAAGTTCATTAAGGGAGGCATTGGCACAGGGCCTCTGGGTAGCATAAGTGGAGGAGAGTGTAATCCAGGGTAGTAGGGCCGAGGGAGAGGATGCATCAATCCTGAGGGGTTAATGGAGGAGGAAGTGGGAGGCTGCAGGTGTGGAGAGTGAGGAGGTCTGTGGATAGGACTGGAAGAAGGACCAGGGGGTCTTGGATGATGGACATTAGCAAGGGGGCTTCTGAGGCTCTGGGCATGAAGAGGAGGTCTAATGAAGGGCATTTGCATTTGGGGAATTCGCGGATGTTCTAGTGGGTGGCGTGAAAGAGGAGGAGGAATAAGTGTCGGGTGAGGTGGCACCTCTACAGCAGGTGGAGGTGGAAAAGGTTGGATGGGCCTGTCCAGAGTCCTCTGCCCAGTGACAGGAAGCTTAGAAGATGGCGACGATTCTGATGGGGATGTGGAGGATGATTCTGACGATGCCAGAATTGGTGTAGGACCTTTGGGAGACATGTTTCTTTGTTGTGCTTCCCCAGTGCTACTACCGCTGTTCCAAGACTCTGGCGTGAGAAGCTTTTGCCCAACAATATTTTGGTCTGATCTCCCCTCTTGGCCAGCCCTAGCAGGGCTGGAGCATGTAAGAGCCGCTCGAGCTTCTCTGTAGAACACATCCATCTTATACTGATTCAGGCATTTGGTGCTGCAGAACTGGAGTCGCTCTTCACCAGATCCAAAATCCAAGTATTCTTTGGTGTGACGGACATGCTTACACCAATCACACACCTGCAACACAGGAGAGAGAGACTGTGGAGGGTCACAAACGTGATCCGTCACCTAATTACCTGTTTAAAACTGTTAATTAAGTATCATCTTACTCTAACATTGCTGTTTATCTTCATTACCAGCCTGGGTGAGTCCTCTGTATGTGGGTGCTGGGGGGATCTCTCTCCATGGAGGTCCTCATCTCTGGCCTAATAGGTAGAAACCACAATATGAAGCATTGACATTGAATCAATGTCAAGCAGTTAAGCAAACTTGAGATCACACATGTGATGGATTAACTTGAAAACAGAGTACTGTACTTGCTTGAAAAGGTACTAGCTAATCAGCTAATCATATTTGAAGAAGTGAGAAAAAAGCAAAAAATGATCCGCCTTGTCATGAATAGCATCAAAGCCTAAAGGTCATTCCAGCAAAAGGGAATCACTATGTGGTGAAATAGATATGCATGTACAACCTAGTAGAGAGGTAATGCAACTGATGTATTGTCATATTAATGTTGCCAATATTAATATGGGAATTTGTCTTGATTTGTGTAAGCTGATCTTTTGTGGATCCAAGTGCTTCCCCGGCCCACTGAGTCGTGTTGAATTACGACACATGAGGCAGCTGAAGGTAAGGTATGCGCTGAAAGTGGACACCTCGCCCCAGGCCTCCTGGCCTTCTTCTCAGACAAGCAGCAACAAGTCAACCGCACTACTTCCCTTCCCGCCTCTGAAAACGTAGAGGGCTTGTTGCGCGCAGTCTGCTCAGACAGCCGTTTTGTCCTGACACTTTTGTGACCAAACCCATCACAGTATAGACAACAGCGATGCCGAAAGGGGATATCGTTGCACGTCATCCCATACCTCTGGTAATGGAAGGTGACAAATCATGCTGCGTGCATCCGAGCGGTTCCTCATAGTGGTTGTTGTGGTCTTTCCCCAACACCAAAGATGCTCTCCATTAACGAGAAACTGATACTAAGCAACTTGGATAAACTTTGACCTCCATCACCATATTTTTTCCAACAAATATTCCTGGTAACTGGGTTCAATGGAATACCTCTTCAAACATTCAATTCTATTTTCGTTTTGTTTCCTAACCGAGACACGCATTAGCCAAATCGCATCACACAAGAAAAAGTTTGAATATTGAAATACCGTCAAATCCAGAGTATAATATGCACCTGTATTTAAGTGTTCATAAATAGATGAACAAAGATATATTTATGATTAGTACATATTGATTATCGGACAAATTAAGTGAAATTAAATAATTTCCCGCAGTACCCCTGATGATCTTGGCCCACTGCTTAGGAGTCACTTAAGGTTACAAACTTAATAGTAAATGGCAGAGGTGGGCGCGTCAATGAATTTTGAGCTTCCGTCATTCGTCAACAGTCGAGACCCCCTTCCGTTATTGTCAATCCGTCAATATTTTAAGTCGAACCGCATTGTAATCGTCAATCTGTCATTTGTCAAAACTCAGCGAAATGGCCGTCCGTCAATGTTTCTGTCATTCATCAGCAAAATGGGCACTCCGTCATTAATGGATTGACGATTAGATTGAAGGACTCGCGATTACATTGTAGGACGAAAACCCACTTCTAGCAATGATTAGTTAATCGTTTTTTTAAAGTTTCCCGTCATACAAACTGATGTCCGTCATCGACGGATTGACGGACCTTCCGTCAATATGGACGGAATTCCCACCTCTGGTAAATGGTAGTCTGAGTTTGCAAACAAGTTTCATTTTTATGGCAGTGATGTAACCCACATTTTTATGTCCAGTACGTACAAATCCACTGTAGCTGAGGCATTATTAAAGTCCGAATTACAGCAAATGTTTCTGTTGAAAACATTTCTAGGCCATTAATATTTAATAAAATGAATAAGAGTGTATTTTCTGGAGCCGTGTGACATTTTCTTACAACGGTGCGTAAACTAGTTAACACATTCACTGCCAGCCCAGCAAAAATGCATCGCATCATTTGACGTCTTTTTCCGTCAAAGGCAGTGAATGAGTTCATGGCTGGCCATACGTACAGGTATAACCTTGAAACCTTGTATGTTAGCAAAGCATAACTCTCAGCTATGTCACAACTTCCATTCACAGTCAGTATGTTCTGCCACTGCTCACCTTATTGCGCTTGAAGTAGGCCCGTCTGCATGCAGCAAAACACTTCTCACTGCAGAAGCTCTTGAGCTCGGAACCCATGCATAGAGAGTAGCGCTTAACACCTTCCTTCTGGCACCAAACGCACACTATCTGCACATTCTGTACGTCGTCCACTGCAGGTGAAGAAGAAACTGTGGTCAAACCAGTGGAATTTGAGAAACTCAGACTTAACAGAAGTTTGTTTTTTAATCATATAGAGCAGTGGTGTCCAAAACTACGGCCCGGGGGCCATTTGCGGCCCGCCGTCCATTTTTCAGTGGCCCGCGACATATGCTAAAAATGACATTTGACTCAGTTCAAATAAAATAAACAAAACAAAAATGTTTGGAGGTGGTCAAAGTAAGAAAAAAAAACTGGTGCCTTTAAAGGTTATTTTAGTTAACTAAAACTAATGAAAAAACTAAAACTAAAATTCAAAAAACAATATTGCTACCGAAATTTAAAAAAAAACAAAAAACGAAAATTAAGTGAAACTACATTTTATGTTTACAAAACTAACTATAATTACAGCAAACATGTCCTTTGTTTTAGTCTTTGGTAATTAATTTAATGCATGAGCCATTGGGGATGATTTTAAATGTGATTTTTAGTAGATTTATTTTGATATAAACCGGAATAATGATGTTTGAAAGTATGTCACACAGAAGTGACGTCATCTAGCAGCAGCCAATAGAAAAGCACCTTCAGATGACGTCGCTCCCATATTGCGCACAAGTAAATACACATAAAAAAAAAAAACTAATACTAATACCGAAACTAACAAACTAAACTAAAACTAAGCATTTTTTAAAGAACTAAACTAATGAAAATTAACAGAACCACCCCGAAAACTAATAAAAAAACAACTAAAATGACAAATTCCAAAACTATAATAACCCTACTGCCATATTACAAATAAATTGGTTTATATACTGCAGCATTTTTCTAAACATGCAAAAGCACAAATAAATTATTTGTACAATTTTTAGGACGAAACACAATTTCTCTTCACAACATTATGTGGCCCTTGCGTCCTTTTGATTTTCTGTATGTGGCCCTCAAATGAAAAAGTTTGGACACCCCTGATATAAAGGCTTGTTCGAATCAACTGAAGTAATTCTTTAGAGAAACTGTAAAAGACTAAGTATGTTTCAGTATAAAATCGGCACACTATGGGAACTAGAAATGCATACTACAGTCTATCCCACCTGGAATCCTCCAATTCTACATGATTCAAATTAACTCATTCACTCCCAAATACGTATTTATACGTTTTTTAGGTTTTTGTTTGCTAGAGTTTTTGTATGAATGCTTTGATGCAGTTTCTGACATGAAGTGGTCGCTTAAAGCGATGGTAGTTATTTAAAAAAAAAAAAAAAAAACGGCCAGCAGGTGGCAGCAAAGTATCAACCAGGTCCATGTTGCATGTTTTTCCCAGTATTTTCAACAGGTCTGTGAATAATGATGAAACTTTTTTTTTTTTTTTTTTTTCCCCTGATGAAAGAAGAGACACATTTTTCTTTTGGTAGGTTCCATGTTTTTATAGCAATAGAACATGAAAATGGCTGGGAGTGAATGAGTTAACATAGCGAGAATGAGCTAAAATGCGGTTTTAATGGGCGGCATGGTGGAGGGTGTCCCCCAACTCTTACCCGAAGTTACCTAGTGAGGATAAGCAGTATGGTAGATAGATGCATGGATGGTGATTTTAATATTACTCTCCATAAGTTGCTACCTGCTGATGGCTTTATGAGCGGTACAATAACGGGTGCACTCTTGTGCTCCTTGGGCATGCTTGAGGAGGTGCTTGTGGAAGAGGAGGAAGAGGAAGACGAGGGAACGCTGAATAACTCCCTCTCCACGCTCTTCACAGTGAGGACCGAGTGACTGGCTTTGCTGTCCACACTTTTGGGTTTTGGTGCGGAGTTTTCTGAAAGACATACCAAAAATGTCTTCACCATCAAGGAATTCTGTCAAATTTAAAAGGTGGATCATGAATGAAAGGAGGAGACGCTATAAATTTGAGTGACTAAATGTCAGTACAGTGATACCTCAGCTCACGAACATAATTGGTTCCCAGAAAGTGTGTGTAAGGCGAAAAGTTCGTCTTCCGAACATTTATTTCCCATGAGAAACCATTAAAATGAGAATAATCCGTTCCCAGGTCCCTATAAAACATAATTTTCTACTGAATAAGCCTTAAAACTACACAAAAATATACCTTATTTTATGTATAATAAAAGTGCTATTGAATTGTAATTAAAGAAATAAACTGTACTGTATAACAAAGTTGTTTTATTTACCTTTGTGATGGTAGTTCTTAAGGATGGTAGCAATGGTAGACTTAGCGTACTGGTACTGGGACGCTAAGTCACACAAACGCACACCTCGTTCGTATTTTTCAATGATCTCCTTCTTCTGCTTGATCGTAATTTTCTTTAATGTCTTCTTAGGCTTAACACTAGCCTGTGGTGGGGTCTTTTTCGGTCCCATAATAGCAAAAGTACACTCAATATTAGGGATAGACCGATTATCGGCTGGGCCGATTATCGGCGCCGATATTCAGCATTTTGAGAAATATCGGCATCGGCCATTTTGAAGAATCATATGGCCGATAATAGATCATTTTTTTTTTAAGTGTTAACTTCAGGGAACTAATTTAAATGTAAATTTAAAAAAAAGAAGTTTTTATTTTCATTTTTGTCGACCCTGGGAACTCTCTGCACCTTCTGTTTTTGATTGAAATTAAAACTAAGATAAGTAAAAATTTAATACTTTGGATATTTTGATAGACTTTTATTTTGTGTAGAAAATAATTCTTTGTTTTTATTTAACTTTTGAAAGCATGCTACTGCACCTGGGAGATCCCAGAACTTGTCTATTGACTAAGATTTTGAATAAATTAAAAAAAAAAAAACGTAAAAATATTTTACTAACCCTAAAAGTTGCTCAATAAACGTATGCTTTAAAATAAATAAATAAATAAATAAATAAATAAAAAGATAAGAGCTGGAGTTTGTATTTTTTCCAAATTTTGATGTCCCTTTTTAGTGAAATTGAATATCGGCTCCAAATATCGGTTATCGGCATCCTTCACTACTAATAATTAGTATCGGTATCGGGCCCGAAAAAACCTTATCGGTCTATCTCTACTCAATATGTCTGTCTGACATCTGAGGCGAAAAGTTCGTGAGCTTAAGCGTTCGTCAGCGGAGGTTTTACTGTATATAACTTGCAGAACCTGTCGACAAAGTTTGCTCAACAGTGAGGCAACTGCCCTTACCTTTCAACACCGATACATGCTGGCGCCTCTCCCTGTAGTTCCTGATCTCGTTGGCCTCAGCGTCTCGGAGATCGACTTTGTCGTAGCCGTACCAGCCCAGGAGCTCGTTCATGGTGCTTTCGGCAAAAGTCTACATGGGACGAATAGGAAAAGACGTGACAGATTGGAATTGTTTTTATATGTATAAAGTAAGAGCCACAAATAGGATGTTGTTTATATCGTGGCTGTGGTGGAAATTTTGATCCTACGCTAAACATAATCAGACCTTACTACCTCAAATGAATGAGAGTGATTCTTTCTCAGCTCCAGCCCAGTTAGAGAACTGAATCTGAGCACAGTGGAGTTCAGTATGACGCTTTTTCCATGATGTATTCATGTTGTTTACCCTTGCTAAATCTGAGACGGAAAGGTTTAAAACCCGACACCAGTGTGAGATCTATAAATCATCCTTTGTTTATCTCATCTAATTAGAAAAAAGCGGGAGAAAAGAAATCTGTTCCCTGCAGATGTGTGGTCCCCCCTCTTCTTTTTTTATTACGACCAGATGAAAAAAAAATCAAAACACAAAGGTCCCTCTTTATCCACCCACCTCTCTCTGTGGTTTTGGAAGAACCGGATTGGAGGGGAAATCTGATCCGGAATGGGCAGAAATCAGAGTGGGACACCCAACACCGCAGCGAGGTCCCACGCTTCTCGGAAATGCCCCGCTTCTCTGCTCCCCCCCCCCAAGCTGGCCCTTCACATCCATCCTCCCCATGTTCGCCATCCTCCCCTCCACCCCGACACCTTCCAGCCCTGACACCCGACCCGGCCCGGCCTCTCGGGTTTCACCCTTTTCCAGCACAGCCAGTCCGCTGCGGCGGCGTTGAAGCGCCGTAGTACCGACTACGCATTCTTTCCCTTCCCTCCGCTTTCCTCACTACGACCTCTGCTCTGCGCCGGGGCCCTCAAAGAAATGGATCTCTCCCTTGACTTGCTCACTTTCTGCTGTGTGTGAGTAAGAGCAAGCAGTATCATATCCAGCTAAATATGCCTAACGATGATTAAAGTCAAGTATCCGGTGTCCGGTGCTGCGCTCTGGGCCTGACGTGGAGGGAGCAGGTTTGAATCTGGTGTTGAAACAGATGTATTACAGAGACAACACTGGGCCGGACCTCAGCGGAGTGAGAAATCAGCTCTCCCTGCCTTCCAGCGTGTGACCCGCTTTCCATCTTACCTCTGTTAGTTCAAGCTTTCTACACATATTCTCAATTGGCAGATTCTTATAGAGTTAACTGATTGTATTGATTTCAGCATACCCGTACCTTTATAAAGAGTAGGGGTGTGCTCAAAAAATCGATACGGCAATATATCGTTGCGAGCCTCATTATCGATATGCAGTTGTCAGAATCGATATTGCTAGTTAACTTTAAATAGGCAGTTAACTAGGGGTGTTAAAAAAAATCGATTCGGCAATATATCGCGATACTACATCGCGCAATTCTCGAATCGATTCAATAGGCGGCTGAATCGATTTTTAAACTTCCATTTTTAATGGAAAAATATTCAACAAAACGTCTGACTTCGGGTTAGGATTCACACCTTAAGCATGGAAGAATGTTATATGAACGGAATATTAAGCCTTAATATTTTATTTCAATGTTGCTCAAACATGAAACAGATTACAACCTCTATAAGACTGAAATTTCAGATAAATAAATAATACTTTTTGACACAAATCTTACACTCTACAAGTTTACTGATTAGTATTTTCTAAATTTGAATGAAGAAAATCGCAACAATCGACTTCTAAATTCGTATCGGGATTAATCGAATCAAATCGCGACCTGTGAATCGTGATACGAATCGAATCGTCAGGTACGAGGCAATTCACACCCCTACAGTTAACGTTTGCCTTTGCAGCTTGCATTGTACCTAAAAAAATAAAAACCAGCAGCGTCTTTGAAGTTAATTGCCTTCAATTAATGCAAAAATAGCTCACCAGTGATTGGACACTGTGTCTTGCTAAGAAAAATTAAAGGAGAGGAAGAATGTCAACATTTATTTACTTATAAACTTAACATGGCACGTGTCTCAGTGTACCAATTTTCCTATATTTTGTTTAAAAAATAAATAAATAAATAAAATGTGTCTTATGTGGGATATATATGTATCGCGATACGTATCTTATCGTGGCCCCTGTATCGTGATACGTATCGTATCGTGAGGTTGGCGGCGTTGTATTGTGATGAGGCCCGCAACGATATATTGCCATATCGATTTTTTGAGCACACTCCTAGTCTTAATGTACCAATTTTCCTATATTTTGTTTAAAAACGAAATAGATTGTGTTACATGAAAAAAAAGCTGTTTTTATTTCCCCAAATATTTCAAATAAGCACATTTTAGAGCTGTAATTTTAACTTTGATATTTTTGCTCATATCGGCTGATGCCTATTAATAAATTTTCCCAGTGTGTCTGTGAAAACTGCTCCTTGCTCTGCAGTGCGTACATATTAGACCAGGCATGCAGGTTGGTGGTAAACCAGAAGAGCTACTAACAAAAAAAAAACAAAAAAAATTTTTTTGCCATCGATCATAATAAACATATCCTTTAGGTATACATATGACTGTTATAAAATGCAAGTAAATGAAGTAAAATATCGGAATAGAAGATCATGTATTGGGATACATATGTATCGCGATACGTATCGTATCGTGTCCCCTGTATCGTGATACGTATCGTATCGGGAGGTTGGCGGCAATACCCAGACCTAATAAAGAGGAGTATAGTTGGAGTCCATTTCAATCCGTCAACCTTTCATATCCCCCTTACAAACTGTGTCAATGTGGTGGTACCGTCAAATGTGCACATTCTGTCCCGGTGACATTTAAATTTTCACCTCTCCAGTTGTATCACACTGTACTTTCACCAGGAAAAAATGTGCAAACAGTGACCCCTAAGTTGAGTGTTTACCCCTCTGGGGTTTATGAGTGTAGATTGCACCCGAGGGACGGAAGTTGACCCTCACAAGTACACCTATTTCTGACACCGTGTGGTATATTATTGAATTCTAATGATTGTAGATGTTAGGTCAATTTTTGAGTAACTGTATCTCTAACGCTGCTTATTGCACTCGAAGGTGACTGTACCACTAGTTTTAAAGGACAGAAATTGAGCTAAACTGAACCTCTAATTTCTGACAGTTTTTGGATTCAAATGATTCAAAGTTCACTGTAGCCTTTGTCCAAGGTAACTATTTGAATGACCACAAAGGCTTTCTAGTAACCATAGTCATTTGTTTGTTTCTAAAACCAAGACGGTGCATTACAAGCGACATAAATGGACATTTACTGTACCCCAATTTCTGACAGTTTATAGTTTATTATTCGACTCCAATGTCGTTGTTTGTACATTTTCTTGGACCGACAGATTATGGGGTCCCTTAGTGGGGGTTGCACAATGATGCGCCCTATTTCTGACAGTGTCTGGTTTAATTATTAGACTCCCAAAGTGACTGTTTGCACCTTTTTATATTGGGAACAAAAAAAGTAAATTTTAGCTTTCCCAGACCCCTATTTCTGACAATTTGAGAGGACTGTTATTGGATTCAAACAATTGTAACTTTTTCTAGGACCAAAAGTTAAGTGTAGATTCTACCTTAACTCATTTGCTCCCAATAACGTGTAAATACGTTTTTTTTAATGTTGTAAGTGTCCCAAAGACGTATTTATACGTTTTTTTTGTTTTTTGTTTTTTTTTTATGCTAGAGCATACAGAAGGCTTTGATGCAGCCTCTCAGCTGCAAAGAACGGTTGCAGATATGGTAGGTATTACACAAACGGCCAGCAGGTGGCAGCAGAACAAAGGAGATCAACCAGGGCCATCTAGAAAAAAAGCTAAATTACTTAAGATTTTAAATAGATTTGTGAAAACTGATGAAACTTAGCTCTCTTCTAATGCTAATTGCTGCAAAACGGAAACAGAAACATACTTTTTTTTTCTGATGAAAGAAGAGACTTTAATCTTTCTTTTGATAGGTTCCATGTTTTTATAGCTATAGAACACAATATCCTGTGGGCCTTGCAAACTCAGTCAAAATCCAGTAAAACAGCCGGGAGTGAACGGGATTGTTTCTGTGAAAATGGCTGGGAGTGAATGAGTTAAAGACACCATTTCAGACTGGATAATTGTAACACTGGAATGTAACGGTTTGTATATTTTCTAATTACTGTTAATTCTACCTTAAATGACAGAAATTGTGCTTTACTCTACCCCATTCTGATACATTGGACTCCTACTGAAAACTGTTTGCACATTTTCTTGGACCAAAAAAGGTGTTCCCCGGTGTAAAAGCCACTTGCCAAAGGTATAATTCCAGTGGCAGATCACTGTACTTTAGTGTCAATGTGTATACAACACTAACATTCATTCAACAGTTTTGTCTGTCCACCCTTCCCACACAGTTGTTTGTGTTTCTTTCTGGCAGTTGAGACAAACATCTGCTTTGTGAGAGTGACAGGCC
Source organism: Festucalex cinctus (assembly GCF_051991245.1). Classification (NCBI taxonomy): domain Eukaryota; kingdom Metazoa; phylum Chordata; class Actinopteri; order Syngnathiformes; family Syngnathidae; genus Festucalex; species Festucalex cinctus. Next base: position 9,748,558 of record NC_135431.1, read on the forward strand.
GTATCCTAAACCACAGCGAGAGTTGCGTCCAAAGCCAACAAAACCGGGGCCGACCGACCCTGAGAGCCAACCGGGGCAAACTTTACATCAAGCGAGGATAGTATTTCGCATGTTTTGATTAAAATTAGGGGAACTCGTAACACTACACCTCCCCTGGATATCAAAACTCCAGTCCAAACCACTTACAGAAAAAAAAAAAAGAGCACATTTCCTCCCCGCGCTGCCAGAATCATCCAGTCCTTCATGAAAAAAAACTTCGATTTCCCAGGGCAGGCTTGAAGGAGCCTTGGATATCCCTTACCAACACTCTCAAATAACCAATGTCCGAACCCAAACAAAGCACACAATCCGTGGATAAGTTTCCATGCAGTAATGTGTGCATAATGGTGGGAGGGAATTGCGCCTTTCACTGTGATTTGACTCGTCATTAGAAGAACGACGGCAACCTTTGAGGGTGCGAACATCTCTGATGCTCAAGTCATGTTTTGACACCCAACGTGGGGCTGATGTGAGTTATTTGTGGATATTAATGTCCTAACCTTATACCACCCGCCCCCACCCTTCAACTCCAGTGGGGAAGAAGTGACGCACATCTGGATCTCTAGTGGACATAACTGTGTGCATGTCGGGGCCACAGCTGGCCTGACACTGCGTCACAAAAAAGGACAACCTACTTTTTTTTTTTTTTTTAATCAGCTAACATCTGCAGTGTATTTAAAATGTCCTGTTTGGTTTAGATTGGTGATAAAAGTGATGTAATATTTAAAGACTTTATGAAAGGTGTTATCTTTATCAGCTATGGTGTGTCATATCAAATCGAATAAAAAGTGCATTCAGCATGTTAGTAGTAGATTTGTAAGTATAGTTCATTTAAAATAGGATAATGGGTTCTCTATTTATAATGACCCATCATCTCTCTCACCTTCATTTCCTGGTTTATTTCCCTCTTGACGGGATGCGCGGGCTTCCTGCTGCGTTTACTTTCTGGCGGTCTCCCTTTCTCCATCTCTGGCATAGTCCCGGTCTGTGGTGGATCCGGTTCGGACCGAACTTGGATGTGTCAAGCCGTCAGACAAGCTCGGTTGGTCAGTGGAGCAGGCCAGAGTGAAAGCTGTCACTCGCGGTGACAGCGGCTGTCATTCCCGAACTTGGGAGCTCCTTATCTGCGGCTCCAAGCGAAGACAGTCCGCGGGACATGCGTGCGCGCTCCGTGCTGGAGGGTCCACTGGCGAAGCAGCGCCGCTAGCTTAGATTTACCGTCGTCAAGCTAGTGTCGATAAGGGGAGGGGTACTTCCGGTGAGCGCTGAAAATAAAATATCATTATAATAATATAGTTTTTAAACTGATGGCAAGAAATTTGAGCAATTATTGATATCCTAATACTGCGCTGAATTGTATAGTTACTAGTATTAGTCACACTAGTATGTCATTTCAGGCGACAGTGCACTCTTAGAACAATTGTCATAATAGTGAAACCCCATTTATTATTTTTAAGATATTTCTGCTCACTAGTAGAACGATTTGGGCGCAATAATAGAACAAATACTTCTTTTTTTTTTTTAATTTAAGCAAAACTACGTTATAGTTGACATCTGCCTGCAACTACGAGTAAAGTGCTCGATCTTAACTAGTAGAATTTTATATTGTCTCTACTCTCTAGTAGGGACATGCAGTTGTCAACTATGGAGGACCAAAACTGCCAAAATTCGAGAATAAATAAATAAATAAATAAATAAATGACTAAATAAATAAATCAATGACTAAATAAATAGATAAATAAATGACTAAATAAATAAATAAATGTCTAAATAAATAAATAAAAACGTATTTATTTCCATTTATATTTATTTTTGCAGATATAATTTTGGAATTATATTTTTTTATATTCATTTTTATTTTCACTTTTAGTCATTTATTTATTTAATCATTTATTTATTTCGAATTTTGGCAGTTTTGGTTCTCCATAGTCAACTGGTGCACAGTTTTGTCTAATTAACATGTAGTTGTTTTACCAATTCACCCTATACTAGTGCTCTAAATTGTCTCACTTGGAGACTGAGGACTTCAGCACACTACTAGAATATGGAACACATTCTCAAACAATTTAAAACAAGTCATTCTAAAAACTCATTAAAAACTCACTGAAGTAATTTCAAGTATTTTATCTTTTGAGAAATAAAATGCAAGAATTAAAACAGGATATTCTATTTTTTATTTTTATTTTTTTTGTCCATTGATACTTACTAATTACGACTTATAGATGACTTATTAAAAAGGTTAAAATTAAAAACTCAAGACTTTGTTTTTGAAAAACAAAGTATTTAAAGTCAAGGAGTCAGAGCCTTATCAGACATGTCTGCGGTAGCATGTAAAAAAAAAAAAAAAAGTTTATAAGAACTGAAGTTCTGAAGTTGGATGTTCAAAGCTTCATTCAATAAACAATTTAAAAGTTGTAAAATTTCTGATATGAAAATGAAAGTAATATAATCACAATTACCCCTCAAATATTTTACAATGGCTCGTTCAAATTTATTGCTATGCCTTCCTTACTTGTTTGTTTAGCTTTTATTTTGAAAGCCAAACAGCCTGCTTCTGGCCAAATTGTGGTTTTTGACACCATTGCCCCCCTCTTAGGAGGGAGGGCTTCTGATTTGATGTAACCCAACACCTGGCGCCCGCCCCGCCTGCCTCCCAAATCTCACCAGATACATTTCATAAGGAATGCAAAGACTGTGTTTTATCTGAGGACACAGTACAAACACTGTCTCTTGTCCTAAAATAAGGAAGGAGATGAGAAGGCCGCTGCGGGTTAAACGATACCAGTGGGGGACTTTTTCCACTTGGCCTCCTTTTGATCAGAGCATGTCCAGTGTAAAACACATGAGACGTCCGCAAGGTCAAGATGCGTAAAAGGTGAAAGTCAGGTGAAGTCTTGGCCCGTGCGTCTTCACGCATGCAGGAAATTTTGAAGCGGAAACATTTGCGCCGTGGTTATTCTGGATGTTAAAGGCCAGGCTGGGAACTTGTGCCTATCGTGTTTCCCCAGTCGGTGAGGATAAGATGGGGACGATCGAGTTGCATTCGGTAACATAAACATGAGAGTGAAGCGTGTTGTGTTGCTTTAACGGAATTATTTTTACCTGGTTATTTTTGCATGCGTGCTCAGAAATGGGGCTTATACAAGAGGGGTCCATTTCTGTTCCTTTAGTTACACTAATGTACTCTACTGGGCGAGTTACTGGACACCATCTGTAATTCTTGTAGAATTAATGTCTAGTGTAAGCAGTAGACAAGTGCACTTGGGTTTAAACTAACAGAAAAAAAACCTCAAGGTTCAGTTAAAGTATCAGTCAAAGGGCTAGTGGCTAGCATCAACATTTCCTGTACCCTCTTGATTACATGTCAAATATTGAGAATGTTAACAGTTGAGTAGTATTGCAGACTTGTTTGTTTTGTCAACTTCTCCCTCTACTTATATATAACACTCAATAAAGTGTTACTTACAACCATGGATGTCTGAAAAATGCAGAAACGGCCGTGGAGCCTTTCTGACACATGCGGAAGAAGGTCTAATCTGTCGAAAGTAGTTCCTACTCTTGTACTGTCTTGGCGGCCCCACACAGTGGGTTGGCTCTGCCTATCCCACGTGACAATGTGTGATCTGATGGTCTTAACTGGATTCAGCTCGATATGTGTACCACAGAGTGCTATAGATAAGAAAGTCAGGCAAAAAAAAGAGAGGTCACAACTGTGCCAAAGAGGCTAAATCTAGCATGACACTGGTTAATTTCTTTTGAAAGTTGTCAGAATTGGACACCTTTTAGCCTCTTTAAGTACTATTCATAAGGATCAAAAATGTTACATCACATAAGATTGCCGGCGTAGTTGATAAAGGTTTCAAAATGTCAATACTAGGGGTGTTAAAAAAAAAAAAAAAAAAAATCGATTCGGCGATATATCGCGATACTAAATCGCGCGATTCTCGAATCGATTCAATTAAAAAAAAATCGATTTTTTTTTTTTTTTTTTTTTTTTTTTTAGCTCAGAATTGTTCATTCGGTAGTCTTACCGATTCAACGTCTTATCATCATTGCCTTTTTTTTTTTTTTTTTTTTTTTGTGTGTGTGAATCGATTTTTAAACTTCCATTTTTAATGGAAAAATATTCAACAAAACGTCTGACTTCGGGTTAGGATTCACACCTTGAGCATGGAAGAATGTTATATGAACGGAACATTAAGCCTTAATATTTTATTTTAATGCTGTTCAAACATGAAACAGATTACAACCTCTATAAGACTGAAATTTCAGATAAATAAATAATACATTTTCATATAAATCTTACACTCTACAAGCTTACTGATTAGTATTTTCTAAATTTGAATGGGAAAAAATCGCAACAATCGACTTATAAATTCGCATCGGGATTAATCGGTATCGAATCGAATCGTGACCTGTGAATCGTGATACGAATCGAATCGTCAGATACTAGGCAATTCACACCCCAAGTCAATACTGTAGATTGTTTCCATTTCCCATGGGAAACGCTAGTTAACTTTGGAGGTCCTACTGTACAATACTAATAAGAAAGTAAACATGGGATTTATATGTCAAATGCTCTTAAAGTGTACTTAAAAAAAGGACTTGAGGTGTACTTTTTAGTAAGGGGAGACAGACAGGAAGACAAGAGCTTTCTCCGCTGTCTCCACTCTTGCCCAGTCTGCTCTGGTTGGAGGAATCCAGGCAGCGTGCTCGTGTAAACAGAAATTCGAGCCGGTGCGCAGGGTTTGGGTTTCGCCCTCCTCGTAGACCCGCCGATGACACTCGATCCGGCCCTGCTTTGGGAACAGGGGCTTATCTGATGCCTCACAAAAGGGCCCCTCTTTCTCCACATCTCCATAACAGCGCACATCTGGTGCCTCTGCAGGGAACGATGGTCCTTTCGAACGAGAGGAGGGGTGGGGGGGTGGTTGGAGTGAAGCAACGAAGCACTGTTTCCTCAACCATCCAATTACACAAATGACAGGGGACGTGGGGCTGTCCAAAAGGGGCTAAAGTTTCAGTCCCCTAACATCTGGATTGAGTTAGAGAATGTCCATGGACACATGATAGCAGTGAGTTTACGTTCTCAATTTGGAGGATCTGGAACATCTTGTGGAGCCTGTCCTCAACATGAACAGTTAGACACTGTAGTAAGGAAGTGGCTTACAGTTACACGAAGTGGCCAACAGGGAGCAATGCACACCTGATGTACTGTTAAAAAAAAAAAAAAAGTTGTAAAATAGTGCGTTTAGTGACGTTAATTAAACCAAATAAAACAAAATTTATTTCATTTATATAAATAAATAACTTAATTAATTAATAAAATAGTTCAAAATAAAATATATTTTTTTTTTTAAATGGTTATTGTCTGCATAAAGGAGTAACAATATTTTTTCCTAAGTACTGAACTAATTTGCGCGTTTGTACTTTTTTTTTTTTTTTTTTTTTTTTTTTTTACTTAATACCAGCATACATATCTGTACTTAAGTACAAAGAGTGAAGTTATTTTGTCACGTCTGATTACAGAAAAATATGTATGAGAAACACTCCATAAAAGAGGAGGCTACGCCTTCGTTCGTAACCACGAAATATCGGGTGTTGTAAATCGAGGACCTTCCTTGTGTGTATTTTCAATGCAGTCACTTTAGTTATGGACACTAGATGTCGCTGTTACCATGCTTTTCATGCCCGCATCCGCAGGTCTTCCCCTCTATCGCTGAGATCGATTAATACGTTTTAATTACTGCAAAGAAACAATAAACAAAGTAGCTCTGTTACCATTCTTTTTTTTTTCCAGCATACTACTAATCATAGTCACCAAAACAACGTAATGACGTCATCATGGGCAGTTTCGACGTGATGGCGCCTATAGTCGTTTACTATATAAAAAAAATAAAAATAATAAAGTATTGTATGCTCAGCTGACTTCCCAATTGTCTCCAAACGTATTAAATTAAACACTTACGTCACTCCAGTCCACCTCCTCCTACTGTCCGTGACTGAGGCTGAGCCCCGGTATAAAAAGGTGGGTGGGAAGCAGCTGACACCATTTGGGAGCACGAGCATCGACCAAAGGAGGGGGGAAAAAAAAAAAAAGCATTTGACCACCTCCTGTACGGCACTCTTCTTTACAACAACATTCAACATGTGCAAAATGACCATCGTCCACTTGGGAGTGATTATCTATGCCATTTGTTTATCATCACAGGTAGGCCTGCATTTATATTAACTTTGTTTGTTTGTTTGTGTGTGTGCTATCATCTTATGTAGTTGTATATGTGGAATTGAACGATATAAATAACAATTTGATGACCTACTGAAAGGAAAACCACCTGAATTATATTGATTTCACAATAGCGAATTAATGAAAATTGTATGTATTATGATAAAGATGTGAATAAATATGAATTTTATTCTGCTGCCCTTACACCTGAGACGATGATTCAGATCTCGTGTGACACCCGCCCTGTGCAAATGTGGCGAGAGCGTCTAAAGTTACTTTGGGTGTCAAAAGAAACCTGACACGCGAGTACGGGGTCATTGTTTGAAATGGCTGGGGTGGCTTTGTAATTATTTAAAGTATTTTTTAAACATCTGCTGGAATAGATTTTGAAATTATTTGAATTGAATGTGATAAAAAATAAAATAAAATCTTTATGCTTTAGAGCAGGGGTGTGGCATCTTTCACTTATATGTAGTGTTGTTCCGATACCGATACTGGTATCGGCAGAGGTGCCGATACTGCATTAAAACAGTGGTATCGGTATCGGTGACTACTCACAAGTAACATGCCGATACTTGCCGATCTTGCTTGTGCACGACATTCACTGGTACGTGACATGTTCACTGCATGCCGATCTAAGATATCCTATTGGCCCTTGAATGCTCCGAACCAATGGCAGGACAGCTTTTTCATGTTGAAGAAAAATCGGTATCGGTATCGGCCGATACTGCAAAGATGAGTATCGGTATCGGTAGCCAAAAAACGGTATCGGAACAACACTAGTTATATGCATGTATTTCCTTTTTGATACAAGTAAGAGTTTATGTAAGTTGTTTAATATATAAAATTGCATAGTAGGTGTGTGCGTGTATTAGGGGTGTGCATTTCTCCAGTAAAAGATTTGATACGTATCTTGATACATGTGGTATTGAAGAACTGTACATTTTCAAATAGAACAAATTGATTCGGTTTGATTCAGTGAGATTACGATTTGTATCTTTTGTCATGTTTATTAAAATGAAAAAACAAACAAACATAAAAGCATCCAAAGCTCAGACTATTTACATTAATTAAAGTCAAGGAAACAACATCAAACCAATTTACACCTGGCGTTAAGGATAGATTGAGTTCGGTTAATAAAAACGGTTTTCTGATTCAAATTGCTTTTCGTTACACCCCTAATATATGTATATACATCCGCACTCTTATACTGTATGTTAAAAGCGCATATATCTGTCTACAGGTGGTCTCCCAAAGCACCACAGTCGCCCCCACAACAATGAACTCCACGAACAGCACCTCGCCCACCATGGCCACCGACACGTACAGCGGTTCGACCAACCCCGCCTCCACCACCACCGGCGCTGGCCTCTCGCTGCACACCGCCGCCTCTTCCTCCGCCCTGATCCCCGTCCTCGTCGCGGCCGCCTCTTCCCTGCGTTGCCTCTCTTGAAAGCTCCCCATCCCCCCCCCCCCCCAAAAAAAAAAAACCCACCCGGCCCCCGCCCGTCATCACAACACTGCACCATGCAAACAGAAATGGACTCTTATTAGCATAATATTCATAACCGATGTGTAATCAAGAAATGTCTTTCTGGGGGCGGGACTTCCGGCGGGGGGGGCGGTGCAGCCCCACTTTTTGCACAGTATGAAATAATGCACCTGGCTTCTCTAGGGGCTTTTCATTTCCACACTGGAGATGCTCTGGGCTGCGCTTAACATGTCCTGTGTTAAAATCGTGGACCACTTGGTTTATTTTGTGGCTTCAACTCCACCAGGCTATCAATACTACAATAGCTTTTGGCTCTAAAGTGTAATGCAGTATTTAACTCATTCACTCCCAGACATTTTCACAGAAGCAATTCCGTTCGCTCCCGGCTGTTTTTACTGGATTTTGACAGATTTTGCAAGGCCCACAGAATATTGTGTTCTATTGCTATAAAAAAAAAGAAAGATTAAAGTCTCTTCTTTCATCAGGAAAAAAAAGTATGTTTCTATCTGTTTCCGTTTTGCAGCAATTAGCATTAGAAGAGAGCTAAGTTTGATCAGTTTTCACAAATCTATTTAAAATTGTAAGTAATTGAGCTTTTTTTCTAGTTGATCTCATTTGCTTTGCTGCCACCTGCTGGCCGTTTGTGTAATAACTACCATTTCTGCAACCATTCTTTGCAGTTGAGAGGTTCCATCAAAGCCTTCTGTATGCTCTAGCATTAAAAAAAAACAACAACAACAAAAACGTATAAATACGTCTTTGGGACACTTACAACATAAAAAAAACGTATTTACACGTTATTGGGAGCAAATGAGTTTTAATAACTGCATGAGCCAAATGAGTTGTTTCCCCCTTTTAATTTGGCACCGCCACCTTTGTATTCAAAATGTCAGCTGTATGTAGCAATATGTCTTTTCGCATTGTCATTTTAAGAGTCTTTATATGAATACCCATAACCCCCTCACCACTCCCTCTTCTACAGGCTGACCCAGGAAATGACTGCACATGGGCAGGGTTAATGTTACTGTTAATGTTTCCCACTTTACAGCTTCTATTTTGTACAAAAGAAGTGTTGTGTATTATGATGTATCAATTCTGTACAATAAATTGTTGAAAAAGAATGAGGTTTCATTTTTCTGGGCTTATTGTCAAGTAATTGTTAAAAGTCAAGTCAACCTTAAACATTTCTTGACAAAAATATATGTGACCTCACGAGTCTAAATGTGACATAATAGGCATTTTTAGCCATCTATTTTTTTTTTTTTTTTATTGGCACAATTTAAAACAAAACAAAACTTCGCATCATAAAATCTAAATACCGTATTTTCCACACTATAAGGCGCACCTAAAAGCCTTCAATTTTTTCAAAAGCTGACCATGCGCCTTATAATCCGGTGCGCCTTATATATGGATCGATATTGAGCCGCAACAGGTCTCGCTGTAGCGGCGCTATCGGTGACCCTGCACGATCGGTGACGCGCATGCGCAGAAGATCCCGCCATCTTGGATCGCTAGCTAATACTAATACTTTACCTCAGAGGAAATAATAAAACAGCTGTTTATTCATTTTGGGAGTGAATGGAGTTGTCAGAAAGCTGGTTTGTAATCTATTAATAAAGTTTGACTGACCTATCTGACTGTTTTGTTGACATTCCCTTTAGCGCAGCACCATCTAATGGATGCATAACGTAACCCCAGCCTCTACTGTAGCGCCTTATATATGGAAAAAAGTTTTAAAACATGTCATTCATTGAAGGTGCGCCTTATAGTGCGGTGTGCCTTATATATGGAAAACGTTTGAAAATATGTCATACATTGAAGGTGCGCCTTATAATGCGGAAAATACGGTAATCAACAACAAACAAAATCTGTCAGAGTTCTTATTTTTAACAATGGACAATACATTAATATATGATTTAAGCTCGCAAAAAAAAATAAAAAAATAAAAATTAAAATTTTGCCTTGTGTATAATGGAATTTACCCAAAAGCAATATAAGATCTACCACATTGGTAAGCACAAAATTTTCCTTTTCAAAACCAAAAAAATGACTACTAATATTGCAAAAGAATAATTTCCTTAACATCATTCTAAAACTTATATGAAGCAGAACATTGACAAAATAAATGGTTAATGGTTTCATTGTTGCAAAACAAACAATTCACATCAGTATTTGCAAAATTGGAGATTGTTGTAATGGTTTGGGTTGGGTTTTGGTTAGTTTTTTTGTTTTGTTTTACTTTTGTTATGGTTCAGGTTTAGTTTGGGTTTTGTCGTTATCCTCATGTTTCTTTAAGTTCAGTCATGATCTGTGTTTTGCGTTGTTGTCCTTGTGTGTCCCCCCTTCTTGTCAAGCCTTGTCTTGTCCACCTGTGTTCGCCTGCCCTTCCTCACGTGTCAACCAATCAGCATCCTCTGCCTCTTGTGTCTTGCTCAGCTGTGTCTAATTTTGTCAATTAGTGTGTGCATTTAGTTTCTTGTCTCCTTGCTGTCCGTTGTCGATTCATTGTTATTTCCTCCTGACATGTTGCCGGGTTTTTGGCCCATAGTTCCTCCCAAGTTTGCCTTCCCTGAGTTTGTTTGTTGTTTCTGACTAGTACAGGGGTGTCCAAACTTTTTCATTTGAGGGCCACATACAGAAAATCAGAAGGACGCAAGGGCCACATATGTGATGAAGAGAAATTGTGTTTAGTCCTAAAAAGTGTACAAATAATTTATTTGTTCTTTTGCATATTTATACAGTATATAAACCAATTTATTTGTAATATGGCAGTAGGGTTATTATAGTTTTGTTGGAATTTTTCATTTTAGTTTTTTTGTTTTGAGTTTTTTTTTTTTTTTTAATTTAGTTAGTTTTAATTATTTTTCAGGGTGGTTCTGTTACTTTTTTTTATTAGTTTTAGTTCCTTAATAAATGCTTTGTTTTAGTTTAGTTAGTTTCAGTATTAGTTTTATTTTTTATTTTTTATTTTATTTATTTATTTATTTTTTAATGTGTATTATTCGTGCGCAACACCATGGGCGCAACGTCATTATTCTGGTTTATATCAAAATAAATCAACTAAAAGTCAACATTTTGCCACTTGCTGTCTACTGAAGATGACATCAGAGTTGCTCAGGTCCTAATCAGGATCAGCGGTATAGAAAAATGGATGACAAATGTCATAGTCCTCCATGCTTTTGAATTAGTTGCCGTTTTTTTGCGCAAAATGATGACGCTACAGCTGCTATGTTGCTGTCTTGGACATCATTAAAGGGGCTGCCAGTCAGTCTAGACTGGCAGCTGGTGGGCCGAAAGGCCGGAGATGGACTCGGCATTCCCTGATACCATCGCTGATCTCTTTTGGATCAGAGCCAGTGTGCATACTACACGCGCTGCGGCATTCTGGGAAATGGAGCGTGCCTTTTCTGTGTACAACATTATTACGACTTAATTGTGTCACAGCACAAACAAACCTGTTTTGAGATTGCGTCTGACGGTTAAATATGTTTGTGAAGGACTAGAAGAGGTTTTAAAGAAATCCCGTGAGAAAGCCATGGTTGTACACTAAAATTGGGTTGTACAAAACAACCCAATTTTGTTGATTGTTTGTACAAAATAACCCAGAAAGTTGGGTCAAATTAACTTCAGTTAGTGGGTTGGTCCAATTTTTATTTTTATTTTTTTTAACACAAATTACGTTGCTCTAATGCTGCAATCGAGGAAGGTGGGAAGTCGGATTCATCCCACTCGCATTGTCCCAATTCCGACCTCAAAGCGTTCAAGGCAAATGTAAACAACAAAGGTTGATTGAATTAAATTGTTGCTCTGATTAACTCAGTTATTCCAAATCACGTTGCGTTATGCGAACGGATTTCAAATAACAGAATTAAAGTGGCAATGCATAAATATCTGTTTCAAATCTTGTAAATTATCTTTTACCATTTACAGTCTGTTTCTCCCATACTCACTTCCTGGAATAAAGTCAGAAAAGTCCGACTTCCCACTTTCCTCGAATGCAGCATATGAATGTACTTTTTGTTGCGTAAACAATATAAAAAAAATACTGTAAATTATTGTGTACAAAATTGTTAATTTACTTAGCCAAGAGGGTTCTTCCAGTGGTAATTTGGACAAGGTGTGGCGATTGGGTGTCTGACGATGAGATGACGTCATCACATTCAAAGCAAAACAACACATCCATATCAAATATCCCGTTAGCTAACATTCAAAAGGACAAAGACTTTTGTTCGAGGGACCTCTTTCTTTTTGACACTATAGAAACAATCCGTGTGCTTTATCATCATCTTTCAACCAGGAAAAAGCCCGATACCAAACAATACTACGCTCAACATGATTTTTGTCCTTTTAATAACTTGATAGAAGCTCACAGTCAGCATGTTGGACGCTGTGGTGGCAGACCGAGTAGCGTGCTGCTCGGAAATGCTTCAGCACCAGTAAAGCCAGCCTCATGACTCATTATCCCGTCCTATTGTCTGTCAATCCTCTGTGCACTCTTCACCTCGGCGCTACACCCCCAGTCTATTAAACATCCTTTTTCTGGACCCATCCTATTTCAACAGTTAGCTCTGGGTTGCAGTTGTCCTGTCAGAGTGGAAAAGTATTTTGCTCTATTCCTGATTTGATTTTTTTTTTTTGAATGTTGAATGCTGAGGTTTTTCTTGTATGAAGTCGTCCATGTCCTGTCGTACCAAAGCAGCCCCAGATGATCACTTGCAGTCACGTTGCAAAGCCTCTAGTTTTGAAATACTGGAATAGACCTGATGATGGTACGCTTCACTGTTAGAATAATATATATTTTTAAATGTGTTGGTTTATTTCAACTAGAGGTGGGACGATACAGGTAAACCACGATTCGATACTGTGACGATATTTGGCTCACGATATCGATAATATCACGACACACGATATCTACGATTTTTGATATATTGTCAAAAAAATTATCAAAAATCGTAGATATCGTGTATCATGATATTATCGATATCGTGAGCCAAATATCGTCGCAGTATCGAATCGTGGTTTACCTGTATCGTCCCACCTCTAGTTGAAATAAACCAACACATTTAAAAATATATATTATTCTTCAAACAATATATCACGATATGTGACTGAAAAAGCCGACAAATGCCCATAAAAAGGAAAATGTCTACATATGCATTTAGTCAATACCAAAACTTTGTACAATGTACAAAGTTCTGCATAGTGCCGCACTGCCTCTTAGTCTTTTAACTATAAAAATTGTAAAGTGAGACAAATTAAAGTGCATAAACTAGGGGTGTTAAAAAAAAAATCGATTAGGCAATATATCACGATACTACAGCACGTAATTTTCAAATCGATTCAATAGGCAGCCGAATCGATTTTTTAACATCCATTTTTGATGGAAAAATATTCAACAAAACGTCTAACTTTCACACTTTAAGCATGGAAGAATGTTATATTAATGGAACATTAAGCCTGAATATTTTATTTCAATTCCTGTTTGTTAAAGACAGTGGCTCACACTTATAAAATTGAAGTTTCAGATCAATAAATAATACAATTTCATACAAATCTTACAGGATACATGTACAAGTTTACTGAAAGGTATTTTCTAAATTGAGTATAAAAAAAAATTAGCAACAATCGACTTGTAAATTCATATTGGGATTAATCGGTCTTGAATCGAATCGTGACCTATGAATCGGATTGAATCGTCAGGTACGAGGCAATTCACACCCCTAGCATAAACATTTATAACATAACACTGCACAACTGGACACAATATATCGATATCTACCGTCAGTGTATCGATAATTTATTGCAACAGAGAGCGCAACAATATATTGCGATATCGATTTTTTTCTCCCACCCCTAATTTCAACTGTGGACCAAGAAAGCAAGCAGTATTCCTTTAACTCATTCACTGCCATTGACGGAAAAAGACATCAAATGATGCATTTTTTTCCTGGTCTGGCAATGAATGTGTTAAAAACATGACGTCGTTTGAACTCAAGTTGAAAGTGGATCTCATGTGGTGGTCTGTAAAATGCTCGGTCAATTAGGGTTGACCACTAAAGCACCCATTGCTGCAACAATCACATGAGACACTCCATGGCAAACCTCTCCAGGCTGATACTGTAATATTGATTCATTTCCTGTTAAATCGGTTCAGTTCCCTTGCAAGTTCTGCTGCTTTTTTTTTGGTCGCCTGGATGACAAACACCCAGCATGACTTTATATATCTGTATGTGACGAAATATACGGTCATGCCTCGTGATGTGATGTGTGACACCCAAAAGGCTTTAATCATTGAGTGTCGCAATGAATTATTTAAGTGGTTGCCCGGGTGACAAAAACAACGTCCACATGTAAACTTTTAGTTCCCTTATACCTGCAAAACTGGGAAAAGGGAGGCAGGTGAACATTTTATGTATATAAATGTTTACACATTTACTTTGGAGACTGCAGTTACAGACAATTGTATGTCAAGACAACCACAAGTATTATTCTACTCTAATGATGGATCATTCCATGTGGTCCAAACCAAAGTTCATTCAGACATTGAATTAGCAGTATTTTGGCTATAGACTTGAGGTACAAGTTTGCTCGTGAGACTTGTCAATAATTCAAGAGTCAGTATCACATGTCTGAGCTGACTCATAACTACCAAATGAAAAGATAAGTGTCTAATTTCCAAAGACTAGTTCATGGTGTGTGACAAAGAACTATTCCAATGTAGCTATAAATGTGAAAATGACTGAAAACAGTTGAAACGAAACAAATTTAATGCTTCTCAGTAATGGGATTCTGCTGAATAGTGGTTTAGTAAATGTACACTTTGCAGGGGAAGCGTTGTAAGGCTGAAGGCAACCACAATGCTGCGGTCCACCACTGCTGTTTTGGTTGTCACATAGATACTTACATATGCATTACACTGGACATTTAACAGGCTTAGTGCATGTACTCCGTTTTGAGTATAGGAATTGGCACAACACTGTAATCAATTGATTAATTATTCTCATCCAGTAGAGACACTGTTGATTCGCGGTCCGAAGAAAATCAACATGACGGTGAAAGACTGGCAAACACCGTTAAAGGGGAAGCAAGTCAAAGGTTTTCAAAGTCAAAGGGGCGGCCATTTTGCCACTTGCTGTCGACTGGAAATGACATCACAGCTTACGGCTCAGGTAACGACCAATCACAGCTCAGTTTGCAAACATCACATGACCAAACTCAGAAAATAGGACAGGCGTGATTGGTCACTATACCTGAGCAACTGTGATGTCATTTTCAATCGACAGCAAGTGGCAAAATGGCTGCCGCCCCCGCATGGATATAAACAGATGGATTATGCTGTTAATTCATATTCCACAAATGCAATATTTTATCACAATGCTCTATTTAAAGGCCCAGTCTGCCGGTTTCACTTAGGAAAAGGCATTTTTTGAATACAGCATTTAAACAAACAAACTACTTCTCAATTTACAGCTATGGGCTTCTCTTAATGTCTGGTGGTGATTTTGTCCTAAAAGCCTGTATTTTGCCTGTAGTGGGGTCGCAGAGAACATGTTCCCTTTAATTCTCTTTGTACAACAGACTCCCTTACCAACTAAAGCGTAATAAATCATTAGCGTTAATGGCTAAATATTTTTAAATGAATGGTTTACAAATCACTAACACAATACTGTGACTTTTCAAGTAGCACAAGGCAAATGTATATCATAACAAGTGACCTTTGACTAATTTGGTAAACAAACAGAAGATTTGTTTAGAAAAATTAATTTCCAGACATATGCTAATAGTATTCCATACATTGAATTAGGGCTGGCTCAGGCATTAGAATTTTGTCTGAAAAGGTAGTAAACTTATTTAAATATGTCCACCCTGGCAGACCCAAATTCTTTCAAATACCTCCACGACCTGTGACATCGTGGACTGTGGTTATTTACACACATTTAAATCCTTGGAAACCAAATGACTTGCACATTTGCTAGGCTGCCATCCCATTGCAAATATAATAATGTTATGGTTTGGGGTGGAGTGAGAGATGTGGACCCAAATTGAGGAGTCTGATCGGACAGGAAATGAGCAACGTAGTGATTTATTGATAAGTGGGCAGTAAAACCATGAATTTGACTTGACTTGACCTGACTTGACTTGACTTGACTTGACCTGACCTGACCTGACTTGAGCTGACTTGAGCTGACTTGAGCTGACTTGAGCTGACTTGAACTGACTTGAACTGACTTGAACTGACTTGAACTGACTTGAACTGACTTGAACTGACTTGAACTGACTTGAACTGACTTGAACTGACTCCCAGCATGACCCACATAACACCAGAAACAAACCCACACCGACTGGACAAACACAACAGACTAAATACACCAACACTAATGACCTAAAGAGCCACACCTGGGGGAAACCTGAGGGCAGTGATTGGTCACACACTGGGAAGAGAAGACTCAGGTGGACGTAGTTAGACATAACGAGACAAGGGAAGAAACGAGGAATACGTGACAAAACCACCAACCACAGACAAACGCATCCAAAAACACCAAAAATCCCAACCCCATAGAACCAAAACATGACAACAAGCACCATGGGTTTCTTCAAAATACAGTCTCCCAAACTATAGCATAAATAATGGAAATAATATGTACAGTATGTGTCTCACATTAGGCCCCAAAAAAGCTTGTGCAATAAAAATGACAAAATTTCACATGATTTTTGGACCCACAAGTTGCTGTGACTTCCTTCTGGCCACCCTGCTTCCAATTAACCCTTACCACTTCCTCATTTACTTAATAGGTCAAAGATGTTGCTTCGATCTATAGTGTATGTTCTGTATTTTGTGTTTTTTGACAAAATGGATGCCAACACTGCCTGCTTGCTATTTTCCTCAATTACCCTTTTTGAAAGTTGCTGGTGGACGGATGAGGTTTAGAAACGAAATAATAAGCCACCTTTTTTGCTGAAGAGGGAGTTTCAGGATCATTATCAAACTCGAGGTGAGTAAGCGCCGTTGAAAGGTCTTTTCCTGCCAGATGGCCGCTCGCGCTTCCTTTTCGGCCCCAGCCGGTTGCTGTACAACCGCCGGCTTAAGCGCATCAGCGCCACTAAGTTGTTTAGTTGGTTTCACTAATCACAAGTGGCTCGACAATCAGACTGCAATTAGTTTGCTCATTTGCCCGCTTGGGTTTCAGGGATTCCAAACCGGGGTTGCCACGGAAACCAAACAAGAGAAAGACACCAGTCATGTAAAGCTGTTGCGTAAATGCCCCTTGTTGTCACACTGAATTAATTTTTTTGGGAGAACAATGACGCTGATTTGCTTCTTGCTGTGTCACTAGTGAACACAAACACCACCGGAAGGTTTTAATAGAAATATTTTATGAATATTGACTCTGTCGTCATCTCTTTTGTGGGCTTTGTTTGGCCCGTTTAACACGACAGGAGTGAGCTCAAAGAGCTAACCTGATTTCATAAACAAATCAGGTTGGATCCCAGATTTAGATCACCGATGTGCCTCTTGCTGTCCATGGCAACCAAAACGAAAGGGACCGCCGAGAGCGACTGCATAACTAGGACAACTTCCTTGGCCCCACTTTTCGCATAATCCTCCCATCCCTGTGTAACCTTTAGGAAGGACACCTGATGCTGCGCGGCGGCGGCACCTGTTTGATGCATGGTAATAACCTCCTCTCGCATGGGGGTGTGCCACATGAGAAGTGTGTACATGTGGACATGAATAATCCTCTGCACAATGACTGTTGAATATTGCGTGAGAGCGAGAGTCTGCGGCGCCATCTGTTCGATTCACCACATTTTTTTTTGTTTTTTGTCTTAACTGTACTCAGCTGTCGGCAACACCAGTCAAAAAATAAAAAAATAAAAAAATTAGGAAGTTCGATACCACATTTTTCGACCCATACCAGTACAAGTACTCAACTCTTGAGAAGTCACCGATACCAAAAAAAAATTCCCCAAAACAATGAAGACCTATAAGCTTTTCCCCTTGTAATTTCTAGCTCCTGATCGTAAAACGGCCACAAGGTATCGGCCACTATCACGAGTCCCGATACCATACTTGCCCATCCCTAACTATGACTTGACAACAGTACATAAAACATAAATATAATCTGTGAAAAAAAAATCTCTGGACCCATCTTGTAGCTCTAATAGAACTTTTTTTTTTTTTTTTAAAAGAAAACAACCAATCAAAGATAGAAAAATTTTCATGTGCAATTTTCTATTCTTCTAATTTCTAGTTTTGATCATAAAATGGCCACAAGAGGGCAGCCTATACTGGTAATGTTCACTGTCGTGTGTACCAATACCTTAAAATAAGGCCGAATATCGGACTGACACCGATACCTGGTATCGGTACTCGCTCATCCCTAAAAAAATAAAATAAAAAAAAAAAAATAAAAAAAAAAAAAAAATCTCCATACTCCATATACTTATGTTTACATAACAACTCAATAAACATGTTTTATATTGTCAATTAAATTAGGAAACAATATCACAGCACCACTTAAATACTTCCTTCCTTCCTTCCTTAACTTAAAGCTGCTCAATGTAGAAATATGCCCCCAAATATCTTTAAAATATTTGACCATTTATGACTGGTAATATCTTCTTATTAACAGATTAACACCTTAGCTGTTCAAAATCGGTACTCCTGGAAGCCTCAGTTTTCACACTGGATTTGAGTTTGAATTTCTGACGTCATGCGCGCATTGTGTACGTGAGAAGTGAGTGTGCAGTTTCATTTTTCGGCCACGCGTGGCAGCAGTGATTCAAAATGTGATTTTCTGTATTGAGCAGCTTTAAACATGCTTTTCTGCCTTCCTGCTTTTGTGCCTGCCTTCCCTCATATTTCCTTTTACCTCAGACCTGTTTTTGTTCTTTCCTTTATGACCTTACTTCCCTCCTGCCTTCCTTTGTTCATCCCTTCTTTCCTTCCCCCAGACCTGCATTTTATTTTGCATCCTTCCTTTCTTTCCTTAAACCTACTTTACTTCCTTTCCAATTTAGTGTATTCCAATTTACTTTTGTTTTACCATGTATACTAAACTAAAATGTGAGTTGCATTTAAACTTTTAAAATGTGGAGTTTTTTAGACTTGTAAACGTCATTAAAATCCATGAAAAAAAAAGCACACTTTAAATTTGAAAGGGCCTCAGACTTTGAAGAACAGCACTTGTTATATATTATGGATGAAATGAATCCAATAACAGTAATTTAATCAGAACACTGTGCCCAAACTTGTGCTAAAATGGTCTTATCTCATTTGCAGCCTGACTCACTGCCCACCTGCCCGTCACTCTTTCCTCCACTGCAGCAGGCACGGACATTTGTATGATGAATGTGGCTCATTTGCACAATTAATGTGAAACATCGGGAACATGAAGTTGTGCTTTGATCTGTCCAACTTAAACGGTGAGTATATTTATTTATATTTATAAAGGATAAAGTTCAAATAAAAAGGTCATATGTACTTTAGTCGTACTGTATGTTGTGTTGCAGTAGCTGTCAAATGAGATACCATCTGTGGGAAAATATTAAAACAACATTTCTTGTGCAAACTCCCTGTGGCGAATGTGGGTAGCGCAAAAAATGCAATATCATGTTTTTACTTGGTACTTAACTGAAAGAAGAGGTACCTTAGGCGAATTTCCTTTATTTAGTGGATTTAAAGAGTGCTAAATATTTTGTTTGACACTCATACGTTAAAATATAACTCCTTACCTTTGTGGTAAATAAATGTTTTATAATGGCCACACTTTCTTCCAGGACGAGGTTAATTCAATTAACTCATTTACTCCCAATAACGTATAAATACGTTTTTTATGCTCTAAGTGTCCCAAAGATGTATTTATACGTTTTTTTGTTTTTGTTTTTTTAATGCTCGAGCATACAGAAGGCTTTGATGCAGCCTCTCAACTGCAAAGAACGGTTGCAGAAATGCTAGTTATTACACAAACGGCCAGCAGGTGGCAGCAGAGCAAAGGAGATCAACCAGGGCCATCTAGAAAAAAAGCTCAATTATTTACAATTTTAAATAGATTTGCGAAAACTGATGAAACTTAGCTCTCTTCTAATGCTAATTGCTGCAAAACAGAAACAGATAGAAAGGTACTTTTTTTCCTGATGAAAGAAGAAACTCTAATCTTTCTTTTGATAGATTCCATGTTTTTATAGCAATAGAACACAATATTCTGTGGGCCTTGCAAAATCAGTCAAAATCCAGTAAAACAGCCGGGAGCGAACGGGACTGCTTCTGTGAAAATGGCTGGGAGTGAATGAGTTAACAGTAATTCTTTCTGTGGTGTACCAAGCATCAGGCACTTTCACCTTAATTGATTTATTTAGGCGTCTGTAAATTTTAACACACACGTAAGATATGTTAGCATCTCAATGTAACCAGTTGGTTTAACGCCCCAACCTGCCAGAGGTTGTTTTATTATGGCGCTATCAGTAAAGCAGGATTCTATTTATGTGAACATCAGTCAGGGGTAATAATTCATTAGGCAGGCCCACTGTAATGAGCCTGTGCAGACAAAGCACCCAGTTTCCAGAGCGTCCTCTTTCTCCAGGGAGCTGTGATCATAATGACAGAGCTGTGTGTTGCCTGGTTTCGTGCTGAATCAACTCATTTGGATAAACAGATAATGACTGGTCAATCAGCGTCCTCTCCTCTTTGTCTGTTGTCTTGCATACACTGAATTATTATTACTTTTATTATTCTAAGTAGTGCATGATTATTGACGTAATGTGCAAAATGTTTCCATTTTATTTTCACTCAATTTTAATGTAATTCTTTGTATTCTATTTTTTTATTTTTTTATTTTTTTTTTAATGTTGAGGTAGATTTATTGTTTTTGTACTGTTTTTCTGTAGGCCTAATACTCATTTTGCATGAATCCAATACATTTTACAGGAGTTACCGAGTGGTGAGGTGACGTCACAACCGAATTCGCGACCTCATTGGTCAGAATATTAATATAAAAAAAGAAATCTAATTTAGCGTGGTATATTGCCAATAAACTATCAACAGCACTGTTGAGTGTTTTAACACGGCTATTCTTGCTTCAACCTTTACAATGTTTTATGCTTTCTTGAAACTTAACTTATGAACATTCACATTGTTAGACTATCAATGCAACATAGAAAATAAAGAACACATAAATTAAATAATAGAGACACGTAAAAATAACATAAGGTACAATAAACTTTCAAATAATCAAGTCAACTAAAGATAACTCACAAAGGATTTTCAATGCAATTTTCTCGTTTTTTTTCCATTTCAAGGTATTAATATACACAATAAATTCTGAAAAAAATATCTAAAATTTCGACGAGATTTGGAAATTTATTTTGTGTAAATAAAATTTGCAGAACAGAATGCTGTACATTGTAGTGACGTCGGCAAATCTTGCGATCCCATTGGTCAGAATATTAGAATCGCGAAATGTGATTCGCTGCTGCTGGAAGGTGAAAGGTTAGCTTGTTATGTAGCCACCTAGCTAGCAAGACTACTGTTTATAGTGGTTGTTTTACCGTCTCTGATCTCGCTACAGCATAATTTAACACTCGTACATACAATGAAATTATACCCGGTCAATTTTAGCAATATACAGCAATTTTCTTGAAGTTTATTCTGGTTTGGAAGGGAGGTATCGAGGCTGCTAGCTCGCAAGCAAACTGGCCGGTGTCTTCCATTTCGAATGGTGGTTATGTGTCAAAATCTGACCTTGTCGGCACTGTCAGCTGAAGGACAGTTTTAAGTTTCTGTCAGCAATGGCATACACCAGGCTGCTTTCCTTATTCAGGATAGGAGCTGCAAGTTCGACCCAAACGCGAGCCGTCGGGGGTGGACGGTGCTTCCGAAAACATGTCAGCACTTCAGCTTGGCGAGCACAGAGTCGCATGTCTGCCTGGGTCATCGACCAGTTTGGCACTAACGAAGTGCTCAGGTACTCTGAAGATATCCCAGTGCCCACCATCACCTCATCCAGCCAGGTGATGATCCAAGTGCATGCTGCCAGTCTCAACCCTTTGGATGTGTCCATGAGAGGTAAAGAGGGTGAAGCTCACCAAAAAGCATGTAGACAGCAGTCTGATTTACTGTAACTAACACATTACTGTATTTTAGGAGGGTATGGAGCTAAGTTGCTCAAGCTACGAAGGGACCCGTTTTCTGTAATGGACGACGATTGTGGTTTTCCTATGATCCTGGGTCGAGATGTGTCTGGTGTTGTGGTGGACTGTGGATCGGAGGTTGCACACTTTGTTCCAGGAGATGAGGTACACGGTGGTTCCCACTGTGTTCTTATAAGTGTGCATGAGAAATATAAGACACAGTGGACTCCTTTTTTTCCCACTCTGTTCCATTAGTCCAGGCCCAGGATCAGAGCTAGAGTCTAACTGTACTTCATATTGGAATAAATGAGAAAATACAGATTTCAATTTGAATTAGGGATGGGTGAGTACTGTATTGGGCCACTCCTGGCCTTAATTTAATATATTGAAGACTTCTGAAAGCTTTCGATAACAAGCACTGATACTTATAGCTGCTGAATGCAGAAAGTTGAATTTCAAATCGCAACTACCACCTGTGGCTGAAAAATGGAACTGCACACTCCCTTCTTCACGTACACAATGTGCACATGACATCACGCCGCAGAAGTGTTCTCAAAAATCCCCGATGTTGTTCGTTTGAAAAAGAATATTTGATTAATCTGTTAATTTATCTTACTAAATTTTATATATTCATAAATGTAAATGGGCAAAATCGAAACCTATTTTTTTTCTGTTTATGAAAGAGATTGATGTATATTTTCAGTCCGTTTCTACTTCCAAAAATAAGAAGGCTGTCAACTTTGATTTTGTGTTATCATTTTGGTATTTTTAATATTTCTTAGTTTAAGACCCCTGGCAACTTTTATTTTGTTATTGATTTTTCTTTTTTCTCTTTCTCTTTACTGTTTGTGTGATGATTCTTTTGTGTTGTATTTGACATGTTTGGCTTTTGATTACAATTTTGTCAATTAAAAAAAAATAAAAAATCCCTGATGTTCACCTATCACCATGCATTTGTACTAGTTTTACTTACTTTGTGGATGAAGAAACTAAAAGAAGGGTAGACTTGTTCAAAAATCATATCATGTAGAATTTCTTAACTCTTTGACTGCCAAAAACGTTTAATAACGATTAGTAAAATCAAGATGTATGTTGCCATAAACGTGAAATGACGTCATCTACGTTTTCTTTTTTTTTTTTTTGTTCTTAAATGGACGGAGCAACGTCTAAGTGCAGCGCTGCCTGGTCAATGGGTTGTGGAATCAAAAACACCACCTAACTGTGGCCAGCAGATGGCAGCATTGTGTCTCTTTTCAATGGGCTGCTGGTGCATGGAATTACAATGAAATGTGACGGAATCTGATGGAATCTGATGAATGCTCGGAATTGGCGAAATGGCACTGTGGAGTTTTTTTTTCTTCCCCATAACGTGTGGCAGTAAAAGAGTTAAGAACGTCGTCATTTGTGCAGAAATTCTATCATTAGCATCCCTATAATTCACTTCCAAGGATTCCATGCGAAGTGAATGTACAATACAATTATGTGCAAAAGTTCCTTCCGTAATCCAGTTACATCATTGCAGAATTATCTCTATGGATGACAAATGAACTCTCAGGCTCAACTGATTAATGATATTTAAATGCACAGTGATATGAAATGTTATATGATGTTGCTCCAGGTCTGGGCTGCTGTAGCGCCATGGAAACAAGGAAGTCTGGCAGAGTTTGTGAATCTTACAGAGATTGAGGTGAGTGCTTGGTTGTGGTATATTTTCAAGTAATTAAGACAGCTGTTGAAGATCCGGGATGATCTCTTAAAGGTGTCCCACAAGCCCAAATGTTTGAGTCACATGGAGGCGGCGTCCATCCCCTACGTAGCCAGCACTGCGTTGTCTGCACTTGTTAACGCAGGTGGTCTTTGCAGGGAGAGCTCCTCCAATAAAAGGCAAGCTCAGATCAACTGTCCACATTTCTTTCAACATTTACATTCTCTGTGTTTTTTTTTTGTCTGTTAGAGTTTTGATTACTGGAGCATCAGGAGGTGTTGGGACGTTTGCTATTCAGGTGAAACATCGCAAGATCCTTGTCTGGCCTTTTGTTGTGTCTCTGTATCGATTTCAGTGTTTTCTTCTGTGCTGCTAGTTGGCAAAGTCCTGGGGGGCCCACGTTACAGTCACCTGCTCGCAGAACGCTGAGGGCCTTGTCAGAGGGCTCGGAGCCGATGAGGTCGTGGACTACAGCGCGGAAGATGCGACAGACCAACTAGAAATGATGGAGAGGTGTGTCATATTGCTACGATTAAACCATTATAGCATTGTAAACTATTCTTCACCTGTTATTGCAAACATGAAAATCAACTTTTTGCAGTTTAAGGATATATTGTAAAACGGCATTTGCAATTTTTGTGCATAACATAATTGTCATCTTGCTGGTGCGCATTGCATAGCGGTGTAGTTGCGTAAATACTCTTTGACAAACATATCCGTTGGAACAAACAAGTAGAGAATGCGAAGGAGCTAAAAAATATTCAGATGTTGTTATTAATTTTAAATAATTTTTCTGCAAATAAACCAAACAAAAAAAACACATTTTGCCACTAAAAATGACATTACAGTTGTCGAGGTAACGACCAATCACGGCTCACCTGTTTTCGTAGTTTGGTCATGTGACGTTGGCAAGCTGAGTCATGATTGGTTGTTATGTGAGCCACTGTGATGTCATTTTCAGTAGGGATGTTCGATACCACTTTTTTTCAGACCGATACCGATACCGATACTCAGACCCTCAAGTACTCACCGATACCAACTGCCGATACCAGTAGTACATTTTGACAAATGAAAAAAATCGCTAAAAGATATTTTGAAACAAATATATTTCCTTTAATTTTGACCAAAAAAACCCCCAGCACAGTCACTCTTCAATAGTCTTAACGCTCAAAATACACAAAAATGCTCTTTTAGTTTAAGATTCACAATTTTGAAGTATTTCCAAACCGGTGAAGTTTTGGTGAAAAACTGCTGCAAGCTAGCGCCAGTTACAGGCAAGGAGGACTCACTTAACGTCTTCCACCTCTGCCATCGGTCGCTTGTTCTCGTTTGCATCACGAGTACTCGAGTACTTGAAAAAAAGACTGGTATCGGCCCGATACCGATACCTGGTATCGGTACTCGCCCATCCCTAATTTTCAGTCAACAGCAAGTGACAAAATGGCCGCCCCTGAGATGGATAAAAACGAGTGGATTTTGCTGTTTTATTTATATTCCACAAATGCAATATTAATCAGAATGCTATGTTTAGACTTGTGAGGTTGCGAAAAAATTATTGTAAAGACATTTTTAGTTGACGTCCTCTTTAAAACTCATTCACTGCCAGTCATTATAGAAAATTTTTACATTTCCAATACTCACGTGATATTACATTCAATAATTATATATAAACCGAATCTACCAAATAACAGAATAGACTCCCTACTTTTTGTCCCGTCCCGTTCTTTTATAATTGACAGCAGAAAAATGTAGGTTTGCCAAAATACAGCCATTTCTCCCATGGACTCTGAAACTGTGTTTATTTCCTATAAAATGGGGCAATGATGTCATCTACCGGTGGTTGGGCATCAGTAAAGTTGTTTCCAAGTTTGATATTTACAGTGGAGCATGCTCAGATTCGCCCCCATTTAGCACCGCTCTAAAAAATACAATTGACAAGTATACTTGTCAAAGGCAGTGAATGAGTTAAATGTTTTGAGTAACTCAAAAATAGCAATTATATTCTTTCGTGAAATTCATCGAAAGGAAGTGCATATAAAAACAGGAGTGGATTCCTTTTAAACCCCACACACCTGCGCACTTTCCCTCTAGTTTCTCTAGTTTCCATGGATACCAAGGCCAGAGTGCAAATTGGTCAAGCCTGGTTGAAGCTTTGAAGATGAAACAAATGAGCACGTTTTCTCAATGTGGCACATTAAAAGGAAACCGTTCATGCTCTTGCATTGCCAGATTCGACCTGATATTGGACGGCGTGGGTGGGGACACCGAGGAGTGGGCGGTGGGTTTGCTAAAACCCTGGTCTGGGTCGAAGTACGTCACGCTGGTCACCCCTTTGCTCTTCAAAACGGATTCTCTTGGCCTGCTGGATGGACTCGTTCACGCCGGCTCCGCTCTGAGTACCAAGGTCATGCAGGTAGTATAAAGATATGATCGGAATAAATAATGAATACAAACTTTGAAACTGAATTCTAAGGTGAAATTTGGGTGGATGAATTCAATCAAATTTCGTTTTTTAGGACTGATCTAGCAGGGTATATGAAGGAGGGACAGTTAGCATGGGAGCGGCAAGCATTCACCTAGTGCTGAAACAGCAGTATGTGGTGTTTGTGCAGATTGTAGCCAAATGTCCCCCACCACCCCCCACAGCAAATAGCAGTGCTTGTGTGTTTCTTGCCAAGCCTCCCAGCCCCTTTTGTCCGTGGCAGCAGCCAGCTGGTCATTTGAGAGAGCCACAGCAGTCACACCCTCACCGCTCCTCTCGGAACAGCAACGTCACAGCTCAACTGAGCCATCTACTGTTCAAACTCTTGCAAGCACTCAATCATACAGACGGGGTTGTGAAACTTTTAGGATCCGGGGACACCCTGCAGGGGAAATTTTGTTAATTTTAATGCCAATTAGGATTGAAGCGTTGTTAAAATTGGCAAAAATCAACCGTTTTACTGCTCATTTTTGCAAAACAAAATAAAAACTAAAATGAAAAATTCATAAACTATACCCTACTGCCATATTACAAATAAATTGGTTTATATACTGTACCATTTTTTCTAAATGTGCAAAAGCACAAATAAATTATTTGTACAATTATTAGGACTAAACACAATTTCTCTTCGTAACATTATGTGGCCCTTGCGTTCTTCTGATTTTATGTACGTGGCCCTCAAATGAAAACGTTTGGACACCCCTGCTTTCGCTTGTTCGTACGGTGAAAATAAAAGACGTACTACATTCTTTGAATAGTGACTTTTCAATGTCTTTGTTCTTATTGTTAATGCCCGTTTAATTTGTTCTCTGTTGTACACACAACCTTGCCCTTTCATTATTGGATTCACTTTTACCCCCCTTTTCTAGAATATAACATCAAATGGCATCTTCTACCGCTGGGGGTTCTTTGCTCCAGACGGGCCAGGCCTGGATGAGGTCAGCAAGCTGGTGGATACCGGGAAGGTACTTGTATTGATGCACCACTGGTAACATGATTAGCAATATAGCAACTAAAGTGTCACATTCAAATCAGAATTAATGTAGATCAAAGATAAAGCGCCTGACATTCCTGCTGTGCTGGTGGGTCAACTGGGAAATGCTGAATGGATTTTTACACGACGCTGAGCAACTTTTGTCCTGGGGGCTTACAGCAAGCAGCTGATTTAGACCAGTGGCGGGAAGCTATGGACACACGCGCACACACCCACTATCAGTCAGAAGTGTTTCCAGTGTGACACGGCCGCGCTCGCCATTCATTGTTAATAACGAGAGGTGCTGACCAGAATAATAGTTTGGACCTGCTCAGGATTGTCCAGCCTCATCACATTCTATACCCCGCCCTCACATTTCCCACATTGGAAGCTCGGGAATTCCGGTTATTTGCTCATGTAGACTAAACATAAAATGTGGTTGCCCTCATGCACTGAACAAACATTTTTTGGTAAAATTCTTGGAATTGTAATCATTTCTTTTACCAATAGCGGTCTAAATGAATTGTAGATTACCTTATTGAAAAATGCAATAAAACAAAGGCAGAAAACCTGTAACAACTCCCTATACAATACAAAACATTTAATAGCATCCGTCTTCATGTGATGTGATAAGGTAAAATAATCATTTTGTGAACCTACCACGTGTCTGCAAATAATAAATATTGATCTAATAGTATGGAGGCCCAAAACTCCCAAAATAAAAAATGTGAAAATAAAAACAACTTTCATTAAAAAATTAAATGCAATAATAATAATAATAATAATAATAATGATAATAACAATAATTTTATATATATATATATATATATATATATATATATATATATATATATAATAGTAAAAATAAATAGAAAAATAAAAAACGAGATTAAAATAAAAATAAATACAAAAGTAAATGTATGAATAGAATTAAATGTCAATAAATCAAAAAGGCTCTGCTCTCATATTTATTTATTTCATGCTACAGATGCTGTCAGTATGAAAGACGCTTAGGACCGCCCCCTCATTTGAATAACATTTAATGACAGATTTCAGGCTGAAAGTGTCTGCAGCATGAAATAAATATGAGAGCAGATTTATTTTTTGTCATTTAATTCTATGTATATTACTATATTATTGCTATTTATTTTTTTGAGTTTTATTATTTCACCTTATTTATTCATGTATTTGTTTTTAATTTTGGCAGTTTTGGTCCTCCATAAATAGATGCCTTTTCCTCGTTGTTTTTTTCGAACGAATACCCCGACTCAAAAGCTGCTCAAATCCAAAGTGATGCTACGTTGCCATCTACAGGGATCTGTTAATCATTACAGTGGTTTACAAACCTAAATTCATTTGTTCAAAACCGTACTTTACAAATTTTTACATTGTGGAAATAAACAGCTGGATTCCAGTTTGTCCAGCCCTTAATACACTGTGTACTTAAATGTAAATTTCCAGAGATGTAAATTAATTATAAATTGACCCTGAACAGTGTTGACAAGCGTTCCAAACTTTACAAAAATTCATTTAACCATCATACTTTGATTATGTGTGAACTGTATTTTCTCGGACAGATCTTGCCAGTGGTGGAGGCCCAGTTTCCATTCAGCCAGGTGCCTCAGGCTTTTCATAAGTTGGAGCACGGCCACGCCAGAGGCAAGACGGTCGTCAGCGTGACTGAGGAGCAGGACGGAGAGGAGCAAGCGATGCACCAGAATGCGGCGCAGGAAACGGTAACGCAAAACTAGCTGTGCTGATTCTTCGCCATACATGTTGCAGACTCTCATCCAGTGAGACGGTATTTAAAAAAAAAAAAAAGAAGGACAAGTACTTTACCATCACCGTGATGTTACTACCAAGAGCAGAGTCTGTTATCTTTCAGGTCATCTTAAATGGCCATTACAACCAATTTAAGAAATATATTTACATCAAGTTACTTTTGCCAATACATGCTCGGAGTTCTGTGAAAGCTTTCATTCTAATGCTAATGTCATTCACATTTGATAGCAGTGTCATCACTTTTACGGCAAG
Organism: Festucalex cinctus; assembly: GCF_051991245.1. Lineage (NCBI taxonomy): Eukaryota > Metazoa > Chordata > Actinopteri > Syngnathiformes > Syngnathidae > Festucalex > Festucalex cinctus. The sequence goes on from NC_135431.1 coordinate 9,777,639, forward strand.
ATAATCCAATGATGTCATGACATCATTTCTTACGTAAGGATTAAGTGTGAAAAGGGCCATAATGGTCCTGTTTTTGCTGGGTTGTGTGCAAAAGTCAATGGCGGACATATTCCTGATCTATTTTCCAGGGTTTGTATACTGTAAAAGTGTCTTAAGCCTCCAGTATCCAATTCTTGTCTTCTTTACACGGTGCTCAGCCTCTACAAGGCGTTTTGAATGGTATACGGCAGGGGTGTCCAAACTACGGCCCGGGGGCCATTCGCGGCCCGCCATACATTTTTTGGCGGCCCGCGGCAAATACTAAAAATAATTTCTCAATGCTGTTTATTAAAAAAAAATAATAATAATTAAACGGATTAAACATTTCTAGCTATGCAAAGACACAAATTTGCAGCTAATAATTCAGTTCCAGAAATAAAAATAGTTTCATCCACTTGTTTCTTAGTGTCAACGTCCAATTTGTGAAAACATCACATTAATTAATGGTTAATTATTAATGAAAAAAATGTGAAAACATCACATTAATGGTTGTTAAGTGTGGTCAGTTGACGACCGATTGTTCTTGTGGTTCAGAATGGCAAGTCACTATTTGCCTTGTGACTGTTAGCAGTTTTCAACAAGTAACTGCACATATATCAACAATTTATAATTGCTTCATTGATTTTTACCATGTTTAACTCGTTCACTGCCATTGACGGAAAAAGATGTCAAATGATGCATTTTTTGCTGGTCTGGCAATGAATGTGTTAATAACTTAAAAAAAAAAAAAAAAAAAAAAAAGTGGCCCTCGCAGCTTTCTATTTTTCTGTATGTGGCCCTCAGAGGAAAAAGTTTGGACACTCCTGGTATACGGGAATTTTTTTTGTATATCTCAGTATTCAGACAATTTTTGAGGGAACTCCCACTTGTTTTCTTTCGCTAACTGTAACGTATGCAGGATCTAAATTATTTTTCATAAAATGCATGCTTATCATTGTCCTGTGAAAAGTATTTCATAGTTATTTTGTTGTGTCATCACGTGGGCTTGAAGAAATTAAAGTTCATGAAAGATGAGCTAAGGAAAGTAGAGCTTTGTTTTATTGCTGAATAAAATGTTACATAACATTCGGAATAAAAATACATAAGATGCGTTAACACTGTTTAAGTTAATTACAAAAAGGGTAAACCGATTCATTCATTGAAAAAGCAAAACATTAAACTGGAGCTGTCGTACTCAAATGTCGTCTTTCAAGTTCAGACCTCACTGCTTGTATTTTAAGTAGGCAGTAGTACATTCTTAAAGAAGTCTTTCCACGGCGAACATTGCAGCAAATATGCACAGAGTCCTTGAACATTTGTCATGCTGCAGCACGGAATGCTCTTAAATAATTTCCACGTCCCACTTTTGGTGTGCTTTACTTGGATCCAGGGTGTTGAGAATCACTTGGTTTTTGTCATAATGATGACCTCCTGTAAAAAAAATTAAACAAAAAACACAAGAACATAATTGTTATGTACATCAAGAAAAGATGTGATTCATCTGCAGCGGAAAAGTAAAAAACAGAATAAAACAAAAGAAATGGATGACCCAAGACTTGCACGTGATATCCTCGTGTGCCAGTATTTTTATTTTATTCCACAAGGTGTCACTGCTGACAATGATGCACAACATTGCAAAACAAGGAACGACTTTCACCCTGCAAGGTTTGTAAGAAAGCTGCTGAGCAGGTTTGCAAATAAATTTCAACTGAAATAAGGATGATGTCACAATTTTCAATGAAATTTACTGAGCCTGTTTACTTGAACACAAAAGCTGTTGTATCTTTCCACTTAATGTTGAACAACTAGCTGGTTTTCATTTTTAGATAATCAGCTAAACAAACAAAATTTAAACTGCTTAGAATCTCATTTTCCTTTCGAAACATTGGTGAGATTTTAGACATATCTCCCTGTAGATTTTTGCCTATTAGACAAAGTGACATCAGAACCACAGTGGTGATTTTTCTGGCCAAAACATCACATTTGAGTAAGCCTGGTTTGTTAAAAAGTGATTATGAATAGCAACTGTCAGGATGTCAGCATCAAAGTGTGCAGAGTCATGTTTGCCTATTAAACTGCCTTTGAAAAGTAATCATTCAGCTCTCCCCGCTTGCTTAATAGCTAGCATCGAGCCACTAACGCTAGAACAGCTGTTAAATGCTAACAGATGCCGTATAAAACAATGTCAGCGTCCTTAACTCATTTACTCCCAATAACGTATACATGTTTTTTTTTAATGTTCTAAGTGTCCCAAAGACGTATTTATACGTTTTTTTATTTTATTTATTTATTTATTTTTTATTTTTTTATGCTAGAGCATATAGAAGGCTTTGATGCAGCCTCTCAACTGCAAAGAACGGTTGGAGAAATGGTAGTTATTACACAAACGGCCAGCAGGTGGCAGCAGAGCAAAGGAGATCAACCAGGGCCATCTGGAAAAAAAGCTCAATTACTTAGAATTTTAAATAGATTTGTGAAAACTGATGAAACTTAGGTCTTATCTAATGCTAATTGCTGCGAAACAGAAACAGATAGAAACATACTTTTTTTCCTGATGAAAGAAGAGACTTTAATCTTTCTTTTGATAGGTTCCATGCTTTTATAGCAATAGAACACAATATTCTGTGGGCCTTGCAAAATCAGTCAAAATGCAGTAAAACAGCCGGGAGCGAACGGGACTGCTTCTGTGAAAATGGTTGGTAGTGAATGAGTTAATTAGCAAGTGAACTTGATTTCAGGACGTATTGTTGACATCGGTGACGAGTCAAGTTAGCTGTTATGCCCCAACGTTGCCGGAAACAACTTCAAAATAAAAGCATACTAAGACATTGACGTCCATATATTATTTAGTAAGTCAAGCTTTAGTTTGAATTTGCGGGTACCTGGGGCAAAAAAAAAAAAAAAAAAAATCCTCAAGCATTTTTTTTTTTAAACAAGGTACTGGAATTACTCGTTTCACACCTTCATGACATTTTACATATAAACTTTTTTCTGACTTTTGAGTATTAATTGTTAGCCAGGCTCACCTTTAACTTCCAAGACCAGGTCAGGGGTCGGCATGTAGCGGATGAAGCCCTCCGGGGTGATACTCCACACGTGGTTGTCCACTTCTGGCATAAGACCGACACGGCTTCCCGCTATCGTCACACTGCCACTGGGACTCAGGCAGCACTCCTCAAGGAGCTGGAATACACGACGCCCACCCGCTCGTCAGTTCTGCTAGCCGAGTCATAATTTTTCCTCTCTTGTGTGGAATCAAAACAATCCCGTTACCTTGCAGTGAAGATGGCCGGCGCGGTAGAGCCAGATCTGCTCAAGACCGTGTGTCTCCTCGGCTTCTTGAATCCGAAGCAGTTTGACCTCTTCCAGATCGCCCGTCACGGACATCAAAAGCTGCGTTTGTCTGTTTCTTAACCGGAAGTGCACGTGCCTCTACGCAGAAAACACACAATCATAAATAAAGAGTCAGTGTGAAATAGGGATAGACCGATAATCGGCCCCGGCCGATATTTGGCATTTTGACAAATATCGGCATCGGCCATGTTTTGAATCTGAAGACCGATAAAGCTCACTGAGCAGGGGATACTTGCGAACGTAGCGAATTTGGGGTTTTCATCAGGATTTGTAAGATGTTCGCAGTCAGTTTTTATTTGTCGTAAACACATTTCGAACATATTCACACAATTTTTCACCGCGAAAATCTTTTTGAAACGTTTTTACGAACCCTAACAAAAACCCCAAATGAGCTACATTCACATGAATTTGTTACTCAGTGAGAAATTATATATAGTTTGAAAGAATTCCCCCCCCTCCCCATTTTACTGCAAATGAATATCGGCTTGAAATATCGGTTATCGGCCGACTTGACTACAAATAATCTGTATCGGTATCGGCCTTGAAAAAACCATATCGGTCTATCACGAGTGTGAAAGTATGGAGCATGTGGTATGACTTCAATTAGCACATGAGCTAGTTGAGGAAATGTACTGCATCTTCAAATGAAGCAGGTCTTGGGTACCTGTAACAGGGGGCGGAGCGATCCAATTTTATTCCATTTGCTGAACTGGCGCCAGTCGGGTACTTCACCGGGTTTGACCAAAATCTGAGCACCCCGATAGTTGATGCCCTCATATAATATCCACCTAACAACACAGGAAGGAAACAAAAACAACTATTAGGTAGCAGTCTATTTTTACACATGGATTACTGACATCTTTATGATTTGTAAATAGTTTTTTGTAAAAAATAAAATAAAATAAAAAATGCCAAGCGTTCCAAGGGTACCTAAAAATTAGGGCTGTCAAAATGAAATAGTTAACTCTACAGATTCAATTCTTTAGAGCGTTAAAAAACAAACAAAAAAACAGCTAACTCAGTTTTATTTACTTCCTGTTGCAGCCTATAAACTGCACCCTGCTGGAGTGTGCTGCTTGTGGGCACAACTAAAGCTGGAAGCAAAGTTATGAGAATTGTTACTATAAGAAAAAAAGTAGTTTTACAGGAGAAGAATTCTATTTAACTCATTCACTCCCAGCCATTTTCACTGAAGCAATCCCTTTCGCTCCCGGCTGTTTTTACTGGATTTTGACTGTTTGGGCAAGGCCCATGGAATATTGTGTTCAACTTCTATTGCTATAAAACAAATGGAACCTTCCAAAAGAAAGATTAGAGTCTCTTCTTTCTTCAGGAAAAAAAGTATATTTATATCTGTTTCCATTTTGCAGCAATTAGGATTAGAATATAGCTAAGTTTTATCAATATTCACATTCCTGGTGAAAACACTGTCAAAAAGAGCTTGTTGCAACATGGCCCTGGCTGATCTCTTATACTCTGCTGCCACCTGCTGGCCGTTTTTTGTAATAACTACTATTGTTTTAAGCCACTTCATGTCAGCAGCTGCATCAAAACCTTCTCTATGCTCTTGCAAAAAAACAAAAAAACGTGTAAATACGTTTTTGGGAGTGAAGGACAAAGTATTAAAAAACGTCTGTATACATGCACATCAGCAGCAGATGCATCGTCATCATTGTCAGACAGTGTTATCATGCTCAAAACGAGGCACTGGCATTGTTACTCCAATGTATAATGGCTTCACCTACATACATACAAAAATGTAGGTACTCCTGCGATGCAACACGGTTATGAATAGCTCGTGTAACAAAATACAAAATTGGCTTTAACAAAACCCACTCTGCAGTGAGCTGTGAGAGTCACACCAGGCAGAGAACTTGTAGATGGCCTGGCCACAGGCCGGATGAATGTACTCACATGCCCCCCTCCACCAGCACTGATTGGACCCGAGCGCAGCCCTCAGCCAGCTGAAGGTTGACGCATCCGTCCGTCAGCACCACCCGCTTCCCGCGTAGACCACAACGCTCGAAAAGAATAATGGAGGGCTGAGAGAACTCCTGCCAAAGGGGGAAAATGGTTTAAAAAAAAAAAAAACAGTGGGTGGAGCACTGTAGCCATGCAAATTCAAATGGAGATTTTTGTGTTTTGTATTTTTTCCCAACGTTACCGTGGAAACAGACAACACTCAGACTTTTGTACCTACTCGAGACAATTTTTTCTGACACAGGGCTGGCTAAAATCCTTGTAGTGGAAGATTTGTGGCACATTTAATGCAACAGGTACTATATATGTTCGATGCTACAAATTATTACTTTACTGTGTAGATTGAAAAAATGCCAGTAGCTTAGTCCAAAATAAAAATCCTTCCTTATTAAATACTTTTTGGACAGTTGTGACTAAAGTTACTTGTGTTTGGAACTAAACCATTGTTTATATTTTAGAAAATTGCTATTAACTACTATTAGTTAATCAACTTACAAAGCCGACAGTCTGTAACGAGAGGATGGTGGCACTGGCGGTGACGCAACCCATCGCCCTCACGTCTTGGTAGTTCCCTTCCTCCAGCAGATACATCCTGCCAATGAACTCCTGGCCTTCGAACGCCAGCCAGCTAAGAGACAGTGACATCAAATACACTCAAATGACATACACAAAGGAGTAACTTGAATTGATGTAAAGCCAGCATTTGAAGACGCTCACCTGCCCACCAGTATCTTGCAGGAGGCCACAGAGAAGCCTTGCTGCAAGGTAGCCACGCTGTCCTCCAAAGTGACGGCGGCGCCTTGAAAACCTGGCTCGGAGAAAAGCTGCGCCTGAGGACACGGAGCACATGGCGCATTACGACACGCCTGAACCATCGGCTGTGAGCTCCTCTCAAGTTTCTCTGATAGACAAACACCTACTTTGAACTTGGCCACGTTCTCAAAATCGTCCTGAAATACAACAACAGAGTTATTTATTACTTCTTCACATCATCAATACAGTCAATTTTCTTGTGATTTTCTGTGCAAAACAATGGAGACTCATCATGTGGTTTAGAGAAGAAGAAAAAAAACCCCATGATGAGTCATCAAGAGCATCTGACAAGTATTTTCCTCATTTAGTGGGCATTTCGTTTGTTCTGGATTTTTTTTTTTTCCTGTCACATGCTCCCAAAAACGGATCAACAATATAAAAACGTGTCATCATTTCCCCATGTCAAGTGAGGACACAAACAGAAAGAATGTGACTGGAGTCACATGCACTGAATGTCACTGAAACCAATTTCTATCAAGATTTTATTGTCACATAAGCTAAGAGCTATCCATTTTCAACAGCGCTTGTCCTTGGCGGGGTACACTATGTATTGGAATTCAATGACAAAAACTACATGAAAACAAAAAACATACCTAGAAACACCTATCTAAAATGTAAGTGAAAGCAGTAGCCAGAAGCAATAACATTTACAACATTAATACAAAAAAATAAATATAAATAATGTTTGATGTAACAATATGTTTGTACAATTAATATTAATAATTATATAAATAAATTAAACATTAATTGATTTATTTTCTTCCTATTGGAATTTACGCGACAAGCGACGTCATTAAATGCACCGCAAGCCCGGAAGTGACTTCTCCGCACTGTTCTAAATTAGCAAATTAGCATAAAAGATGCCACCTTGTTAAAGTGCAACACGAAATAAAGTGTAAACAACAACGTCTACAACGCCCGGAGACGAAGAGGAAAACGGTAAGATAATTAACCGTTTTGAAAATAATAAAATGTCCTCGTTTGTTTAGCGCCAGTTGAGCATGACAAGCACTCAGCGGACACTTAATTAGGTACACATGGGCAACCCAACAAAATGGTCGTTTAGTTAATAACGTTCTGTGGTGATTGGCAACGCCAGAAAAGTTATGATAAGTTAAGATATGTCAGAAGTACTGATACTTGTGCAAACAAACAACTTCTGGTAATTTGCCAGTGAATGTACTAAGTACGGAAGCTGTCAGTCCAAAAGTACACATTCACTTAATGTCATTCAGGACTGTAAAAGTACACAAGCCTTACCAGCACAACAGGCATTACTGAGGCAATTCGGTCCTGTACTGCCCCCCAGTCCTCTGGGGTCCCATACAAGCCTTTTTCCAGGATGTAGGACTCCCCACAAAAACCAGGCTCTTCAAACACCACCCAGCTAGGAAAGAAAAATATTTACTGTAATTGTGTTTCTATGTAGCAGATAAACTGTTTTCACGGAATATGTAGTTATCGGATGGTTAAATTTCCTTGTTTGACAACAATCAATTTAGTCATAAATGCTTCAAGACATGATTAATCAACAATCAATCCACACTCAGCCAAATTATGGCTATAAAAAGGCTGATTGTAATGACTGTATGATGAGGAACTTTGTCAGACAGAAGAGAAAGCGAGTCAACGTCAAGTATTGAACACTGTTTTCAGGCCTTCTGTTACAAAGAGCAGGTTTGTTCACTTGTTTACTAGCTCTATGTATTATTCACTATATAAATTATTCATTATTTTTAAATATTAACATTACAGTGCTATATTTCTAGCCATTAACAACTGTTAAGAACAGGGATTATACAATTACACAAGGGAAATCTTTGTTTTTGTTTTTTTAAATCATAATTAATTTTACCTGATTGCCTTACAAAAACAAGAATCTTTAAAATTTCACAGCCACACTGGTTGATATTTGGCTAAAAAGTTACTCAATAGATTTCAAGCCACTAAATTGTTTCAAATCGTATCGTTTGTATTGACACATTATCATCCTTGAATCAAATCGGCAACCACAAATAGTGAATTTAGGTTATATCCACCTCTCCATGTCTGTCTCCTCCTGGCAAATGTTTGGAGTCTTCTTTATGGATGACTCATTTAATTTGGCTTTCAAAGCAACCAAGGGCTTTGTTTACTTTTCGCGGCTTTTGTGCTTTGCTAGCATACAAGTCTAGTCTCGCACTGGCACGACAAATAAACGTGGTATGACAAAGGCGTGCCTGTGTGACAAAAACATGCTAACCACGCAAGAGTAAACGTTACGTGTCGTGAGAGTCCTGTTCCCTACAACGGAACTTAATGTTCCACATTCACTTCATGTTTATTCTCACTGGGTAGGCGGGAATCACCGAATGCATATTGCATATTTTTTCCTGGATTTATTGTACACTCCTCTTCCATATTTTGTTTATTCCCATTATAAGTGGTTATCGTAACAGCAACTTTACATAGACAGGAAGTTGAGGTGTGGCAGACTGAAAAAACTCAGCTAACCTACTTGTGTTGACATGCGCATGGGTGTGGTGCCGGTAATGCTGCCAACACACCTGCACTGTCCTGTAATCGCTAAGTTTGAACACAAGCATAGACCAAGATGGTACACAGGGAATGTGAAAATGTCTTAAAGTCCCAAATAAAGACTTACATATTAGTTAATGTCTTAATGGGGCATTGGGAATATTGGTCAATTGATGATGATTAATCACCTCTTCAAGCAATTCCGGTAAAAAACAAAAACATCTACTTACATGCCACTAATGACATCAACAGACTGCGTCTTGGTGCCATAGCCGGTGTCATCCATGTTCATAACGGGCACGATTAGGTCGATGTTGACCCCCCGGTCGCTGAAATTTTGGTTGCTGAACATTTTCAGGTGTGGTGACATGAAATCCTGTGACAGACATGAAAAGTTTTTTTTTAAATTCCTGGGATTGCTAACTTGTTCTGTTTCTTGTCGGTTTGCTTTCTTTTTCTTCCTTTTCACTCGGTAAATCCATTCAAACGAACAAAATAACACAATTTTTTTTTCTCTTAAAGGTTACGAAAATGTAAACAAGAAGGAAGAAGAATTTATCAGGTGACAGATCAGTTCAAGGTCAGATTCTTTATTTGCTACAAGTGAACCATGCCAGAGTATGTCTGGAAATGTACCAAGACCTTGTGCTCTGTGGTCTCAATGAAGTATACTTGAACTGTATATCGGTACTACAAAAACAGTGGTACATCAGTTTGGCAGATGATTAACATTTACTCCCAAAATTAGACGTAGACACAGATGTTTTGAGCAATTACTTAACTTTGTCCAAATCCTCTGAATCAAAATCAATTTATGGAGAAAAAAAAAAAAAAGTCAATTTAATCTGTTTCAGTAATAATTTGCAGCTGTAGTATAAATAAGTTGTAACTGAGATGTAGTTGAACCACTTAACTCATTTGCTCCCAATAATGTGTAAATACGTTTTTTGTAATGTTTTAAGTGTCCCAAAGACGTATTTATACGTTGTTTATTATTATTATTATTATTATTTTATGCTAGAGCATACAGAAGGCTTTGACGCAGCCTCTCAACTGCAAAGAACGTTTGCAGAAATGGTAGTTATTACACAAACGGCCAGCAGGTGGCAGCAGAGCAAAGGAGATCAACCAGGGCCATGTAGAAAAAAAGCTCAATTACTTAGAATTTTAAATAGATTTGTGAAAACTGTTTAAACTTAGCTCTCTTCTAATGCTAATTGCTGGAAACAGAGAGAAACATACTTTTTTTTTCTGATGAAAGAAGAGACTTTAATCTTTCTTTTGATAGGTTCCATGCTTTTATAGCAATAGAAGACAATATTCTGTGGGCCTTGCAAAATCAGTCAAAATCCAGTAAAACAGCCGGGAGCGAACGGGACTGCTTCTGTGAAAATGGCTGGGAGTGAATGAGTTAAGTATGCTAACAACGTAGCCACCTGGGCTAACGGCAGTTTGTACAGAGTGCACGTTCATGAGGGGTGCTACTTTGGTCAGGGATGCAATGGGGGAGCAGTGATGGGAGGCTACATTTAAATCTTGCTAACAGCTTCAACATGTTCACAGAGGGCAATTCCCAATGAGCTGAGGTTGGTAACGTCACAGCTCATCTGTTTTCATGTGACGTTCGCAAGCTGAGCCTTTAGGCACTGTGATGTCATTTTCAGTCGACAGCAAGTGGAGGTTCAAGATAATAATGGATAAAAACAGGTGTTGTTTTTCTTCGTAATTCATATTCCACAAACGTAATATTAATCAGAATAGCGTGTTTCGACTGGGGGGTGCATAGAACATTATGTAAAAAGAAAACCTTCAAGGTACTCACAGCCAGAATAGGTCGTAGTGACAGGATCTGTCCCGAGTCTCCCCAGTCGCTACAGTCCAGGTACTCTCCTTCCTCCAGCATGTACTGCTGTCCTTCAAATCCTTCCTCACTGTAGCCGACCCAGCTGGAAGATAATATAATTGCAATTGTTTTTTGGCTGATGGCTAAACGTCTGAAGATGCAGACAATGGTGACCAAACAGCTAAAGAACAAAAACTCACAATCCCCCAATTATCTTCAAAGAACCCACAGACTTCAGCTTGTGAGTGTCAGCGTTTGTTTCATCTCCTTCGCAAAAGCTGAAAACGTCACTGTCGATTTCCAAACAGGGACCTTCCAGTCCGGGTTTCTCATATACCAAAGCCTGGAAGAACAACAAGGGCAATCTTTTCAGCAAAGTTGACACATTGTACATGTTGGTTCATTAATTTACAATAAGATGCAGCATTATGTTATCCAACTACAACCTCAGTTTGTGGTCTTAGCAATTGAATTGCATGAGGATTAAGTTGAAAGCATGAATGTAATTCAGAATATACAGTATTCAAAATGTCCTTGTATATTTGATCTGTTATGAATTTCATCCCAAAAACCATTTGCTGAATCCTCTTTGTAAAATGTTGCAGAAAAGATAGAAAAAGAGGAAATTGCTGCACAGGCTCCTCTCAATCTTTAAAACTAATTCACTGCCAGACATTTGAGCATTTTGACATTTTCAAGACCCACAATATACACACTAAATAAATATACCAAATGAAAGATTAGACTCCGTGTTTGATATATATATATATTTTTTTTAATAATCAGTTGCAGAACAAAATCCAGCCACTTCTCCCATTAGACTCACAAACTGTGTATCTTAAATGGTGCATCGATGCCATCTACTGGTAGATGTGCATCATTAAAGTTGTGTCGAAGTTGAAATTTACAGTGGAGCAGCATCAGATACTCAGCCACCCACCCCCGTTGAAAAACGCACGTGACAAGTGTACTTGTTGATTGCAATGAATGATTTTTAAACTGAAAGGTCAAATGTTTAAGCTGCCTTACCTTAACTTCATTTGGGTTCTCCACTTTAAAACCACCCTGCAACAAATAGAACATTTCGATTATCAATTTGTCATGTATTTGGCAGCCTATATACGGGTGTTCACACCACATAGACTGTGAATACGAGGTCACATTGAAAGTTTTCACCAAGATTTCTTGTCCATTACTATGCTAGTTCTATGCCACTCGCAATGCAAAATGCTGACTTGCAAATGCTACAAACCATTTTAAGAGGTTTGAGAGATCCGACAAATGGCGAGGAGAAGCCCCAGGTCTCAGGAAAAGGGTACACTCCTGTTTCTAAAACAGCCAGCATTCCTTGGAAACCTGGATCACTGAACACCAACCACCTGGGAGCAGAAAAATAACAAACGCTTCTGTTAAGTTTTGCTTAATCATTAATTCTCAGAAAACATAATTAGCGGAATAAAAATCATGGTTATCCGTTAACTGGGACTCTCGTCCGACTGGACACCGGGATTGGTAATTTGTTAAAGAATTTCCCCTAAAAAAACATGCTATTATTTAGTTTCCAAAGAAGATGCCGCATGTAATGTACAAAAAAACCCACAGTTGTCATTAAGTTCCTTCAGGCGTTGGGCTCAAAGTGTCTCGCATGTCTGACTCACTGACGTGATTTAACATTTTCTCTTTTCTCCGCCACACCTTGTGTCTGTAACTCTCATTCCACCGCCTCACTTTCCAAGTGACCCCCCCTCAATCACCACCCCGAGCACACGCCTCCTGTCTTCTAACAGGCATCGGCACGATAGACATTCCTGCGTGAGCACCAATGACGGTTAAGCGACAGCGAGGAACGAGGAAGTTAGTGACGAGTCGACTACGATTCGTCTCGTATTTCGAGCATCCAATTGATTTCAAAGAAAAGAATGTACAGGTCTTAGAATGAATTGTGCCTTGGAAAAGCCAACGTTTCTCCCGTGGATCAATCTCAATAAGAGCTATGCGAGTATTTGTTGGAAGCATGGTCGATACTGTTTCACAAGACCGAGTACTTGGATCATTCTGAGCTACTTACACCCCAGAGTGAACTTGGATGGAAGCGGTGCTCAGCGGGATGCCAAATGAGCCGGTCTCTATGGCGTCATCGTGGTAAGGTGTTACTCTACCATGGCCCTCTGGTTCCGTGAACAGATCAATATGAGGTGTGCCGTAATCCTGCAGAGTAAAATGGAACAAAACACCAATTATCACCGCTGGTCCATGTTCCGTTCCTTAAATCACTCATTGGAACTGGAATTAAGTGACCGGGTCTGTTTTTACATTTCGCTGTCCCGGAACCCACCGTGAATACAAATGTAGCAATATATTGTCTATTAGTAATAAGTCTGGGTCCATGTGTGGTCATGATAACATAACAAAAAGGTCAGAAGAGGTGGAATCATTTAAGCAGCGCACTTACACGGACGGCAAGTCGAATCGAGCCAATCAGCATTGGCGAGGTGTTGTTTGGCTCGGGTTCTGCCCACTCGTTTGTCAATTCGAGGCCCCCCTCCTCCAAAGCGATACAGCGTCCCTGAAAGTCTGGCTTCTCGTACAGGATCCAGCTGTAGGGAAGAAAGCCCTCTCGAATCAGTGGAGAAGCACATGATTGAATCATTTATATTTGATCGTAATAAAGTGCTTAGGCAAGCCATTTTTCAATGCAAATACTCTGACCAACTACAGTAAACTAGCACTTTCTGTTTTGCAACAAGTTGTTTTACTGGGTTGACTGGGCTCTTGGCCACTTTGTTTATTGGTTGCCTCAGCAAATTGCTGCAGTTTGCCAGACATGCTGGTTACTGCTGTTTGTTTTCATTCCAATTTCCACTCTGAAGCTGAAACAATGCATGTGTTAGGAACGTATGAGCGAACTTGATCCAATGTGATCGGCAAATGCCACAACAATCAGAGATCATCGGAAACTTTAGACTTTAACTTATATCATTTTAACATTGTTTGGGTCCGGTATCTTCTTCACTCATTGACATTTCACTTATCTCAGCCTCTCATCTCTTCACGCAACACTGATTTCCTAAAAGCATCCGACACTACCGATTGGAGCCGAACTTAAGTTTGCATTTGGTTTGATTTAACATGCCTAAAGAATCTAAGATTATTACTACTTACCATCCTCGTATGACTTTCACAGATATAATACTTGAGAACTGCAGATGTGTCGCATCTTCTACATCCCTGTAGATCTCATAGACTTGCCCGCTGAACTGCGCTTTCTGGAACAATAAAATCTGTGGAAAGACATTAAACCAAGACTTTATTAACTAGTCTGAATTATATCAGTTATCTCCATTTAACCAATTACCTAAGGAAAATAATTTGTCAATTGCATGTTTTTCAGTGAGATGAATTTTCAAACAACAAACAAAAAGGTTAGGTTTGTTGCTAGAACTTTTTACAGACAACTTGTCGCTTCAAAAACAAAACTAAAACATCTTAGTCACGGTCATCAGCAATGTTTTGACTAGTGGAGTGCTTTGAGGTTGGACCTCATAAGCTAAGTAGGATATTTCCACCTTCCCAGCAGTTTCAAATGCAGCATAAGAGCTTATTCACGTCTAAAACTATAACCATGACTAAAATAAGTAACGAGCCCTCAGAAAGTTCAGACTTCCATCCCAAGGTCTACTGTATACTTTGGCAAACCTTAAATTTGTCATTTACTAGGTAATAGGGGTGTTAAAAAAAAAAAATCGATTCGGCGATATATCGCGATACTACATCGCGCGATTCTCGAATCGATTCAATAATCGGCAGAATCGATTTTTTTTTTTTTGAATTTTTTTTTTTTGAATTTTTTTTTTTTTTTTTTGAATTTTTTTTTTTTTTTTTTTAGGATTCACACCTTGAGCATGGAAGAATGTTATATGAACGGCACATTAAGCCTTAATATTTTTATTTTAATGCTGTTCAAATGTGAAACAGATTGCAAACTGTTTGTGTACAGTGGCTCACGGTTATAAGCCTCAAGTTTTAGATACATATATTCATACAAATCTTACAGTGTACATGTACAAATTTACTGATAGTATTTTCTAAATTTGAATGGAAAAAAATCGCAACAATCGACTTATAAATTCGTATCGGGATTAATCGGTATCGAATCGTGACCATTCGTATCGGGATTAATCGGTATCGAATCGAATCGTGACCTGTGAATCGTGATACGAATCGAATCGTCAGGTACTAGGCAATTCACACCCCTACTAGGTAATATATAAAAATCCGTAGCATTAAACAAATGGAATACTTTTACCAAAGAAAACACAACCTTCTTGGCAGATGTAAATAAACGTGTGGCCAAAATATTTTCATTTCAACTGTAATGAAGTGTCTCATGTTTACCAGCACACTGGCAGCCCAGATTTCCATGACAATAATCACATCCAGCCTTGCACCGAAATGTTCTTTTAAATGTATTTATACCCCCTAGCACAACATATGAAAAGCAGATGTTTTCACAGCGCAGCAAGTCAGTCTTTCCAGAGATCCTTCCAATCTCAGTACAATTGAATGTGGTCAGTGTTGCAAGTACTGTACCTTTCCAGGTCGCTTATGAAATCCCGGGGCAGTCCTCGCCTAGGAGGCAAAAGCAGAGGCATTAGCATGACACAGTATGTGGAGAATGACAAATATCTGCAAGAGAGGCCGGTCTGCATTTCTTTGTGCCACATTGATTGGCCTAACCTTTTCATTCTGCCGCCTGGGACAGCTGTGGGTTCACTTAAGTTTGTTTATGCACTATTCTCTCATGTTTCCAGGAAACAACATTCTAATCAAACACTGGAACTCGGTATTGACAGCAGATGATTAAGTGCTGAATGTATAGCTACCCGATTATTTCATTTTAAGCATGTGCTTGGACAAAGCAACATGTTGGCAAGGCCTTTGTGACATTTAATGAGGTTTTTCAAATTGTCTTGCAGATCTTGAAATGCAAATGATTGTGAGCTGTAGGCAGCAGCACAGTGTAGTCTTTGTCAATGGCTAAAAGTCATCCCCCTGGACAAAAGATCCGCTGTTTTTGTAAATAGAGAAGCTTATGTTGCAACTAATGATAACTCTAAACAGTCAAATGGTGTAGCTTTCCCATGTACAAATTGTAATTTCCTTAAATGCTCATCTCACAGTGTCGAAAGCAGATCAAGTTCCCAAGGAAACAAAACGGATACACGTACATCGATTTCCTTCAAAATGTCAATGGTTTAGTGCTTTTTCAAAAAAAGATGGCATACTTACATGATGAGTATGTATCCTCTGAGTCAGAGGCTGCTTAAGCTCTGAGTGAGCTGGGTAAATTTGAGGTGAATTTCCATTTCCTTTTCCAAAAGCTAGAGGCACAGTATTAGGGAGTTCAGCTTCCGGCACAGAAGCTGGAGTTGACATTTTTGCAGTAACCTAATGAATAAACAAAACAACATCTGAAGCCAAAAGTGTTGTGACTATTACACACATTTTGTTGTACTTCTTAATCCTTAAAACGTGTTATGCGGACATCACATTACTTCAGAATAGTGTCGAGAAACGAACCTCTGCTTTCATTTGCAGCTGCCCCTGCATGCTCTGCCCTGTATTTGCCGGTTCCCGAGGGAGGTACTTCTCTAAATAGTCAGGCAGCTTGATGTCGTTAAAGGAGGGAAATGGAGGACCTGAGTCACCAACCACAGCCTCTGTAGGCTGGTTTTGGTCTCTCCATTGCGTGGTGAAATTTTCAGCAAATGAACTGGTGGCAGTCTGAGTAGGTGAGGTTGGCTCTGATGAAGGGCTGAGCTGGGGGGATGCATCTCGAGAGTTATTACTTTCTGACAGTGCCTGAGCCCCATTTCTTCTCCCCCTGGTGCTGGGGTTGGTGAGACTGCTAAGTACGCAGCTTCCCTCCAAGCGAGACTTCACAACAATATGATCATCTTTCTCCTCCTTGCTTTTCTCCTGATCCTTCTTAGGGGTCTTGTCTTTTAAATGAGAAGAAGCATCCAGACTACTGATCAAAAGACACCTATCAGCTATACTCACCCGAGCAGGCTTAGCACCACTTTTGCTTTCTGGGTTTTGAAGCTTAGCTAACAGGCCCGGGCTTGTGTCAAAGGTCCGATTTTTCTTCCTAAGACCAAATTTAAACTCGTCTGGGTCAAACGTCTTCTCAAAGTGGGCTTCCTTGATGGCTGGCATTGCAAATGGAGGCTGAGGTGGCCGGAGTGGGTTGTGTTTACGAGGTGGTAGGGAAAAGGGAGCACAAAGCTTCTGGATCTTCTCAATAAAATCTTCATCATCTAGTTCATCATTGTCAAGAAGATTGCTCTCGCTGACAGAAGCACTCAGCTTGGTCCCTGGGAGTTTAAGTCTCTGTTTGGGAAAGTCTACATCAAGCCAACTTGATGGAGCGTCCTGTTGTAACGAAGAATCATCTCTGCTTAGTCCACGCGGAGAATGCAGCCTCTTAGGGGATGACTGCTGAACTGAGTCCAAATTCAGCTTTTTAGAGTTTGGGGAAGTTGATACTTTTGGAGTTGGACTCGGCTTGTTATTTACTGGTTCGTCTTTGACTTTATCAAGTTGTGAAGGAAGATCACCGTTAACAGTAGGTGGCTGTTCAATAATCTCTGGTGAATTAACCCCTTTCTTATAGGTCTTCCTTTTAACAATATCTGTAGTGCTGGAAAGGCTGCTGTCAGAAGAACTTTGTTTTTTGTCTGAGCCTTTGAATGGAGGAAGATCACTTGTGCTCACTGTATTATTTAGTTCCTCAAACTGAGGGCGACTCGGTTTTGTAAAAGGGACTTTAACTTCCACAGCCTCTAACTTTTCTGTTGAGCTTTGAACCTTACTGCCCTGGCTTTTTTCATCATTGTTTTGAACAGAAATATGAGTAGAGTCTGTATTGTCAGTCCGTGCACTTATCAGCACAGGGGGGTCATGAGAGACTATTGCAGTCACTTGCTCAGGCTTTACGCTGGCAAACTCAGCACCACTGCCTTCAGGTTTTTTTGAGGCCTTACTGAGAGGCCCCTCCAGTTTTTCCACAGGTGCACAATCAGGCTGTGGTTCCATGATAATCTTTGGTAGTTTATGTTCTCTTATGGCTCCTCCTAAAGATTTTGTTGGTATCACAGGTCCATGTGCAGGTCTTTCTTCCTTGGCAGACACTTGAGCACTTTTTTTTCTGGTCTCCTGAGTGACAACAGTGACCTTAGCCATCGCTGGATTTGTTGTGGAAGTCTGATTGACATTTTTTGTTAAAGTTGGGAGTTTTGAAGCTCTTTCTGTGTTTTCTAACTCTGATTTGTTAGCATTTTCACTCGGCCTTGTATCCTCTTTTAACTCTGTTGGATTTTTCTCTTTACCCATTGCCACACTCTCGTCTGTCCCTGAATGTTCTTGTCTGCACTGCACTGTTGTTGTTGTTTGAGTTTGTGTTTTGTCTGATTGGATAAGCTTTTCTTGAGTTTCTTTGTTTTTATCTTCAGTTTGTCTGTTATTGCCCTGTGGCCTTTCTAATTTGTCAACAGTTGTACTCCCACTCTGACTTGTTGGCTTTGTTTTCAAATTTTGGTGTGGCTGCGCATGTTCTATGTCTTTTTTACTGGGCCGAAAGGTTTTTAGTCTACTTGTTGGTAAAGGCTGCATATGTGGTTCCACATCTATTTTTGGACATTCAGCAGGTGGGACCAGCACCACGGAGCCAGGTTGCTCAATATGCTGTTCAGCTGACTGTGAAAGGGAAGCCGATTTTTCCTCTGCAGCATTTTTGATCTCCTGTTTGGTTGACAGAATTTCTCTCTCTGCCTTTGCCTCATTTTGGCCCGAACTAACGGAAACCTTGTCAAAAGGTTTCTTTGTTTTCCTGTTAGAAGCACCAATATCAGGTTCATCTTTATTAACAGATGTTGGTTCAGGTAAAGCCTCTACTCTATTGACCAGTTTATCAATGTCTTTATCTTGAGAAGTCAACGGTTTCTTGGAAATGTCAGATTCTTTTACAAATGTACGCTTATTGCATATAATTCCTTCTACTTCATCAGGTTGTAGAAAAACTGCATCATCAACCTGGCTTTCTTCAGAAGTCGTATCTTGCGTAATCGGATTTGGCTTGCTTTCCCGATTTTCGCTAACTGGACTAGTAGCCTCCTTGCTTTTTCTTCGCTTAGGGCGAGACCCTGATTTGCTAGTGGCTTTGGACCGTGTACTTACATTATTGATCAGTGTTACATTATCACCTGTGCCTTTCGTTGCAATACTTAGTTCTATAGTGTTAGATTTCGTACCCTGATCTACTGTCTTTGAGGTCTGTGTGCCATGTTGTTCCACAGGTGTGGAACCTTTCACCATCACAGCAGTTGTATCCTGTCCATCGGGTTTTAGTGTTATCCCTGTCATTGCTTTAGTATCCAGTTTACCCTGACTGTCGGGTTTTGGTGACTTTAATGCAGTGGTTACCACAGATGTGGTTGATTTATTTGTAATTCCTGTCTTTGCTGACTTTTGAGGCAGCATTGATTTAGCAATTTTTGCCGATTCCTCCGTAAAGTTCCTCGCTCTCTCTTTAACAGTCAGCGTAATCTCATTTTCGGGTGGCACAGGGCTTGAACTCGCAGCGCCAAATCGCTCAGCTGATTTTGACCTCTGCGTGGATGACAAAAAATCAGCTGTGAGCTTCCCAGTAGCTTGCCTAGCAGGAGAGACATCAGCGCTCCTAGGATTTCGGAAAGTTCTTTTGAGGCCCTTCACAGCTCCCTGGCGCTCAAATAAGTTGATCTTATCAGCAATTCGGCCAATGACTGGTTTCTCCTCTGGTTTCTTGTCTTGCCCCCTGCGTATGATAACAAACTCGAATTACTGGTAACAGAAAACTTGCACGTTGCAGAGTTTGGAAACATTTAAACTTAATTATTTGGTAAATGTATATGTAGTATAAATGACTTTGTGTGTCGAAAACACTTGTCCTTTTTGTATAGTGTCCAAGTGCTTTAAAGTTGTTGAGAAAACTAGATGGGTAGGTTAAATTGTTTCCACACCCGTTGTATTGTTTTTAAAATGCATTCCGTGCAAGCAATGAATTTAAGTCACGGTCAAACTTTTTCATTATGTAAAAGGTTATTGTTCACTTTTATATTCTTCACCAATCACATTAAAATAAAAACTTACCTTTTATCAGTTTCTTTTTTCGGCTCTTCCTTGGCTTCATGTTTGTCTTGGTCCGGTACCAACTTAAATTCTGGCTCCACTTCTTCTATACTCTTCTCAGTGTTCAAAGGCACATTTTTTGAAAAAAGTTTCACTTCACTCCGAGAAACTTTAATACTTCTCCGTTTGGACTCTGGTGTCTCTGTCTTCCTCTCCACTTTATAAAAACTGTCGTCGTCCTCCATGTTTGCACTGCCATCAACGGCGCATGTAAGACGGGTTTCAGTGACTGATCTTAATGAGCCCTGGATTTTGTCTGCATACTTAGGACAGGAAGTGTCATTTTCCACACCTCCAGGTGAGGCCAGTAAGGTGAGGTTGTCCTTGGAGGAGGAGTCTAAAGGTTGCTCTTCACCATGACACTGTGCACTTTCTCCCTGTGGGCTGGTGATTGAGCTGTCAGATGAAGGGAATCCTTCTTGACCAGGTTGGACATTGGGAGGCGTTTTTCCCTGAGGGCTGCATGCTCCATCTCCCTGAAAGTTCTTCCTTGCTTTCTTCTTAGCAGAGTTTTTACGGCCCATGTTGCCAGCCTCTGTTTGCTCTGTGTCTAGTTCAAGCTCCAACTGCCAGTTTTTGTGTAATGTCTGCGACACTCCCTCCTGTGGCAAAACCACAGGCTTCAAATTTGCTTGTGCGTTTTCGTCCGCTCTTTCACTTGAGCTCCGTGACAAATCAAAACTTGGCGACTTCAGTGATTTAGATTTCGATAAGACCGGTAGCTTTTTCTCAATCGTGGTGCGGATCACTTCCTGTCCCGTCGAGGTGTCTTGCCCACAGTGAGTCACACTGGTCTCCTCCAGGTACACATGGAGTTTCTTTCCTGCCTGGGCCTTTCCTGGTTTCTGGGTCAAAGGCTTGGAGCTAACCCGGTCAGAGTTCCATACCACACCCTGCTCAGAGGAGGAGGCAGTGGATAGCTCCGTCAAATGACAGGCAGTCCTGTCAGAATTCCCGCTCAGCGAAGTACCATGGCAGCCCTCCTTGGCCTGCCCTATTCGCTTCTTTTTGCTGAGTAAATACTCCTCCTCTTTAGGCGGAGTCTCTCTGATGCTCACAACAGTGCCTTCTCTGTGGGTAGACTGTGTGGCGTCCACCTCTTCAAAGCGGAAAATGTCTCTTGAGGGACCCAGTGGATTGGGTTTGGATCTTTGTTCCTTCTCCTCCCGTGTGGGTTTCTTTGCCTCGGCTTGTGTGGATTCCTCACAAGACTCTCCCTCTGACTTGACTGTCTGATCACAAGTGGGGGGTGAATTTGCAGTTGGACTTTTTGGACTCCTTCCCTTCCATGGAGAAAGCCAGTTTCCGATTCGGCCCAAGACCCCAGGACTCTGTTGCTCTTCTGAGTTCTCAGACTATGGCAAAGAAGACAAATAACTCACTCAAATGGCATTCAACACTATTATTTAAAAACAAACAAAGAACAACATGCACATTTAAGGCATTACTTGGAAACGGCATATAAGCGCATATCATATATGTTGTCATTGCACAATTGAAAGCAATGCAGGTTCAGGAGATTTTTTTTTATTTTATTTTATTTATTTATTTGTTTTTTTTCTCAGTATGGCCATGCATCTCTCGGCATAGAAAGGACATGCAGGAGGGCATATAACCTGAAAGCTTACCGTTGTAAATACCATATCATTCAGACTCTTTATGTAGGTTGTGAACATTTTGGTTTAGAACATAAACTCCTACAGACCATAAAACAAAGACATAAGAATGGAAGTGATATAAGAGCAGAAAATAATCCCAACCAGGATATTTTGCCAGAGCAAAGTGACAGATCAATCCGTAACTTTGTATCCATGAGGAACTCACCCTTTATCAAACTTCAGCTGTAAACCTTTTTTCCCTCCTTGAACAGATTAGCTGCCGGCAGCGAGTGCAGGCCGTGTTTCGCACACGGGCGCGTAACCCACCGACAAATGTGTCGCATTTTAGTCCATCTGCTGAAGACCATCCACAACTGTACAAGAACGCTAGACTGTGGCATGTGAGAAATTCACTGCTGCTGCTGAAGTTCTGCCCCCTTCCAGCTCATGCAGCTGTGCGGTTATGTGATGCCTTCAGTGCGCCTTGTTCCAAAGACTTTTACAAATCAAACCGGTCAGGTAGCAAACAAACTATGCCATAAAATAGTCTTCAAGAGTCTAGCGAGGTATGTTGTTTATGTTGGGGAAACATTGACTGATGTCTGCAAGGTAGATTAAATGCTTGTATTTTTTGGTTCAAAGTATATATTTTTTAAAAGGTGGAGCAATGAAAACTAGATTCTGTTTTTACACATTTGTCCTGGGATCTAATTACTGTCATTATTTCAATTAGTATGAACCTTGTGGTGCGGTTTTGTTGAATATTCTAGTAATGCCAAGTCCAAGAAGTGTTTCACTTACATTTACATGAAACGTCATTTGTAATATTTGAAAATGCATTAAGATTGAAATTTATTTTTATTTTTTTTAATTAATTAATTAATTTATTTATTTTTAAACCGTCAGTAAAGGTGCGCCTAACTTTTGCCATAAATGCCTGTTGGACTGATTTTTAATTTTTTTTCTTTTTTCTTTTCTTTCTTTCCCCCAAGCATTTGAACGCAGCAGGAGGCAGAGCTCCTTTCCGTTGGAGGAAATGACGCACCGGGCTCCAGCTTCTCCCCAATGTGCTTGCGCTTGTTTTATTTGGCGGTTTGACTCTGCCATTTAGCAGATGCACTTTTTTTTTTTTTTTAACCCCTAAACCACCGACCAAATTTGTACATGAAACAAACAAATACGATTGAGGCTTGTGTGTTGTTTTAACACAATTTCAAACGAGTCTGATCACTGTGCCTCACAGGTCTGTTAATTATTATAGCACACCGAGTTGTGTTTACAGTTTAAACATTGCACAGCTCAGCTTTGGCGACACACTCCAACAACCGCGATAAAAATGGGTTATTCAAGTTGTAAAACTTTGATTCTTAACGCGGAGCAGTATGCGTGCAAAAACAAATCATTCTTGCGCAATTCATCTCCAAAGTCCAACCGCACGAAGTTGATTCCCTTCCAAACTAGCAAGTTTGACGGTCTTACCATGATCACACTGGTCTCCGGCAAGTCCCCCTCATGGACTGAACTGCGGTGTCCGCTACGCGCGATGAATATTTAGTATGCATCACACAACGAAACCGCCTGGCTTCAAGCTTCGGCCGGCCGCAGTTCGTCGCTATTAAGTGTCATTAGGAGTGCATATTGTCAGGAGTGTTACTTGTCTTCCGCTGTAATGAGGGAGCGCGGTTGCAAATGGAATCTGGCCGACCCAGCTCACACACCCCGGGGCGTCCTGTCATGGCGCAGGCACACGCACGAAACACACAATAAGGTTTGTTGTGGACATATCCAGACAGACAATTTTTTTTTTTTTTTTTTTTTTTTTGGTACTTGATTGTATAGCTATATCATTCTTGAAGGCAAAGGAGTACCAAACTTCGTCTTGCTGTCATTAAAAAGACAAAACAAAAAAAACGCTAATGTATGGCTCCCCCTGCAGGAGTGAACATTAAATTTTAGGTACACTGCAAACCGTTCAGGTAAACTTAATTTAACCTCTAAACTTTTGACTGCAAATGTCCGCTCTATTTCAGTACTCTTTGCACAACCTGCTTATTCTAAAAAGGAGCTGTATAACTGTTGTGAATTTTGTCGTTCAACTTCTAGAGAACAATAATTTGTGCAAACAATACAGAACCACTCAAGTCTTAGACATTTGCATTTAAGTTTTGAGAAGGCAAATTAAGTACACCTAAAAGTTGAAATAAAATTTGGATTCATTTAAATTGAGGACTTACTGCCCCGTGCATGAAGCTGATTTTATATTTATTATTTTTTATTTTTATTTGAAAGTCAGTTGCGACCTTGCGACCCCAATGAACACAAATGGGAAAATAGATGGATGCTAATAATAATTAATAATAATAATGCTTTATATTGAAAATAGAACTCTGCAACTAAAATACCATTATACATTTAGTAACTTCAAATAAACAAATCCCCAAAAATATGCAATCCACATCTTAACAGAAAACTATTCCGATCTGTCCCCATAGATTAGCAATAACTTTACCATCGCATACAAAATAAAGGAAAAAAATATGCAGCAATGGAAAAACAACAGGGGGGGGAAAAATTATGAAAATTTCTGAGCTTTTAAATAATATTTCCTTTAAGGTTTTATTTGTTTTTTTTTTTGTTTGTTTTTTTATTTCACTGCAGTTCTGATCTAGAGCCCTCACGGCCCCGTGGCACGTATATGGTAAGTTCCCCACCCCTGGCTTTAGAAGCATGCATAGCATGTTTCTCATGTTTGTCCCACATGACTTATTCATGTCCAACTGAAACCCGACTCATTGTCCACCAAATTAAACATTTAAATGCCTCTCGCTTGCACTACAGTTTTTTTTGTTTGTTTTTTATTATGTTTTTCTTGCAAAATACTTGAAAAGCAAGACATAGCGTTAATGATACACCCAATTTGTATTTGTTAAGCATGATGATGTCAGGGTTTTGAAAGTGATCACAGTAAAGAATGAGCTCATTAATCGAACATTCAGAATCTCCTGTCAATTTTTCAGAATTGGTGGTTTACTGTTTGCATTTTAGGAAAGGATTAGAAATTACAGCATTCTGATATTTTCCTTGAAGATTAATGTAATAAACAAAAACCTTTCCGGCATTGATTCATTCACAAATGAGTTTTTCCTTTTTCACAGCTCCCTGTGACACATCTATGCAGTAAAAAACTTTTGTCACACTCGAGCTACTCCACTGTGTGCTGCTGTGTTGAGTCAGTCATCCTTTTGTGATCTACTTGAGCTCTCAGCAGAATTCAGATCTCTGCCAAGGCCAAACAATCTTAGTTTCCGACAACTATCTTTCTTTTATTTTGCTTTCTCATAGTCTTTTACTTGATATTTTAAAAGGAAATTTTTTCTGCAAAGGTCTGACATCCAGTCCGGGCATGTACCTTGTTAAGTTTCAATAAATATCCTAAACTATCACTAACATCCTAAACTATCACTAACATATGCTAATGTAATAAAATATTTGTACAAAAAACATTTTGGGAGATTGGCCAGTATCCTAAAAATACGTTGTGTTCCATCTTTTTAAGGTAGTGTTCCCCAACCTTTTTTAAACAAGGCACACATCAGCAAAATCTCATGGCACGCCACCAAAATATTGACGATCCCGTTTCATATTACAAACACAACATACGTGAATTGTACCTGACATCTAGCGGAAGAGCATTCAATTGTTCTGCCTGTCCACAATACGTCTACGCATGGATGAGATACATTTGTAAAATAATAAATCATTTTTGGACAAAAAAAGTAAATTATTGCAGTCAGTTTCCCCCAATTTACACGAGTTGTTGTTTCCAACTCACTATCTTGACTGACAAGACGCATGACGTCTACAGAGGAGAAAGGTCAGAGTATTTCAATGGCACGTCAGGAATTTTGTAATTACACCTGGCTCATTTGTCACATCTGGAAGTCTATTTATACTGCGTTAATTAAGGTTGATAGAACATTGAGCATTCCCAGCACAACCTTCTTGCCAATAGTAGCTAGTTGCCGGTTAACAACTCGCAATGTTCCTTTGCATAATAATTGCTAATTTGTTTCAAGGGAGCAGAGAGAATAAACATGCAAGAGCGCAACGTCACCATAGAAATGTGAAGTTTAATAGGACTGAAACCTACAGTTACAGTACAATATAAATATAATTGTATAATTCTATATAATATTCATGTATATTTGTACAAATGTATATCTCACATCATCTACCACAATAAAAATGTCAGGTTAGCTACTAGATAAGCCAGCAGTAAGTTAGTTTAATCTTGCATGTCTTCTTCTACAACCTTCTTTGTATTTCCCATCACTTTGGATGCCATGTGGCACTATGCTGCCTCTCATAGGTCAGTATGGGTACTGCAATGGAAATGCGGCCTACCCTGCTTAGTTGGTCATCTTGAGTACACCGCACATAAGAGCAGTAAGCAGTAATACTGGCTGATTCATCAAATTAATTGATTGATTGATTTTATTTTTGGCTAGTTTAATAGCTAAATACATTTTTGTTTGGTGTACAGTGTTATCTTTCTAATGTAAAAACGGTACCATGGCTCTGTAAAGTTTGGGAGAGTTAGGTAGGTTTTTTGTAGGTAGGAGTGTTCACCAAGTCAATTTTTTTGTTCTTCAATTGGAAGATAATTTGAATCAGGTTTGCATGCAGCGGAGTCCTCGAGAGCTCGATGACACACCTCAAAGCTAACAATATAGAGTCGCGGGTAAGTCACATGTGCAGGTGTAACTTTGCAAATGACATTTGCTAATGTTAGCTAACGTTAGCTAGCCACATTAACCGGTTATTATTAGCTAGCTCATTATAAGATTATTATTATTTTTGATAACGGGCTTTGAAGGACTCTGATTAGAGAATATTAGCTAATGTTAGCTAACCATGCTAGTTGATGTATGTTAGCTAGTCTGTTATTTAAAAAAAAAAATGGTTTTAAAGAATGAGATAGTGGGTCAGATGTGAATCTTAAAAGTCCTCATTTCATTTACTATTTCCTCAGATTTTTTTACGACCAGTTCTTGCAGTGCAAATGACTCCAATGCCTGAAATTATAAACAAATATTACAAGTCTTGCATTAGCGTTTATATGAATCATTTATCAGTTGGCTGATCTGGTTTCCAGGCTTCTGTGACGTCCCAAATAATAGTCCCAGGCAAGACGAAACAAATAATAACAATCCATTCTTGCTTTCTAGTTACACTGTTGGAGGATGTCACCACATGGATCTTATGTTCTGGTCCAGTGTGATGGGTGGCTCACACAGCAGGTCATCTTCTCCCAATGAGGAAGTGACAAAGTTTGGAATGTTGAAGTGGGACAAGAAGTCACATTCCGTGTCTGTCTTCCTCTCATCTACTGCAAGCCCATTGAGGGGCAAGCGTTCCCCCCTGTCTCCATCCTCAATCATCACAGGGGTGGTACCTCCTGACTCTTTGAAGTTCCCCTGCCGTCCATTCTGCTTTTTCCACCGCTTACCCTCTTCATCCTCACTGATGTAGAAATTAAAGTAGGAGCGAGATTCTGCCATGAAGGGTCGAGAAACGGCTATGTCGTCAGAGTCCTCGTCGTCTTTCGGACCGATGATGTTCAAAAGGCCGTTTCCTGGACCAGGCAGATTGTCGGCGTCTGGATTTCTGACGAGAAAGCAAATGACTGTAGCACTTTTTGCATGTTAGACATAAAAACGCATTCATTCATCCCTCGATAGGGCTTGTGTGACATGAAATGACAGCAAAAATCATATAACGCCATGAGATCCAAAACAACAACAGCACAACAAGTCTGACTTTACAAAAAAAGCAGTGCTATAGTTAAGCTTTAAAATTCCACCCTGTATACATGAGAAACCTTTTCGTTTGTGACTTTACATCATTGTATACTCACTCCTGCTGTGGCGCTCCTGTCTTCGTGCGCAGTGTGAGAACAAAAAACATGAAAATGACGAACACTGCAAGCCCAACCCAGAAGCCGATTACGATGGAGTCTGCAACGGGGGGAAAAAACGGACTTGAATTGTTTGAATTTTCTGACACGAGCGCATCGGTTTGTTTGAACACTGACTGATTACGCACCGTGCGTAAAACCCAGTCAACACCCCGGTTACAGACTGAACACTATTTTATGAACGTAAAAGCACCAATTTGACATGCAAGCTTACATCTGTGTGCTTTGAGTCCCTCAAAAGAGACGGGCTCCTCGTCGTAATATTCATATTGCCACACGTAGTCACTGCGCCGCGCGCCGCTTTGACTCCGGTTGTGCGAGCTCATGTCATCCAGCCTTGTCACATGCGACACGACGACGTCAAATCGACAAGTTTGACGGATTGTCAGGATAAAACAACACGAAATTTACCTGTCTTATTCCGTGCCTGGAAGCACGTGTGCCCGCATCCCGGGTTACTTAACGCAACAACTAATACATTGAGGGCCAACCGTCTGACCATTAAACAGACACATCATTGAAAATTGCGTGCAAATAATAAGCTTGGAAATGTCAGTCAGATGAATCCCAAAGCCAGAAATGAACTGAGCACGACTGCTGCATCAGTGAAAACCATAGCACACGAACGGGCCCTCTAGTGGCAGTGAACAGGAACGTTTTTGTTACTTTTACCGGATAATGTTCATAATATATTCATAAAACTAGCCAATTAAAAAAAATATGTCTGGCAAACTTGTTTTCATCACGGGTCACATATCGTTTTAGTTGCCTGGGGGGCTGTAGAACAATAATAAAATAAAATTTTGTATAACTTTTATGTAAATGACGTGATTTAAAGATATTTTACAAAAGTGAGTAGTGGCAATAATAATAATAATAATAATAATAATAATAGCATATGATTCATATGATATATTTATTTATGATGGATAACATCTCATGACCAGTCAAATAAAAATGTTGACATAATCTGAATGGAACAGAGCAGTTTCTCCAACCTTTATTGTGTCAAGGCACATATGGAAAAACTATCATGATGACCTTGTTTCAGTTTACTCACAATTAACTTATGCCTTCTGAAATGTTGGCCATTTCAGTTGAACACAATGATATTATTGTTGTCTCTATGGCAACAGGTGGAAACACAGGTTAATTGGGCATTTGCTGTAATTGTTCTGCCAGTTACAATACGAAATTGACATAGATGAACAAAGTTACATTATTTGTGGTAAACCATTTTTAGGCCAATTTATTGAAATTTCTCGCCCCACACTACTGGAGTATACGGATCTGGAGTGTGACACCTGTGATGTCGACTAATAAACATAGCATTGCTCAGCTCGTTGTTATTGTTATGGTTGCTAGGCACATCTTGTTTAGTTCATTTTTTTTTCTTCAGTGAAAAATGTAAGTCACACCCAACAAGTTGTTTGAATGTCAAGTCTTGATTACTTGCGCATGTCAACTAAATGTTTGTACATTTTAACAGGAGATAAACACTTGTGAGTGAAACAAATTGAAAATCACAGCTTCTCTTCTGCACTTGATTCACATTGACAAAGCGGCTCTGATTCACCACTGCACCATAAAGGAAAGTGGCCATGAAAGTGAAAATTTAAAAAAGGATCCTCTTGTACTAGTTCATTTAAGGTTTTTTCCCCCTCCTAATTTGTTTGTGTAAACTGCCTTTGGTCATTTCTGCATTTGGCTAACTCGGTGTTCTGTAATTTTGCTTAACTAGATAAGTTGTTTTCATGAGAATGGACCTGGGTTTCATTCAAATACTATGAGAAGATGCATAAATCGATTTATTTGCTGGTCAAGAATAAAATAGAAATGAATACTGTTGAAACAAATAAATAAAATTACAACACACTGTTATGCTGAATGCAGTTGTTGTAATGAGTGGGAGTCGGTCGCATTATGCGCTAATAGGAGAATAATGTCCAGTTTACTCCTTTTTTTTTTTTTTTTTTTCCATCATTGCAGAAAATAAAAGCAGCACTTGCTAAATTTGAATCCATAACTATCCTAAGTTTGTGGTAATCTGTGATATATTGCTTCCCTCTGGTACTGTAAATTGAGTTCCATTGTGTATTTTTATTGTAATTCTTCCTGTACCTGCAAATGGCAGTTCATCCTGTCCGCTGGTTTCCAAGGTAACAGTCAGGGCTTCAATTAAAGGAGGATGTGGTGCAGCCCGACTGGCAAGCTCTTGAGCTCTAAAGCCTAGAAAGTGATGCATCATAACAACGTGACCTGCTTGCATGTTGGTTAATGTTAATCAGATGTGTATTCACCCCCATGTTAGGGTCTTGATTGTTTTGTCATCTGTGTGTTTGCTGTTTAAGACAACTGACCTCACAAAACATTGGGAGTGAGAAAAGGTGCAAAACATTGCCAAAATACACAAAAGAAAAGTCCAAGCCTCACTTAACATTTGAGAATGAATTCAGTTACATCTGCCTTAATGTCGTCTCACTTGTCCAACTTGTCGCCATTTGTGTGTTGTTAACAAAATGTCATTTCTTCTCATTTCTGCATCTGCTCATGTTTACATATGAGCCCCCCATTGCCTTACAAACCTTGTTTTGTATGCACAAGGCTTGACACATGCTGTCACCCTCTGCACTTCATCCATCATCCAAACAGCAGGGACTGACAAGAGGACGTCTTCACACCAACACCCAAATGGCTAGCTAGGTCGATAGCTGGCTGGATGACTGTCTGTCAGGATTCTGTTTGTTTCTCTGCCCGGCCCCATCTATATGTCATGCTAGCCGTCTAGCAGCTTAACTAGGTGCCTAGCTAGTTAGCTATATAGCATGCTTACTCGACTCGCTGCCTAGCTAGCTAGCTATCTGTTTTGCTAGCTGTCAAGCAAGCGAAATAGCTGTTTAGCTAGCTCTGTCTAGCTAGCTAGCAGACTAACTAGTTGCCGAAATGGTGATGTAGCTATCTGTCCCGTAGCCTAACTCGCTGCCTTGCTAGCTATATGTCTCGCTAGCTGTCTCGGAGGTGGAGTGCTCTGCGCTGCCAAAATGGAGGGTGTCGATTTGAAAAAGTTGTTGTGTTGGGCCTGGCCTTACAACAAAAATGTCATTATTTATTTATTTGTAAAGTAAGGCTTCCAAAGAAAGTTACGTTTTTTGTTTTTTTTCCTACCAATACAAAGAATGCATTAAAAAATAATAATAAAAAATAATAATAATAATAATAATAATTATATATATATATATATATATATATATATATATATATATATATATATATATATATATATATATATATATATATATATATATATATGGCATCCTTAAGTAAACTGACTATAATTTAAGTATCTTGAGGCCTGGCGGAGTGTCGTCCTATTTTTGGAAATCAATCGGTCACCCTAACCTAGCTCCATCTAGCCATCTGATCGAAACTACCGTTCTTACAAGAAAATTTAATATGGAATGAAGCTGGGGCTTCTTTGTACGCTCCAATTACCAAACATACCGCAAAGAATACACGGCTTCTATTTATTCCCATCTCATTATAAATGATTACATCTGACTCATACATGGGAAGCCAAACAAGGTCACATACTTTGTTTTGGTCTTTCAGAAAGGTCTGACACCTCCATTTGGAAGGTTCTTATTGATTTGTCTTTTGTAAGGCTTCCCCCACCCCGTCTTTTACACAACACACATGCAGAGCTGTAAATATCATTGCGTTATTCAGTATTGAGAAAGAAAACCTTCACATTTTAGTCAGTGACAAAAATTCTTCAAGTAGCTGGTGTTTCTCTCTACCTGCCATATATGAAAAATGTCATGTTAAACATTTGGTACACACGGACCAGTGACAATATGACAAAACAGACTGTTTCATTGTTAAACTAGACTTACACACTCCTTCATCGTATGTATCCACGAGTTTCAATGAGAACTTTTGACACAATGTGGTGGGTGTTCTTAATTAACATTCATCTTGTGTTGTTTCGTTCGTTTGTTTGTTTTCAGATGCTTCAAGTTGGCGCAAGTCACCTTTAAAGACACACTCCTCACCATGGAACCTCTGGTAAA
Organism: Festucalex cinctus; assembly: GCF_051991245.1. Lineage (NCBI taxonomy): Eukaryota > Metazoa > Chordata > Actinopteri > Syngnathiformes > Syngnathidae > Festucalex > Festucalex cinctus. The sequence goes on from NC_135431.1 coordinate 9,809,040, forward strand.
TGTGGCAACCATTAACTTGAGGTCTTTTACACACACACGTTTATTTATCCATCGATCAACTAAAATCCCAGCATGTAGCTTTGCACTGCCCCCTACTGATATTATTGGTAGAACACACTACTATTCAACCCCAAATGGGACTAATTAAATCAGTTTGTTTTTATTTGTCAAAAGGCTTTGCATCAATCCCAAATGACTAATGAGATGTGATTGTGTGTACGTGCCAACAAAGCATATAAGGGAAATATTTTATAAACATTCTATTTTAATTAGAAAATAACAATCGACATGTTTTGCTAAATGTTTGCATGTTTAAATGAGTTGTGAGGGATAATTGAAGTATAATTTAGGGGGATATCATAAAGTAGCTTTAATGTAAAAATAAAACAAATTTTTTTTGGTAAGGTAAATGTATTCAAATTTATTAAGTTAAATAGATGGATTGACTTTCAGATATAATATGAATGTCACTTGCTATCAAAGCTAACTGCAACTTCAAAAAGTACTGACTGGATGTATTTTTTTTTTTAATTATTATTATTATTTATGTTGTGTAGACTAGAGTGTATAGTACTTTTGCATTTTTCTCTTTGCTCACATGAACTTTTTGATGGGAAATGCATGTTGGAAGTCATGACAAGTTAAGCAGTGTTTTGTTTGGTTTTAAATGCACATTGTAGTTCCTGATATGACTAAAATCCAAAACTCATCGAACGATTTTCATCAGTGAAAAGTTCATATTTTGTCCAGAATGAATTTGCAATTTGCTGACTTCATTATTTTTCATGTACAATTAATACCTTTAAAAAGTAATTTTCTACTTGCTGTCGACTGATGATGACATCACCTTGTGCTGAGGAAGTAGGTAACGACTATATGGCTCACCTGTTTTCTGGGTTGCCTATAGCACAAGGTGACGTCATCATCAGTCGACAGCAAGTAGAAAAATTACTTTTTAAATGTACTCATTTTACATGAAAAATACTTGAAATTACCACATTCATTATCGCCAAAATATTCACGTTTTACTCCTGAAAATGTCTGTGAGCCAAGTTTATATTTATAACCTGTTAAGTAACTCTTGCCTATATGTTTGTTCGCAAGGGGTGTTCAAATTACTGCTGAAAGGCTGACGCGTGTCGACCCCTTCCCATCACCCACGCAGCGGGGGGTTGTCAAGAGGGGCACGCGTGTCTTCGCACCATGCACCCAAATGGTTTTACGCCGGAGATAACGTGAGCTTTTAACGGATCGAAACGCTTAATTGCACAAATAAGCAGATATTTTTAAGTGCGTCTTGAAAGAGTGAAGCGTCAGGTGCACCCGATCATTTATTTTCGATGTTGTGAAAGAAATGTCATCAAAACAAGGTCAAATCCCCAAAAGTAAATCAAGTTTGTCCCATATGGTCGGGGTTTGCTCACGTGTGACTTCGCACCTCCGCACCGTGACGCATGGAGACACTTGACGACGCGTCAAAAGTCCAATTTGGCACTCGGCCCGGGGAAAGCCCCCCCCCCCCGTTAAATAGCCGCATCCGCTTCGTCAGCACCCACATTGCGGCATCTGGACCTCTTGACGAAAGGACTCAAGCCCACCGCCGTCATCTTCGCTCTACTTCGCAAACAAAAAATGAATGCTCGCGTTGGATTGGATCTGTCGGTGTTTCGCGACAACGACGCGGACCAGCCGTCCAACATGTGGAGACCGTGGATTAGAACCGAGACGACGGCTTCCATACTTATGGTAAATCTGACTTGACTGCACGATTTATTTCATTATAAACAAAAATCTAATGGAGATTTTTAAACTTTCAGGCTCATTTCAATCCTGCTGAAACGCCCAAACCAGCTCTTTTCGTTCACCCAGTCAAGTAAATTTCATTTTATCCCATTTTTGTTATTTTATTTATTTTTTTAATTATGCTTCACCAGGGCGTACTTTATTTTCATTATTTTTCCCCACGTTTATACTCATTTGTTTAAATCCCTTTTCAAAGGTTGTACTGGCCCAAAACCAAATGTTTTGACTATCTGTACCGGGAAGCTGAGATGCTCCTTCGGAACTATCCGGTCCAAGCCACCATCTGCCCTTATGAAGACTCTTCGTCCAGTGAGGAAGACACAGAGGAGGAAGAAGAGGAAGATGATTCTGATGATAGTGATGATGAAGAGGAGCTCAATTAAATTTCGCAATTATATGCATAATGCATTAATATATTTACTATTTCTATTTATTGCTGTAAATAATTGTAAATAGACCATTCAACATTTTCATGCCACACACACAAAAAAAGTTTTATAATGCTTTTAAATTATTTTGTCAACTACCTCTTTTGTTTTTGTGTACCCTGCAATAAAATACGTTCAATAACTTCCTTTGCTTCTCTGTGTTCTGAATAAAATTGGGCTTCATCAAAAAATAAATATCACGTATAGCCTATTTCTGCCAAATTTAGTGTATTAGAGATCAGATTCATTTTCTATAATGGCACACAAGCAGCTCCTTTCCCACTGATAAGTGCAAGGTCGTAAACGTACCACTTCCTCTGCAAAGTCGCCTGAGGTGCGCGGTGCGTGACAAAATGGAGGTGTCAGCCTTCACAAGAAAGCTGTAACATGTGGACTGGTGTCAAAATACAATGCAGAGATTTTTTTTTTATTTTTTATCCCCCTTCAGTTTTGGTGATGAGGGTTAAAACTATATAAACTATAAAATAAGGAGTCATATATGTTAAAATGTAAGATATTTTGTATTGAAAAAGCTTTTGAGTTTAATAAATACTGTATGGCGTCCTATAATGCTAAAAGTGACTAGATTCATTTCTTTATAACAATATTTTGAATCTATTTTGGTGCAGTGCATTCTAAATTTGCCCATTTGTGGGTACCCAAACTTTTGCGTCCTTTTCACACTGCACTTAGCACAGTGCAGTGTGCCATATGTGTTGCATGCGCTTTATTGTGGTGATCGATTCGACTGTTTTGTTACATTTTTACTTTAGTTTTGGGAGCATTGCCATCTTGTTGTGCTTATATGAAAATGTTATGTTCCAGAAAATGGACAGTAAAAAGTGGCAATTCAAAGAAGACTGACTTTTTGAAAAACATCTTTAGAGCCTTTTAAAATTTTCATTTAATTACCTGCGTAGTAGACTTTTAATCGCTGCAACTGCTTCCCAGTATCAGCATATTGTTTTGATGCTACAAGGTGCGCCCTAATGACCCGGACTCTTGTTGGCATTCTGAGGCGTGCCGTGGGAACTCTTGCGATGGTGCAAACCTTGGCGGGAGAGAATCGGTGGCCCCTGAATGCACCATTGCCGCTGAACTCATGACCTCCACTAGTGCGCAGGCGGAATTATTCTCACCCAGATCCCTTAAATTCCCACTTTACCCACTCATTTTCTCTCAGACACACTTTTGTATAGTGTAACGTTAATTTGACATTTTGTAGCAAAGCTCCACTGCTCTGTGAATATCACACGAATAGGTGCAAATAAAAAATAGTGAAATTTGGGGTTTGTAAATGAGAGGCGATGATGCTCTGATAACCTCTTCAACTCAAGGCTGCCTGCCTGGAACTTTCCCAGGCTTGGGTGTCGGACTTTAATGCTATCAGCGGTGTCACCTACTTGGGTGTGAAATGCGCTCACCTCCGCAGTTAAATATAAAACCAAGCACTGATGCCCTGGCTGATGAACTTTTAGCCCTTTAATGCACAAATGCATAAAGCTGTTTTTTTTTTTTTTTGTGTGACTATTTTCTGTCTGAACACTACAAAAATTAAACGTTAAATGCCGTTAGTAACCGAAATTTGCTGTAAACTGAGGATCTTGTGTGTCATGTTTTGGATCTGTGGGGGTGGGATTTTGGTTTTCTTTTGGTGTTTTTGGGTGTTTCATGCATTCCTTGTTTCTTTCCTTGTCTCGTTATGTCTCAATCAATCAACTTTATTTATATAGCACCTTTCATACATCCAAAATGCAACTCAAAGTGCTGGCATGGCGGGGCACAGAAGTACCCTGTAAGGAAAGGCACCCAGGAGGAGTTCATCCACAGTGAGATGGATGAAGACCAGCCATCCCTCTCACTGTGGAGGCTCCCCCATGAGGAACCACTGGAGCTAATAACTACCAAATAAAAACATTTAAAAACTAAAAGAAAACCGTTAAACACGATAGAAAAAATAAATAAATAAAAACAAAGCTACAAAACCAAGACCAGAGAGCAGGGAATTACAATAATCTAAACGACAAGAAATAAAAGCATGCATCAGCACCTCCGTGTTAGCCTGCGAGAGAAACGAACGGACTCTGGCAATATTCTTAAGATGGTAAAAACCGATCTTGGCTACATTTTTAATATGAGGATTAAAAGTAACCTCAGAGTAAAAAATGACGCCCAAATTCTTTACACATTGCGAGGGTTAAAAATCTTGTAGTTTAGGTAAAAGTTTAACCTCGTCCACCTGAGTGTGTCTTCCCTTCCCAGTGTGTTGACCCAATCAGCTCCCCAAGCCTCTTGTGTCTTGCCCATTTGTCTCTTGTTGTCTCATTGCCATGTGTATTTAGTTCCCTTGCTTTCTTTCACTTCTTGTTGAGTCATTGTTGTTGTTGGTGTCTAGTCATCCCATGTTGTCCTTGCCACGCCTTGTTGCCCTCGTGTTTTCATCGCTATAGTTTGTTTTTGACCATGTTAATTTGTATTTTGCCATAGTACCTTGTTTACCTTTTTTTTCCTGAATTAAATCCCCTTTTTACCTGCATTCCTTTCTTTTCTTGCCGCCGGCATTTGGGTCCTGGCTCCGACACCCCCAAACGTGACGTTGTGCATGTTTTTAGGTTTCCTTTTTTTTTTTTTTTTTCAAAATGCATTTTCAGGCTCATAAATTGCTGTTGTCCCATGAATGAATGATCAAAATGACACAATTGGGGAAAAAAATGGATCCAAAATAACCTCATGTAAACAGATTATGGACACAAGTTAGTTTGGATTGATTTCTTAATGATCGCGGTTCAACCTTCCCCAGCGTGACATTGAGAACTTTGCACCATTCTAACCCTTAGCGGCACATGCTGCCCTTTCTCAGGGTTGGGTGTAAATTAGGAAGGTGTGAGGAAGACACACCTTAAAGGGTGCACAGACCCCCCCACACTCCACACTCCACACTTGTTTGACCTCTTGTAGACTTACCATGCCTCCAAATAGCTCCCCTGTTACTTGCTCTTTTTTTGGCTCGGGAGACAAATGTGAGACTGTCACAAATGGATGCGAGTGTGCGTTTATGACCGAGAAAAGTGACGGCGGCCTTGCCCCGGTGAACTCTGTAACCGAGATCGGCGGCGTGAGCAGTGACACTCGCAGAGGTGGCAAAGTGTGACCCAGATGAGCCCGAGACTGAAGCCGATGGAGACGCTTCTCACAGTCACACCTTTGGTTGTCCTTTTGGAGGTCGCGCTCCGCTTTGGATCGTTAATTGTCATCCATCCGTTTTCTGAACCGTTTGTGTTTCTGAATCCGTTTTCAGAAACACGTTATGGTCTTCTATTATTTGGTCCCTTATGATGACGAGGTATTTGTCAGTCTTAATGAGTTAGTCATTTTGTAGTTGTTATACAGTTGATATGACATTTCTGATGCTAATTTTTGATGATGATGCTGTATTAGCCATTCTTAGTTTGTCTAGTCTCATGCAAATGTATTTTATGATGAACATGTGGTCAGTTGCTATGCTATTAGTCACTATTAGTTTACCTAGTCACTCCTATTTGATCATATAGGCCTTTATTCTGTCATATAGAATAATTGTGCCTTTCCCTAGCTCGATAATCATAATGCTAATATCTGATGCTCGCCGTGGTTACTTTTTATTTTTCGTTCTGCATTCAGCCAGCTCAAGATTATTGGTCAAGGTTTCTTCAGCAGGTTTTCTTTTTTTCTGTTCAAGGCCATATTTTCAGGTACAAACAGACTCTCTCTATTTCCCAACTCCCGTGTCTTGTCTGTGTTTGGGTCCTAATTCTGCACCTCACATATTTGTTTGTATTATTGTTGTTATGATTTACTGACTTAAGTTAACGCCACACTTGTTTGGTAGAATGTTGTGAAGTTGTCGGAATCAAACCTTAGAAAAGTGTTTACGAAGTGAACAATTCTGATTGAAGTCTTTCATATTACATTCATTTATTAATTGCCTATTTAGCATAAGGATAACCTACCTATAAGAGCAAAACATTTATGTATAATAAATCTGAGATGATTTTAATTGAAACATATTTTAATATATTGCTTGTGCTTGTTAGAAAATACATGGGAAGAGGTCCTTGAAAAATGATCATATCAAATTGCAATTGCAAGATCGAGGACATTTTTTAAAAGAATTGAATAAATAAATAAATAAAGCAAGCTATTTTTTCATAATAGTTCAGTCCTAAATTTACACTATAAAATTGTAAAATTATTCTTACACTTGTATGAGTTTAATTAAATTTACTTAAAACATTGTGTGAAAGGTTTATTGACAGCAATAGTTTGACCCATTTTGTTTTTATTTTTTCCCCCCAATGGTTAGCTCGTCTGCCTCACAGTTCTAAAGTTCTGGTTCAAGTCCAGGCATACTGTGTGTTAAATTTCTATGTTGTTTTTTTTCCCAACAGCATTTTCAGAAAATATATAATACTTTATGTCAGTTTTGAGCGGGATGTTTAAAACTTTGAAGTCAAATGAATCCAGAAAGTAATAATTCATATCAAAGCGGAGATAACATCTGTGTTTTTTTTTTTTTGGATCCGAGAGGATGGATTAAAACTGATTAATTTTTTTCCATGACTTGACCTTGACAAAATACATAAAATCTTTTGAGGCTAGTGAAGAGCATATTTGATCATTAGATGAAGCAACTCCATGAGGTTTAGTTTGGGGGTGGGTGATGTAACTTTCTACTGCTTCCACTTGGGGGCAGTGTTGCACTTCTACACTTGGCAGTTTTTTTTTTGTTTTTTTTTGTTGTTCTTGATTTATTTGATTTTTTTTATTTAACCAAACTATTTACTAACAAAAAATATTTTGAAAATGTATTTATGTGAAAGTGTCAATTGAATACAAGCTATTTGATAAGAATAGGAAAAAAAAAATAAGTCCTTTTGCAGCGCAAGGATGTTTCATGGCATCCACCCTTATGCCTCACAATTAAATGACACAAATAGGAGTTTGTCAAAGAGACATAGCCTCCATTTAAAGACTTAGTCTCTTTGAGATGCGTCGACTGGAGATAATTACAATTTCGGCAACATTTGCTAGGTGATTACCTCATAATCCCCAATTTCATTTGATAAGTCACGCATTGATTTAGCTGCGAGTTGGAGCTAATGGAGTAGCTCGCGCGACGCCACAGTGATTTGTATGCCGGGGCGAAAGGACAACGGCAGATTGAAGGCAGAAAAACAGACGCCCGCCATCACCCTCCACTCAGTTAGCAATGAAAAAGACGAGCTTTAATCAAAGCAGCCCAAGTCCAAACAGTAAATCACAGCCGATACAATGAAGCGTGGTGTCGGTTAGAATAGGCCCTCTTACATAAAAAGCTGTTCCTTTTTTTTTTTTTTTTTTTTTTTAATAGCAGCTCCTGTTGCAAGGCAGGCAAAGGGGAGGGTTGGCATGATAAAAACGTTGGATGAAGACAGAAGGGGAAGGGAGAGAGGCGGCCTGCTTTGTATTCACCTGCGTCTCTGGATCAATAAAAGATAATTTGGGCTGATTCCTCCCCGTAGGCCTCTTAGCAGACGGGCGGGGAGAGGGGTCAGCCGCTGCTGGGCTGCCAGGAGCTGGAATAACTTAGAAACACACTGCAAATTACTGGCCCTTGTTTGACTAGCTCTCATTCGGCTTTTCGCTCTGCCGGGAGAAACCGCATGAGGCGAAGTCCTCGCTCTAATGGGATTGGAGGAAAAGAAGGCGATTCCTTCCTATAGGCAAGAATATAGTGCAGAGTCGCTCTTAAAAAAAATAAATAAAAAGTGGAACCATTTTGAGCTTGGTAAGAATAGAAACAGAAATGACATTTTTCATTGTCCGCAGCACGTCATGAATGTTGTAGGATTTCATATTTACTACGATGCAATCACAAATTGGTGAGACACCTTGACATCAGTTTCACATTTGTTTGGTAAAGGGATTTGCCCCATTTTTCTTTTTAACTTGCTGCTAACCGGATATTACACCATAGGTGCCAGTGTATGTGTGCTAACGGTTGTTTTTCATCACATGGGGTTGGTTTCTTGAAAATCACAATAGAGGTACAATATGGGCCTAAAAAGGGCATTTAATTTTTTTTTTTAATTTTTTTTTTTTTTTTTTTAAACTCCGGTACTTCTATTAGGTCTGACATATTTGACAAAAATGACAAAAAGTGACGATACAAAAAACAGATATTAACTGTCATACAAGTTTAAATTTTTTTTTTTAAATACCTGTTAAAACCTAAAAAGAAAGCACTCCATATGAAATGTGAGTCTTCTTATATACCTTCAATGAAGTTATTAATTTCTATACAGTCACAACTCAAACACACGCTGTATGATAATTTTTTTAATTTTAACGCCACTCCAAATCCGTATGCCGTACAGTAGCTCCGTTGAGTGAAGTCTCACAAAACAGTGAAACAAGACTGGCTCCTTCCATGTAACATTTTAAGTGGTGACAACGTTGGCATTTTCCTATGACATAATTATCTTCTGATTTTGGAACTTGCCTAGGCTGCCCAAAAACAATTGAAAGACTGCTTCTAATCCCCTCGAGAAGGACTGTGTGTTCTGAGATGTTTGGATTCACAGGTCAGGCCTCGTAAATTAGCCAAGAATCAGGTTGAAGGCAGGGAAATAACACAAGCAGTTGCTAGGCTGAAAACACATTTAGTAGCCGCGAGGTGTGATTTTCTTCTTTTAGCCTTCAAGATCAGTTATTCCCACTCGGAATCAGCCGCTATTAGCCGAGAACTCGTAACCGCTTCGTTCCCTTTGGACTCCATTCACATTCCTTCATCAAAACCTTTGTGTCTCGGCAGTTGGGGTGAAGGGGGAGGGGGGGGGGGTTGTCGACGTCGGCTTATAGGCATGGAGGTTGCCGTCCATCACCGAGGGTCACCAGTCCGATAGGAATGCTCCATGTCAGGAGATGTCAGGGGTGCGAAGGAGGTCCCCAAGGAGACCCCAAACCCGAATTTCTGCCCGATCATTGCTGCACGTGTGGTGCTCTCCATCAAGGTACACAGGTGTACTTTGTATGCCAGTGTGCACATGCTAACTATTTGATTAGTGGGGCACAGGTGGGACCTTGTACAGGACCCCCTTCAAGTAAACGTTTTTGTTTTTTTTTGTAAATATAGAAAGTTCATTTTTCTTAGGAATTGCATGTGAATGGTGTCACTGGACCAAAATGCTAAGAAAAGAAAACCATTGAGCACAATCACATCCATGGATAATTTAGAGTCTTCAAATCACCTATCATGCATGTTTTTGGAATGTGGGAGGAAATTAGAGCACCCAAAAAAAAAACCCCAAAAAAACACGCAGGCACGTGCAGAACATGCAAACTCAACACAGGAAGGCCAAAGCCCGGAATCGAACCCTGGACCTCTGGAATGTTAGGCGGACTTACTAACCACTGTCAGTTATCCACCCCTGATCCTATTAAATATCAGAAAATACGATTACGTTGAATACTATTACAGTTAGCATTGCTAAGCTTTTCGACATATATTCTTCCTTTAAAAAAAAAGAAAAAAGAAAAAAAAGGACCAATACTACAGTGACAGTATTTCAGCTCTCATGCTTTGTTAGTAAAAATGTATTTATTTATGTATTTATTTATTTATTTAGTTATTTATTTATTAGTTTATAAATTATTCATACAATTCATTCATGAGTTTTTAAATTATAGTTTTATTTTATTTTGTATTTATTAGCTTTGTCACTATGAACTTTGTGTATACTGTAGTTTTAAAAATGTATTTATTGTTTACACAATTAATCAATCAGTTAATTCCTAACACGGCATCTTATTCAGTATGAAATTTTACTCCCATAACATTAAATCGAGGAAAAAAATTGCATAGTCAAGATAAAAAAAATAAAATAAAAAAAATAAAAATACTGTATATAAATACTGTATAGGGCATCAAACTCATTTTGATTCAGGGTCCACTTTCACCCAAGTGGGCCAGAACAGCATGTCTGTGGCAATACAATAATCTGCAATACACAACGACAGGTAAAACATATATTTATATAATTATACATACATTCTAAAAATATTCCCATTTATTGTCATCATTGCAGATTAATCTGAAATGTGTTAACAAAAATGAGTGCAGAATTTTTGCATCAAATCCTGAGTAACAGCCAAATTTCAGAATTCAGTGCGCCCTCCATTTAATTTGAGTGAAAAACTGCTGCTTGTGTTTTGTCCTCACGGGCCAGACTGGACCCCTTGACAGACCAATTCTGATCTGCAGGTGGTATATTTGACAACCCTGCTGTATACAAATATATACATTTAAAAAAAATGATTACTTAAATATCAAATGCTGTACAGAAGTCCAATTGAAGAACATGGAAAACATGGGGTGCTGTTTGAGGCCAACTTAGCTGGTGAGTCATTTCCATTCTAGTAGGCCGATCTCATCACCATATCATATTAGCATTCACATGAAAACACTAATTACAAAGACAGGGTGAACCTGATTTATGCTAATGGAAACGTGAATATGTGACGGATGTGTTCATCTGGAATATCGGACCCTATGACGGCGTTAACTGTGATTAGCATGTGATTAGCATAGCATGGGTTAGCTCGGATGAAGCATGTCGACTTGCCGTCGGCGACCGGTGATGGTGACTCTTCACCTTCGAGTGATGTTAATCATTTCAAATGAACTTTCATTTAATTGAATTTAAACACAAACAATTCATTTAACAGCGCTGCAACGTTAAATGAATGATTGCAAAACATGAAATGAATAAAACGCAAACATATAGAGAACCTTGCCCAACACACTCACAATATAAGTAGGAACATTTTTTTTTAGATTAATTTACTTGATAATGCCTTTTTCTTTTCTTTGACTACCTTTTAGTCAACTTCTATCTCATTCGCTAGCTTACAGCCAATTAGAGTGGACAATGACGTAATTGATCGGCTCCTTAACTCTTTTACTGCCACACATTATAATAACAAAAAAAATAAATAAATCCACAGTGCCAGCCTCTTTCGAGCATTTTAACTCATCTTTCAAGGCAAAAAGAATATTGTTTGCCTTTACCACATATACAATGTGGCTACTAAATGAAAGATCGCATTCCATTCATCGGAATTTTACTAATCATTATTAATCGTCGTTGTCAGTCAAAGAGTGAAGTTAAAATACATTTCATGTTACCGTATTTTTCGGATTATAAGTCTCAGTTTTTTTTTTTTATAGTTTGGTGCGATTTATACTCTGGTGCGATTTATGTGTGAAATTAACACATTATTATATCATTTCACATGTTATTTTCACACTCAAGAGGGCGCTCTAGGCCTGTGTTGATAAGTTCAACATTGCCGGTAGAAGAGCATCGTCTACCTCCCGAGTTGGGGGAGTTGTTTAAAAGTGACACCGAGGATGAAGATTTCATTGGATTTAGTGATTTGGAGTGAAACTGATAGTTTGATGAACTTGTTCTTTATGCTAGAGTTATATGAATAACTTGTAGTGATGGGAACATAATTCACCCACGGAACGTTGGGACGAAGGGAGAGTTCCGGGTGGGAAGGTTTTGTTATGTGGAAAAGGGGAGTTAGCCTGTTAGCTTCTAGCTGAGTGGGGAGTTGCTGTTAAGACCTCAGAAGCTGATGTCAATAAAACGCCAGCCTTTGGCTCCGTGCTTTTATTTTTATTTTAAATTGCCTTTCAAGATTACATGTATATTTTTGGTGTTGGATTTTACCAAATAAATTTACCCCAAAAATGCGACATACTCCAGTGCGACTATATATGTTTTTTCCTTCTTAATTATGCATTTTTTGGCTGGTTCGATTTATAATCTGTAGCGACGTATAATCCGAAAAATACGGTACATGTAATACGCTTTCTGAAGAATTTTTGGGTTTTAGTCTTTATATTTTTTCCATTCATTTACATTGCCGACAATTCTACCTGGGTTTTTGCAATTCGAGGGCGGGGCCAGACCACATCTGCCGCGAATGGCGGGACGGTTGACTTTCGTGTAAATATGAACGGTCTTTTACGCAACACCTGTCTTCAATCCAAAGAGGCGCATCACCGCCATCTACTGGTGTTTGTTTGTCAGTACATTTCTGTAGAATATTCAACTTCACAGACGAGCTGGGCGAGACCCTCTTCCACACCTACACGCCCATCCCTAATCCAGACAGAATGTAGTGCTATGATAAGAGTTTGTTCTGTTTCATCAAACTACTTCTTGAGGACACTTATTAGCGGTGCAACTTTTCGGAGAGTCCCCTGTTGGTGCTCTTGGCACCATCTGTTCGAAACACCGAGAGCACCTCTGCGGCCTGTTGCCAACAAGACGATGCATTTGTTTTGGGCACAAGAGAACAAAGAGATGAGGCCCATGTCTCTTTATCCCTACTTTGATCCCTCCAGTGAAAGGACCCGGGTGTTTCCCCTCTCTCGGCAAAGCCCGCCCTCACCATCACCGCTACACCCCTCCCACACAGTCTGTGGCTGGTGACTGACTTTGGTCACCAGGCACATGGCACTCCAGCAGAATGAGCCCATTGACGAGGCAACAGATTGGCTTTGAGTGTACCTGATGGTTATCCACCCCCACTTCTCCCCCTCCGCTAGTCCCCTTCTCGTCCTCTTGCAAGCATCCAGAGACAATCCCAGTGTCTCTGTCATTCTCATACAAATTGCCAGTCGGTAGTGGATTTAGGAGAGTGGCAGAAGCCATTGTTTGCCAATCTGTATCAAAAGGGAGCATCAATGTGGAGTGCGGTCCTTTTCTTAGTCGGGATTAGGGTCGGTTTTGCTCGGCGCGCCGCTCTCTTTGGGGGATGCCTTTGAATCCATGTGTCGTTTTTTTGCCATTTTCACTGAAAAATGAAAAAGTGAATGTTGTTTTTCAATTGTTGATTTCTTATTTCAATGGTACTTAGACCAAAATAGAAGTTGGAAAAACAGGCCACTTGATAGAGTTCCCGAATTCATTAAAGAAATGCTATATACCCAGTTGGGCTCTGATTTCTGCAGACTAGGGTCAATTAGTTGAGTCTAGATTTCAAAGCAAACATGGTGAAGCAGCATTTAGCTGTTATGCTGCACACAAGTGAAATAAACTGTGAATTTCATTGTTGCTCATTTGACGGCTGGCATTTATGGCCACATGGAGCACCGCATGTGGACTGGTAGACTTTGGGGATATGGATTATTAATTAATTCAACTCAAATTCAGTTGTCACCCATTTTAAATTTAGATTTTTTTTCCCCAGAGGTTAAAATTCAACTGTGAAAAATTAGTTCGTTTTTTTTTTTTTTGCTTTGTTTTGAATTTTTTAAGACTAGCGGCAATTGGATTAGCCAGAGCTAACCAGGCTAATCACTATGCTGTTCCGCAACCAGTTTACTTTTTGTACTCTCAGACTCATGCAGATTTCTGAAGACTCTGTCGCTTTGATGGCCATAAATTTTGCTGGTCCACATAACGCTATCTGGAAGTCTGAAAATCCCCTGTAAATTGGCCGCCAAGATGCGAAATGCACTGGTCGCCAGACAATCGCAGTGCTAAACAAATGAAAATAAAGCAACCACACTATAATAAGTCAGTTTTTCATTGTTATTTTCATTGCCTTGCTTTATTCTCTCCCTTCTATCTAAAAACCTGAGGCGCTAACTCGCGAATCGCCAGGCTTCCCATTCTCTCTCAATTTGTTGGGCTTTCATATTTTTCGGGTTTCTCGGGCATCGTGGGACTGTGAAGACAAATTCCTTGTGTTTTTACATACTTGGCCAATAAATCTGACTGATTTTTTTGATTGCCAATGAAAGTAGAAATATGAAATAATTGAAGAAAAACCCCAGGAAGTACCGGTACAAAAGCACATCTTTCACATTGCACATCGTCATCTGCCTTAAGTAGGCCTTCTCAGGTGTTAGCACTGATGTCTACAGCCACATTATTGTTTGCTATTGGGAGTAAGAGTCTGGCTCTGACCCTGCAAGCCCCACTACCCCCCCCCCCCCCCCCCCCCACCTCCTCCTGCCCTCCTTCTGCCCTGCTCTGGTCCCTCATCACCCCAGCTAATACCAGGCTCATTACACCGCTATCGATCGCCCCTCGATGCACGTCGACAAGGCCAAAGAAGTTCTCTCTAGCCTTTCGCTCTCCTGTGATCATTTTACACGCTTTTTATCGTCGGCAATTGGACCTTTTCTTTTCTGATAACCTGTTAGAGAGATCTTGAAATGAGGATTTGAGCTTTTTCTTTCCTTGCCAAATCGGGAAGAATTTGATTGACAATCACAGTGCTTTGTTACGTTTGAATGATAATTTAAGTTCTAAAAGATTATCCAACAGTTATACCTGGTGTTGCAATAATTACAGCTAACTTTGCTCTTTGTTTACTCAACAAGTATGAATATGTACGTGTTAAACGGGGAAATGTGCATTTTTAAGATACGTTCCCCTTCACCGCAAAGTCATCTAGTTTCTGGTGCGCAATGCCAAAAAGACGATTTGATATCAAAGGTAAAATCAAATCTCTTCCCACTCATCCATCCCCTGCAGGTCCGACCCTTCATGTGTTGCTTTTATCTCGTCGGTTGCCGGTGATTTGGCGCCTCGTATAATAAGACACAATTTATTATCCAAATCTCTATAGTGGGCAGCCGTGTGTGGGCTGAAGTATAAACACCGCGGCGGCGACTTTGAGGGGAAAGCAGGTGTTGAATTACAACACTTCCTCGTGCAGCGGGCAGCATGTTTCATGCAGATGCACTTAACACATGGACAGGCCTGAGA
The DNA here is from genome assembly GCF_051991245.1 of Festucalex cinctus. Taxonomy (NCBI): domain Eukaryota; kingdom Metazoa; phylum Chordata; class Actinopteri; order Syngnathiformes; family Syngnathidae; genus Festucalex; species Festucalex cinctus. The sequence goes on from NC_135431.1 coordinate 9,824,083, forward strand.
AACAGCGTTTCCAAGCTGTTCTAAGGAATTCAGTGAGTTGCGGTCAAATCTAATGAAGAAGGTTTATGAAGCTATACTATAGTTTTGTCGTGATCTATTTTTCGACCAATGGCAAAGCTTGCAAACTTTAGCTTGCCACGGTAAACTATCATCTGAATTGGAGTATATAATTGCAGTGCAACATTGTATACTCCACCTGTGAATATTTAAAACAATTTTGTTGGCAATGGTAAGTTTTGTTTTTTATTCTCTGCTGAGCGACATCTGTTTATTACAATGAGTAACATTTTTACTAAATTTGTCTTCAATTAGAGATGCAAGTAAACTTTTCTCGATTATTATTTTTTCAATTATTATTGAGTATTTATTTAATTATTTACATATATTACATATATTCTATTTCATTTTTATTACAAATCTGCCTTTTTCTTTTTTTTAAATAATAATAATATTTTGTTTAGCTATTGATCAAGTTACTGTAAAAAGTGACTTGGTAATGTAGATCGCTTGCAATATCTCTGTTATTATTTCTGCCTATGTCATTTAGAAAATTTAGTCGAGAATTTAGCAAGAATCAAGGAAGTTGACCCACAAGACTTGTTTCCGCGGGGCACATAAAATGAAGTGGTGGGCCGGATCTGGCCCCCGGGCCTCGAGTTTGATAGCTCTGCTTCTTGTACATCAAGTTTTAATAATAATAACAATAATAATAATAACAATAATAATAATAATAATAATAATAATAATAATAATAATAATAATAATAATAATGATGATGACAATAAGAATAATAATAATGTGGTGTTAGTGTATAAGTATAATAAATAATATGTATAATAATATGTACTATTGTAATATATTTAGTAATATTTAGGGTTATGTTCAGCAACAAGTGGAATATTTTTTTTATGAAACATTGCTATAAATTATAATTACAATGCTTGGTAAAATCCGTATTGCACAAGCTTTTATAGGTCAAACTTAAAAACAAAAGCAATGAAAATATTAAAAGGATACTTAACTCATTGAACAATTTTCAGCAGTAAAAAGTTAATATTTTGTCTATAATTAATGTGGTAACTTCATTATTTTTCATCTACAATTTGTACCTCCATCCATCCATCCATTTTCTTGACCACTTATTCCTCACAAGGGTTGCGGGAGGTGCTGGAGCCTATCTCAGCTAGCTTTGGGCAGTAGGCGGGGGACACCCTGAACTGGTTGCCAGCCAATCGCAGGGCACTATTTGTATCTTTAAAAAGTAATTTTTCTGCTTGCTGTCGACTGATGATGACATCACCTGTGCTGAGGAAGTAAGTCACGGCCAATCATGGCTCACCTGTTTTCTGGGTTTGGTCAGTAAACTGAGCCATGATTGGCCGTTACCTACTTCCTCACCACAGGTGATGTCATCATCAGTCGACAGCAAGTAGAAAAAATATTTTTTAAAAGTACAAATTGTACATGAAAAATAATGAAGTTACCACATTAATTATACACAAAATATGAACTTTTTACTGCTGAAAATGACTCAATGAGTCAAGTATCCTTTTAATAATAATGGGGGGGGAAAAAAAGATGTAAACGGTCAAAAATATATTTGGGGGACACATAAAGCCATCTCTGATTCAAATTTGCTGTTGACCAGTGTTATTGTGAAAATGCTCAACGTATTGTCCAACAATAGAATTTTGGAGGCCAAAACCGCATAATCTCTTCTCAAAGTTCCATTTGAATGGTAAAAGCTGTCATCTTGGAAGATAGATCTACAGATGTTCAGGCAGTCGAGCATGAAAACAACAATACACTAATGAGTACATTTACTACAAGTTTGTCAAATGCGAATCATATATATGTACTCTGTCAAAATGTATGATCGTATATCACATCATTTAGCCACAATTTGATTTGTTGTGTAAATGAGCACTAGCCTCCTCTAGTTCACTCCTGAAACGTGTGACATTTCCAGATGACCTAAAATACATTATAACTTTTACAGCTGAATTTAATTTGACCGTCTCCACCTGTTCAATGTTTCAGTACTATTTGCTAGGGTTGTAACGATAAGAGCAATATTGTGATATGGCGATATTAAAACTGCCTTAATATCGTCGTCGTCATGTTCACAACATTTTGAAAGGAACACATCTGTTAAAAAAAAGTCAGGTTGATTTCCATTTGTGCAGTTCTAGCACCCTGTAGTGGCTAGTTTATTAGTGCAATTTAATTTTCACTAGGGATGTTTTGGCCTTCTATGTTTAAAACCTATGCTAATTGTCAGATCAAGGGGAACCTAATTTGCTTGTGAAGCGATCAATGTGCCTCAATATTGTTATTAGAGATTGTAGGTGGTTTATATGCATTGCTGCTACGTACAAATGCACAATATTGTGCTTTTTTTAAGTATGACCTCTTTTTTTTATTTTATTTTTATTTTTTTTTATAATATTGTGATCTTTTTTAAATATCGCCACCCCCCACAATATCGTGATAATTATCATATCGTGACCTTCATATCGTGATACTATTGTATCGTGATGTTTGGATATCGTTTCATCCCTACTATTTGCACAACTTACGTATGTCGAACAAGGAGCTGAATGACAAAATTGAAAACAGGTTTGATTTATGACTCAAACACTATATTTACTGTAGAATTGTTTCTATTCAAGTAGTTCTTTTCATCATACTGTTCACATTTTGACATCATGAGACCAATACCTTGTTCATTGCACGGCATCAAACAGGATGCTTTGAAGGGAGGGAAGCAATATCCAAGATAAATCCTCCGATTAATTGACTGCACATGTTTGGGGCGAAAAAAAAAGAGTAAAGTGCTTCTGTAGTGCGAATTATTTGCATTTCCTCCGCTACAGTAACTCGGCAAGGGGTCGCCTGTCCTCTGACCTCGCGCTGACAATCTGCGAGGCCTGTTTAAGGATAATTGCTTACATACCAGGCAGCACCACCTTTTGACTCGCCATTTGCATCGCTCCCTCGCTGGCTTTAATAAGCGGCTTACAGTAGACTTTTTTTTCAAATAGCGGGTACCACATGACGGAGGCGGGTCTGCTGTTGTTTGTCAGGTTGGCTGCACCCTCGTCCCCACCTCCACCTCGAGCCAGCCCCTCTACCTCTACGTCTTTGTTTCACGGCTGACAGAAGAAGTGCCAGAACTCCTCCGGCTGGAGTGATTTATGACCAGCAGCTGCTTTTGCAGCCCGTGACCCACACAGCTGGGTGTCAGATGTGGTCTCCCCTGTAAGCAGAAACTTATCTGGCAACCCAACATCAGTCGAGAAGGGGTAAAGAGGAGAGAAGACTGAGTGGGAGGAAGATGGAGTGGCCAGACTGATTCTTGGGAGTGAGGTGTGGGGGGGTGCAAAAAAAATGAGAAGAAGATGAAAGTGATAGCAAGGCAGAGAAATGGAGCTGGAGAAGAAGGATTAAACAACACGGATTTGACAGTGCTAAAGAAACAAAGAGGCATTAAGTCGAAGTTATTTTCCGGCAAAAAGCGAGCCGTGTGGCTGGAGACAATCGATTTGGATGCAGCAGCTTAGCTCGCCATTGATTTCTGCTGGTGCAGGGAAAGCAAAATGTTTGTATTATTTCATAAGCCAATTAGGTGCAAGGATACTCCTCTCCCCGTGTGCCTATTGACCCACAGTCTGTGGCTGCAGCTTTATTGTCGGGGGGGGGGGGCTTTATAAAAGATCAATAACAGGCGAGTGATTGGATTATCGGTTAATCAATGCATTGTGCTAATATATGACCAGAGTGATTACAGAGCACTAGCTAATAGGAGGCCTCGGAGAGCGCTGAGGACATCGCACACGAAAAGTGGGCATCTGCAATGAAAGGCCACAGGGAGCAAATGTGTGTACTCGTGTGTCACATGCATGTTGAGAGGAGTCCCGGCTAATATTTTCATGATTCTTCAAGCAGCTGCAGACGGGCAGATGGTGTATGATAGCGTTTTTACATGAAGACATTGTCACATCCTTGAGTAATTGTGGCCTGGCAATTTGTGTCGTTAGTATAAGATAGGAGTCTAAAAGTATATCAGGCAATACAATTATAACATATCTCCTCAAATAATGCTGAGGAGCATTTTGTTTTTATGACTCAACTGCAGAGAGTACCAGGAATTCTTTAGGGGTAAGGTCTATATTAAAGAAAAAGGTGTCTACTTTTGTTAGTCTTTATTAAACTGTATGTATTTTGCTACCACAAAAAAATTAGACGAAAATAATTTTGATAAAAATATAGTACTAAAATGACAATGAAGTGATGCATCTCGACTCAGAGGCAAGATTTGTGTGTTGGGAGGAGCAAAGTTTAGTCTGGGTTGTTTGTGGAAGGTGTGCATGTATACACACTTAGGATTTTTTATTTTATTTTTTTTTTTAATCAAATCGTGTTATCCATTGATTTTTAAGCGTAATGTAAGGTAAATTTGAAATGATATTAAAGTTTGTTTTTATATTTACACTTGAAAATTTATATAAGCAATTATGAAGATTTTTTTTGGCTGACATGAATACGGCCTCAAGAGTAAAATAGTGAAAGATTATTCTTAGAATAATATAATTAAAGTCACTTAGTTGTGAGGTGTGGTATTTATTAGAGATGATTTTTTTTTTTCTTTTTCTTTTTCAGTGGACTACTACAAAATAACATTTGGTACAACTGGGACATAGTCTATATTGGAGTATATATTACAGGTGTGCATCTCTCCAATGAAATGTGATTCGATGCATATCTCGATACATGGGGTGCGATACGATTCAAGGATGTTTCATTTTAAGGTGAAGCAATTCAATTCGACTCAGCGGGCTTACGACTGAATTCGATACAGTATGGCTCAGAGGGTATGACGCAATGAGGGTCTTTTTACAGTACTACAAATTTGCCATTTATACAATGTGCATTTGTCATATATTAGAGGTGTGCATCTCATAAAGAACAATTCAGTGCGTATCTTGATTTACCACTTTTTAAAAATCTATGAGTATACAGTAGACAATGTATATGGTATATACTTATACAATATGTATGTATTGTTAAAGTAATTAAAGCAATATCGTATATTGTATATTTGTAGCCCGTAGGCAGTATCTTATTTTGAAATGGCTTGGTCAGAACCCAAAAAGCCCAAAACGGGTCACAATACTTCCTTATGGGTTAATTACATTAAAATAAAAATAAATTTCAATTTGTTAAAGCACTTACCCCTTAATAGGGTAACATTCATCGTGGCATACATAAATAAATACAAAAATCTATATACGGGATTTTATTTTATTATTTCTCTCATGTGAGAATCCTCACAGCACTGTGAGAAGTGTCATGGCTGGTCCACCACGATTGAAGACCATTAATGTAGGTTTTTCTTGGTAATGATAGGGCCACTTTTCTCCCACATTACAAGCCTGTGTAGCTTACTTTAGAAATGTTTTTTTTTTAGTTGCTACTGTAATGGACCAATATTTTTGGTTGCTTCTATGAAAAGAACTTGATTATGATGACCTTTTAAATAAAAGACACGTAAACACCATTTGTTCAACTTGGGAATAACAACACAAAATTTTCAATTGTGAGCGCATTTTTATAAACATACAAGATTGCTTTTTTTTTCCGCGTGGCAAAAATTCTCGCGTTCCTAAAGAGCCGACATCTGCTAAAGTTGTCCATTGTCTGCTCGCCTGAGAGGAGAAACGTGACTGGCAGGCTAATCTTGTTAGACTCTTAGCGGCAGAAAGGCAATAAGGTAATAATGTAATTATAATGATGAACCCTTTCGCGAGTAATTATCCATGTTTAACAACACGTCGTCAGGTCATTTACAGCAACCGAGTCGGCGATAGCCTTCGATCTTCTTCTCTGCCATTTATAATTTGACGAAATGATACCAACAGCGTACGAAACGCTCTGCCACGGAGGCTGTGGAAGGAGTAGTGCTTTTGTTCCACCTCTTTATCCATCTTTATTCCCGGAGACGGAGGAGAAAGTGGCTGACTGAATGAGATGTGGTTAAACATCTCAAATCCTTTTTAAGGTTGCTTTGTTTGGTTTCTTCTTAGCTGCTTTGTCCCGCGACTCTTGCTCAAACAGCAGCCCGAGACATCATCTGGTCCTGCTAGGCTCACACTGAGGAGCTTTGCTAAAGTTGCTGTTTGCTGAAGAGTTTAGGGGGGCTTCCAAGTGACAAATTGTAAAAGAGCTTTTATGGAGCGTAATGAAAAGGCAAAACAGGCGAGAAGAAAAGCAGTCATGTGCACGGAGTCGGCGCAGTCTGAAATGGTCGGGACGAATTAAGAATCTTTTCATTGACTTGAGTCCTTCAATTGGATTTATCAGGACATAAAATGACTTTTAATTAAATTTACCAAGTGATAGTCTAATTTCTGAATTAAAAAAATTCTGATGTAAATATTGTGCAAAAAGTCAAACAAGAGTTTGCTCCACAGCCTCTTAGTTTTTATTTTCCAATGTCTTCTTTCATTTTCTGTGTGTTTCCGCCAGACATCTGTAAAAAGTGAACTCCATCACCGCAAGCGCTTAATTCCTGTGTTAAACACGCTAAACATGTCATTTGTTCGGTTAGCAATTAGCATGGTTTCTACGTCTTTCCTCGTCATCCCTTCTTCAGAATGGTACTTGTCAGAACAGACGTGTATCTTATTTCCTGCCAAGGAAGTGATGATTACTGACTTAGGAGCGACTAGGTAATGTGTTAACCACAGCGCTAGCTAGCTGAAGCTCGTTGCTACTTGTAGCTAGCTAGTTCGGCGTAGGCAGATTTGTGTGATCATTTAGGCAATTGATTCTATTTTTTTTTGCCAGTCAGTGTTTTGATGAGGTGTGAAGGGCATTTTTTCCTCAATTATGCTAATCATTTGTTGACATGCTAATAACAGATCTAATTGTTTTTGACACCATTTTGTATTTTACTGGGATTCTGTTTGACTCTCGAAGGTCCACTGTCCATAAGGATTAGGACATCATGAGGTATTTCTCATTTCATTCTTTATCCGCAATCCCCTCAATGCTGACGTGTAGAATTACACGCTACATATGACACATATCTATATGCTAAACCCGGCTCTCCTTTGCCATATTGAGACCGTTTCCTATCAGCCCGAAGCTTTGTTGCCCGGTTTCTTCGCCGCCATCACCTCCCTCGCTGTTTAAGTGCCTGTTTAAAAAGCCCCTCCGTCCCAGAGGACTTGTCTTTTACCCATCAGCCTCGTTGAAAGCGCTAATCAGGCGCAAAGCCGCGGGTGCGCGGCGTGCACTTGTTAGCCCTCGTCCCAATCTTTCGCCGCATCCCCTTTGACATCCACACGGGCACTTAATTCCCCCCCTATTATGTTCTTATGTTTCTATAGCCTCCTAATGAGACAAGAAAGGGGAGTATCAGGTTGTGTCCATTGATGCGGCGTGTGTTGAATGAATGCGTGTGCGGAACCTCTGAGCCATCTGCCCGTTACAAGAAACGTGGCGGGTAATAGCGGAACCATGACCGTGGAGATCAGAGCCCCTGGCAGGGAGTCTTGTATTCATGGAGCTTTAAAGGCAGCCAGCCAGCACTGATCTGACACGCCCCATCTAGCCCACCCCCCTCTTAAAAATAACCATCCCTTCTATCTCCACTTTTTTGTGCGCCCCAATCCCTGTGCACCCCCTGATTCCTCAGTCCTCAGAATCCATGTTGCCATGGGTGATGCGAGCTGCGGGGTCAGAGGTGCTTGTTGGAGGTGAGGTCCAGACTGTGGGCCCATCTGAGTGGACCATCTGGACGAGTGACCTGACATAATTAGTTATTAATTCATCTGCAGGGGGATATGAGGGGAGGGCGGGGGTGCTCGTACTCGGCTAGGCTCCTACCTGCGGGGCTGCTGTTAGCATCGTTGCCACATTTTAGCGTAATATATACAGTGGAACCTCGATTTGATTTAACCCGGACCCAACGGAACCAGGTTCAACAGACAGAAAATAGTGTCGAGTCCATTCAAAACACCCCTTTGTACGGGGCCTTTCAAAGTTTGTTTGTTCCAAAATTCCAAAACACACAGAGACTGTTTACGTTTGCAGCTTGCGCTGCTCTCTCGTGAATAACAGACTGGACATGAGCAGGCTAGAAAAACGGGCGAAAGGAAGATTTTCTAATCAAAACAAAGTATGGACAGACGGGGCGGCCATGTTAGCAAGGTAGAGAGTCTAGACCTTAGCTTAATTGCGACCAATTGTGTCCCAAGTCCCGACAGATTTCGCTAGCCCCATGGTTTAGTCCCACTATTATGCAGGTTTTTAGTCAACAAGCTAATTGTTTGGACCATGTGCAGGTCAATCACACAGTTGTCATAGCGATATGATAAACCAATTAAAGAGGGATTTAATTGTGAAATCACTAGCAGGCGTGTTTTCGTTATACCGGAACGAGAACTATTTCCTGCTTACATGACTAAGAATCATGGGAAATGTAGTCCTGTCAGCTTTTCCGGCAGCATATTTCCAATGTTTCAATACAGAAGGGCACAGATAGCATAGCTACCGGGAGTGGTATGTTGGATAATGATGAGTGCATTGACTTATTTCCAGCTGTTGAACTGTCAACCAAGATAGATTTAGCATTAGCTAAAGTAATAACACAACCAGATTGACTAACGATTAAATTAGTTCCTGGTGAGAATTTATTGTATATTTTTTCAGCAAAATTGCAGTGTCCTAGTTTTTGATTTTGAAAATCTGGTCACCCTACGTTAGCTTAGCATCCGTCATAGGTGTGCCGCTAGCTTAGACCTTGGCAACACACCACTGTTGTCTGCCCAAATTTGAGCCAGGAAGAACCCTGTACAGAAAAATTTGCACTTCGGCAAGTCGGCAAGGGTTTTACTATTTTACCCTTTATTCAAAACCCCCACATTCACCTTGAATTAGTCACGTCTTAATCATTTATCCGCAGTGTTGAGTTCTTTGTGAGAGATGTCACAATCAAAGCGTACAGTGGTCCAATGTCAGCACCGGGTCCCCTCCCGCTGATCTGCCCCCTCCCTCAACACGAGCGCCTCTCCCACCACCCGCCGCCGCTGTCACTGCAGGGGAATCTCCTCATTGGCATGCAGGCGGCGGCCGAAGCTGCAGAGCACCGGCTCCCTCTCTCTCTGGGGACGCTCTCGTCCTTTCTCCTTGTCTGTCATCCTCTTGGCCCCCCATCACGCAGCTGTCACAATTTCTAGCAGATCCGGAGGGGAGCGCAAGAACCGGGAACAAGAGCCTGACCGACGATGTGAATATTTTCAAAGCAAGCGTCTGAAAGGCCTCTCGTGATAGCTATTAGCAGATGATTTCTATCACACGTGTGGTTGCGGTGCCGTGGGATTGTTCTCACAGCTCTGGGAAATCATTTAATCATACTCTATTTTTAAACCCCCTCAAGTATGACCAGTGGGCTTATTGCGCTTACATTTCATGGCACACATTGATGACATGTTTGCACAGAGAGGCGGTGAGATCCAAACAATACAAACAAACAAACAGTTCCTGCGACATGTGTCAGGGAGCTTTTCAAAGGGATGCGGCACGCAACCAGTGCGGTTCTTTGAATTTGGCAAGAGTGAAAGCAGAGAGGAACGCTGCTGGCAGCCAGACTCAAGCTGTGGGCAAATCAAGCATGAAATCAGGAACAAAGGGATTCACAGGATTGCAGGGCATTAGATTCACACTTTTTGAGCCCTGCCAGGGTGTGTGTATGTCTCAAGATATTGTAGTATTTCTCTAATAGCCTCATGTAAAGGATTAGTCAATTTAAATCAAGCTAGTTTTCTAATGGAATGGAATCAAATTTATTGTCATTTCACATGTCACGGGTACAGAGCAACAAATGCACTAAACTGTAAGCCTGACGGATCGCCATAAACTACACGCTGATTTCGCAGACGAAATGGAAAAAGCACATAACGTTACGTTTTTCTTTTTTTTTTGTTTTTTTTTTTTAAATCAATGGGCAGTTCACCGTCTAAGTGCAGCACGCGCTGCCTGGTCAATGAGTTGTGGAATCAAAAACACTCACTGTCTATGGCCATTAGATGGCATCATTGTATCTCTTTTCAATGGTCTCAATATGTATGAAATTTTTTGAAATTTGATGAAATAGAACGTTTTCAAGGATGATGTAAATGATCAAAGCCTTTGTCATATTAAAGTTTTTTTTTTTTTTAATAACGTGTGGCAGTAAGAGAGTTAAAGGAAAAATATTTTTCACTATTTCAAACCGCTCCCATGTGTCTTAATAACATGTCTGTGACATACTTTTGTCAACGCACTGACAAAGTCGTAACTCAGGTGCTCCGACACGCTAAGGAATCTTATTTCCGCCCCGCTTTGCAGAACGACCCCCGATTTCCTGGCTCAGCCAATTAGATCGACCGCATGACCTCAATATCCCGCTCCAGCCAATCAGAACATCTTAAACGGGCCGGGGTGCAGCGAAGCCTGCAGCCGAGGTGTCAGCGGCTACCCCGATCGAATGTTTATTCAAGTCCCGCTCGCTTGATTCGTTTACCAGCGGCTGACCACCAGAGGTGACCATGTGTGCCACCACATAACGAATCATTGGATGCACGTTGGATTCATTTTTCTCTCGTGCGCTTTTGTTTTAGACATCAATGCATGTAAGAGGTGCGGAGTTATTAAAAAATCAGAAGTTAATGCTTGCGGAAGCTCACACAAACATGTTGGAACATTTTCAGCTGAATTTCTTACATATGACGTATGAATATGCAAATGTCCCTCAACGCCAGACCTGAAATCAATCAAGTCGACATTGGGGGCCACTCTGAGTCGTGCCACCTGTGTGTGCGCTTTGTGCGGTTCACCATCCAACCTCGAACCCTAACCCCACAGTATATCACATCAGACAAGGAGTACTATGCCAACATCTGCACTGTCTTCCAATGTGCGGTACATCAATACGAAACAGCTGCTGTGGATTATTTGGTGAAGCATTAAGACGAACAAATAACGAACAAAACGGATTTGCTCTTTGAATGATGTTATATTTAAATGCTCATTTGATTACAAACCTATTTAAAAATGACTTAGACCTTGACTTAGACTTGACTTTATTGATCCCTTTGGGATGGCTCCCTCTGGTACATTTACATGTCCAGCAGCAATGAGAACAGATAATAAAATAATTCAATCAATCAATAAATAAGGTCTTCCACCAGAGATTGAATTAGTAATAATAATAATAATAATAATAATAATAAATATTACAATTGTATTGACAATATTACAGAACCAATGAAAAGCATTCAAATTTTCTAGAATTTGCAGAGGTTATGGTCATATTTTATTAAGGTCCTAATTTTCAATTTGAATGTGTAATTTGAATTTTACATGCAATCATAGCATGATCATCAAAAGCTTTACATTTTTTTTTTTTAACTATAATAATGTTAGTAGTACCGAGAAGAAGGGGGAAAAAATGGACACCAAGGTTATTATGGTGAAGAAAAACTAATGAAATAACTAAAAATAGTTTTATGAATAAAATAAAACAGTTCCTTTTTTTTTTTTTTAAAGGTAAAATAAACTAACTGATTTTACCTTTCATATTATATAAAAATAGGGGTGTAGATACCATTTTTTCCAGGCCGATACCAGTACGAGTACTCAACTCTTGACTAAGTACCGATACCATACTTTTGATACATTGAAAAAAAAAAAATAAGAAAAAAAAAAGACTGGTAATTTAAAGGAAAGAGCCATAAAATTAATGATAGTTTTCTATTGTTCTCATTTTTAATTTCTAGTTTCTGATTGTTATCTCGAGTACCGATACCTTGAAATAAGGCATGGTATGGGCAAGATACTGCTATTAGTACTATAATGTCATTCAATTTCATATTTTTATTTTATTAATATACATGAATTTTTGGGTTCATTTTAAACGTTCAGTATTACTGTTGAACAGTCTTTTGTGAATTGAAGGTTATTATGAAATACTTGTTTTTTTTTAATCTTGTACAAAAATATGCCATATATTAAAAAAACTAAAACTAATAAGAAATTAATAAGCTACCAAGCCTGCTTTAAAAATTAAATAAAGCTAACTGAATTTAAGAAAAACAAAAGTCAAAACAAAAACAAACTGATGAAAAATCCAAAACTATTGTAACCCTGCTGGACACCCCAATGAAAGCAACGTGTTCCCAAAAATCAACCCCAAACTATTCTTCACAATAATATGTTCTATGCAGCCCCACTAGTCTAAAATCACATTTATAGAATATGAATAAAGGATCCAAATCCACCTATTTTTATCCCTCTCATGGGCGGCCATTTTGCCACTTGTTGGCGACTGAAAATGACATCACAGTTGCACAAGGCTCAGATAAATGAAAAATCACGGCTCCTCTTTATTCTCAGTTTGGTCATGTGATCTACGCAGGCTGAGCCGTGATTGGCTCTTGGCTGGTCCATCAGCGTAATTGACTATTTGAAGTCTTTATTGTCTTTCTTTCACGCTTAATATTCCTTTGAACACTGAAATTGTTATATTATGAGACTATGGCTCCATATTCTTGCTTTAAACACATGGATACTAATGTTCTTATGTAAAAAGCATTCAAATGTGAACGGCTCAGTACTTTCAATCATAACTCCCTCAGAGGAGCAGTTATGCGTTCATAATACGTATATTTTCGCTTCTTAGAGTACCGTAATTTATCGTGTTACAATAGAGGACTTGTAGTGTAGTGGTGGAGTGCTCTCAAGGGTGTGCGTGAAGAAAGGGTACAGTGCGGGGGTGCGCATGTGAGTCTGGGCAAACGGCCCATGTTTAGCCCCATGTGAAGCCAAGTGTAAAAGCCTGGAGGGCACATCACTCAAAAGCCCCATTTCCACCCCCACCCCACCCCCCAAAAAAAGAAGGGCTTTCGTAATATTTAACAAATCAGCTCTAAATACGCACGCACACACAGACACAATTTTACGCCGTTCCTTAGCATCTGTGATCCTGCTCGCCGAATCAGAGCAAGAGGTGATGTCTGGCAGAGCTTCACATGATCACGTCAGACGTGACTGATGGGAGTTTTGCCTCCAGACTGTGTCCGCGTCCAGACTCGCCGATCATTCGCACACATTCATAGAAATGCGAAGAGCAGGCGTAACATGTGCGACTTTAACAGCCTTGGAACACGCTCCCGAGAGCGTCCGTGAAGAAAGCCAGCTTCTGGAGTTTGTTTTTTTATTATTCAAGTGGACTCCCTCCCTCAAAGCATCTGTCTAGTTAAACTTTACAGCACATTCTTTTTTTACTGTTTGCAAACCTCCCTGAAATCACCAAGTACATAAAAGTATCATAACATTGACCTTTGTGTCGTCAACCACTATATTAAAAAAAAATAGTAAAGTCAGTCAAACCTTTTTTTGCGTACGAAGGAATTCTGGTGCCGTGCTGAACAGAAAAATACTTTAAAAAAAAAAAAAAAAAATCTAAATTACTACCGGTACTCTATTAAACTCAGCTTTAAAAAACATGCAAAACTTTATTTAATTTTAAGAGAAAAAACAGTCACACTTTGATTTAGTTTGTATGAAGAAATTTTGGCGCCACGTGCATTTTCTGACACACACAAAAAAAAAAATATATATATATATATATATATATATATATATATATATATATATATATATATATATATATATATATATATATATATATATATATATATATAGACTCTACAAATATGCATTCGCTGAATGCTTTTATTTTGTTAAATTCAATAGGATGTGCATTGTAAAATAACGAATCTTTACTGCATAGGAACCAGAAATGATCGGTGTTATTTTCACATTAAGAGCTATGTAATTTTAAACTATAAGTAACTTGCGAGCTTCTGCACATTTTAAAATTTTAAAAGTCAACTTGACGCCAGTCCCCACAAATATATGCAATATAATTGAATTTATTACTGCTAAATTGTGTTATCGTGACTCCTTTTCACGATGTTGGACTCTTATTTTGTTAAGTTCTCGGATGCGCCATGACGCCGCTGAGGCAACGAACACGTTGACACTTTCACTTTCACCCTTATGAGATATTTTGTGGAGATTCAGAATAAAATACGCCTCACATCAAAAGATAAATAGGCTTGGGGTCGTTCCAACTGACAAGATGGCGTCCATTCGGCTCTTGGCTCTCACAGGGGTTGGAGAGTGCACATGGACAACTCCTGGTGCTCGGTGCTAATGGCTAACCGAGTGGGCCTGTATGGCTCCCCTGATGGACCCATTCTGGACTGTTGACCATAGGTTTGATAGCATTTACTTAGATATATATTAGGGGTGTCAAAATTAGTGCATTAATATTGAGTTAAAGTTCCTTTTATGACACTAATTTTTTAAATGCACAATTAATGACCGCCCCTTACTTGGAAAGCCTGTACGTGGGGAATTTCATTCGCAGCAGACACGTCCACGTCAAAAATTTAGCAGTAATACATTTACAATAATAATGCATACATTTGTGGAGACTGGGGTCAAATCGTATTTTACAATTTTTTAAATGTGCAGAGTTACTTCATGTTAAAGATTAAATAGCTCTTATTAATATGAAAAGAAAAAAGCTCTGAGATATCACCAGCATCTTACAAATGCAATTATGCCATCTAGTGGCAGAAAAATGACCTCAACACAAATCACTATCACACTTGTTTTTTACAGTACAGTATTGATTAATTGATTGATTAATTGAATTATTATGAAATTACTAGTGTTGTTCCGATACCGATACTGGTATCAGCAGAGGTGCCGATACTGCATTAAAACAGTGGTATCGGTATTGGTGCCTACTCACAAGTAACATGCCGATACCATTAATTCCAAAGCTAATATAGGATTTTGGATGCAACATCTTGTGTCTTGCTCGTGCACAACATTCACTGATATGTGACATGTTCACTGCATGCTGATCTAAGATATTTATTGGCCCTTGAATGCTCTGAGCCAATGGCAGGGCAGCTTTTTCATGTTGAGGAAAAAAAAAACCTTAGGTATCGGTATGGTATCGGTATCGGCCGATACTGCAAGGCTGGATATCGGTATCGGGGTCCAAAAAACGGTATCGGAACAACACTAGAAATTACTCTGTTAATGACTAAAATATGCAGCCATATTTCCAGTAGTGTAACATTCTTTTCCACTTTTATGTTAACAAGAGTATGAAAACTTGTGAAAAAAATATTTTGTACATTTTATTGTACATTTAAAACAGATATAAAATGTATGATTAATCGTGAGTTAGCTATTGAAGTCATGCGATTAATTAGGATCAAACATTTGAATCGCCTGACACCTGTAAGCGTATAGTTGTTGGCAAGTCTGCCTGAAATTTCGAAGGTTCTTGAAATCTCAACTGAGAGAGGCTCCAGCTCATCCATAATACGCATGATGACAAGCACCATAGAAAACAGATGATAATATTTTAACTTTGTCCAAGCTCTGACACAGTGCTAACAGAACAATCGAGGTGTCCTGGATGGTCCAAAAATATCAGAAACCACCATTGTAGGTAACTTGGGGTCACCATCGAGTTGCTGTTCTCCTCATGTCAAGCCACTCAAATAAAAGAGAGAAATTAAAATAACATTCCAAAGAGGTCTAAGACCATATGTATATATTTAGGAAATGAGGCAGACTGCATCATTTTATCCCAAAGAACGTTAACTCATTTGCTCCCAATAATGTGTAAATACGTTTTTTTTAAATGTTGTGTCCCAAAGACGTATTTATACGTTTTTGTTTGTTTGTTTGTTTGTTTTTATGCTAGAGCATACAGAAGGCCAAAACGGAAACAGATAGAAACATACTTCTTTTTTTCCTGATGAAAGAAGAGACTTTAATCTTTCTTTTGGTAGGTTCCATACTTTTATAGCAATTGAACACAATATTCTGTGGGCCTTGCAAAATCAGTCAAAATCCAGTAAAACAGCCGGGAGCGAACGGGATTGCTTCTGTGAAAATGGCTGGGAGTGAATGAGTTAACAGCAGTCATACTGGCCGCAAAAAGAGTTGCTGCGTGACGTAACCATCATCTCAGCACGGAACGTGAACGCGAGGACGTCAGCTTTCCGTCTGCTACCACATCATGGTCGGCCTGCTTCTTGCAGACATGTTGTGAGTAGTGCTTGTGGCGAGCTAAACGTAGTCTTATGTTTATGTAAAGCAAAGCGCTTGATGTCATGGAAACTGTGAGAGTAGAAGGAGCCAGACTTGTCGTCTGATAGTCACTGACAAATCAATCGATACTCATAAAGTATTATTAGTATGCTTATAAACAGACTTGATAAGTGCGCAAAGTGCTGTGTTTTGCAGCTATTCGTCTGGTAATTGAAAGTTTCTCATGTTCGGCCAAGTAGTATAGAAGTAACATTATATGGAGAGTGATGAAAAATGAATTCTTAATGAGACTACATTTTCCCCCCACATATTTTATTAAACTTGTGTAAGCTGCAAAAACATGGCAGAAAATCTGTTTTATTTTCTGTTGATTTAGCAGTTATCAACTCAGGTTCAAATAATTTAAAAATGAATATTAGCGATTTAATTTTGAAATAAAATATTGAAATATGACATATTTGAATACAATCCTTTTTTGGGCATTATCACTTTAAGTTGTTCTTATAATTTGTAGGGATTTTCAAAAACACTTTTTTCATGCCAAAACCAGTACGAGTACTCAACTCGTGAATGGTCACCGATACTGATACCAAGTACCGATACCAGTAGTACTTTTGATAGATAAAATTGCACAATGCCAGATAATTTTAAAGAAAGACCAATATAGCATTTTCCCCCTAAAATTGAAATGAATGGCAATTATCTGTTCATAAAACAGCCACAAGAGGGTGGCCGATACTGTTATTTATACTCGATTTGTATTCTGATTTATGAAATTGAGTAACGACGATTATAATTTACAATAGTGTCATCCCTTTAATTTTCAAAGTATTTATTATATATATATATTTGAAATTATCTTTCTTTCATGTTTGATTGTAAGAAATTGTACTGCCCATGTTAGAAAAATTTAAACTTGACAGTATACAGTATCTCATAAATAATAGATCAGATGAAACAATTACTTTTACATTTACTGGGATCTGATCTGAAAGTCTGCCTGCCTTTGATTGATACCGTCACAAGGATGTATTAATTCAGCAATATGTTTTGTAAGAACATTATTATTTACAATATATGAATAAATAATGAAAATAGTTCAAGAAAATTGACACGGACAAGTTGTTTGTGTTGAAACTGTATTCAGATTCAAACGATCTTTCTAAACCAATAAATAATCTCATCACTTCTTGTCCAAAGAGTCATTGTGAGATATTTACATTATAAATTAAATAAGAGAAAACATTCAGCATATTTTTAGATATGACAAACAAATTGCATGTGAAGCAGGATTTAAAGCATATTGTACTTATGCTACATGAGGTAAAAACATGGGGACATTTATTATCCTGATATGTAAACAATGTGTTTTTCAAACTGATATACACATGACAAGTATTTGGACTGCATGGTTTTTAACAGTTTTACAAACAGAAGCATTCAGCTCGCTGTTTCCACTGTCATTCAAACACCAAATCTGATTTTCGGACATGAAATATATGGCACCTAATGAAACAGCCCACTGACAAATAAATACAAAGAGCCATTGATATTTTTTTTTACACCATGGAAATGTTCGCCGTTCCCATGTTGAGTCAACCATTATTCCGATGTTTCCGTGAACTGGAGGCGAATGGGGCAATGGAGCAACACATTCTCTTACGGCCAATGGAAATCCAAGACAGATTAACCAACAAAGCCAATTGCGCGTGAGACATTTCGGCCGCAAACATCGGCTTGATGTTTAACCAGACACGGAACCTTTGTCGCCTCTGCAGGAAGAAGGGAATTCAGTTCACCGCCATTCAAATAACACGGCCTTTGCCTCTTGGCTGTGTGGACATCGGTTCGTGAACATTCTTGGAAAACAACATGCTCCAGTGTCAAGAACAGCTGTAGATCAGCATTCTGTGCTTTCGTGTCAAGGTTGGAGCATCATCCTTTAGAGAAAAAGACCCATCAGCGTCAGATATTGTCAGCTCCCGTTGGTTATAATCACAGACGTGGCCTTGTGTCCCTGCATCTGCTCGGCCTGCATCCTCATGTGAGACGCCACGTCATACTGGACTCCTCCGCAGGCTAGTCCGGAGTAACTCCTTAGGCTTTCGGGGTCGTACAGGTGCTCCAAGGAGTACCCAGTCAATGCATAGGCTGCTTGCCTGTCCAAAGGCTGCCTTTCTTGGGATGGATAAACCAAAGGGCTCCCTTGAGGTTGTGACTGATGAGGGGACAGATCCGTCTGCATGTAGTCTTTGGTGAGGGTAAGACCAGATCTGGGGATGACGTCAGAGCTGGGGCTGCTAAGGCGAGAGAGGGAACCAGGACTGGTTGTGTTTTCGTCGTTGTCCAGAGGACCGGGTACTTTTACCCGATGATGGAGGCGCTCAGAAGGAAGGTCAATGCTCGGAGCACCCGGGCCTCGGCACACCACACTGGGCATGCTGAGCTGCAAGTGGTGGGGTAGGGACGAGTTAAAACATGGACTGTGAGTCTTTGAGACGTCGAGCGGCGGTTTGTGCTGCTGAAGACGGCTTTCTTCCTCTTTGATCATCTGTTGCGTGGCGCGGATTAGGGTCTCCATCTTACTGGGCTCCCGAGGACTGGCTTGGAATTGGTCCCCGTGGTACCGCTCGCCGGAATCACTGGTGGACCCTCCGCCATCCGGTGAACTCATGATGCTGTCTTCATCCCAGTGGCCTCGTCCTGTTTACATCAGACAAGAAAACATGTTACACTTCCTGCTTGCGTTTACCTCTCATATATTTCACTGGCAAGAATACTCTCTGGTCTGAATGTGCATATGGAATCATACAACGTCTTGGCAGGCAACAGTGGTTTGGGGCTGTGCATTGTGAAATTACTTGGCTTTCAATTTGAGGCAATTTTTGAACAGATGGTAGCAATCGACACACTGGCAAGAGACGGCATAAACAACTTAGCATGTCCCATAATAACATTTGGAAAACAGCTACCAGGGGCAGCAAGGCTACAAGCTATTTCCAGAGACAGATGGTTGCGGCCTCAACCCTAACACCTCACCGTGGAAGGCGGCATGGTAGGACGTGATTTCGTAGCCCTCGCTGCTTTCCGCAGATGGTTTCGGAAGGGCCAGCACGGAACGGGTGGCATCCCACCACACTTCTCTTCCTGACTGGGGGGCTCCAAGGAAGTATCGTCCGCTTTGACATCGAACCCGATCGCAGGCGGCCGCATGAGGGCGGGTCTGGGCGTGAGCAAGGTCCTCTTCCAGTAGACCCAAGCCGTAGCACAGGGAGCCCGAGTCCGGATACAGTCGGTAGGCGCACGACGCCTCTGCTGCCTCACTCGGATCCAACAATTGAGGCGAGGCAGCCTCCGTCAGCGGGCTTCCTCCCCACTGGCTTTCTTGGTCTGACTCCGAACGCTCTGGATTGAATGCTGCAAACTGCTGCAGAGCCACAAGAAAGCAAGATGTGATTGGATGCTCTTCGCTTTGTTCAGTTCTAGAAAATGGAATTTATTACCTGTGGGTAGGGCGACACTCTGGCTTTAGCTTTCGACTGGGTCAGACGCGACTTTGTGCTCTTCCTGTCCTCGTTGAGACTTTCAGCGTAAGGGAAAGCTGGCTTGGTGGGGCTCATTTGGTCTAGGGACAGCTGCATTCCCTTGTATTCGGTGTCCCTTTTACACATAAACACAAAATACTGTGAGGTGCTAAGAAGAAAAGCTTAAGCTAATATTTATCCTAATATCCTGCCACCGATTGACCCTGTTAAGTGATGGGATAACAGGACTTAGCCCTTGGTTTGCTGTGGTCTATCATGATCGTGTTTTCTTCAGAATGCTTCGGATACAATTTTCAAATGCTCCTCCAGCTTTGTTGATTTTAAAAGATATATGGCACAAAAGGGTAGTGAATCAGTCCAAAACAGTCTCACTCAAGAATTCAACAAGTTATTTTGAAACTTGGATTAAAGGGAAAAAAAACACTCATTGTTTTTATATTTTCTGATATTTGTCTCGGCAGACCGCTTAGCAAACATTTTAACCATAAATTCAAGAATTCTATCAATTTCAAATATTATCCAGGACCAGATGTTGGAACCCATGCAAATCAGTCTCGCCAAAGATTTTGTTCTCCGTATGTCAAAGTAAAAACTGTTGATATTGTAGGTTGTCCAAAACAACGGGTCAGCGCAAATGTGTCTCCAAGACACATTTAATATATCAAAGTAAAGGGCTGCTTTTTTAAAACAATATTCTAAATTGATCAAGTGAAACATGACTATTGAAGCCAGCGTCCTGGTACTGAACTCAAGCCAGAGTCAGTGCAGATGGAGCGACAAGGCTCCTGTGTCAAGTGCTCAGCAAACATGAGCCTATTATAACTTATCACATCAACAGTATGTAATAGCAGCTGCCTGGCATTTTAAACCCCATGGCCCATACCTGACCCCGCGTAGCCCGCCTCTTTAATAGGACTCTAAATATGACCCATTCTTTATGTACAACACCTCAGGAGAAAGGCTGTGTTTGGATAGCCACCAGCGAGCGAGTGTTATTTGCTCTTGCGAGGTAAAGTTGCGCCGCTTTCGGGGGGGTTGCATCCTATCTGCACCCTGCTGACTCGTGGCTGAGCCAATAATGTCGGGCCATTGTGCAAACTCAGCTGTGTTAGCCGAATTCCACCTCGGGGTCAATGTCAGACCACCTCGCGCCTGAAATGCACCACCACTGCGGCTGCTGACATGTTTTATTAATGGCTTTTTGTTGGGTGCTTGTTAGTAATTGTTTTTCTCTCAAATGTTAAAACAATGCAGTCACGCTGTTTTCTTCATAATGGATTCAAGAACTAAAATGACATGCACTTAAATGTAACACGTTGATGAGCCAAACCTAACAAGGCGAATCCAACGTGTACTAGCTGGGAGATAGCTATTGATTCCAAGTTCCCCGTTCGATCGACTTTGCTTTCCTTACGCTGCCAATCGATAGCGGCAGTAGAGGTTTTTTGATGGGGTTCAACCCCGATGTTTGTCTTGCTGTCTCGAAGGGTCTGAGTGTGATTTGTGCTCTCATAACAACAACTTCCAGGAGCCCTGCTGCGGCAGTGTTGGGTGGATTTGTCAAGAGAGGCTATATAGTGATGTATCTTTTTCAGGCTACATTTAATAATTCCAATTCTATCATCTATATTATATCACAGGGAGGCATGGTGTGGGAGTGGTTAGCACGTTCGCCTCACAGTACTGAGGTTTCGGGTTCGAGTCCAGGCCTTCCTGGGTGGAGTTTGCATGTTCTCCCCGTGCCCGCGTGGGTCTTCTCCGGGTACTCCGGTCTCCTCCCGCATTCAAAAGACATGCATGGCAGGTTAATTGGACGCTCCGAATTGTCCCTCGGTGTGCGAGTGTAGATAGTTGTTTGCCTCTGTGTACCCCGTCTACTGCCCTTAGCCAGCTGAGATAGGCTCCAGCACCCCCCGCGACCCTTGTGAGGAGTAAGCGGTTCAGAAAATGGATAGATGGATGGATGGATATTATATCACGTTAAATTGGGAAAAATTCCACTTACACTATGGGAGAGGACGGTGCCTTGCTCAAGAGCACCTGGACAGTAGCTAACAAGCAGAATAGCATCTTTCGAATAACTAGTTACCATTTCTACAGTAAATTATTCTCTGCAGCCCAGCAGAGCCGTCCCCCATGTGGGTGGGAAGCCAAAACAGCATAATAGTAGAAATCATTTTGGACAGA
Organism: Festucalex cinctus; assembly: GCF_051991245.1. Classification (NCBI taxonomy): domain Eukaryota; kingdom Metazoa; phylum Chordata; class Actinopteri; order Syngnathiformes; family Syngnathidae; genus Festucalex; species Festucalex cinctus. The sequence continues at coordinate 9,846,009 of NC_135431.1, forward strand.
TTAGACCTTCTTCCACATTATAGAAAAGGGCTCCACAGCTGTGTACTCGATCTTTCTGGCATCCAGTAAATACTTCAACTGCGAATATACAGTCTTCTGGTGGTTCTTGTTAGTATAATATTGGTGAGGGACTCTCCCAGAACTTTTCAATTGGTTCTGTGACCCGGATCTTATTAGAAATGGACGCCAACCATCGTTTTCCCAATTTAATGATTGGTGCACCGCCATGTTTTTGCTATAGTTTTGATGTACGTTGTCCACATATGATCCAGGCATGAGTCGGATCTGTGGATAACAGATTGCGAGCATTTTGTATGTGTTCACTGCCATGATAATTGTTCAAATTGCAGTTTAAGTCACAGGGTCTGTACATCCATGTATTGCGCAAGTGGAAAATTCCATTTCACTCCGCCATTTCCCTGCGATTTTACTTTTATTCTTCCATTGATGCATTTTCGATAACAATTACCCCTTTCAGGGTCACAGAAGGGGGCGGAGCCTATGAACCTACACCCTGGACTTATTTCCAGTCAATCACAGTGCAATGATCCCTCGCCAAATCTTGTAGACTCACGTTAGGACATAGTTGACACTGACGATGCAATGGGGTCTCGATGACCTGCTGTTGTGGACGATGGTGGCGTAACTCTGCACCCACACCCACCCGCCGTGCTTGGCCAGGAAACGGTAATACTTAGTAGTGACTTGGCCCTTTACCAGCACTGGCGGAGATAAAAGAATCACACAGATGACAGAGATTAGCGTGTTTGCGTGTGTGTTTGCGCGGGCGTAATGGTCCGCATGTGTCGGCACACTCACGGAGGTGGTGCGCGCAGCGGAGGTGGAAGATGTCACAGCTGTGCACGTGATGGTACAGCGTTTTCTCAATCAGGTCCTGCGGCTCATAACCTGTCAGCTCGGCAACCCTGCAGAGAAATGATTGGAAAAATCGCCATCTTTACGTTTTAACAAGATCTCTGCTATTATTCTGCTACGGCAAATCTGGTTGTAATTATCAGGTGGCACTTGCAAACTAGCCTAATGACGGTCAATTGGAAACGCGCGCACACCTGGAGTCCAGGAAGATGAGTTTCATGTCTAAACTGGCCCGGAACATAAACATGTTGCTGTGCAGTTTGATCTCGGTCACGGCGCTGGGGGGCAGAGAGTGCCCCACCGCCACCAGGCCCACGTTCTGGTAGCAGCCCTCGAAGGGGGCCATGTCCAAGCTGTACTGGCGGATCTTCAGGTAGCCACTGCAGTGGATCACCTGGAATCGGAACACATTACGATTTCGAATCAGTGCTGCTTGAAAAGTGGATATGGTTCGAGATAGACAGAGTATTTTTTTCAGGGCCGATATATTATCAAGGAGGATTGTCTAGGAGGCTGATAACCGATATTTCGAGCCAATATTCATTTTCAGCAAAAAAAAACAAAAAACAATGGTTTTAAAATTGTTAAAAATACAAATTGCAGCTTTTAATTTTGTTGAAATCACTTAAAGCGTGTTTATTGAACTACTTTTGAGATTTGCAAAATGCTGATTTAAAAAAACAAACAAACACACCAAACATGTTTGTATTAAAATTAGCAATGTTCGATACCACCTTTTTTCAGACCAATACCAGTATGAGACTCAACTCGAGTAGTCAACGACATGATACTAGGTACCAATAATACTCGTACCTCTGATAAATAAACACCCCCCCCCCCCCCAAAAAAAAAAAACAAAAACAAAAAAAAACAATAACAAATAATTGTAAAGAAAGACCTATATATCCTATTATAGCAATTATCTTTAAAATTGGAATTAATGGCAATTTTTATTCTTCTGATTTCTAATTGGTAGTTGCTGATAGTAAAATAGCCACTGTCGCAAGTACCGATACCTTAAAAGAAAGCCGGGTATCGGCCTGATACTGATAGGTATCGGTACCCCTCCCGACCATATTTAAAATTCTAACAAAATGTTGAAGGAGCTCCCAGGGTCATTAGTATGTTAAACGAAAACTTAAACAATAGTTTTCAACAATATATAAATTTTTCCAACATTTCAAAATTAAAATATGAAACTTTCATGTTATCTTCATTTTACTTTAAAATAGGTGCAGAGTTCCAGGCTCAGCAGCATCTAATAAAGTTAACTGAAAAAAAAAAAAATCCCTGAAGTTAACAGTTTTAAATTGTTCTATAGCCGTCTAATTTAAAAAAAAAAAAAAAAAAAAAAAGAAGAAAAAAAGACTGATGTAATGATAGTCATCAAAATGCCGATTATGGGCGATAACAAATGTATTGCATAAATAAATAAATAAATAAATAAATAAAATACAAATTATTGGTTTATTTTTTTTTGCCGATTATTAATGGAATTTTATACCATACATTCAATGACATTTACATATTTTACCTTGTATCCACCACTGGTGAGGCCTGCGTTTCTTTTGGCCAACACACATTTCATTCTCAGAAAGAAAGAGCGCTCCACTTCATACTCTGAAACAAAAAAAAAAAAAGTTTTTTTTTTTAATATGTCTTGCACTGTATAGCAAATAAAATACATTTGTAGCCATATAATAATAGCACATTGTCTGCACATAGAACGGGGGCGAAATATGTAACGAAAAAGAATGGCTTAAAAAAAAATTGCTCGAAGCACACTTTATTCCGGTCTATATAGTGAATATAACACAAACAAATGAAGCAATTGGGGGTAAAGAAAATCAACTAAATACTTCCAGGTGTGTACTTTGGCGTCATTTACACCAGCGTGCGTCAATCATGCGTCACCTTAACACTGACGCGTCTGTTCCAATGATTGCGTCGCTCGACACGCTCATGACATAGCAAATAGACAAGAATAATGAGTTGGAAACCCAGACCGAATATAAATAGCATACAATGATTAGTGTTTTTTTTTTTTTTACCTTGTACAAAATGCGAGTGGTAGGGCTGATGTGGCGTCAGCACAGCTGTCATCTCGTCGTGGTCTGCCGGGTGCACATATTCATAAATACTGTTTCCGGTCAACTCTACCTGTGGAGAACAACTCCGATCATGAACGCGTACTTAATTATTCATTTCGAATATGTAAAGAATAAAAAAAGAATAAAGAAAAACAGACCTGGGATAGTCCTAAATGCACGGAGGCTGTTTCTGAAATGTACATTATTTTCCCATCCGGAGCGACGACGAATATAAAGCCATCCAATGTCTACACATAAACGAAAAGTTACAAAAAAATAGAATTAGAAGCCACATAATGATAATAATAATAATAATTATGGTAGTTAATAATAATAGACCTGCAGTAGATGAGAGCCCAGCTCACGTCCGAGATTGTCCAACGGTCTCGTTCGATTTGTATGACCCCAAGCTTCCCCCAAACCTGCAATATTAATAATAATTATAATAATAAATGAAAACAAATGTAAAACATACTATAGAAATATTTTTAAAAACAAAAAAAAACACGACATATTTGCTATTTATTTATCACACAACTACAACAATCTCACAAATTTATGTCAAGAATTACAAATGTGAGGCCTTTTTTTTCCCCATATAAAAATGCTCTCATCTGTTTCCACGTGAAACCGATTAAAAAAAAGAGAGAGGGAGAGCATTTTGCATGTTCCTCCCTTGGCTGCCGTGTTTCCTCGCGCTCACATGGCTTAAGGTGATTACAAGCCCTGCAGGGCCCTCGCCATAATAGCTGCGTCTTGTTCGCAGTCACGCGTGCCCGCGGAGAGCTGCTTATAGAGGTCTATGCTATACGAGGAAAAAAAAAAAAAAAGAGATGAGGATGGAGCTCTTTTTTTTTTTTTTTTTTTTTTGCTTCACCTGCAAGCTCGATCAATGTCACATACACTTTAGAACAGTTATGCAGTGATTGATTTCATCCCCCAAATCTGCAAGTATATCGCAGCACATTCCGATATACGATAATTGTGCATCTCTTAACGGTAATGATTTATTTTGATCATATTAAGTTTTTGTTTTTTTTATAGTGGGTGCTCATATCGTTTTTAATTGTTTTTTGTTTCACTTTCCAAAAAATGAAAGCTATTTCATCATGCTTTTCATCCCCCAAATTTGCGAGTATATCGAAGCGCATTCCGATATACGATAATTGTGCATCTCTTAACGGTAATGATTTATTTTGATCATATTAAGTTGAATTTTTTTTTTTTTAAATAGTGGGTGTTCCTATCGTTTTTTTAATTGTTTTTGGTTGCACTTTAAAAAAATAAAAGATATTTCGACATGCCCTTAACTACTAAAAAATAAATAAATAAATACATAAATAAATACATAAATAAATAATAGGCTCACCCTGCGGGAAAACAATCCTCATCTTCAGGTAGCTGGTGGTCAGTCTGATGATGGACGCTTTGTCCAGCTGCGACGTAATGGCCGACGGTAAAGGCAACATTTTGGCCAGTTCGTAAAATTCACTGTTCTCCTTTTCGCGTCTAGTCCTTGCCGCCGTTTTCGACTTCTCCTTCATATCTTGGCCGGTTGGTTTTGTCTGCTGCTAATGATGATGCTGGTCCTCGCTTGCATATGCGGCCCGCTCTGCATGTGCTCCTCTCACAGCAACAGCGCGCTTTGATTTTTCCTCATAGTTTTTTTTTTTTTTTTTATTTGATTGTGTTTAATCAGAAGGAAGGCGCTTTTTAATATTAAATATCCAGCGTGCGTGTGTTCAGATATCCTCGATATTCCTTAGATCGACTTGTTGTCATACATCCGACGAGGTTGGTGGTTTCTTCGAGCATCTTTCACCTGCACAACAGAAACAAAAACAGATGTGCATATACGAGTATTGTAGTGCTGGGCAACCAAATCAATTTAAACGTTAAATCAATCATCATACAAAAAAAACCCCCCAAAAAAACATATAAGCTGTTCAAGTTAACATCATTTCAAATCTCAAAAAATTAATAATTTAAAATGAGCTGTAACGACCTGAAGATGTGAACCAGTACTTAAAATTTCGTTTATATTTTAATTAAATCAAATTTCTAAAATTATTATTATTATTATTATTATTATTATTATTTAAAAAATGTCCTGATTGGAAATCTGCACCAGTTGTCGTATTTGTTGTAAACAATTTAATAGAAAATATTGTTCAACAATAAAAAAAAAAATGTTGCAAAAATCTAAAACGATTTTTATTGTCACTAATTTACCTGAAAAATATTTTGCTTGTCTACATTTATTTTGATAGTCTTAAATTTTTGTATGCTATGCAATATAATAAAATGCACACTAAATGATCTGTGATAGTGGTTAAACAAAATAAGGTCGACAAATCACAATGTTAAAAGTTTTTTTTTTTTTTTTTAAATAAAAAATGTTTTTTTTTTTTAGTTTTCTTGAACAATTAGCAACAGATTTTTTTTTGTCCTAAAATACAAATAGACACCCTAACTTATTTTATTATTGGTATGGTATGTACAATTACGACTCATGTAAGTAACATTAAATAAATATAATTCAATTTTATTTAATAAGAAATTAACAACGTCGTAATTAACAATGCACGTTGCATTCCGGAATTGTGCATACAAGTCTTTTGAAAAGAAACTTCATTATCCTCAATAATAATAATAATAATAATAATAATGATAATAATAATAATAATAATAATAATAATGTGATTAAAAATAACACAATTGTATGCGGCAGGCCGATGACTGGACACTTGCGAATCGATCTTACCGCTCAGCCTGCTGGGAATTTCACCTGGTCCTGAACCGGCTCGGCCGAGTCGTCCCACTTTGGTTCCCCTTTCTCAGCTCCTCCCGGAGTTCCACCTGGAAAGGCGAACACTGGGCCGTGCGCTGCATACGCCTTCCCAAATTACGGGGACGCGCAACGAGTGGCATTCGTGCCCCAACAAGCCTCCTCTCCCGCCACTTCCTCAATGTGCCTCTCAGGAGCGGCTGGGGACACGCCCCCGCCGCTGTCCGATTGGCCGCGAGCCCCCCAAGCCTCTTTCGCGATTGGCTGGTTCACTGGTGGGCGTCATTTTAACGCTGGCGTGCGCGCGCACTCACACTCGAGGCCGTGTCACGTGCACGCAAGAGCTTAGTTGACGATTTTGTTGTGTTTTTGTCATTAGCTGATATCAAGAAATAAATGGATATAGTGCAGCATTGGCTAATACGTTTGAGGATTATTAAGCAAATGATTATGTAATTATTAAATGAAACATAAATAAGATCATTTTAGTGATAATTTTGCCCAGTTTAATGAGGTTATTACTATTCATAAGGATGCGAATTAGTCTTGGTGCAATAACAAATAAAGCCAGCATTTTGCCAGCCTAGTGTTTTAGTTACATAGTGAAGCTCTCGAAAATGGGGAATTGTAGGAAATAATAACATGCATTAATAACTATGGGAACATAAAATAAGGATGCAGTAAAGATTGACAAAGCACAAACAAGACGAGGGAAAAAAATAATTCATAATAATAATGAAACAATGTGGTCTTATTGTAAGTGGGGAAACATTCCAAATAAGCCCTTTAAAATGGGTTTCCTTCATTTTAAACTATGTATTTATTTATTTTATGTGTGAAATAAGCGATTACATGCTAATCAATGAAATATGTGATTTTATTGTTCAAATAAATTATTTGATAAAACCAATCATTTTGATCATTTAGGCCTATATTGTGATTTCATTATCAAATCACAATGAACATTTTGCACGTGGCACTGAAATTGCTGTCCACCCTGTCATCACGAGGTACAACTTAAAACAAAACACACACACAAAAAACAACAACAAATCTCTTGTTTTCAGTGACATCATGAAAAGTGGAGGCTGAAACAGTGGATAGCTTCAAATTAAGTATTTATACTTTTGTTTTGTCATTTTATCTTATGTGTGTAATTGGATCTTGCATAGTTATTATGCGTATCTGCCGATACCATGTCTGATCCCATCCGATACCTTGCCAATGCATTAAGGAGGAAAACAAGATTGCATCCAAATTTTATTCCAAATTAAGGTATCCCAACATGACATCTTGTATTTGGCTTTAAGTCTAGTGTAGTAGTGATTCAAAGGAAATAAACACATAAATTTCATTGCATATCAGTAGTGCGCCACAAAAAAAAAAGATAAACAAATCACATTTAAAAACACTGTCTTTGATAAACAAAGTAAACTTTTAAAAAATCGATTATAAGAAGTTCCACTTACATTAAGTACATTTAAATTATTTAGTCAAGTAATCAATGTACATAGCAATTTGTAGAACTAAAACTAGATTGCTTAATTGCATTTCAAGCAATAAATGGACAATGGAGAACAAGTCATTTAAGTTGGAAAAGTTGAAATATTTATGGAAGCAAATTGTTTGTTCCAAATCAAGTTCCTGAGTTGTTTTGACTTATATCTTTAATTTCAATACAAAGTTCCATTAAATTCCACCCTGTGATCGGGAATTAGAAATATATTCTTCAAATAGTACGTCAATTTGCTAAATGAATCATGTTGCTAAATGAAGGTCCACCATGTGTTGATTAAATGCTAAGCTTAGTCAAAAATGTCCACCCTGTCAGTGTCATCAGAAATTAGAAATATATTTGTTGAACAGTGCATCAGTTTGCTAACTGAATCATGTTGCTAAATGAAGGTCCATCATGCGCTCATTAAATGCTAAGCTTCGGCAAAAATGTCCACCCTGTCACCGAGAATTAGAAATATATTCTTTAAACAGTATGTCAATTTGCTAAATGAATTATATTGCTAAATTAAGGTCCACCATGTGTTCATTAAATCCTTAACTTCGTCAAAAATGTCCACCCTGTATCTGGAATTAGAAATATATTCTTCAAACAGTTTGTCAATTTTCTAAATGAACCATGTTGCTAAATGAAGGTCCATCATGTGCTCATTAAATGCTAAGCTTTGTCACGAATGTCCACACTGTCATTGTCCACCCTGTCATAAAGATCACATATTTTGGTGTTTGTGTGCACGTTTTCTGTTGGCAGTCAGTGTGACACATGATAAATATGCACTTCTAACAGCATGACATGGACTTAATACGAAGAATATGAAGCTCAGTGGTAAATTTCAGAAGCGCCTTATGGTGATATTGACTCAGCACATGGAGTTGGTGCTTTATTCATTCTTCGCTTGTCTGCAATCAACTCTACCTCACATGTAGAATAGTTTTATTTTTTTAAATGTTGAAGCATAACAGAAATATTTTTCCATAATTAAACCATCTGTTTTCACTTGAGAAACAAAAGGTCAACAAGTGCAATAATGCAAATTTTAAAGTTGCATAGAGTACTCGCCACCACATAAGAACATTTCATGTTGCCATATTCACAATTGAATATGAAATGCAAAACAACAGAGCACGGGCATGGAGAGCAGTGCATTGTGGGCCAGGTCCGGAGATCTCCTGCTCTATTACTTGGGCCTCCGTCAAACACATTTATGGACGGATTAATTTCCACTGCGGGAATCAGATGAGAGCGCCGCTGCGCATGGACATTTTTAATTAGTTAGCCCGAGCTCAGATGGAGAGCTGCTGTGTGAGCATGGGGAAGGCGGGGCGGGGGCTGGTTGGGGCGCGGGGCAGATGGAGGGGGGGGGGGGTTCTGTGACGGGGGCGCGGACGCATGATGGTGAGCTCATTACGCACATAATTAGCCCTGAAATTGATGCTGCATTGTGCCATAATTGGAGATTTCTCCTTCTGACTCTTTCTTCGCTGCGCATGCGCAGGAGCGCCCTCGTTAAATGACTTCGCCGGACTCGGAATTAGCCTCACAAGGCTTCACCTCTTTATTATTTTCTCATTTCTGGCACATAGAAAAGACAACAAATTGGAAATTAGAACAAGCCACCCAGATATAGGTGGACTCATGAGTGACATATTTTTATATAGCCATTTTAAAAATCATCCACATTAACAGAAAATCATTCAACACATATTCCGAGCAGTCAAGTGCATGCCAAAACAATCGTTGAAGTTATAACCAGTAACAAGTCATTTGAGTCAATCAAGTGAGAAAATGGAAACCATATAACAAAAGCTATTGTTAATACATAACTGAATATATCCAACTGTAAAAAATAAATGAGAGCCAGTTTGCATATATTCTATAAAGATATATGTAAGTAAATATATATATCGCTGGTGTCAGGCCAAAACCTCTGTCAGAATTTGGTAAATGTCATCTTTTCACAAATCGATTGACTATCTATTGGTCATACAAACAACATGTAAAGTGTGTATACGTGTAGACATATTCATGTATATATGTACCTATACTATAGATGTGTATGTATGTATATGTGTATATACATATGTATATATGCAGATGTGTGTATACATATGTGCCCTGCGATTGGTTGGCAACCAGTCCAGGGTGTCCCCCGCCTACTGCCCAGAGCCAGCTGAGATAGGCGCCAGCAGCCCCCGCGACCCTTGTGAGGAATAAGCGGTCAAGAAAATGGATGGATGGATGGATGTATACATGTGTATAAATATATACGTATATGTATCTGTATATATGTGTATTAGTGATGTAACGATATCCACATATCACGATACGATATCACGATATGAAGGTCACAATACGATAATTATCACGATATTGTGGGGAGGTTGGCGATACAACAAAAACGTCACAATATTGTAAAAAAATGAGCTCATACTTAAAAAAAAACACACACACACAATATTGTGCTTTTGTATAATACAGCAATGCATGTAAACAACCTACAATCTCTAATAACACTTAATATTGAGGCACTTACTTGCTAATGCAAGCACACATTGAGTTCACCCACATATTGACTTGGTTCACAAACATAGTCGGTTCCCTTCATCTGACCATTAACGTGGATTTGAAACATAGAAGGGCCAAAACATGCCTTGTGAAAATTAAACTGCACTAAAGAACTAGTCACCAGAGGGTGCTAGAACTGCACAAATGGAAATCAACCTGACTTAAAAAAAAAAATAATGTAGCTTTTAATATCGTGACATGACAACGATATATTGTGGCAGTTTTAATATCGCGATATCACGATATTGCCATTATCGTTACATCCCTAATGTGTATACAATGAATACACAATGAATATATATATATATATATATATATATATATATATATATATATATATATATATATATATATATATATATATATGTGTGTTTTCGAGTCTGAGTATATGTTGTCTTTCAAGTTGAACACAATCTCTCTCTCTCTCTCTCTCTCTCTCTCTCTCTCTCTCTCTCTCTCTCGCTCCCCCCCTCCCCTGCTCCCTAAATCCCCTTACCACTGCTCTAATATCCCTGCTAATTTCTTGACATGAGTCACAGGCCAAAGGTCACCATGGCAAGTTCACTTTCAAGATTCCAATTCGGTGCAGGTTCCTTTCCCAAAACAACTGGCTGCTATTGCAACTGGATTTCCTTTCACGACAACCAACAATGCCGCCTTATAAAGGATTGAAACATTCTCCGAGCTTGCATGAGCTCTGCTCGGAGATTTTCACCCTGTTGGCGTCCCACCGCGGGGGAGCCCGCCTTGCTGCTTGCCCAACCACACGCTGCCGTCCCTCTCACCCACCACCCCTCACTGCACCCATCTCTCCGTTTTGATCGTGTTGTTACCAATTGTGCTTCTCAGCGGGAGGGCAGGCTGGAGATTCTCCACAGCGTGCAAGAGAATCTGTGGTATTGCAGGGGGCGAGTGCATGAAAGTTATTTATGGAAGGGAAAGGTGGGATGGGCGTAGAACGATGGTGCAGTATTTCTGTCATGGTTGAGCTCTTGTAATGGTTAAAAAGGTTTTTATTTATAGGGGTCTGCTTTCGTTTTGACTAATGAGGAACTTAAGGATCAATCATCTCATCATATCCTTGTTTCGATTTCCGATTGCCAGTGTCACAATACAGCAACAACATTTTCAAAAGTATTGTAATATAAAATTCGGACAATGTTTTTTTTTTTTTAAGATTAAAAACAAATTTTCAGTGGCAATTAACTCATTTGCTCCCAATAACGTGTAAATACTTTTTTTTTTAATGTTGTAAGTGTCCCAAAGACGTATTTATACGTTGTTTTTTTATTAATTTTTTTTAAATTTTTTTATTTTTTTTAATGCTAGAGAATACAGAAGGCTTTGATGCAGCCTCTCAACTGCAAAGAACGGTTGCAGAAATGGTAGTTATTACACAAACGGCCAGCAGGTGGCAGCAGAGCAAAGGAGCTCAACCAGGGCCATGTAAAAAAAAAGCTAAATTACTAACAATTTTAAATAGATTTTATTTTCATAAAAATCTTACAGTGTACAAGTTTACTGACTAGTAGTTTCTAAATTTGAGTAAAAAAAAAAATCGCAACAATCAACTTATAAATTCTTATCGGAATTAATTGGCATTGATTCGAATCGTGACGAATCGAATCGTCAGGTACGAGGCAATTCACACCCCTACAAACTATGTTTAAATAGAATTCGCATTTTGAGTTTTATACATTTTCCACCAAATTCTTGTGAGCTGATTCCGCTCACGTATGGCCTCATGCAAATGAATGCATTTGTTGACCTTTTTTTTTTTTTTTTTTGTCATGGAAATGTGCTGCGTTTTTAACAGCTTCCTCGTGTTCTTATTATTTATTACATTTCACACAGCCGCATGTAACCTCATTATGAGCAGGTTGAGATCATTCGATCGGATGTAACATGACATGTCATGGAAGAATATGATGTCTGTGAGGACGAGAGCGTTGCCGCTGAAAAAAAAAAAAAGAAAAAAAAAAAAGAACTCCGCATTCCATTATAAATCAATCTGAGTGAAAAGGGAATGAGAGCAAAGCACCATGTTGAGTTCCACTCTGTGCTCCGAGATTGGAACGGTTGGGAATATGTAAACAGGTTGCCTGCTTGACCAAGATTCGACAGTTGTGTTTTGAACTTCATTACTGCCTCTTTTGTCTTTTATTTCGAGATCCTAATGTGCAATGGACCACTTGGTTTCCCTCCAGCCATTTTATTTCTGGAGTCTTGTTTGGAAACGTCCTCTAATGTGTTCTTTTCCTCACATTAACGCTGACTCTCAGCCACCACCTCCGTGCGTGCGTGTGCGTCGCGCGCCAGGCCCTCCAATGAGCCCATCTGCTGTGCGCGAGCGTTAATTAAGTACGCTGCCATTTCCTACATGCGGCCTCCATTTGAAGTTGCGTAGAGTGCACGAGTCAGACGAGCAAGTTCATCAAAATGCTAATTTGGCCCAAATTAAAGTTGTGATTAACATTACACAGTTTCCTTCCTGTGCGGACAAACGGATCCATTTTTGAACCGGCTCCTTCTGTGGGCGTCGAAGGGGAAAAAGGAGGAGACACTTGCCTCGTGAAGGCTCTTGTGTTCACTGCAAAGAAAAACATCCATTTGAAGCTAGAAACTGGGAATTTGGACATATTTTCAAATGAATTGCCATTCTTTTTATTGATATTACAATTGTGATTATTTATTTTGAACATTAACTCATTAGCTCCCAAAAACGTATATATACGTCATATTTTAAATGTTTTAAGTGTCCGAAAGACGTACTTATACGTTTTTTTTTTTTTTGTTTTTTTTTATGCCAGAGCATAGAGAAGGCTTTGATGCAGTCTCTCTACTGCAGAAAATGGTTGAGTGGCAGCAGAGTATAATAGATCAACCAGGCCATGTTAAAACAAGCTGATTTCCCCACAGTTCTAAGCAGAATTGTGAAAAACAATGAAACTTAGCTATGTTCTATTGCTAATTGCTGCACAGCGGAAACAAATAGGAATATACTTTTTTTTCCCTGATAAAAGAAGAGACTTTAATCTCTCTCTTGGTATGTTCCATATTTTTATAGCAATAGAACATAATATTTCGCGGGCCTTGAAAAATCAGTCGAAATCCAGGAAAAAACAAGTGAAAATGGTTTACATGTTATTGGGAGTGAATGAGTTAACTCATTTGCTCTCAATAATTTGTAAATACGTTTTTTTTTCTTATGTTTTAAGTGTCCCAAAGACGTATTTATACGTTTTTGTTTTTTTTTTATGCTAAGAGCATACAGAAGGCTTTGATGCTGCCTCTAAACTGCTAAGAACGGTTGCAAAAATGGTAGTTATTACACAAATGGCCAGCAGGTGGCAGCGGAGCAAAGGAGATCAACTAGAAAAAAAGCTAAATTACTTAGAATTTTAAATAGATTTGTGAAAACTGATGAAACTTAGCTCTCTTCTAATGCTAATTGCTGCAAAACGGAAACAGATAGAAACATATTTTTTTTTTTCCTGATGAAAGAAGAGACTTTAATCTTTCTTTTGATAGGTTACATGCTTTTATAGCAATTGAACACAATATTCTGTGGGCCTTGCAAAATCAGTCAAAATCCAGTAAAACAGCCGGGAGCGAACGGGATTGCTTCTGTGAAAATGGCTGGGAGTGAATGTTAACGATCCACCAAAGCATGATACTCTTTGTGATTTCATATTTTTAGAAGGAAACTCATTACATTGTGAGGGGATACATTACGCGAAATGTTCTGTCCTCCATTTGATTCCAAAAACATACCGGTACGACTACATTTCACACGTCTGCGCTGTCAACAGGCCGTGAGACGTTAACCGCAAAATACATTTGTAATGCTGAAAGGCAGATTAGTATCATCTGTCTTGGCCGACTGCGTATTAATTCCTGAGAGCCAATCATCGCTCCATATGTTCCGGCTGCAGCGAATGGGGAGGGGTGGGGGGCTCCATATGCATTTTGCGTTAAAACAACAACAGCTTGACATTTCCCGATGGGCAAATGACAGAGGAGCACTTATTTGCCTACGTAGTCTCGTCGCGCGCACAGCCCACGTATGAAGTTCCTGCGGTAATGAAACCCCTGACGTTCATCACTCGGTCTTAAGCAGTGGTTATTGAGGCATTAAATATGTCTACACAGGGCTCAGTGAAAGGCTGCCAGATCACTGTTCTCCTCTGAGAGGGGGCTCTGTTTGCATACAGACAGCTTCGGCGGCGAGGCGGGAGGGCGGCGCTGGGGATTGGGAACGTGCGCCGAACGCGGCCCGGGAGTCATCACTGGGTGCCCGCCACTTTTGGCGTTAGTGCCATTATGGGATGTCACTGCGGGAGTAGTGCGGCTCTTCAGCGGGATTACCGGAAGATTCCTGCAGAAATTGAGCGGAATTGGAAATGTGGCCGAAGGCTCGTCGTGGCCATGTGTGTGCACGCCGTTAAGCCTGGTTTCCATTAAGATGCCGTTTTTTGGTCCACTTCAACGTTTTCTGTGTTTTTGCGTGGGGGGAAAAATGTGAAGAAATGACAAAGTAAATCAGTTTTTGCAAATCATTTTTCCTCGTAATTAAGGAAAATGCCATTATAGTGGATCCCTGCTTTTTAGGGACCAAGTCCCATAGCGAAAATCTGTGTATAGACGGCCATTTGAAAATCTTTGAAAAATAAATACCTAAATAAATAAATAAATAAAACACTAAAAAAATAGTCAAAAAAGTGACAAATTTCCAGTGTTTCTTTGAAAAATGGGAGAAATATTAAATAATATTGTTAGAGCTTGTTACAGCATGACCCTAGTGGATCTCTTATACTCTGCTGCCACCTTCTGGCCGTTTTTGTTATAACTACCATTGCTTCAACCGTTCTCTGCAGTAGAGAGGCTGTATGAAAGCCTTCTGTATGTTCTAGCATAAAAAAACAAAAAAAAAAACCGTATAAATACGTCTTTGGGACACTTAAAACATTTAAAATAGAACATATTTATACGTTTTTGGGAGCAAATGATTAAAGGTGCTAAAACAACGCCCCATAAATGATTTTCATTAGCCCATCTATGATGTTTTAACATGTTAGCATTAAGCTAGCGGACCGAAAAGCTAAGCTATGCAGTTGTTTTAAATATGCAATAGATAATGGATGGATGGACATATTATTTTCTTATCTTTTATCGGATTTGTTCACAATCTGCCAAACAACTGTTTGTTGAGTTGATTGCACTTCCAACTTACTTTTGCTAATTTTTGTAACTTGACACATGAACAACACAACTCAACACATGAACGACTTTTACAACAAGAACAAGAAAGCAATACACACAAGCTTGTTGTCTTAGCGTAACAGGCAGTCACACGCCAAGAAAGGAAGAACAAAATGCTGGACGTCCTCCATTGTTGTGCTTTGTTTACACTGTCACATTCTCCTCTTTGTTGGCTCACTGTTGTGCTACTACACTGTCGCACTGTTTACATATCATCGTTGTCCAACGAGAACTGGAACCTGTACCGATGAACACAAATAAATCATTCAAATATTAAACATTACACAACATTTAGTTGTCTGGGCGAATACATTTTTTGAGACACTTTTCATTCCATTGGTCGCACCCAGTAAAGCCAGCTACAGGCCAATTTGAACGCCTCATCGAGCAGCGCGCAGCGTGATGGCAAATGCAAAACATCAGCGGCGCGCACCTCAGCGGGCTACCCTGCCTGGTGCGTGCGCGTTTGCATACAAGAAACGTGGTGGTTTGCTGCGTGCTCGCAAAACAAATTCCCGCCACGCTGCATTAAACATTTCAATCCTATTAAAATGAAGCAAATCCACAAAAAAATGAGTGAATGGCTACTAAATACATCTCCAAAGTCGGCTTCTGGTTGACACAGGTCATCCTAATGGGGTTTGTGGGGGTCAATGCGGCGATCCCACCTCCCCTTTTCCGAGGACGTCCATAAAACAAACATGCGGGGTCCGACCCTGGTCAGGGTGAACATTAACACTCAGCCACCGGCCCAGGGGGTCAGTCAGGGGTCAGCAGCCTGTGGCGGAGGGATGGGCAGGGGTGACTCTTCCACAATTTGACATGTGACAGATTCAAGAAACATTACGTAATAATAAGTCCATCCAGGAAAATAATGATGATGATATCCTGGTTTTGCAATTAGGAAAAAAGCATGTCAGCTATTGTCATGGTTATGTAGGAACCTACTTTAGTGGCCTAAAAAAAAAAAAAATAATAATAATAATAAAATAAATAAATAAATAAATCACCGGACCAGCCAGAACAACCTCTCAGTTGTGTTAGCTACTAATTGTTATGAAAGTTGTGCATGGATTACTACAGTGATCGATTATGGGTGAAATTCATTGGCACGACGCAACACATGTAGACAGACATTATAACGATCATTATAACGGAGTTGTTAATGTATAACAGTATGTCTGTATAACACTGCCCCCAGGTGGCAAAGACAGGCACCGTTAAATCATTCATGATGCATCAAATCATTTAATTATTTACACTTTATTAAAACATGTTATTACTATGTATTTTCACGTTAATTACATTTTTTTTTCTTTATGTGGGTGGCTGGCACAGATTAATTGCATTTGCATTCATTTCAATGGGGAATGATGATTTGGCGATGTTACTGTTTTAAATTCTCACTGTGGTAATGGAATAAATTAAACTTTAATCTCAAGGCGCCACAGTAAAGCATTAATTAATTAATTAATTAATTAATTATTCAAGCTATATAGCGCAGTTTAGGGCTGGACAATTTTGTAAAAAAAAAAAAATAATGTAATTGCAATACCCTGTTGCATTATGGGAATAATATGAATCTAAAACATGCACTACAGAAATAATTTTTTAATTTTTTTTATTTGTGAGCTAAATTCTTAAAATAAGGTTGTTGTTTTTTTTTCACTTGCGCATGCGCAATACCCCAAGGCATTATGGGAAATATGCTATGTTTGTCGCATTTAGCTTAAAAGTATGTTCGAACATACAACGTTTATATACGTTCAAACATGCTAACAGTCAGAAATGTTCACTTCACATTGGCAGTTCCATGCTTTTGTAATTTTAAGCCTACTGACTGACCAAAATGAAACAGATTAGATTTTTTTCATATATAAATAAGTGAAGCCTTTGTGATTTGACAATTGCATTCTGCTTCGCATTATTGGTTTGAATTCACTTAATTTGTGTAGCCTACGATTTACTTTAGATTGTTGCCAACAAAGGCAGTTGTATTGTAGCAGGGTTGACTAACAGCAGATAAAAGTTAAGCTGAAGTTTTCACCGAGCTGTGCACTGCATGTGAACTATACCCAATGTAATATAAGACATCTATATAAGAAATGTACACCAAAGGAGTGAATGCTAATTCTCCACAGCCACCGAACACTTTGTACATTTTCTTCACCGATATACCACAGCGACCGTTCAATCAAATCCACCAATTACATTTTATCTTTCACTTGTTGTTATTCTGCTAAAGAGGAAATGAGCTTAAAGATTTATCGGGTCCATTCGCCCCATCCCTTATGTGCTTCTAAAACATCCCCCAGCTACAATTAGGGTGGCATAGATCACATTCTCACCTCGGCGGCGAGCAGACAACACCATAAGGCTCGGCCGCGTCTCGTTCGCATGGGGAACGGCCCGGAAGACGCTTCCCCGGACGGATTTATATGTGGCCCGCTCTGCCTGGCCGTGATTGAATGTCTGTGTGCATGCGGCGAGACGACTCGCTGGGAATGTGTCAGGGGACTCATAAGGCAGGTTTGAATTAGGCATGAGATTGGACAACGGTGTGTGTGACTGGCAGTACTTTACGGTGTAAAAAGCGTGTTTATAGTGAACGGAGACATATGTGGCCTCATTGGGATTAAAGAAATGATTGGGGATAAATGCGAAGACGTTTATTGTTTAGGTGGTTTCCTTACTACCAAATCAAAGCATATGCCGCATATTGAAGCTTTTTTTCCCCCCTCAGTTCAGTTCTATCGTGTGAAATCGAATCTGGGAACGGTTCACCCAATCTTCTTCATGGTGCAAGCGTTATACCTTCGGGTTTAAACACCACGCACGCCGTAAAACATGAGCCCGAGAGTGAAAAGGGAGTTCCTTTTAATGTAATATTGATTTACAAACCGCACGTTCAAACTCCACCCGGTCACGGGTCGTTACCTTGAGCCCGCAAAGGCTTCTCAACCGGCCGGTGCACATGGCACAGGGGAAGTTTGAGACCTGCGGGGATTGGTTTTGGGTGTCCTCATGTCTAGACAGTAGCACGAATTTAAAAAATAGGATAGGATAAACAGATTAGGATACAAAATATTTTGTCAATTTAAGACAAACGCATAGTCTGTATAAAATTACTCACATTCATATATTCTTTATCCTCTGAGAGGAGCAGAGACGTCTATACTGTAGACGTGTGCCCCCAGGTGGCCAAGGTGGGCAACATCACAGTGGCCATCTAACTGATGTAAAATCTGACAAAATGTGTTTATTTCTTTTGATTTTAACTCATTTGCTCCTAAAATGTATAAAAACTTCTATTTTAAATATTGCCATGGTCCCAAACACGTATTTATACGTTTGTTTATTTTTTTATGCTAGAGCATAGAGAAGGCTTTGATGCAGCATCTGAATTGAAGAGGTCGCTTCAAACAATGGTAGTTATTGCAAAAAACGGCCAGCAGGTGGCAGCAGAGTATAAGAGATCAGCCAGGGCTATGTTGCAACAAGCTCTTTTTCACAGTTTTAAACAGGTATGCTGAAACTTAGCTAATTGCTGCGAAACGGAAATAGAAACAAATATACTTTTTTCTTGATGAAAGAAGAGACTAATCTTTTTTTTGGTAGGTTCCATGTTTTTATAGCAATAGAACACAATATTCTGTGGGCCTTGCGAAATCAGTCAAAATCCAGTAAAGCAGAGCGAAGGGGGTTGCTTCAGTGAAGTGTTTCATTAATTTTTGGGGGGAGGCTGGAACGAATTAATGGCATTTCCATTCATTTCAATGGGAAAAGATGATTTGAGATGTGAATTATTTGAGTGACAAGTCTGGTTACAAAATAAACTAGGCAGCACTGGATTTCGTAAAAAAAAACAAAAAAAACAATTAAGAGCTATTAGTTTGTAGCTCAACATGGTCTAATTGGGCAATTAATTCCACCAGTATGAAATCAAGATAACAATCTTCTTGCGGTTGTTTTGTGCTTTTATTGGTCACCATCCAAACGGCTTCACATGCTGATTAGTAGAATTAGAACAATCAGGCGAGAAAATGCAGTGTTTAGACAACAGGGAACGTTTTACTCATTTGTTTGTCGGCCTCAATGTTTCTGCTCGGTGCCTTGTGGCCAAATCCGGCACTTGCTGGATACTCACTTTTTTCCCCCTGAAAACTAAGGGTCAATTTAAAATAAATAAATACATAAATAAACGGATACTTTGGCAAGACTAGTGGTTCATTTTGTATTGCGTTTGTATGTATTTGGAGAATGTTAATAATGTCAATAAAAACGATCATGCACTTTTGATTAAATGTATTCTTAATTAAAGTTTACTGTAGCTTTTTCAATCAGAACTACAGTAGTATTTACCGGTATATATATTTCTCTATCCATCCATCCCATCCCATCCCAAGAACGGTACATTTCCAAGTGCAACGACTTGGTTCGATATGATATGTCAGTAAGTTTTGTCATGTTTGATAACATGTAAAAGCTGTCTAAAGCCAAAAATCTTCAAGATAACTCATTCGCTCCCAATAACGTGTAAATACGTTTTTTTTTTTTAAATGTTTTAAGCGTCCCAAAGACGAATTTATACGTTTTTGTTTTTGTTTTTTTTATGCTCGAGCATACAGAAGGCTTTGATGCAGCCTCTCAACTGCAAAGACCGGTTGCAGAAATGGTAGTTATTACACAAACGGCCAGCAGATGGCAGCAGAGCAAAGGAGCTCAACCAGGGCCATGTAGAAAAAAATCTAAATTACAATTTTGAATAGATTTGTGAAAACTGATGAATCTTAGCTCTCTTCTAATGCTAATTGCTACAAAACGGAAACAGATAGAAACATACTTTTTTTTCCTGATGAAAGAAGAGACTTTAATCTTTCTTTTGATAGGTTCCATGCTTTTATAGCAATAGAACACAATATTCTGTGGGCCTTGCAAAATCAGTCAAAATCCAGTAAAACAGCTGGGAGCGAACGGGATTGTTTCTGTGAAAATGGCTGGGAGTCAAAGAGTTGGATGGATGGATGGATGGAAACAATAAATCATCAGCAACATCAGTCTGTTTTATACCGATTTATACCCGGTGTGCATCTCTCATAAAAGGCAATTCAATATGTATCTCGGTACATGGTGATACGATTCAAGGCCGGTATATTTTGAAGTATACGACTAAAACTCTCCCACGTGGGATTACACCAGGAGGGAGGCTGCGTCCCATGTTGTCGACAACCGCTTCATTTATAGGCTTTCTATACAAATATGTCGTTACTTGAGATTCATTTATAGACGGTAGCCCTCTATAAACAGCACCGGCAACAATAACAACCTTCTCCCATGTGTCATGCAAATCGGCGCGAGTTTAACTCTGCTCTCCACGCTCTGTTTTTTCGGCAGGACAACAGCATTTACATTTCATGAGCTGGCTAACCTTTTTTTTTCCCAAGGCCTTTCGCATTGACTTGTCACCGGGCTGATTTAGTGCGCGGGTCATTTCCATGCGGCCCAGCGGCTCGCATACCGTCCCTTGCTTTTGCAGATGAATATTTACATGGCAGTTAACAGGTGGCGAGTAGTTTAATGGCGGTAATAGCTTCATGGCACGTGGAGCATGAGCGGAAGTATTTTGCCCGGGGTTGTCCCACTCTTGCTGTGATGTATCCCATGGGGCGCGTATGTTTGTGTATGTGCGTGCTTGTGTGCATTTTACTGCTTTGATTATCCTTGGAATTGTGTACTGCAGCATATGACAATTGTTTTTATTTTTTTTGTTAATATCTTAATTGATAATATTTTTGCATTTATTTATCTACATTAACTCATTAGCTCCCAAAAACGTATAAATACTTCATATTTTAAATGTTTTAAGTGTCCCAAAGACGTATTTATACGTCTTTTTTTTTAATGCCAGAGCATAGAGAAGGCTTTGATGCAGTCTCTCTACTGCAGAAAATGGTTGAGTGGCAGCAGAGTATAAGAGATCAACCAGGCCATGTTAAAACAAGCTGATTTCCCCACAGTTCTAAGCAGAATTGTGAAAAACGATGAAACTTAGCTATGTTCTATTGCTAATTGCTGCACAGCGGAAACAGATAGGAATCTACTTTTTTTTTCCCTGATAAAAGAAGAGACTCTAATCTTTCTTTTGGTATGTTTCATATTTTTATAGCAATAGAACATAATATTTCGCGGGCCTTGAAAAATCAGTCAAAATCCAGGAAAACACTTAAGTGAAAATGGTTGGGAGTGAATGAGTTAATAATAATAATAATAATAATAATAATAATAATAATAATAATAATAATAATAATAAAGCACACAGAGCTTTTAAAAATGTCACTCACCACCTTTATTTTTTTCCCTGTGGCTAAAAATGAGGTTTTATCGCCCGTCTGACAGCCATGCAAATGTTCAAGCGCTGGAATGTTCCCCAAACTGGAACAGATGGATTTTGCAAGCCCCTCCTCCTCCTCCTCCTCCTCCTACCCCACCTCCCCTCCCCTCTCCTCTCCTCTCACTCTGGCACATGACATCACCACATATGGCTGCCGTGATTGATCTGTCATTATAGAGGAGGGATGGCCAGGCTGAGTGGTGAGAATGGGGAAGGCTTAGAGCAACAAGGCGTCATGTTTTCCACAACAAAATACATTCTGCCGTATGTGTAATTGTATCTGTTGTTGTTTGGATGCATGTTTTGTCCAGTGGAACAGTGGAAGGGTTGCTTGCTTTTTTTGTTTTTTTTTCTTTTTTCTTCCAATCACCTAAAGCTTCTTAAGAAAACCCAACAGAAAAAAAAAAAATATTACTCTTGACAGTTTCATGAAATTTGTCAGATTTGGCTTGATTATAATTACAGATAATTCTTAGAATTTTACACAATCTGCTTTTCAGTTATATATGCCATATAGTCAACATTTGGACAACATACCATACAGTTGCATTATTATTATTGTTATTATTATTATTATTATTATTATTATTAGTAGTAGTAGTAGTATTATTATTCATCACCTACAGAACTTTTGTGGCCTATAGTTTTGGTGGACAAAGTTGGACATCTCTCATGTTCTTGCTAGGGCAGTGCAATTTTTTTTTGATGCAAGCCATGTTCTTATAGTTACATAGCATTTTTGTTAATGGAACAGAATAAAAATTAGAGTGATTTAAAAGAAAAGATAAGTTTCTGAAACTAAATTTCGTTTTATTGTAATTCATTTCATTTTATGGTTTTCTGAGTTTTATTTATTTTTTTGCTACACCCATAAATCTACATATTGACACCTTCTTAAAATAATCGCCTAAGTCATTTTTTTTCTGGTTTTTCAGGAAACACAGAAAATGGAACCATTTGCATCATCATTTAGGCAAAAAAAAAAAAAAAAAACTTTTGCAAAAAATTACTTAGGCAATTATTTTTAAAAGGGTGACGATATAAAAGCTAAAACAAATGCTAAAACTTGGGATGGACGACTACTGATACAGGTAGGCCTATTTTAAAGGGATACTTGACCCATTGAGCCATTTTGTCGATAATTAATATGATAACTTCATTATTTTTCATGTACAATTAATACCTTTAAAAAGTAATATTTCTACTTGCTGTCGACTGATGATGACATCACCTGTGCTGAGGAAGCAGGTAACGACCAATCATGGCTCAGTTTAATGACCAAACCCAGAAAACAGATGAGACGTATTAATTGTCCATGAAAAATAATGAAGTTACCACATTAATTATCGACCAAATATTAACTTTTTACTGCTGAAAATGACTCAATGAGTCAAGTATCCCTTTAAGGTATCGGAACTCGTGACGGTTGCCGATACCAGTATCAGCCGCCCTCTTGTGGCCGTTTTACAATCTGGAACTAGAAATGAGACGAATAGCAAATTGTCATTAATTTCAGTTGTTATTATTTTTTTTTAGGAAAAATACTATATTGGAATATATAGGTCTTTGTCTAAAATTATTTGTTATTTTTTGGGGTAATTTTATGTAGTAGTGGTATCGGTATTTGGTATCATATCGGTGACTACTTAAGAGTTGAGTATCGGTATTGGTATCAGTCTGAAAAAATGTGATATTTAACATCCCTAACTAAAACGGAAATGTTTCATTTTAGTTTAGTTTTGTTTAAACAAAACTAAAATGAAACATTTCCAAAAAAGACTAATAAATAACAAACCTTCTCTTAAAGCTAATTAAAACTAACTGAATAAAAAAAAAAAATCAAAATAAACTATAAACTAATTATAATGAAAAATCCCAAACTATTATAAACAAAAGTCAAAATGAACTCTTAACTAACTATAATGAAGCGCAAGCTAAAATGAAGGAATGAAATAATGACACATAAAATCGTGACGAAACATCATGTCAACAGTTCAATGTTTTTAATTTGGACTAAGCAACGTGACACATTTTTAAAACTGTGATTATATTCTATGTATACATTACAATTCAACAAAAGTCATCTCAAGACACTTGCCAATTGGAAGCAAAAAAACAAACAAACAACAAAGCCATGTATTGTATATCATTGCTTTAGTCTGTTTGAACAGTCAAGCCAGCACAACTGTGCAACCGTGAGCCATAACAGATGCAAATGCAGAATGGGAGCAAGCGAGTAAAGGGATGGAGGATGTCGGCGAAAAAAAAACGCAATATGATGGATATTCAGCTCTCCGGCCCGGAATGGAAGCGGGACGCTTGTGTTCGCCTGCTGTGCGTCTGGCAGCTTGCTACGGAGCCTGTCATTGCGAGCAGCGGGGTGTCCAGCCGCTACATGGCATTCAGCAGCATGGGAGCTGAATAAATCACTGGAACACACACACGGTCCGGCTCGCTATTTGTTTGACGAAGCCCAGACCTGGCCTCTCGTTACACTTGCAAGGCTGAAGACAGCTGACGTTACACACTTAATTGAGCTCACGCGCTTGTGTCACTGCAAGACTTTTGACAGCCGCAAAATATACTCGAAGTAGCTCTCGATAACGCACGTAATGGATATATGATCCAAAAATGTATCATATAACTCATTGAACATCATTATCAATCAATCAAACTTTATTTATAGAACACCTGTCATGCAAAACAATGCAACTCACAGTGCCCACTCCTGAGGACTCTGCCTATATTCTTCAAATATAAAAAAAAACATGTTTGTTAAAGGGAGAGCATATATTAAACAATAAAGGACCTAAAACTGAACCTTGTGGCACACCACGTTGCTTCATAGACTTGTGAGAAGCATGTACCCAAACCAGGGACCTTTCCTGTCAAAAGATCAATTTTAGGCCAAATAAATAAGCAAAAATGTGTGTGGAGCCGCAAAACATTTGAAGATTGTGACGAAGGAAACAGTGTTAGTGTTAGTCAACGGTGGCAGCAGCATTCAATACTCCCTAGGTTACACATTACGTCTACCTTTAATCTTCTGTTTTTTTGTTTTTTTTTGTAATTTTTCATACTTTTTTAAGTAGATTTTTAGACTCTTATGCCTGTTAATTTTCTGACATTTTTGGAAATGTTATGGACATATCTTGGTTATTTGTTATCTGCCTCTCCACTTCTTTTGGACATTTTGTGGCTAATTTTGGACGTTTTTGCAGTCTTTTGTTTTTGGAAATTTTAAAGTTAGTAAATTTTAATGTTTTCTTTTCCGCCTTTTTTTTTTTAAATAAATTTTATGACTTTTTTTGTTTTGTTTTTTGTTTTGTTTTGTTTTGTTTTTTTGGCAATTCCAAAGACATTTTATGGCAAATTTTTGACTTTCTTCTGTTGTTTTTGGATATTTTAGGGTTATTTTTGGACTTTTTTCTACTTTTTTTTCTACCTTTTTAAAAAATTATTATTATTATTATTATTATTATTATTATTATTATTATTATTATTATTATTATTATTAGTATTATTATTACATAAAAGCCCGTTTTACATACGTGTCAGTCACATGTAATATTCTGTTAGGGTAATATTCTGTTATTTTTTCACTGAAAATCAGTGAGTGTTTTATGCCAGGATCCCTGTGTGGGATAATGAGAGCCTAGCAGCTTCATTGTTTGCATCAATCCATTCAGAGTCTATTCAGTATTGTGAATGGTGACTTGCAGAAGTTAGGTTTATATTTCACTGCGATTGTTTTGTCTTGTGTGCTTTGCTTTCATTTCATTGTTGATGGTTCTGACAACATGATGATGCAGACCAATCTTGGAGTAGCAGCTGGAAAAATATATTACGAAAGAGAATTTATATTCACATTCTTACTAATGAAATCTGCATTTAGAGTTTCTCCCAGCGACTCATTTTATTGGCTACGAGCAACTTCCTTGTCACTTGTCAACCTTACGGGAGCAGCCGTGGTCCAAAAATGGCAAAGATGCCATTTGCTGCTTTCGTGTAAGAATTGAGAATTATTTTACGGGACTTTTGAGATCACGTACGGGACATAACAATTTAGCCCAAAATATGTGGCGTCCCGGATAATACGGGACAGTTGGCAACCCTAGTTGCATCACCTTGTTTCCCAAGAGAAATAGCAAATATGGTAAATATTAGATGATTAATGAACACGGTAAGACAATGTGCATGCTGTATTTATTAGTGGTTAAGTACAAAGCAATGAAGTGCAGTGAAGCCGTGTTGACTGACGAGTACTAATGGTTCCACTAATCCATTAATTATTTTACACTTTGTCAATCAAGAATGTGAAAAGATGTCTTAAAACACAGAGTAGACAAAAGCTTGAAATGAGGGTTGTTTTTTTGTGGTTACAGTTTCAAATGTTCAAAGGACACAACATGTCAGCGTGTTCTCATTGTTTCCCGGAATGCCGAAAGGAAACAACAAACCGTGCAATTGCGCTCAAGAAATAATAGACTTCGCTCCGGCTTTGGATTGAGACATGACTGCGATGAAGAAGACGTAGCGTGTATTTATATGAGACACCCGCTGAAGCCGCCATAATCAATCTCTGTGTGCAGACGCAGTCGAGAAGCAGCGTGCGAGAGCGAAGTCAGACATCTTTAGAACTTTTGTTTTTCCAAGGCGTCATGCAAGGCGTTGACAAAATCACATGAGAAATTCATGTAAATCGATGATGATGTCATTGGTGACTTCTGTTGATACAGACTTTCTTCGCTAGATTCTGGAATGGAATTGAACTTATTGCGCAATTTATTTACAAAGCAAGGAAATTCACTGAACAGTTACAATTCTTCCAAGAGGCATAAAAAATAATGACCAACAGAGGGAGACAGAACGGAGAAGCCTGATGGGTCGCCAAACAGCTCCCCAATTTTCTTAGTAGAAAAACAAAAACACAAGGAAGGGGGAGGGGGGAAACAAGGCTACTTGTGTCTTATCTGAAACACTAGCCTTTCATATTTCCCACACCAGACCAACAGGGGGCAGTGTACATTACCAGGAAATCAGAAAATAAAATGCCTGCGACTAGCCCAAAACACTCAAATGTTAAGCCATCTTTTCCCATCAAAAGAAATGGACATTTATGTTCTTATATATTTTTTTCCACCTGTATTTATCCAGGTAAAACAATTGAGAACTGATTCTCATTTGTAATGCTGCCATTAATCCATTACAGTTCTCCTTATATCCTAAGTACGCCACTAATATTAGTCTTTTTTTCGCAGAGGATAAAGAATATATGACTAAGTAGGACTGCTAGATTATGAAGAAAATATCAATCACGATTAATTTGGTAATAATTGAAATCATGGTTTGGACAATCATTTGTTTTTTTGGTACAAAGCAAGAAAATGTTTAAACGTAAAAAAAACAAACAGATTAAGACAAATACATTTCTTCACAACACTAAAATTATGCAAGTTTCTTTTGGACCAAACAAAATTAAATTAATTAGAAATTAAGTTACTTATTTCAAAATAAAAACACACACACACACACACACACATATATATATATATATATATATATATATATATATATATATATATATATATATATATATATATATATATTTAAACAACTCAAAATTAGAATTAATATTTTTTTATTTATGTTCATGATTATGCCAATTTTGTAATTGTGGAGTGTAATAATTGAAATTGTATATTGTACTGTTATCTTGTCTGTCTACATACATTTAAACATGTTGCTGCACTATTTGTTTTCAATCTGTTGCTTAATTATAATAACCCCGCAATATAGATGCTATTTAGCATTGTGTAATTCTCTTATATTTAGTTTGACAGAATTGTTCGCTCAGTGCGATCCACCCGGTAACCTGAAATGAAATTTATGGGGCGTATTGAGAGACTTCTCCCACTTGTTCCGCGAGCGTGAGGGTGAGAATCGTGAACGAGGTCTTAGGGGCAGATTACAGCGCGGACATAATGTATGAGAATGTAAGGAACAAGTGGTCATTTCAAATGAGCGGTCATGAACAGGTTTGGGTTGAGTGAGCTCTCAGGAGCAGTTACCAAGCAGATCCGAGTGTGACTCGCACAGAATTTCAGTTTTTCCGTCTGTTAATGAGGAAGCTAACGGGAGTGTTCAGGTGTTAATGAGTGTTTCCGTTTGCATTAAGGGTGACTGGAACGTGGGATAGGTTGCGAATTGAATCGTTACATTTGAAAAGTAATCAAATCGCACCTCATGTATCATGATATGTATCGAATAGTTTTTTTGTTTATTTTTTTATGGGAGATGCAAACCAGGTATAAATTGGCATAATGGTTTGATGTTGCTGATGATTTGTTTTTGAATTTATTTAACTTGACTAATTTGGATTTTGGAGACATTTTGCATGTTGTTAAATACAGTGTTAAAAAACATGTCATAACCGTATTATAACTGTGTTATAACCACTGAATCTACAAATTGAATTGTTCCTCTTAAAATTGGGCCTCTCTTGACTCAAATCCTACTTAATGTATTGATATTTGTTATGTTCTGAGGTTGGATCCCAAAACCGCAGACACAAATAAAATTTAACTCTTTATTCGCAGAACATCGAGAGGCGTCGAACAAACTTGAATAGACGAGAAACAACGAGAATGCATCAAGACTCACGAGACGCCAAGCCCACTTGGGCTGTGGAGATGCACCGAGGAACCGAGGTAATAATCCGACAAACACACACTTCTCGGTTTGTCTTAAATAGACAGTCAATTGATCAGATTGGCCGTGGCTAGACATGTGGGTAACAGGACGGACATGGAATTATCTGATTGACTGTTGACCAAGTAAAGGGATCAAAGATTCTTGACATCACATAGCTCCTGACATCACATAGCGTTTTTTCCAGTTGAAACCAGATGATGGTTACATCAGTTCAAAACGGTCATGACCCAAACATAACCCTTGCATGACCCAAACTTAACCCTGGCATGACCCAGTCATGACAGTATTCTTATATAACTGTTTTTTATTGAAGAGACGTGCACCCCTCACATAAAAAAAAAAATCTGATTAATCAAACACATAATCGACACAATCGGTTGTCAAAATAATCGTAGTACTGAAGCATTTTTTTTAAAACAGCAAATACCATATTCAAAATGAAATAATCTAGGGTCAAACTGTTGCAATTATAAAACATGTACAGGTATCCATTTGTGTTTTGAAAATATTACTTACCGCCTTGAATCACAACGGGAGTGTTTATCATTTAAAATTTCCAATTATAACATTTGATTTCACTTCATCAAGACTCAGTCAAGCACTTTTCTTTTTTTTTTTTTTTTCACCGCACGTTATCCATCCTGTCCACGTTCCAAGTGGAGCTGTGCCTGACAAGTATGCCGTTCGCTACAAAACCCAGCTGTGTAAATTGTTAATTTTGAATCAGTAAACAAAAAAGCGGACTCGTCCACCGAGGCAAATATGATAATTGTTTGCGGATTATGGAGATCTGTCTGGCGACTCGGCCGAGGCTGTGAGTAAACGGGAAGAAAGCTCAGCTCAAACAAATGCACTCACTCCGCCAATGGCGCCGTAAGCCCGATGGCACACACGGCGACGTGATCCGCGGGGTGGGGGGGATACCCGCCCGCCGGGTCCCCGGAAGGCCTCCGCGGAAAAGGTCGTTCAAATCGTTAAGACAAACATGATCGTGTGGACGTAAAAATGTCAAAGTCATACGAGTGCGCGTGAAGATTGCTGTTGGCGTTGATATGGATTCATGACTGTCGCACATTCGTGGTTGTCGCTTATATTTTTTAGGGTCGCGGGTGAAATAACTGAAAAAAAATGTGGAACCACATTTGGTATCTTAAAGCTAGCATGATTTCACTGTAGCACGTAGACGGTAAACAAGCTAACGTTAGCCTCTGTTGCTATTTTGTTAGTGTGACATATTTGTAATGGGGTCTTAGTAAATGTTATTGGTTTGAGTTTTTCTTTTTGAAATGTACAATCAATGACAATTTTTTAATGAAAATGTACTTGTTGAGCAGAATTTTTTGTTAATTGGGCGTTGCTTATTTATTAGGGTTGTCAGTCGATTAATTTTTTTTAATCCTAATTAATCGCATGACTTTAATAATTAACTCATGATTAATCACAAATGAATCACACTTTTGTTGTAAATGTACAATAAAATATAAAATTAACCCCCCCCCACACACACAGTTGTTCTTATGTTCAAAATGTTAACAGAATACAAATATAGTTGTATCTTTTAGTTCATTGATACACTCATTTCATAGCAATTCATAAAGTTATTTATAGTGAAAATGAAAAAGTACTGTGTAAAAAAAACACAAAAAAAAACAGTGTGAGACATTGATTTGTTTTGAGGTATTTTTTCTGCCACCAGATGGCAGAAGCATTTAATGTTAGGGCATTTTTCCTTCATATTAAGAACTGAACAAAGTAACTTGTGAGCTTCTGCACATTTTTTGAAATTGTAAATTACAACTTGACCCCATTCCCCACAAATATATGTATTATTATAGCAATTACTGTGTTAATTTGGATATTTACAGATGTGAAGCTAAAATTCTGAGCAGTTGGAAATCGATTATCGGAAATAATTATTGATTAATTTGATGGTAAATGGCACTACCCATTTACATCATTTCAAGATTGCTTTATCTGATTTTGATTTATTTTATATAATGTATCTGATGAATGAGATGTGTTGAGGCAAAAATAGATCAGAGAACGGAAAATATTTTTGACTTTCAAGAAATGATGCATCGTAAAATAGAAACTATGAAAGTTAAAATGATTGTTGTAAATCATCTCAGCCTCTCTATGGGTGTCTGTTCCATAAACATTTACAGTAGAGAGGCCGTTTAGGGAATAGAAAACCCTCCTTCAAACGTATACGGCAGATGTGGACTGATAATGTGGTTTTAATGGGCTAATAAATCGCCCCCACCAGTTAACATAGCGTGGAGTGGGCGGGGCCAACGTGTACATCTTGAATGACTATTAAACCGACGGAACGCCTTCTGAACTAAACCGCTTCGTTTGCGAGCGCATGCAACGTCCGCGCTACTTAGCATGCTGCGTCGCTATAGCACCAAACAAATCGGAGGTTTGGATTACTTTCCAGCGTGACGTGACAAGTGGCGTCCGCAAATTGCTTCTCTGTCGCTTTTCATCACAATGAATGCGGTCAGTGTGATAATCTGATCTCAAGAGAAGCTGCGGATCAAAGCCTGCCAACATGGCGCCCCCCCGAAAATACCGCCAAAAGGGTGTGTGTGAACCAGATAATGGCGGACGGAGATTTTAACGCCATTGATACACGCCCCTGTTGCGTTGTGTAGTGTGAGTCAGTGGTCTTCAAGGATGGGTGGTCCGTCTGGACGTGTGTGAGCCGCCTTTGTGTCAGGGGAGAGGGGCTTTTGTTCCCTTAACCAGGGAGGCGGGACCGACAGATTAAGCTTTTTAGAAGTGCGGCCGACCACCATGGGGCCACGCCACCGGGGAGTGCAGTGGTGTCCAAACTACGGCCCACCGTCCATTTTTCAGTGGCCCGCAACATATGCTAAAAATGGCATTTGACTCAGTTCAAATAAAATAAAACAAAAATGTTTGGAGATGGTCAAAGTAAGAAGGGAGGGTATCGAAAAACAGGTGCCATTAACTCTTTTACTGCCACACGTTATCAAAAAAAAATTTGATATGACAAAGGCTTTGATAATTCACGAAAAGGAATACAATGCTTCCATCTGCTGGCCATAGTTAGTGGGTGTTTTTGATTCGACAACCCATTGACCAGGCAGCACTGCACTTAGACGTTGCACTGAGAAAAAATAAAAAATAAAAAACGTAGTTGACGTAGTTAACGTTTATGGCGGCATACGTCGTGATTTTACTGATCGTTATTAAACGTTTTTGGCGGTCAAAGAGGTTATTTTAGTTAACTAAAACTAATGAAAACATTAAAACTAAAACTCAAAAAACAATATTGTTACCGAAATAAAATAAAAATGAAAACTAACTGAAACTACATTTTATGTTTACAAAACTAACTAAAACTAACTATAATTATAGCAAACATGTCCTTTGTTTTAGTCTTTGGTAATTAATTTAATGCATGAGCCTCTGGGGATGATTTTAAATGTGATTTTTAGTAGTATTTTTTTTAAAATATAAACTGTAATAATGACGTTTGAAAGTATGTCACACAGAAGTGACGTCAGCAGCAGCCAATAGAAAAGCACCTTCAGATGACGTTGCGCCCATGCTGTTTTTTAAATATTGCGCACAAGTAATAGACTTAAAAAAAACAAAACAACTAATACTAAAACTGAAACTAACAAACTAAACTAAAACTAAGCATTTTTTTAAAGAACTAAACTAATAAAAATAATAACCCTACTTCCATATTACAAATAAATTGGTTTATATAACTGTAGCATTTTTCTAAATATGCAAAAGCACA
The DNA here is from genome assembly GCF_051991245.1 of Festucalex cinctus. Lineage (NCBI taxonomy): Eukaryota > Metazoa > Chordata > Actinopteri > Syngnathiformes > Syngnathidae > Festucalex > Festucalex cinctus. Next base: position 9,877,989 of record NC_135431.1, read on the forward strand.
AATAAACTATTTGTACAATTTTTAGGACTGAACACAATTTCTCTTCATAACATTATGTGGCCCTTGCGTCCTTCTGATTTTCTGTTTGTGGCCCTAAAATTAAAAAGTTTGGACACCCCTGCACTAGTGCACCGTCGCGAGTTATACATAAAAAAAAAAAATATGAGCGAAAATCGTCCTCGGATAGGCGATAAGGGGGAGAAGAAGGAAAAAAAAAAGTCAAAGTGGCTATTTGTATCCATTTGCATGAGAATTAGCATGAGCGAGGGAGAATGCGATGCAGGTCAGCGGGTCAATAGTTCTTATCCATCTGTCCTTCTGATGGCATGCCTCCCAGGTCAGTTTGATTTCTCTGCGAGCGAGCTTAATCTTACCCCAGTGCTCAGCCAGCCTCTTCAGCATACTTAGATCGGCTCCTTCAAGCCCCTCCGCTACACGCGCACGCGCACACACTAAAATAGGCCCGACGCACAAACCTGCGCAGATGCCAGGATTACAAATCGATGGTCGGTTGCTATGGTATATTAGTTGTAAAACATTTTCAGGAGAACAAAAAAAATAAAACGGGAGATTTAAGAACAAGAATTAGTATGGAATACTCAATGGTAATTGTTGCATTTGTTTTTCATTTTCAACAATGCACACATATTATACATTGTCATGAAAATATCAATTTGAAAAGATATTAAATTGTAATTTTACAACAAAAAGTCCTAAATTAGAGTGACCTATTTTTTTCAGAATAAAGTTTTCATGAAAAATATTTTTTCAGCTTTAAAAAAAAAATGCGTGCAAAGTGACAATAGTCACACTTTCATAATAATAGCCATAATTTGTAGTCTCATGCAATCAACATGTTTTTTGTGAAATCAACATTTTATTTAAAAAGTCAGATAATAATAATATAATGAAAACAATTTTTAATATTCCAATAACAAAGTCATAAGATTACAAAAAAATGCAGTATCACTCCAAATAAATTAAATAATAAATAAATAAATATAAATATTAATAACATAAATGACAATGATTTACTTCAATCTACGATTAGCAACGAATCGTCATGATCTACTCTAGTCTGCTTTGCAAGACAAAATGACAAATGTAGACAAATGTCTTTTTTTTTTTTTTTTAATACACATTTATTAACTTTTGAATTGTCTGGAAAGTGCCTTTTTACACAAAAATAGTATGTGGACCACAATTGATACTTAGTAGCTGATATAAATGTTATAGCTTTTATAGTTAAATAAATAAAATTGATTATTTTGGGACATTTTATTTCGATGGTGTGCTGACAAGTGTTGAAATCGTTCTCACAGGTTTATAAAGCGCAAGTGCAAATTAATATTATCTTTGTTTTAATCTGTATTTAATTACCGGTATGTGACTTTTTTCCCCCCTGCCCTTAAAATGAATAGGCAAATAAAACAACAGTTGACCTATTTTCTGGAATTTTTTTTTCCTGAAAATTTGCCTCTTTTTTTTTTTTTTCTTTCATTTTTTGGGGGGTGGGGGGCATTTTACATGAATAAGCATGAATAAACATGAATAAGCAGATAAAACAACAGTTTTACGGATTTTTTCCAGAAAATTTGCCCCCTTTTTTTTTTTTTTTTGCCCTTATTTGCAACTCATTGTAATTAGTGAAGGGTCCAGCCAATGGTTTCTCCTGCATGCATTTGGCAAGTTGATAGCTATTTATAGATTTGTTGGTACAATATCTTCTTTAGCATTTAAAAAAAAAAAAAAAAAAAAAAACCTGCAGGGTAGACGTAAAATCTGACAGGTCAAATTTAAAGTAAAATCTGCTTATCATGTCAACATTGAGCCAGAATCAATTTTGGAAAAAAAAAAAGAAAACAGAAAAAAAAACACCTGCTAATATGATATAGAAGGTTTGCTCTAAAATGTCACCATTGTCCATTTTGTGTTCTTTGAAGTCCGCCATAACCATTGTTCCACTTCTTAGCCTCCCAGATTGTAATTCTTCAAATGTTGTGTCAGTGAGTGAATGGCTCGATCCCCCTCCCACGCGCTGTCCTGTGCGGCGCATTTTGTTTGTGAAGCGGGTTACGACATGTGCTACAGATTAGCTTTAAATACTGTTTGACCCGTGTCTGCGCACAGCCAAGCCGAGGGAATTGGACAAGCGCACCATCTGTGAGGTGTAGTCCTCCATCCATCCTCTATCTCATGAAAGAGCCCCCGCCCCCTCCTCATCTTCAACTCTCTGCCCTTCATCAGTCTTGTGCCTTCTCAGCGTTCCTTGCGTCTGTCATGGCGTCTGTCTGAACAAACAAACCCATTCGGGCTTCGGTAGCGAGACAGACGGCGTGATGCGCCGTTGTTTGTTTTTCCCGCTTCTGGTGTGGGAGACAGTTTTCTTACCGAGGAGGAACTACAAAACAAATATTGACCCCCCCCCCCCCCGCTTCTGCTTCCAGCACCTGGAGCCTTCGCGTTTTTCTGAATGTAGACTCTCTTTTGGTTCTGTGGAGATGGCGTGATGATTGGGTTTATGGTTGGAAGTTTTTAGTCCACAGATTAAAAAAAAAAAATTACTTTTAGGAATGGGCGAGCACCGATACCAAGTATCGTTTTCGGGCTGATACAAGGCCTTTTTTATTTTTTAGTATTGGTACTCAATTTTAACGAAAAACTCGAAATTGGGATATATCGGGATTTTTTTATTTATTTGTAATTTTTTTTGTGGAAAATATTAATCACAAGCACTATTGGTATCGTTACTTAGTATCAGTATCGGTGACTACTCAATTTCAGTACTTGATTTTGAGTAGTAGTAGCTGGTATTGGTTTTGAAAAAAAAAAAAAAAGTGGTGTTTAACATCTCTAATCCAGTACCTCTATTAAAGGAGCCATGTGCATTTAAAAAAAATAAATAAATATTTAAAATAATTTCAAGCTGCCTTAATAACAACTCTGTGACATGATTTCATTAAAATCCCCCAAGGGTAAAAAAAAGAAAAAAAAGAAAAAAAAAGAACACCAAAAGGATAACAAGAATATTTTCACTCATGGAAGCAGCACTTCATAAACTACACGGTGTGTATGTAGTCGATGGACACGAATACCGCTAATATGTGCAACAACAAACAAATGGTCAATGCAGCTCTGCTTACCATTTCGCTTTGACATCATTTTGTTCTTCGCTATAAAGTGGCACTGGATCTTCACCCAGCTCAGTCCATCATGACCCGGAGGTGGTTATTGTGTAAGTTAGCCCAACTACTACATTTTCAGACCCATTTAGCTTTGACAAAATTTAGTTTTTCTACATGATACTGATCATATTTCATATAGTGTAACCCAGCGCTTGAAAGTGGCACTGGATCTTCACCCAGCTAAGCCTGTCATGACCTGAAGATGGTTATTGTGTAAGTTAGCCCAAGTACTACATTTTCAGACTGAGAATAGTGCTAACATTTTAACTCAATTATTTGTAGTCCAGTGGGTCTCCGCAGGGACTACAATGATGGCTGCATTTGGCATTCACTCCTAAAATGAAGCAATTTGAGGCTCTGTAAATCACAACAGTGTCGCCACTGGATGCATTATTTTCACCCCGTGTGGAACCTCATGCGTCTCCCTGCCTTCCTTGACGCGATCACATCCAAATCGACAGCTCTCCCCGTCCATCCAATGCCGCCATTAAGCACGCTCTTTATCCGAATTGAAAGCAGTCGGCTGTAAATATGCACATGTTTGACTGCCGGGTCAGGCCGAAAGCAGAGACGACGACGGAAGCGCGCCGCCGCACATCGCCGATGAACAATAAAGCGGCGTGTGAGGGCACTTGCAAGACGTGGAGGATTTCCGGGCAGACGTGCGTGCGTTGATATCCTGCCGGAAAGGGAATAGACGTGCGCTTTGCTGACCTCCAATGAGGAAGGGGCTATCCTCAACTTGGGCTTTGAATTCTTAATTCCAACACAGAAGCGAGCAGATATCAACAACAAGTTGTCCCTTTCTTTTTCTATTGCTGTTTTCAAGCTGTTGCTTCTCAACATGAAAGCATCCTGACAAGATGACCACACTTGTGCAATGGTGCCCTCTTGTGTCAACTACGTCTCCATACTATGTTTCCACTTCATTCGAAGAACTCACTTTTTTACAATTGCAATTTATTTGTTGGTATATAATATACAATGCTATAAATCAGGGGTGTCCAAACTTTTTCATTTGAGGGCCACATACAGAAAATCAGAAGGACGAAAGGGCCTCATAATGTTATGAAGAGAAATTGTGTTTAGTCCTAAAAATTGTACAAATAATTTATTTCTGCTTTTGCATGTTAAGAAAAATGCTACAGTATATAAACCAATTTATTTGTAATATGGCAGTAGGGTTATTATAGTTTTGGAATTTTTCATTTTAGTTCGTTTTTATTAGTTATCAGGGTGGTTCTCTTAGTTTTTATTAGTTTAGTTCTTTAAAAAATGCTTAATTTCAATTTAGTTTGTTAGTTTTAGTATTAGTTTAAAAAATGTATATTACTTGTGCGCAATATTTAAAAAACACCATGGGAGAGACGTCATCTGAAGGTGCTTTTCTATTGGCTGCTGCTAGATGACATCACTTCTGTGTGACATACTTTCAAACGTCATTATTCCGGTTTATATCAAAATAAATCTACTAAAAATCACATTTAAAATCATCCCCAAAGGCTCATGCATTCAATTAATTACCAAAGACTAAAACAAAGGACATAATTAACTATAATTATAGTTAGTTTTAATTAATTTTGTAATCATAAAATGTAGTTTCAGTTAGCTTTCATTTTTTTAAAAGCACTTTTATTTTATTTTGGTAATAATATTGGTTTTTGAATTTTAGTTTCAGTTTTTTCATAAAATAATCTTTAATGGCACCTGTTTTTCGATACCCTCCCTTCTTACTTTGACCATCTCCAAACATTTTTGTTTTATTTTATTTGAACTGAGTCAAATGCCATTTTTAGCATATGTCACGGGCCACTGAAAAAGGGACGGCTGGCCGCAAATGGCCCCCGGGCCGTAGTTTGGACACCACTGTTATAAATGAATATAAATAAATATACTTGCACTACAGAAGGACTGTTTACAAATGATTACATAAAGCAGTCATTCTCAAATCTTTTGTCTAAAAAAAAATAGTAAAAAAAATAAATAAACAAAATCCACTTGATTTAAAAAAATAAAAAAAATAAAAAATAAACAAAATCCACTTGATTTAAAAAAAATAAAATAAAAAAATAAAAAAATATTTACGAGATTTTACAGTAATCTGAGAGTCTCCCATCAGGGGTCAGACATTACAAAATAACCTTAAGCATATTTATAACTTTTTTTCACAACTAATTATTGTATACTTGTATATTTAGAAAAATTACAATTTTACAAAAAAAAAATAAAAAATACACTGGCATTCATTTTATTTACCAGTGTATTTTAATAATAATAATATACTGAAAGCTTTTTTTTTTTTTTCTTAAATTAAAAAAACTTTGGTACATACTGAGCTACATATAAATAATAAACTATATAAAATGCTAAACACATTTAATACATTTAAAAAAACATCAGCAAAAATTACGTCATAGCATCAAGTTGAACTAAAGCTGGATGCAGGTAACCACTTTCACCTCTAGGTGTCACTGCAGGTTTACAAAATATTGCAGAAAACCGCTTGATACATTGTACAGGTGCAACAACATTGTTGATTGCGATGCTCGTGTGTGAGGTCATTTGTTGGGTCATGTTAATTGATATTAATGATAAACATTTGATTATACTGAGAAATGAGGTTCAGGGTGAAATAGAAAGAAAGCAGATTTTTATTTTATTTTATTATTATTATTATTTTTTTAGAACAGGATTCTAAATTTGAGTCAATCCAGAACATTAGAGACAAAAAAAAAAAAAAAAAAAAAAAAGCACATTTGAAAATTCTTTTCACGGCGTTTATGGGCAAGCATTTGTCAGCCCAGACCATCAAGCACTCGCAAATACAATCAAGCGGCAGATTGGGGCGGGGTAACTGTCTCATCAAAGTTATTTACAAGGATCCCGGTGCTGAATTTCATTTGGGGAAGCTCATCCGTCATGATACACGGGAAGTGGAGACAATAGTCGCGACTTGAATGAGGAGAGGAGCGGACGATTTGACATGAATATCAAGAAGACAACGGGAAATGATGAGGAGCGGCTCGCTAGATTACAAAATCAAAGACTGGAGGGGTTTTATATATGGACACAAAAGTATTGGGACACCAAACGACTGCATCTATGGAAAGATTCTATCAACCAACTTCCTTCTGTATAGTATAGCAGGGGAGATTTAGATGTGATATCCGCGATAGTATTCTTTTAACGAGGCAGTCAAAGGCCTAGATTGATATTAACATAACGATATTCATCAGTCTATTCTCATCTCATTTAATTAACTCTCATATATCTCTGTCATCATTAGGTGTGCAATCATGATCAGCATAATGAGATGTACTCTGTCATGTGATTATCTAACTGTCCATCTCGCCATCTGCCCATTTATCCATTCATTGTCTGAATGGAATTGATAGCTTTCGGTTAAGTCACAAGAGGGCGTGATTTAAGTTCGCGAAAGGTCTGAAATGTGACGTCATCGACCATTCCGTTTTCGTTAACTGAAATGCTATATATCCAGTCTAGTCCACCCAAAAAATAAATAAATCCCATTTTGCACAGTATTGTATATGAAAAAAATTGAATCAAGTGCCTTTAACTCATTTGCTCCCAATAACGTGTAAATACGTTTTTTTATGTTGTAAGTGTCCCAAAGACGTATTTATAAGTTTTTTTTTGTTTGTTTTTTTGTTTTTGTTTTTTTTTATGCTAGAGCATACAGAAGGCTTTGATGCAGCCTCTCAGCTGCAAAGAACGGTTGCACAAATGGTAGTTATTACACAAACGGCCAGCAGATGGCAGCAGAACAAAGGAGATCAACCAGAGCCATGTAGAAAAAAAGCTAAATTACTTAGAATTTTAAATAGATTTGTGAAAACTGATGAAATTTAGCTCTCTTCTAATGCTAATTGCTGCTAAACGGAAACAGAAACATACTTTTTTTCCTGATGAAAGAAGAGACTTTAATCTTTCTTTTGATAGGTTCCATGCTTTTATAACAATTGAACACAATATTCTCTGGGCCTTGCAAAATCGGTCAAAATCCAGTAAAACAGCCGGGAGCGAACGGGATTGCTTCTGTGAAAATGGCTGGGAGTGAAGGGGCATGGCATAGTGAGTGACATCAGGAACTGGAGTTGGGCAATGCATGCCCAAATATGGAAGTGCATGCTTAGCAACCATCCAGGAATTAGCATTATGCTTTTCCCGCTAATTGGTCTATTGCTATTAGCGCTCTGAAATCACTCCACCAAATCCTCTCGACGCCGTCACTAGAGCAGCGGCATAGCTGAAGATCACTTGTAATTAGGGCAAATCACAATTAACAAGGGTTCAGTTCGATTCGATTCGATTCACTTCACTTCAACCCGATATCGATTAATTATTGAGCATCAGTTCTTCTTAAATGTCAACGACATGATAAAAACTCCGCAGATATTACATTTCAAAGTCAATTTTAACTTAAGTGTGACATAAACAGTGAAATCAGCAAGGATGAAAATATATTCACAATAGTTGTACATATAAATTAAACAGATTCAGAATTGTGTGATAATCAGGTCTTTCATAAATGTAAGAAAAAAAATAAATTCACGTGAACAGTAAATTTGAATAAAACTAAGATTTTATTTTATTTTTTTAAATTGGCATTTGAAATTATTTTTTCATAAGAATTTACGGGGAAAAGAGAGATTAAAATAATCAATTTATGTTTTAATAAATTGATATCGGGCATGAAATGGAAAATTGATTTGATATCGATTATTCGATTTTTTTTTTTAAACCCAGCCCTGTAGAAAAATGCGATTATTTGCAATTAATCGCGATTAATTCTGGAAAATTGTGCGATTAATCACTTGACAGCACTACTTGTAACTCTACATTTTTGCTGCTTCCTGTTTGGAAATCTGAATAATCAGAGGTTGGCAGCCAATGGATTGTGTTTCAATGAACTGTTGCAGTATTTGATCTCTCAACATGCGATTTAATTTTTTATTTTTTATTGATTTGATATTGATTGTTTGATTTTTTTTTAAAACCCAGACCTGTAGAAAAATGCGATTATTTGCGATTAATCACGATTAATTCTGGAAAATTGTGCGATTAATTAGTGTAAAAAAATAATAATAATCACTTGACAGCACTACTTGTAACTCAACATTTTTGCTACTTCCTGTTTGGAAATCTGAATAATCAGAGGTTGGCAGCCAATGGATTGTGTTTCAATGAACTGTTGCAGTATTTGATCTCTCAACATGCGATTTAATTTTTTATTTTTTATTTTTATTGATTTGATATCGATTATTTGATTTTTTTTAAAAACCCAGCCCTATAGAAAAATGCGACTATTTGCGTTTTAATCGCGATTAATTCTGGAAAATTGTGCGATTAATTAGTGTAAAAAAATAAAAAATAAAATCACTTGACAGCACAACTTGTAACTCGACATTTTTGCAACTTCCTGTTTGGAAATCTGAATAATCAGAGGTTGGCAGCCAATGGATTGTGTTTCAATGAACTGTTGCAGTATTTGATTTCTCAAAATGCGAATTAATTTTTATTTTTTATTTTTTTTTTTTTTTTTAAGTTTTGATTAATATAGTGCCATAAAATCTGTGCCACTAGGTAGAGCAACTCCACTATTGTAACAAAGTGGCCCACCACAACCAAGCGTAGACCCAACTACCCCACTCCCTGACCCGATCCCACCCCAGCTGCTCCACCTCCCAGGGTGTCAGCACCCACTGGAGCGCTTTTCGGCAAAGCGGCCGTTAAGACGCAGGCTGTCAGCGGATACGGTTGCTTCCAGAGCTCATTAAAGTGCTGTCGGAGTCATGCCGAGCCGTGAGAGACAGAGCCGGAGACAGAACGCAGCATCACACAGGAATTCCATCCATCACGCTCCTCCATGACATTAATATCTATCACACGGCTCTGACAATGCAATTCTGCATCCCTGGAGTGAGACATCCGTCCTGTCATGGCGTTGAAACACGAGCCAGGAAAGGTACTAAAATGTAAGCGAGTGTCCCTGTGCAACATATGTGCTCAAACGACGTTGAGGGTTATAATAAAACATTGACGGGCGCTGTTATAACAAGCGTGTTTGCTTTTCCGGGACAGAGAAGCATCAGACGCGGCTTTTCAGCACACAAAACTTCTCTAAATTTGGAGCAGTACCGCGGGATGTTTACAGTCGAGCGATTGTTAGTGTGCTGCGGCGCATGCAGCCTTATTAAGGTGAATGCGCAGCACTCGGAGTCCTTGCTGCGGGATGTGCCGTACAAAAAAAGAACTGTCTGGAAAAATTATTGGTGAAATTATTTTTCTCCTGACACTTGATTCTCAGAGGGAGAGGTTCACTTTGGGTGACTTTGGCAGGCCAGCTCGGTGGTTTTGGTGGTTATGTGTCAGACTGGAGTGGAAAGCACGGTTGACTTCTTATCTCGGGTCAGGCGTTCCAGTGTGGAGTTTGTACATTTTCTACTCCAAGTAGAAATTCCACTGTACGTTCTGTTCTTGTCATTATTGTTGACTTTGTTGTGTAGTATTGAGCAGCCAGGACAGACATTTTGTACCACGTAATGCAGAAATTTCCATTTTAGCTACATTTTTAATATGCAATCACAAAACGAAGAAAAATTCAAATCTACCACTTTCACTGAACTATGTGAGAGTTGATGAGAACTTTTTAGATATGCTGAACTCCGGCAAAGTCTTTCTGGGATTTTTTTTTCCGTTTCTTTGTGGCAAACATTTTGGTCAAATCCAGAATTTTCCAGCATTTGACTTTACTTTTACGAAGCCCAAACATTAGCGATATCATATTTATCACCTTGGAGGAGTCTATACAGAAGCACGGAAATTCTTATGTGGAGTGAACATCTTTGACCTGCAAATACGTTCAAACATATTTAAATACGTAGAAATGTATTTGCAAGCATGTGCGTTCGAACTTGCAAACACATAGCTCAGGTGGCAGTGTGGCAGTCTCCCAAGCTGAAGGTCGTGAGTTTGAACCTTAACCCTTGAGTGAGTTTTATTTTTCTTAACTTTTTTCATTTTTTATTAATTTTTAATCTTAGCTTACTCTAAAACTGAGTTTATTTGGTCCCTATCTAAATATAGTCAAATTTACACGACAGAATTTACTATTTAGGCTAAAAAAAATGCTGTTTTTTTAATTTATTTATTTAATTTTTTTTTTTTTGCAGCACTGCAGCTAATAATAATAAATCATACAAATTTTGAATAAGCAATATTTACTTACCTAATTTTCGAACATATAGACTGGTATAATGTATAGGCCAAATTGTATTTGAAAAAAAAAAAAAGGCGAAATTTTTAAATTAAATACACTTTTTAAATTTCAAGATAACAAATTTAATACATTTTGTTTCATCCGAAAGGAACTTGCATAATTATAGCGTTTCAAAGAATTTGATTTGTCTTAATTTATTTATTTATTTATTTATTTATTTATTTATTTATTTATTTATTTATTAATGTTTAAACATTTTCTTGTTTTGTACCAAAAAATAAATGATTTTTCCTACTGCACATTGCACATGCTGCATTCCAACTCCAAGTTTTTGTCAACGTAAATAAACATATATTATTATAAATATATGTTATTATATATTCTGTTTGGTCCAAAATGAACTTACATAATTGTAATGTTTCTATTTATTTAATTGGTCTTAAAATTTTTAATTGTGTAAATATTTTCTTGTTTAAACCAAAAAAATAAATAAATCATCCTACTGCACAGTGCACAATCTGCACTCCAACTTCAGGTTTCTATCAACATAAATAAAAAAATAAATAAATAAATAAATAAATAAATAATAAAAATTCTGTTTGGTTCAAAATAAACTTACATAATTATAATGTTTCTATTTTTTTTAATTGATTTTAATATTTGAAATGCTGCAACATTTCCTTGCTTTGTACCAAAAAATAAATAATTGTTTGAATAATCATGATTTCAATTATTGCCAAGATAATCTGGATTATTATTTTTTCCATAATCGAGCAGCCCTCTGCTAGCCATTGTAGCGCTAACTGTTGCGTTGTTCAGACCTAGTGGCTTGCGTCACAATTTGGGTATCGTGTAAATGAACCGACTTGTCATGTCACACATATTTTCCGAAATAGGCAGCCAAACAAAAGATATACTTGGGTGTTTAATTTCACACTTGATTGGCGGGCAGGCACTCCAGGGACCCAACTTTTTGTATACAAGCAATTAAAAAGGTAAATTTTCCATGAAACTAAGCCACACAAACCCGACAGCGGATTCGTCCTTCCTGTTGTGATCATCGCAAATATATGCGATGTGCATGCATCCATTTCGGGTTTGAGTTTATTCCGCCAAGTCTCAAACATCAAGGTTATGTTTGATCCTTTGCACTCTCGCACGTCCTTTGAATCCCAACCACACTCAACAGTTTTGACCTGAATAATTAACCAGCCAAGTATAAAATCAATCTCGGCGCGAGCCTTTAAATTGCTTACAGGTTAAAACCCCAAGCAGATCAATTTGCATGACGACTTACTCGAGAGGTCAGAGTGTAAACGAAAGCGGTCGTCCCGTCGCAGTCGATCTGTTTTTCACGAGCGAAGCCACCTCGCGATTGTTTTCCGAAAAGTGAGCTGTTTTACTTTCCCGCAAGGCTGTCTGCCTAAGTCCTTCTAAAAGAGTCTCCTTGGACTCCGCCGGGGTGCAGATTGGCAGCGGGGGGGCGTCGTCGTTCAAGGCGAGCGAGCATCGACGCCGTCGGGGCCGCCGATGAGAAATAACAAGCCGAGTAAACAGCATCCTCCAGCGTAATGAATCAGTTCGCGGCACTTCCTTGACAACAGAAGCCTGTTGGGTATAAATGAAAACGCATGCATAATTATCCCGCCCGGTTAATATTTCATCGCCTTCCTCGCGTCTCGGCGAAAACGCCACGATGTGATGAACCGGCATCCGTTGCGGCGCTGACCATATGTTAGCTTGTTTTCTCTCCTTCGCCGGTAATTCATCATCATTTTGGAAATAACGCTGAAGTGTAAAAACACCTTTAATTCTCCTGAGTGATGTCTTGTTTGCAGTCTGCGAGCGGCAGAACTCTTGCGGCGCCCAATAAAGACAAATCCCGCAGCAGGATACTTAAATCACAGCTGGTGTAAAAGCACCATAGTGACTAATGTTTTCATAGAGAAGAATGGGCATACGCGCTGCTAATTAGACCACTGGCTATCTCAGCGGACCTCCTGTCATTGCCTATGCCCAAACGCTCCCTTTAATTACTCGCGGAGAAAAAGAGGATGTCAAGTAAAAATAGCAAGTGGGCTCCTTCCTAGCAAGAAGTGCTGGATGATTGCTGCTGTGGGCCAGCCGGCTTTCTGGAAATAATTCCATGCGCATGCAATCCATCACACAAGGCTGCCTGCAAACTTTGAGAGTATAATTACAGTATGGGCCAGAGTCAAAAAAACACAAACACACAAATGTCTAATTTTGGAAAATACCCACGCTGGGGCATGTTTTGATATATTTGCCTCCATTTATCATCACGGCTTACGCAAACGTTCCATGTGGCCATGTCGGAAAACCGCAAGGAAGATTTTCCAAGCCAAACTTTGATGGGAGATGAATTATAGTGTGACAAACTAACAGCAAAATAACCCACAATCTTTACAATTTTGTGTGTCCTCCAACTTCAAGAACAACCAAAAAAAATCTACCAAACAACACAACACTCATCTCAGGCTTATTGGTGGGTCGCATACCTCGCACAGTTGCCATGGTAACAAGTGTCCCAATGGAGAAGGGTTCCAGTGGAATCCCACGAGGCTTGGCGTTTTGATTGAACTGTTGTCAGGATGCAAGACAAATGATGACGTATGGCAGGACGCGCTGACAGACACTTTACACACACGCAGAGGAGCTATGAAGAACGCAAGCTTTTTGGAGTATGAAAAGTACAAATAAATTTTTTTTCAGCTTAGTGTGGGAGAAAACATCAATATCAAATAAAATTATTCTAACATTTTTAATCGTAATTAATTGCATGACTTCAGTAGTTAACTCGCAATTAACTCTTTGACCGCCAAAAACGTTTAATCACGTTTAGTAAAATCACGACGTATGCTGCCATCAACGTTAAGTGCCGTCAACTACTTTTTTTTTTTTTTTTTTTTTTTAATATATCAGCGGTCAGTGCAACGTCCAAGTGCAGCGCAGCCGGGTCAATGAGTTGTGAAATCAAAAACACCCACTAACTATGGACAGCAGATGGTAGCGGTAGCTGCTCGGGCCCTAACTAGAGCTGCGAATTACAATGAAACCTGACGCAATCTGATGAAATAGAACGTTTTCAAGGCTGACGTGAATGATCAAAGCCTTTGTAACATTAAACCTAATTTGACGGCTCGTCACTAAACAAAAAAATATTAGTATTAAAGTCATTGTTGTGGAGAAAATGTATCTTTTCTTTTCAATTTTTGCTCAATGTCACTCAAATGACCTATTTTCAAATGGTGATTCCTAAAGAATGGAAAAAAGTGGAAACATATTTTTTTTCTAATGAAAGAATGGAATGTGATCTTTCTTTCATGTGGTACCCATGCTGTATATGTCGCAAAAGAACACAATATTCTGCTTGCTTCGAAAAATGAGTTAATATGCTCGAAATCCGCTGGCATTGGGGGTTGTTTTTTTTTAATAATGTGTGGCAGTAAAAGAGTTAATCGCAAAGTTTATATCTGTTCTTACAGTAAAATGTACAATAAAAAAAATTTTGTTGAAGTTTTCACACTTTTTTTTTTTTTTTTTTTTTTAAAGCGATACTTTAAGTTAACGCAAAATGAAGGCACTAATTTTGACACCCCTATAATTGATATATTTAAAGGAAGATTAACAATTCATTGCAATGTTTCTGTAACTGAAATGGAGAGCTAAGAAACAGCCTTAAAATAAATAAATAAACGTCTTGAGTAATTAAGTGCAGCAGTATCGAAATCTGATAGCAGCGTATTCAATATGTACCCCGAGAGATAACAATGCGATATGGCGGAATACTGATATTTAGCACCACCCCTGTTCCCGCAATGCGTAAACTGTACTGTCATTACTTTGTTTAAAAAAAAAAATAAAAACATAAATATGAAAGTGTTTTCCCCCATTGTATAGATTTTTGCAAAATATCTGTTACATTCTTAATATTATTCATAACAAAAACAAAAACAAAAAAAGTATTATGCAGGGACCACTAAGGCTGTCTATAGGGTTTAATTGACCAAACTTGGCATGCATATTTTATAACTTACATTTTCTTAGAATTAGTTTATGTGTCGATGTGTGTGAATACACCCTGTCGTAGTAAGCGGAATATTTACAGCACATGCACGTAATACAACCTGTTGACAATCAGGTACAAAGGTTCAGAAATACCACTGGGAATTGAGCGCCGTCACTTCTGTAAAAATCGCTTCAATTATCCAGCGGTTTCTTCCCAACGTACTCATTAATAATGCATATAAAATATATAAGCAACAAGCATGCTCAAACGTTTGACGCAACCTTAAGAAAAGCCAGACAGAGAGCGATGCATTTAAATGTCAGATTATGCCAAATCTGTCTCCTAAGTGCTCTTTGTCCTCCCCGCCAGTTCATTTCTTGTGATAATTAAGCCCTCACCGCATTTTCATATTCTTCTACTTTACATAATTAGCCTCGGGCCAACTTGCTTTTTGTATATAGGGTAGTCACACAGTTGGATCCCGAAGACAAACCCACTCTCAACGGGAAGAAAAATCGGACTCTACGCACTTTGCTATACATTATGGAGCTAATAGCATCAGATGTAAGGACATGAAACGTGCCTGATTCCGCATACAGTTGTGTTTTTTAATCACCAAATCAGCTAACATTAAATCTTGATGACTTGCATTAGAATCTGCTCATGGGAGAACAGAATCATCACAACAATCCAATAATCTCAAATAAAATGTAATATCAGTAAGTGAGTGGGAGAGACACTTTCTGGAGTGATTCACTAATGTTATTGCTTCGTTTATGACTCCCAATACAGACCGCTTCATCACAGTGCGGAGAGAGTATTGGAAGGTCACCCGTGTGTTCACTTTAAATGTGTTTGTTTTTGCGCTGCGGAACAGCACACACAATATTATCAACGCCCTTCTGCCTAAGAAATGTCAGACTCGCTGATTTATTTTATTTAAAAAATGCTGCAATTTCACAAGGTTGAGTTTAATATCTTTGTGTAAAGATTTCTGTGAGTGTGCTCTCCCATAAAAAGCACCATATTTACTGAAATAGTGGCCCTCACACTAATAGAACGAGCATCAGTTTATTATTATTGCAAAAATGTGTTTTGCAATTAAAGCCGTGCATAAGGCAAGGAAGGAAAAATTCACGGTACGTTGAAATGTAAGTTTAAGATTGGACATATACTAGAACAGGCTACCATATTTAAACACAAAGTGTGGAACTGCCAATGTGGAGAAAGCATTTTTGATTGGCAAATACGAACATATTTTCAAATACATTTAAACATCTATAAATATAGTATGTGTTGCAATTATGTTTGACCGGACTTGCAAATACGATCGAACATATTTTTAAATACATTTGAACGTATATTAATATAGCATGTTGTGTTGCAAGTACTTTTGACCGTACTTGCAAATACGATCAAACATATTTTCAAATACATTTAAACATATATAAATATAGTATGTGTTGCAATTATGTTTGACCGTACTTGCAAATACAATCGAACATATTTTTAAATACATTTAAACATATATAAATATGGCATGTTGTGTTGCAAGTACGCTTGACCGTACTTCCAAATACGATCAAACGTATTTTCAAATACATTTAAACATATATAAATATAGTATGTGTTGCAATTATGTTTGACCGTACTTGCAAATACAATCGAACATATTTTTAAATACATTTAAACGTATATAAATATAGCATGTTGTGTTCAAGTACGTTTGACCGTACTTGTAAATACGATCAAACATATTTTTAAATACATTTAAACATATATAAATATAGCATGTTGTGTTGCAAGTACGTTTGACAGTACTTGCAAATATAATCGAAAGTAAGAAACCTAAATGCAAATACATTTGAAAATATGTTTAAACGTACATTCGTAAACGTAAATATGTTCGCACTTATTTGCCAGTCCGCGTTGGCAGCTCCACGTTTCCTTAATTTACCTCAAGACATGATGAAACCGCATGTGGCTATCATCCAACACCCTGTTCCAATTTACTGTAAACACTTGGATATAAGGTAGATTTGAAGTAAGGTAGTTTTAAAATCACATTTGAAGCACTAAAAGATATGTTCATGGTAAAGTACGTTTTAGGTAAGATAGAGGTAAGACAGGCTTCTAAGTTGGTTTTATGTTAAGTAGAATAAGTCAAAGATAAGCTGAAGCAGTTTAATTTTTAGGTGTGGTATATGTGACAATAGAAAGAGATAAGATGTTCTCCGGTGAAATACAGACAGAGTCAGTGAGTAGCAGAAATTAAAGTGAAGAAGAATATATACGACTTGATGGTCAACGTGTAAAGTAATTCTGGGTTAATTATAAAAGTAACAAGGTATTACAACCACACAATATGCTAACAGTTAGCATAGCTTTGGCTCCCACGTTTTATACATTGTGGTGATTCCATGCTTTTTGTAAGGTTGGGCATCAAAAATAAGCAAGAATATGATGTGAGGTCACTTGCAAGGCGTGTCAGTGTCATGTCTACATGTAAATATAAGCAAAGGTCAACGGAATGACAAGAGTCAGTCTCTTCACACACACCACCAGGGGGATGGATACAAGGAGCATGCTGCTTACTGATGATAAATGAGTCTATACGGTTCTGTCACTTGTACTTTGGCATCCAGTCAAAGGCACAATTTAGTGTAAAATATTACAGCAGCCATTCTAGATGACAAAAGTTTAATGCTGATGTATGGAGAGACAAGAGGGAGCGAGCAATTCTTCTCAAAGGGCAATTAATTCATGTGCGCTGTACGCTCAAGCGCTTTATAGGATAGACACTAAAGTAACAGTTGTTTTCTGGTCTGTGCCCTAATATATAACGAGGAAAATCCTGTCAAGTGAGGCCCTCTGTAAAGAAATATTCTTGATGAAGCTGACAGGATTACTGTAATGTTGTAATCACTACATGATGAAATATTACTGAATTTCAGCATTTGTGGGTAGTATACTGGAGTATTGGTTAGTATGTCTTGATCAGAGTCTAAAGGTTTTGGGTCCAAATCAAATCTGCCTTTTTAGATTTTTTGTTTAGCTAAAATATCAATATCGCTAATACTAGAGCCAGGACAAATAATTACTCAGAAAACATCTTTCGTACTAAAAAAAATATACAAGTTGTCCAGCAAGTCAGCGGACTGTTCGTAACTGTATTAAATAAGTACAGAGAAAATACTGATTTAGATTTCTATGGGCGATTAGGTGAGGGGTATATATAATTGTATGCGTGTTATATATGGGATTTTACGGTAATATTTAGTTTGAACCAAATTAGATAGAATTGGGGTAGAGCGGAGGAGGTGAGTATTATACACGGGTGCGTGTTATATACGGGATTTTATAGTAATATCTAATTTGATCGAATTTAGATATAAAGGGGTTTATTATACACGGGTGCATGTTATATACAGGATTTTACGGTAATATCTAATTTTATCCAAATTAGTTATAACAGTGGGGTATTATACACAGGAAGGGGTGCGTGTTATATACGGGATTTTATAGTAATATCTAATTTGATCGAATTTAGATATAAAGGGGTTTATTATACACGGGTGCATGTTATATACGGGATTTTACGGTAATATCTAATTTTATCCAAATTAGTATGACAGTGGGGTATTATACACAGGAAGGGGTGCGTGTTATATACGGGATTTTATGGTAATATCTAATTTGATCCAAACTATTTATAAGGGCGGAGCATTATACACAGGACAGTGCGTTTTATATACGTAATTTTTTGGTAATGCCTAATTTGACCCAAATTAGATATAAGGGCATGTACGTGTTATATACGGGATTTTACGGGAATTATCTATTTTGACCCAAATTTTCAGGATGAATATGTCTTGACATTAATTAATTGTGAAATGTACCTTAAAAATAATTTGAATACATGTGAAATATACAAATACAATCATACAAAGCACACTACTTGGTGGAGGTGGCAATTCGTAGTAAATCTGAACCCCCCCAAAAATGTTAGTAAGAGCAGTATTTCCATCCAGTGACCAAAGTATATATATATATAGAAAAAAACACAGTCAGTTTGTTATAATGCGCCTTTGCTTTGTGATTGCTGCCTTCGCCATCGGACAGGAAAACTTTCAGTGACTTGCGAGGACCTCTGCTTCAACCTCGCCCCCTCCTCCGACTTCATCTACATGTTCCCAGCAAGTGAGCGTTATCGAACTGAACACAAACTGTGCAGCGCCTCACACAGAATAAAGTACGAGAAAAGAAAACTTTCTCGACTTTCTGCTCTGGGAAGAGCTGGCGGGCTTACACCAGCGCGTCTGCCCTCGCACGCTTTATGTAGGTGTCACGTAGCCTCAACCTAAGTACAGTATCGAGGAGGAATTTTTCACCTTGCTTTGCTCGAAGAGAAGAAATGAAGTGAAGTACTGTGCAATCTGCAAAGTCCATCTTTTTAAGCTAAAACAGAACAAGCACAAGTACGTGAAGTGGCTTTATATGAATTCTTCTCCACTAAAGTACAGCAGCTTGAGTGCATTATGGCATTCCACTCTCATCCATTAATCTCCCAATATTCCACAGCAGTGACGACCTATTTATAGGCCAAGGGATGATTAAGTGGAGGCGCACAAGTGCCACAAAGGGACCCAAGCTCATTTTATTCTTCCTCTCTTTCTTTACATATTCATTCTTTGCTTTGTTTGTCGACGCATACGTATATTCCAGGACTTTTTTTTTTGACAGAGCCTGTGCAGACGCACCGTGCTAATGCTAATTGTTATAGCTCCCCCTGTATCGACATAAGCTTGAAGGGCACCTATTAGCGGACAAAGAGGAAGAAAATACGAGCGGCGATCCTGCTTCGGCTTCCACTGCAAGTCGTCCTTGAGTGGATGTGGAGCAGCGCAAAGGAAAAAGGGGACTAAGCTCATTTCCATGCGTACACTGATGATTAATGGCAGAAGAGAGGAGTCCAATAAATGAACCCTCAGATATTTCTGGGTTGTTTTAAAGGACGCTTCGGTGGCTCCATTTTCCTGGAGGACTTAGAATGCAGGATGCCGTAGAAACTAATTAAGAAGACAATAAATGTGCTTCAATGACCGGTTTTGTCGGAAAGTGTTTATGCGGCTGATTCTTTATCTCTAATGAATGCGGGCAATAGTTTCTTCAGGTTCTAATAGGTATATATATATTTTTTTTTAGTGGAACTTGTTTTCTTTACTATTTAGTCGTGGTGTTCTGATGGATCAGCAGATTTCCGTGGAAAATTCTCACATGTCAAGCAATGCCTTTCATTGCAGAATTTGCATTGAATGTTTTTTTTATATTCTGATTTGTCAATCAAAATTATAATAATTGAATCGGTATCAGCCAATCTCAATCGTGGATGAGAGATGTAACGATAACGGCGATATCTTGATACCACGATATTAAAACTGTCACGATATATCGTCGTCGTCATGTCACAATATTAAAAGCAGCGAAACTCTTAAAAAAAAGTTGGGTTGATTTCCATTTGTGCAGTTCTAGCACCCTCTGGTGGCTAGTTTTTTAGTGCAGTTATTTTTCACAAGGCATGTTTTGGCCCTCCTATGTTTACAATCCACATTAATAGTCAGATGAAGAGCACTTGATATGCTTGTGAACAGAATCCATATGTGTAGGAACTCAATGTGCGCTTGCATTAGTGCCTCAATATATATATTTAGATATTTTTTATATATAATACTTAAAATATTTTTATAATATTTTTAATTGCTATAATGTACAAAAACAATGTGTGTTTTTTTTATTTATTTTTTTTAGTATGAGGTCATTTTTTTTACAATATTGTGACTTTCTTTTGTATCTCTAACCTCGTCACAATATTGTGATAATTATCAAATTATGACCATATTGTGATAATATAAGATTATGTTTGGATATCGTTACATCTCTCGTATTTATGCGAAAAGTGGCAGGGTCAATGATTTTAATGGCAAATTTGATTAAGTCTGAATTTCTTGTGCCAGGAATAGTGTTTCAAAACATTTTTTTAAACCTTCCATTTGTATTAACAGAAATTAATGGAAGAATAAAGTATAGACAAGTACTGGAATCAACTGGAAGACATATTTGGACTAATTGCAAGTTAGTGCAAGATATATCAGGGCATAAATAAAATCCATCATTATCTTCGGTTATATTTGGTAGGGCATTATTTACATAAATCATAAACAAAAATACAATATAAGGTGTGTGTATCTCTCTGTGAAAGACAATTTGAGGTTGTTTTCGATACTCGGGATGCAAAACGATTCAAAGACGGTTCAAATATGTAATAAATATATACATAAACATATCTTTTGAGTTGATGCACATCAAAAACGGCTATTCTGGTCCAAACCATTTTTTGTTACACTCCTAATGAAGATTCTAATTCATGTACATGCCTGCTTATGCCATAAATTATTCATTTCATATAATTTTTTTTGTAATACGATTTGGCTAAATTTGTTTTTCTGTTACTTTCCATAAGTTATCATCATTATTCTGCTCCTTTTGAAATCCTTGGCAGGGCTCATCTCATTTACCTGTGTTTATATTGTTTTTCACATATCTAACACAGGGATAACGTTTCATTCTTATGACATTTTAATAAATGCACATTCCCGTGTTGCATTATTGCTGATGCATCAATTTAAAAGTATCACATTTAACCATTTGATTCCTACTGAATCGTGTTCACATGCTCCCCCTCACCCACTGTTGCTCATCTCTCCTTTTCTAGCAAGGAAATGTAAGGCTGAGGAGCTTAAAGAGCAGAACCCCTGAGATATTCCTCCTGAACCATTAAAGCGAGTGAGAACAATGGAAGACTCTTTTCACACTGATAAGTCACATTAGTCAGACCGGCTTTCTTTCTCTGGGCCTCTCCAGCTTGCCTGAAATATAATAACTGCAGTCACAATAGCTGACCTCTTCCATGGAAACATGCCGGCTGTAATCTGTACAACTTGAATGTCTGGAGCCACTGCTGGGCCCTCCCAACCATTATAGGAACACCGGTTTTGTGAGTTAGAGCAGTGGTTTGCAGGAGTGAGGTGCAAGCTGAACACAAACCTTGTGTAACCCCTCTTTGCACTATTTTTAGGATGCAGGAAGATGCGGGAATGCATTGGGGATGTAAGACTGCGAATATCTCCAACACAGGTCAGGAATTTTTGTTTGTTTTTTTACACCAAGGACGTAATGTTTGCCAGAAAACCGTGGCGATAAACGGGGATTCACGAAAACACCGTCTGAAGGCCAATTTAGTGATTCGGTTGTTAGCGTGGACAGATCCATCCATCAGGGTCACATCTGTTTGTGAATGCTGTTCTGTTACTTGCAATCCTTTTAGCCTGAGTGTGATGAGACCGGCGTTTTGTTTTAGTCCCCGTCCGCCGAATAACCCCCCCGTCTCAATCAGCGCTGTTGTCAATAATCGAGCGGCTCACTAGGACTTCGGTCTGTTGACAGTCTCAGCCAGACTGTCATCGTCTGGCGTTGGGTTTGACGCACGGAAAAGGCAAATTTAGCAATTAACTTCAACAGCACGTTATCCAGCAAGCCTATGTTTACTGCCTGTTGTCTTGCCTCAAGGTGATTATTATTTACTTTGGCGTCCAACCACCATTCAAAAACTGGTGATTACTGACCAGCTGAGAAAATACTTAGGCTGCATGTACCTCACCTATCTTCAATTAACAAACAAAGACAATTCTGGTATTGATGATCTGGTAAATCAAGCATCGCTAACATAAATAAATAAATAAATATATATATATATATATATATATATATATATATATATATATATGTACCGTATACGGTATATATATACCGTATTTTCCGCACTATAAGGCACACATAAAAGGCTTCAATTTTTTCAGTGCGCCTTATATATGGATCAATATTGAGCCGCAACAGGTCTCATTGTCAAGACTCTATCGGCGACCCGGCACGATCGGTGACGCGCATGCGCAGAAGATCCCGCCATCTTGGATCGCTAACTACGGCAACCCCACTAGAACAAAATACCTTTATATGCCTGCGTGAAAACACGATACATCATTGAAAAAAAATCTTACATTCTTGATGCGTTATAAAGAAACTATTTTAATACTACAGGTTTTAAAGACGAACATTTTACTTTTGACCCCTTTACATTCCTAGTGAGTCTTTATTGTTATAATGTACGTTTAGTCTGCAGTATTTTTATTGTCTTTAGAACAATACTCAAAATATGTCATTCTCATTCATTGAAGGTGCCCCTTATAATGTGGTGCGCCTTATAGTATGTAAAATACGGTGTGTGTGTATATATATATATATATATATATATATATATATATATATATATATATATATTCAATATCAAAACTATCCCTCAGAGTGTATCTAGTGGATATTAACTGTGATATAATCCTTTATCCATTATGTACTTTGACGCCAAAATGCCAAAGACCTTTCACTGACACACTTGGAAACCTTTTTAGATTTCGACATATAACACCCCCATAATATGTCTACTTTCAAGTGACGAGGTAATGTGTGGTCTAAAGTTGAAGTACCTCTTTTGAAGGACAGTTCATTTAGTTAATCGAGAGTGGTGCTTTAAAAGCATGAAAAACCTCAGTGTCTAAAAAGTCAGACTTGTGATGACGCGCACATACGAGGTTATCTTCGGACGTTGTCAATATGGTCGTAAACACATCAATAGGCAGTCACACAGTGCATGTGGTGTTGGATTTATGCACATCGCTTGCGTTTTGGGTGCATTAATATTCAAACCCATCTGTTTGGCAAATCTTTCTGCTTTCCCGTGCAGATTAATGTGTGTGTTATCGAGAGTTGAGAAGGTTCTCGACACAACCAGGATGTGCTTACTGTACAAAGTGCCCACTGTGGCTTTTGGTATCAACACAAAGGGGAAACCAATTACCTGGTGTAAAATCAAGTTTAGTTTTGGAGGGTTTTGCATACCACATTTGTCACAGTTATCTTGAAAAAGTATCTTAGTTACTTTAGTCATGACTTCATTTAAAAAAACAACAACTTATGGGTAGATTCACTAAGAATGCTAATAGCGCAAAATATTGCACCCGCAGTCTGCATCCAGTTACCCACCTATTCACTAAGGATATTGCTCTAATCATATACCGGCGCAAACACGCCCACAAAACTGACAGCTGGGAGCAAATTTGCGCCTGATTTACCACACATGGCAATGGATTTGCGCCAAGAACATGGTTGTTATAGTAACGGTTGCGAGAAATATGACATTATCAGAAAGCGAGGTTGGACAGAGAGTAAGCGTTTTCCTCATTTAACGCCACTAAGCTGTACAGAGCAGAGAGGATGACGACATCATTCATTCATAAAGTACACATTTGTGGTGCGATCATATATTAAAAATATATTTTCAGAGGTTGATGTATGCATACAGTATGCATCTGGCACGTAAAAATGATCGCAAAGTAACGCCCCCCCCCTTGTGAAAATTCACAAGTCACCAGGGGGTGCTAAAACTGCACAAATGGATATCAACCTGACTTTTTTTTAACAATGTGCTGCTTTTAATATCGTGACATGGTGACGACGATATATTGTGGGAGACTGACTATTGCGATATCACGATATTGCTAGTATTGTAACATCCCTAGTCAACACTACGTAGTGTATGACCAACCTTGATATTTTTACCTTTAGCTGAAACAAACGTACCATTGGGACTATATTTCTACCTTGAAAAGGCAAACATCTCTACTTATGTCATTAGTATGTACACTTAAGACATCAATGTGATGAAAACGTGACAACATGCATACATGACATCACTCCCACTTGACAACACGACGTAGTTGACCTCATCCCATAATACTTCACTGTTGAAAATGTAAATTACATACAATTCTTGTCCGCCTGTTGGAGAGTACACTTTCTTTCTTTCTCTATTTCTTTCTTTCTTTCTTTCTTTCTTTCTTTCTTTCTTTCTTTCTTTCTTTCTTTCTTTCTTTCTTTCTTTCTTTCTTTCTTACCGATGTGTGTTATCTGCATGCATGCACTACACTGCCCCCTAGGAGGCCAAGGGCACACAACAGAAGGAGCACATATAGCCCTTGGGCAAGTGCAACAGGATTATTCCATGTGAATAAGAAGCGTTGCAGGACAGTGAAATGTATTCCATGTTCAATGAAAGTTCGTGATATTTTGATCTGGCAAAAGAGGCATCAGGGCCTCTCTATGACCTTAATGAAGAAAGACACTTGTTGAAAATTGGTGTATGGATTAGAGGTGTCAAAATTAGTGCATTAATTTTGAGTTAATTTAAAGTTCCTTTAATGCCACTAATTTGTTTTTAACGCACGATTAATGACTGCCCCTTACTTGGAAAGTAACAATTCCACTCGCAACGCAGTAAACATATCCAGTCAAAATTTAGCAGTAATTAATTTATTAATAATGCATATATTTGTGGAGACTGGGGTCAAGTTGTAAAAAAAAATTTCATAAATTATTTCATGTTAAAGATTAGATTGCTCTTATTATGAAAAGAAAAATTCACTGAACTGTGACCATTATCTTAAAAAATGCAATGATGCCATCTAGTGGCAGAAAAATGACCAACACAAATCAATATCATACTTTTTTTTTTTCCCAGTACATCTTTTTAATTTTAACTCAATTTTATGAATTTATGAAATTGCTGTATCAATGGCTAAAAGATGCAGCCATATTTCTATTAGGTTTTTTTTCATTTTTTAATGAGTATGATAACTTAAAATAATGTTTTCTTGTTCATTTAGAACAGAAATAAAAGTTGCGATTAATCGCGAGTTAACTATTGATGCGATTAATTACGATTAAAAATTTTAATCGCCTGACACCCCGAGTATGGATACTTGATAGTGAAGTACCAAACACCATTTTGTTTAAAGGCACAATCAACAGTCAATCCCACACAATTAAATGAATTCTTATTGATAAATTGATCTGTTCAAGTTTCCATTTCATGACCCAAATATATTAGCAGATGGATGAATGTGCTCATATTCTTTACACTTTACGTCTGGCTCAATTTCAGACTTCCTCTATCGCTATCGCGTTCTCTCTCCCACACACAACCACAACCACGCGCACACGCAACCACACACAAGTTTCCTCATTATTCACACTGAGACTTGCCTTGTAAGGACATCCTTATCCTCCAGACCAGACTGTGCCGGTTGCTCTGCAATAGTCCGACAGCAGCCATCCTGCACCGAATCAAGCCGCTTTTCTGCTGAGTGCGTGTTTGCGTGCGCATGTTTACCATAGATCAGAAAGTGCAAGGCTGAGAAAAAGATTAGTTGACAAGAACAGAGGCAAATATTAATATTCAGACTTCTTCCAGCAAATTGAACCATCAAACTGAATTGTATTTTTTTTAATTTTTTTGTGTGTTTTCCTGGACTATCTGATACATTTCCAACGATAATCCCATTGGAATATTTACATCAGTAGTGTCACAGTTATGAAGGCATCATTTGATATTTTTTGATACATGTACTTTCTATTTTGTGCTGTGTTTCCATTTATGGATGAGGAATTGTTATCAACGGCATGAATATTATTATTTTAATTGGGCATCTGTGCTCCATGTACATTGCTTTATAAAGCAACCTTGTAAGGTTAGAGTCTTTAGAAATGCCAAGGTAATTGCAAATATTGATTGTGATCATCCTCAGCAAAACAGACTTGCCTTCACCAGGCTGCAGTAAAGATGTCTGTCAAGATGCCAAGGATGCTATATGCTTTTTATGAATAAATGACTTCCATTTAACAGCTGTCTTAATGCGTTCAAATAAAACAGGCCTTGGTTTGACCCATATCAACAGCACACCGCCAAGGAAGCTGATACCTGACTAACATATCCATTTATAGATAGTACCTATGCTTTGCTAGGATTTTCTCTGGCATATTTACACATGAAATATTCACTATCCTCACTTTACAATATAATACACAACCAAACAAAACTATTATTCAGTATTTGATTGCACAGTACAGCACAACATCGTCAGAAACCATATTTTATGATACAATATTAGTCTATACTGGGGTCTCCAAGTTGGGTCCTCGGGAGCCCCTATCCAGCCTGTTTTCTAGGGGCGTGCTCAAAAAATCGACACGGCAATATATCGTTGCGGGCCTCATTGCGATACACGTATCGATACGCAGGCGTCAGAATCGATATTGCTTGTTAACTTTAAATAGGCAGTTAATGTTTGCCTTTGCAGCTTGCATTGTACCTAAAAAATAAAAACCAGCAGCGTCTTTGAAGTTAATTGCCTTCAATTAATGCAAAAATAGCTCACCAGTGATTGGACACTGTGTCTTGCTAAGAAAAATTAAAGCGCCAATGTCGCTCTCAAATAGAACTTTTTTAGGTTTCCACCACGAGGCCACCTAGCAATGCTCCACATACACAATGAATGGGTTGATGACCGTGCTAAGTGCAGTGTGAAAACGGTTAATTCATTCATTATACATTCGACCGGTCATACATATGTACATAAATATATACGTATACATATATATATATATATACATATATATACATACGTACATACATATATACTTGCAACCTGTCCATGGAACTTTATAGACTGTATTCATCCAAGTCGCTGTCACATCCAAAAAAGATGATGCAACTCCGTTTGTAAGTTTGCCTCATTGCTAGAGGGTAGTGTGGTGTTGCTGAGTTGGGATGAGCAGAGGGGATGGTGGTGGGGGATAAGGGTGAGGGAGTAGGGGGTGCGGGGTGATGCGTTACAGGCATTTGTCAGCACTAACAGGAAGTGACAGTTTGCAGAGTGGTCCTAATAACTGTCTCACTTGACTAATTGTCGTTTCTGAGGAATGTATTCCCAAAGAGGTCCTTGAGATCTCATTGGGAGCATTTCTCTGGACGTTGCCTTTCACCACATTGCAGAAGGAACAGTAACTATCTTGCATTTTCATCATTAAATTATACAATTACTGTGTGACTAAAGTTCTGAATGATCTTTTGTGTTGTTTTTAGAATAAATTTCTTGCCTGACCTTCTGTTGCCATAGAAATTTTATTCCTGATCCTTGAGTGCTGTAGGAGAATTTTATACCATAGGCAGTCGTGATTGGAGTCATTCAGTGCCACTGACGGCTATAGACGTCAAAAATCAATTTTGACCTGAACAGGCCAAATAATTGAAACAATCTTGAAACTTCATGCTGCGCCTGCTAGCTGTATGAAATGTTATTACAGCTACAATTCTTAAAGTGAATGGTTTGTGTTGCTTTGTGACAGTAAAGGCTGATTGTGAGCGTCTCATCAGAAAGATTATCTGATAATCTGAGCGAGTATCCTGTGGTGTGGGGATGCTAAGAGTGACTATTCCTTCTGAATTTACTCGCAAATTGGATCGAGACCAACAATGGCATGACTTGTTAAACTGGTTCCATATTTATGATCATAAATCCTTGCGTGTGTGTACAAATTTAGTGCATTAATTTTTAGTTAACTTAAAGGTCCTTTAACGCCACCAATTTTTTGAAAGTGGGATGGGGGAATTCCAGCAGACACGTCCACGTCAAAATTTTGCAGCAATAAATTTAATAATAATAATGCATATATTTGTGGAGACTGGGGTCAAGTTGTATTTTAGTTTTAAAAATGTGCAGAATTTCACAAGTTACTTCATGTTAAAGATTAGATAGCTCTTAATATGAAAAGAAAAATGCACAAATGCAATTATGCCATCTAGTGGCAGAAAAATAACCAACACAAATCAATATTACACTCGATTTTTTACAGTACATCTTTTGAATTTTAACCATATTTTATGAATTATTATGAAATTACAGTGACTAAATGATGCAGCCATATTTCTATTAGTTTAACATTTTTCACTTTTATTTTAACAACAGTATACAAACAGAAGAGAAAAAAAAATACTGTACATTTTACTGTAAAATTAGAAGAGATATAAAATGTGTGATTAATCGTGAGTGAATTATTGAAGTAATGCGATTAATTACGATTAAAAAAATTAATCGCCTGACACCCCTTCTGGTTGTACCCAACAATGAGGTCAGGCAATCCGCTGTTTCTTATATTACTTTCTTTTCAACTAAATTCAGACATATCTGTGTACCAAAAAAAAACACATCCATGATATAGCAGAGGAATACAGTAGTTGTTAACCTCAACATTTCCCCAAAAAATACAACTACCTGTTTGCGTGTGTCTGTGTGTGTTCAACAGGCCAATGACAGCTTTGTGCAAAGCTCCCATTCAGCTTGTCACAAAGCGAGGCCGTCTTTAGCCGCAGCCACGCCGACATAACAGGCAGGTGAGGAGGATGCTTGTTAGCTTTTGCGGACCTCGTCGCGTTAAAACGCAATTGTGACACACTGAATAATGCAGCGGCCGTTAGCGCGGGGCAATTGGAGTGAATGAAAGTCCTCTCTGTCGGGGCTTACCATGCAAAGCGCATCGGCTTCTCGTTTCCATGGCACCCTCCTCTCTGTGTGTGTGCGCCAGCGCTACGTTTCCACCCGTGCGCCTGGGCAAGTGAGCGAGGGAGGATGGAGGGATGATAGACGGGGTAGAAAGAGTGAGAGACGCTCACACAGAGTGCGACTGAAGGCTTTTAGCGGTGGTTATCTCGCCTTTGCATAAAGTCCCCTTTGCATTCTGCGGCGTGAGAATGCTGTTAGAGAAGACGCAGCAGCCAACTCGTATAGGCGAGAGCGGCTGTGTGTACAACTCATGTCGTGTGTATAAACGCAACTCATTTGCAGTCTCCTTCAAAAATGACACGGTTTGATCAGGGATGCAAATGGGATACAGCCTCTCGAATGATGCAGCCGAGCTTCACCGCCAGTCACGGCCGTCTCGGAGAGGGCCAATCAATGTAACTAAGTCAATCAGCGGGACAACATCCCCATCAGCCAGTGTGGTGTAAACAACTGGTAGCACATCCACCTTTTTGGTTCTTCAATTCACGTTTTGCTTCCAACTGCAGTGGTATTAATAGTGCAATGTAACATTTGAACATTTTTATAACGGGTTGCAAAAGCAAGTCAATTAGTGGAAAACGGAGTTCAAAGCAAACATGGTGCATCAGCATGTAGCTGTTATGCTGCATGCGAATGGAATAAGGTGCCAGTAGAACTGAAGTTTATCCCAAGTGTAAATTCTTTTAGTTCCTACGACCAGAATTAGAATCAGATTTATTGGCCAAGTATGTAAAAACACACTAGGAATTTGTCTCAATTCGTTCAGGAAACGTGAAAAACACTGACCAACAGAGGGAGACAGAGCAGTAAGTCTGGTGGTTCACTCTTGTGCCCCAAGTTTCTGAGATGGAAGCTAGAAAAACACAAAAATAACAATGACATCCAGAGGGAAACAAAACGATGAGCCTGGCAGTTCATTGGTTAGTGTCCGAGTTTCCTAGATGGAAGTCGAAGAAATAAAAGTAACCTCCAGAGGGAGACAAATCAGGAAGCCTGGTGGTTCGCTAGTTAGTCTCCCAAATTTCTTATATGGAAGTCCAAGAACCACAAAAAATAACAATGACCAACAGAGGAAAATAAAACGTGAAGCCTGGCGGTTCGCTAGTTGGAGCCCCGAGTTTCCTAGATGGACGTCAAAGAAACACAAAATTAACATAACAATGACCTAGGGAGGAAGACAAAACAGGAAGCCTGGTGGTCCGCTAGTTAGTCCCCCAAATTTCTTATATGGAAGTCCAAGAAACAAAAAATAACAATGACCAACAGAGGGAGACAAAACAGGAAGCTTGGCGGTTAGCTAGTTTGTGGCCCAAGTAGTGCAGTACTCTGCTTAGTACTCATTTTCGACCTGAATCTGGTGTGTCGGTTTTGAGGGACAATAATGAGTATAATTCAACAAAATCAAATTTTAAATAATTTCCAAGATTCTTATTGTTTACGTTTGCTCAAGCACTTGTTGCAAAGCAGCGTTCATGGCAAGTGTACACGCTTGTGATATATCACATTTGTTCCCATTAATGTTCATTGTGAGTTACTATTTCCATCAGTAAAGACTCATGTTAATAATTTCTCCCAATAATTATCAACAATGATTGAACAAGGTATTACTTCGACAATGTTCCTAGGAAATCCCAATGTCCCATCATGGGCGAGCTACATTTTTAGAGCAGGCCCTGGGCTAACATTTGTGGTCCTTGGAGGCTACCAGCGGACACGATGTTTATTATTAGCCTTTGCTAATAGTGCATATTTGTCATGGGCCAGCAAATGGCGCATTGGTATCATATTGACGCTGAACCGCTTGTATGAAAGTGAATCATGCCGAAAACTTTGCCTGTATGGCTAATTAGTTTGTTTTACCGTTTGACGTTTATTGCCCATCTCCTGTATATTTTCATTGATTCCCATACAAAATAATTGATTCCACTGTGCCACTTGGCAGGACACGTAACACTGAGTGAGCGTCGTCCTATATAGCTTGAATTACTCCTACACTGACCACCCTACAAACGCACAGCATCCATATACCGACTGCGGAATAATGAGCTGAGAAACTCGGTCGCATTATGCCGTCCCCACCTGAGTACACAACACTTTGGCTCTCATCTATCATCCTTAAACTCGCGCGAGCCTCCTTTTGTGGAATATGCGAGTATTCGGCGCTAAGTTTCACTGAGACGCTGGCTTCAACCTTCCTATTTGGGATAAGTGGATCCACTCCGGTGCCAGCCAACTCCGGGAGATGCAAAGCCGGTGGAATCTGTGTATTCATAAAGCGTCTCCGGTGCCATCTGTTTACTCCCCGAGACAATCTGAAAGCCTGGTGTTGGGATTCACTCAAGGATAATCAAGAATTTGGTCCTCCTGTTAACTAATGTAGCCAAGGTGGTCACAACATTAGGTACCCCTGCACACTCTCATCAGATCCAGAGCTGTATTTGAAAAGCAGGCATTAATTATTTATAATGCCTTTAATTTTTAATAATAGAATTAATATATTACGTTATACATTGCGTATTAATATACTGACATAACATCATTATTAATTTAATTAACTTTTTGACTCGCTAATAGTCGCTAACGGTTTATTGCCACTGAAAGGTTTATAAGTCGAGTACGGTTTTCAACGGATAGTTTCTCACTTAACTTGACTGTAAAATTCAGGTTTGTAAACCACAATAATGACTTACAGATCCTTCTTCTGTGTAGCTTTTGGGGGTGAATCTCGGCTTTTCACGTCGATTACAAGGCAAACAAATGCAAAGTTTTGGCACCTCCCATTTTGAACCCAGTTTGAATATGTATGGCAGAGTATGAGTATAGAAAGTGCAATCAACTCATATCGTGAAATGCCCACAGTATTTTTCATATGTTTTTGACTTGGGTGAGTACCAATACTATGTATCAGTATCAGGCTACGTCCTCCTGGGTAGTAGTTGACACATCAGCAAATTATAAATCAAGATTTGTACTTACATTTTTCGTCATTGTGTTCAGTTACATTTTATATATCAAAAGTACTTTAGGTATTAATACTCAGTATCTTTGAGTACTCGATACGTCCATCGGTATTGGTCTAAAAAAACTGGTATCGAACATCCCTAGAATAGAGTCTACTCTTTGGTACTTAAAGTAGAACGTCAAAGAATACAATATTGGGTAAGTCTTGAAAAATGCTCTAAAATGGCTGGCAATGTACATCTCTGCTTTGGAAACAGCTGGCAGTTAATGAGTTAACTCCCAGCCATTTTCACAGAAGCAATCCCGTCCGCTCCCGGCTGTTTTACTGGATTTTGACTGATTTTGCAAGGCCCACAGAATATTGTGTTCTATTGCTATAAAAGCATGGAACCTATCAAAAGAAAGATTAAAGTCTCTTCTTTCATCGGGGAAAAAAAATAAGTATGTTTCTATCTGTTTCCGTTTTGGAGCAATTAGCATCAGAAGAGAGCTAAGTTTCATTAGTTTTCAAAAATCTATTTAAATTTGTCAGTAATTTAGCTTTTTCTTCAACATGCCCCTGGTTGATCTCCTTTGTTCTGCTGCCACCTGCTGGCCGTTTGTGTAATAACTACCATTTCTGCAACCGTTCTTTGCAGTTGAGAGACTGCATCAAAGCCTTCTGTATGCTCTAGCATAAAAAAAAACAAAAAACAAAAAAAAACGTATAAATACGTCTTTGGGACACTTATAACATAAAAAAAACGGATTTACACGTTATTGGGAGCAAATGAGTTAATGAGTTAAAGGTAATTTGATCAAATTATTTCTATCAGACATGCATCAAACTAGTAGCACTTCAGATTAATCAGTAGCACTCTGTTTCAAAAAGGCTGTCGACCCCCGGACTAGAGTGTGCTGTGTCTTTAAGAGGACAAGTTCTTGTGCCGGCGCGCAATGAGCATTCCTTTCATGCTTTGTGAGGCTTCGTCGACTTGTGCCTAAATCCTCAACTTCTCCGTAATTATGCAAATGGCCCAGATGGCGACACGATGGTTTCCATTCTCTTTTGATTTTCCGACGCCTGCAGATGGCCGCCGTGCAGACCCACGCAAAGTGACACTCGCTCAAAGTCAATGTTCACGCCGCATTTGTGATCCCGTTGCGAGGGAATCTCATTTCCATATGCGCCACCAGCATTACTACCGCTATTCAAAATGTTTGTTTTTGTTTTTTTCTTTGAGGTCATGCAGGCTTTCTAGTAAAAAATAGGAGTGGGCGTCAGCATGATGTCCCTATTGACACATTTAGTCATCGCTGTGTGATTGTGGTAAGAGATGAGCATTCTTGATTTGCATTTTTGTTCTTATTATTTTTCAAATTCTAATTGTAAAATGAAAAAAAAGCTAAATTCTTGATGTTGTGAACATGCACATAGAGCTGCTATCGACCACAGTTCACACCCAGGCACTCACACACAGACTTTTCATAACTTCAGCCAAAGCCTCCCTACTAAGCCCAGCAGGAGGCGAGGGCAACCGCAAGAAGGCTTGCGCTGTGGAAGCAGGAACAGGCGGTGGCCGCAGCAAGGCTTGCACCGCCAAAGCAGGAACACAGAATGGCCGCAGGACATGCGTCGATGGAACAGGAATGAGCAGCGGTCGGAGGGTGTGTTCCGCTAGAACAGGAATGGGGAGCAGCCGCATGATGTGTACCGCTGGAACAGGAACGGTAATAGGTCGCAGGATGTGTGCTGCCAGGACAGGAACAGAGGACGGCCGCAGGATGTGTTCCTCTGGAACAGGAACAGGCAGAGGTCGCAGGATGTGTGCCACCAGGACAAGAACAGAGGACGGCCGCAGGATGTTGTGTGCCGCCGGAACAGGAACGGAGAGCGGCCGCAGGATGTGTTCCGCTGGAACAGGAATGGGGACCAGCCGCAGGATGTGTTCCGCTGGAACAGGAATGGGCAGAGGTCGCAGGATGTGTGCTGCCAGGACAGGAACAGAGGACGGCCGCAGGATGTTGTGTGCCGCCGGAACAGGAACGGAGAGCGGCCGCAGGATGTGTTCCACTGGAACAGGAACGGGCAGAGGCCGCAGGATGCGTGTTGCCAGGACAGGAACAGAGGACGGCCGCAGGACATGCGCCGCCACAACAGGGTTACGCCCAAGTCACACTGACTGCGGAACGGACACTGAGCGTTTTCTATACGGCATCTAGAAGGAATAGAAAGCATTTGAGTCAATTCACACCAGCTACGGTGCGGATCGGATGTGGGAGCAAATGAGTTAATCACTATTTGAAAATAAGCAATTTGAGTGACATTGAATGAAAATAGAAAAGATAATATTTTTTTTGTTTAGTGATGCTCTGTGAATTTGATTTAATATGACAAAAGCTTTGGTCATTCACGTCATCCTTGAAAACGTTTTATTTAATCAGATTCCGCCATGTTTCATTGTAATTTCATACACCGGCAGCCCATTGAAAAGAGATACAATGCTGCCATCTGCTGGCCATAGTTAGTGGGTGTTTTTGATTCCACAACCCATTGACCAGGCAGTGCTGCACTTAGACGTAGTTGATGTCATTTAACATTTATGGCAGTATACATTGTGATTTTA
Source organism: Festucalex cinctus (assembly GCF_051991245.1). NCBI lineage: Eukaryota > Metazoa > Chordata > Actinopteri > Syngnathiformes > Syngnathidae > Festucalex > Festucalex cinctus. Next base: position 9,912,578 of record NC_135431.1, read on the forward strand.
CGAATCGTTATTAAACGTTTTTGGCGGTCAAATAATTAAGATGAAAGTAAATTGATTGAGTTCGTTTAAAAACATTTTCTTCACTTAGTGTAAGTATAACTATAATTGTGATTCTAATAAATTATTGATCACGTTACATTGTATCATAAGCGCCCCGACGATTGAGACGTTAATTTACAGACCGGCCCCTCATTTGGTCAAAGAGCTCCTTTCACTTATTTATTGGGGTGAAATAACAAGCCCAATCTTTGGTAGCGGGGTTGCTGCACATACCTCACGGAGGTCCATCGACCCACCGGGAGCTGTTCATTGGGGGGTGGATGCTGATAAGGTGCGGGTAGTGTTCAATCAATAACATGTAGGCCCATGCTAGAACTGCAGATATGTATCTTGCCGCGACATATCCGGTGGATACGGCCTGTTTGAAGTCGTTAATCAGAGCGATAAGCCGTTTCACCGCCTCCGTGGTTGCTGCTATTGTTTCCTGAAACGTAAACAATAATAACAAATAGTCCCCTCCTGCAATGCTTTTATTTTCATAGGTCAAATATGATTTCTCTCCTTGTGGAATGAATGAGTGGATATGTCGAACATTGCTGACTGTCATATAGACAATATAAAAATGAAAACGTTTTACATCTATAGCTATATAGCTAAAGTTGTTTCACTGATCTATTCTGAACATTTCCACTCTGTGGTGCGCAAACATTTACCCGCTAAATGCACGAGACATTCTAGCGTCCCCTGATGGCCGATGTAACGTCAATTCAGTTGCTGTCTTTTTAGTTATTTCAAGGTTTACGTCTCATCAGACCGCTGCAATTTTGAAGGCAAGTTTGCTAATGTTAGTTGCTAGTTAGTTTATTTATTTATGTAATTTAATTATTTATTGCATTAATCAAGTGTTCTCTAGGGACTCTATTTTTGTAAATTGCTTAAATAATGATTATAAAAAAATAAAAAAAAAACTCCGAATTTAAATGCAACTGAACTGCAGGCTACTTAACTCATTTGCTACCAATAACGGGTAAATATGTTTTTTTTAATGTTGTAAGTGTCCCAAAGACGTATTTATACGTTTTTTTTTTTTTTGTTTTTTTTTTTTTATGCTAGAGCATACAGAAGACTTTGATGCAGCCTATCAGCTGCAAAGAACGGTTGCAGAAATGGTAGTTATTACACAAACGCCCAGCAGGTGGCAGCAGAACAATGGAGATCAACCAGGGCCATCTTGAAAAAAAAAGCAAAATTAATTCCAATTTTAAATAGATTTGTGAAAACTAATGAAACTTAGCTCTCTTCTGATGCTAATTGCTGCAAAACGGAAACAGATAGAAACATGCTTTTTTTCCTGATGATAGAAGAGACTTTAATCTTTCTTTTGGTAGGTTCCATGCTTTTATAGCAATTGAACACAATTTTCTGTGGGCCTTGCAAAATCAGTCAAAATCCAGTAAAACAGCCGGGAGCGAACGGGATTGCTTCTGTGAAAATGGCTGGGAGTGAATGAGTTTTAATAAATAGGTGGATTTAGAAAAAATATATATTTGAAATATTAATTTAAGCATAATTTGACCATTAAATTGAGTGAATCTTTCACATGAGAATGACTGTTCTGTATCACTTGATCTCATTAGAGTACAGGCCTAGACTGGCAGAAAAAAAAGAAAGAAAGCAAAATTATCCTTGGAATTGTGACTTTTGGTTTGCTGTCTATATTGTAAATGGATTAATGGGTGCTACCTCAAAATTTTGGGCTGGTTAAGGAAAATTGTAATTATATAACACCACATCGGTCCCAAAAGACTCCGGCCCACTGGGCACTTGCCCTGTGCGCCGTACGGCCAGTCCAGCAGTGTTAGACTGGCAACTGATTTTGAGTCATTCACACTGAAGGACATCTAGACTCCAAGTTGTATGTTCTGGGAATGTGTGGAAGAACTCGCAAACTCCACACAGGAAGTCCTGAACTGAGATTCGAAGAACTTTTGAGGCAGCCAATCTAAAATGCTGCTCAAGATGAACATTGTGAATTTCTCTCATCTCTCACTCCATCTACTGCTCTCATCTTCATCACCACTCTCTCTCGCCTCTCTCTCTCTCTCCCTCCACTAACCTTGGCAGCACGTCACAGGCTGTGCAGCAGTGCAGTAGAAGGGGAGTGCATGCAAGCAAGCCACGGTGCCTCATAGGAGGAGAGGGGGGGCTGCACATCGCTGCCGTGTCCTCTGCTAGGCGCTCGTCGTCCCCGCTTTCTCATCCGTGCTCGGGCTTGCTTCTCCCCCGCCACCGCTACGAACACACACCTCCCCTCGACATGGATGTCCCGTCGTCACTCGACCCGAAGGATTGTCGCGCGTTGCTGCAGTGAGCAAGCAAGACGAGGGACCATGCCGGGACTGCTAATGGATTTTGGGAGAGCAAGAGTGACCATGCCGTGATCTTCATACGGCTATCACCGAAATAAGAAGAGAAAAAAAAAACAGCGACGTGAATCGGAAGGAAAGGGGGCTGGAACCCACGCGCCGGCGGGATTCAAAACCACGGTGCATTTGTTTTGTTTTCCCCGCAAACAACATGAAGATTACCTCCCGTCCGCTGATGATAAGCAGTGTCGTTTTCAGGTCCAAGCTCAGCCTCATTCCGCTTCTGCTGCTCTTTCTCGGTCACTCTCGCGGGATGCCGCACGTTCTAAGATTCGGTAAGCTTGCACTTATTTACACTCCATTTGTAAACAATGCGTGTGTGTGTGTGTGTTGCCACATTGAAATGACATTGAGTGGGGTGAAACGGATTTTGTTGAGACTCTTTCCATCCCACTCAGAGTTGGCAAAGCCCTGTTGCTGCTGCTTTACTTTCTATTGCAGTGCTACACCGTGTGTATACATCTCTCACCTCAAATAATCTGGGAATCTAATAAGGAGAAGTGCTATTGAAAACGCATGGATGGACTTTTTAAATTCAAGTCGCCATGTTGCTAATCAAAACTACTAATTAAAAGCCCCACAGGCGCCAACAAAGCCATCACTGGCATATTTTGTCCAAGCCTAACTGGTCATTTCCTCACTCTGACATGCCAACACGTCTTCTGCAGTAAATGTTTGTATGCAAACAAGAAGCCCAGGTGCGCATCTATACAATCAATTGGCTCCGCCCAGCCCACCACTCTACTACTTAATGTTATTGGCATTGACATCCCTTTCGAGCTAATTGGCTAAATTGGAAGGTGTTGTAAAAGTGCCACACTCAAAAGTAATCACAAGGTGCATCTCTACGGAAGTTATATAATTAATGCAGAGCAGCAGTTGTGTTGTTTGGTCTCACAGCATCTTCACTGTGTCTGTTTCTTGGCGGCGCACACCGTTGCGTGGACAGAGCGCTTTTAAAGAGTGACAGGGTGACAGTCGGTGGCGGCGAGTGTTGACAGCACGTCCTTGCAATCCCCCTTCACCCCGGGGGCCCTATTTGAAAGTCAGGCGACGTCTGCACGGGCCGCCGCTATGACAACGAGCCGGGTTTGCCCTCCTGGTGCACCCTCGTCCTGATAAGACGCTTCCGAGTCGCGCGCGCCGAGCCGTAATTTCCGACAACTAAAGGAACATCTACATGATAAAGTTTTGTTCAACTTTTGATTACAGACCTCATATATATATATATATATATATATATATATATATATACGATTCAAGGACGGTTGAATTTCAAAGTGGAACGAATTCCGATTCAACTCGATATGGTACGGCTCAGTTCTAGACGGTATGATGCAATTTGTTTCTTATCATTTTACATATGAATGAACTTCAGTCAGTACACTAAATGTGGCATTTCCTTCAATTATATATCTTCCCAATAAAAGATGATTTGATAGATAGCGATGTATTTTAAAGTGGAACGATAAAATCAGGTTTGATTCAATGGAATCACATCTTTTAAATCAAAACCAATATTCTGATTCTAATTGTTTTTTGTTGCACCCCTAGTACATATGTATACTGTATTTGTAAATACATTATATATATATTTGTATATATTTATTAGGTCCGCAATTAACAATTATTTTAGTATTCGATTTATCTGTATTTTGGAAATCGATGAATTGATTACAAAATTTTGTTTCAAATTAACCATGCAGAAAATGCACAAACATAAATTAATTATGATTCAGTCATCAGAAAGTATTTACTTTTGAGAAGCTGAAATTATGAGAATTTGCAAAATTTTAAATTAGAAACTATATCAAAAATTTACCAGTAATCGATCATCAAAAATAGAGTAACATGATATTCAATTAATTGTCAATTTAATCAATCAATTAATTAATTAAAAAGAAAAATTTAGATGAACTTACAACGAAGAATAAATATTACTCTTATTATTGTATTTTTTTTAGTCAGTCACAGCAAAAATTTGAAGTAAATGAGAGCGCCATTGCCACCTATTGTAGTGGATGTGCAATTACACTTTATTCTGGTATGCAAAAAACAAAATATGTTCGCCAGGGTCATGCGCATTGTGCGTGGGACTGGTATACAGTATGTACAGTATGTCTATGAAACGTGCTATTCGCGTCGTTTGCGGCTGTGGATACAGAGACCACACTAATCCATTATTTATACAACTAAACATTTTTACATTTAATTAATTGATGGAGTTTAACCATCTCAAAATAATGTTTAAAGTCCAATATGTAAGTTTACCAATTAATATACAAATTCAATTTAAAAAAGGAGAAAGTGAGTATAAATTAAGAGGAACAGATATTTTCTCGAAAACAAAATATAGAACAAAACAAATAGAACGAAGTATTTCAACTCAAGGCGTCAGTTTATGGAACAATCTGGAACCGTATATATATATATATATATATATATATATATATATATTGTAGATCGGCATATGTGGATCACAATTAATCGCCCTTTGATAGTATCAATCAACAATGAGCATTATTATATTTGTAGCAGCAGTACAGTGCAAATACAGTTCTTGAAATTGATTTTTTTTTTCGAGCGTGCAGGTGTACCTAATGTTGTGGCCGATGTGTGTAATTACAGTAGATACGATCTCCCCTGTCTTTTGTTGCCGTGTGCATTTTGATTAGCAGCACATGGGCCGTGTGCAGGCTGCATCAGACAGGCATCAGAGTCAATATTCACGGCAGATAAGAGGTGATTCGTGTCACCAAGACATTTTGCTGCAGGATAAATCTGATAATCGTTTTCCTCCACGGCCCTCTTCTGGTGCCAGACCGTAAAACCTGCTAAAAAATGTCAGCCTGATGCCTGTGAGACACTTTTCTTTTTTTTTTTTCAGCACCCTGGACAGAGACTTTGCGTTTTGGCAGCAGGGCAGTAAGCTGCTGCACAACATTCTTATTTGCTTCCTTGCACATCTCTATTCAAATCCGACACTTTTCAGTGAACTGATTTTTCATGTTGTTAGCATGTACGTGAGCATGAAAATATTAGTTTGTAATTATCATAATATGGTGCATTTATGATTTTTTTTCAAGATACTTCAATCTATACATGTGACTCCCAGTTAAAATGTTAAACTAAAGATAACAGAATTAGAGGTTGTTTATGTAAACAACCAGATAATTTTGCCAGTCAGCTAGCTTAATGCTAACCTGTAATGTAAAACACCATTGACAGGTTTGCGAATAGCATCAAAGTGCCATTTTTCATCACTCACAGTGCAGTAGCAAATGTAGACAATTTAACAATACTCACAGGCATAGATTCTTTATCCTCTGTGAAAAATGGCTAATATTACTGCAGTTACTGGATCAGAGTAGTTAACTCATTTGCTCCCAATAACGTGTAAATACGTTTTTTTAATGTTCTAAGTGTCCCAAAGACGTATTTATATGTTTTTTTGTTTTTTTATGCAAGAGCATACAGAAGACTTTGATGCAGCCTCTCAACTGCAAAGAACGGTTGCAGAAATGGTAGTTATTACACAAACGGCCAGCAGCTGGCAGCAGAGCAAAGGAGATCAACCAGGGCCATCTAGAGAAAAAGCTCAATTACTTACAATTCTGAATAGATTTGTGAAAACTGATGAAACTTAGCTCTCTTCTAATGCTAATTGCTGCAAAACGGAAACAGATAGAAACATACTTTTTTTCCTGATGAAAGAAGAGACTTTAATCTTTCTTTTGATAGGTTCCATGCTTTTATAGCAATAGAACACAATATTCTGTGGGCCTTGCAAAATCAGTCAAAATCCAGTAAAACAGCCGGGAGCGAACGGGATTGCTTCTGTGAAAATGGCTGGGAGAGAATGAGTTAATAATGAAAGTCTTGTTTGTGTCTGCATGATCATATTAAAGTGGTTGATGGCCGACCTCTAATATGTTTGGATTCCTGAAAAAACAAAAACAAAGTTCCAAGCCAGTGCCCAATAGTGATAGTGACACCTGATAATAGTGATAGTTCGCACTCTGACCGCTTGCCTTGCCCTGTGATTGACTGGCGACCGGTCCTGGATGTCGTCCGCCTTTTGCCTGAAATGAGCTGAGACAGACTGCAGCTTCAACGGAATAAGCAGTTTAGAAAATGCGTAATCAAGCCCTGATACGGATCTGAGGATATCCAATTACACGCATGTTCCCCTCGCTTACGCTGCCATGACTCATTTCGGAACCACATATTGGATTTTTTAAAAAAAATGTTGAGTTAAGATGCTAGTGTTTTTTTTTTTAACAACCGCTAATTAATTTTCCAAAGGGACCATGTGGGAACTGTTGAGGGCTTCACCATGCTGAATTCAATCGTCTTCCATATGAATTTGTCTTGATATAAAGTAGCCCGTTTTTATAGGTTGCTCGTTGTTTAGCAACGAGTGCTAACATAAGTTATTGATGCATCCTAAAAATGTTTATAATTATCTGTACTGATAGTTTAAACCATTAATTTACCACAAATCTTGAACACCTAAAACAATAAAACTATCGCTGAAGCAATAATTATATCTGTATTACAATAAATAATATCAGATTTATTATGCATAAATGTTTTGTTCTTTCAAGGTTAAATTTAGCCTAAAATAATGGAACATTAATCAATGTGAAAGAGTTTATTTAAAAAATGTTAGATGCTACTTTTTAAGACTGATAGCGATACCAGCAATACTTTTGGTACATAATAAAATTAATTTAATTAATAAGAATTTCAACAAAGACCTATATATCCAAATATAGCATTTCTCTTGAAATTGCATGAAATTAATCGCAATTTTATATTCTTCAAATTTCTAGTTTCTGATCGAAAAACGTTCACGAGAGGGCAGCCGATACTTGTTGCGAGTATTAATTCCTTGAAATAGGCCCGATACCAATACCTGGTATCAATACTCTCCCATGCCTCGTTTAATTACCAAATTCAATTAGAGTTGTTAACTTGCCAAACACTTTTACGTGTCACGACAACAATTTCACAAATTTCTACCAAATAATTGTCGCGTAAACATAAATCATTTAGTTAGAAATCCTCTTACAACAATAATGCGTATTAATCTGCGACTTTTTGACTTCTGTTTGTTTTATCAAGCAACAGTGCACGTCTTGAGCACTGTACTTATTAAGACACAAAAAATAAAACCAAAGTGAAACAGAATATTTTTAATATTTAATATTTTGTTTTTATTTTGTGTTTGTTATTATTCACAGGCACATATTCTTTATCCTCTGCAAACAAGGAATAATACTGTAGTTATTTTGATTAGTGACAGACCGATATGGTTTTTTCAAGGCCGATACGATACAGATTATTCGTGGTCAAGTTGGCCGATAACCGATTATCGGTGCCGATATTTGGCATTTTGACAAATATCGGCATCGGCCATAAATCTGAAGGCCTAATTTTGATGTCATAATGAGTGAAATATGATTCAGTTCCTAAACGGTTAAGGACGAAAACAAAATGAAGTGTCTTCCCTCCAGACTAAAATAGACGACAGCTACGGGGTGGGCTCATCACGTAAGGAAAATGCACCGAGAGCCTCTAGAGCACCATTGGTCCTTTTCCAGTGCACGTCCTGTCCGGCGGGATGCGCTGAGTCAGCAGATAATCCCAGCTGCTCCTGCAGAAAGGCGTCCGAATTGAGGAGGTCAGCTCCTCCCGGGCCTGTCTGTTTCCTTCCGGCGCCCGCTCGCGTTCTGCCAAGACAGGCGGCCCCGCACGGCGCCCGTAGTATTGTTCTCCTGTCAGACGCTCGTCCTCGCGAGCGCGCAACGCTCGTGTTGGAACATGAAAGGAAACAGTGGCCTTTTGTCTGCCGTCTTGTCGCCGCGGCCTCACCTTGTCGCGCAAAAACGCTTGACGAGCTTTTACAGTCATCAGCTGAAGATACATGCATTTTTATAGGAACCGCTGCAGCTTTTTACACGCCGTCATAAAACACACCCGTGCCTTTATATCTTGCTCACTCGTGCCTACGGAGGGCACTAAACGGGATGTTGTAGTCATGGATACGGCAAGGACGTCTCTGAGTCACTCAAGTAAATATTTAGCCACTTCCTTTACCATCCAAGAGGAAGGAACTGGAACATGTCCACTTTGAATATGGCTGACAATGAAAAGTGTAAGGTGCTGTCACAGCCGTACGCTTATTTTAGGCTGTTGGGAGTGAAATGAGGCGGAATGCAGCAAGGAGTGGCGTCATGCGGCAGCTTACTGGTAGGCAAAAAAAAAACAAAAAACGACAACATAGGAGCTCATTTATTCATTCATATAAGCCAGGGGTGTCCAAACGTTTTCATTTGAGGGCCACATACAGAAAATCAGAAGGACGCAAGGCCCACATAATGTTATGAAGAGAAATTGTACAAATAATGCTACAGTATATAAACCAATTTATTTGTAATATGGCAGTAGGGTTATTATAGTTTTGGAAGTTTTCATTTGAGTTTTTATTTAGTTTTGAGTTTTGTTTTGTTTTAATTTAGTTAGTTTTAGTTAGTCAGTTTTTTTTATTAGTTTTAGTTCTTTAATAAATGCTTAGTTTTAGTTTAGTTAGTTAGTTTCAGTATTAGTTTTATTTTTTAATTTTTTAATGTGTATTACTTGTGTGCAATATTTTTTTTGTTTTATTTTAGTTAAGTTTTGTAAACATTAAATGTAGTTTCAGTTATTTTCTTTTTTTACAAAGCATCTTCGTTTTTATTTTATTTTGTTAACGAAATTGTTTTTTTGAATTTTAAACTAAATTTGAATAGCACCTGTGTTTTTCGACACCCTCCCTTCTTACTTTGACCATCTCCAAACATTTTTGTTTTTATTTTATTTGAACTGAGTCAAATGCCATTTTTAGCATATGTCTCGGGCCACTAAAAAGTGGACGGCGGGCCGCCAATGGCCCCCAGGCCGTAGTTTGGACACCCCTGATATAAGCAAATGAGTCACAGTGGAAGATGTGATCTAATTTCACTTTAGGGTCATGCAGACTTGTTATTCATAAAATGCCTGTGGAAGATGAGAAAAAGACGGAAAGTCAACAGTGAGTGAGATGTTTCATTTTATTTCAATGACCGAAGGAGGTGCAGGCCGGGAGGTAGACTGATAGCATCATCCTCAAACACCACTCCAAGCGGATTTGCCTTGCTTATTCCCTGCCTATGTTTATGTTTTATGTGTGCCACCTTGTGTGGGAATTGTCGTATTAAACCAAAAAATTGGAAAGAAAATGCATTTATTCAAAGTAGTGAGCAGTCACTTTTCCACTTTGGAAAACAGTGAAAGTTTTTTTCATGTAGTTTTTCCCCACACACATCTTTTAAACACTTTTAAAGTTATAAAGGTACATTTGTCAAACGCACTCTAAACCTATTTGCATTTACAGTGGGTAACAGTGGAGAAAAAAACACATTGAACGCATCAATCAGAGTGAAACAATTGTGACATTGACTAACAATTGGGGGTTTCCCCCCGAGATTTCTTAATGGGAAAATTATCTTTGAATTGGCTCTAGTTTTTGAGCTAACACTATTTTTTTTTAACAATTAATTCATTGATAATTATTGTGCTTTGATAGTTGACAAAATGTATTTGTTACTAATATAGTGTTTGTGCTTTGACGTCACTTATTTTTGCATTCATTTATGCTAATATTGGTTAATTTTCTGAATTTTTGCTTGATTTCAACATGAAGCATAATACGTATATTGAAGGCTTGCTGTGACAATATTGCATAAAAAAAGATGTGATTTTATAAGAATACTATATAGACATGCTTGTAAAGAGAGGTTCAGTATTTCAGCCTCATCAAACTTGTAGCATAAAGAGTGACCAATGTCATAGTTTGCGTGATATTAGTACTTTTAAAAAAACAAACGTATGCAATATAAAACATATGAAAAACCAAATCGTTGAAACCACCAAAATGAACGTTAACTGGTGTAATCATTGAAAACATTTGGCATCATTTAACTAGTCTGTTTCCAAACAATATTCATCTTTGTGGATGTGGTAACGATGAAATGAAGTGACTTACTTAGCAACCACGTAAGCTAATGTTAGCATCTAGGGCCACAAGTGAGGTCCAGAGGCATATGTGTGCTGTTCCAATTGTGTCAGTGATAACTAATAGCATAATAGTAAGTACATGCCCTTCATTGAGGATTTTACATAATATGTATTTTGATTTTTAACGTTTTGATGACGTTATTGCAATGGGCTCATAGCATGTTAGCCTGTTCGGCTGCAACTACTTATTTTCACAATCAATTAATCTGTTGATTATTTTATTGATAAATTGATGAATCAGATAGAAAAACTCAATTTATTTCATCAAAAGCATTTTTTTTTTTTGTAGTTGACAGTGCAGAAAATACACAAACGTAAATTGATTTTTATTCAGTTTGGTCAGAAAATTGGTAAAAACGTTTTACAACATAAAATCAGCTGTCATTGATTTTTTTTTTTTACCCCAGGCATTTCAATTGGTGGCAATTAAATGTCTTTTGCTGGTCGTGGGCTGGGCGGTCAACTGTAGAGTAAATATAAAAGTTGTTGCTCCGTATTCTATTTTTTTTTTCCAAACTCAGTATTATTTTTGTCATTTCTTGCCATCAAAAATATTCTTTACAGTATGTTCTATGTTCCCCCGCTATTGTAAACATGATATTCTGATTTAAGCTGTACTGCCCCCTGCTGTTGACTGAAATGGATGTTGTAGTGCCTACGGACTCGCATTGCGAACGGGAAAGACAAAAAAATGAATTACTTGTCTTTATTTCTGTCATCTCTTGCCTTAATGAGTAGTGTAGAATTGTTGACATAGCGAGCAGAGCCACGTCCAGCTGAGTCAGTGACATGTAGTGGAAACGGGTGGCCTCCCGCTGGCCTGTGTGTGAAATTGAGGGTGTTCCGAGGACACGCAAAGGGAAGAAGAAGCAAATGCGAGGGGAGTAGTTGTAGTTAATTAACTCAGCTTTTTTTTTTTTTTTTGGTCCGTGCCAGGCTGAATTATCACCATGGCGGAGTTTAGTTTAGGATTGCAAGAATTAGAGATAACACCCGGCGCCCCGGCCCCGGCCCCGGCCCACTGCCAGCACATTCAGCGCAAATACATTTAAAGAGGCACAAAGCTGCTTAGAATATTCATGTGTCACTTGGCCCTGCGTGGCGTAGCTTATAGAAATATGAAACCATCTCCTCTCTGCTGGCAAATGATTTCCACGGTTTAAAAATATCTACTGTGGGTTTCAAGAACAAAGAGGAGATTGCGCTGACATTAGCATGCAGCAGCACACATGGACCTGAAGCGGCGGATATTATCTGGATGGATTTCTAAAAATGTGTTTACCGTCTTTGAAGGTCTTGCCTCAAACGGCGCATTGATGACAGATTCATGGTACAGACTTCCAAATGGGAATCATCAACTAAGGACATTTTTAGACGTTGTTTATATTCACCGTTGGCATGGAGGCTCACTTATGACGGTCTAATCCAATCAAATCAACCCCCAAAGACGTTCGTTTTTCCTAACCTTTCGCTGGAGGTGCTCGCGACTCCAGCGTTTTTCCCCCGCGGGGTGAGGGGTTATATATGCGATTGTTCCGAGAGAGCGCCCCTCGAGAGGAGCCCCTGCTTGCATTTCTCGCTTCCTCGCCCGTCCGGCTCGGCGCTGACTGAAGGTCAAAGCCCAGATCACTCACATGGGAGGAAAGGGAGGACACGTGGATCTGTCCGGCTCCACGGTCCTACCCGGGGAAGATGAGCACGAGGAGGGAGATTTGATGTCACGCTGGGCTGAAAGGGAAAAGAAAGCCAGAGGAGAGAATGTTCTGTGGGAGCAGATACAAAAAAAAAAAAAAAAAAGGAAGAATAAGGGAAGGTTGCTGTGGTGCAGTCGTCTTGCATTGCTGTGTTATGAGTCACAAAAATACAACCAAAGTGCATAGTAGAGTATCAAAAAATAACATCATGGATGGTCCATTCAATTATAGTCCAACATGGTTCCACTATAATTCCTTTCCCTCTCGGTTCCTTTCTTGGTAACTTAACTCATCCATATGGGTAGTTTCTACTCTTTGCTGGATCAAACTCTTGACCCAACGTGCTGGGTCAAATCCTCAAACCAGCGCACTGGGGATAAATGGACCTAGCATTAGCTCGGTCCCTTTAGGACCTGGTGTTGGGTTAGCTATTTGACCCAATATGAGTAGTTTTCCCCCTTTGTTGATCAAATTCTTCACCCAGTGTGCTGGGTTAAATCCTGAACCCAATCAAAGCATTGGTCGGTCCCCAGCAGTTTTAAAAATGTCTGTGATATTTTCTCAACATTTTGACTGAACTCCAAATTGTAGCACTTTGAGGTCTTCCACTCCGGAGGGTTCACTCAAAGTAAAAGAAATACCCGTAAGAACCACGAGGGACTAAACCCACTAAATCCCACATTTCTATTTTATCATCCTCCCACATGCTTCTCTATATTGAATCATGGCACATTTGGCTGTCTCCACTTCCACTCGACTGTGAGACATTAAGAATCGGAAGAAGAAGAAGAAGGAAAAAAAAAATCAATGTTTGTATTGCTAAGAGGAATTAATGGGGAAAAAAACTGGCAGCCGCGGCGAGTTAACGGCGCCAAGTCCCGGATGGAGCCGCTTGTGTGCATCTATCACAGGTTACCATCTGTGAGAACGTGAACACGTTGAGAACGGCGCAAGCGTGAGAGATTGGATTCAAAACGGCGCACATGTTGTGGCTTTCCGCGAGACTCAGCAACTATAGTTTCTGATCTAAACATCATAGTTTTACAGTAGAAGACATTTGGGCGAGCTAATTATTTCTAATGTGACCTGAAATGCATCGATACCATTTTTACCGAAAAAATTCCAGTAAATTTCCATAAATTTTGCGGTAAATTTCCATGACAAGTTAGCTGAAGATGGGATTGGTGTGATTTAACAGGGAATTGAGGGCAATTAGGTGGAAGTGTATCACTCAAATTTTCTTTTGTCATAAGCAGACATCCATGCAAAATAACATTAAAATACATAACATTTACTAAAAGGAAAAAACTCTCTCTAAGTAGAACTTAAACTTCACTAAAATATTTCACTGAAGGATAATTATTTAATTCAAAGCATTATTGTTAAGTTAAATGTGCCTCAACACCTCCCTCATCCAATCCATCTAAAAATACCAGCAAACTTGCATTGAAAATATTCAATGAAAAGAGCACTTTTCTCTCCAAAAAAAAGTGCCATTCAACATGCCCAAAAAAGAAAAAAACATTCACTTAAGCCTTTCAAGCATTCGTGCTTTCAGGCAATGGGCTCTTCATATTCAGCTGTACTTGAATGACATCTGCGTGTTTTTCTCAGGATTATGCGATTTAAGGTCCCTATTAGGAGCCAACCTTCAATTTGGGAAATTATCAATTTATTCTTGATCATTCCCATAAATTGTCGGACTTTTCCCTGCTTGTATATTATTATTTTTAGAGACTCCTGCCGACTGAAGTAGCTGTGATGTCTTGCTGCATTTTTTGTTTTGCGGGTAGCTTCACTGTATTTAAGATATCACATCTAAATGTGGACTAGCTTGTAGCTTAGCTCGCTACATTTTCGTGTATCTACTAGCTAGCTTCCGTAACAATGTCAATACTTTACAAATATTTTTTAGAGACTCCTCCCGACTGAAGTAGCTGTGATGTCTTGCTGCATTTTTTGTTTTGCCGATAGCTTCACTGTATTTAATTGTAGCTTAGCTCGCTACATTTTCGTGAATCTACTAGCTAGCTTCCGTAGCAATGTCAATACTTTACAAATATGTACAGCACACAATTGTGCCGCATAAATCATCTGAAGCTGTTCTGAATCAGTATTATTCTCAAGACGTGACAAAAAATATAAACCTTGGGTAGATTAAAATGTAGGTGTGTGCCAAAAAATCGATTCATAAAATAATTGAGATTCTCATTTATTAGTCGAATCGAATCGATATAAATATCCAAAAATCGATTTTATTTGAATTAGAAATGAAGAAGAAGGGAAAAGGCAGTTGTAGCCCACATGCTGTTTTTTGTGGAAAAAGGCACTTACAATACAAAATTACAAAATGTTTAAACAAAAAACAAAAAAAAGACACTTTAATGTCTCTATTTGTCATTTTGTCTTGCAAAGCAGACTGGAATAGCTCATGACAATGTTGTGCATATCTGTAAATTGAAGCAGAAATCATTTGTCAATCAAATCATTTTGAATCGAAAATCGTTCGAATTGAGAATCGAAAATCGGTTCCGAATCGAATCGTAGACCCAAAAATCGTAATCGAATCGAATCGTGAGACAGTCAAAGATTCCCAGCCCCATTAAAATGACATTGCAGCACATTGTACAAAAAAGCTAATAAAATGAAAAGAACAGACTGTTTGGTGTAAATGAATTTCATGGAACAAATATTTGAATTTATGTTGCGTGTGTAAGCCGGTGCTTCTGATAGCGCTTAGGCCAGCAGAGACGTACGCCCACCACTGTCAGGTTTCTCCGGCTGTGATATACAGAGAGGACACAAGGGACCCGTAGTTCCTCTCTGGTAATTAAACTTATATGATGACTACTCGAAGAAGGGGAAACAAACATGGCTTGACAAAGGTTCATTGTGAACGCCGCCGATAGTGCTAATTGGCCGCCAGGCGAAATGTTTGCCGTGCTCTTGCTTTGTGATTAATATACCTAAGAAGTGACATTGATTGTCTCTCATTGGAGACGTCACAGCACTCCCCCGCACTTGCTTGGAAAGCGGCCCCCGCACCGCACACGGGGGCAATTATGTGTCTTCTAAGAAGTCAAGAAAGCAGGAACGGGCATCATAAATGAAAGCGTCTAAACTGCGGAGGTCAACTGAGCGGGTAAAAATCCCGCGCGCTCTGTTGCTATGACGCTAGCCGTGAGCAAGTTTCACCTTCATCTTTTGCCAGCATGAGAATCAGGAATAATGCGAACTTGACTGCGCTACCTGTTTGAATGGCGAACCAAGGACACAGGAGGAAGCAAACTATTCAGGCACATTCACTTACGTCATCTTCATTCAATCAATATCGCCGCCTTTTGTCCACCGTTCACTAGCCAATGTCAAGTAGGATGTCCGCTGTTAAGATCTCGTCTTTGACGTAGCATTTCAATATACTTCATTAATTGTTCAGAATTCTGTTTTTTGTGTGGAATTTAATGCTGTTTGGGATATAATAATGGAATGCACTACTTGCAGAAGGGCTGTTGAAGGTGATGTTAGCGTTGGGAGCTAATCACAAAATTCAGGTTCTTAAATATGAAGATGTATATGTTTGCAAGTCCAAAGTCTTCAATTCTCGGACAGATTTAGAAACAAATGGGACTAAAATATTATTCTATTTAATCTTTGCTGTGATGTTATTACTGGTAAATGATCTCTGAAGCTTTTTTTTTTTTTTTTTATCCAGTATGCTAATTCCGCCTTCCCATCAGCATGCATGCAGTCATGTCAGACACGCTCTTGATTTGATTTTCCCATCTCGCGCGATCTGTTTAGGAATTCGAAGAAAACACCAAGAGTTTAAGCTACCAAACAGCTGCAATGTCGTCTTCTTCTTCTTCTTTTTTTTTTTTTTTTTTTTAAAGACAAAAACCTCTACGTTTCGCACTCAGCAGGGTGATAACCAATGTGAGACACATGAGCTTAAAAAATCTTTAATTTTCCACCAATTTCACTGTTTTCGTTTATCTTCCTTTCCCTTTCGGATCCGTTCGCCTCTGGCTTATTTCCCGCTATTAAATCAGTGCCCGTGACTCTTTCATTTCTGTTCGCCCTCGCTGCCGCAGATTGCCGCAATTGGCCTTTTGTTGTTGCGAAGAATGAGAAATGGACACACCTTTGCAGCAAAGTGCAGCTTATCGACTTGCACGTGTAGTTGTGTTTGTCAGGTATGGCGTGCAGCCTGCTTGGTGGCCTGATAACCACAGCAAGGAGGAACTCACAATTTCCTGCCCTCAGGCTGAAAGAAGTGTGTGTTTGTGCATGTGTCTGTTCAATCTATCTAAAATTGACTGTCTTTAATCTGCCTTCCGTGACCCCTTTGTGTCCATATGACTTTTTATTTATTTATTTTTTAATCGTTGTCATCCATTTTTCTTCCTACCCCCTCTCGCCATTGAACCGTTCAATATTTATTTTTTGGGGCGGTTGTTATTTCTTCTGACAGCTTACTCAGACTTTGGCCATCACCTGTTGACACAGTGTGAAGGCAAGCTTTTGCAGACGGTGTAAATAAATGCCTGAAATCACAACATTTTGGACAGCGGTGATGAAATTCTTGGGGTATCAAAACCGTGTTTTTTATTTATTTAGACAGGAGGTTAGAGATGTGATGGTGAACTGGTAGAAAGTATTTGAAAAAGGGCAGACGAGACTTTGAAATCAGACTTGAACAAAAGTACAGTAGAAATTAGCAAATCGAACACAATTCGTTTAGGGACACGAGTTGGCTTTTGATTTGTTCAGGTTTTGAAACATGATTCGTTCTGATTTTGGAACTGGAATCTGGTCTAAGATCAGAATAAGGCCACCATGATACCTTTATCAACATTACTAGCGAGGCTCAAAATAAGCGATTTGCCAGTCAAAATTAGCATTTAGTGCCTCATCAAAACATTTTCGCAAAACTGAAAATCACAGATTTTTTTTTCTCCAATAATTGAACCCCTTACATGGTCCCAAACAGCTCTGCTAGATTGGTCTCAGGTCAACTATGTACGGGTAGTCAGAGAATGAGACAAGCTCGGTATTACTAACGCCACACTAGCTAGCTAGCACCTAGCATCGGCTAGCTACTAATGCAGATAAACACGTTACAGATTCACTCTTGAGTCAGTTATCATCGCTGCCATGGCGGTGAATAAATGACACTTGACAAGAATCCTCATGAAAGGATTACAAGGGAAGATGGAGAAGTGATGCTAATTGCTAAGCTAGCCTAAGATTCACGTGTAATCGTGAAACAGAGGATTTAAGTGCTAAGTTATTCCCAGAATTCGGGCTCTAAGCACGTTAAAGCGTAAATAAGTTTGAATAGCAAGATAGCAGGCAATTTAATACGTTTCTTACTACGCTACATAGCTAAACAGGACAAAAACCGGAACTGAATTACATTACGGAGTACGTCAACCGGGAGGAGTGGCCAATAACCTTAAAAATGTCAATATTAAACGTTACGTTCCTCCAAGTACTCCTGTTTCTTACATATATTGGTGCCTTGAGATACAAGCACCTTGACTTGAGAGTTTCCCAGGTGCTAGCTTATATCTTGTTTGCAAACTTTACTTTCCTTCCATCTAAAGTCGATACTGTATCTGACCCCGCAGTCCATCTATTGATGTTTTCCATTCCTCCTTCGTTTTCACTTTAAAGTGTTGCAAGATTACTTCCTGCAATGTACTGTACTCACCTGTTATCTTGCTGCCAAGGTGTTTTCTGCATCTCCATTGTTTTTTTTGTTTTTTTTTATATATTTGTCCTTCACTGTCCTTTGTCTGTGTGCCTTCTTTGTCTGGGCTCCTCTGTTGGTCTCTCACTTCTTTGTACTTGCTGCCATTACCTTGTGTCCCCGCGTGTGTACATGGCAGCACTGCAGAGCTGTTTCAAATACATTGCTTGCCTTATTTTGCTTCCAAATGAACCCCACTCGGCACAGTAATAAACAAACTACTCACTCGATACTTTGCTGAAAGTGTCGGTCCGGACTGTTCCTTGTAAAGTCAATGCATAAGTATTACCATCAGTATTTAATAACAAGGTTATTTAACACATTCACTGCCATAGACGGCTATAGACGTCAAAGATGATTTTTTTTTTTTTTTACTGGGCTGGCAATGAATGAGTTAAGCTGAAGGATGAACTCCTGTAAAATATACATTATTTCCTCTCCTCCCTTTTGCCCAAACCAACTGTGAGCATTACAGAGCTTCCTCCTGAATTAATTTGTGACCTCTTGGCTCTGCTGGTAGATAACATCTGCCTCTCGACAAGAAAGAAAGTGTAATTTTACAGCCATTTTGTTCATTTTACAATGCGGAGGAGAGCGGAACATGGACGGTTTGATGAGCAGGGGAACAGTGAGAATTAGAATAAAGGAAAAGGAGCTGCCAGGATAATAGAGTGTCACTTAATTGCAACATAAATGGATATTTTACCCCTCTGCTACATAGTTGAATGAGGTTAAAATAAAAGACATATAGGCATAAAGGTGAACCCTAAAATAATGTAATTATTAAATGCAAAAACACACATTGTGTTTTGAAATCAAATTACATGAAGTTTGTCATTATCGTGGTTATTTTCTCAAATTATAAAAGTAGATCGAACTGATAAAGTAAATGAAATAAAAATGAATTTCCTTGAAATGTTTAATTTAACAAAAAAAAAAAAAAAATCATCATTCTTTCATTGGGAACAAAAACAAATCGAAATAAAGAGTTGAAATCAAATAGCACCATAAATTAAAATTGAACAGAGTGATAAAAAGTTGTGCAAATTAATTAAACAAAAATGTTAATCTATCGGTCAATGCTCATTACTAAAAAAAGAGAGCGAGAGAGATGACACAGATTAATTGATTATTCAAATAATCATTATAAAGCAGCTCTAAAAAAAAAAAAAAAAAAACGGCAGCTAATCCACGTGATCGGGATTGGCTGATCTCACTCATGGTTGTCTGGAATTAGCAGCATAAAACAATTATCAGAACGCCCCTAATAATACCGTAAAATCCTGTCAATAAGAAAAAAGGCATTAAAAAATGTTTTCCAGTATAATAAAGGATGGCCATATTATACACACAGGTACATAGAAAAAAAATGTGATTTTATTATTAACTCATTCACTCCCAACCATTTTCACTGGTGTTTTCCTGGATTTTGAGTGATTTTGCAAGGCCCGCGAAATATCATGTTCTATTGCTATAAAAATATGGAACCTACCAAAATAGAGATTAGAGTCTCTTCTTTTATCAGGAAAAAAAAAAGTATATTCCTATTTGTTTCCGCTGTGCAGCAATTAGCAATAGAACATAGCTAAGTTTCATCATTATTCACAATTCTGCTTAGGACTGTGGAGAAATCAGCTTGTTTTAACATGGCCTGGTTGATCTCTTATACTCTGCTGCCACTCAAACATTTTCTGCAGTAGAGGGACTGCATCAAAGCCTTCTCTATGCTCTGGCATAAAAAAACAAACAAAAAAAAAACGTATAAATACGTCTCTGGGACATTTAAAACATTTAAAATATGGCGCATTTATACGTTTTTGGGAGCTAATGAGTTAAACACGGGTGCAGGATTTTATGGTAATCTATAATGACAATGAAATTGGATGTGATATAAAAGATAAAATTGAATATGAAAATGTTTTACAGTGTTTTAAATCCAGATCAAATAACGTCTTAATATTGTTTCAGTATTTTGTAAAATTGCACAAAGACGTGGTATATATTTAAATAAATTGAAATTAAATGAATACAGAGAAATGAATTGAAATGGTGTGAACATTTGAATAATTCACTTCATTCATTCACAACCAATAAAAACATTACATTTTTATGCTGTAAAAGTAGAAAATGTATATTACCGTAGACAAAGATAAAACTCTGCTGCAAAAAGTCCAATTACAGCAAGACAAAACTTTTCTACCCACTTCAAAAAGACTGGTCACTCCCTTACTGTCTAAGATCGCAATCCCCTCACAATCCCTCTGCCTAACTCTTGCTTTGTTTTCCAACACGCATCTTAACTGCAATCCAACCGTGCCATCTGCACATCCGGCGTTGTTTGAGGTTATATCCCGGACGCCGGAGCTCGTCTCGCATCACCGTAAACACTTCATGGTACCCCGATGGCGTCATAACGGCAGGGCCCGGGATCATAAAATCCAGCGAAATCAACATTAAAGAAGAAATAAAAACAACGCCGTCAAGGATGGACTGACTCTCTGCTCTCTCGGCATGCGGTGGATAATTAGCATATCGCTCTTGATTAAAAGCGAGTTTACCACGAGGCGTGCTGTGAGGTCGCCATCTGTCACCTGCAGAGGCCGTCAGGAAACATACTCGATTTGTGTTTTCGTGTGTATTGCGTTTGTGTTTGCGGCATATGCGGCCATTTGATAAGACATTAAAAGAAATGTGAGCATGATGCTACCAGTGGTTTCCGTTCCTCTACGCCTTGTGACATTTGTATGAGGATACGTACTTGAACTTTACAACCCCAAGGCTACGATATTGGCAATTCTCATTTTTATACATGGAATGTTCCACCCCACAATGCTCTGCCAGCTCCTTCTCTTTCTCATGCCGACTTTTCCAAAATCCACTCGCCTTCTCCATATTCAATCATCCCACTCTCCTTCCCTGCACTCTTTGCCGTCTTTCATTGGCAGTGGGGTCCTGCCCTTGATTTGGATTTTTTTTTTTCATTTCTTTTTGATATTCTGTGCTTGGACATGCGTGGAATAAGCCAAATTTAATACAACATTCTGAACTTGCTTCATTATTAGATCCCATTCGTAATGAGTGCTGTATATTACCATCCATCAATATTAATTTGCTATATACTATAACTATACCAGTTGTTCTTAACATTGTTGGGCCGCAATCGATGAATCCCCAATCGAATTTTTTATTATTTTTTTTATTTATTTATTTTTTTTGTGGGTCACAATTTTTTATTTTTAATCGTTGAACACCTCAGAACTTTTTCTATTGTTCAGGCAAAGTTGTGCATTTCTTACAGTAGACGTAGGCAAAGTGGCCTGTGCAGAACTTGCATCTCTGTCATGTTTGTCATTTTGAGAAATAATCAACAACTCAATGGTCAATCATGTAATTTAAACATTTTATTAGTTTGGATGAGAATTCAAGCTTTGATTACATATGTTTGTACCAAAACATATAAGGGCATATTCACTAAGAATGTGCTGCGTCCGGTAATAGTGCGAAATATTGCACCACAACTGCACCCCCAGTCTGCGCCCAGTTACCCACCTATTCACTAAGGATATTGCTCTAATCATATACCGGCGCAAACACGCCCACAAAACTGACAGCTTGCAGCAAATTTGCACCCCTGATTAACCACACATGGCAATGGATTTGCGCCAAGAACATGGTTGTTATAGTAACAGTTGCGAGAAAACGAGGTTGGACCGAGAGTAAGCGTTTAGAGCACCATTAAGCTGTACAGAGCAGAGAACGACAACGACATCATTCATTCATAAAGTACAAATTATTGATGCGATCGTTTTTTAAAAATATATTTTCAGAGGTTGGCGTGGGTGTACAGTACGCATTGGCACGTAAAAATGATCGTAAATTGCCTCCCCGCCATTGCCGATCAGCCCGGGTTACGTTATGTGTCCTAAAACAAACATAGAAAAATTTCCCCCTCCCCCCCCCTCTCTCTCTCTCTCTCTCTGCTCTGCGTGAACAGCCAGAGAGCGGCGTGCACCGTGCCATGCACTGCTGTCATGATCCCGGGATCGAGGTTGCGGGAGGTTAATACATGCCTTCCAAAAACGTTATTTGCATCACGCAAAGTCCGTGTGGCTATTTGCGCTGGCGTTAGTGAATTAGACGCTGCATATCAATGAGTCTCATTTTCATTGGGGTGGGCATTTTTTTGCGTCAAATGTATGCAAATTACCAAATTTCCATACACGCAAATAACACAGCGCACCGTGGTGCATTCTGGTTGACAGTGCACTTAGTGACGGATTTTCCCATCTGCAATTAATTTATTTATTAATTTATTAATTAATCACTGCAACTGTGTGATCGTATATATGCGCTAACCAAAGCACTCCAATACAAATGTCAACTCCAGCAATCTGTCTAACAGCACTTAACAAGAGAAAGAAATAAAGAACACCTTCACCTTCGTTTACAGGTTGTCCCTAAACGCACCCCACGGAGCTGTCAAGCGACTGCCAATTCAAAACTTGAATGGCAGCTGCGCTGAACCGCAAGCCAGGGCCAAACGAGTGAAAAAGAACAACGTCAAAACAAACAAAATACAATGAAACTGACACAGAGATGCAAGAAGTTCAACACGGGAAAAGTTTCTGTCTGCAAAATGTCAATCTAAAGGCCACTCAGATCACAGTCTGGCTTCATAATAATTAACCAAAGCTGTTATGAGCACATCATGCGGTAAAATACAAAACATGACCAGAATATGGACAGCTAATTATTTAATATTTCTTGGACGGCCAAAGAAATGTGGCTTTCAAAGTGTTGTCATGTGTGTCTTTAGTAGCTCCACATGGCTATGGAAGGGTGTTCAGGTGTTGTAGTATTGGAGCATTTTAAAAAGTCACCTATGTCAATACCAATACCTACGGAACGGAAGAGCATTAGGAACAGTAAAGAGACTTTAAAGTCAGAATTCTGACTTTAATCTCAGAAATCTGACTTTAACTCTTTTCCTGCTAAACGTAAAAAAAACAACCCCGACAGTGCCAGCTGATTTTGAGCATTTTCCATTCATTTTTCAAGGCAAACTGAATATTGTGTGCTGTGACTACATAAACATAGTGGACATCCTATGAAAGATTGGATTCCATTCTTTTATTTAAAAAAAAGTGTTTCTACCATATTCCGTTCTTTAGTAATCGCCTTTTGAAAATAGGTAATTTGAGTGACATCAAGCGAAAATGGGCAAAATGAGAAAACAAGCTTTTTGTGAAATAAAAAAAAAGTTGTTTAGTGATGCTCTGTGAATTACGCTTTGATCACTCACGTCATCCTTGAAAACGTTCTATTTCCTAAGCTCCGCCATGTTTTCATGTAATTTGATACATGAGCGCCCATTGAAGAGATACAATGCTGCCATCTGCTGGCCATAGTTAGTAGGCGTTTTTGGATTCTACCACTCCATTCACAGAGACGTTGCACTGCCCATTGAGTAAACAAAAAAACGTAGTTCACGTCAATTATCGTTATTGGCGGCATTCATTGGGATTTTAGTATACGTCATTAAACGTTCTTGGCAGTAAAAAAGTTAAAGTGAAAATTCTGACTTTATTCAGAATTCTGACTTTCTGACTTCCCCCACAATTCATAGCTCTACATCACAAAGTCAGAATTCTCACTTTAAAGTCAGAATTCTGAGAATAAAGTGAGAATCCTGCCAACACTTTTTTTTTCCTCTTCACTGTCCCTGATCCTCTTCCGTAAATACCTGGTGCTGGTAGTGTTTCTTTTTATTAGTTTTTCTGTTCTAAAAAGCAGGTGTGTTTATGTGCGTGCATGTGTGTGCGTCCTCTTCATCCTTGCCGTTTTATTATTCAGCGACATTCGCTTGAAGAGGTTACATGCGGACAAGAAGCCATTTGAGAGTCTGGCACGCGGGGGCCCGTAGAAGTGTACTCACAATTTGGCACAATTAGCACCAAAAGGGCTCCCTCCTTGACAAATTAGCACACAAAATGTCAGCTGGTAGTTTAGCGCAGCCACGGCGAGGCCTTGCAAATTAGCACGTATTTAGCGGAGTTAGCTGGCACATTATCGAGAGCGGCGAGAACGCGCGCAAATGAGCACATCTGTTGCCGGCGCTCCCCGTGAATGCATGTTATACGATCGCCGGTGCCTCTCGTTGGAATCGGGTCAGCTTGGCAGCGCTTTTCTAATTGAAGTGTGCACACAGTCCTAATAGGGAATTGATGAGATGGGCCGTTTGGCAAAAAACGGCGAGCTTGTTATGGACCCCCTGAGTGTGAATTCAGGCAGCCTTGTGGAAAGTACCTGAAAGTAATACTTACTTCAAAGTATATGTAGCTTAAAAGTTCTTTTTCATCATAATCCACTTTTTTCCTCACTGTTTTATACATCACATGCGATATGTCCATATAGGCCTGTGTCCTTTTTTTAAGTGTGACATCATAAAAGTGATTCTCAAACGTTTCACATGAAGTACCACTCCAAAAAATAACTGCCACGCAAGTATTTATCAAAAATGAGGCAGAAGTTGTATTCCTAATGTTGAACTATTATAAGATAATTGACATAAATTACAAACAATAAAGTCCAACTTTTACGTGAAAAACATCCGGTTACATAGGCATAATATTAAGAGAAAAAATATATATATTTATATGACAAAATTGTGCTGTTATGGGAAAAACAAAACCCCAAGGTTTAGAGGAATTTAAGTTAAATATTACTCAAGAAAAAAAAATAGTGAGTAAAGACAGAATGTTTTTCTTTTCAGACAATGCCAGTACAAGTAATCAACTAGTTACCAATACCAATACTAATTAGTGATTCCATTACTACTTTTCATACATACAATTTCTAAAATAAAACAATGACTGATCATTTTAAATAAAGACCTATATATCAAAATATCATATCTTCCCTTAAATTGCATGAAATTTATGGCAATTTGCTAACTTCTAATTTCCAGTTCCTGATTATAAAATGGCCAAAAGGCGTATCACAGGTACTGATACCTTGCAACTGATACCTTGTGATTTTCTGAAATTAAATGTACTTGGTAAATGCTAAAACAGTACTGAAAAAGTAAGTCTTTGTTTACTCATGTTCTCCCCATTTTAAATGTTGTAAGTGTCCCAAAGACGTATTTATATGTTTGTTTGTTTTGTTTTGTTTTGTTTTTTAATACTAGAGCATACAGAAAGCTTTGATGCAGCCTCTCAACTGCAGTGAATGGGTGAAAAAAAATGGTAGTAATTACAAAAACGGTGAGTAGGTGGCAGCAGAGTATAAGAGATCAACCAGGGCCATGTTGAAAACAAGCTGTTTCCCCCACAATTCTAGACAGATTTATGAATAATAATGAAACTTAGCTATATTCTAATGCTAATTGCTGCAAAACGGGAACAGATAGAAATATGCCTTTTTCCCGATGAGAGAAGAGACTCTAATTTTTCTTTTTGTAGGTTCCATGCTTTTATAGCAAAAGAAGACAATATTCTGTGAGCCTTGCAAAATCAGTCAAAATCCCGAAAACAGCCGGGAGCGAACTAGATTGCTTCTGTGAAAATGGCTGGGAGTGAATGAGTTAAAGAGTACCAAAGATGATATACATTTGATATAGTATTCCGGAGTAAAAGTGAAAGTTGCCATAAACGTAAATAACAAAGTAAAGTACGGCACTTGACGATTGTACAAAACAAATCCTTTGTACTTTGCTCCCTTCCCAGACTTTAAATTTACAGTAAGTTGCAGCTGACGCCACAGGTGTGTGCTCCAAACTCTCCCCTTTTCCCCAGACTGACTTGTTTTGTGGCTGACAGCTCGGTTTAGGCTCAAGGGTGCCAGTGCGTGATTGTGTGCGCTCGCCTGCGTCACTTCAAGTGTGTGAGTCAGCTGGAGGCTTAGCGGCCCCGAGTGTCAGGGGACAGTTGAGCTCGGTGTCAAAATGCTCGGGACTGACAGGAGGGATTGTGCGCTCTCGCCAACCATTCTGCTCACTTATCATAACGCCGGACGGGGACTTGAAAGGAATATTTTAGCAAGCGTTAGTGATGGCGATAGAAATGTGCGCTGCAATTATTAGTCTGGAACTTGTGAATATTTTGTATGTGTTTACTTGTGTGTAGAGTTTTGTAGTGGGAAATTGATTGAAATGGATTCAGTGATCAACTAACTATTAAAAAAAAAAAAAAAACTGAAGAATGACACTGAATGTTCTGAACTCCTTTTTCCATGCCATTATTCTGCAGCGTTACTGATTCTACATTGTGGTTCATTAAAAAATATTTATATATTTTATATATGGTGGTATATCTATTTTTTGTTACGTATTATTGATCAAATAAAAATAGTGCCATATTGTAAAATATAAACATAAAAAACATTCCCATGCACTTAGTTTCCATTATCAATAAACAATAATCAATGATCAATAAATTGGTGAAAGTACGTCGCTTTCCGAAAACACGATTGACTTGACTTGACATCACAGTTTGCAGGCGGAAATTCACATGTCACTCAAAGCCTCTTAAAGGGACATACAAAAATGGACAGTGTTTTGTCTCCATTTTATGAAATTAGTTTTTGTTTACAGTGTATTTTAATACATTAAAATGTGGTTAAAGCATATTGGAACGGTGAAACCCTTTAATTTTTTTATTTTTTTTTGACATGGTCTTTCTATTAGGGATACACAGATTTTTGACCGGGCCAATTATCGGCACCAATATTTGGTATTTTGACTAATATCGGTATTGGCGGGGGGTTTTTTCTTTTAAATGTGATGGCTGATAAAAGACCAATTTAGAACTGTAGTAACTTTATTTAAGATATACTGCTTGACCTTGCGAGTTTTTTTTTTATTAACTTTTTGTTCATACTTTATTGGATGCCAGTATTTTTCTCTTTTACTGAAAATGAATTTTGGCTCCAAATATCGGTTATGGGCCTGCTTGACTAATAATCGATATCGTATGGGCCCTGAAAAAAACATATCGGTCTAGATATTGTGTGTTGTTACTGGTGGGTAGGACTGGAACATATCACAGTGTTCCACAGATTATTGCTGCCATTTGGAGCCATTAGAAACACGTTGACAATAACTTGACAGTATTGCATCTATTTTGCCCCACTTTCTTAAAAAAAGAAAAAAAAAACCAGAATCTGTATCACCCAAAAATATGGCTGCCAATACGAGCCATTGGATGAGATGTAGGCCATTGCTGACGTCATGTTTTTCTTCTATAGACATTGAACGTGTTGAGATTAATTCAACAGTATCTCACGTCTTTCCCCTCCATTTGCTTCAAAACATGATTAATCAATCATTTCACACATTAGACAGAATTCTAAAGGAATGAGCGATTGATTTTTATTTTTGGAAAATGGAATTTAGAGAGCTGTACTAGTCTTAACTGAAATTTGCAAAACTTTCACTGTGTTCATGGCCTCTTGTTATTGATTTTTCTTTTCTCAAAACTATTGATTTGTTTGTATGACATCACAGCTCTGGCCGCTATCCAAACCGGCTGATGTCGGCAGCGTCCCGGTCACACTTGTGGGTGGTCTTCCAGGAGGCAAATCGGGCCCTTGCGACGTACTGCGTGAAGGTCAGCCCAACTGCGAGGGGGAGCGTCAGATTAATGAGCGGGAGTGGCTTTCATGCATCACTTCGCATTTACCGTAAAATAAACATACGGTTAGCGTTGCCGCTGGGAATTTCCCTCACGTCTCCTGACCTCACCAGAAACGGAATAGGTGGCGGTCGACGAGGGGCCTCTCGCAAGCGCTCACCTGGGCCACTTACCCCCCAAAAAACCGACGCTTTCGCTCGCCGGTTGCCATGGCAGCGCGGGGCCCCGCCGCCATCCTGCAGCTCCGCCGCCGGTCATTAGTCACACAGGCAGGCGGAGACAGGCCATCCGCGTTATCTTAACGTCCTTTCCTCTACCAATCAGCCGCTCGCAAACTGCCGCTGCCTCTCAGCCGTGGCGTAGATGCGCCAGTCGCCATGGCAACATATCTGACTCAATCTCCGTCAGCATCCTTGAGTAAAGAAAGCTAATTGTACTTTCATGCGTTGTGTACCGGGTAACCTTCGGATCAAATCGCAAAGTCAAATAGGCTTCCAATTCAAAAGTACACAAATGTGACTTCAATGTTACCAGTATACAAAAAAAAAAAAGATAATACGTCAATTTTCTCCACAACACATCAAGGCACTCAGTTTGCCGTGCGCATATAAAGGGAGTAAAGCACACATATGAAAACACCCTCCCACGCAGCACTTTCATTTCCACTCGCCTCTCACTATTTTGCACGCACGCACACTCGCCGTGGCGCTCGTGCGCGCACATGGTGAGACACTCAAATCGACAGGCCCGTTTTCTCGTAAGGGTGATTATCTCGCATATAACTCACGCCGAGCTTTCATTTGCACCATAATTCACACCCGTCCCTCTCACGGTGGCTCTGTCGTTTACGCACACGCACACACCACTCGCCGCTGTTATTCACACACCTGCAGTCATTTAGACCATAACATGTTGTGAAAGGACAGGCTATTTTGCCTCAATTATCAAAAAAAAAAAAAAAACTCCACTGCATAAATTAAGCAAATTAAAACAATTCTGCATCTGCTTCTTTGAAAGGTGCCGCAAAACACGTAGGAGTCCTTTTGGAATTGAATTAGCAAGTTATTATCTGATCATTTGGCCGAGTAATTTAATTTTCGACTCTCAGGACATGCCTAAATGAATTTTCCCCACGCTGGTGTAATCTTAAACCATTTTGCGTTCGGCTGTTCCACACTCAGGAGTGTCTTTTTTCCTAAATGGTAGTGGTTCAATCTTATAAACAAAATTGTTGTTCCTAATTACAACCGTAATAGTGTTGCAGTGCATTTGGTTAGTATGTTTGTACGATTGCGTTGCTGCCAGTTCTCCCTGTCCTTTCCATACTGTATAGTAGGGATGTAATGATATCCTAATGTCACGATACGATATACCTCATGATACGATAATTATCACGATATTGTTGGTGATATGAAAAAAAAAGCTCACTATACTTTAAAAACTCATTTTGTAATAAAAATAAGGCCAACTGAAAAAAAGCACACTGTTGTGTTATTGTAACGAATTAATCGCACAATTTTCCGTAATTAATCGCAATTAATCGCAGTTTTCTACTTCTATTTTTTTATACAGAGCTTGTAACATATTTACTTATTCAAATTTTTATTTCATTTTTTTAAAATAGAAATGAAAAGGGGACAGAAAGACATAAAACTTGTAATGTCTGCCACTGATCAAAATGAAATTTGGCTCTTAATCAGGATTTGAATTTTTTTTTAAAATGCACTCATTTTTGTTTCAAGAAATTTCAGATTACTCTGCAATAATTTCATTATAAATGGGAATATTTTCAGAATGTACTTGTAATTATTTGCACCAAAAAAAACAAAAACAAAAATAAACAGGAAATATTTTGACTTGTCGTTATTTATAGCTCAATTGTCCATGGACATACTGGTTTAACCCAGTTATAATCAAATTTGTGAAATGTCCGCTTTTTGGGCCGCGTTAAATTTCATTTTTAGGATATGCCGCGGGCCGTTGAAAAAACGGATGGTGGGCCGTATATGGCCCCTGGGCCTAAGCTTGGACACCACTGCTCAAAAGTATACAGAAGTTTCTAACAATTATTTCTCCCTTTGTATTGCGATTACGATTTAATATGTGAATATTTTTTTCAAGGCCCTCTTCCCATTTTTTTTTTTTTTTTTTTTTTTTTTTTAAACAAACACCAAATAAAATTTTATGACCACAAACAATATCAGTTAGATTTATAACACATAAATGTTTTGGTCTTATTGATTAGGTTTACAATCGAATAAAGGTGAAGGATTAAGCTTAAATCTAAAGTTATTGAGGCCAATTTAAAATCTGATTAGTTATAGAAACACTCCCATTGCTAACATACTTACATTTTGAAGGTCCTGTGCAGCATTCGAGGGTGAAATCTGAGTTAGACAAAAACTGTAACAACACAAAGTGTAACCTTTATACAAATCAAATCCAATTAAATAAGAATTCAATCTAATTACTTCCCAACTTAACTCATCCATTCCCAGCCATTTTCACAGAAGCAATCCCATTCGCTCCCGTCTGTTTTACTGGATTTTGACTGATTTTGCAAGGCCCACAGAATATTGTGTTCAATTGCTATAAAAGCATGGAACCGACCAAAAGAAAGATTAAAGTCTCTTCTTTCATCAGGGAAAAAAAAAGTATGTTTCTGTTTCTGTTTTGCAGCAATTAGCATTAGAGGAGAGCGAAGTTTCATCAGTTTTCACAAATCTATTTCTAATTGTACGTAATTTAGCTTTTTTTCTAGATGGCCCTGGTTGATCTCCTTTGCTCTGCTGCCACCTGCTGGCCGTTTGTGTAATAACTACCATTTCTGCAAACGTTCTTTGCAGTTGAGAGGCTGCATCAAAGCCTTCTGTATGCTCTAGCATAAAAAAACAAAAAAAACAAAAAAAAAACGTATAAATACGTCTTTGGGACACTTAGAACATAAAAAAAAAGAACAACGTATTTACACGTTATTGGGAGCAAATGTGTTAAATGTGATCAAATGTTCCAACTATTTATTTCAATGCAGTAATATCAGTTCAACTGACAACCAGTCCATGTAAGTTGATTTCCACTTTTTGCCTGAAGTCAGTTCAAATAGACTCTGACTCCCCACAACCTTGAACAGGATAAGCGGCATTTTAAAAAAAGAAAAAGTTCTAAAATTGTCCAACTTAACCCATAGAAAAAGATTTGCTGTTAATTTTCCAGCCATTTTCAATCCTACTTTCATGTCCAGGCCGTGCAGGATGTGGAAGAGAAGGTAAGAGTGTCACCCCTAATCCTCATTTGAAGTCTGCTTGAATCCACCAAGCGAGCTCCGTCTGCTCCCAAGAGGCCATGAGGCAAGAGCGTAATCATTGTCTATTAGCTGCCACTGACGTGATTCCAATCATCTTGCATTGCAACTTTCAGGCCTTTCTCTTTTTTCTTCTTAAATGAATGAGAGATGAGATGGATCAAAAAAAAAAAAAAAAATCCATTAGGCTAAAGCAGCTCACTCAATGACAGCATAACAAAAAGCTGGCACTTTAGTGACGTGATGAGTTCAAATTCAAAAGCTGTCACGTTTCATATATTTCCACTTAGTTGAACCCCGTTCGGCTCCCGAGTTGCCCTTAAGGGGGAAATGAAAATGTGCAGGTAATGTAAAGAAATCGCTCAATGTACACTCAACGCAAACCTCGTAACTTATATTAGGAGCGCCGTCTCAAGAGGAAATTGGGCCTTTAATGACGCTCAATTTGATTATTCTGACTGTTGGTATTCGTGAAACAATATGCGTGTAAATTACTTGTGTTTAAAAGTGGTGCACGACTTTTGTCCATTTCATGTAGCAGCTAAATAATATAACCAATATGTTATATTATCTAACCAAAACGGCATCCCTGGTCAGAAAGAGACATTGCATAATAATTTAAATAATACAATTGATTTATTATAAAATAGCAGAGATATGTCCAATATGTTTTTTTTTTCTTTCAGGGCCGATATGACAGATTAGTAGTAGTTAAGGATAACCGATATTTGTAGCCAATATTTGTTTGCAGTAAAAAGTAAAATATTTATGTCAAATTTTTTAATAATACAATGCCAACATTTAACTTCATTTATGTGCCTTTAAACATGTTTATTTTAAACATATCTTAAGCAATACACCTGTTTTTAAAATTCTAAATGTTTGCTCAATTATTTATTCATTTATTTATTTATTTTTTGCTCAATTATTTAATTACTTGGCAATTAAGTTAGTAATCGATTATTTGTCTTTTAGTAAATTTCCGTATACAACATTGGAATTTATTGAGCTGCATCTTTTGTTTAACATTTTTGCCATGCTAATTGTTGAACTTTTTTTTGACTAAGTGCAATTTCTGGAGAAATTGCGTGGGAATGCTGAAAGCTGAACGCTAATAGCTGAATGCTATGATTTGAATGCATGTGGAATGCTTATGAAGTAAATTGAGAGATATTATTAATTATGAAAATTTTGACCTCCTGATTACTAGAAAATGCACTTTACCAACTATGTCACCAAGCAGTATCAGACACCTGGTAATGATGGTCAGTTATATATATGGAAGTGGGCGTGGAAAGTGGTACTTAGAAAAAGTTCAATGTCCGTCCCACTGAAAATGAATGGGGGAAAGTTGATATTAAATATTAAATTTGGCAAATACTGTAAGTAATGTGGAATCAGTCGATATATATCCTGGGAAACGTGACTTTTTGAAGCTAGTTGAAATTTGAACAGTGTAAATTGGAAGTATTATGTGGGAGTTGTTACACGGCAAAAAAATGTGGAGAATAAAAATCACAATAACATATTTTTATATGGCATTTATTGTAGGAATGCTTCAGCATTCCCGCAATAAATGGTGGGGTCCATTCTACCCATATTCAATCAATTCATAAATTCATTTAATATACTATTATTATATTTTCTCATGTTATTAAACACAGCACTTAAATGTTAATTTACTTTATTTTTTTTAATACTTGGAGTTTTTTTTTCTTTTAAACAAAATCTTTGAGGAAAATCAATACAAGCGTTACTTTCCTTTATTTAACATTGCAAGCGGCACTGAGGGGACTGTTTGGAGCTTTAATGGCTTTGGTTCAGCTCAAAATAATAAACACGTCCGACGGGAGCTGTTTCAAAATTAACTACACCTCAGTGGTTATAATTTAGTCTGAAACCATGTGTATTGGTTGTTGTTTATTGTTGCCGGGCTCTTGCTTTGTCGATTAACGCTCATTAACGTTGTCTCCGATTAGTCGTCAAGTCAGGAAAGATGAACATCACTGCTTGGTGACATTTGAGATTTTAAAATCACGTGCTAAGTTTACCACTTCGCTGTCCGTGCTCTTGTTTTTTTCCCCCTCTCCATTCTGGTTTGATGATTGATTGAAATCAATAGGGGGAAATGGGAAAGTGAGCCCTTCCTGTCAAGGCTGAGTGAGGCGGTTAAGGAAGGTCGCCCACCACTGAACTCAACCTTTCAGCCGCCCGTCATTAATTACACTGAAGACTGCTGGTAACCAAATGTGCTTATGTTCCCCGTCAATGTAGCGCTCAGCACCTTCACGCATCATTTGCAGTATCCATCACAATTTGTAGGCGTAGGAAATATTGGAAATTGAATTCATTTGCTCCAGGGTCACACACGGTCTTCATCATATAACCTTTCATAATTGTGTTTAATACAACAGGCCCCGCCTCTTAAAGGCACGTATCTAGGAAAACAGAGACTATAATATGTTACATTTTTAATGTAATTAATATACATCATAATTAAATATATAATGAATATTGGAGGAACTTCAAAACTTTTCAGTTACCATTGTTTTTTTTTATTTACAATAATTTAATGTACAGTATATAATTAACTCTTTGACTGCCAAAAACGTTTAATAACGATCAGTAAAATCACGATGTATGCCGCCATAAACGGTAAATGACATCAATACATTGTTTTTTTTATCTTATTAAGTCTTAGTGCAGCGCTGCCCGGTCAATGGGCTGTGGAATCAAAAACACTCTAACTATAGCCAGCAGATGGAAGCATTGTATCTTGTCATGAACGAGCAAAGCTTTTGTCATATCAAAGTTTTTTTGTTTTTTTTAATAACGTGTGGCAGTAAAAGAGTTAATAAAGGAGGCTCAAGATAGTCTTGATCCTCCTTTTAAAAATATCTGCGTCCTGCTGAAATGAATTATTTCACAATCTGAACTAGTAGAAGAAGAAGAAGAAGATCTGTCGAGAGAAGTTGGGCAATTTTCAAAATTTTGCTCCTCCATCATTCGTTGTTCGTCAATGAAGGACTGACAGACTGATGATTAAAGTTTGGTTCAGCTTGCAAAAATTAGAGCCTGATGAATGACGGACCGGCAAAATTTTGTAAAATGAACACCTCAATCTTGCACTCAAAAAATGCTCCATAAATATTTGAAACTAAAACTAATACTAAAACTAATACAAACTCAAATGAAGGAATTAATAAAAATAAACCAGTTCTAAAAACTAATAAAAATTAACTGAATTATTTTTTTAAAACTAATACTAAAACTAATACAAACTCAAATGAAGCATTTAAAACAATGAACCTGCTCTTAAAACTAATTAAAATTAACTGAATTATATTTTTTAAATCTAATACTAAAACTACTACACACTAAAATGAAGCATTTTAAAAAGATGAACCTGCTCTTAAAACTAATTAAAATTAGCTGAATTAAAAAATAAATAAATAAACCTCAAAATAAAAACTCTATAAGGAAAAATCCAGAACACTTATAACCCTGGTGTGCACCACTCCATTGAAGGAGAGAGCATGTTTAAAAAAAAAATAAAATAAAAATCAGTATGAAAAAATCCAATCAATGTAATTTCATTAATACTAAACGCATGTTTGGAGGTCCATCAATAAAAAGTAGAGCTTTTCCTGTTGTATAGTTCATCAGTTTATTTGAGTCGACTGCAGAATATGTGCAGCCAGAAAAGCGCATCGTGTTTACGCACACGAGAAAATATTAAGATGTAAAAAATATTCAAATCTGGTTCTATATATTTTACTGCCTGCAGGGGGAATATTTGAATCCATCGAGAGCGGCCCCTCGGGAGCAGAGGAACTCGCCTTCAAATTTGCCTTGAACACAATCAACAGAAACCGCACGTTGCTCCCCAACACCACGCTGACCTATGACATCCAGAGAATAAACATCTTTGACAGCTTCGAGGCCTCCCGCAAAGGTCAGTCAGCAGGTGGATGGCAATTCTACGGCAGATTTTTTTCGCTACTTTTCTTTTTTTCGGATCTCGTTAGAATGCGCTTGCAACGCTTTTTACGCCTTCTGGCTCTTCTTCTTCTTCTTCTTCTTCTTTCGTCCGAACCCAGCATGTGACCAGCTGTCCCTCGGAGTGGCCGCCATATTCGGGCCGTCGCACAGCTCGTCGGCCAACGCCGTCCAGTCCATCTGCAACGCTCTGGGAGTGCCCCACGTCCAGACAAAATGGAAGCATCAGGTGTCGGACAACAGGGATTCCTACTATGTCAGCCTGTACCCGGACTTCTCGTCACTCAGCCGAGCCATCCTGGACCTGGTGCACTTCTTCAAGTGGAGAACCGTCACCGTGGTCTACGACGACAGCACAGGTACAGGTAACAGCTGCTGCTTCCATTCCTTCCTTAAGCCCCAAAGACATTCCCGCAAAGTCGCAGGAGGTTGTTGTTTATGATGGTTAAAAGCGCTAATCTTTTCGCCGTTAGCGGCGAGAGACACCAGATGGAAAGTACAAAAGAGACACTCGGAGTTGCGCGAGTGCTTTGCAACCTGTCAGGCTAATTCAAAAATCAATAGCTTACCGTTGGAGCTCGGTCCTCCAGGTGCAGCTCGTGTCAGTCTTACGGCGGCAGCACCGAGCTTCAAAACCACATTACCCAGAATGACCCAGCGTCTCTTCAGATGAATGCAACTGTGCTATGTGTGCTCTGACAGCCGCCATTAATAACACACAGACACTCGATCTCTAAGGGGGGGCTATGAGCCATTTTGTGTCTCCGTACGCTTTGTGAAGGGCCTCATAATGCACCTTTTAAGAGACCAGTTGTATTTTAGCGGCTTGATATCTTTATGAGCTAAAAGGTAATTGCCCCGCCGAAGGTAACGACATTCAAATAGTACACGATTTACGAGCTTTTGGGGGAGATGGCAGCTTAATGCAAGGAAAATAGACCAAGTTATGGCGAGTTTTGAAATACTGACACGAGAATTTTTCCCTGTCTTCACCTACATTTGACAATGCACATGCAAAATCAAATGAAAAAAAATTTCTCCTAATTCCCCCCCCCAAAAAAGTAGCTTGCTAAACAAGGTAAACTGAATATAGAGCTGTCAAAATTAATTAAAATTATTACATTGAATGAGATAATAAGAACTATTTTAATAATCCAGTAATCGTTTACAGTCATTGTTTAACTCATTCACTCCCAGCCATTTTCACAGAAACAATCCCCTTCAATGTTTTACTGGTTTTTGACTGATTTTGCAAAGCCCACAGAATATTGTGTTCAATTGCTATAAAAACATGTCACCTACCAAAAGAAAGATTAAAGCCTCTTCTTTCATCAGGAAAAAAAGTGTATTTCTATCTGTTACCGTTTAGCATTACAATATAGCTAAGTTTCATCATTGTTCACAAATCTATTTAGACTTGTGAGTAATTGAACTTTTTTTCAACATGGCCCTGGTTCATCTCTTATATTCTGCTGCCACCTGCTGGCCGTTTGCGTAACAACTACATTTTTTTCCAACCGTTCTTTGCAGTTAAGAGGCTGCATCAAAGCCTTCTGTATGCTCTAGCATAAAAAAAAAACATAAACGTATAAATACGTCTTTGGGACACAAAACATTTAAAATAGAACGTATTTATACGTTTTGGGGAGAAAATGAGTTCAAATCCTCCAATTTCAGTCTCAACAGTAACTATTCTCTGATTTCTGTCATCCTTCATCTTGGTCATCATCATTTGTATCTAATCAAAATAAGCATTTGCAAACATTTACTTCTATTTTGTAAAGCAATGACCAAACTAGTGACTGAATTAGTTTCAAAAAGGTCGATGAGAACAACATCAATTCCTCTCATTGATATTGCTGAACTGTTTTCTTGTTTTTATGACTAAAAAATACTAAAACAACAACAATAATTGGTTTATAAACAGTAATTGAGACAAAAAAAATCTTTTGTAATAAACTTTAATGCAAGATAAAAAATTATTATCCCATTATTTGATTAATCTATGGAATTGATTCTAAAAATAATCGATAGTGACAACCCTAATTGAATATTAGAATCAGCTCTCTGTACTGTATAGGTCAGTTTAAGACTCGCCACAACTGCAAGTAATATTTGTTTCTGCAAAGTCTGAAACAAGCATCAAGCAAGTCAATCAGAAAGTAAATCCATCTATATGTCCATTTATTCATCTTCCCGCCTGTCACTCCTCCAATTTATTTTTTTTATTTTTATTTTTTACTTCAATTTTGACTGCCCTTATATACAACTAAAACACCAGTTAAGGAAGTTAGTGTTTTTGTTGTTGTTGTTTTTTATCTAACAATTATTCAAAAATGAATATTTGCTCATTATATAGCTAGGCTACTATAGACGTGCATTTAATCAGTTATTTGCCACCTACAGAGATGGATTGGAACAATATCAGCATGCATGTTAAAGATTTTTTTATTTATTTATTTATTTTTTCAAATCAAAAGAGTCGGATGGAGATGTTTCGGATTGTTCAGCCTTGGCAGTGGTCTGCTCTCTAATGAGGGCTGCTCTAGATACCTCCACCATGGTGAGATGTAGCTTTTGATCCACGTTTTTCTGCAGAATTGCACACAAACAAATAATAATATGATGGGGTGCCATGCAAGAGCCTATATTCACCTTGTTGCTATTTGCAACTTGTCTGTCTCTCCATTTCCTAACATTGGACCAGGAAGTACCGTATTTTCCGCACTATAAGGCATTATAAGGCGCACCTTCAATGAATGACATATTTTAAAAATTTTTCCATATAAAGTCGCTAAAGTAGAGGCCGGGGTTACGTTATGCATCCATTAGATGGTGCTGCGCTAAAGGGAATGTCAACAAAACAGTCAGATAGGTCAGTCAAACTTTATTTATAGATTACAATCCAGCTTTCTGACAACTCCATTCACTCCCAAAATGAATAAACAGCTGTTTTATTATTTTCTCTGAGGTAAAGTATTAGTATTAGCTAGCGATCCAAGATGGCGGGATCTTCTGCGCATGGTCAGCTTTTGAAAAAATTGAAAGCTCTTAGGTGCGCCGTATAGTCGTGAAAATACGGTAGCCTGTTAACTAACAAAATAAACGGAGTGACACAATTAGAATCCACATTTGTTAGCGTTCATTTTTATTGTCATATTGATGGAAGTGTTTCCAATCAGAACTGGAAAAAAAAATGCTACATTTTGCTTTTCATCGTCCATGAAAACCCAAATATGGTTTTTGTCACTTTTGGTAGATGTGAGTGCAATTCCTTCATAGAAGGCTGCATATTTGTCACAGGTCTTATTATTGGATTACACCAGATAACTCATGATGATTGCATGTCACGTCGCCCTTTGCACGTTAACCTCTGACGATATCCCCTCCCAATGGCCACATTCATCTGTATCGTCCCCTTGACCTCTCCGCACGTCCTGCCTGGGATCTCAGCGTGTTGTCCGGCAAATCGCCGCCGTGCGACGCCGAAAGGTGACATTTCACTCCCACAATCCCACCCTGAGACTCCCTCCAAAGGGGGATTTAGGCATGGGGAGCGCCTGCGTCGAATACACCTGACGCCCTGAAAAGTGTGACAGCTGTGTTGTCTCGCATCCACCCGTCGCTGCCACCACCACCACCACCACCACCTGGCCCCGGGCTCACAAATCACACAGCTTCATGCTCCAGGGCCCTTAGCTACTGATTTGGAGCCTATCTGACGGCTGGCGGGAAAGACTATCGGAGGGGATAAAATATTCACACACAGCCGTTAGAAGATCCAGGGGGAATGTCTGAAGGCATTAGCTAGAACCCACAAATATCTACACTGACAGTGTTTCGCAAACGTTCAGCTCCCTTGACAGACTTTTTTTTTTCATTTTTTATTTAAAGCTTAACACCTCCCAGAGTGACAGTATGAACAATACAACAGACTTTTGTCTGTATAGCTTCTCAACCGTCCAGGTCGTGGTAATCCACAAAAGTCGAATAGAGGCAACCAGCAGAGCAGGGGTCTCCATGTTGGGTCCTCGAGAGCCCCTATCCAGCCTGTTTTCCATGTCTCCGTCCTTCAGCACAGCTGAATCTAATGATCAGCTAATCAGCAAGCTTTGCAGAAGCCTGATAACGATCCCGATCATGAATCAGTTGTGTTAGTGGAGAGAAACACGGAAAACAGGCTGGATAGGGGCTCTCGAGGACCCAACTTGGAGACCCCTGCTTCAGAGTGTCCCGATTTTCAAAACCTGCAACGCAGGTGAGGATCGTTATCAGGCTTCTCCAGAGCTGGCTGATTAGCTGTCATTGGAATCAGCTGCATTGGGAATTGGGAGACATGGAAAACAGGCTGGCTAAGGGGGGCTTGAGGACCGGAATTGAGAAACACTGCTCTACGCAAATTTAGCTAACTTTAGCTGACGCTAAATGCTATCTTTGTTGACAGTTCAACATCGCTAAACAAGCCAGTGCACTCACTATTATCTGGGTCCCGGCATATATTTGATGCTAGCTCTTCCGTTGACCTCGCGCCAGTCCCGCTTTGTAACATTGGAAATATGCCGAAAGAAAAGTTCAGCTTGCATTCCGCGACCGCAGCACAAGCAGGAAGTAGTTCGTCTGGTATGATGAAAACACACTTGTGGATGAGAACGGGGAAGTATAAGTAAATATGAAGGAATTTAACAGCTATTAAAACTGGGTGATTGACATACACATGCCGCAAACATTTGGCTTGCTGACTGGACTAAAAAAATTATGATATAAAAGTAAAACAAAACAATGGGGCTCATGAAATCTACTGGGACTCGGGACATAGGGCTTAAAAAAACGGGACTTTCCCGGTTAAACCGGACATCCCTGTAGATGTCGCTTCTGAGATGTACATAGATGTATACAACCATTTTTTTAACGCCACATGACTTCCAAATTGTTCTAATTTCAAATCTGTGTCCTCCATCGAAAATATGATAACCTATACTTTTATTTCTTGCAACATGTTTGGCATGTGGTTAGCATCGTTATGGATTCAAATCTTCTTGGTGTTTGCCATTACTGGTAAACTTCTGAGGTGGTTTCACAAAAAGCCATCGAACAACCTAAGCGGAATTCATCCCGGAGTCTTAAGACCTGCCGACATCTTGCGCAACGTCACACATGATGATTGAATTTTTGGGTGAACTCCAACCATTTCTCGGGCATTTGCCTCTCAATGAGAGGACCCTCCGCCAGTAATGTAGAAGTGAGGAAAATGACACCATGAAGTCAAGTTGCCTCCTCTTTACTATTCCATAAAAAGGAGACTTACAGTAACATATGGGCATCTATTAGAATTCCCCTAGGAGAGCTTTTTTGGAGTTTGGCCGTCCTTCCTCACGATGGTTTTATTTTTCACAACAAGACATCCATGTTCCT
The DNA here is from genome assembly GCF_051991245.1 of Festucalex cinctus. Classification (NCBI taxonomy): domain Eukaryota; kingdom Metazoa; phylum Chordata; class Actinopteri; order Syngnathiformes; family Syngnathidae; genus Festucalex; species Festucalex cinctus. The sequence goes on from NC_135431.1 coordinate 9,952,894, forward strand.
ATTTCACACCCCATCCAGAGATCCAGTCTCACTCCCGGGGACCCCATTAAAGTGCTCACACAGCAGTTCATTTCAACATAAGAAATAGGCTGAGCTATCTTAAAGTGGTTCCATAAAAAAAAAAGAAGAAAATCCTATCTCTCTCCAGTTCTCAAAATACCCTCGGCCCTCCATCCATTTTTATAACCATGACAAGTAATCATCTCTCCCATCAATCCGACTGCTTTCATCACTGAACTCTGGGGTTCTTCTCACCGGGGGGAAACTCATTGTGATCTCATCACAGAGAGCTTTCGACCCAAGCGTGTGGTCTAGACTGGAAAAGGTGAAGGATGACAGAGGTGCGAGCTAGAAAAACAGAACCTGACTAATCAAACTTACGATTTTCTGCTTTTGTTCCTACTGTAGTGTAACGTGCTGGCTCTGTGTGAAATTTTCTTGATAGGTCCATATTAGTATCTTAGTATGAGTAGGAGGATCAATAGAATGTGGATTATGATCCCGGAGAAGCTCTCAGTTTCAGGCATCTTCACAATCACTTCAAAATGGCGGCACATCAAACAATTGCGAGCACAATGCCGTCTTTTAAACGCTCCCGCGTTGTTGCGTCTCCTTTGTCTCCAGGACTCATTCGACTGCAGGAGCTGATCAAGGCTCCGTCACGATACAACATTCGTTTGAAGATCCGACAGCTGCCCACAGAGACCAAGGACGCCAAGCCGCTTCTCAAGGAGATGAAGAAAGCGAAAGAATTCCACGTCATCTTCGATTGCGGACACGAGATGGCTGCCTGGATATTAAAACAGGTACGAGTGCTTCATTAAGATTCACCAGCTATAGGGAAGAGGCAGCCATTTTTTTTTTCCAGCTGATTTCTGAATCCAATTAAATGTGCAATTTACATAATGGAACGTGGCAGTTGTCATCGTCTGTTGTCTTTTGTTGAAACCTCTTTCCGTAGGTGGGAATGTGAGTGTGAATGGTTGTTAGCGGTCTGAGACAAACCCATTTTTTATCACTGGCCACAATGTAGTTATGATTTCCCTTAGAGGGCTGTTATGACTGTGAAAACATAAATTTCTAGTCACTTTATTATATTGTTCTGTATACAGAAACAGCATGAAACAGCTCCTTCTCTGGCCTGTGCATTCTCATCCATCTTTCTACAAATTGGGTGGGAGTTTTTATTTATTTATTTATTTATTTATTTATTTATTTATTTATTTATTTATTTATTTATGTATTTACTATTGCCAATTGTCGGACAAACTGTTACCATCCAGAAGGAACATATTGTTAACAGTGGTTGGAAAAGGTCCGAAACAGACGGTCTGTTACCAGTCAGAAACGGAAAATAAACAGGGGTGACGGACAGACTTTTACAAATCAAAGACCAATCAGCAATGGGTGGAGGAGGGGTTGGGACTGTTCCTGATCAGAAACAACTAATCAATTTAGCAGACGGTTACCGATCAGGGAATGCCATGCAGACAGTTACTGATTGGAAACAGATCATCAATGCGATAAGTGGCAGATTAACTCGTACGGATCATAAACAAATCATTGATGGGGAGGCATGCAGACCGACAACAATTTGAACACATCATGGTATAAAAAGCCAATTCCAACTTTTCCTTTCCGCCACAGTGTATAGCGCAGTTTTCCTGTCTCAGCTCATTACATTCCGAGTTTTTGTGAAACATATCTAGTTGTCTATCCCAAAGAGAACTCAAAGGCAAAGTTTCACATTTTAATGAAGTCATTATCATGCAAACGTATCCTAAATCTTGTTGAAAGTTCCAGTTACGACTCTTTAAAAACGGATTCGGATAGTGTCTTGCCCCATGCATCTGTAATCGCTTTATAAAATATGAGATCTTAGCGGCGAACCCACCCGTCTTCATGGTACAATAGAGGGTTTTAATTAGAATATCTAATCTCACTCACATGCATGCTAAATTCGTTTAATAGGGGCACATTCTTTATGAGAACTGCGGGGCTTCTTAATGAATGGACGTCGTCCCGGCAGCATATTGTCGGCTGAATTGCCTTTACAGCTGCGTCTCGGCGGGAAACAACAAGAATGATTATTTATCGAAGAATTAAAGCAGCAGTTAGGAACATTTTTGCTCCGGGGCTCCCCCAACAGTTGTGAATTATAATAATTCCCGGTAAACAACAATTGACAGGGGTAATAATATTTCTGTGGACAAGTTGACAGAGGCTGAGTCCAATTTATAAAGCATTAGCAGACATTGATGATTTTGTAATAAGTCATGAAATAAGGAAAGGAATTACATTATGAAAGGAGTTGAAACAGGTCCATATTAAAACACATTAAGTATGTAAAGTACATGATCTGGATTCAGGATATGCAGTTCTAAGAATTTCAAAGCTATATTTTAACATACGATTGCTACAGTGGAGCAAAGCATTTCTTTTTGGATCTTGAAAAATGTACTAGTCTCAGTAATTTGTCCCGTGGGGTACATAAAAATTTTTGCCTTGAGGGACTGAAATGCACTGCGACTTGCTCTCTTATTTCTGACAGTGTATCCAAATCATTTGATTGATGAAATGTGAAAAAGTCAGGCATATTTATGAGCGCATAGAAAATGTCAGTTTGAAGAATTGGCAATGAGAAAGGTACTGGGGCTGAAGTAAACAAAATTATAATATTAAAGATCATTTACGCGCTCTCGTTTTAATCTGTTTTTCATTCCGTCACTCTGAATGTCATGTAGTTTAGTCACAAAAAGTAAATGTATTTGAATAAACAAAGGCAACTGAGACGTGATGGTATTCTTAAGTCAAATGTGGATGCATTGTAGGAATGAATTGTTTTTTGTTTTTGTTTTTTACTGATCTTTCTGACCTGTAGGCTCTGGCCATGGGGATGATGACGGAGTACTATCACTATATTTTTACCACCTTGGTGAGTCAACTGCCACTTTTTATTTATTTATTTTTTATCGCTGTGATTAAATGATGTGTTGTTGTTATTTTTGCACGGCTCCATTAGTAGAATTGCTTGTCCAATTTCCATCTGTTTACCTGCTGTGTCTTTGGTCTCTGAGAATAACTCATCCGAGCGCCGGTTCAAAAACAACTCCCCATTATTTAAACTATCACCTGACTTTGTTGTGATTGACAAGGTTGAACTTTCCCAACGCAGGCAGCTAACTATAAATACACCCTTTGAATTTTCAGCGCATTCGACTTCAATTGATTTTTCTCAATCCCTGGCCAACCTTTTGCACCCAAATTCGCCATCCAGAATCTGGAGAGGCGGAAACAAAAGCAGTTTAGAAATATTTTTTCGTGCGCTTCTGACAGCGTTGTTGTTTGATCAGGCGTCTTCAAAGAGAGCCGCAGATGAAACAAGGCACATCTTGGCTGAACTCGAGTGAGGCGAAGAGGTCTTCGAGCTGGGCTAATAGCCCTGACAAGATGGTACTGTCTGCTATTAGGTCCATTATGGCCCTAATGAACATGTGACACTCTGTTACCTGAGCACTAAAAAGACAGAAGTTGAACAAGACTGACCTGGAAATGACGTGTGACGGAGCTCAGCCATTCCCCTGAGAATCTTATCGGTGATTAGCGCGCGGAACTATTTCACCAAAAGTTTTGGGACGCACCCCATATTCAGTCTGGGCTTGGGTTACCATTTAGTGACCCAATTAATGCCTCCTCACACTTAAGTCAAATGCTGCTAAATTAAAAGTACATTTAAAAGCATCGAAAAACCACATTTATTTGGACTGACCTCACTTCTATTGGCAGCTTATTCCAGTTGCATGCAGCATAACAGCTACATGCTGCTTCACCATGCTTGTTTTGAGCACCGAACTCCACTAATTGCTGCCAGTCTGTAGACCTCAGAGCCCTACTGGGTTTCTATTCAATTAGCAGTTCTTTCATGTATACGGGAATTAAACCAGGGGTGTCAAACAAACGGCTCGCGGGCCAGATCGGGCCCGCAAAGGGGTTTGATCCGGCCCGCGAGATGATCTTGTAAAAAAAACAAATAATAATAAAATAAAATAAAATAAAAAAAATAAAATAAAAGAGTAATGTCAGCCCAATTAACTCATTCACTCCCAGCCATTTTCACAGAAGCAATCCCGTCCGCTCCCGGCTGTTTTACTGAATTTTGACTGATTTTGCAAGGCCCACACAATATTGTGTTCAATTGCTATAAAAGCATGAAACCTACCAAAAGAAAGATTAAAGTCTCTTCTTTCATCAGGAAAAAAAAAAGTATGTTTCTGTTTCTGTTTTGCAGCAATTAGCATTAGAGGAGAGCTAAGTTTCATCAGTTTTCACAAATCTATTTAAAATTGTAAGTAATTGAGCTTTTTTTTCTAGATGGCTCTGGTTGATCTCCTTTGGTCTGCTGCCACCTGCTGGCCGTTTGTGTAATAACTACCGTTTCTGCAACCGTTCTTTGCAGTTGAGAGGCTGCATCAAAGAATTCTCTATGCTCTAGCATAAAAAAAACAACATATAAATACGTCTTTGGGACACTTAAAACATAAATAAAATAGTATTTACATGTTATTGGGAGCAAATGAGTTAAACAGACAGCCAAAATCAAAGCAAATAAATTCGTAATTTCACAAGCAATCCTTAGATGAGAAATGCAACTTATACACGGAATTGACATGGATGCCATTATTTTATCCACAACTTAAAAGTTACAGTTTGTTGAAAAAAAATATAAACAGACCAACATTAATCAACCATAAACACATGGATTAACGTTCTATAACTTCATTAACTGTGCCACACATTGCGTTCTGGGAACGATATATATGTAGATATATCACACCTGGAACTCATACGGGCAAAATGTTGCCGTGTTACATTTGCATTTGTGTTATTTTTTGGTAACAATATAAAGTATTTACAGTTGAGTCCGAAAAACTGTGTATAACTGACACCAATAGTTTTTAAGTTATATATTACCGGTCCGGCCCACTTGGTAATATATTTTCCTGCATGTGGCCCCTGAGCTAATATGAGATTGACACCCCTGAACTAAACCATTCAGTTATTTATAGTCCAGTAGCAGATCTTTGACCACTTTTTGGTCATGTTATGTCAGTGGTGCATTTTCACCCCATTTGACACACTTGCTCTAATTGCCTTTGGAATTCGAGCGCATCTTGCATATATGTAATCAGAGCAATGTTGGCTTTCTGCCCATGCCTCAATCTCCACTGGTGGATTTAACAGGAAGACAAAGAAGATGAAGCCATTGACAGCAGATGTGGTTTATATATAGAAACTGAAATTATTCCAATCCCGTCGTATTTTGCCCATGAAAGAACACAAGAACACTACTTCCTTCCACCACATACTTGTTTTGATGTGACATAACCAGAAACTCCCCACAGCCAAACCAGTTGGCAGATTGCCAGTAAGTGCTGCACAGGCTTAGCCAAGTTTGCCCCAAAAACGGTTTCATTACTTTATTCATGTAAAGTAGGACGGACAAGGAGAAGTGTTTGATTAACAGGAGCTGTCAAAATATTTCAGTAGCTTGACTAATGTGTACATGTAAATGTACTTAGCAAGACTCCACCGCAGTCTACAAAGCAAGATTCATTAAGGGGGAAGTCAACCCAAAAATTTCCTTTACAATGTTATGTTCCATGCGCCCCCACTCTAAATCTCACTATTTTCAGCGTAGTGGTAAAAAATATATATAATCATTAGTGTTGTTCCGATACCGTTTTTTGGCTGCCGATACCGATACCGATACCCAGCTTTGCAGTATCGGCCGATACCGATACCATACCGATACTTAAGTTTTTTTTGTTTTTTTTTTCTCAACATGAATAAGCTGTCCCGCCGTTGGTCTAGAGCATTCAAAGACCAATAGGATATCTTAGATCGGCATGCAGTGAACATGTCACATATCAGTGAATGTCGTGCACCAGTAAGACATAAGATGCTGCATCCAAAATCCTATATTAGCGTTGGAATTAATGGTATCGTCATGTTACTTGTGAGTAGTCACCGATACCACTGCTTTTATGCAGTATCGGCACCTCTGCCGATACCAGTATCGGTATCGGAACAACACTAATAATCATACAACTATGGAAAATTGGGGCTTTATTTTTGAATAATATACCTTTTGTTCTTCAAAATAATAATAATAATAATAATAATAATTCATGCAGGGATGTCAAATTTGTGATGATATGTCACAATCATATCAGAGCTTTTAAATGGCTCAAAGCTAAGGAAGACTAATTGTTTTATTATATTTGTTTTACTGGCGTGAGATACCGAGATGATAGTTTATTGCAAATTATTTTGTGAATCCCCAAGCTATGAATCGTGTATCCCCAGGGGGATGCCATTTTGCTAGCCACTTCAGTAATGCATGCTTGGATGAGCTTAATGTGAACGAACTCGTGAAATTAATTTGAGTTCTGCATACACATGCCAACTTTTAATATAGCGGCATATTGGTCCCAATACTTTTGTCTACATTTTGTAAGTTATGTGTACAGTACGTCGACTTGGACTGCATGCTGCTTGTCCGGCGATTTTATCATCAGCCGTTGTGTCAGATTGAAGGCCAACGCTGCTGTATGTTGGTAGCCGGCCAAGGTAGCACGCTGCTTTCAGGTTCAGGCGGCAAACAGTGACTGTGGCGCTCCATTTCCGGCCGCTCTGTCAACAGTGCAGTGTCGGCTCCGAGTGCCAGAATGCAGGACAATTGGGTTGTCCTTCTACGTGTGTGTGATAAATGGCAGCACACCAAACGCCTACCTGTAACCTTGAAAGAATAGGAAGAAGAAAAAAAAAAAGCTACTGCCTCAGCGAGAGGTAACATAATAACGGAAAAACCTTCAACTGCACTTTCATGTTCTTAACTTTTGCTGTTATTGCATAAGTGCTCACATTTGCGCAAACTCGTGATGAAAGTTTTGTGCTTCCAGGACCTTTTCGCCCTGGACATGGAGCCGTACCGTTTCAGTGGAGTCAACATGACCGGCTTTCGCATCCTCAACACTGAAAACTCTCAGGTGTCGTCCATAATCGAAAAGTGGTCCATGGAGCGGCTACAAGCTCCGCCCAAACCGGACTCAGGCCTGTTGGATGGATTCATGACGGTACGTCAAAAGATTTTACTGTTGTTGATGTACTGTTGTTTGTGGATGCGTCCAAGGTTGGACGCATTTGTGGAAGTCAGTATCAGTTTTATTTGCCAAGTACACGTCCTTTAACTCATTCAGACCCAAAAACGTATAAATAAGTTTTTTCGTACTTTGTTCTTCACTCCCTTTGTTTGTTTTTTTATACTTTTTTTGTGCTTTTGATACAACTTCTGACATGAAGAGGTTGCTTAAAGCGATGAGTTATTACAAAAAAATGACCAGCAGGTGGCAGCAGAGTATAAAAGATCAGCCAGGGCCATGTTGCAAGAAGCTGTTTTTGCCAGTCTTTTCATCAGGTTTGTGAATCATGATGAAACCTAGCTATATTCTAATGCTAACTGCTGAAAAACTGAAACAGATACAAATATACTTTTTTTTTTCCTGATGAAAGGAGACTTGAATGCCTCTTTTGGAAGTTTACATGTCTTTACAGCAATAGAACAGAATATTCTGTGGACCTTGCAAAATCAGTCAAAATCCAGTGAAGCAGCCGACAGCGAAGGGGGTTGCTTCAGTAAAAATGGCTGGGGGTGAATGAGTGAAAGGGGGAGCACAGAATGAACCTGGAAAAAAAAAAACCTGCCCATACAACCACATAATGAAAGTCACAAGTGCACAGGGGGAAAAGGGAGTAGAGGGCACCGAACCAAGCGAGTAAAGAACAGATTGCGTCCGACCCTTAGTGACTCCACTGCTAAATTTCCGGCATCTATTTCTGCACATATTCATCAAGTTTGATGTTATGACGTGCGGTTTATGGAGTTTACGGTGTCTGATAATAGCGTGACGCTTCTCTGCAGGGAGCTTTGTGTTGGCGCTCATGGGTTTTAAATGCTCGGTAATGAGCTGGTGTGAATGGTAATAGGCATTTATCTGCCCTCCTGCTTCTCTCATCTCTCCTCTGGGAGCGGGGCCAAAATATGACAATCTGTCAATGTTCATGCAGAGACTGAGAGAGAGTTGGATGGAAAGGGAATGGGTGGGGGTAGTGGTGCGGGAGGAGGATGTAAATTATGCCCTTGTTTTTTTGGGATGCTATCCAAGAGTGCGTGGGATAAGGTGATTTGAAAGTGAAAAAGAGGATGCGGAGCTCGTCGGGAACAATCAAGGTCCCTCTCTTGGTGTTTGTTGTTGGAAACAGTCGATTTACTCCACCAGCCTTCAAAGCGCACACATCTTTCAACAGGTCTGGCCTTCATCTTGGCATATTTAAGATCTAGTATCAGAGATACAGCAATTACATTACATTGAAGACTGAACCAAGACGAACCTTAAAGGTCAAATCGCTGATTTCACGTTTTTTTTTTTTTTTTTGCCCTCAAGGAGAAATGGAAATCTATCTCTTCATACAGTATAGCATGCTTAATTAAGGCTATATTGAACTAGCGTTTTTATACCCTTACTTAACTAGTATTTAAATGCAATAAGGAAAGAAGCAGTGGAGTTGTGAAGGTTATCTTATCTTATCGTGTCCGACAGGAGCAGGGTGGCCAGCGAAGACAAAAAGTAATTGTTGGATGGAGGAATGGGATTCGGCGCACGTCCATCAGCTGCAAATGTGTTGACGAATATTTTTGTCAATGTCGAATTTCGTTCCCAGTCCGTCCTTACGGTCTTATGTTTTCTACTCAAGGCGTAGCCAAAGGAAGTGGAGAGGAAGGCTAAATATTTCTTCACGTTCTCATACAAAACGTGTTGTTAAACTTGAAATGTTTACATTCTGCACTTTTATTTGCGCGAAAACTGTTGTGATATTGTGAAACCCACAAAAAAAAAATCCAAAGAAAAAGCAAAACACACACTGGTGGAGTAAATGCTTCAGATGATCACTGAGCTAAAGTCTCAGAAGTTTTGTGGTGGTGTGATTTTTGTGGCATATTTGTCATCTTTTTTTTTTTTTTTCGGACTTTATGACCAGGAAACCAGTGTACACACATAGCGATTTTTAACATCTTAAACAACTGTTTCAATGGGAAATTAAAACAATTTGTGTATTTTTTTCTTGTAAATCAGGCAAACAAACAAAAAAAGTTCCTAATTTGTAGCCATTTTAGGTCATTGAGAAACATTAAAGCATTAAGGCATTATCATCATCTGTCCTTCCTTCCTTTCTTTAGTTTTTCCTCTGGTCTCTTGAGCTGTCCCTAATCTGTTGGAATTTAGAGGTTTCTGGGGTTGATGAAAGATTCTGGTTTTGTAACCCTGCAGGTGGTGTCTAGTTGGTGCTAGATTTTACTTTGCTTCATCTTTTTTTTCCTTTGATCCTTTCTCTGGTCTCTTGACCTTCTGAACTTCATGACTCTGGTGTGACTGCGGTTAAGATGAAGGGTATGGAATTTTTGTTAGGTTTCAGGTGAATGAATGACCACAACCTCACGCACAATCATGACATGTTGAATTGGTAAGACTGCTGACTGAACAATAAGCTCTCAAGAAAAGAAAAAAAAAAAGCATTAAAGTGAGCGCTTAACTGTTGCGGTGGCGATGAATAGTTCAGGTTGCATCTTGGCGTTTCTGGCAGTCGTCTCAGAAGATGACGATGAATGACGAATCTGCAAGTGCGTGAGCCACAAAACGATTTCTCCACCAACCATTGTGAGTTTCCTTCCCTACATGAACGTTGAACTGGTAAATTAGCGTTTGCTTGAATCATTTGTCAGGTTCTTTAGCACATGCCTCTGAAGACTATGGGCTCAGTGGGGCTCTTTTAAATAATCATAAGTCCAGAGGCTGACGATAGAGCGTTTCATTAGTGTGAACTATTTATAAATCCTGGCGCTCATCATGTATTTTATTCTTTAGAGTGTTTCCACCCTTTATAATGAGTGACTACAGAGATAAGAGCGTGAATATAAAAAGCTACTTTGAATGGTATAATAAATGCAGAGGATGGGTGAGGTTGGGGTGGCGGGGGGAGGACATGTAATAATCATGTTTTAAATTTTTTACTTTCTCATTTGTGTTACAAAGATTTGTATTATTATTTATTACATGTGTCCTGCGGCGCTGTGAAGCCAGCTTGGAGGGTATCGTTCAATTACAAGCCGGCGGAGCCTGCGGCAGCCGCAGCGTAACCTTTCACCCTTGTCCCTCCTGCCCCCAAGCCTTTTATTTCCTCTCCCTCGTGCCTTGTTCTTATTCTCTGCTTGGTGACCAAAAAAAAAAAAAAAAAAAAAAACTCGCCAGGCTCTGGGAGGCAGGCAACAGTTGTATAGGAGTGGTTGCCGGGGCAACCAGTGTCCGTGTCACCTTGTGATTTTTCGAGGATTGATTGACTTGAGGTTGATGGGCACGTGTGTTGCGTGTATGTCCCCCACTAGCTGACATTAATGCAGAGAGGTGTATAATCTCAGTGTTGTCTCAGGGAAGGGTGCATAATGAGAAGCCCTTCCTCGCCCCTGCAGCAATGAACAAGCCGCGCTGCTAAATTCTGTTTGGACCTAAGATACTGATTAGCCCGCTTCATTTGTGTGTGTGTTTTTTTTTAACACATATCCCGAGGGAGAAGCCAATCAAATGTGAATTAAACACCATTAAAGACCCACAAGCTGCGGACGGACGTATGGATGGATCTATTCTGATAATTATTTTTCTCGTCTGCCTATAATTGTTGCCTTTAGCTAATAAGATTTGTATTCTTTTTCCGCTGTTTTGGATCCTTCTAAATCCCCGTTCACTGAGCTCAGAACGTACTTGGATTTAATTGAAGGAGAGAAGGGGAAAAAAAAAAAAAAAAAAAACAGATTCCCAGATGTGCGCCTCGCCAAGGATTAAAGCCCAACCATTTTCTTCATCTGCATCATTGCACTTATGTCGGTTTCATTGAGCTATAATTACCCATCGGGCTCAGCGTTCTCCGGTGTCATCCGCACAATAGGAAATTCTGGTGTAATAGCTCGTTATAATGACTGGCTCATTAATTGAGATCAGTTATTTGAATAATAAATATGACATGATGGGGCTTTCTCCTGTGGGACGCTGTTAAACTAGAACGCTGGTAGATGGATCGTTGCGATGCTTAACACATTTGCTAAATTAATGTGGAAATGTGAGCGTATGTTCGGGAAGTACATTTTATGGCAGGTTGGTGTTGCTGTTTTTCCTGTTTTTCATGTGTAAAAACGCATTTTTGTAAATACATCACCATTAAAAAAATAATCTTCACTTTTGAGCAAAATTATTTTAACAATCAATTTTTTTGTCACTTGCAGTGGTTGATACTTAGAGTGGTTGACAATAAGGAGTGGGTGACTACCGATGTCAGTGATATTCAGGCTGAATTAGTTAGCACAAGTTAATATTTTGTCTTTTTTCACCTACAATACCTTTAAAAACACATTTTGCCTCTTGCTGTCGACTGAAAATGAGGTGCTCGGAGCTCAGGTACCGACCAATGACGGCTCAGTTGATTTCTGGGTTAGGTCATGTGACATTTGCAAACTGAGCCATGATTTGGTCGTTACCTGAGTTCCGAGCACCTGTGATGTCATTTTCAGTCAACAGCAAGTGGCAAAATCTTTTCTTAAAGGTATTAATTGTACATGAAAAAATAATGAAGCTATTAAATTAATTACAGACAAAATGTTAACTTCTTACAGTTGAAAAATGTAAAAAAAAAAAAAAAAAAAAAGTCAATTAATAAAAGCCTTCTAAAGGTCACTTCCTATTGAAATCAGGCCACTTCCTGTTGATTCCAGACCACTTCCACTTCATGTTGAAAGCAGGTCACTTCCTGTTGATATTAGACCACTTCCAGGTCACCTCATGTTGAATTCAGGTCACTTCCTGTTGATATTAGACCACTTCCCGGTCACCTCATGTTGAAATTAGGTCACTTCCTGCTGATATTAGACCACTTCCAGGTCACCTCATGTTGAAAACAGGTCACTTCCTGTTGATATTAGACCACGTCCAGGTCACCTCAAGTTGAAAACAGGTCACTTCCTGTTGATATTAGACCACGTCCAGGTCACCTCATGTTGAATTCAGGTCACTTCCTGTTGATATTAGACCACGTCCAGGTCACCTCATGTTGAATTCAGGTCACTTCCTGTTGATATTAGACCACGTCCAGGTCACCTCAAGTTGAAAACAGGTCACTTCCTGTTGATATTAGACCACGTCCAGGTCACCTCATGTTGAATTCAGGTCACTTCCTGTTGATATTAGACCACGTCCAGGTCACCTCATGTTGAATTCAGGTCACTTCCTGTTGATATTAGACCACTTCCAGGTCACCTCATTTGAATTCAGGTCACTTCCTGTTGATATTAGACCACTTCCAGGTCACCTCATTTGAATTCAGGTCACTTCCTGTTGATATTAGACCACTTCCAGGCCACCTCATGTTGAATTCAGGTCACTTCCTGTTGAAATCCAGTCCACTTCCGGGTCATATCCTTAAGCGATTAATCGTGATTAATCAGAATTATAAGATGTGATTAATCTGATTTAAAAAAATTAATTGTTTGACAGCTCTAATATCAAAGTTACTAAAGGTCTCAGAACTCTGTATCGGTTGTATCGGTCTGAAAAATATAAGTGGTATCTAACATCCGTATTTCTAATATATCGGTTAACTCGTTTGGTTCCACGAGGGTCAAAATATTACAAACCATATTGGCAGGTGTAGATATCAATGCAAGTTCCTGGACAGCAGTCAGGGGCTCGAAGTGTTTCAAAGAGCTAGCAGACATGCAAAATCTGGTTGTTTCAAGTATGGATTGCACGTAATACAAGGAAATCACGCCGTTTCCAGCCAAGAGGATTTTTAGTAAACACAATTTCCATGTAGTCATGCATCTTCCCCCCTCGCTCGTTGTTAAAGGCTGTGTGTGCCTCCATAGGAAACAAATTGCTTCCTGCTTACAAGGGATCGTCGGGAAATGATGCATGCACTCATGATGTCCCATTGCACCAAGTGTGCTACATACATTCATTTCCCCACCCGCTCCGATTGGACACTCGCTTCTTTCATGCTTGAGATGCATGCAGATTTATGTGTAATTAGCAGGGAGATGATTTTTTATTATTATTATTTGTTGAGGATTTCACAGCGCCATCATTTGCATTCCATGCGTGATCACTATTTGCAAAAACAATTTGTCAAAATAGGCCCCTTGATGTTATGCTGGAATATGGAGCATGCATGTATGTTTGCATAATGTGACTAACAACTGTGAATACTGTTGACTCTCAGATTATTATTATTATTATTATTATTATCCCATTTATTTATTTTTCTAGTATATTTACTAGGTATTTTCGATACCACTTTTTTTTTTAGACCGATTCTATGCCAGTACTCAACTTTTGAGTAGTTGCCAATACCGATACCAAGTACTAATACCACTGGTACTTTTAATATAGAAAATGACAGCTAGTTTTAAAGAAAGATACATCCCAATATAACATTCTTCCTTAAAATTGCATAAAATTAATGCCAATTTTCTCTTATTCTAATTTGTAGTTCCTGATGGTAAAATGGCCAGTATCGGCCCGATACCGATAACTGGTATCGGTACTCGCCCTTCCCTGATATTTTCAAATGGTATGTAAAGATTGTATAAAGTGGAGCAAATGTGTAAAAATGATGAATACACCAATTACCGTGCCGGTTATCGTCATCAATGCTTTTTTTTTTTTTTTTTTTTTTTTAAATCATATATATATATCCGCCAACTTTAAAAGAGATGCTGCTGACCCTGTAAACTCTCTGCCCCATCTGTTTTTGTTTGAAATGAAAACCAAGATAAGTGAAAATTTAACGTTGCAGTTTTTTTTTTTTACTTTATTTACCGTAGAAGATAAGATTGTGGTATTTACTCATTTAAATTTGCATTTAGCTCCATCAACTTTTTGTTATAAGTTTAAAACAAAAATGGCTCTTGTCTAGGATCTAAAAAAATTAATAAAAAATGTAAATAAACATACTCTTAAATACATTTCAATAAAATGAGGAACTGATATTCTATATATGACGCCGATATTTTTCCCTTGCAGTGAAGGTGAATATCATCTCCAAATATCGCTATCAGAATGCATTTGATGTCGTGCCTGATCTCTTAGCACGACCCTATTTATTATTTTGTGTTCATTCTAAAAGCCATTTACTGCCTCGTTCTTGTCATGATGATGGCGCAAACTGTGGAGATCTGCGCCCAATTGAGTGCTACTCTCGTTTTGTTTTGCTTTTGCTATAAAGTCCGACTCCATTTTGGCGCCGCTTGGATCTGACAATGACACCGCGCTCCCCCCGCGGCTCCATTCACACGACATGTCAAGCAAATCGTGGTCATCGGCGGGTGGTTGGCCCTTTCTGGTGCACCCCCCCCCCCCCCGGTCAGAACGACATATTCGGCAATTTTGCCCAAAATGAATCAATGCCGAAATAGGATTGCCTGAATATTAGATTCAGCATTTGTGGGATTTATTTTATTTGTTCAAAGCTTTTCCGCCTAAATTAAGTTTTACACAGCAGCGGGTGTGCTTGCGTGAAGCATCCACACCTAATATAATTCTGCTGCCATTAAGGAGCAGGGCTTGACTGACAGCTCAGCACTGTTATCAGTCTGCATATAAGCTTATCATATATTGCACGCTGTCAGCATGGCGAGCCTTATTCGGCAAAACGCTTCGGTAAATACTGCACACATCCCCCGTGTTAATTATTTACAGTTAGAATCATCTTTGTAAAGTATCAACAAAGTCAACTTTTTTTTTTCATTTTTTTATTTGCAGCCACACCGAAAATGATGTTGCTTTCATTTGTTGAGGTTAAGGTCGGTTCAGGACTGCGCTCTCAGTAGGCCAAGGAGAGAGGGAGGCTTTTTAAAGACAACGACTGTGGAGAGCAGACACTCGGTGCCCTGTGCCGGGCGCCACCAGCTGGGCTTGGCACAGCATCAACATCATTAGCGCCAATGCTCCCTTAGCCAATAGAAGCCTTTTTTTTTTTTTTTTTTTTTTTGGGAGGCAGGAAGACACAGTCTCGGGAAGATTGCCTTGCGTCCTGGTGGTTTATATAATAGTCGCCGTCGTCTGAAAGCCACAATATGCAACCCAATCGTCTTGAAATAACAGCTTCAGAGTCATTTAGTTATTACCATACTGTAGTGCCTTTCATCACTTACTTTAGTTATGATTCAGAATAAGTACAACTTTTCAATTTCACATAATACGTAGATCAAAAGAGTTACTTATTTTATTGCAAATAATGTAACTATGCCTGCGACGTATTGTGATAGACAGAACAATTAAATGCTCTTCCACTAGATGGCAGAATTAACCTCTATAACAGTGGTGTCCAAACTACAGCCCGGGGGCCATTTGCGGCCCGCCGTCCATTTTTCAGTGGCCCGCCACATACGCTAAAAAAGGCATTTGACTCAGTTCAAATTAAAAATAAAAATAAAATAAAAAATGTTTGGAGATGGTCAAAGTAAGAACGGAGGGTATCTAAAAACTGGTGCCATTAAAGGTTATTTTAGTTAACTAAAACTAAAATTCAAAAAACAATATTTTTACCGAAATAAAATAAAAATGAAAATGCTTTTTAAAAAATGAAAACCAACTGAAACTACATTTTATGTTTACAAAACTAACTAAAACTAACTATAATTATAGCAAACATATCCTTCGTTTTAGTCTTTGGTAATTAATTGAATGCATGAGCCTTTGGGGATGATTTTAAATGTGATTTTTAGTAGATTTATTTTAATATATACCGGAATAATGACATTTGAAAGTATGTCACACAGAAGTGACGTCATCTAGCAGCAGCCAATAGAAAAGCATCTTCAGATGACGTTGCGCCCATAGCGTTTATTAAATATTGCGCACAAGTAATACGCATTTAAAATAAAAAAAGCTAATACTAATACTGAAACTAACAAATTAAACAAAAATTAAGCATTTTTTTTTAAAGAACTAAAC
The DNA here is from genome assembly GCF_051991245.1 of Festucalex cinctus. Classification (NCBI taxonomy): domain Eukaryota; kingdom Metazoa; phylum Chordata; class Actinopteri; order Syngnathiformes; family Syngnathidae; genus Festucalex; species Festucalex cinctus. Next base: position 9,969,009 of record NC_135431.1, read on the forward strand.
TAATCAAAACTAACAGAACCACCCTGAAAACTAATAAAAATTAACTACAATGAAAAATTCCAAAACTATAATAACCCTACTGCCATATTACAAATAAATTGGTTTATATACTGTAGCATTTTTCTAAATATGCAAAAGCACAAATAAATTATTTCTCTTCACAACATTATGTGGCCCTTGCGTCCTTCTGATTTTCTGTATGTGGCCCTCAAATGAAAAAGTTTGGACACCCCTGCTCTATAACTTCCGGAATAAGGATGTTTGAAAGTGTGTCACATAGAAGTGACGTCATCTAGCAGCAGCCAATAGAAAAGCACCTTCAGATGATGTCACTCCTAGGCTACGATTGTACGTGCTTGACTTTTGGCTCCAATGGCCAATTAACTCATCTGAAATGCAACGCTAGGTAAAAAATATGTTACTTTTTTCATTTTACCATGGTGTTTATTTAAATATTGCTTACAAGTAAAACACTTTTTTTTTAAACAAAAACTAAAAACTAACTAAAACTAAGCATTTTTTTTAAAACTAAAACTAATGAAAACTAACAGAAGGACCCTGTAAACTAATTAAAAACTAACTAAATTAAAAAAGAAAAAAAAAAAGAAAAATTCAAAATAAAAGAAAAACTAACTACAATTCTAAAACTATGATAACCCTGGTCCTCATCATGTGTGGAATGTCTTAGATTTTAAAAATCAATTAAAAATTAAATAAAAAATGTGTATTCATGTACCCCGATTTAAACAATAATGGCACACAAGATATAAGTCATTACATTAGTGATGTAGGAGGACCTTAGAAGGCTGTGCAGCCATCATGAGTTGAGACAGCGGGAGGTGAGGGGGGGTTCATGTGTGTCATGGTCACCCTAGTGCTCAGGAATATTGCCTGGCCTTGGAGGAGGAGGGGGTGATCGTGACAAGCCATCATCGCTGGTGGAGCCGGCCCTCCCACCCACCTACTCATAAAGACAAGCACACATGTCGTACTGTGCAGAATAGGGAACAATATCACAAGAAAACATGAAAACACAACACCAAGAATGAAGGATGGGATAACAAGTGAAAGAAAACAATTGCAATGTGTGCCTTAGACGCACAAAAACTTGGAGGTTCAACTGTCGCCACCTTGTCCTACAACAGAGGTGTCCAAACTACGGCCCGGGGGCCATTTTTTAGTGGCCCGCAACATATGCTAAAAATGGCATTTGACTTAGTTCAAATAAAATAAAAACAAAAATGTTTGGAGGTGGTCAAAGTAAGAAGGGAGGGTGTCGAAAAACACAGGCGCTATTAACTCATTCACTCGCAGCCATTTTCACAGAAGCAATTCGTTCGCTCCCGGCTGTTTTACTGGATTTTGACTGATTTTGCAAGGTCCACAGAATATTCTGTTCTATTGCTATAAAAGCATGGAACTTACCAAAAGATAGATTAAAGTCTCTTCTTTCATCAGGAAAAAAAAGTATGTTTCTATCTGTTTCCGTTTTGCAGCAATTAGCATTAGAAGAGAGCTAAGTTTAATCAATTTTCACAAATCTCGAATTGCGAGTGACTGAGGTTTTTTTCAACATGCCCCTGATTGACCTCGTTTGCTCTGCTGCCACCTGCTGCAATAACTACTACTAGTGTAATAACTACCATTTCTGCAACCGTTCTTTGCAGTTGAGAGGCTGCATCAAAGCCTTCTGTATGCTCTAGCATTAAAAATAAATAAATAAAAAAACGTATAAATACGTCTTTGGGACACTTAGAACATTAAAAAAAAACGTATTTACGCGTTATTGGGAGCAAATGAGTTAAAGGTTATTTTAGTTAACTAAAACTAACGAAATAACTAAAGCTAAAATTCAAAAAACAATTTTGATTTTATTTTTATATCAACCGGAATAATGACGTCGTATGTCACACAGAAGTGACATCATCTAGCAACAGCCAATAGAAAAGCACCTTCAGATGACGTCGCTCCCATGGTGTTTTTGTAAATATTGCGCACAAGTACACATTAAATAAAAAAAATCCAAATACTAATACTGAAACTAACTAAAACTAAGCATTTATTAAGGAACTAAAACTAATAAAAACTAACAGAACCACCCTAAAATGAAAAATTCCAAAACTATAATAACCCTACTGTCATATTACAAATAAATTGGTTTATATACTGTAGCACTTTTCTAAATATGCAAAAGCACAAACAAATTATTTGTACAATTTTTAGGACTAAACACAATTTCTCTTAACTTTATGTGGCCCTTGCGTCCTTCTGATTTTCTGTATGTGGCCCTCCAATGAAAAAGTTTGTCCTACAAATTCCATTATTCCCTACATCCGCATAGCTTTCCACTTAAAATGGACGGACATAGTCATTGCACATGGTAAACATAACAACAGAAAGACACATAACACAAAAATATCCAAATTGGCTTGTTTTCAAGGGTAGCCTTCTAGCCAAAGCGGCCCTGAGGCACTTTAAAGCCGGCAGAGAAGGTCCTGGTGTTAAATCGTGTTTTGATAAGACATACCAGGCGGTGGCATGCTGCTAATTGGTGAAAAGTGGGCAGCCAGCTGTCACTTGAAGGATCTACTTGGATAAGGCACGCTACACCATGGCCTTACATGACGAGATCAAATGAGAAAAGTTGCATAATGTTTTGGAAAACTTACAGGGGGCGTTTAAATTTGAGCTTTTTTTTGGTGGGGGTTAGTTGCAAATCCCTTCTCTGAATATGTTTGTTTTTGCTGGCAGGGAAAGAGAAACGGCACAAGGTTACAGAGTAGAAATCAATAAAAAACAAAATACATGTAAAGTTTAGTGTCAAGAGGCAACTTGTGTATGTATGTTGGCAAAATAATCACATTTTCTTCCCTCTATCCCCACGTGAGCATCTATTTCGACCAAAAACTCACTTAAACACTTTCAAGTGTGCTTACGTCTCGAGTGGAAGCGTGAATGTGCTCTCACATAAATTCAGCACCATCAGTCGATCTATTACCCACGGCTCCTCCATGGCAAAAGTTTTATTTGTATGTGACCAAAAAAAAAAACACACACACACGCATAAATAAATAAAAAGGCTGCTGTGCTGCTTTGAATGCAGAATGTAGAATTGCAACATGAAGATAGTGAGAGACAATAACCACAAGAGAAGACAAAATGTCAGTGGCGATAATGGCAACGCCCCTCGCTTTGATAATGTAATGAAAAGCGTTAGCGAGACGGATGGATGGGAGAATGTTAAAGGGAAAATAAAGAGGATAAAAGACGATATTGACAGAGAGAAAGAAAAGAGGGGCGAGATGGAACTGCATGATGCTGCATTACTCACCTAAATCATCTGACAAGTGCCCGCTTAGAAACCTGAAACAGCCACAATACGCCTTATAAATCACTTCTCCTTCTCACATTTCAGCTTTTTCGACGCATTCTATCACTGCTTTGCACAGCTTGCAATGCAGCAACTCACTTTTATGGGCAAATGTGAGTCACACAGTACGACACTCGACGGCTCAATGGCTACGTCGATAATGGAGCCCAGCCAAAAAACAACAAACAATGAGACTGGGTGTTCGGAATAATGTTAACACAAATACAGCCTATAGAATGTTCTTTTTAAACACAGCTTGACAAATTACCGGCCAGTAGTTAGCTTTGCTAATCTAAATCTTAGCGTCGCTGATCCTAGTTTATTGCCTTATGTTAGCAAAGCTAATCTGAGCCCAATTTAGCTTTGAACAGAACAATCGATAAAAAAAATAATAATAATAATAAATGAGACTGTTAGAAATAATGTATACAAACTTTATAGAATGTCCTTTTTTACACACTTGACAAACTATTAGCTAATGGTTAGCTTAGCTTTGCGGACCATTGTTTATTATCTTATTTTAGAGGGCTCAAATTAGCCTAGCTTAATTACAACATAACCATGTATGAAAATGTTATGAGGTTGTGGATTAAAATAATGTTATCACAACAGCAAACTGTATAGAATGTTCCTTTTACACACCACTCAACAAAGTACAACCGTTAGCTTATCATTGCTGATGTTAGTTTATTTTCTTATCAGGACTTCGAGAACAGAACTGGAAAAAAAGCAAGCAATTAGAAAGTTAGTAAACAGAACTTTAAGACAAGTGAAAACTTTTTGTAATGTTTGACAAACTTTTAGCCAACAGTTAGCTTAGCTTTGCTGATCTTACAAATGTTTGTAATTTATTATCTGAGCAAAGCTTAAATAAACCTACATTAGCATATGGATAGAAAATCATGTTTGTTTAGGTTACCATAGCAGAGGCCCAACTTAGTTCTAACGTGATAGAATGTAAGATAATTATATTTAGAAGTTGTATTAGAAATAACTGTAAGACGAGAATGTTCCTTTTGAACACAAACAGCCTCAATTTAGCGGAATCAAACGTAGCTCAAATAGCACTACACAATAAATTAATAATAAATAAATTGATAAGTTAAAAATGAACAACTTATTACAAGTAATTTAAATTATATGGAACTGTTACTTTTACAAACTCATTAGGCTTGTTGACTTTGTTTTACAAATTAGCTTTGTTTACGTTCACGCAATTTGCCTGAGCAATATTTATTTCCTACAGAATATTGTTCAACTATATATGCCAGCAACGTATAAGCAGGCAGAGTAATTAGTTGCTCTTCTCCTTTATGGCACAAGGTATGTATTTCCTTTTTTTTTGTGATATTTTGATGGTATGTGAAGATTTTTACCAGTGTAAAATTTGTGCAGGTTGGGAATCAACGGTCGAGCAGCTACCTTAGCATTTTAGCTTAGTATTCTGAATTAGAATCAATTTTAGCTTAAGATAAAGTGAAAAACAAGCCAGCGTATCTGAATTACCGCATCTTAAATGAGCCGAAACACAGTATAAAATGTTAATAGCAATAATACAAGTAATAATGTATTATATTTTGCGCATTTTAATCTGCTGCTAATTCAGTCACGAGATTTGCAAAGGAGTCTCTTTCGCACATGTGCAGGAGTCTGATTAGCTCCTCCGCAGGAGTCAATACTCTTGCCAAATTGTAATTGTGTGCAGACGTCTCCCAGCATGTAAACACCGCAAACGCGAGTCCAAAGCTTGCTTAACACTTTCTCGCATTAATCATTTGCACTTTTTCGCGCAGAAAACTCCGCTTGACAAACGCCGCTTGTAAGTCATACGTTTGGAAAAAAAGCGACAGCGCTGTTTGTGAATTAAATGCCCGCATCCAGTGCTTAGCGGAGCGACGCACATGCATATGAACTTGCTAATGAAATGAATAATTAGCCCACTCGTCTAGTAAATCATCAAGTCCCACGGGGCCGTCTGTGGAGCGCGAGCGGCTGCGGCGCCGAGAAAACAGCCAGCTTCCTTGTCGGTGGCGGACTTGTGATGCTGATGGTTGTCGTTTGCGTGCGCGTGCGCGCGTGTGTGCGTTGTTGCTATGTGCCTGGCAGCTGCAGAGCACTGATGCATGGTGAATAACAGGTCAGGCTTAATCTCGTTAAGGCTAATCAGATGTATATGATATGTAGAAACCACTGCAGCTGCACTTCCCGTCCATCACGGACCAGCAGCGTGTTTGTGTACATTTGTGTGCATGCAAGTGAAATGAAAAATAGGAATGTCATTTTTCAGAGTGCTACATTATCAGAGGAATTATGGAATTATGCACAGGTGGATGGATGGCGTGAATACTGATACAGCAGGAATGAATATATTTGTGTAAATGTTACACATGGCGCCGTTTTCACTCCTCCTGTTCCAAATGAGGAAGCCGAATGCACCTTGGGTAAATGAGGCTTGTCTCCGGGGACTTGGGTTTTGCCACCGAGTATATGCGTGTGCATGTGGTATTCACACCTCTTATGTAGCGACGATGTGTTTTCCTTCTCACATACAAGTTGGTGTTTTTATATAAAAAATGATGGGGCATCAACAACTTAACTCATTCACTGCCAATGACGACTATAGACGTCAAAAATCCAAGCAAACAGCCAGTGCAAATTTTGTCAAGAAATTTGAATTTAGTTTTAGTTATTCATTGTTTTCATTCATAGTTATTAATCATTATTGTTATGAATAACAACGATGACAACAATTTCATTGCTAAGTGCTACCATCGTGCATAGAACGGATTCGGGTTACCCTACAACACGGGCGTTGACGTTCTTGGGATCGGTCTTGGTCTTACTGAGATCACATACTGGGTCTAGGCCTCCAAAAGTCAATTTTAGTCGACTAAAATTGGTCTTTATTTTTGTTGACTAAAATTGGATTAAAACTAAAATACAATCAGGTGATTGAGTTATGACTAAGGCTTTAATTAAATTTAGTCAGAAGACTATAACTAAAACTATTTTTTTATTATTATAATTTTAATTTTAAATTTTCTTTTTTTTTTTCAAAATTAACACTGGCTGTTTGCTTGGATTTTGACATCTGTAGTTGTCATTGCCAGTGAACGAGTTAAGTACTGCAAAACTATAGTAGTACTGTGTCTTACTGATGCGCTTGTTTAAAATATACTTTAAACCTCCCTAACTCAACAAAATTATTCTGGATTCACGAAACGTGACAACTGGAATAAAACTGTAACCATCTAGTCGATGCAGTGACATGGATCAACGGAATTGCACTCCAACGGTCATGTCACACATTCGCCTGAGTGATTGTTGCTAGGCAGAATTCAAAGTCCAATTTAAAGAAATGGCACTAAAGGAATGACTCCAAAAACAGCACTACAGTGGAGTCTGGAGATCCAATAGAATAATGTCGGGTTTGTTGAGTTAGTTTTTATTTCATTTTTGATTTTTGTTTTTAAAAAATTTAGTTAGCTTTAATACATTTTTAACTCATTCGGTCCCAGCCATTTTCACAGAAGCAATCCCGTTCACTCCCGGCTGTTTTACTGGATTTTGACTGATTTTACAAGGCCCACAAAATATTGTGTTCTAAAAATATGAAATCTATCAAAAGAACGATTTAAGTCTCGTCTTTTGTCAGGAAAAAAAAAGTCTATTTCTATCTGTTTCCGTATTGCAGCAATTAGCATTAGAATATAGCTAAGTTAAATCAATTTTCACAAATCTAGAATTGTGAGTAACTGAGCTGCTTTTCAACATGCCCCTGATTGACCTCGTTTGCTCTGCTGCCACCTGATGGCTGTTTATGTAATAACGACCATTTCTGCAACCATTCTTTGCAGTTGAGAGGCTGCATCAAAGCATTCTGTAGGCTCTAGCATTAAAACGTCTTTGGGACACTTCAAACATTAAAAAAAACGTATTTATACGTTTTTAAGAACAAATGGGTGAAAGCTGTTTGGTTTATTTTTTTTTAAATGTTATTTTTAAGGTTTATTTGTATTAGTTTTAGTATTAGTTTTATATTTAATATTTGTGGAGTGTAACATTGAAAAGATGAATTGTGTAAAAAATTAAATTACAATTCCCAAACACCTGTTCGACCAAAATAAATACATTTAAGTATGTTAGAAAAATGACTATACTTAATTTTAGTTTTTTTTTTTTAAGTACTCTCATTTGTCCTGTTTTATTTCGTTAACGTAAAATAGATTTTAGTTGTAGTTATTTCTTTAGTTTTCAAAAACTATAATCACCTTGTTTGAGATACAAGTTTGATTTGTTCCCTTACCAAAGCTCGTAACTCAAAACACTCGTCACTGTAAAATCGTGTTTCCCTATTGAATTGAATGGAAATGCAAATTATCTTCCAGCCTTGCCAAAGACAAAAATGTTGTTCATGTGTTTTTAATAAGAAAGATAGCACTCTGTAATATTGAACTTTATAAAATAATTCAATACAATGTAAAGACTTCCAACATTTTTGCGACGCGCGAGACAAGAAAGTCAGTCTGGTGGAGTTGTTGTAACATGTTTGCTGATTGTCTGATTTGAGTTCATATGTGAGCCAGCACAAGAGGCTGCCATCTTGTTTGAAACCTTTTCCCCTGAGCGCCCGAGTGTCCCTGTTGGTTGGAGATTGCTTTCACTTAAAGCACTTAAAACAGCCCTCGGCAGCCACGCTTGGCGCTGAAACAAATATCCAGATCACACTTGGATTGTTTTGAAATGGAAGGCAATCTGCCAGAGATGTAAGCCATCATTTTCACATGTTTGCTCCCTTGATCTGTCCCTCTTTCACTCGGTGCCACCAGCCTCTTGTTCCCATCACAAGCCAATGCATCGAGGAATTGCCCTTCTCCAAAGACCATCAAGTGTGGGAAAGATAGCTGAAATATGACAAATACGTACGCTCTTAAAATATGCCAACATCCGGCTGGTGGCGTGCAGCGGCGAGCAGAGATGATTTAAATAATTAACAATGGAGTAAGAGACGCTGGGGAGCAGTAAGACTGATGAACACATTGCTGCCTTTTGTTCCCTCTGAGGCATTTACTTTAATGAGCCACATCTTTCAGCACTTGTGTGGCTTAAACGGGGCTCTGTCAATCAAATAACGGCTTTATTGAAACGGGAGGTTGGACAAAGACCCGCGAATGGAAAATTGCCGATGACATATGAAGGAATATGTCGTGAAAGTGCTACAATTACATCATTTGTACCGTGCTATTTTTGAATGGATCCCCAGTCCCGTAATAGAAGTGTTGAATCAATACGTGCAATTATATTGAGTGACGAGTTAGAAGCCCAGTTGCATGTCTTTGTTGGAGAAGCCAATATCTGGATGACAGGACATGTGTGAAAGTATGTATTTATTTGCTATAATATGAGGCTAGGATAAATTGTTCATTTTCTGTTTGTGGTTGAATATGATAGTTTGAGGCTGTATTGTAGATGATAATCAATAGTGCTTTTGAATGTGTTCTCCCGGTTTGTAATTTACCCTACTGTACTTTGCATGAGCGTACCGCCCAGAGTTCCCGTCTGGACTGGTTGCCTGGTTTGAATTGCCATCTCTCTGGGGGACGGGAACACCCATCAGGAGTCATTAGTTTCCACGGCGACAGGCCAGAGACTCTCCCTTGCTGCAGCTTTTCCATTGCCGCAAACAGTCTTTTGGAAATTAGACTGAAATGATCAGACACTGAGATGACTTTTTTTTTCTTTTTTTTTTTTTTAAACTGTGTTCTCTCACACAATGATTCTACAAAAGCATAGAATGCAGTGGTGATGTTTTGTTATTGAAATCCAATTTGCAGCTAAATAGCATCACGCTAAACTAATATGTGATTCATTACAAAACAAACAAAAAAATAAAGATTTTAACAAAATAATTGTTTTTTTTTTTCTTTTTCCTGTTCTTTGCTCAGCAGAATTTGTGAGACACGGAATTTTTTTGCCTCAAAGGCTGCTAGTATTAAATTAAGCACACACCCTTAGGGTTGAGGGGCCTGCTGCCCCACACAACAGAGAAAGAACAGGTACAGCCGGCAGCAACACAGTCATACCGACACAATAAAAGCTGGTTACCACCCCTCAACCCCTCCAAATACGATGCGTGTTTACATTTCAGAATATATATATATGAAACTACTTATAATTGACTTTTTAAAATGTAACTAATTGTACTTATTTCTTTAATAATGTGTCAGTATATCGGTACTCATGGTTGGAGGCTGTCGATCCCAGCCACCGATACTTAAAGCAACCAAATCTGACATTGAATAAATCCTCCACTGCAGTAGTTGGCGCTGTAGTAGTGCAATTTGACACACCAGAGACTCATCATATGCTTCAGAAAGAACGGTCTTTGTTTGCAATTTTTGTCTCATTTTATATGTGAAAAGTATGACAGAGGTATCAAAACTATTGGTGAGTACTCAGAGTGAATGCTGAAACTGGTATCGGTCTTTAAAAAAGTGGTATCAAACATCCCTAATCATTTTATTTTGCAATGAAACAGTATATTTGGTTGGTATGACTTCTATCCGGGTCATGGCACCAATTGAATTTTATCTTTGAGGCTCACAATTAAAATCATGATTCCCTAAAAATGCCTTTGTAAATGATCACATTGCCATCTACTGGTTTGGAGGGGCACTGGCAGGCTCATCCCCGATGCAAACTCGTTTCACGACGTTCTTTCTGACAGACGGACGCGGCCCTGATGTACGACGCCGTGCACGTGGTGGCGGTGGCGGTCCAGCAGTCGCAGCAGATCACCGTCAGCTCCCTGCAGTGCAACCGCCACAAGCCGTGGCGCTTCGGCGGCCGCTTCATCGGTCTCATCAAAGAGGTACCGTCGCGCGTCGTCCGCCTTTGACCTGGGAGCTGCTGAGCCGTGTTGCTTTGATGAGCGCGGGCTACCGTGCGGAATCACCGATTTTGTAGACCCTCGTTTTCTGCCTCAAACAACCGCTGAATACAACTTAAACATCGCCATTATACCCTTTCTTTCTTTAGCGCGTATCTGCGTCCGTGTCGATATCAAAGCGTCTTCATTCTAGTGCGGGTCAGCAGATTGCTCGCTTTGTTCTCGCCGCTCTTTCATTCCGGGGATGTTATCATTGCAGGTAATTTTCATGATCATCAGTGTGCCGTTAGTAATACCGGCTGACTACTACTAAAGGCTCCGTTGCTTCAAAGTGAAACTTGCAGCAAGTGCGCATGATGAACTCGTCGCTGTTTTCTCCCTTTTAGCAGCTTGGCCGTCTAGCGCTAAATTACTGCGGCAGACAGCGAGGAGGAGAGAGCGCGGCGCAGTGCATGATTCGGAAATAAAATGAGGTGGTTAGAGGTTAGATTGATATTGTGGGGAAAGACGGCGCTTCAGCTTGATGGAGCGAGCGGCTGCGCTCAGAGGCTGACGATTTTCATTATCATTATCAACATTATGTTTATAGGCTCACTGGGATGGCCTGACCGGCCGCGTTCTCTTCAACAAGACGAACGGACTTAGGACGGATTTTGACCTGGATGTCATCAGCCTGAAGGAGGAAGGCTTGGAAAAGGTGCGTCGCTATCGTTTAACCTTCTGCTGTGTGGAATTTGAACGTCTAAGGCATGGGTGTTCCAAACTTTTTCAATTGACGGCCACATACAGAAAATCAGAAGGACGCAAGGGCCACATAATGTTAAGAGAAATTGTGTTTAGTCCTAAAAATTGTACAAATAATTTATTTGTGCTTTTGCATATTTAGAAAAATGCGACAGTATATAAACCAAATTATTTGTTATATGGCAGTAGGGTTATTATAGTTTTGGAATTTGTCATTTTAAGGTGGTTCTGTTAGTTTTTATTAGTTTTAGTTCCTTAATAAATGCTTAGTTTCAGTTCAGTTTTAGTTAGTTTCAGTATTAGCATTAGTTTTTTTTTAATTTTTTTATTTAATGTATACTTATTTACAAAAACATGGGAGCAACGTCATCTGAAGGTGCTTTTCTATTGGCTGTTGCTAGATGATGTCGCTTCTGTGTGACATACGACGTCATTATTCCGGTTGATATAAAAATGAATCTATTAAAAATCACACCAAAGACTAAAACGAAGTACATTTTTCCTATAATTATAGTCTTAGTTAGTTTTGTAAACATGAAATGTAATTTCAGTTAGTTTTCGTTTTCTAAAAAGCATTTTAGTTTTTATTTTATTTTGTGAACAAAATTGTTTTTTGTTTTTTTAGTTAACTAAAATATGTCCAGAAGAATACATTTTATATATAATTGTGGAGACTGGGGATAAATTATAATTTACAATGAACAAAATGCGTCCACAAGTTCCTCCATTTTACAGTTAATTTGAGAGGAAAAAGGAAATGTTGTTGCTGTCACCAATGTCCATCATAAAACCCTAGTAACACCTAGTGGCAGAAAACCTAGCTCAAAACAAATCGAGTATGTTTTTTTAAATATACATTTTTTTTATATAAATTACTCTAAATTACTGTTTGAATGAGGTAATCATATTTGTCAACTTTGATGTTAATTAACAAGAGTATGAAAATCTTAAAAATATTTGACTGTACATTTAAAACAAATATAGAATAAGCAATTAATTTACCATTAATTGCGAGTTAACTGTGGAAATAATGTCATTATAGTTAAAAATTTTGATTGAGTAATAGCTAGAAGCCAGAATCGAAAATCACGATTACATTTTGATTAATTGCCCAGCCCTATTTCCAAGCATACGGAACTTAATAAAGCAATGGTGGTCACTCAATGGTCAAGTAGATTCAATTGTAACTTTTTGGGGATACACGGCTAGAAATGAGGAAAAATAAATGCCACTGCTGTTGCTTTTTTTTTTTTTTTTTTTTTTTTTTTTTTTTTTTTAAAGTGAGTCTCGTGCTACTGCATTCAATAATATACTGTAGTTTTCAGGACTCTTCTAAAGTCGGACCATGACTGTGCAGTGGAAAGTGACCTTTTTAGAATGTGTTGTTTTCCAGTTAGAGAATTTTCCCACAAACACGTAACATTGTCCAAACATTTTGTAGCATTCCATTTTACCGGACGAGACAAGTGTGATACTGAGCTGTCTCCCCAGATTGGGACATGGGATCCTCCGAGCGGTCTGAATATGTCTGAGACTCACAAAAGCAAGACGTCCAACATCACCGACTCGCTGGCTAACAAATCTCTGCGCGTATCCACCATACTGGTAGACTAAGCCGGCTATAAATAACAATGAGAGCCATCGGAAATTTTACCAAGCTGACCTTTTCTTTCACATTCCCGCTCTGGACAGGAGGAGCCGTATGTGATGTTTAAAAAGTCGGACAAACCCCTGTACGGGAACGACCGCTTCGAGGGTTATTGCATCGACCTGCTGAGGGAGCTTTCCGGAATCTTGGGCTTCCAGTACGAAATCCGGCTGGTTGAAGATGGCAAGTACGGCGCCCTGGATGAGAGCACGGGCCAGTGGAACGGCATGGTGCGCGAACTCATGGACCATGTGAGTGTCTTGTTGCTTACTACGCATGAGATGGTACTAAACAAATACAAGAAACAATAGGTGATGGTTGTACCGTATAATTACCGTTTATTAATGCCCTGAGGTTGTCTAGTGCATGCAGTGTGAAACATATGGTGCGCGGGCCAGAACCAGCCCGTCAGCGGGTCCAATCTGGCCCGTGATGACAGAACACAACTGCAGATTTTCACTAAAATGAACTGTTGTTGCTAATTTTGTCCATTAGAGGGTGAAATGACAACCACTTAAATGACATTCTGAAATTTGGTTGTTCCTCAGGATTGGATGCAAAAATTTTGCACTCATTTTTGTTCAGAAATGTCAGATTACTATGCGGTAAGATTTAATAAATGGGAATATGTACAGAATGTACAAAAAAAAATAGGGATGTTCGATACCACTTTTTTTCATACCGATACCGATACTCAGACCCTCAGTACTCACCGATACCGATACCAACTGCCGATACCAGTAGTACATTTTGACAAATAAAAAAAAATCACTAAAAGGTATTTTTAAACAAATAGATTTCCTTTAATTTTGACAAAAAAAACAGCACAGTCACTCTTCAATATTCTTAACGCTCCAAATAAAACACAAAAATGCTCTTTTAGTTTAAGATTCACAATTTTGAAGTCAGACCGGTGAAGTTTTGGTGAAAAACTGCTGCAAGCTAGCGCCAGTTACAGGCAAGGAGGACTCACTTCACGTCTTCCCCGTCTGCCATCGGTCACTTGTACTCGTTGGCGTCATGAGTACTCGAGTACTTGAAAAAAGGCTGGTATCGGTACTCGCCCATCCCTAAAAAAAAAAAAACACAGGAAATATTTTTCCGTGTTGTTATTTATAGCTTATTAGGCCATGAACAGACTGGTCCGGCCCACTTGAGATCCAATTTGGATGAAAGTAGTCCTCGAATTAAATTGAGTTTGACACCCCTGGTCTAGTGATAGGGATGTAACAAAAAAAACAAAAAATAAACACTATTGAAGATGAAAATTGGTTTTGCTTTAAATATATCGTATTTATTTAATTTGTTAATTTGTCATATAAAACCGAATCAAGTCATTCTACTTGCAAATCATTTTTTTTTAATTTACTTAAAACTCTTCAACCAAAATTTAGATGAAAACGTGAAATGCACAATCAAGACTGACTTTGCGTAATTACCCCTTTTTTTTTTTCTTTTTTCTTTTTAATCTCTTTGCCCTGTAGAAGCCTCTCACCTTCCTGCCGGGTAAATCTAATCCCAAGATTGTTGCCTTTCTGACTCACCTGCGACACCGTTTAGGAAAGTTCAAACATAAACCTCAAGATGTAATTTCCATTAAAAATAAATAGAAGCGCCGGTAATCTAACTGAACTAAGGACCTTGATTATTTTCCCTCTTCCGTCCCGGTTCTTCCGCCCGTACACGTTGACCCCGCCGGCTGTCGACAGAAATCAAATGCTAATTTGATTTGTCTGCTCTGCTGTTTTTTGGGGGTTTTTTTCTTCACCGAACCGTCCTCATCCGCTTTTGCTCTTATGGTGTCGCTGCAGAAAGTCGACTTGGCGGTCGCTCCCCTGGCCATCACCTACGTGCGGGAGAAGGTCATTGACTTCTCCAAGCCCTTCATGACGCTGGGGATAAGTATCCTGTACCGCAAGCCCAACGGCACCAACCCGGGGGTCTTCTCCTTCCTAAACCCCCTCTCGCCTGATATCTGGATGTATATTCTGCTGGCTTGCTTGGGTGTCAGTTGTGTGCTGTTTGTCATAGCCAGGTAACATGACACGTTTCCCTCCCTCTCACCTCAATCCGCTTAGACCTGGAAATGTTTGGTGGAATTGTTTCAGATCACACCAATTCCTCAACACACCACAAAGCAAAAACTACAATGTAAAAATACTCATTTTGACGCAGTGAAATGTTATTCTATGTTAATAGAATAATAATCATTCATAAATTCAAGGAATTCTAAATTGCGACTTATACAGTTCCACTCCAGTCCTGTAGGTGGTGGTAAAGTTCACTTTGGATCAAAACCAAATTTGCAGGTTTCTGCCTTCTTTTTATCTACTACTGCCGCAATTTCTGTCAAAAAAAAAAAAGTCAATGTACATTTTGTGTAATCCCGCTAAACACGCAAACAAATAAGTACCTTGTGCCAAAAGCATCAGACGGCAGACGTAAGAACTCCCGGTGTAAGCATAATTTTAATGGTGAGCCAGAGAAGCTTTGAAGGTAAAAATCAAGACGAATAACTGATGACTCTGATCTCACTGCAGTAAATGGGTGAAAACAAGGCAAACTACTTCATCAGCGCTTGGAAAGAAGCAAAAATAAATTGCTGACATTGTACAGAAAAACAAAGTTATTTCTGTAAAAACAAATCCCCCATCCCAACCACCAACCCCCACCCAAATGCATGACCTTTCCGAGAAATGCACGTTAACCCCCGGTCGGGGTTTGACGCACATTTTAGAAAATGTTACCGGCAAAATGATCACACGAGAGGCGGCAACTGTCACCTAAGTTAGTTCAGAATATGCAAATTTGGTTTTCGTTTTTAGCAACCGCGACTGCCGGTAAGTGACGAGCATGCGATTATATTGCTATTCAGCTCATGCACTTGCTTTGATCTCATTGTGTATGCATCATGATTTTAATTGCAATCCACAGCGGTAAAAAATATTAAATGGAGCCCTTGTTTGTACAATATTTGGAGTTGCAAAATGCTCACAAAATGGAAGGTTAAGTCATGTTCTTTCATAGTTATATCCCAAACCCACCAAAGAAACACACTTTTCTTTCATCCTTTGCCAGGAACGAGCGTTGGGCCTCACTGAGAAAAAAGATAAAACATGCAACAAGAATAAAGGTGTGATTTCTGGCAGAGGAAAAAAAAAAGCTGCGGGAAGAACAGAATGTGACGAGAGAAAAACAGTCTGAATTTTACAAAAAATAAAAATGTAGCTACTCAAAAAAAAAATATGCAAGAATAAAATGTTTAAGAATATAAACAAAAATATACAACTGTTGATATGGACTTTTGAGGATGAAGTTTGACTTTTTTGATGCAATGCAACTAGATTCTGGTAACATTTCAATCTTATATTAAAAAAAAAAAAAGACTTTTTATTTTTTATTTTTCCAGCATGACATTTTCCTGTAACTTTACAACTTTCATCTCGTAACATTTTGATTTTAAACGGGTAACCTTTTGACTATTTATCTCAAGTAACAGCACAACTTCTTTCTTTGCAATATAATGACTTTAGACTAATAACCTCATGAATATTTTTTTTCCTCCTCTCAGGGCAATGAATCGATCAAATAACAAATAAATCAGAATAATATTTTGCGTTAAAGAACGGAACATTGCAGCTTTCTCTTTGCAATATTATGACTACTATTGTAATCTAAAGACTTTTTGTAATACATTCAAACCTCGGTTTTCGAACGCTTCTGTTCTCAACCAAATTGGTTTTCAACCAGAAAATTTGCTAATTTTTCAGAACTCATCCAAAAATTCGGCTCTCAACCAAACTGAGAAAAGCCGAGCGTACTTGAACGAGACTCACGCGGGAGCTGAGCTAACTCGAATGTAGCACATTCGTTTTCAAAGTTCGTTTAGAGCAGACCTGTTCATTGTTATTTATGCAAATCTTTTTTTCAGTTTTACATTGTGTATTAGCCCCCTAATCATGGGTCCAAAGAAAGCAAGTGCAAGTGGTAAAGCTGGTGAAGAAAAGAGGAAAGTAGTGCGCAGAACTATTGAATTTAAAAAAGAAATGTTTGCATTTTGTTTTGTTTTTTTCATCATTTTAGATAGGATATCTAAATAAAACAGTGTCTATTTCTACCCTTTTATATTTATGGTAAACAGTATACAGTGCAGTTTATGGTGTAAAATAGTGGAAAAAAAAAATCTTGGAAAAAGTTTTTTTAGACTTGGAACGGATTAAAATTGTTTACATTAATTATAATGGGAAAAATTGTTTCGGATTTCGAACAAATCGCTTTTAGAACAGCCTTCTGGAACGGATTATGTTTGAAAACCGAGGTTTGACTGTATTATGACTTAACTTTAGTACCCATATGAATGTTTTTCTGGGTAATATTAGGACTTTAGTAAACATTACTTTTTTGAAATTTCCAACGTTACACGGGTAGTAACCTTAAGACTTATTCCTTGTAAAGACACCAATGGTATTCACATACATGATTGACATTACGCTAGCAACCTTACAGCTTGTTTCTTATTCACACATTTCTTCGGATGAACTTTGGACTTTTTTTCTTTGTAACATTCTGTCTTTAGTCTGGCAAAATTTACGACTTTTTCCCTAGTAATATTAGGACTTTATTCTCACATTTCCTTTTCTGTGCGGCCCCAGTCCTCCGCCGTTCTTTGCAAATAAACTGTTTGGAGTTCATGAAATTGTGGTCTTGCACAATAAAACACAGAACACTTCAGTCTCCTGCTGGGGATTCACATCTTTGAAGCACTTCCCACACACACAAACACACACGCGCATTTTTTTTTTCTTTCCTTGCCTGAATGCGTTATCCCATCTGAAGCGAGAGACAAACACACTTTTCCCAGCGGATCCTTCCAGAGCTGTCTGTGCTTGAACGTATTTCTCTCTTTATTAACAGCAACAAATGATATTTTCTCACATCATAAGTCCCTTTCAAGGTAGAAAATGTCATCCCGCCCAGGAGAGCGGATGATTTAAATGGCATCTTTAGTTGCAACTAGTGCGGCTTTGAAGTCCACTGAGTGGCGATTTAACACCGTGAACATTAAGTCCTCGCTTGGCCTGAGTGCGAGTCAACAGATCTATAAAGCCAGGCGGAGTAATTGAATCCAGGGGACAGTTAAAAGTAGTGCTGTTGTGTTATTGTGGAAGCGGAACCGCGGAGGCGTGAGAGAGAATCCTTTTAGCATTCTGCGCGCAATTTGACATGTGCTCGGTACGAGGAGGTGACCTAATGTCCGCATGTACCTCGTCCGCGTCTTTCCGAGCGAACGGCGTGCCGAACACAGCCTGCAGGAATATGGACTGGCTTCAGGCAAAGGTCATACAGAGGAGCCCGACACTCGCAGAATAAACACAAGCGCTGAGAGAGCTGGGACAAACCCAATCCAATCAAGCGCATGTTGCACAGATTTACACCCACCACTTTGTATACAAGCTCAAAGCGTAGCTGCTCGCGTTCGCATGTTCACCTACACGAAGCCGCCGGCTGCACAGCTGCATTTTCTGCATTATAACAACGTAAACAACCCCTAAAGAACTGACTTTGCATTCAATTTAGCTGATTCTAGCACAAGACGAACGCGCAAAACGTACATAGAGTACGTGTGGTATAACGCCAGGAGGCCATTTTGTAGTTCCACTTAACTGCGTCTCCAAGGAGACGGCGCTCATTGACATTCGAGCAAATCAGCAGCCGTGATGGCGTTGACAGGAAAAATGATAGCGTGGCGTGGCGGCCATTTCCGAAAAGATGCTTTTGAAGGGGAACGTGAAGGAAATTGTGGAACTGAGGAGCAATCTTGTCACAGCAAGCTTTTTTGAAGACCACTGGCCCAAATACAAGAGTTGAACAGTAAACAGTACAAAATGCCAGTATGTTGGAGTGTTAGGAATCGAACATCAAAAATTTGCGAGTAAAAAAAAAAAAGAGGTATATAATTGCTTCTAAATAGCCTACTGCAAGATGGCAGCAAAGCACTATGTTTCTATTTGACAGAGTGATGGCCAGTCTAAATGATGCTCCTTCCCTTATTCACCATAGTCCCATGGTACCAAAATACCACAAGATGGTGCCAAAGTACTACATTTATATTCAACAGCGCTTTGAACTAACCATAAAAACAGCAAGTCGGTGAGTTTTTAGCCAATTTTAATGGAGAATGTGTTGTTTTTGGCAGCCATTTTAGTTTTAGTCTTGGTCTTTTGGACGGAAATGCTTATCACATTTACACAGTCATATTTTAGCCGTCTCTAGAAGTGATAGTTTTTAGTTAGGTCACTTATATATATATATATATATAAACTTAATAAATATAATAACTAGATGAAGCGATTTCTGTAGAAATTGTGTGTGAATGCTGAATGAAAAAATATAGACACGTGGGATCATATTGAATTTATTTATATGGAATTAGATGAAATGATATTGTTGAATATGTGCAATATGTGAGTGAAAAGGGTGGAGCTTTTGGTATGTGGAAATGTTGAAAGTCATTCCCAAGGTGAACTGAATGACCTGAACATGTTGAATGTGAAGGAATTGTTGAATGCGTCGTTGGATATGAATGGTGAATTTGTGGGTCAAACTTACAATTATGTGGAACATGGAAACATTTTGCATTGATGAAATATATTAGATTGAATATCAAGGGGAATTGAAAGGGGTGAACGTTTGAATTATGAATAGGAACCAACTGAATTTCTAATAGGAACGATATCAACCCTAACTCTCACGCCTAACCTAAGAAATTTTGTTGGTGAAAAATATGCAATATTTAGTGTGAAAATGTGGAATTTTTGCAATGTGAAAGTTGAGGAGGTGTTGAAGATTATAAGTTGAATGAGCTGAATAATTTGAATTTTGAATGGCAGTGAAGTGAAGTGAAAATTTTAAAATTGTGGGAAAACGGTGTAATTTAGGAATGAGAAAAATAATAGCCCACGAAGCGTGAATTTTTGAAACATGTTGAAGTCTGAATGGTTTAAATCGTTTGAGACCTGCAGAAGTAGTTGAATGACAAAAAAATGACTGAATAAATAGTTAAAACTAGACTAAGTGCAATTTCTGTAGAAATTGCGTGGGAATGCTGAAAGCTGAATGCTAATAGCTGAACGCTAAGATTTGAATGCATGGGGAATGCTTATGAAGTAAATTGAGAGATAAATTATGAAATTGTGACCTTCTGGTTACTAGACAATGCACTTTACCAACTTTGCCACCGAGCAGTATCAGACACCTGGTAATGATGATAAGTTATATGCTTCAGCATTCCCACAATAATAATTACAGTAAAAAATAATTTTCTTTCAGCATTCACACAATAAAATATATCACTGCTGTCAGGTGAAATTGTCGCTTGCTTTGCTACATTTTCTGTTTGAGGAACACCTGAAGGGCTCTTCAACCTTGCCTAAGCCATGTATCAAGCACTTCAGCACAAACTCTATCAGCTCCTTGATGATTAACCCTCACCCATTCACCTCACACTAATGCCACGCCACTTTCACTGAAGCTAATTAACAAGAGATGTCTACGGCTGACCTGAAGACACCGACACTCAGCCAAAGCAGCCCTGCAGAAGGCCCAGCTAAAATTGTGCCTGTGCGTGTGTGAGTAATCGCCAGTGGACTTGCTGTCGAGAAGACAACAGCTCCTGAGTCAGGGAATCCAAACGATCTCCTAAGATCATCACGCACTGGGACATTATCACCAGTGACAGTGTTATTCCACTTTATTGATCCGTTCTCACAATAAAGTGAAGGCATTTGAGAATGCCAATAAGTTGATGTCGGTGAAAGCCTGAATGATTTGGTCTCGCCGCAAGTTCTGACCCTGAGGCCAATGCACACGCACACAACTCGAGCTCCTTATTTATTACACTACAATGTATATTAATTATAAAGGAGTACCAGTTCCACACTGAAGTATTTAGGCCTATTGCCATTTATCTTACTGTCCTTTAGCTTTTAGCTCCTTTTATTGTTGTCTTTTGAACCTAACTTTAGTTTTTTATTCTGTTGTCTGTTGTTTGTTCCGGGGGATGTCATATCTCTCGATGTGGATGAGCTCCCCTTGGGTGTTTTTCCTCACATGGTTTCTCTGTGCCCCGTCCTTTTTAACCATAGTTCTTCAGCTTGTGCGTTTGTTGAGTACCGGCGTGTTTTTGTACTTTGGATGATTTAATTGCACAGTGCTTTGAGTTGTGTTTTTATGTATGAAAAGTGCAATATAGATGAAGTTTGATTTGATTTGAAAAATGTTACGAGACTGCAACATAATCAGATTGGAGTTGTGATTTTATGAGGGAAAAAAAACATTATGGAATGATCTTATGCAAGAGTCTTTTTTTATACTCCTAAAAGTTGTTAAAGGCTTAATATTATGAATGAAAATAGATTTTTACAAGAAAAAAGGTATTTGTATTCTGAGCATTCATGCACAATTTTGCAAGAAAAGTCATAATGTAGCTGCCCAGTGTTGCATTACCAAATTTCCTGCAGCACAGAGAGACCAATTAAGTCGGGTTGTGCGTATTGACCTCTGACGAACACCTAAGACTGACTTACCAAACCTCTGGGATTCGATCGAACGCAGGTTACGAACCACTGAGCTAGCATTTATTTCAACTTAAAGGTGTCACTTAACTATATTCTTAACCGTGTTTATCTGATGTCTTTCTTTTATGCGCTTGTAACGCCGCCTCTATTTCTTTCCCTCGTAAAGTCACGCGGCTCTCGTTAAGTTTTGACTTTATTCTCATAACGTTTGGACTTTTTCTCGTAAAAAATGATGACTTAATCCTCGTAAAATTCAGACTTTTTTTTTCCTCGTAAAAATAAGACTTTATCCTTCTATTATTATGATTTATTTCCTATACTGATAGTGTGACTATAGCAGTGAACCTGTTATGCTTTTTTTTCCTCTGACGTGCTTTTCTGTGCTCTACTTTGCAGGTTTAGCCCCTACGAGTGGTACAACCCGCACCCGTGCAACCCGGACTCGGATGTAGTGGAAAACAATTTTACGCTGCTCAATAGTTTCTGGTTTGGAGTCGGGGCTCTCATGCAGCAAGGTAGTTGCCTCAGCCTGTGGAGCTCTCGATATCCCACTGTCTCTCAGGGTTGGGCTTTTTTTTTTCTATCCAAGCCTGCGGCGACAGAGAAATAGACATCTGGCTTTCTCCCCCCTAAAAAAAGAAAAAAAAAAGTATTGGGGTGTTAATTCTATGATGGCCAATGTCCTCTCTCTGTCTGTGCTTGGCCCATCAGCGCCTAGAGACCAGTGGGGTGTGGAGTCAGGACGTGAGGTTACCTTGGGTACATGACTCTCTGGCCCAAACAGCCCGTCACTTCTCCACACTCTGCTGCTGAACGCACCCGACGCATGAAAACAACCTGTCTGCGGGACATGTTCTATTTTTTTCCCCCCTGCATTATTCAAAGCACTCACTTGTGTCAGCTATTGGGGGGGGTTGCGGTAAGCGTGTTTGAAATCCAACAATTATCTTTTCTGAGAGCTTTTTTTTTTCCAAGTGATTTCATCTTGAAGCGAGCGGCGCTTCCGCCTTCTGAATAGAAAGAAGGGAAGAGGGGAGAAAAAAAACAACCTCAAGAGAGTTCTTGACTGTTTGACTGTTTTTAGAGCAAGCGGCGTTATCTTGTTGTGTGTTGTTACGTGGTGCAAATAGAGCTCGAAGAGTGAATGCCAGATGAGTGGCTGCGGGGATGAATATATTTCGCAGCTTAACCGCCGCCGCCTCCCTCACCTCAGGCTCAGAGCTCATGCCCAAGGCGCTGTCGACGCGAATAGTGGGAGGCATCTGGTGGTTCTTCACCCTCATCATCATTTCCTCCTACACGGCCAACCTGGCCGCCTTCCTCACCGTGGAGAGGATGGAGTCGCCCATCGACTCCGCCGACGACCTCGCCAAGCAGACCAAAATCCTATACGGCGTGGTCGAGGACGGCGCCACCATGACCTTTTTCAAGGTAGAAAAAAAACCCCACTTCTGTTTCATTTTGCTGTTTTTATTTCAAGGTGTCTCGAGGGAATCATTGTAGGCTATCCATCAAATATACTGCTCATAATCAAACCTCACAGCTAAGCCAACAACAGTGAAACCTTCAGCAACACGTTTTCAGCAAGGTCATTCTAAATAACAAAAACTAACAAAATACTGTAAAATTGCGTGAGTAACACTCATATTTTTTGGGGAAAAAAAAATAAGACCCCCAAATCAAGTGGGGGGTTTTAGACATTAATAGGGAATGAAAATTGTTCACATTGTTTCAGTGTTTACCAGTATAAAATAAATAACATTATAAAAAATATAAATAGAATTACTGATTTATGGCACATTTCATACACAACGTAACTCAAAATGCTTCACATAGCCTACTGTAATTAAAAGTATAACATTTAAAAGCAGTTACAGAGTTAAAGAGATTTAAAAGCAACTAAAGAAATTAAAAAATAGCTTCTCACAATGACGAAATGATTTGGTAAACAGGATTTTAAAAATATTTTGAAAAACGTGAGCATAGTTTTTAACCAGAATTGAAAACCATTTACACGTTGTCAGTATGTTTTGAACCTTTATTTAGTCAAATTATTTACTCTCATAATGAAAATATCCGCAAATCGGGGGAGTGTTTTATACACAAGTTCAGAGTGGAAAAAAAATGCTAATTGTGTATTAGATACGAGTGGTGATTTTACGGTAACTAAAACTGGGGGGGAAAAAAACGTTCGTTTAAAAAAAAAAAAAGTTACAAAAAAATACAAGAATGCGTTTTAAAAACAACTAATTGAAACTATATTTTACGTTTATAAAACTAACTCAAAATGTCCTTTGTTTTGTCTTTTTCAATTAATTTCTTACATGGAGTTTTGGGATTAAAAAATAAATGTTTATTTAGGTATTTCTGTACAGCTGTACAGAAGAAGGAAAAATTTGGGTATTTTAATTTTCTGTAATACACAATAATTAGTGACTTTTTTTTTTTTTATTTTGCACTCATGTTGAAATGTTCCGTATTGGATATAATAAAATAAACAAAAACTAATACTAAAACTATTTTTTCAACTTAACTAAAACAAATCATTTACAAATAAGTGAAAACTAACAAACGTGCTCTAAAATCCAATTAAAACTACCGTGTAGCTGAATTAATAACAAAAGTCCAAATGAAATTAAAATAACTATAATGAAAAATCCCAAACTATAATAATCATATTTTTCACAGGAAGTTATTTGGGAATTTAGGACCTCTGGTATTTTAAGAGCATTATGTTAGATTTTTGTTTAGACAATTTTTTTTTTTTTTAGATTTTAAATGAATTTTCCAACAACAAAATAATTGAAGTTGCATCATGATATATGTTTTAAATATTGTGCAGGTAAAATTTTAGCGTACAAGCATCAGTTTGGCAAATCTTCCAAAAAGAAGCTTCAATCTGTTCAATGCCACTGTCAGTTCAAGTTTACATTCATAAAACTTGAGAATTGCACATGTATTAAAACTAACCAAATAAATGTGTCTTTAAGTCTGCTAGCTTAATGCTAACATGTAAAGTAAAATGTCATAGACAAGCTAAGAATAGTATCAATTTGGCTGCACTATAAACCTTTAAAAAGGGATATTTGAACACAAAAGTGCAGCAATACATGTAGACAGTCAAGTTAACACTTAGGGATGTATTATTAATATTCAGGGGGGAAAAAAAAGTCTAAAAATGATTGATTACTGAGTATTTTCTTTTTAATCTACACTTGTGAGAACAGGAATTACCTCATGTGAAGGTTAAAGTTAGACCAGGCAACTGGATAAGGAATGTAATTATGTTATTATCATTAATTATGTTGCAGTCAAAAACATTTTTCCGCCACGTAACAACACAAGTGATACCCTAATTTTCCTCTCAATCTGTCACGGCAGAAGACGAAGATCTCCACCTATGACAAGATGTGGGAGTTCATGAACAGCAGGAGGCAGTCGGTGATGGTGAAAAACGTGGAGGAGGGCATCCAGCGCGCCCTCACCTCCGAGTACGCCTTCCTGATGGAGTCCACCACCATCGAGTTTGTCACCCAGCGCAACTGCAACCTCACGCAGATCGGAGGCCTCATCGACTCCAAAGCTTACGGAGTGGGGACGCCCATGGGTGAGTGAGGGGCTCCACGTTCCAAACTTCTCTTTAAGCTTCGGTGAATCAAATTGTCGGGCGGTTGTTTGGAATTGATTTGTGATTCGTCGCGTTTGGATAAATGACTTTGCATGCGCCGCTATTGATTCTGTCTCAACTTTTTGCTGTCGATAGAACATGACATTAGCAAAAGGCTACAATGACGCAACTCCTCCAGGCAGCATTATTCTCCGCGCTTCAACGCTGACATCAATACAAGACAATTCAATACATTCAGATTCTCCAATTATCCATTTTCCTCAGCTTATATCAGCATATTAAACAGGGAAGTTCAGATTCCACTTTCCCCAGCCACTTCATCCAGGAATACCAAGATGTTCCCAGCCATACTTGTAGTCTCTCCAGCATGTGGGGTTTCTCCGAGTTCTTCTATCCATGGGATGTGCCCATACCACTTCACTAAGAAGTATCCTAAGTAGCCCCGGTCACTTCATCCGGTTCTTCCTGAAATCATGAGAGGTTTCCAGCATGTATTGGGTCTTCCCTGGGCTCATAGCACCTCACTCATGAGGATCTTAAACATTCCCGAGCCACTTCATCTGCATCTTCTCCATGTGGAGGAGCAGCGGCTCGACTGTGAGCTCCTTCAGGATCACTGAGCTTTTTACCCTATCAACACCCTGCTGAGCTTATCTTGTTCTTGTGGTCACGGCCCAGAAGCTCATGATGATGATCGACTGGTATATCGAGAGCAGAGTCTGCATCACTGCAGGAACCACATCCCATCCTATTCAAATATTGTAGAACCTCCAAAATTGAACACAAGCCATTCCATGACTGCGCATTTGTTCTAATTCGTAATAAAGCCCTGCATAGGTGATAAGGTAAAGTGAATAAAGTCACCATTAACATTTTGGGCCTCTAAATATAAAGCCGACCATCAATTAGCTGAGTCGGCCGTGTTCAGTCCCACAACGGTGCAAACGCACATTTTTAACTGTGCCAGTCAACTAATATAACAAATGGAAGAAAACTCCACTCGTGTGCACAGTTAGACTGCACTTCATCCTAAAAGTAAAAGTAAAATAAGTCACCCTTTGATATAACAGACACATAATGGAGAGGAAACTGCAAGGTCTTTGTAGATAGATACAGTCATCAAGTGGTGTTTTTTAGGAATTTCTGGGATCAATAAGTATATGTCTGTCTGCTGGCAGCACACATTTTTTTTTGGTTGGACTTTTGTAATGTGCTGTTTAATTAAATGAATAGTCAAAAGAAAGCATTTGTTGACAAGCTTGGCTCTCTGGTCGTTTTCATGCTAGCCTTGAAGCTCCGTTAATTTGATCTGCTTGGTAAAATTAAATTGTGAATTTATATTGAATGGATTGTATTGCTCATATTGTATTGAACAGCCTAATGTTTCGCTATATACTACTGTGGTTTCTTTACCAAGCTGAGGTTTCAAAAGATGTTCGGACATTCAACATGATGAGTTTTGAAGTATTTTAACTTTTAAAACATATTTTCCCTACAAAATTACTGATTGAAATGACTGTTAAAGCATTTTATTTATTTCTTTATTTATTTATTTATTTATTTTTAATGGAAGCGTGGATCTGCCAATGTGGAGGAAACATATTGGCAGGCAAGAACATATTTAAATATGTATGTACTCACAAATACATTTACGCACAAATGCGTTCAAACATACTCATGTCGAACCTAAATCATGCAATGCAGACATATATCATAAAAGTTACAAATAAACAATGTTTTATTGAGATAATGTCGGCCAAATGCTTAAAAAAAAACTTTTTTTTTTTTTTTTGTCCCACTCGCATATGCACATACCTTGTGGCATTATGGGAAAATATACTTTGCCTTCGTATTAAATATGAACGCACTCGCAAATACGTCTAAACGTACTCACGAGTCAAAACTGTTTACTCTACATTGCTAGTTACACACATGTAATTTATCCTTGTAGTCTATCGGATACTTGTAGTTAAATGTGAAATTTATCTTATTAATGGCTTACGGCAGTGGTGTCCAAACTACAGCCCGGGGGCCATTTGCGGCCCGCCGTCCATTTTTTAGTGGCCCGCGACATATGCTAAAAATGGCATTTGACTCAGCTCAAAGAAAATAAAAACAAAAATGTTTGGAGATGGTCAAAGTAAGAAGGGAAGTTGTCGAAAAAACACAGGTGCTATTAAAGGTTATTTTTAGTTAACTAAAACTAACGAAAAAAACTAAAATTCAAAAAACTATTTCGTTAACGAAATAAAACAAAAACAAAGATGCTTTTTAAAAAAAATAAATAAAAAAAAATAAAACTAACTGAAACTACATTTTATGTTTACAAAAATAACTTAAATAAAACTATAATTATAGCAAAAATGTCATTCGTTTTAGTCTTTGGTAATTAATTAATGCATGAGTCTTTGGGGATGATTTTAAATGTGATTTTTAGTAATTTATTTTGATATAAACTGGAATAATGACGTCGCACCCATGGTATTTTTTAAATGTTGCGCACGAGTAATACACATTAAAAAAAATAAACTAAAACTAAAACTAATACTGAAACTAAACTAAACTAAAACTAAGCATTTGTTAAAGAACTAAAACTAATAAAAAATTAATAGAACCAACCTGAAAAATAATTAAAACTAACTAAATAAAAAACAAAACTAAATAAAAACTAAAATGAAAAATTCCAAAACTATAATAACCTGACTGCCATATTACAAATTGGTTTATCTACTGTAGCATTTTTCTAAATATGCAAAAGCAGAAATAAATTATTTGTACAATTTTTAGGACTAATTACAATTTCTCTTCATTACATTATGTGGCCCTTGCGTCCTTCTGATTTTCTGTATGTGGCCCTCAAATGAAAAAGTTTGGACACCCCTGTCTTACGGCTTCTACAAAATGGGGAGTTTAAAGCCGACGGGCTGACTTATACAGATGTCATTCCATATTTACTCAGTGGTAGAGAAGCAAAAGCTTAATGTTGGCGAATATCTCCTAATGGTGTGATTTAGCTTATTTTTCATGTCACCGAGAGAATTGTATAAAGCAGCTCGAAAGTGAATTTACCGCAAAAGCCATCCACCAACCCCCCCACGTCTCGCTTGACGCCGCGTAAATTGTAGCCGAGCGTTAAAGCGTCTCAACAAAACACTTCGGCGGCAAACAATCAGACGACAATCCGGCCGCTCGCACGTCTGCTTTTCTAATCTACGTTTGTGCCTGTCAAAAAAGATGAGGCACTCTCAAAGTATCAAACTTTTTATGCCACGCTCATCATTCACGCCGGGGAGTGTCGTGTCGCCGTGCCGTGTTGTGTTGTTCTGTATGCAAAGCAGCCGGCGGGTAGGTAAATGTATCCCAAGGGTGCCCGAGTTGAAAGCTGCTGATGATTTCTGTCCCGGTTGCTATAAAGGTTAAAATGGTCGCCACGAGGCCAACGGGAGCACTGCGACTGCGTCGGGGACGGGCGGGTGGGGGTGGTGGTCTAATGGCCGCATCCATCACGGACGATATGAAGGCCATCAAAATACGGATGATTAATTCCGGCCATCCACATCTGGAGCTGCCCCGTGCTGATGAGCGCGGCGCGGTTATGGATCTGCAGAGATGCGATGATTGCCGCGGCTGTAACAAAGCCGAGGCGGCGTGGTGATGTATCGCCCCGCTGCGGCGCAGACTTTACACGGACGTCCTTGAGATGGACATCAGACCTTCCCGGTTCCTTTTCATGGGTGCGACGGCGCAGCGTATCAAACGTAACCGGCTATATTTCAAATCCTTCATTTCCCTGATAAGTGCCGCGCTGATAAATGCATAAAAACTACTGATTAGGACGTCTGCTGCAGGAGTTATTACTTCCCACTAATTCATTTCGCTCTCACGTTGAGAGCGTTCATGACTCACTGTTTCAGAATAAAGCTGATTACGTTGCCTCAAATGTTTCCTCTCTGATAGAAAATGTCTCTTTTAATCACTAAAGGCAGCGGCTGCCCAACAGAATGGGAATTTTTTTCCGACTTTGGACGTCCTTGTCGGTTAGTACGTTTTGATCAAAGTCTAAGTTTGTTTCTTCCATGCTGGGTTTTTATGTTTTTAGTTTATTATAATTCGGCTATACATCACCAGTAGTTTTTGTCCCATCACCCATCAGTGAGTTTGAAAGAAAAAAGATCAGTAGATAGAGCAATATAAACAACTTTTATATTTAAGCTACAGTCCAAGAATAACGGAAACCCCATGTATAATTAGGGGTGTAACAATATCCAAACATCACGATATGAAATTATCACGATATGAAGGTCACGATACGATAATTATCACGATATTGTGGGGGGTTTGCGATATTTAAAAAAGATCACAATATTGAAAAAAAGAGAGCTCATACTAAAAAAAAAAAAAGCACAATATTGTGCTTTTGTACATAACGGCAATGCATATAAACCAACTAACAATAACAATATTGAAGCACTTAATTGCTAATGCAAGCACACATTGATCGCTTCACAAGCAAATTAGATTCCTCTTAATATGACAATTAGCATAGAGTTTAAACATAGAAGGCCAAAACATCCCTAATGAAAATTAAATTGCACTAATAAACTAGCCACTAGAGGGTGCTAGAACTGCACAAATGGAAATCAACCTGACTTTTTTTAACAGATGTGTTCCTTTTAAATATTGTGAACATGACGACGATGATATTGTGGATTAATATCATGATATCACGATATTTCCCTTATCGTTTTAACCCTATGTATAATTGACGTAATGCATAGGGGAAAACCAAAACCAAAAACTTCTTTAAAAAAACACTCATAAACATGTCATGTCTTATCTCGCGGCGCCAACCAATGACGTCATTGATTGGTCAAGCAAATTAAGACCAGAGCTGTCAAACAATTATATTTTTTAATCAGATTAATCACACCGTAGAATTTTGATTAATTACGATTAATCGCTTAATTAAAAAGGCTTTTTAGCATGTTTTGCCTGCCAAATTTGAAGAGAACTTGTTCTATGTTAATTCTTTCAACATTTAATATTATGAGGACGTCTTCAACATTTTTATCTAATCAGTTAATTACTTGCGTAATTTAACATGAAAAAAAATGACCCCAGTAGTTCAATGTCATATGCAAAGATATATTAAATGCTTTCATGCATGAAGTTATGTTTATTGCTCGTAACATAACCATCCGCTGTCACCTATAGGATCGTCTGTGGTCAAAATTAATAATGTGAATAATCTGCATTAACACATAATTAATGCAATATTTTTGTGATTGATTAATTAATTAGTTAACGCTTTAACTTTGACAGCACAAATTAACACATTACAGCTGATCACAGATTTTGCACAATATCATCCAATCCCAACCCAGGCGGGCCGCCAGGCGTATATAGCACTAGGGGAAACCATGCAACTACAATGTCTTTTGTTTTTTTTATTTTGCATAAGATGTCTTCAATAACTACAAAAGATATCTGATGTTTCGGCTTTGTCTATGTTTGCATATATTTGCGTAAATAAATGATATACATGGATTTAACTTTTGCCCCAAGCAATTAACCATCCATCCATCCATCCATTTTCTTGACCGCTTATTCCTCACAAGGGTCGCGGGGGCTGCTGGCGCCTATCTCAGCTGGCTCTGGGCAGTAGGCAGGGGACACCCTGGACTGGTTGCCAACCAATCGCAGGGCACGCAATTAACCATAAAAAAAAATTATTTCCCAAATTTGGCTTCAAGTCATCATGTCATCACCCGTTCGTTTTGCTAGTTCCACTGGATCCTGGCGAGGCTTTTCAGTGCAGTGACAACGAGGCACTCTAAAGTGGCCACGCCTCATAGCGCCTGTGTCCACACACTGTCATGTCATACTTTAAAAATTAAAAATCAAACCTTCTCCGCCTTCTTTTGTGACATGTGTGCACTCACGGCCAACAATGAGGCAACAAGCTACGATGTTTAGTTCCAAATCAACCCCCCACAAAGATAGCATGGATTATATTTTCCCTCAATATTTCTGTGCCATAACCGTGGTGTGAGCGAGCTGTCCAACAGTCGATGCAATGGTTCATTTTCGCTGTGCAATCGGTACGAGTTAGCTTCACTGTTTGTTTGTTTTGCATCATCTCCTTGTGTCACTTTGACATGGAGGCTGTAACCTTCAGGGGCAGACCGTCCCGTTGTGCCTGCTTTGAGATGAGGCCATCCGACCGGCAAATAAACAAATGGAGCTGATGACATCTTGGCACTGGAGCTGGTGGTTGGGTGTATTTTGACTGCTAGCTTAGCAAATGAGTCTTTGCTAGGCATGCTCACCAAATGTTTGATTTTGATCTTTTTTTTTTTTTTAGCCCCTTTTATTTATTTAACTATTTTAAACTATATTGTTTTGTAGCTTTGTTTTTACCTTTTGTTCTATCGTGTTAACTGTTTTCTTTTAGTGTTTAAATGTTTTTATTTGGTAGTTATTAAATTTTTAGCTCCAGTGTTTCCTCATGGGGGAGCCTCCACACTGTGAGGGATGGCTGGTCTTCATCCCTCTCACTGTGGACGAACTCCTCCTGGGTGCCTTTCCTTACAGGGTACTTCTGTGCCCCGCCATGTTGTGGTTTTCGTGTGTCTGTTGTGTTTTGGGTGTGTCTGTGGGTACGATCATGGGGATGTGGGGGGGGGGGGGGGCTTTTGCTTTTTATTGTATTATGGATGTTCAGCACTTTGAGTTGCATTTTGAATGTATGAAAGGTGCTATATAAATAAAGTTTGATTGATTGATTGAAATGATCTTCATCGACGATGGTGAAAATGACATTAACATATTTAGAATTCAATATTGATGACATCATTATATATATTTTTTAATGTTTTTGATAATTAAACATGCAGTATAGTAATTTCATGTACCACATTTGTGGTTCAATATTCACAAATTCAACTAATTAGTCTAGCGGAGTCAAATTTAACCTGGTTGAAGTGGAAGTTGCGGAGAGTTCTACTTCGGGTGCTTTTTTTATATTTAAAATGAAAATGGATTTATAAGCTTAATGTTGTAAAACAAGTTTGTAATGATGTTAAATTATTTTGGGATTATAGTTTTAAAATATATAGGAAATAATAAACATTTTTGTGGAGGGTTTCAATTATTTATCCCTTAAAAAAGGTACTGTACTTTCCTTGCACAGCTCCTCTGTTTGTTGCAGCAATTGTTTCAAGACATAATTAATCAACAAACTCAAATTCTAAACATAGGCTTTCATTAAAAAGCATTCGAAACGATATCCAAAGCATAAATTAAATGACACAGTTGGTAGGATTATAATTAGCAGTTAGCATTGAGCGAAGTTGCTAAAGATCTCAAAGGGGTCTGCATAGGCACTCCCAGAACCCTTTAAAAGACACGACGCGAGTGTATGCCCGCGTCTTATCACTTGGAGTGATGCCAAGTCACTTGCTGTTGAGACCTCAGGCATATTTTATGCAGCAACTCCAGAAGCTAGCTCATGAAACATGATCTGTTTTATTTCTGGCTTGTCTGCCAGACAACTGTCACTAATGACAATGTGCATCCATATAAAACGTATAAACTATTACATTTTAGCAATATTGAAACGATACTATACAGGGGCTGGTGACTATTTGTAATTTCAGTGAACAAAATGAGCAGGAGTCCACGAGTTCCTTCAGCTTCCAGTTATTTGCTCTTAATTTGAAAAGAAAAATGTACTGTTGCGGTCAACAATGCCCAACATGAAACGCTAATGCCACCTCATGGTAGAAAAATAAACACTTTTATGTTAATTAGCAAGAGTGGAAAACTTGGGGAAACAATTTTGAGTGTACATTTAGAGCAGATATAAAGTGTGAGTAATTTGTGATGAATGTATTAGAGTGGTCGTCTCCCATCCGTGAGGTTGTGGGTTCGATCCTCACCCCACCAGTTCCTTCATATTCCAATCATTTGCTCTTAATTTGAAAAGAAAAATGCACTGTTACTGTCAACAATGACCAACATGAAACGCTAATGCCACCTAGTGATAAAAATTACCACTTTTATTAATTCATTACCAAGAAGGGAAACCTCGAAAAAAATATTTGATTGTACATTTAGAACAGATATAAAATGTGTGATTAATTTGTGATGAATTGTAAGTTCGCGCTGAAAATCATGTGATTAATTATGATTAACTCTTTTACTGCCACACGTTATCCAAAAAAACAAGCCCGACAGTGCCAGCCGATTTCGAGCATTTTAACTAATATTGTGTACTTTTACTACATGATATTTGGTGGGTACCACATGAAAGATTGCATTCTATTCTTTCATTAGGGGAAAAAAAAGTATGTTTCGAACTTATTCCGTTCTTTAGTAATCACAAGAGTGACTTTTGACACTAATATTTTTTTTTTTTTGTGACGCTCTGTGAATTAGATTAAATGTACCAAAGGCTTTGATCATTCATGTCATCCTTGAAAACATTCTATTTGGTCAGATTCCATCATGTTTCATTGTAATTGCATACACCATTGAAAAGAGATACAATGCTGCCATCTGCTGGCCATAACTAGTGGGTGTTTTTGATTCCACAATCCATTGACCAGGCAGCACTACACTTAGCACTTCACATTGATTTAAAAAAAAAAAAAAAAAAAAAGTTTTAACATTTATGGCGGCATACATGGTGATTTTAGTCATAGTTATTAACGTTTAACAATAATAATAATAATAATAATAATAATGATGATGATGATGATGATAATAATACTAATAATAATAATTATATATATATATATATATATATATATATATATATATATATATATATATATATACACATTTCTTTTACGTTGCAATAAAAACTGCATTAAAAAGCATTAAATTAGATTTGCTGATGCCTGCAGAAACCCTTAACCAAGCGGTTAATCGATAACTATCACTAGGAGGAAAATGTTCTCCCTCTAAAGTGCACATATTAACAATTTTGTGCCATGTTGTGTTGTTTTCTTCTTCCTGTTTACATTCTTTTGATCAATTAGAGAAGCGAAAGACCTCAGGTGATGTGTGCTGACGCATCGTGGCTCACTTAGATTGGGACACAGACCGAGTATAAAAACCTATCAATGGATTCGTCCCGGAGAAAGCGACCTATAGGCGTGAAAGCTCGTTTCATCTTGACGCGCTTGTCGGTTCCCCCAAATCCCTTTCCCGAAAGCACGGCTATGGACTCGAAGCGTTAGCGTAGCCGCCGCTCAGCTGTGTGGGAGTGATGGATGCCTTACGCTTTTCAACATCTGCAAGGTAGTTAGGAATGCACGTAGCGTCAAGCGTCGCACTTTTCCATTTGCCGCCGCTGCGGCTCTCCATCCTTGTCTCGGAGGACTCATCCTATTAGCATTTATCCAAGGCCTACTTTGTTAGGCCATCATTTATCATTTGAAATATGATGGAGGGCTTTGTGGCGGAGGAGTGGGGGGGGGCGACAATCAGGAGTCTGTGATACTTGAGAGATCTGCCATCTTCAAATGAAGCATATGCTTGAAAACATGGACATGCAAATGAGCGTCGTCTGAGCTGATATTTGCACTTACGCATGCGTGTGCACGTAAGCATGGGAATAGGCTTTAAATCAATATTATGTCATGTTTCTACCTTAAAACAACAGCTTAAAAATCATGTTGATAGCGCACCGGCTGGCATTAAACATGCATTCTTTATAGACCTTTATATGTACTGTACTAAAACATGCTTTAACGCTCATATAAGCCTAAAGGCATACATTAAAGCAACATTATACAACTTTACAGTCAAGGAACTGCTTAAAAAAGGCGGTTGATGGCACACTTTTATTGCTATGGAGACCGTGGATTGCCTGTCGTGACCGTTAATATTGGTGGACCAGCTAGATGGGCAATTTAAATGCTGGAGGGGGTCACCATTTTTCATCAGTGCTACTCGGGGTCACACACTTCCGAACCAAACAGAGACAAAAATGCTCTTTTAGATGTGGACCAAATACATGCTCTGAATGTATTGTGTTTTTCATAATACATGTACTTAATGCATGTATAAAATATCGACTAACCTAACACAACAACAAAAGGTTAAAAGTAAACAACAAAATAACCACATACTTAAAACTGTTAAACAGCAAACCAATATTAAGTGAAAGAACTCATTTTGTGCTTTTTTTTTTTTTACTCAAAATTTTGATATATTATTGTTGAGGTACTATGTTTGTGCTGCATATAACTCCAAATATGCAAAAATTATTTGGCTTTCTAATGTAGTATAGGGCAGTCTAATACTCAGTCAATACGAAGTACAACTCAGGTGCAACTAAGCCATGTCTGTCATCTAGTGGTGAATGGTGATATTGCAACTTAAAACTGCAGTTGATGCATATTTGCAGTTCTGTACCCGCAAAATCACATATTTGATGATAAAAAAAAACAAAAAAACATTTGTCAATATATACATATATTTTTTCTGTCATTTGTTTTTCAGTTTTGTTTTGTTTTTTTGTTTTTCACTGAATTGTTTCAACATTTACCCTCAGCCCTTCCTGAAAAACACTAATTTTTTTCAGCTTTTAATGACAATTTTGGTGGGTTTGTATAAAAAAATAAAAAAATAAATAAAATAAAATAATAATAATAATAATAATAATAATAATAATAATTTTTTAATTAATCATTCATGCAGCCTGATATGATGTTGAAACATCATATCTTCCCCAAGTACACCAAGTAAACAGCTTGACATTATTTTTACCAGTGGCTTGAAAGTAAGTCACACGTTTACAACTGTTGGAAAGCCCTGAAGCAAAAAATAATAATAATAAATATTTTTACTGCGGCATTTCAAAATAGAACAAAAAAACTTTGTTTTTTTACTGTCAAATAAAAAGCATGTTTCTCCCGGTTACTGACTTCTATATTTTAAGCTGCAAACATAAATAAAAGTCACCTTTTAGTTTCCTTAGGTGCCCAAAAAGACTCTTATTAAAATTGCATGTTGTTCAGTGAGCAGTATCACTAAAAAGAGGTTTTAAAGTAAAACACCCAAATGTGTAATTAAATTAAAACTGAAGGCTTACACTTAAAGGTATACTTCACTTATTTAGCCCATTATAGCAATTAAAAGTTAATATTTTATCTGTAATTAATTTGATACTTTCATCATTTTTCACGTACAATTTAGTACCTTTAAAAACACATTTTGCA
Organism: Festucalex cinctus; assembly: GCF_051991245.1. Classification (NCBI taxonomy): domain Eukaryota; kingdom Metazoa; phylum Chordata; class Actinopteri; order Syngnathiformes; family Syngnathidae; genus Festucalex; species Festucalex cinctus. The sequence continues at coordinate 10,005,095 of NC_135431.1, forward strand.
ACTTGCTGTCGACTAAAAATGACATCACAAGGGCGCAGATTGGTTAATTGATTGGTTAATCACAGCTCACCTGTTTTCTAGGTTTGGTCATGTGACATTCACAAGCTGAGCTGAGATTGGTTACCTGAGCCCTTGTGATGTCATGTTCAGTCAACAGCAAGTTGCAAAATGTGTTTTTAAAGGTACTAATTGTACATGAAAAATAATGAATATGTCAAATTTATTATAGGCAAAATATTAATGTTTGACTGCCAAAAATGGCTAAATAAGTAAAGTATACCTTTAAACAAATTTTACAAAAGTACAGCAATGAAGAAGTGACAGCTGTTTTATAATGCGTTTTGACAGTCTTTAAGCTAAACTGCATTTGGCTAACAACCAGTCCTTGGTGCACCCCACCTGTCGCCCAAAGTCGACTGAGATCATCTGCATATCACCCAGGACACTAATGCGGATAAGCAGTATCGAAAGTGGATACATGAAGGAGAAGAAAATATCATTTGTTCATTTATGATTGTATTATTTTTTTTCTGTTCTGTGAAAAGCGCTTACGTCTGTTGCGAAAGCGCCACATAAATCAAGCGGAGCCGAGAAAATATCATTTTTCCGATTTGCAAAACAAATATAAGTGAAAAACTCAGTCAGTGTCCAAATACTTGTGGGCCCTGGTGTAGGTTTCTAAAAAATGTCTGCGTAATTGTCTGCCTCTGCCCTTTGTGTGTCCAAATAAATGGAGTCTGTGAGATGAAAGGATGATGGATGATAACAGAAAATGATGGATGACACTGAGAATAAACTGCAAAATAAAAAAAAGACCCGATCCTGCAGTCGTGAGTCCACAACAGATGGGAGACTATTAAACATCACCACAATGCTTTGCAAAAACTTCCAACTATAATTGATTAGATACATTACCACCAAATGATTGATTTGCTTTCTTAATTGCAGCTCAGGTATTTTCCCCTTCAACGATCCTTGCTCATGATTTTTAAAATGCATCTAAATGGAAATGAGTTCAAAAGGCTGCCTTTGTCTTTTATGCATTTCATAAACTGATTCTTTGAATTTCCTCTTTTAAAAGTCAGAAATAGAAATAGACGTAACACGCTTTTCACACGGTTTAGAAATGAATGGAGCAAGCTTACTCTGAGTATTAATCTCTCTCTGGGAAGCATGTGTGTCGCGCTATTCTGTGGAAGCGGCGGGAACGAGACCCCGCTCTGCTCCTCGGCAACGATAACTCCTCCTTTGATCACCCCGCTAGCTCCTACTGTGTCACTAATACCACCACCCTCCTACTGCGCCCGCCCCCCTTCCCCTCCCTTCCACACACACACATCACGCCATTCAACCGTGCCCAAATAATGGATCCCCATCTCAAATATACACATATAATCCCGCCGCCGTGTAATATACACCCAGCTGGGTCACTGTTTACCGCGTGTGCAAACAGCGGCTGGTTGGATGCGGGTGAAGCCCGACGCTTTGCTGCCAACTTCCTGTGCGTTAATGGGACTGTGGAGTGTGAATGGAGTCACTCTGTGAATATCAGGATTAGTGGGGGCTAAAGGAGGAGCCCTTGTGTGCAGCCATATGTAACGTGTTAGGTTATGTGACGGCACGGGTATAAATTGGCTCACTCCTGCCCACAGGTAATTCAGCTCGCCGCTGTGAGCTGAGGAACTGGTGCCAACTCCAAAAAAAAAAAAAAAGATTCCATAATTCTAGTGCTGTTAATCTATCGATTATTCAATCGATTAATCGACTAATCAGGTTCATTTTAATTTTGTATTAAAGTATATTACAAAAGCATTTATTTCCCTGATTACTGTTTATTAACCAGCGATTGTCGATTATTCCGTACTTCGTATTCCTGTCGTGATTAAAAAACAAAGGTGGATTGATGTTGTACTATGTTACCAGTTCGGTTATTGTTTTCCAAAGTAAAAACAGATGTTTGTAAATGTCTTTCTTAAATACGGAAGATTCTTTCGTGGAATCAGTGAACAATTACTGTTGATATGCAGAAATCAAAGGACAATTTTAAATTAAATAATGGGACCCAAATGATTGTTCATTATTAAAATAGTTGTCAATTAATTTGGTAATCGATTACTTGTCGATTAATCAAATAATTTTAACAGCTCAACATAATTCTTTGCATTTTTGTCGTTCAGTATTCACAAAATCGTATTCATGTTACAGTACAGTTAAATCTGATTTTTCAAATTTGTGTCAGAATGGGTCAGAAACCAAAATTCTTGTGAAGGTTCAGAATCAGATTTATTGGAATTACAAATTGTCTTCACAGTCACAACCTGTCAGTCACGACCTGTCCAAGAAAGACAAAAAAGTAACGACTAACATTGAGAAACAATAAGAAGCCTGACAGTTCGCTAAATTAGCGCTTTGAGTTTCTTAGATAAAAAGCAAGAGCACTCAATTCAACTGTTAAGCAGAATGTTAATAAAGCCCAGCTCGGCCGTTGTTTTCTCATTGTTAGCTATTCACATCATCCTAGCAAGGAAGATGAAATAGAAAAATATCCAGGTTAGCTTAGCACTAGCTAGCATCTACTATGACTCTTAAGGATGGATTTAAAATTGGCCCAAAAGAAGAACCTGGGTTCTGTCATTCTGTCATTCAAACACTCTTACGTTAAATCACGTCAGTCACAAGAAGGAGTCATGTGATAATCGTCAAAACTCTATTCAATTCTGCATTTCATTTATATCAGAGATGTTTTCGGGAGGTTCCATAAGAAATACAACTAAAATGTTCTTGAGGTTTTTTTTTTTGTCTTCCACTAACATTTACAGTCTCGTTGCTTCTGCTCAGCTTCTGACTTGTTGACATTATAGCTAGCTAGATCCTCTTTTCTTGGCAGAAAGTCAAGCAGCATCTCGCTGATATGAATATTGTTGCAGTGTAAAAAAAAATAAAAATGTAGCGCCTCATGCAAAATCCAGCGACACTCTTCAGATAAAACTAAAGCAATGCCAAATGTATTGTACTGTAATTTTTGCATCCTCAACTTCCTTATAAGAAGCCCAACAATTGATGTTGCACTTGGATTTTATAAGTGGGATTAAATCGGTTCAGTTTTTTTGTCTACACTGTAGTGAATGTGAAGGGAAACATGACCGTAAAACCTTGGTATGTTTATTTTTCTTTTAAATATTTTTGAGCTACTTGATTTTGTGTCCCTCGCAAACATGCATTATCATTTTAATCAAGCAGTCGGCGCGACTACTGTCGTTTTCCTCAACCGTAACCTGTCCAGTTCATTCCCGGCACGAAAGCAGCCGATGACATGGCGCTTGTCTCCCGCAGGCTCTCCATACAGGGACAAGATCACCATCGCCATTCTGCAGCTGCAGGAGGAGGGCAAGCTGCACATGATGAAAGAGAAATGGTGGCGTGGGAACGGCTGTCCCGAGGAAGAGAGCAAAGAGGCCAGCGCGTTGGGGGTGCAGAACATCGGCGGAATCTTCATCGTGTTGGCCGCCGGACTGGTGCTGTCTGTCTTTGTGGCCGTGGGGGAGGTCCTCTACAAGTCCAAGCAGAACGCCCAACTAGAGAAGGTGCGATTTTTTTATTTTTTTTTCTGTATACTGTATGTGTGTGTACATATAAAAGGTCTAATAATTTTATATGCAAAAAGCTAATAATTCATCAAAAAAGAGCTATAGAACTGTCTCATGAAAGTAGTAGTAGTAGTAGCTTAATGCTAACACATAATGCAAAACGCCATTGACAGACTAAACAAATTAGCATCGATACTCCTGCACATAAACATTATCATTAAGAATAATTGCAATTTAATCACACATTTTATATTTGTTCAAAATATATAATAACATTCAAGAAAAATACAAATTTTTAATATCCTTGTTTAGTGTTTCCACCTTTCTTCCACCACGGACAGGTTCACTTCATATAAGTAGACAAAGTGCAACTTCTGCAGAAATTGCGTGGGAATGCTGAATGCTAATAAAACATTTCCCAAGCAAAATTTCAACCAATGCACTTGCATTTCTCTGTAATGCCAGGCAAGTATTTAGCACGTGAGTCAACTTGGCTTGTTGAAAATCACAGCTAATGGCCTATTTATATGGAAAAGTGTTATCTGAAAGTACCCTCCATTCATTTAGATGGAAAAGTGGACCTCCATGATATCCAATGGAAAATGCACACAGAAAATCACTCAGTAGCGCCACCTAGGCATGCAGTACCCTCCATTCATTTCGATGAAAAAGTGGAACGAATTATTTCTAATGGAAAAATGCAAAAAAAAATTCACTCAGTAGCGCCACCTAGGCATGCATTACCCTCCTTTCATTTAGATGGCAAACTGGAACTAATGATATCCAATGGAAAAATGCAACAACAACAAAAAACACTCAATGGCGCCACCTAGGCATGCAGTTCACTTAGATGGAAAAGTGGAACTAATGATATCCAATGGAAAATGCAACAACAACAACAAAAATCACTCAATAGCGCCACCTAGGCATGCAGTACCCTCCATTCATTTAGATGTAAAAATGGAACTATGATAGTCAGTTGGTATACATCCCTTAGTATAATTGCCATGGATATTTGCAATGTACATTCGGAGGTGGGATTCGAACCCGCGACCTCCTGGTTACTGGACAATGCACTTTCCCAAGTTCTCCAATGTGCAGCATCAGAGAGCTGAGATGAAAAGTATGCATGGATGTTATGGGCGTGGAAAGTTCAATGTCAGTCCCATTGAAAATGAATGGGGAAAAAGTTGATATTTAATGCTAAATTGTGACAGTACTGTAAGTAATGTGCAATCAGACGATATATACCCAAGATGGCGTACATTTTTGAAGCAAGTTGAAATTTGAACGATGTAAATCGGATGTATTATGTGGGAGTTTTTGTCCATCGTAATTGCATTCTTCAAAATCGCTCAGGCTGTATGTACAGTATGTGTTATACCGTCCCCTGGTGGCCAAAGCGTATACATCAAAATGAGCATCACAAAGTCGATTGAAGTCAGCAGTGGAGAATTTAAAATGGTTCAGTCCGGTTATTTTCCCCAACGGACAAACAAAGACTCGAGTTCAACCTCGTTTGTTCTTGTTTACAGATGCAACGTTTTAATTTGACACCGCAGCTTTGACATTGATTTGACTTTTCCGAATCAGGTCGCGCGCGTTTCCATTGCAGCATTGCGGGGCAGTGTTACTACTTCCAAAATAGCCTGGAAGCATTTGTTTTTCCCCGCCTGCCATCTCACCGCTGATTAGTTTGTGTTTTTGTTGCGGGCCGCGTACGTTCTGAGCACATCTCAGCGATCATTAATCAAGATACTGGCTCGCAGTGTTTGAATCATTTCAAATGCCACAACATCCACGCCGCCGAGGCGCTTGTTCATTTACTTGCCTCCCTCCCACCTGCTCTCTTCGCTCTACCTGTCACATGAAACCAATGGCTTCTTACTATTTTTTTTTTAATCCGCCTCTTCGTTCCTCCGTTGCCTGCGCGCACTTCCGTTTGCTTTCCTTCTCCTGTAATCACCGTGTTCAGAGAAGGCACAAGATGTCATTCATGCAGCAGTCAAATTGTGTGTATAAGTGAAAGAAAATTACCTGTTGTCCAAGCCGCCCACGTGTCACACTCCTACACCCAAATTGGATTCGGCTTCATCCAAAAGTGATTTGAAAGGCATTTTGGCTTGGCAATGTTGGCCCAGCAGACGTAATGACGTTTTATATAAAGGATTTTGTGTCATGTACAGAAAATACAAGCTTACAAAAATGTTTTGTGTTGTAGCAAAAGACAACAGATTTAAAAATGAGAGAGTCAAGCTGGTTTCCATAGCAGAGGTCAGAAGTCAGAATTTTGCATTGCTAATTGCAATTCTAAAACACTCTTACATCAAGTTGCTATTGCTCATCCTTGATCCAAAGCAGGAAAACTGAACTGTTTCATGTCAAAAGTCAAATCAATTGATGTTAATTTTCAGCACTGCCCACCATGTTTCATAAAATCTTAAGGGATTGTTTTGTACAGAACAAGGAAAGATTGACTAGATAAACTTATTCATCCTATCAGATAAAAAAAATCATGTTAAATGTTTGCATACAGTTGTGGTTACATAACCTGGCTGAATATGCGCAATATTGGCATTTATTATAAGTTTGTTTGTTTGTTTTTTTGTTGTTTTTTTAATGAACGTAAAAAATAATCATCATAATACTCATATTAGCTAATTAATTTCCAAACATGGCTTCAAAAGTCCATATATATATATATATATATATATATATATTTATATATATAAACTTGTAAGCATAAGATCAGAAAAAAGTAAAAAATATTAATAAATAAAAATAAAAAATAAATTAAAAAAAATTATAAATAATAATAGAAATATGGCTGCATCTTTTAGTCAATGTTACAGTAATTTCATAATAATTCATAAAATTGAGTTGCAATTAAAATTATGTACTGTATTGTAAAAAACAAGTGTGATGTTGATTTATGTTGAGGACATTTCTCTGCCACTAGATGGCATAATTGCAAGAGCTACCTAATTTTAAACATGAAGTAACTTGAGAAATTCTGCCCATTTTTAAAATTGTAAAATACAACTTGACCCCAGTCTCCACAAATATATGCATTATTATTACATTTATTACTGCTAAATTTTGACGTGGACATGTCTGCTGTTAAAAAAAATTAGTGACGTGAAAGTAACTTTAAATTAACTCAGAATAAATGCATTAATTTTGACACAGCTATATATATATAAAAATGTATATATTATGTGCAATAAGGTGGCAGCTCCTAGCTCATAAGAAAGTGAATTCCACAATTCGGAGGCTCTTTCACCTTAGTTAGTTAATCAGGTTTGTTCCTCCGGTGCAGGTGTGCCTAATGTCGCGTCCCGCGAGTGTAATCATCAGCGTTTGTGAGCAGTGCGGCATAAACGCTCGTCTACTTCCCGTCTCGGCTCTGTGCAGAGGTCCTTCTGCAGCGCCATGATGGACGAGCTGCGGGTGTCTCTGAAGTGCCAGCGTCGTCTCAAGCAGAAGCCTCAGCCGCCCGTCATCGTTAAGACGGAGGAAGTCATCAACATGCACACGTTCAACGACAGGAGACTCCCGGGAAAGGAAACCATGGCGTGAAAAGACAAAAAAAATCAAACTACGCAATGGGTGGAGGTGGGTGACATCACGGCTGTCCTCGCCGGTCTTTTTTTTTTTTTTTTGGGGGACCCCGTTGATTTGTTATGTAGAGAGATGTTTCCTGTGGAAATCAAGCTAGCTGAGTGAGCTCACTGTGAAGGTCACTTTATGAAGGCAGCTGGACGTGGAGAGGACTGTATATGCTGAAAGTGGACTAACACACAAACACGCACACACACACACCGTGACACAGGATGTAGATTTTCTGTTGAAGTCCGACCTCTATGTGACCCCCATATACCCCTTCCCCCTTAGTTTATTTAGGATTATTTGGAGAATTAAAAAAAACTACTAAAATAAACCACATCAAGAAGAAGATGATGAGTAGACATCACCAAACACTTTTACTATGAACTGGTGTGTATATTTCGGAATCATCTTTGCCGACTCATCGTACCGTCTTTTTCCTCGTGCCAAAGCTTTTGGTTCAAAAGCCTCAATGTAATACGCTTCAAATGTCTCTCTAAGTTGTTGTTTTAATGCAGGAATTTCTACAAGAAAAAAAAATAAAGAAATAATAATGTTTGTTTTTGTACAAGATCAAGACATTTTATAGGACTTTGTAATCACGGTAGCCCCTCCCGAGGGCACGACATGTAGCGGACGCAAACGAAGCCCTCGCTCGGACTTCTGACGCTTGGGAGGCTTCCACACGCTGCTCTGTAGGTTTCCATCCCGCTCACTTATGCCACATTCCCGCTTTGGCTCTTTTCATTCTTTGTGTGTTTGCGTGTCTGGAGAAAATATGGCTATGTAATAAAGCTATGCTTGAAGTCACTAAAGTGCGTATTTTTAACACGGGCAAGCACTGCTTCTGTATGAGGCCAATAACGGCCTTACAGTATTTGAAGGTCTCGAGTACTTGTGAAGTATGCGGTGGGGTTGTGACTGACATTTTGTAAGTACTACTTGGCAATAGATGGCGCTTATACTGCAGCAGTTTGACACTGGCCAAAAATCATCTGTGTCAGAAAGGTTTTTATTTATATCAAAAGTACTCAAGTATCGCACGCTTGCCAGCATGCTGAATCCTCGCGGCAGGGCTGTTAGGAACTAAAGCTACTCTAGTATGAAAACCACCATAACTGTAGTTCCTACCTACAGAATAATGATTGGTCCCAAGTTTAGTACATCCTTAAAAAAAAATTTAAAAGTGAATTTTCTAGTATGTTTATGGATAACTAATAAAGGGTTTAAAAAAAAGAGCTTCTCGTTTAACTCTTTTACTGCCAAAAACGTTTAATAACACAATGTATGCCACCATAAACGTTAAATGATGTCAACTATGTGTGGGTTTTTTTTTATTTATTTTATTTTATTTTATTTATTTATTTTTTTTCAATGGGCAGTGCACTGTCTAAGTGCAGCACGTGCTGCCTGGTCTATGAGTTGTGGAATCAAAAACCCTCACAATCTATAGCCAGCAGATGGCAACATTGTATCTCTTTTCAATGGTCTCAATGTGTATGAAATTTGATGAAACAGAACGTTTTCAAGGATAATGTAAATGATCAAAGCCTTTGTCATATTAAAGTTTGTTTGTTTTGTTTTTTTTATAACGTGTGGCAGCAAAAGAGTTAATGAGCGTGACTGTGTTGTTGGTTTTCCACACGTGAATCCTCCCGCAGGAAGAGAACCCACTGAGCAGTTTGCTGTGCTGCGTGCTGTAACATGACAAGCAGCGAGTTGATCCTTCTGGCCAGCACTGTTCACTTAATCAGCTCCAAGGATGTGCACTGCACACACACGCGCGCACACGCGGCCATCTTGGCTGTACATGAAGTGATCTCCATTTGTCTTGTGTGGTGGGGGCGAACATAATGCTGAAATCATGTTTTCCCACTGTTGCTTGTTATGTGCCAGGCAGCCATAGATCTCGTTGACGTGATTGAACACATGCATTGGAGGCTTCGCAACAAAAGTCTGTGCTGTTAAACGCGTGCGCACAAGAAAAAAGTAAAAGTCTTCATTTGCAATAGAACAATGAATTATGAAATGTTTGACATTTTTGAAATGTTGACTCCGTGAAGTGTCGTGAAAATGTCTCACTTGAGTGGCACATCCTCCACTCAAAAGGGGTCGTTCGGATTTTTTGACATGAATCTCTATTTCATCCTCACCTCCAATGTGTGCGATCATCACTGACTTACACCTGACAGCGTTCTGTGACACGAGTTCTGGTTGGACGAGAGGAAAATAGTCCAGCAAGCTGGCTGGGCCCGTGGAAATAAAAGCGTTTTTCTTCTAAAAACAATTTGTGTTCAAAAGAGTGATACATTTGCACCACAATACTCCTTTGTATCACTCTTTTGAACACAAATTATTTTTAGAAGAAAAACGCTTTTATTTCCGTGACCCCAGCCAGCTTGCTGGACTATTTTCCTCTCGTCCAACACTGGACCAGAACTCGTGTCACAGAACGCTGTCAGTAAGTCAGCGCTGATCGCACACATTAGAGGTGAGGATGAAATAGAGATCCATGTCAAAAAATCCGAACGATCCCTTTAACTTTCATTTGTGTGCACGTTTAACAGTCGTAAGCTAGGTAGCATTTCTTTTGACGTGTTCAACTGTACGTGTTTGCATTGATTGAATTTTGACCTTAAATCTCGTTTAACGTGTGATCCAAATGCAACTTGATACGTTTTACCAAATTCACACCAAACTGATACATTTCCAGTTCCTCTTGATGAAATCCGAGAAGCGGACCCCTGGTGAGAAGCTAGCCGCAGCCCACAACAAAAGGCACGCTTCCTGCTTTCCTCGCTCTTTTTTCCCCCCTCGGCTCCTCTTCATCTAGCATGGCTGCTTCCAATACATGCGACAAACTCACGGAAGCCATAGCTCTGCTACAGGCGCAGTGAAACACGTTGCTTTTCGTCCCCGCAAAGGCTAAAACGGAGCTCTCACAACGGCGCTCGGAGGTCGCAACTGAAGGCGCCCTTCTCCATCCAGCCAGCAGGTCGAACCCCCTTCCCAAGAGAGTCAGCTGCCCAGCCGGACGAACTCTCACTTTCCTCAACTGGACCATTTTCATCCGTGTCTCCGTTAATCCGAGACCATCTGTAAGTGCAACTTTAAAAACATTAACCAGATTGTACAAATTGGTGCATCCAATTCTTGTTTTAATTCGTATTACAGTAGTTTTAGTTTTGCATCTTTTAACCCTTTATCATACAAGCAATTTTGCCGAAAATGCTTTAAAAAAAAAAGTTGCATTCAAAGTAAGTTTGAAGCTGTTCCTGAACCATTTAGAGTATCGGCATAGTTTATAAAATTTTTTAAGAATGTTTACCCGCCAGAGACCATCCGAATTTTAAGGGGTTACGTTCCAAGTAAAAAGGTTAGAAAATAGAGGTGCACAAAAATCAAAACCTAGTTGTTTACTGAGTGTTTCATCGATTTATAGTAACAAAGAACTCATGAAATTGTAAAAAAAAAGAGAACTAGCTTAATTTTAATGATTCAATGAGGTTCTCCTCTGTTATCCAGATAAAATGATCAAAAATAGATGTGCTCCACAGGCTTACTCAAAATCAATTGAAAATTAATAATTAACAATTATTGATTTAATAATTAATTGGACAGTTTTCCCTTACAACAGAACAACCTGGTATTGTTATTGTTATTTAAATTCCCAAACCACTAGATGACGCCACAGATGACCGACCCACAGTGCTATGGAAGCCTGTTAGCTCGCAAGCTAGCTGGAGCTAGCGCCTCTCTTCGATGTGCGGAATTACAGCCGCCTGAGTTTTTGTCTGTCTGTCTTGTCTGTCTGTCTTGTCTGTCTGTCTGTCTGTCCATCCATCCATCCATCCATCCATCCATCCATCTTCCGGTGACCCCAGGCATCCGCTGTGCTTGCCACTGTCGTTTCTTTTGTTTATCATTATTTCTTTTTTGGCACCCACAGGCGGCGAGACGCCTCCGCCTTTCCCCGCCGAGGGTTTTTTTTTTTTTGGTGAGAGCCATGATGAGAGCAGCTCGCAGCTGTGCGGCCACAACAGTAATGGCCGCCAATGGCCGCCCTCCAGATTGACACGGAAGGTCAGAGCAGGCGTTAACGCGCCCACAGACGATCGTTAAGTCTGTCACACTTATTTCCATCATATTAAGTCCTCTTCCTGCTTTTCCTAAGTGCTCTTCGGAACGCTATCCGAGGATGGCGTCGTGTACATTAGGCAATTAATGTGGGCAGTGGCAAAAATGGTGTTGTGAATGTGACTTTGCTTCGGCATATAAACACATTATGGGGGGATTTTATACTCTTTTTCACAGCATAACTGATTGAAATGGAAAATAATGGGCAACATCAACAAACTAAACTTTTGTATTGCATTTTTAAACAGATTTCCGTTTGATTTATTTTGCTAATATAAAAGATATATAAAAACGGCATTGAAGCTAAACATTCCATCTGTCATGATTCTGTGCCTGTCGACGATTCCCCCGCCAGTGCAGCTATGTGAGGTGTCCAAATGAGTGTTGTCGCTGTGCAGCTTGTGTGATGTGGGAATTGTTCGCTGCCTGTGTGTCAGGTGCTGGCCGTTGGAAAACGGACGATGATGTGCGTGGCAGACAACATGCCAAACACGTGTTGGTCGGCCACCAACTTGCCTAACTGACTTAAAAGGGCTTTGGGAGTGTGTGGTTCTTCATTTTCCGTGAGTATGACACAAATGTATGTGCCCAGGAAGTGGAAAAACATGTTTGTTTGTGTTTATATGCGTGTCGCCAGATGCAGATGTGTCAGCAGCAACACGCAGACATAACAATGAACGATGATACTGACACTTGCACAAACATATGCATTATAATATACAACAGTGACTATTCATCATGCCATGATTTATTGATTATTCACGTCGTTCAGTCTGATTATGCATCATGTTTTTAAATGCCTCGGAATGTCTTTTTTACAAGGCATCTTTTTTTCTCCCAAAAAAACGACCATGTATAGTAAGGCATTTTTTTCTCCCAAAAAAAAGACCATGTATAGTAAGGCATTTTTTTTCTCCCAAAAAAACGACCATGTATAGTAAGGCATTTTTTTCTCCCCCAAAAAACGACCATGTATAGTAAGGCATTTTTTTCTCCCAAAAAAACACCCATGTATAGTAAGGCATTTTTTTCTCCCCAAAAAACGACCATTTATAGTAACGCATTTTTTTCTCCCAAAAAAATGACCATGTATAGTAAGGCATTTTTTTCTCCCAAAAAAACGACCATGTATAGTAAGGCATTTTTTTTCTCCCAAAAAAAAATGACCTTGTATAGTAAGGCATTTTTTCTCCCCCAAAAAACGACCATGTATAGTAAGGCTTTTTTTTATCTCCCAAAAAAACGACCATGTATAGTAAGGCATTTTTTTTCTCCCAAAAAAACGACCATGTATAGTAAGGCATTTTTTTCTCCCAAAAAAAAGACCATATATAGTAAGGCATTTTTTTTCTCCCAAAAAAAAATGACCTTGTATAGTAAGGCATTTTTTCTCCCCCAAAAAACGACCATGTATAGTAAGGCTTTTTTTTATCTCCCAAAAAAACGACCATGTATAGTAAGGCATTTTTTTTCTCCCAAAAAAACGACCATGTATAGTAAGGCATTTTTTTTCTCCCAAAAAAACGACCATGTACAGTAAGGCATTTTATTTCTCCCCAAAAAACGACCATGTATAGTAAGGCATTTTTTTCTCCCAAAAAAACGACCATGTATAGTAAGGCATTTTTTTTCTCCCAAAAAAACGACCATGTATAGTAATGCATTTTTTTTCTCCCAAAAAAAAAGACCATGTATAGTAAGGCATTTTTTTTCTCCCAAAAAAACGACCTTGTATAGTAAGGCATTTTATTTCTCCCCGAAAAACGACCATGTATAGTAAGGCATTTTTTTCTCCCAAAAAAACGACCATGTATAGTAAGCCATTGTTTTTCTCCCAAAAAAACGACCATGTATAGTAAGGCATTTTTTTTCTCCCAAAAAAACGACCATGTATAGTAAGGCATTTTTTTCTCCCAAAAAAAAAATGACCATGTATAGTAAGGCATTTTTTCTCCCAAAAAAAAGACCATGTATAGTAAGGCATCTTTTTTTCTCCCAAAAAAACGACCATGTATAGTAAGGCATTTTTTTCTCCCAAAAAAATGACCATGTATAGTAAGACTTTTTTTTTTCTCCCAAAAAAAAGACCATGTATATATAGTAAGGCATTTTTTTTTCTCCCAAATAAACGACCATGTATAGTAAGGCATTTTTTTCTCCCAAAAAAACACCCATGTATAGTAAGGCATTTTTTTCTCCCCAAAAAACGACCATTTATAGTAACGCATTTTTTTCTCCCAAAAAAATGACCATGTATAGTAAGGCATTTTTTTCTCCCAAAAAAACGACCATGTATAGTAAGGCATTTTTTTCTCCAAAAAAAAAGACCATATATAGTAAGGCATTTTTTTTCTCCCAAAAAAAAATGACCTTGTATAGTAAGGCATTTTTTACTCCCAAAAAAACGACCATGTAGAGTAATGCATTTTTTTTCTCCCAAAAAAAAAAAAAAAAAGACCATGTATAGTAAGGCTTTTTTTTTCTCCCAAAAAAACGACCATGTATAGTAAGGCTTTTTTTTTTTCTCCCAAAAAAACGACCATGTATACTAAGGCATTTTTTTCTCCCAAAAAACGACCATGTATAGTAATGCATTTTTTTTCCCCAAAAAAACGACGATGTATAGTTAGGCATTTTTTTCTCCCTAAAAAACGACCATGTATAGTAAGGCGTTTTTTTTGCTCCTAAAAAAAACGACCATGTATAGTAAGCCATTGTTTTTCTCCCAAAAAAACGACCATGTATAGTAAGGCATTTTTTTTCCCCAAAAAAACGACCATGTATAGTAAGGCATTTTTTTCTCCCCAAAAAAAACGACCATGTATAGTAAGGCATTTTTTTTTCTCCCAAAAAAACGACCATGTATACTAAGGCATTTTTTTCTCCCTAAAAAACGACCATGTATAGTAAGGCATTTTTTTTTCTCCCAAAAAAACGACCATGTATAGTAAGGCATTTTTTTCTCCCTAAAAAACGACCATGTATAGTAAGGCATTTTTTTTCTCCCAAAAAAAACGACCATGTATAGTAAGGCATTTTTTTTCTCCCAAAAAAACTACCATGTAGAGTAAGGCATTTTTTTCTCCGAAAAAAACAACCATGTATAGTAAGGCATTTTTTTTCTCCCCAAAAAAAATGACCATGTATAGTAAGGCGTTTTTTTTGCCCTTAAAAAAAACGACCATGTATAGTAAGGCTTTTTTTTTTCTCCCAAAAAAAAACGACCATGTATAGTAAGGCATATTTTTCTCCCCAAAAAAACGACCATGTATAGTAAGGCATCTTTTTTTCTCCCAAAAAAACGACCATGTATAGTAAGGCATCTTTTTTTCTCCCAAAAAAACGACCATGTATAGTAAGGCATTTTTTTTCTCCCCAAAAAAATGACCATGTATAGTAAGGCATTTTTTTTCTCCCAAAAAAATGACCATGTATAGTAAGGCATCTTTTTTTCTCCCAAAAAAACGACCATGTATAGTAAGGCATTTTTTTTCTCCCAAAAAAAGCGACCATGTATAGTAAGGCATTTTTTTCTCCCAAAAAAACGACCATGTATAGTAAGGCATTTTTTTTTCTCCCAAAAAAACGACCATGTATAGTAAGGCATTTTTATCTCCCTAAAAAACGACCATGTATAGTCAGGCATTTTTTTTCTCCCAAAAAAACGACCATGTATAGTAAGGCATTTTTTTCTCCCTAAAAAACGACCATGTATAGTAAGGCGTTTTTTTTTGCCCCTAAAAAAACGACCATGTACAGTAAGGCATTTTTTTTTCTCCCAAAAAAACGACCATGTATAGTAAGGCGTTTTTTTTTGCTCCTAAAAAAAACGACCATGTATAGTAAGGCATTTTTTTTTCTCCCCAAAAAACGACCATGTATAGTAAGGCATTTTTTTTCTCTCCCCAAAAAAACGACCATGTATAGTAAGGCATTTTTTTTCTCCCCAAAAAACGACCATGTATAGTAAGGCATTTTTTTTCTCTCCCAAAAAAAACGACAATGTATAGTAAGGCATTTTTTTTCTCCCAAAAAAACGACCATGTAGAGTAAGGCATTTTTTTTCTCCCAAAAAAAAATGACCATGTATAGTAAGGCGTTTTTTTTGCCCTTAAAAAAAAACGACCATGTATAGTAAGGCATTTTTTTTTCTCCCCAAAAAACGACCATGTATAGTAAGGCATTTTTTTTCTCCCAAAAAAACGACCATGTAGAGTAAGGCATTTTTTTTCTCCCAAAAAAAAATGACCATGTATAGTAAGGCATTTTTTTTTCTCCCCAAAAAACGACCATGTATAGTAAGGCATTTTTTTTCTCTCCCCAAAAAAAACGACCATGTATAGTAAGGCATATTTTTCTCCCCAAAAAAAATGACCATGTATAGTAAGGCATTTTTTTTCTCCCAAAAAAACGACCATGTATAGTAAGGCATTTTTTTTCTCCCAAAAAAAGCGACCATGTATAGTAAGGCATTTTTTTTTCTCCCAAAAAAACGACCATGTATAGTAAGGCATTTTTTTCTCCCAAAAAAACGACCATGTATAGTAAGGCATTTTTTTTCTACCAAAAAAACGACCATGTATAGTAAGGCATTTTTATCTCCCTAAAAAACGACCATGTATAGTCAGGCATTTTTTTTTCTCCCAAAAAAACGACCATGTATAGTAAGGCATTTTTTTCTCCCAAAAAAACGACCATGTATAGTAAGGCATTTTTTTTCTCCCAAAAAAACGACCATGTATAGTAAGGCATTTTTATCTCCCTAAAAAACGACCATGTATAGTCAGGCATTTTTTTTCTCCCAAAAAAACGACCATGTATAGTAAGGCATTTTTTTCTCCCTAAAAAACGACCATGTATAGTAAGGCGTTTTTTTTTGCCCCTAAAAAAACGACCATGTACAGTAAGGCATTTTTTTTTCTCCCAAAAAAACGACCATGTATAGTAAGGCGTTTTTTTTTGCTCCTAAAAAAAACGACCATGTATAGTAAGGCATTTTTTTTTCTCCCCAAAAAACGACCATGTATAGTAAGGCATTTTTTTTCTCTCCCCAAAAAAACGACCATGTATAGTAAGGCATTTTTTTTCTCCCCAAAAAACGACCATGTATAGTAAGGCATTTTTTTTCTCTCCCAAAAAAAACGACAATGTATAGTAAGGCATTTTTTTTCTCCCAAAAAAACGACCATGTAGAGTAAGGCATTTTTTTTCTCCCAAAAAAAAATGACCATGTATAGTAAGGCGTTTTTTTTGCCCTTAAAAAAAAACGACCATGTATAGTAAGGCATTTTTTTTTCTCCCCAAAAAACGACCATGTATAGTAAGGCATTTTTTTTCTCCCAAAAAAACGACCATGTAGAGTAAGGCATTTTTTTTCTCCCAAAAAAAAATGACCATGTATAGTAAGGCATTTTTTTTTCTCCCCAAAAAACGACCATGTATAGTAAGGCATTTTTTTTCTCTCCCCAAAAAAAACGACCATGTATAGTAAGGCATATTTTTCTCCCCAAAAAAAATGACCATGTATAGTAAGGCATTTTTTTTCTCCCAAAAAAACGACCATGTATAGTAAGGCATTTTTTTTCTCCCAAAAAAAGCGACCATGTATAGTAAGGCATTTTTTTTTCTCCCAAAAAAACGACCATGTATAGTAAGGCATTTTTTTCTCCCAAAAAAACGACCATGTATAGTAAGGCATTTTTTTTCTACCAAAAAAACGACCATGTATAGTAAGGCATTTTTTATTTTGTTAAAAAAACGACCATGTATAGTAAGGCGTTTTTTTTCTCCCAAAAAAACGACCATGTATAGTAAGGCATTTTTTTTCTACCAAAAAAACGACCATGTATAGTAAGGCATTTTTTATTTTGTTAAAAAAACGACCATGTATAGTAAGGCATTTTTTTCTCCCCCAAAAAAACGACCATGTATAGTAAGGCATTTTTTTTCTCCCAAAAAAACGACCATGTATACTAAGGCATTTTTTTCTCCCTAAAAAACGACCATGTATAGTAATGCATTTTTTTTCTCCCAAAAAAACGACCATGTATAGTAAGGCATTTTTTTCTCCCTAAAAAACGACCATGTATAGTAAGGAATTTTTTTCTCCCCAAAAAAACGAGCATGTATAGTAAGGCATTTTTTTTCTCCCAAAAAAATGACCATGTATAGTAAGCCATTGTTTTTCTCCCAAAAAAACGACCATGTATAGTAAGGCATTTTTTTTTCTCCCAAAAAAACGACCATGTATAGTAAGGCATTTTTTTCTCCCAAAAAAACGACCATGTATAGTAAGGCATTTTTTTTCTACCAAAAAAACGACCATGTATAGTAAGGCATTTTTTATTTTGTTAAAAAAACGACCATGTATAGTAACGCATTTTTTTCTCCCTAAAAAACGACCATGTATAGTAAGGCGTTTTTTTTTGCTCCTAAAAAAAACGACCATGTATAGTAAGCCATTGTTTTTCTCCCAAAAAAACGACCATGTATAGTAAGGCATTTTTTTCTCCCAAAAAAACGACCATGTATACTAAGGCATTTTTTTCTCCCTAAAAAACGACCATGTATAGTAAGGCATTTTTTTTTCTCCCAAAAAAACGACCATGTATAGTAAGGCATTTTTTTCTCCCCCAAAAAAACGACCATGTATAGTAAGGCATTTTTTTTCTCCCCAAAAAAACGACCATGTATAGTAAGGCATTTTTTTTCTCCCAAAAAAACGACCATGTAGAGTAAGGCATTTTTTTCTCCGAAAAAAACAACCATGTATAGTAAGGCATTTTTTTTCTCCCAAAAAAAGCGACCATGTATAGTAAGGCATTTTTTTCTCCCCAAAAAAATGACCATGTATAGTAAGGCATTTTTTTTCTCCCAAAAAAATGACCATGTATAGTAAGGCATCTTTTTCTCTCCCAAAAAAACGACCATGTATAGTAAGGCATTTTTTTTCTACCAAAAAAACGACCATGTATAGTAACGCATTTTTTTCTCCCTAAAAAACGACCATGTATAGTAAGGCGTTTTTTTTTGCTCCTAAAAAAAACGACCATGTATAGTAAGCCATTGTTTTTCTCCCAAAAAAACGACCATGTATAGTAAGGCATTTTTTTCTCCCAAAAAAACGACCATGTATACTAAGGCATTTTTTTCTCCCTAAAAAACGACCATGTATAGTAAGGCATTTTTTTTTCTCCCAAAAAAACGACCATGTATAGTAAGGCATTTTTTTCTCCCCCAAAAAAACGACCATGTATAGTAAGGCATTTTTTTTCTCCCCAAAAAAACGACCATGTATAGTAAGGCATTTTTTTTCTCCCAAAAAAACGACCATGTAGAGTAAGGCATTTTTTTCTCCGAAAAAAACAACCATGTATAGTAAGGCATTTTTTTTCTCCCAAAAAAAGCGACCATGTATAGTAAGGCATTTTTTTCTCCCCAAAAAAATGACCATGTATAGTAAGGCATTTTTTTTCTCCCAAAAAAATGACCATGTATAGTAAGGCATCTTTTTCTCTCCCAAAAAAACGACCATGTATAGTAAGGCATTTTTTTTCTCCCAAAAAAAGCGACCATGTATAGTAAGGCATTTTTTTCTCCCAAAAAAACGACCATGTATAGTAAGGCATTTTTTTTTCTCCCAAAAAAACGACCATGTATAGTAAGGCATTTTTATCTCCCTAAAAAACGACCATGTATAGTCAGGCATTTTTTTTCTCCCAAAAAAACGACCATGTATAGTAAGGCATTTTTTTCTCCCTAAAAAACGACCATGTATAGTAAGGCGTTTTTTTTTGCCCCTAAAAAAACGACCATGTACAGTAAGGCATTTTTTTTTCTCCCAAAAAAACGACCATGTATAGTAAGGCGTTTTTTTTGCTCCTAAAAAAAACGACCATGTATAGTAAGGCATTTTTTTTCTCCCAAAAAAACGACCATGTATAGTAAGGCATTTTTTTTCTATCCCAAAAAAAACGACCATGTATAGTAAGGCATTTTTTTTCTCCCAAAAAAACGACCATGTAGAGTAAGGCATTTTTTTCTCCCTAAAAAACGACCATGTATAGTAAGGCGTTTTTTTTGCCCTTAAAAAAAACGACCATGTATAGTAAGGCATTTTTTTTGCTCCTAAAAAAAACGACCATGTATAGTAAGGCATTTTTTTTCTCCCAAAAAAACGACCTTGTATAGTAAGGCATTTTATTTCTCCCCGAAAAACGACCATGTATAGTAAGGCATTTTTTTCTCCCAAAAAAACGACCATGTATAGTAAGCCATTGTTTTTCTCCCAAAAAAACGACCATGTATAGTAAGGCATTTTTTTTCTCCCAAAAAAACGACCATGTATAGTAAGGCATTTTTTTCTCCCAAAAAAAAAATGACCATGTATAGTAAGGCATTTTTTCTCCCAAAAAAAAGACCATGTATAGTAAGGCATCTTTTTTTCTCCCAAAAAAACGACCATGTATAGTAAGGCATTTTTTTCTCCCAAAAAAATGACCATGTATAGTAAGACTTTTTTTTTTCTCCCAAAAAAAAGACCATGTATATATAGTAAGGCATTTTTTTTTCTCCCAAATAAACGACCATGTATAGTAAGGCATTTTTTTCTCCCAAAAAAACACCCATGTATAGTAAGGCATTTTTTTCTCCCCAAAAAACGACCATTTATAGTAACGCATTTTTTTCTCCCAAAAAAATGACCATGTATAGTAAGGCATTTTTTTCTCCCAAAAAAACGACCATGTATAGTAAGGCATTTTTTTCTCCAAAAAAAAAGACCATATATAGTAAGGCATTTTTTTTCTCCCCAAAAAAAATGACCTTGTATAGTAAGGCATTTTTTACTCCCAAAAAAACGACCATGTAGAGTAATGCATTTTTTTTCTCCCAAAAAAAAAAAAAAAAAAGACCATGTATAGTAAGGCATTTTTTTTCTCCCAAAAAAACGACCATGTATAGTAAGGCTTTTTTTTTTCTCCCAAAAAAACGACCATGTATACTAAGGCATTTTTTTCTCCCTAAAAAACGACCATGTATAGTAATGCCTTTTTTTTCCCCAAAAAAACGACGATGTATAGTTAGGCATTTTTTTCTCCCTAAAAAACGACCATGTATAGTAAGGCGTTTTTTTTGCTCCTAAAAAAAACGACCATGTATAGTAAGCCATTGTTTTTCTCCCAAAAAAACGACCATGTATAGTAAGGCATTTTTTTTCCCCAAAAAAACGACCATGTATAGTAAGGCATTTTTTTCTCCCCAAAAAAAACGACCATGTATAGTAAGGCATTTTTTTTTCTCCCAAAAAAACGACCATGTATACTAAGGCATTTTTTTCTCCCTAAAAAACGACCATGTATAGTAAGGCATTTTTTTTTCTCCCAAAAAAACGACCATGTATAGTAAGGCATTTTTTTCTCCCTAAAAAACGACCATGTATAGTAAGGCATTTTTTTTCTCCCAAAAAAAACGACCATGTATAGTAAGGCATTTTTTTTCTCCCAAAAAAACTACCATGTAGAGTAAGGCATTTTTTTCTCCGAAAAAAACAACCATGTATAGTAAGGCATTTTTTTTCTCCCAAAAAAAAATGACCATGTATAGTAAGGCGTTTTTTTTGCCCTTAAAAAAAACGACCATGTATAGTAAGGCATTTTTTTTTCTCCCAAAAAAAAACGACCATGTATAGTAAGGCATATTTTTCTCCCCAAAAAAACGACCATGTATAGTAAGGCATCTTTTTTTCTCCCAAAAAAACGACCATGTATAGTAAGGCATTTTTTTTCTCCCAAAAAAAGCGACCATGTATAGTAAGGCATTTTTTTCTCCCCAAAAAAATGACCATGTATAGTAAGGCATTTTTTTTCTCCCAAAAAAATGACCATGTATAGTAAGGCATCTTTTTTTCTCCCAAAAAAACGACCATGTATAGTAAGGCATTTTTTTTCTCCCAAAAAAAGCGACCATGTATAGTAAGGCATTTTTTTCTCCCAAAAAAACGACCATGTATAGTAAGGCATTTTTTTTCTCCCAAAAAAACGACCATGTATAGTAAGGCATTTTTTTCTCCCTAAAAAACGACCATGTATAGTAAGGCGTTTTTTTTTGCCCCTAAAAAAACGACCATGTACAGTAAGGCATTTTTTTTTCTCCCAAAAAAACGACCATGTATAGTAAGGCGTTTTTTTTTGCTCCTAAAAAAAACGACCATGTATAGTAAGGCATTTTTTTTTCTCCCCAAAAAACGACCATGTATAGTAAGGCATTTTTTTTCTCTCCCCAAAAAAACGACCATGTATAGTAAGGCATTTTTTTTCTCCCCAAAAAACGACCATGTATAGTAAGGCATTTTTTTTCTCTCCCAAAAAAAACGACCATGTAGAGTAAGGCATTTTTTTTCTCCCAAAAAAACGACCATGTATAGTAAGGCATTTTTTTTTCTCTCCCCAAAAAAACGACCATGTAGAGTAAGGCATTTTTTTTCTCCCAAAAAAATGACCATGTATAGTAAGGCGTTTTTTTTGCCCTTAAAAAAAAACGACCATGTATAGTAAGGCATTTTTTTTTCTCCCCAAAAAACGACCATGTATAGTAAGGCATTTTTTTTTCTCTCCCCAAAAAAAACGACCATGTATAGTAAGGCATATTTTTCTCCCCCAAAAAAACGACCATGTATTGTAAGGCATTTTTTTTCTCCCAAAAAAATGACCATGTATAGTAAGGCATTTTTTTTCTCCCAAAAAAAGCGACCATGTATAGTAAGGCATTTTTTTTTCTCCCAAAAAAACTACCATGTATAGTAAGGCATTTTTTTCTCCCAAAAAAACGACCATATATAGTAAGGCATTTTTTTTCTACCAAAAAAACGACCATGTATAGTAAGGCATTTTTTATTTTGTTAAAAAAACGACCATGTATAGTAAGGCGTTTTTTTTCTCCCAAAAAAACGACCATGTATAGTAAGGCATTTTTTTCTCCCCCAAAAAAACGACCATGTATAGTAAGGCATTTTTTTTCTCCCAAAAAAACGACCATGTATACTAAGGCATTTTTTTCTCCCTAAAAAACGACCATGTATAGTAATGCATTTTTTTTCTCCCAAAAAAACGACCATGTATAGTAAGGCATTTTTTTCTCCCTAAAAAACGACCATGTATAGTAAGGCATTTTTTTCTCCCCAAAAAAACGAGCATGTATAGTAAGGCATTTTTTTTCTCCCAAAAAAATGACCATGTATAGTAAGCCATTGTTTTTCTCCCAAAAAAACGACCATGTATAGTAAGGCATTTTTTTCTCCCAAAAAAACGACCATGTATAGTAAGGCATTTTTTTTCTACCAAAAAAACGACCATGTATAGTAAGGCATTTTTTATTTTGTTAAAAAAACGACCATGTATAGTAACGCATTTTTTTCTCCCTAAAAAACGACCATGTATAGTAAGCCATTGTTTTTCTCCCAAAAAAACGACCATGTATAGTAAGGCATTTTTTTTCCCCAAAAAAACGACCATGTATAGTAAGGCATTTTTTTCTCCCCAAAAAAAACGACCATGTATAGTAAGGCATTTTTTTTTCTCCCAAAAAAACGACCATGTATACTAAGGCATTTTTTTCTCCCTAAAAAACGACCATGTATAGTAAGGCATTTTTTTTTCTCCCAAAAAAACGACAATGTTTAGTAAGGCATTTTTTTCTCCCCAAAAAAAACGACCATGTATAGTAAGGCATTTTTTTTCTCCCAAAAAAAACGACCATGTATAGTAAGGCATTTTTTTTCTCCCAAAAAAACTACCATGTAGAGTAAGGCATTTTTTTCTCCGAAAAAAACAACCATGTATAGTAAGGCATTTTTTTTCTCCCAAAAAAAAATGACCATGAAGAGTAAGGCGTTTTTTTTGCCCTTAAAAAAACGACCATGTATAGTAAGGCATTTTTTTTTCTCCCAAAAAAAAACGACCATGTATAGTAAGGCATATTTTTCTCCCCCAAAAAACGACCATGTATAGTAAGGCATCTTTTTTTCTCCCAAAAAAACGACCATGTATAGTAAGGCATTTTTTTTCTCCCAAAAAAAGCGACCATGTATAGTAAGGCATTTTTTTCTCCCCAAAAAAATGACCATGTATAGTAAGGCATTTTTTTTCTCCCAAAAAAATGACCATGTATAGTAAGGCATCTTTTTTTCTCCCAAAAAAACGACCATGTATAGTAAGGCATTTTTTTTCTCCCAAAAAAAGCGACCATGTATAGTAAGGCATTTTTTTCTCCCAAAAAAACGACCATGTATAGTAAGGCATTTTTTTCTCCCTAAAAAACGACCATGTATAGTAAGGCATTTTTTTTTCTCCCAAAAAAACGACAATGTATAGTAAGGCATTTTTTTCTCCCCAAAAAAAACGACCATGTATAGTAAGGCATTTTTTTTCTCCCAAAAAAAAACGACCATGTATAGTAAGGCATTTTTTTTCTCCCAAAAAAACTACCATGTAGAGTAAGGCATTTTTTTCTCCGAAAAAAACAACCATGTATAGTAAGGCATTTTTTTTCTCCCAAAAAAAAATGACCATGTATAGTAAGGCGTTTTTTTTGCCCTTAAAAAAAACGACCATGTATAGTAAGGCATTTTTTTTTCTCCCAAAAAAAAACGACCATGTATAGTAAGGCATATTTTTCTCCCCCAAAAAACGACCATGTATAGTAAGGCATCTTTTTTTCTCCCAAAAAAACGACCATGTATAGTAAGGCATTTTTTTTCTCCCAAAAAAAGCGACCATGTATAGTAAGGCATTTTTTTCTCCCCAAAAAAATGACCATGTATAGTAAGGCATTTTTTTTCTCCCAAAAAAATGACCATGTATAGTAAGGCATCTTTTTTTCTCCCAAAAAAACGACCATGTATAGTAAGGCATTTTTTTTCTCCCAAAAAAAGCGACCATGTATAGTAAGGCATTTTTTTCTCCCAAAAAAACGACCATGTATAGTAAGGCATTTTTTTTTCTCCCAAAAAAACGACCATGTATAGTAAGGCATTTTTATCTCCCTAAAAAACGACCATGTATAGTCAGGCATTTTTTTTCTCCCAAAAAAACGACCATGTATAGTAAGGCATTTTTTTCTCCCTAAAAAACGACCATGTATAGTAAGGCGTTTTTTTTTGCCCCTAAAAAAACGACCATGTACAGTAAGGCATTTTTTTTTCTCCCAAAAAAACGACCATGTATAGTAAGGCGTTTTTTTTTGCTCCTAAAAAAAACGACCATGTATAGTAAGGCATTTTTTTTTCTCCCCAAAAAACGACCATGTATAGTAAGGCATTTTTTTTCTCCCAAAAAAACGACCATGTATAGTAAGGCATTTTTTTTCTCTCCCAAAAAAAACGACCATGTATAGTAAGGCATTTTTTTTCTCCCAAAAAAACGACCATGTAGAGTAAGGCATTTTTTTTCTCCCCAAAAAAAATGACCATGTATAGTAAGGCATTTTTTTTTCTCCCCAAAAAACGACCATGTATAGTAAGGCATTTTTTTTCTCTCCCCAAAAAAAACGACCATGTATAGTAAGGCATATTTTTCTCCCCAAAAAAAATGACCATGTATAGTAAGGCATTTTTTTTCTCCCAAAAAAACGACCATGTATAGTAAGGCATTTTTTTTCTCCCAAAAAAAGCGACCATGTATAGTAAGGCATTTTTTTTTCTCCCAAAAAAACGACCATGTATAGTAAGGCATTTTTTTCTCCCAAAAAAACGACCATGTATAGTAAGGCATTTTTTTTCTACCAAAAAAACGACCATGTATAGTAAGGCATTTTTTATTTTGTTAAAAAAACGACCATGTATAGTAAGGCGTTTTTTTTCTCCCAAAAAAACGACCATGTATAGTAAGGCATTTTTTTTCTACCAAAAAAACGACCATGTATAGTAAGGCATTTTTTATTTTGTTAAAAAAACGACCATGTATAGTAAGGCATTTTTTTCTCCCCCAAAAAAACGACCATGTATAGTAAGGCATTTTTTTTCTCCCAAAAAAACGACCATGTATACTAAGGCATTTTTTTCTCCCTAAAAAACGACCATGTATAGTAATGCATTTTTTTTCTCCCAAAAAAACGACCATGTATAGTAAGGCATTTTTTTCTCCCTAAAAAACGACCATGTATAGTAAGGCATTTTTTTCTCCCCAAAAAAACGAGCATGTATAGTAAGGCATTTTTTTTCTCCCAAAAAAATGACCATGTATAGTAAGCCATTGTTTTTCTCCCAAAAAAACGACCATGTATAGTAAGGCATTTTTTTTTCTCCCAAAAAAACGACCATGTATAGTAAGGCATTTTTTTCTCCCAAAAAAACGACCATGTATAGTAAGGCATTTTTTTTCTACCAAAAAAACGACCATGTATAGTAAGGCATTTTTTATTTTGTTAAAAAAACGACCATGTATAGTAACGCATTTTTTTCTCCCTAAAAAACGACCATGTATAGTAAGGCGTTTTTTTTTGCTCCTAAAAAAAACGACCATGTATAGTAAGCCATTGTTTTTCTCCCAAAAAAACGACCATGTATAGTAAGGCATTTTTTTCTCCCAAAAAAACGACCATGTATACTAAGGCATTTTTTTCTCCCTAAAAAACGACCATGTATAGTAAGGCATTTTTTTTTCTCCCAAAAAAACGACCATGTATAGTAAGGCATTTTTTTCTCCCCCAAAAAAACGACCATGTATAGTAAGGCATTTTTTTTCTCCCAAAAAAAACGACCATGTATAGTAAGGCATTTTTTTTCTCCCAAAAAAACGACCATGTAGAGTAAGGCATTTTTTTCTCCGAAAAAAACAACCATGTATAGTAAGGCATTTTTTTTCTCCCAAAAAAAGCGACCAGGCATTTTTTTCTCCCCAAAAAAATGACCATGTATAGTAAGGCATTTTTTTTCTCCCAAAAAAATGACCATGTATAGTAAGGCATCTTTTTTTCTCCCAAAAAAACGACCATGTATAGTAAGGCATTTTTTTTCTCCCAAAAAAAGCGACCATGTATAGTAAGGCATTTTCTTCTCCCAAAAAAACGACCATGTATAGTAAGGCATTTTTTTTTCTCCCAAAAAAACGACCATGTATAGTAAGGCATTTTTATCTCCCTAAAAAACGACCATGTATAGTCAGGCATTTTTTTTCTCCCAAAAAAACGACCATGTATAGTAAGGCATTTTTTTCTCCCTAAAAAACAACCATGTATAGTAAGGCGTTTTTTTTTGCCCCTAAAAAAACGACCATGTACAGTAAGGCATTTTTTTTCTCCCAAAAAAACGACCATGTAGAGTAAGGCATTTTTTTTCTCCCAAAAAAAAATGACCATGTATAGTAAGGCATTTTTTTTCTCTCCCCCCAAAAAACGACCATGTATAGTAAGGCATATTTTTCTCCCCCAAAAAAATGACCATGTATAGTAAGGCATTTTTTTTCTCCCAAAAAAACGACCATGTATAGTAAGGCATTTTTTTTCTCCCAAAAAAAGCGACCATGTATAGTAAGGCATTTTTTTTTCTCCCAAAAAAACGACCATGTATAGTAAGGCATTTTTTTCTCCCAAAAAAACGACCATGTATAGTAAGGCATTTTTTTTCTACCAAAAAAACGACCATGTATAGTAAGGCATTTTTTATTTTGTTAAAAAAACGATCATGTATAGTAAGGCGTTTTTTTTCTCCCAAAAAAACGACCATGTATAGTAAGGCATTTTTTTTCTACCAAAAAAACGACCATGTATAGTAAGGCATTTTTTATTTTGTTAAAAAAACGACCATGTATAGTAAGGCATTTTTTTCTCCCCCAAAAAAACGACCATGTATAGTAAGGCATTTTTTTTCTCCCAAAAAAACGACCATGTATACTAAGGCATTTTTTTCTCCCTAAAAAACGACCATGTATAGTAATGCATTTTTTTTCTCCCAAAAAAACGACCATGTATAGTAAGGCATTTTTTTCTCCCTAAAAAACGACCATGTATAGTAAGGCATTTTTTTCTCCCCAAAAAAACGAGCATGTATAGTAAGGCATTTTTTTTCTCCCAAAAAAATGACCATGTATAGTAAGCCATTGTTTTTCTCCCAAAAAAACGACCATGTATAGTAAGGCATTTTTTTTTCTCCCAAAAAAACGACCATGTATAGTAAGGCATTTTTTTCTCCCAAAAAAACGACCATGTATAGTAAGGCATTTTTTTTCTACCAAAAAAACGACCATGTATAGTAAGGCATTTTTTATTTTGTTAAAAAAACGACCATGTATAGTAACGCATTTTTTTCTCCCTAAAAAACGACCATGTATAGTAAGGCGTTTTTTTTTGCTCCTAAAAAAAACGACCATGTATAGTAAGCCATTGTTTTTCTCCCAAAAAAACGACCATGTATAGTAAGGCATTTTTTTCTCCCAAAAAAACGACCATGTATACTAAGGCATTTTTTTCTCCCTAAAAAACGACCATGTATAGTAAGGCATTTTTTTTTCTCCCAAAAAAACGACCATGTATAGTAAGGCATTTTTTTCTCCCCCAAAAAAACGACCATGTATAGTAAGGCATTTTTTTTCTCCCAAAAAAAACGACCATGTATAGTAAGGCATTTTTTTTCTCCCAAAAAAACGACCATGTAGAGTAAGGCATTTTTTTCTCCGAAAAAAACAACCATGTATAGTAAGGCATTTTTTTTCTCCCAAAAAAAGCGACCATGTATAGTAAGGCATTTTTTTCTCCCCAAAAAAATGACCATGTATAGTAAGGCATTTTTTTTCTCCCAAAAAAATGACCATGTATAGTAAGGCATCTTTTTTTCTCCCAAAAAAACGACCATGTATAGTAAGGCATTTTTTTTCTCCCAAAAAAAGCGACCATGTATAGTAAGGCATTTTTTTCTCCCAAAAAAACGACCATGTATAGTAAGGCATTTTTTTTTCTCCCAAAAAAACGACCATGTATAGTAAGGCATTTTTATCTCCCTAAAAAACGACCATGTATAGTCAGGCATTTTTTTTCTCCCAAAAAAACGACCATGTATAGTAAGGCATTTTTTTCTCCCTAAAAAACGACCATGTATAGTAAGGCGTTTTTTTTTGCCCCTAAAAAAACGACCATGTACAGTAAGGCATTTTTTTTTCTCCCAAAAAAACGACCATGTATAGTAAGGCGTTTTTTTTGCTCCTAAAAAAAACGACCATGTATAGTAAGGCATTTTTTTTCTCCCAAAAAAACGACCATGTATAGTAAGGCATTTTTTTTCTATCCCAAAAAAAACGACCATGTATAGTAAGGCATTTTTTTTCTCCCAAAAAAACGACCATGTAGAGTAAGGCATTTTTTTTCTCCCCAAAAAAAATGACCATGTATAGTAAGGCGTTTTTTTTGCCCTTAAAAAAAACGACCATGTATAGTAAGGCATTTTTTTTCTCCCAAAAAAACGACCATGTATAGTAAGGCATTTTTTTTCTCTCCCCCAAAAAAACGACCATGTATAGTAAGGCATATTTTTCTCCCCCAAAAAAACGACCATGTATAGTAAGGCATTTTTTTTCTCCCAAAAAAATGACCATGTATAGTAAGGCATTTTTTTTCTCCCAAAAAAACGACCATGTATAGTAAGGCATTTTTTTCTCCCAAAAAAACGACCATGTATAGTAAGGCATTTTTTTTCTCCCAAAAAAACGACCATGTATAGTAAGGCATTTTTATCTCCCTAAAAAACGACCATGTATAGTCAGGCATTTTTTTTCTCCCAAAAAAACGACCATGTATAGTAAGGCATTTTTTTCTCCCTAAAAAACGACCATGTATAGTAAGGCGGGTTTTTTTGCCCCTAAAAAAACGACCATGTACAGTAAGGCATTTTTTTTTCTCCCAAAAAAACGACCATGTATAGTAAGGCGGTTTTTTTTGCTCCTAAAAAAAACGACCATGTTTAGTAAGGCATTTTTTTCTCCCCCAAAAAACGACCATGTATAGTAAGGCATTTTTTTTCTCCCAAAAAAAATGACCATGTATAGTAAGGCATTTTTTTTTCTCCCAAAAAAACGACCATGTATAGTAAGGCATTTTTTTCTCCCAAAAAAACGACCATGTATAGTAAGGCATTTTTTTTCTACCAAAAAAACGACCATGTATAGTAAGGCGTTTTTTATTTTGTTAAAAAAACGACCATGTATAGTAAGGCATTTTTTTTCTCCCAAAAAAACGACCATGTATACTAAGGCATTTTTTTCTCCCTAAAAAACGACCATGTATAGTAATGCATTTTTTTTCTCCCAAAAAAACGACCATGTATAGTAAGGCATTTTTTTCTCCCTAAAAAACGACCATGTATAGTAAGGCATTTTTTTCTCCCCAAAAAAACGAGCATGTATAGTAAGGCATTTTTTTTCTCCCAAAAAAATGACCATGTATAGTAAGCCATTGTTTTTCTCCCAAAAAAACGACCATGTATAGTAAGGCATTTTTTTTTCTCCCAAAAAAACGACCATGTATAGTAAGGCATTTTTTTCTCCCAAAAAAACGACCATGTATAGTAAGGCATTTTTTTTCTACCAAAAAAACGACCATGTATAGTAAGGCATTTTTTATTTTGTTAAAAAAACGACCATGTATAGTAACGCATTTTTTTCTCCCTAAAAAACGACCATGTATAGTAAGGCGTTTTATTTTGCCCCTAAAAAAACGACCATGTATAGTAAGGCTTTTTTTTTCTCCTAAAAAAACGACCATGTATAGTAAGGCATTTTTTTTCTCCCAAAAAAACGACCATGTATAGTAAGGCTTTTTTTTTCTCCCAAAAAAACGACCATGTATACTAAGGCATTTTTTTCTCCCTAAAAAACGACCATGTATAGTAATGCATTTTTTTTTCCCAAAAAAACGACCATGTATAGTAAGGCATTTTTTTTCTCCCCCAAAAAACGACCATGTATAGTAAGGCATTTTTTTTCTCCCAAAAAAAATGACCATGTATAGTAAGGCATTTTTTTTTCTCCCAAAAAAACGACCATGTATAGTAAGGCATTTTTTTCTCCCAAAAAAACGACCATGTATAGTAAGGCATTTTTTTTCTACCAAAAAAACGACCATGTATAGTAAGGCGTTTTTTATTTTGTTAAAAAAACGACCATGTATAGTAAGGCATTTTTTTTCTCCCAAAAAAACGACCATGTATACTAAGGCATTTTTTTCTCCCTAAAAAACGACCATGTATAGTAATGCATTTTTTTTCTCCCAAAAAAACGACCATGTATAGTAAGGCATTTTTTTCTCCCTAAAAAACGACCATGTATAGTAAGGCATTTTTTTCTCCCCAAAAAAACGAGCATGTATAGTAAGGCATTTTTTTTCTCCCAAAAAAATGACCATGTATAGTAAGCCATTGTTTTTCTCCCAAAAAAACGACCATGAATAGTAAGGCATTTTTTTTTCTCCCAAAAAAACGACCATGTATAGTAAGGCATTTTTTTCTCCCAAAAAAACGACCATGTATAGTAAGGCATTTTTTTTCTACCAAAAAAACGACCATGTATAGTAAGGCATTTTTTATTTTGTTAAAAAAACGACCATGTATAGTAACGCATTTTTTTCTCCCTAAAAAACGACCATGTATAGTAAGGCGGTTTTTTTTGCCCCTAAAAAAACGACCATGTATAGTAAGGCTTTTTTTTTCTCCTAAAAAAACGACCATGTATAGTAAGGCATTTTTTTTCTCCCAAAAAAACGACCATGTATAGTAAGGCTTTTTTTTTCTCCCAAAAAAACGACCATGTATACTAAGGCATTTTTTTCTCCCTAAAAAACGACCATGTATAGTAATGCATTTTTTCCCCCCCAAAAAACGACCATGTATAGTAAGGCATTTTTTTCTCCCTAAAGAACGACCATGTATAGTAAGGCGTTTTTTTTGCCCCTAAAAAAACGACCATGTATAGTAAGGCATTTTTTTTCTCCCAAAAAAATGACCATGTATAGTAAGCCATTGTTTTTCTCCCAAAAAAACGACCATGTATAGTAAGGCATTTTTTTTTCCCAAATAAACGACCATGTATAGTAAGGCATTTTTTTCTCCCCAAAAAAAACGACCATGTATAGTAAGGCATTTTTTTTCTCCCAAAAAAACGACCATGTATAGTAAGGCATTTTTTTTCTCCCAAAAAAACGACCATGTATAGTAAGGCATTTTTTTTCTCTCCCAAAAAAAACGACCATTTATAGTAAGGCATTTTTTTCTCCCCAAAAAAACGACCATGTATAGTAAGGCGTTTTTTTTGCCCTTAAAAAAAACGACCATGTAGAGTAAGGCATTTTTTTTCTCCCCAAAAAAAATGACCATGTATAGTAAGGCGTTTTTTTTGCCCTTAAAAAAAACGACCATGTATAGTAAGGCATTTTTTTTTCTCCCAAAAAAAAGACCATGTATAGTAAGGCATTTTTTTTCTCTCCCAAAAAAAAACGACCATGTATAGTAAGGCATATTTTTCTCCCCAAAAAAAGCGACCATGTATAGTAAG
This sequence comes from Festucalex cinctus, assembly GCF_051991245.1. Lineage (NCBI taxonomy): Eukaryota > Metazoa > Chordata > Actinopteri > Syngnathiformes > Syngnathidae > Festucalex > Festucalex cinctus. Next base: position 10,036,953 of record NC_135431.1, read on the forward strand.
GCATTTTTTTCTCCCAAAAAAACGACCATGTATAGTAAGGCATTTTTTTTCTCCCCAAAAAACGACCATGTATAGTAAGGCATTTTTATCTCCCTAAAAAACGACCATGTATAGTCAGGCATTTTTTTTCTCCCAAAAAAACGACCATGTATAGTAAGGCATTTTTTTCTCCCTAAAAAACGACCATGTATAGTAAGGCGTTTTTTTTTGCCCCTAAAAAAACGACCATGTATAGTAAGGCATTTTTTTTCTCCCAAAAAAACGATCATGTATCGTAAGGCGTTTTTTTTTGCTCCTAAAAAAAACGACCATGTATAGTAAGGCGGGTTTTTTTCTCCCAAAAAAACGACCATGTATAGTAAGGCATTTTTTTTCTCTCCCAAAAAAAACGACCATGTAGAGTAAGGCATTTTTTTTCTCCCAAAAAAACGACCATGTATAGTAAGGCATTTTTTTTCTCTCCCAAAAAAAACGACCATGTATAGTAAGGCATTTTTTTCTCCCCCAAAAAACGACCATGTATAGTAAGGCATTTTTTTTCTCCCAAAAAAAATGACCATGTATAGTAAGGCATTTTTTTTTCTCCCAAAAAAACGACCATGTATAGTAAGGCATTTTTTTCTCCCAAAAAAACGACCATGTATAGTAAGGCATTTTTTTTCTCCCAAAAAAACGACCATGTATAGTAAGGCATTTTTTATTTTGTTAAAAAAACGACCATGTTTAGTAAGGCGTTTTTTTTCTCCCAAAAAAACGACCATGTATAGTAAGGCATTTTTTTTCTCCCAAAAAAAGCGACCATGTATAGTAAGGCATTTTTTTCTCCCAAAAAAACGACCATGTATAGTAAGGCATTTTTTTTCCACCCAAAAAAACGACCATGTATAGTAAGGCATTTTTTTTCTCTCCCAAAAAAAACGACCATGTATAGTAAGGCATTTTTTTCTCCCCAAAAAAACGACCATGTATAGTAAGGCATTTTTTTTCTCCCCAAAAAAATGACCATGTATAGTAAGGCATTTTTTTTCTCCCAAAAAAACGACCATGTAGAGTAAGGCATTTTTTTCTCCCAAAAAAACAACCATGGCATTTTTTTTCTCCCCCAAAAAAATGACCATGTATAGTAAGGCGTTTTTTTTGCCCTTAAAAAAAACGACCATGTAGAGTAAGGCATTTTTTTTCTCCCAAAAAAAAATGACCATGTATAGTAAGGCGTTTTTTTTGCCCTTAAAAAAAACGACCATGTATAGTAAGGCATTTTTTTTTCTCCCAAAAAAAAGACCATGTATAGTAAGGCATTTTTTTTCTCTCCCAAAAAAAAACGACCATGTATAGTAAGGCATATTTTTCTCCCCAAAAAAAGCGACCATGTATAGTAAGGCATTTTTTTCTCCCAAAAAAACGACCATGTATAGTAAGGCATTTTTTTTCTCCCCAAAAAACGACCATGTATAGTAAGGCATTTTTATCTCCCTAAAAAACGACCATGTATAGTCAGGCATTTTTTTTCTCCCAAAAAAACGACCATGTATAGTAAGGCATTTTTTTCTCCCTAAAAAACGACCATGTATAGTAAGGCGTTTTTTTTTGCCCCTAAAAAAACGACCATGTATAGTAAGGCATTTTTTTTCTCCCAAAAAAACGATCATGTATCGTAAGGCGTTTTTTTTTGCTCCTAAAAAAAACGACCATGTATAGTAAGGCGGGTTTTTTTCTCCCAAAAAAACGACCATGTATAGTAAGGCATTTTTTTTCTCTCCCAAAAAAAACGACCATGTAGAGTAAGGCATTTTTTTTCTCCCAAAAAAACGACCATGTATAGTAAGGCATTTTTTTTCTCTCCCAAAAAAAACGACCATGTATAGTAAGGCATTTTTTTCTCCCCCAAAAAACGACCATGTATAGTAAGGCATTTTTTTTCTCCCAAAAAAAATGACCATGTATAGTAAGGCATTTTTTTTTCTCCCAAAAAAACGACCATGTATAGTAAGGCATTTTTTTCTCCCAAAAAAACGACCATGTATAGTAAGGCATTTTTTTTCTCCCAAAAAAACGACCATGTATAGTAAGGCATTTTTTATTTTGTTAAAAAAACGACCATGTTTAGTAAGGCGTTTTTTTTCTCCCAAAAAAACGACCATGTATAGTAAGGCATTTTTTTTCTCCCAAAAAAAGCGACCATGTATAGTAAGGCATTTTTTTCTCCCAAAAAAACGATCATGTATAGTAAGGCATTTTTTTTCCACCCAAAAAAACGACCATGTATAGTAAGGCATTTTTTTTCTCCCAAAAAAACGACCATGTATAGTAAGGCATTTTTATCTCCCTAAAAAATGACCATGTATAGTCAGGCATTTTTTTTCTCCCAAAAAAACGACCATGTATAGTAAGGCGGGTTTTTTTGCCCCTAAAAAAACGACCATGTATAGTAAGGCATTTTTTTTCTCCCAAAAAAACGACCATGTATAGTAAGGCATTTTTTTTCTCTCCCAAAAAAACGACCATGTATAGTAAGGCATTTTTTTCTCCCCAAAAAAACGACCATGTATAGTAAGGCATTTTTTTTCTCCCCAAAAAAATGACCATGTATAGTAAGGCTTTTTTTTTTCTCCCAAAAAAACGACCATGTATAGTAAGGCATTTTTTTCTCCCAAAAAAACGACCATGTATAGTAAGGCATTTTTTTTCTCCCAAAAAAACGACCATGTATAGTAAGGCATTTTTTATTTTGTTAAAAAAACGACCATGTATAGTAAGGCGTTTTTTTTTCTCCCAAAAAAAACGACCATGTAAAGTAAGGCTTTTTTTTTTCTCCCAAAAAAACGCCATGTATAGTAAGGCATTTTTTTTCTCTCCCAAAAAAAAACAACCATGTATAGTAAGGCATTTTTTTCTCCCCCAAAAAACGACCATGTATAGTAAGGCATTTTTTTTCTCCCCAAAAAAATGACCATGTATAGTAAGGCATTTTTTTTCTCCCAAAAAAACGACCATGTATAGTAAGGCATTTTTTTCTCCCTAAAAAACGACCATGTATATAGTAAGGCGGTTTTTTTGCCCCTAAAAAAACGACCATGTATAGTAAGGCGTTTTTTTGCTCCTAAAAAAAATGACCATGTATAGTAAGCCATTGTTTTTCTCCCAAAAAAACGACCATGTATAGTAAGGCATTTTTTTTCTCCCAAAAAAACGACCATGTATACTAAGGCATTTTTTTTCTCCCTAAAAAACGACCATGTATAGTAATGCATTTTTTTTCTCCCTAAAAAACGACCATGTATAGTAATGCATTTTTTTTCTCCCAAAAAAATGACCATGTATAGTAAGCCATTGTTTTTCTCCCAAAAAAACGACCATGTATAGTAAGGCATTTTTTTTCCCAAAAAAACGACCATGTATAGTAAGGCATTTTTTTTTCTCCCAAAAAAAACGACCATGTATAGTAAGGCATTTTTTTCTCCCAAAAAAACGACCATGTATAGTAAGGCATTTTTTTTCTCTCCCAAAAAAAACGACCATGTATAGTAAGGCATTTTTTTCTCCCCAAAAAAACGACCATGTATAGTAAGGCATTTTTTTTCTCCCCAAAAAAATGACCATGTATAGTAAGGCATTTTTTTTCTCCCAAAAAAACGACCATGTAGAGTAAGGCATTTTTTTCTCCGAAAAAAACAACCATGTATAGTAAGGCATTTTTTTTCTCCCAAAAAAAAATGACCATGTATAGTAAGGCGTTTTTTTTGCCCTTAAAAAAAACGACCATGTATAGTAAGGCATTTTTTTTTCTCCCAAAAAAACGACCATGTATAGTAAGGCATTTTTTTTTCTCCCAAAAAAATGACCATGTATAGTAAGGCATTTTTTTTCTCCCAAAAAAACGACCATGTATAGTAAGGCATTTTTTTCTCCCTAAAAAACGACCATGTATAGTAAGGCGTTTTTTTTGCCCCTAAAAAAACGACCATGTATAGTAAGCCATTGTTTTTCTCCCAAAAAAACGACCATGTATAGTAAGGCATTTTTTTTTCCCAAAAAAACGACCATGTATAGTAAGGCATTTTTTTCTCCCCAAAAAAAACGACCATGTATATAGTAAGGCATTTTTTTTCTCCCAAAAAAACGACCATGTATACTAAGGCATTTTTTTCTCCCTAAAAAACGACCATGTATAGTAATGCATTTTTTTTCTCCCTAAAAAACGACCATGTATAGTAATGCATTTTTTTTCTCCCAAAAAAATGACCATGTATATAGTAAGCCATTGTTTTTCTCCCAAAAAAACGACCATGTATAGTAAGGCATTTTTTTTTCCCAAAAAAACGACCATGTATAGTAAGGCATTTTTTTTCTCCCAAAAAAACGACCATGTAGAGTAAGGCATTTTTTTCTCCGAAAAAAACAACCATGTATAGTAAGGCATTTTTTTTCTCCCAAAAAAAAATGACCATGTATAGTAAGGCGTTTTTTTTGCCCTTAAAAAAAACGACCATGTATAGTAAGGCATTTTTTTTTCTCCCAAAAAAACGACCATGTATAGTAAGGCATTTTTTTTTTCTCCCAAAAAAAAACGACCATGTATAGTAAGGCATATTTTTCTCCCCAAAAAAACGACCATGTATAGTAAGGCAATTTTTTTCTCCCAAAAAAATGACCATGTATAGTAAGGCATCTTTTTTTCTCCCAAAAAAACGACCATGTATAGTAAGGCATTTTTTTTCTCCCAAAAAAAGCGACCATGTATAGTCAGGCATTTTTTTCTCCCTAAAAAACGACCATGTATAGTAAGGCGGTTTTTTTTGCCCCTAAAAAAACGACCATGTACAGTAAGGCATTTTTTTTTCTCCCAAAAAAACGACCATGTATAGTAAGGCGTTTTTTTTTGCTCCTAAAAAAAACGACCATGTATAGTAAGGCATTTTTTTTTTCTCCCAAAAAAACGACCATGTATAGTAAGGCATTTTTTTTCTCTACCAAAAAAAACGACCATGTATAGTAAGGCGTTTTTTTTTGCCCCTAAAAAAACGACCATGTATAGTAAGGCATTTTTTTTCTCTCCCCAAAAAAAACGACCATGTATAGTAAGGCATATTTTTCTCCCCCAAAAAAACGACCATGTATAGTAAGGCATTTTTTTTCTCCCAAAAAAATGACCATGTATAGTAAGGCATTTTTTTTCTCCCAAAAAAAGCGACCATGTATAGTAAGGCATTTTTTTTTCTCCCAAAAAAACTACCATGTATAGTAAGGCATTTTTTTCTCCCAAAAAAACGACCATATATAGTAAGGCATTTTTTTTCTACCAAAAAAACGACCATGTATAGTAAGGCATTTTTTATTTTGTTAAAAAAACAACCATGTATAGTAAGGCGTTTTTTTTCTCCCAAAAAAACGACCATGTATAGTAAGGCATTTTTTTCTCCCCCAAAAAAACGACCATGTATAGTAAGGCATTTTTTTTCTCCCAAAAAAACGACCATGTATACTAAGGCATTTTTTTCTCCCTAAAAAACGACCATGTATAGTAATGCATTTTTTTTCTCCCAAAAAAACGACCATGTATAGTAAGGCATTTTTTTCTCCCTAAAAAACGACCATGTATAGTAAGGCATTTTTTTCTCCCCAAAAAAACGAGCATGTATAGTAAGGCATTTTTTTTCTCCCAAAAAAATGACCATGTATAGTAAGCCATTGTTTTTCTCCCAAAAAAACGACCATGTATAGTAAGGCATTTTTTTTCTCCCAAAAAAACGACCATGTATAGTAAGGCATTTTTTTTCTACCAAAAAAACGACCATGTATAGTAAGGCATTTTTTATTTTGTTAAAAAAACGACCATGTATAGTAACGCATTTTTTTCTCCCTAAAAAACGACCATGTATAGTAAGCCATTGTTTTTCTCCCAAAAAAACGACCATGTATAGTAAGGCATTTTTTTTCCCCAAAAAAACGACCATGTATAGTAAGGCATTTTTTTCTCCCCAAAAAAAACGACCATGTATAGTAAGGCATTTTTTTTTCTCCCAAAAAAACGACCATGTATACTAAGGCATTTTTTTCTCCCTAAAAAACGACCATGTATAGTAAGGCATTTTTTTTTCTCCCAAAAAAACGACAATGTATAGTAAGGCATTTTTTTCTCCCCAAAAAAAACGACCATGTATAGTAAGGCATTTTTTTTCTCCCAAAAAAAACGACCATGTATAGTAAGGCATTTTTTTTCTCCCAAAAAAACTACCATGTAGAGTAAGGCATTTTTTTCTCCGAAAAAAACAACCATGTATAGTAAGGCATTTTTTTTCTCCCAAAAAAAAATGACCATGTATAGTAAGGCGTTTTTTTTGCCCTTAAAAAAAACGACCATGTATAGTAAGGCATTTTTTTTTCTCCCAAAAAAAAACGACCATGTATAGTAAGGCATATTTTTCTCCCCCAAAAAACGACCATGTATAGTAAGGCATCTTTTTTTCTCCCAAAAAAACGACCATGTATAGTAAGGCATTTTTTTTTTCCCAAAAAAAGCGACCATGTATAGTAAGGCATTTTTTTCTCCCCAAAAAAATGACCATGTATAGTAAGGCATTTTTTTTCTCCCAAAAAAATGACCATGTATAGTAAGGCATCTTTTTTTCTCCCAAAAAAACGACCATGTATAGTAAGGCATTTTTTTTCTCCCAAAAAAAGCGACCATGTATAGTAAGGCATTTTTTTCTCCCAAAAAAACGACCATGTATAGTAAGGCATTTTTTTTTCTCCCAAAAAAACGACCATGTATAGTAAGGCATTTTTATCTCCCTAAAAAACGACCATGTATAGTCAGGCATTTTTTTTCTCCCAAAAAAACGACCATGTATAGTAAGGCATTTTTTTCTCCCTAAAAAACGACCATGTATAGTAAGGCGTTTTTTTTTGCCCCTAAAAAAACGACCATGTACAGTAAGGCATTTTTTTTTCTCCCAAAAAAACGACCATGTATAGTAAGGCGTTTTTTTTTGCTCCTAAAAAAAACGACCATGTATAGTAAGGCATTTTTTTTTCTCCCCAAAAAACGACCATGTATAGTAAGGCATTTTTTTTCTCCCAAAAAAACGACCATGTATAGTAAGGCATTTTTTTTCTCTCCCAAAAAAAACGACCATGTATAGTAAGGCATTTTTTTTCTCCCAAAAAAACGACCATGTAGAGTAAGGCATTTTTTTTCTCCCAAAAAAAAATGACCATGTATAGTAAGGCATTTTTTTTTCTCCCCAAAAAACGACCATGTATAGTAAGGCATTTTTTTTCTCTCCCCAAAAAAAACGACCATGTATAGTAAGGCATATTTTTCTCCCCCAAAAAAATGACCATGTATAGTAAGGCATTTTTTTTCTCCCAAAAAAACGACCATGTATAGTAAGGCATTTTTTTTCTCCCAAAAAAAGCGACCATGTATAGTAAGGCATTTTTTTTTCTCCCAAAAAAACGACCATGTATAGTAAGGCATTTTTTTCTCCCAAAAAAACGACCATGTATAGTAAGGCATTTTTTTTCTACCAAAAAAACGACCATGTATAGTAAGGCATTTTTTATTTTGTTAAAAAAACGACCATGTATAGTAAGGCGTTTTTTTTCTCCCAAAAAAACGACCATGTATAGTAAGGCATTTTTTTTCTACCAAAAAAACGACCATGTATAGTAAGGCATTTTTTATTTTGTTAAAAAAACGACCATGTATAGTAAGGCATTTTTTTCTCCCCCAAAAAAACGACCATGTATAGTAAGGCATTTTTTTTCTCCCAAAAAAACGACCATGTATACTAAGGCATTTTTTTCTCCCTAAAAAACGACCATGTATAGTAATGCATTTTTTTTCTCCCAAAAAAACGACCATGTATAGTAAGGCATTTTTTTCTCCCTAAAAAACGACCATGTATAGTAAGGCATTTTTTTCTCCCCAAAAAAACGAGCATGTATAGTAAGGCATTTTTTTTCTCCCAAAAAAATGACCATGTATAGTAAGCCATTGTTTTTCTCCCAAAAAAACGACCATGTATAGTAAGGCATTTTTTTTTCTCCCAAAAAAACGACCATGTATAGTAAGGCATTTTTTTCTCCCAAAAAAACGACCATGTATAGTAAGGCATTTTTTATTTTGTTAAAAAAACGACCATGTATAGTAACGCATTTTTTTCTCCCTAAAAAACGACCATGTATAGTAAGGCGTTTTTTTTTGCTCCTAAAAAAAACGACCATGTATAGTAAGCCATTGTTTTTCTCCCAAAAAAACGACCATGTATAGTAAGGCATTTTTTTCTCCCAAAAAAACGACCATGTATACTAAGGCATTTTTTTCTCCCTAAAAAACGACCATGTATATAGTAAGGCATTTTTTTTTCTCCCAAAAAAACGACCATGTATAGTAAGGCATTTTTTTCTCCCCCAAAAAAACGACCATGTATAGTAAGGCATTTTTTTTCTCCCAAAAAAAACGACCATGTATAGTAAGGCATTTTTTTTCTCCCAAAAAAACGACCATGTAGAGTAAGGCATTTTTTTCTCCGAAAAAAACAACCATGTATAGTAAGGCATTTTTTTTTCTCCCAAAAAAAGCGACCATGTATAGTAAGGCATTTTTTTCTCCCCAAAAAAATGACCATGTATAGTAAGGCATTTTTTTTCTCCCAAAAAAATGACCATGTATAGTAAGGCATCTTTTTTTCTCCCAAAAAAACGACCATGTATAGTAAGGCATTTTTTTTCTCCCAAAAAAAGCGACCATGTATAGTAAGGCATTTTCTTCTCCCAAAAAAACGACCATGTATAGTAAGGCATTTTTTTTTCTCCCAAAAAAACGACCATGTATAGTAAGGCATTTTTATCTCCCTAAAAAACGACCATGTATAGTCAGGCATTTTTTTTCTCCCAAAAAAACGACCATGTATAGTAAGGCATTTTTTTCTCCCTAAAAAACGACCATGTATAGTAAGGCGTTTTTTTTTGCCCCTAAAAAAACGACCATGTACAGTGTAGGGGAGGAATGCTAATGGTTTGCTGGTTCAGGTGAGCGAGCTGTCTTCACACCGGGGTGTTGGCCAAACACCACTTGAGGCCGACTCAGAGCAAGGTTCCAAATAATAGTCCACACCAGGGTTGGCTTTCTTTGGTTTACTTCCAATTAAATTATTTGATTCAGTTGAATGAGTACAATATTTCTTCCATCTTCATATATATATGTTTCTGTTTCTATGGGTGTATGTGCGCAGTGGGAGAGAGTAGGTGTGTGGGTGTGGTTTCCTAAAGAAAGACAGAAATAATCCAATAAGCAAATGTATAAACGTTGGTTAAGGCATTCACACTAAACAAGCAAATTAAATTAGCGCAGTTAAGCTAGCGACATTCAGAACATGACTTCCGGTATGCGCTCTTATAGTGAAACAGTATGCGCTCTTATTGTGAAACAAATGGTAACACTTCCGGTCTCGGGCTTAGCAGCGTAACATCAACTCACGAATGCCACATGGCAACGCGAGGATGAGGAAACGCCGCCCGCACTCGTAACAAACATCTTAGAAACAAGCTATGGTTAATTCTAGCAAGAAGTTCACGGACAAGAAACAAGAACAAGACCCACCAGTCATCGACGCACACCACTGGACCAACTCACGACACGGCACACACGCGAGCGCCAGACTTCCTGCTATCGCTGCTGGCGAAGACTGACTGCGGTAAACGTCCACACGCACGAGCGCGAGGACAAGCTATGTCACGTGAACTTACCATCCAATGAATAGAGACGACAAATTATGCAAATTAGTATTAGTGTACGTTACGAGGTTAACAATATTGAACGTATCAGACCCGAGGAATAGATTACATTATAGTCTTTTCTACAGCCGCCCCCAAATGTATGTAATACATTTGCACATCAATAAAGGCTCAAAGTCTATGGTGGAACAGCAGCAGTAGCGTTGTCTTCTTCATTCTCTGTAGGAAGCATAGGGAGGACCACCAGCCTAGCAACAGGCCGGGTATAAACCCTTCCTTTCACTTTCACGTCGGCGGACCGGATACGTCCGTCAGGACTTGGATGAGTCTTAGTTACAGTCCCAATGGGCCACAAGGCTCGGGGAAGTTGAGGATCGGCAATCATCACCACAGAGTCCTGAGTGAGGTCCGTTGATGTGGCCTGCCACTTCTGACGAGTCTGAAAACTTGGCACGTAGAGCTTGATGAAACGAGCCCAGAAGTGATCAGCTAGGACTTGTGTATGCTTCCAGCGGCGGCGGCTGAGAAGCTCGGTTTCTGGATAGATGACCTGAGGTAGTGAGCCATCAGGCCGCCCCATCAGGAGAACATTGGGCGTCACTGGATCTGGGTCGCGGGCATCAGAAGAAACATAGCCAAGAGGCTTACTGTTAAGAATATTCTCCACCTCGATCAGCACTGTGTGGAGAACTTCTTCGGCAACAGGTTGTGCACCAACTGTGGCAGAGAGGGCAACTTTGACTGAGCGTATCTCGCGCTCCCACACTCCTCCGAAGTGGGGCGAAGCTGGGGGGTTGAATCGGAAGGCAATTTTTTGAGGTGCAAGGTGCTCTTGTAGTGCAGGTGAGATTTCAGCGAAAGCCTTCTGTAGTTCCTTTTCTCCTCCCTTGAAATTCGTCCCTTGGTCAGACAACAGTTCTGCGGGTGTCCCCCGGCGAGCACTGAACCGACGAAGAGCCATCAGAAAGGAGTCTGTGTCCATGGCAGTCAGCAGGTCCAAGTGGACTGCTCGGGTGGTGAGGCATTTGAAGATGATTCCCCATCTTTTTTCTCGACGGCGGCCCACCTTGATTTCAAAAGGTCCAAAGCAATCCATCCCTGTCGAATAGAAAGCAGGTTTGAATAAGCGAAGCCGAGCTACTGGGAGGTCCGCCATTCGTGGGACAACTGGCCTAGCTCTCAATCGTCGGCAATCAAAGCAACTATGCTGGTGGCGCCGGACCGCTTCACGCCCACGAAGAACCCAGAAAGAGCGTCGCAGCTCAGCAAACACCCGTTCAGGGCCTGGGTGGTGAAGTCGGTTGTCGAAATCCTGGATCAGTAGTTTGGTCACTCTATGGTGCGGGTCGAGGACAACTGGGTGAAGGGTTCCAGGTTCCAAATCCTCTGCTCGACGGAGTCTTCCTCCGACTCGGATGAGATCTCCATCATCATCTAGTTCAGGCGATAGAGTGATAAGTCGACTGTTTCTCGGGACCACCCTGCCCCTTTTCAGTAAGCTGTACTCTTGGGGGAAACTCTCCATTTGAGCTCTCCGGAGAAGCACCTTCTCAGCCTGGCGGTATTCTTCTGCAGCAGGAGGACCATCGGAGCCGGCCGCCCCGTGCAGTTCCTGCGTTGTTGCCTCCAACAGATCCTTCCAAGAGCTGAACTGCTCTAAATCCAAGGTGTGTTGACATGAGGTCACTGTGGTGACTCCACAGAAGACCGACTTACGTAGCTCGGAGGTGTCTGGCACTTGGTCAAGAGAAGGATCTTCTGGCCAGGTATCGGGACTCTGGAGGAGAAAGGAGGGGCCTTGACTCCAGCGATTGGGCTCCACCAGCTCTCTCAAATGTTTGCCTCGGGTCACATCATCCGCGGGGTTCCTTGCTGAATCAACATATCTCCAGACATGCCCACTGGTCAGCTCCTGAATTTCTGCCACGCGGGTGCCGACGAAGACCTTGAATCGGCATGTTTCGGACTTCAGCCAGGTCAGGACAGTTGTGGAATCGGACCACAGAATTATCCGTTTGATGTCAATAGTAAGTTCTCTCTTTAGCATCTGTACTAGCTGGGCCCCAGTGAGGGCTGCACAAAGTTCCAGACGTGGCATTGAATGAGATCGCTTGGGCGCCACTCTGGAGCGAGCCATCAGGAATGACAAATGCACCTGGCCATACTTATCAGTGGACCGGAGGTACGCCACCGAACCGTAAGCTTCTTCAGAGGAGTCGCAGAAAACATGCATTTCTTGGTTAAGACCACAGGGATCCACATCCTTGGGCAAGTATGGTCGAGGCAGGGTAACTTGTGGCAGGATTTGTAATTCTTCCTCCCAGACTTTCCACTTCTGCAGGAGCCCCTGCGGCAGAAGTGGATCATCCCATCCACGGTGCTTGTCCCAGAGGTGCCGGACTAGGACCTTAGCCCGGGTTGTGTAGGGTAAGATGAATCCCAAAGGATCATACTGACTGGCCAAGACTTTATAAATGTTGCGCATTGTTGGAATGCCATACTCCACTGGACGATGCTTGTAACCAAGTACATCAGTGTGGAAGAGCCATCTTAGCCCTAGAGTGGACTCCGGAGCATCTGTCTTGTGCTGTGCTAGCCATAGCTCCACGCTAGCTGAGCGACTTTCTTCTGGGAGGTGACTTATGACTTCGGGTTCATTGCTGGCCCACTGACGCAGCTCAAAACCAGCTGAAGCTAGGAGGGCTCGTAATTTGTCTACCAGTTGCTTCCCCTCTGCAACGGTCGGGATACTTTGGAGACAGTTGTCCACATAGAAATTCCTTTCAATGGAGATCCTCACATCCTCCTCTGGCTGGCTGTTATCGTAGACGTGTCGCTGTAAGGCGAATGTGGCACAACAGGGGCTGCATGTTGTTCCGAATGGTAACACCTGCCACTCGTACACCGCAGGTGGCTCCCCTTGACTGAAATCCCGCCAGACAAACCTGAGGAGGGCGCGATCTTCGGGGAGGAGTCGGACCTGGTGAAACATGCCTTTGATGTCACCGCTGATGGCTACTGCATGCTCACGGAAGCGCAGAAGAACGCCTAGAAGTGACGCTCCGAGTGTCGGCCCAGGAAGCAGGTAATCATTTAGGCTGTGACCTTGATACTGGTGGGAACAGTTGAAAACCAGTCTGTTTTTTCCATTGTGGCGCACCATATGATGGGGGATGTACCATGCTTCCTGTCCTCCATCATCCGGGATTTCAGAGCTACACTTGATGACTGAGCCAGCCCTGATCAGTTTCTCCATCTCCTCTTTGTAGGCAGCAGCTTGGACCGAGTCCTTGGCCAGCCGTCGTTCCACACTCCGCAAGATGGGCATAACAGACTCTTTGGTAGAGTGAAGAAGTGGCATGGTTTTCTGGCGGAGCAGCGGCGTGGCATATCGGAGTACGCCGTCAACATTTACTCTTGTAGTCTTGTTCTCAAGCATAGTAATGGCCTCATGGTCTTGCTTTGAGCGAGTAACCAGTTTCTCACTTCTGAAGGGGATCGTATCGACCTGCCATAGTCTCTCAACGTGCCTCATCAACTCTTTCGCCGAAGGGGCTAGTGTCGTCAATAAGCACTGCTGTGGTTGTGCAAGGTGGCAGACTGCACCTGCTGGGCCCTGTAACGTCCAGCCCAGTCTAGTGCAGACAGCTGCAGGTCCTCCTGGAGGTCCCAACCTGACGGGTTCAGTGGGGGTGATGAGGTGAGGATGATCACTCCCAATGAGAAGTAGAGGTGTCACATCGGTGATGTTTGGTAAGGGAAGGCCAATCAGATGCTTATATTTCTTCCTGAGCTGCTGCATCGGGTAGTTGTGACTAGCTAGTCCGATCTGGGCTGAGGTGAAGGCAGCCGTGATCTTGAACCTCTTCTTCGTTTTAGCAGGGGAGGAAATGGAGAATGAGACTGATGCACCTCGTAGCACCTGGACCTCTTGTCGGATAGTACGAAGCGGGATGTCTTCTGGAGTCCCTTGTACGCCCAACTTCTCTGCGGCCTCTGGCAACAACATGGTTCTCTCAGAACCGTCATCCAATATAGCATAGGTGCTCAGTGTACGATCAGCATAATGAAGGTAGACTTTGACGACTTTCAAGAGTACTCTGCTGCCATCTGTGGGTCGGTCTAGGTACAGCACCTCAGTTGTAGCCCTCGTAGTGTGGCTCTCTCCCATTATGGGTGTGGCTGGTACTTTGGCTGGCCTCATATTGACTTCGTGCAGGACCTGGAGGTGTCTACCTTGGCAGAGGTTACAGGTCTTCTTCAAGTTGCACTGGGCTGCTTGATGAGACCGGGCGCAACGCCAACATCTCCTGTTGGTCTTAATCCATTCTGTCAACTGATCTTTGGTGAGCTTGGAAACGGCGGTGCACTTGCTAAGATAATGAGTCTCATTGTTGCAGAATGGACAGAATGGCTTGGTACCTCTCACCGTCGTGGCATTGGCTAGTGCTTGAGTTTCTGACTTAGTGCTTGCATCCTCCCTCCCATGGAGGACAGTAACGGGGCGACTGCTCTGTCGACCATCTTGTTTAGGGGCTGACTTCCCCTTAGCTTCTCTCAATGCCAACTGTCCTTCAGTGTCCTGACACCATGCCTCGTGTTTCAGCCACTCTGCCAAGTCGGGTAAGGTGTGTAGTTGGATGCCTCGGTAGAACATGCAGCGTCGAAATTCAGCTCTTTGCTCTGGTGGTAACTTGCTTAACAGGCGGGCGACGTGAGAACCACACTGTAGCTCGGCCTCTCCTTCAGGGCCCAGTGTTCTTAACATTCCCACCAACGACTGTACTACGAGTGCAAACCTCTCAAATGCAGCAATATCTCCTCTCTTGACATCAGGAGCATCCATCACGGTAGAAATCCGCCTCAATGCTATCTGATGGGGCTGACCAAACTTGTCATTCAGGGCTGCCATTGTATCGGAGAAAGGCGTTGGTGAGCTGAGGTACGCATCTGCAATCAACTGAGCCTCTTCTAGTTGCAGGTGATCGACCAACACTTGATACTTAAAACGTTCAGTGGCGTCTGGGGGTAGGAGGTTCTCTAATGACAGCTTCAGGCGTGCAAACTCCCTTGGATCACGGCGGGTGAAGTTGCCTATGGTCGGGCGTGGTCCATAGTAATTAGACGCTACCATGCTGCCTGGGTTCAGTCCAGAAGGTGGCAGCTGCATCCTTGGCCTGGCAGGAGGCGGCTGGGGACCATCTCCTGGCTCACTCTTGCAACCGGAAATTACCGGATATTTGGACTCAGGCGGGGGCGACCAGTGATGGTGGTCATGAGCAGTGGACCACTGTCTTGTAAGAGGAGCGGCACTATATGCGGTTGGCTGCCTATATGGACGGCTTCCAACAGGCGGTGAAAGACGGGTTGAGATATCCTCTTCTTCAACATGTGGATGTGCAGCTGCTCTCTGAACACTGTTACCTGGTGGTGGTGGTGGTGGAAGGTCAGCCAGTGCCATCTCGTCCATCACTGAACTCGACCACACAGGTGGAGTAGGCCAGTCATCTTCTTCGGGGCCGTCAGCCGCAGCCAATGGTGGGGACTGTACAATCTCTGGTCTGCAGACAGGAGAAGATCGGCTTGTAAAGTTCTGAAAAGCATCTACTAATTGCTTCATATCGGCCCGCAGAGCTCTCATGTCTATGAGTTCTGACGCCAAGTGCCGCTGTGTCTCTTGTAGGAGATGTCTCTCATGACGGATGTCCTCCAATTCAGATCTTATGTCCTCTTGTGGGTGACGGGGCTGCATCGCATGAAGTGGAGTAGAGTGAACAGGGGACATCTTCCGTTCTGGTGTCAGTAGGGAGACAAGCAGATCCTCTTGGGGTTGCTGCTCCTTGCCATAGTACCTGTCCATCTCTGGGAGATTAGTGTTCTGCCTCTGCATGTGGCTTGGTCGGGAAAAATCATACGCTGAGTTGAGGGGGGTCATCCTGGCCCGATCCTCCAGGTGAGGGACCTCTTCGTCCTCTCTGTACCTCCATATGCTGCGGTCCTGAAAATCCACTTCATAATCCTCATAGCGGGCAGGGGGACGAATCTGTCGTCGGGGACGTGCATCATAATCTTCATGCTCTGAGTCTTGATCCATCTTGATGTAAACACAGCTGATCCGGCTCGAAGGACCTTCAATGTAGGGGAGGAATGCTAATGGTTTGCTGGTTCAGGTGAGCGAGCTGTCTTCACACCGGGGTGTTGGCCAAACACCACTTGAGGCCGACTCAGAGCAAGGTTCCAAATAATAGTCCACACCAGGGTTGGCTTTCTTTGGTTTACTTCCAATTAAATTATTTGATTCAGTTGAATGAGTACAATATTTCTTCCATCTTCATATATATATGTTTCTGTTTCTATGGGTGTATGTGCGCAGTGGGAGAGAGTAGGTGTGTGGGTGTGGTTTCCTAAAGAAAGACAGAAATAATCCAATAAGCAAATGTATAAACGTTGGTTAAGGCATTCACACTAAACAAGCAAATTAAATTAGCGCAGTTAAGCTAGCGACATTCAGAACATGACTTCCGGTATGCGCTCTTATAGTGAAACAGTATGCGCTCTTATTGTGAAACAAATGGTAACACTTCCGGTCTCGGGCTTAGCAGCGTAACATCAACTCACGAATGCCACATGGCAACGCGAGGATGAGGAAACGCCGCCCGCACTCGTAACAAACATCTTAGAAACAAGCTATGGTTAATTCTAGCAAGAAGTTCACGGACAAGAAACAAGAACAAGACCCACCAGTCATCGACGCACACCACTGGACCAACTCACGACACGGCACACACGCGAGCGCCAGACTTCCTGCTATCGCTGCTGGCGAAGACTGACTGCGGTAAACGTCCACACGCACGAGCGCGAGGACAAGCTATGTCACGTGAACTTACCATCCAATGAATAGAGACGACAAATTATGCAAATTAGTATTAGTGTACGTTACGAGGTTAACAATATTGAACGTATCAGACCCGAGGAATAGATTACATTATAGTCTTTTCTACATACAGTAAGGCATTTTTTTTCTCCCCAAAAAACGACCATGTATAGTAAGGCATTTTTTTTCTCTCCCCAAAAAAAACGACCATGTATAGTAAGGCATATTTTTCTCCCCAAAAAAAATGACCATGTATAGTAAGGCATTTTTTTTCTCCCAAAAAAACGACCATGTATAGTAAGGCATTTTTTTTCTCCCAAAAAAAGCGACCATGTATAGTAAGGCATTTTTTTTTCTCCCAAAAAAACGACCATGTATAGTAAGGCATTTTTTTCTCCCAAAAAAACGACCATGTATAGTAAGGCATTTTTTTTCTACCAAAAAAACGACCATGTATAGTAAGGCATTTTTTATTTTGTTAAAAAAACGACCATGTATAGTAAGGCGTTTTTTTTCTCCCAAAAAAACGACCATGTATAGTAAGGCATTTTTTTCTACCAAAAAAACGACCATGTATAGTAAGGCATTTTTTATTTTGTTAAAAAAACGACCATGTATAGTAAGGCATTTTTTTCTCCCCCAAAAAAACGACCATGTATAGTAAGGCATTTTTTTTCTCCCAAAAAAACGACCATGTATACTAAGGCATTTTTTTCTCCCTAAAAAACGACCATGTATAGTAATGCATTTTTTTTCTCCCAAAAAAACGACCATGTATAGTAAGGCATTTTTTTCTCCCTAAAAAACGACCATGTATAGTAAGGCATTTTTTTCTCCCCAAAAAAACGAGCATGTATAGTAAGGCATTTTTTTTCTCCCAAAAAAATGACCATGTATAGTAAGCCATTGTTTTTCTCCCAAAAAAACGACCATGTATAGTAAGGCATTTTTTTTTCTCCCAAAAAAACGACCATGTATAGTAAGGCATTTTTTTCTCCCAAAAAAACGACCATGTATAGTAAGGCATTTTTTTTCTACCAAAAAAACGACCATGTATAGTAAGGCATTTTTTATTTTGTTAAAAAAACGACCATGTATAGTAACGCATTTTTTTCTCCCTAAAAAACGACCATGTATAGTAAGGCGGTTTTTTTTGCTCCTAAAAAAAACGACCATGTATAGTAAGCCATTGTTTTTCTCCCAAAAAAACGACCATGTATAGTAAGGCATTTTTTTCTCCCAAAAAAACGACCATGTATACTAAGGCATTTTTTTCTCCCTAAAAAACGACCATGTATAGTAAGGCATTTTTTTTTCTCCCAAAAAAACGACCATGTATAGTAAGGCATTTTTTTCTCCCCCAAAAAAACGACCATGTATAGTAAGGCATTTTTTTTCTCCCAAAAAAAAACGACCATGTATAGTAAGGCATTTTTTTTCTCCCAAAAAAACGACCATGTAGAGTAAGGCATTTTTTTCTCCGAAAAAAACAACCATGTATAGTAAGGCATTTTTTTCTCCCTAAAAAACGACCATGTATAGTAAGGCGGGTTTTTTTGCCCCTAAAAAAACGACCATGTACAGTAAGGCATTTTTTTTTCTCCCAAAAAAACGACCATGTATAGTAAGGCGTTTTTTTTTGCTCCTAAAAAAAACGACCATGTATAGTAAGGCATTTTTTTCTCCCCCAAAAAACGACCATGTATAGTAAGGCATTTTTTTTCTCCCAAAAAAAATGACCATGTATAGTAAGGCATTTTTTTTTCTCCCAAAAAAACGACCATGTATAGTAAGGCATTTTTTTCTCCCAAAAAAACGACCATGTATAGTAAGGCATTTTTTTTCTACCAAAAAAACGACCATGTATAGTAAGGGGTTTTTTATTTTGTTAAAAAAACGACCATGTATAGTAAGGCATTTTTTTTCTCCCAAAAAAACGACCATGTATACTAAGGCA
Organism: Festucalex cinctus; assembly: GCF_051991245.1. Taxonomy (NCBI): domain Eukaryota; kingdom Metazoa; phylum Chordata; class Actinopteri; order Syngnathiformes; family Syngnathidae; genus Festucalex; species Festucalex cinctus. The sequence goes on from NC_135431.1 coordinate 10,055,525, forward strand.
TTTTTTTCTCCCTAAAAAACGACCATGTATAGTAATGCATTTTTTTTCTCCCAAAAAAACGACCATGTATAGTAAGGCATTTTTTTCTCCCTAAAAAACGACCATGTATAGTAAGGCATTTTTTTCTCCCCAAAAAAACGAGCATGTATAGTAAGGCATTTTTTTTCTCCCAAAAAAATGACCATGTATAGTAAGCCATTGTTTTTCTCCCAAAAAAACGACCATGTATAGTAAGGCATTTTTTTTTCTCCCAAAAAAACGACCATGTATAGTAAGGCATTTTTTTCTCCCAAAAAAACGACCATGTATAGTAAGGCATTTTTTTTCTACCAAAAAAACGACCATGTATAGTAAGGCATTTTTTATTTTGTTAAAAAAACGACCATGTATAGTAACGCATTTTTTTCTCCCTAAAAAACGACCATGTATAGTAAGGCGTTTTATTTTGCCCCTAAAAAAACGACCATGTATAGTAAGGCTTTTTTTTTCTCCCTAAAAAACGACCATGTATAGTAATGCATTTTTTTTTCCCAAAAAAACGACCATGTATAGTAAGGCATTTTTTTCTCCCTAAAAAACGACCATGTATAGTAAGGCGTTTTTTTTGCCCCTAAAAAAACGACCATGTATAGTAAGGCATTTTTTTTCTCCCAAAAAAATGACCATGTATAGTAAGCCATTGTTTTTCTCCCAAAAAAACGACCATGTATAGTAAGGCGTTTTTTTTTGCTCCTAAAAAAAACGACCATGTATAGTAAGGCATTTTTTTTCTCCCCCAAAAAACGACCATGTATAGTAAGGCATTTTTTTTCTCCCAAAAAAAATGACCATGTATAGTAAGGCATTTTTTTTTCTCCCAAAAAAACGACCATGTATAGTAAGGCATTTTTTTCTCCCAAAAAAACGACCATGTATAGTAAGGCATTTTTTTTCTACCAAAAAAACGACCATGTATAGTAAGGCGTTTTTTATTTTGTTAAAAAAACGACCATGTATAGTAAGGCATTTTTTTTCTCCCAAAAAAACGACCATGTATACTAAGGCATTTTTTTCTCCCTAAAAAACGACCATGTATAGTAATGCATTTTTTTTCTCCCAAAAAAACGACCATGTATAGTAAGGCATTTTTTTCTCCCTAAAAAACGACCATGTATAGTAAGGCGTTTTTTTTGCCCCTAAAAAAACGACCATGTATAGTAAGGCATTTTTTTTCTCCCAAAAAAATGACCATGTATAGTAAGCCATTGTTTTTCTCCCAAAAAAACGACCATGTATAGTAAGGCGTTTTTTTTTGCTCCTAAAAAAAACGACCATGTATAGTAAGGCATTTTTTTTCTCCCCCAAAAAACGACCATGTATAGTAAGGCATTTTTTTTCTCCCAAAAAAAATGACCATGTATAGTAAGGCATTTTTTTTTCTCCCAAAAAAACGACCATGTATAGTAAGGCATTTTTTTCTCCCAAAAAAACGACCATGTATAGTAAGGCATTTTTTTTCTACCAAAAAAACGACCATGTATAGTAAGGCGTTTTTTATTTTGTTAAAAAAACGACCATGTATAGTAAGGCATTTTTTTTCTCCCAAAAAAACGACCATGTATACTAAGGCATTTTTTTCTCCCTAAAAAACGACCATGTATAGTAATGCATTTTTTTTCTCCCAAAAAAACGACCATGTATAGTAAGGCATTTTTTTCTCCCTAAAAAACGACCATGTATAGTAAGGCATTTTTTTCTCCCCAAAAAAACGAGCATGTATAGTAAGGCATTTTTTTTTCTCCCAAAAAAATGACCATGTATAGTAAGCCATTGTTTTTCTCCCAAAAAAACGACCATGAATAGTAAGGCATTTTTTTTTCTCCCAAAAAAACGACCATGTATAAAAGGCATTTTTTTCTCCCAAAAAAACGACCATGTATAGTAAGGCATTTTTTATTTTGTTAAAAAAACGACCATGTATAGTAACGCATTTTTTTCTCCCTAAAAAACGACCATGTATAGTAAGGCGTTTTTTTTTGCCCCTAAAAAAACGACCATGTATAGTAAGGCTTTTTTTTTCTCCTAAAAAAACGACCATGTATAGTAAGGCATTTTTTTTCTCCCAAAAAAACGACCATGTATAGTAAGGCTTTTTTTTTCTCCCAAAAAAACGACCATGTATACTAAGGCATTTTTTTCTCCCTAAAAAACGACCATGTATAGTAATGCATTTTTTTTCCCCAAAAAAACGACCATGTATCGTAAGGCATTTTTTTCTCCCTAAAAAACGACCATGTATAGTAAGGCGTTTTTTTTGCCCCTAAAAAAACGACCATGTATAGTAAGGCATTTTTTTTCTCCCAAAAAAATGACAATGTATAGTAAGCCATTGTTTTTCTCCCAAAAAAACGACCATGTATAGTAAGGCATTTTTTTTTCCCAAATAAACGACCATGTATAGTAAGGCATTTTTTTCTCCCCAAAAAAAACGACCATGTATAGTAAGGCATTTTTTTTCTCCCAAAAAAACGACCATGTATAGTAAGGCATTTTTTTTCTCCCAAAAAAACGACCATGTATAGTAAGGCATTTTTTTTCTCTCCCAAAAAAAACGACCATGTATAGTAAGGCATTTTTTTCTCCCCAAAAAAACGACCATGTATAGTAAGGCGTTTTTTTTGCCCTTAAAAAAAACGACCATGTAGAGTAAGGCATTTTTTTTCTCCCCAAAAAAAATGACCATGTATAGTAAGGCGTTTTTTTTGCCCTTAAAAAAAACGACCATGTATAGTAAGGCATTTTTTTTTTCTCCCAAAAAAAAGACCATGTATAGTAAGGCATTTTTTTTCTCTCCCAAAAAAAAACGACCATGTATAGTAAGGCATATTTTTCTCCCCAAAAAAAGCGACCATGTATAGTAAGGCATTTTTTTCTCCCAAAAAAACGACCATGTATAGTAAGGCATTTTTATCTCCCTAAAAAACGACCATGTATAGTCAGGCATTTTTTTTCTCCCAAAAAAACGACCATGTATAGTAAGGCATTTTTTTCTCCCTAAAAAACGACCATGTATAGTAAGGCGTTTTTTTTTGCCCCTAAAAAAACGACCATGTATAGTAAGGCATTTTTTTTCTCCCAAAAAAACGACCATGTATAGTAAGGCATTTTTATCTCCCTAAAAAACGACCATGTATAGTCAGGCATTTTTTTTCTCCCAAAAAAACGATCATGTATCGTAAGGCGTTTTTTTTTGCTCCTAAAAAAAACGACCATGTATAGTAAGGCGGGTTTTTTTCTCCCAAAAAAACGACCATGTATAGTAAGGCATTTTTTTTCTCTCCCAAAAAAAACGACCATGTAGAGTAAGGCATTTTTTTTCTCCCAAAAAAACGACCATGTATAGTAAGGCATTTTTTTTCTCTCCCAAAAAAAACGACCATGTATAGTAAGGCATTTTTTTCTCCCCCAAAAAACGACCATGTATAGTAAGGCATTTTTTTTCTCCCAAAAAAAATGACCATGTATAGTAAGGCATTTTTTTTTCTCCCAAAAAAACGACCATGTATAGTAAGGCATTTTTTTCTCCCAAAAAAACGACCATGTATAGTAAGGCATTTTTTTTCTCCCAAAAAAACGACCATGTATAGTAAGGCATTTTTTATTTTGTTAAAAAAACGACCATGTTTAGTAAGGCGTTTTTTTTCTCCCAAAAAAACGACCATGTATAGTAAGGCATTTTTTTTCTCCCAAAAAAAGCGACCATGTATAGTAAGGCATTTTTTTCTCCCAAAAAAACGACCATGTATAGTAAGGCATTTTTTTTCCACCCAAAAAAACGACCATGTATAGTAAGGCATTTTTTTTCTCTCCCAAAAAAAACGACCATGTATAGTAAGGCATTTTTTTCTCCCCAAAAAAACGACCATGTATAGTAAGGCATTTTTTTTCTCCCCAAAAAAATGACCATGTATAGTAAGGCATTTTTTTTCTCCCAAAAAAACGACCATGTAGAGTAAGGCATTTTTTTCTCCCAAAAAAACAACCATGGCATTTTTTTTCTCCCCCAAAAAAATGACCATGTATAGTAAGGCGTTTTTTTTGCCCTTAAAAAAAACGACCATGTAGAGTAAGGCATTTTTTTTCTCCCAAAAAAAAATGACCATGTATAGTAAGGCGTTTTTTTTGCCCTTAAAAAAAACGACCATGTATAGTAAGGCATTTTTTTTTCTCCCAAAAAAAAGACCATGTATAGTAAGGCATTTTTTTTCTCTCCCAAAAAAAAACGACCATGTATAGTAAGGCATATTTTTCTCCCCAAAAAAAGCGACCATGTATAGTAAGGCATTTTTTTCTCCCAAAAAAACGACCATGTATAGTAAGGCATTTTTTTTCTCCCCAAAAAACGACCATGTATAGTAAGGCATTTTTTTCTCCCCAAAAAAAACGACCATGTATAGTAAGGCATTTTTTTTCTCCCAAAAAAACGACCATGTATAGTAAGGCATTTTTTTTCTCCCAAAAAAACGACCATGTATAGTAAGGCATTTTTTTTCTCTCCCAAAAAAAACGACCATGTATAGTAAGGCATTTTTTTCTCCCCAAAAAAACGACCATGTATAGTAAGGCGTTTTTTTTGCCCTTAAAAAAAACGACCATGTAGAGTAAGGCATTTTTTTTCTCCCCCCAAAAAATGACCATGTATAGTAAGGCGTTTTTTTTGCCCTTAAAAAAAACGACCATGTATAGTAAGGCATTTTTTTTTTCTCCCAAAAAAAAGACCATGTATAGTAAGGCATTTTTTTTCTCTCCCAAAAAAAAACGACCATGTATAGTAAGGCATATTTTTCTCCCCAAAAAAAGCGACCATGTATAGTAAGGCATTTTTTTCTCCCAAAAAAACGACCATGTATAGTAAGGCATTTTTTTTCTCCCCAAAAAACGACCATGTATAGTAAGGCATTTTTATCTCCCTAAAAAACGACCATGTATAGTCAGGCATTTTTTTTCTCCCAAAAAAACGACCATGTATAGTAAGGCATTTTTTTCTCCCTAAAAAACGACCATGTATAGTAAGGCATTTTTTTTCTCCCAAAAAAACGATCATGTATCGTAAGGCGGTTTTTTTTGCCCCTAAAAAAACGACCATGTATAGTAAGGCATTTTTTTTCTCCCAAAAAAACGACCATGTATAGTAAGGCATTTTTATCTCCCTAAAAAACGACCATGTATAGTCAGGCATTTTTTTTCTCCCAAAAAAACGATCATGTATCGTAAGGCGTTTTTTTTTGCTCCTAAAAAAAACGACCATGTATAGTAAGGCGGGTTTTTTTCTCCCAAAAAAACGACCATGTATAGTAAGGCATTTTTTTTCTCTCCCAAAAAAAACGACCATGTAGAGTAAGGCATTTTTTTTCTCCCAAAAAAACGACCATGTATAGTAAGGCATTTTTTTTCTCTCCCAAAAAAAACGACCATGTATAGTAAGGCATTTTTTTCTCCCCCAAAAAACGACCATGTATAGTAAGGCATTTTTTTTCTCCCAAAAAAAATGACCATGTATAGTAAGGCATTTTTTTTTCTCCCAAAAAAACGACCATGTATAGTAAGGCATTTTTTTCTCCCAAAAAAACGACCATGTATAGTAAGGCATTTTTTTTCTCCCAAAAAAACGACCATGTATAGTAAGGCATTTTTTATTTTGTTAAAAAAACGACCATGTTTAGTAAGGCGTTTTTTTTCTCCCAAAAAAAACGACCATGTATAGTAAGGCATTTTTTTTCTCCCAAAAAAAGCGACCATGTATAGTAAGGCATTTTTTTCTCCCAAAAAAACGACCATGTATAGTAAGGCATTTTTTTTCCACCCAAAAAAACGACCATGTATAGTAAGGCATTTTTTTTCTCTCCCAAAAAAAACGACCATGTATAGTAAGGCATTTTTTTCTCCCCAAAAAAACGACCATGTATAGTAAGGCATTTTTTTTCTCCCCAAAAAAATGACCATGTATAGTAAGGCATTTTTTTTCTCCCAAAAAAACGACCATGTAGAGTAAGGCATTTTTTTCTCCCAAAAAAACAACCATGGCATTTTTTTTCTCCCCCAAAAAAATGACCATGTATAGTAAGGCGTTTTTTTTGCCCTTAAAAAAAACGACCATGTAGAGTAAGGCATTTTTTTTCTCCCAAAAAAAAATGACCATGTATAGTAAGGCGTTTTTTTTGCCCTTAAAAAAAACGACCATGTATAGTAAGGCATTTTTTTTTCTCCCAAAAAAAAGACCATGTATAGTAAGGCATTTTTTTTCTCTCCCAAAAAAAAACGACCATGTATAGTAAGGCATATTTTTCTCCCCAAAAAAAGCGACCATGTATAGTAAGGCATTTTTTTCTCCCAAAAAAACGACCATGTATAGTAAGGCATTTTTTTTCTCCCCAAAAAACGACCATGTATAGTAAGGCATTTTTATCTCCCTAAAAAACGACCATGTATAGTCAGGCATTTTTTTTCTCCCAAAAAAACGACCATGTATAGTAAGGCATTTTTTTCTCCCTAAAAAACGACCATGTATAGTAAGGCGTTTTTTTTTGCCCCTAAAAAAACGACCATGTATAGTAAGGCATTTTTTTTCTCCCAAAAAAACGATCATGTATCGTAAGGCGTTTTTTTTTGCTCCTAAAAAAAACGACCATGTATAGTAAGGCGGGTTTTTTTCTCCCAAAAAAACGACCATGTATAGTAAGGCATTTTTTTTCTCTCCCAAAAAAAACGACCATGTAGAGTAAGGCATTTTTTTTCTCCCAAAAAAACGACCATGTATAGTAAGGCATTTTTTTTCTCTCCCAAAAAAAACGACCATGTATAGTAAGGCATTTTTTTCTCCCCCAAAAAACGACCATGTATAGTAAGGCATTTTTTTTCTCCCAAAAAAAATGACCATGTATAGTAAGGCATTTTTTTTTCTCCCAAAAAAACGACCATGTATAGTAAGGCATTTTTTTCTCCCAAAAAAACGACCATGTATAGTAAGGCATTTTTTTTCTCCCAAAAAAACGACCATGTATAGTAAGGCATTTTTTATTTTGTTAAAAAAACGACCATGTTTAGTAAGGCGTTTTTTTTCTCCCAAAAAAACGACCATGTATAGTAAGGCATTTTTTTTCTCCCAAAAAAAGCGACCATGTATAGTAAGGCATTTTTTTCTCCCAAAAAAACGATCATGTATAGTAAGGCATTTTTTTTCCACCCAAAAAAACGACCATGTATAGTAAGGCATTTTTTTTCTCCCAAAAAAACGACCATGTATAGTAAGGCATTTTTATCTCCCTAAAAAATGACCATGTATAGTCAGGCATTTTTTTTCTCCCAAAAAAACGACCATGTATAGTAAGGCGGGTTTTTTTGCCCCTAAAAAAACGACCATGTATAGTAAGGCATTTTTTTTCTCCCAAAAAAACGACCATGTATAGTAAGGCATTTTTTTTCTCTCCCAAAAAAACGACCATGTATAGTAAGGCATTTTTTTCTCCCCAAAAAAACGACCATGTATAGTAAGGCATTTTTTTTCTCCCCAAAAAAATGACCATGTATAGTAAGGCTTTTTTTTTTCTCCCAAAAAAACGACCATGTATAGTAAGGCATTTTTTTCTCCCAAAAAAACGACCATGTATAGTAAGGCATTTTTTTTCTCCCAAAAAAACGACCATGTATAGTAAGGCATTTTTTATTTTGTTAAAAAAACGACCATGTATAGTAAGGCGTTTTTTTTTCTCCCAAAAAAAACGACCATGTAAAGTAAGGCTTTTTTTTTTTCTCCCAAAAAAACGCCATGTATAGTAAGGCATTTTTTTTCTCTCCCAAAAAAAACAACCATGTATAGTAAGGCATTTTTTTCTCCCCCAAAAAACGACCATGTATAGTAAGGCATTTTTTTTCTCCCAAAAAAACGACCATGTATAGTAAGGCATTTTTTTCTCCCTAAAAAACGACCATGTATATAGTAAGGCGGTTTTTTTGCCCCTAAAAAAACGACCATGTATAGTAAGGCGTTTTTTTTGCTCCTAAAAAAAATGACCATGTATAGTAAGCCATTGTTTTTCTCCCAAAAAAACGACCATGTATAGTAAGGCATTTTTTTTCTCCCAAAAAAACGACCATGTATACTAAGGCATTTTTTTTCTCCCTAAAAAACGACCATGTATAGTAATGCATTTTTTTTCTCCCTAAAAAACGACCATGTATAGTAATGCATTTTTTTTCTCCCAAAAAAATGACCATGTATAGTAAGCCATTGTTTTTCTCCCAAAAAAACGACCATGTATAGTAAGGCATTTTTTTTCCCAAAAAAACGACCATGTATAGTAAGGCATTTTTTTTTCTCCCAAAAAAAACGACCATGTATAGTAAGGCATTTTTTTCTCCCAAAAAAACGACCATGTATAGTAAGGCATTTTTTTTCTCTCCCAAAAAAAACGAACATGTATAGTAAGGCATTTTTTTCTCCCCAAAAAAACGACCATGTATAGTAAGGCATTTTTTTTCTCCCCAAAAAAATGACCATGTATAGTAAGGCATTTTTTTTCTCCCAAAAAAACGACCATGTATAGTAAGGCATTTTTTATTTTGTTAAAAAAACGACCATGTATAGTAAGGCGTTTTTTTTTCTCCCAAAAAAAACGACCATGTAAAGTAAGGCTTTTTTTTTTCTCCCAAAAAAACGCCATGTATAGTAAGGCATTTTTTTTCTCTCCCAAAAAAAAACAACCATGTATAGTAAGGCATTTTTTTCTCCCCCAAAAAACGACCATGTATAGTAAGGCATTTTTTTTCTCCCCAAAAAAATGACCATGTATAGTAAGGCATTTTTTTTCTCCCAAAAAAACGACCATGTATACTAAGGCATTTTTTTCTCCCTAAAAAACGACCATGTATAGTAATGCATTTTTTTTCTCCCAAAAAAACGACCATGTATAGTAAGGCATTTTTTTCTCCCTAAAAAACGACCATGTATAGTAAGGCATTTTTTTCTCCCCAAAAAAACGAGCATGTATAGTAAGGCATTTTTTTTCTCCCAAAAAAATGACCATGTATAGTAAGCCATTGTTTTTCTCCCAAAAAAACGACCATGTATAGTAAGGCATTTTTTTTTCTCCCAAAAAAACGACCATGTATAGTAAGGCATTTTTTTCTCCCAAAAAAACGACCATGTATAGTAAGGCATTTTTTTTCTACCAAAAAAACGACCATGTATAGTAAGGCATTTTTTATTTTGTTAAAAAAACGACCATGTATAGTAACGCATTTTTTTCTCCCTAAAAAACGACCATGTATAGTAAGGCGTTTTATTTTGCCCCTAAAAAAACGACCATGTATAGTAAGGCTTTTTTTTTCTCCCTAAAAAACGACCATGTATAGTAATGCATTTTTTTTTCCCAAAAAAACGACCATGTATAGTAAGGCATTTTTTTCTCCCTAAAAAACGACCATGTATAGTAAGGCGTTTTTTTTGCCCCTAAAAAAACGACCATGTATAGTAAGGCATTTTTTTTCTCCCAAAAAAATGACCATGTATAGTAAGCCATTGTTTTTCTCCCAAAAAAACGACCATGTATAGTAAGGCGTTTTTTTTTGCTCCTAAAAAAAACGACCATGTATAGTAAGGCATTTTTTTTCTCCCCCAAAAAACGACCATGTATAGTAAGGCATTTTTTTTCTCCCAAAAAAAATGACCATGTATAGTAAGGCATTTTTTTTTCTCCCAAAAAAACGACCATGTATAGTAAGGCATTTTTTTCTCCCAAAAAAACGACCATGTATAGTAAGGCATTTTTTTTCTACCAAAAAAACGACCATGTATAGTAAGGCGTTTTTTATTTTGTTAAAAAAACGACCATGTATAGTAAGGCATTTTTTTTCTCCCAAAAAAACGACCATGTATACTAAGGCATTTTTTTCTCCCTAAAAAACGACCATGTATAGTAATGCATTTTTTTTCTCCCAAAAAAACGACCATGTATAGTAAGGCATTTTTTTCTCCCTAAAAAACGACCATGTATAGTAAGGCGTTTTTTTTGCCCCTAAAAAAACGACCATGTATAGTAAGGCATTTTTTTTCTCCCAAAAAAATGACCATGTATAGTAAGCCATTGTTTTTCTCCCAAAAAAACGACCATGTATAGTAAGGCGTTTTTTTTTGCTCCTAAAAAAAACGACCATGTATAGTAAGGCATTTTTTTTCTCCCCCAAAAAACGACCATGTATAGTAAGGCATTTTTTTTCTCCCAAAAAAAATGACCATGTATAGTAAGGCATTTTTTTTTCTCCCAAAAAAACGACCATGTATAGTAAGGCATTTTTTTCTCCCAAAAAAACGACCATGTATAGTAAGGCATTTTTTTTCTACCAAAAAAACGACCATGTATAGTAAGGCGTTTTTTATTTTGTTAAAAAAACGACCATGTATAGTAAGGCATTTTTTTTCTCCCAAAAAAACGACCATGTATACTAAGGCATTTTTTTCTCCCTAAAAAACGACCATGTATAGTAATGCATTTTTTTTCTCCCAAAAAAACGACCATGTATAGTAAGGCATTTTTTTCTCCCTAAAAAACGACCATGTATAGTAAGGCATTTTTTTCTCCCCAAAAAAACGAGCATGTATAGTAAGGCATTTTTTTTTCTCCCAAAAAAATGACCATGTATAGTAAGCCATTGTTTTTCTCCCAAAAAAACGACCATGAATAGTAAGGCATTTTTTTTTCTCCCAAAAAAACGACCATGTATAAAAGGCATTTTTTTCTCCCAAAAAAACGACCATGTATAGTAAGGCATTTTTTATTTTGTTAAAAAAACGACCATGTATAGTAACGCATTTTTTTCTCCCTAAAAAACGACCATGTATAGTAAGGCGTTTTTTTTTGCCCCTAAAAAAACGACCATGTATAGTAAGGCTTTTTTTTTCTCCTAAAAAAACGACCATGTATAGTAAGGCATTTTTTTTCTCCCAAAAAAACGACCATGTATAGTAAGGCTTTTTTTTTCTCCCAAAAAAACGACCATGTATACTAAGGCATTTTTTTCTCCCTAAAAAACGACCATGTATAGTAATGCATTTTTTTTCCCCAAAAAAACGACCATGTATCGTAAGGCATTTTTTTCTCCCTAAAAAACGACCATGTATAGTAAGGCGTTTTTTTTGCCCCTAAAAAAACGACCATGTATAGTAAGGCATTTTTTTTCTCCCAAAAAAATGACAATGTATAGTAAGCCATTGTTTTTCTCCCAAAAAAACGACCATGTATAGTAAGGCATTTTTTTTTCCCAAATAAACGACCATGTATAGTAAGGCATTTTTTTCTCCCCAAAAAAAACGACCATGTATAGTAAGGCATTTTTTTTCTCCCAAAAAAACGACCATGTATAGTAAGGCATTTTTTTTCTCCCAAAAAAACGACCATGTATAGTAAGGCATTTTTTTTCTCTCCCAAAAAAAACGACCATGTATAGTAAGGCATTTTTTTCTCCCCAAAAAAACGACCATGTATAGTAAGGCGTTTTTTTTGCCCTTAAAAAAAACGACCATGTAGAGTAAGGCATTTTTTTTCTCCCCAAAAAAAATGACCATGTATAGTAAGGCGTTTTTTTTGCCCTTAAAAAAAACGACCATGTATAGTAAGGCATTTTTTTTTTCTCCCAAAAAAAAGACCATGTATAGTAAGGCATTTTTTTTCTCTCCCAAAAAAAAACGACCATGTATAGTAAGGCATATTTTTCTCCCCAAAAAAAGCGACCATGTATAGTAAGGCATTTTTTTCTCCCAAAAAAACGACCATGTATAGTAAGGCATTTTTATCTCCCTAAAAAACGACCATGTATAGTCAGGCATTTTTTTTCTCCCAAAAAAACGACCATGTATAGTAAGGCATTTTTTTCTCCCTAAAAAACGACCATGTATAGTAAGGCGTTTTTTTTTGCCCCTAAAAAAACGACCATGTATAGTAAGGCATTTTTTTTCTCCCAAAAAAACGACCATGTATAGTAAGGCATTTTTATCTCCCTAAAAAACGACCATGTATAGTCAGGCATTTTTTTTCTCCCAAAAAAACGATCATGTATCGTAAGGCGTTTTTTTTTGCTCCTAAAAAAAACGACCATGTATAGTAAGGCGGGTTTTTTTCTCCCAAAAAAACGACCATGTATAGTAAGGCATTTTTTTTCTCTCCCAAAAAAAACGACCATGTAGAGTAAGGCATTTTTTTTCTCCCAAAAAAACGACCATGTATAGTAAGGCATTTTTTTTCTCTCCCAAAAAAAACGACCATGTATAGTAAGGCATTTTTTTCTCCCCCAAAAAACGACCATGTATAGTAAGGCATTTTTTTTCTCCCAAAAAAAATGACCATGTATAGTAAGGCATTTTTTTTTCTCCCAAAAAAACGACCATGTATAGTAAGGCATTTTTTTCTCCCAAAAAAACGACCATGTATAGTAAGGCATTTTTTTTCTCCCAAAAAAACGACCATGTATAGTAAGGCATTTTTTATTTTGTTAAAAAAACGACCATGTTTAGTAAGGCGTTTTTTTTCTCCCAAAAAAACGACCATGTATAGTAAGGCATTTTTTTTCTCCCAAAAAAAGCGACCATGTATAGTAAGGCATTTTTTTCTCCCAAAAAAACGACCATGTATAGTAAGGCATTTTTTTTCCACCCAAAAAAACGACCATGTATAGTAAGGCATTTTTTTTCTCTCCCAAAAAAAACGACCATGTATAGTAAGGCATTTTTTTCTCCCCAAAAAAACGACCATGTATAGTAAGGCATTTTTTTTCTCCCCAAAAAAATGACCATGTATAGTAAGGCATTTTTTTTCTCCCAAAAAAACGACCATGTAGAGTAAGGCATTTTTTTCTCCCAAAAAAACAACCATGGCATTTTTTTTCTCCCCCAAAAAAATGACCATGTATAGTAAGGCGTTTTTTTTGCCCTTAAAAAAAACGACCATGTAGAGTAAGGCATTTTTTTTCTCCCAAAAAAAAATGACCATGTATAGTAAGGCGTTTTTTTTGCCCTTAAAAAAAACGACCATGTATAGTAAGGCATTTTTTTTTCTCCCAAAAAAAAGACCATGTATAGTAAGGCATTTTTTTTCTCTCCCAAAAAAAAACGACCATGTATAGTAAGGCATATTTTTCTCCCCAAAAAAAGCGACCATGTATAGTAAGGCATTTTTTTCTCCCAAAAAAACGACCATGTATAGTAAGGCATTTTTTTTCTCCCCAAAAAACGACCATGTATAGTAAGGCATTTTTTTCTCCCCAAAAAAAACGACCATGTATAGTAAGGCATTTTTTTTCTCCCAAAAAAACGACCATGTATAGTAAGGCATTTTTTTTCTCCCAAAAAAACGACCATGTATAGTAAGGCATTTTTTTTCTCTCCCAAAAAAAACGACCATGTATAGTAAGGCATTTTTTTCTCCCCAAAAAAACGACCATGTATAGTAAGGCGTTTTTTTTGCCCTTAAAAAAAACGACCATGTAGAGTAAGGCATTTTTTTTCTCCCCCAAAAAAATGACCATGTATAGTAAGGCGTTTTTTTTGCCCTTAAAAAAAACGACCATGTATAGTAAGGCATTTTTTTTTTCTCCCAAAAAAAAGACCATGTATAGTAAGGCATTTTTTTTCTCTCCCAAAAAAAAACGACCATGTATAGTAAGGCATATTTTTCTCCCCAAAAAAAGCGACCATGTATAGTAAGGCATTTTTTTCTCCCAAAAAAACGACCATGTATAGTAAGGCATTTTTTTTCTCCCCAAAAAACGACCATGTATAGTAAGGCATTTTTATCTCCCTAAAAAACGACCATGTATAGTCAGGCATTTTTTTTCTCCCAAAAAAACGACCATGTATAGTAAGGCATTTTTTTCTCCCTAAAAAACGACCATGTATAGTAAGGCATTTTTTTTCTCCCAAAAAAACGATCATGTATCGTAAGGCGTTTTTTTTTGCCCCTAAAAAAACGACCATGTATAGTAAGGCATTTTTTTTCTCCCAAAAAAACGACCATGTATAGTAAGGCATTTTTATCTCCCTAAAAAACGACCATGTATAGTCAGGCATTTTTTTTCTCCCAAAAAAACGATCATGTATCGTAAGGCGTTTTTTTTTGCTCCTAAAAAAAACGACCATGTATAGTAAGGCGGGTTTTTTTCTCCCAAAAAAACGACCATGTATAGTAAGGCATTTTTTTTCTCTCCCAAAAAAAACGACCATGTAGAGTAAGGCATTTTTTTTCTCCCAAAAAAACGACCATGTATAGTAAGGCATTTTTTTTCTCTCCCAAAAAAAACGACCATGTATAGTAAGGCATTTTTTTCTCCCCCAAAAAACGACCATGTATAGTAAGGCATTTTTTTTCTCCCAAAAAAAATGACCATGTATAGTAAGGCATTTTTTTTTCTCCCAAAAAACGACCATGTATAGTAAGGCATTTTTTTCTCCCAAAAAAACGACCATGTATAGTAAGGCATTTTTTTTCTCCCAAAAAAACGACCATGTATAGTAAGGCATTTTTTATTTTGTTAAAAAAACGACCATGTTTAGTAAGGCGTTTTTTTTCTCCCAAAAAAAACGACCATGTATAGTAAGGCATTTTTTTTCTCCCAAAAAAAGCGACCATGTATAGTAAGGCATTTTTTTCTCCCAAAAAAACGACCATGTATAGTAAGGCATTTTTTTTCCACCCAAAAAAACGACCATGTATAGTAAGGCATTTTTTTTCTCTCCCAAAAAAAACGACCATGTATAGTAAGGCATTTTTTTCTCCCCAAAAAAACGACCATGTATAGTAAGGCATTTTTTTTCTCCCCAAAAAAATGACCATGTATAGTAAGGCATTTTTTTTCTCCCAAAAAAACGACCATGTAGAGTAAGGCATTTTTTTCTCCCAAAAAAACAACCATGGCATTTTTTTTCTCCCCCAAAAAAATGACCATGTATAGTAAGGCGTTTTTTTTGCCCTTAAAAAAAACGACCATGTAGAGTAAGGCATTTTTTTTCTCCCAAAAAAAAATGACCATGTATAGTAAGGCGTTTTTTTTGCCCTTAAAAAAAACGACCATGTATAGTAAGGCATTTTTTTTTCTCCCAAAAAAAAGACCATGTATAGTAAGGCATTTTTTTTCTCTCCCAAAAAAAAACGACCATGTATAGTAAGGCATATTTTTCTCCCCAAAAAAAGCGACCATGTATAGTAAGGCATTTTTTTCTCCCAAAAAAACGACCATGTATAGTAAGGCATTTTTTTTCTCCCCAAAAAACGACCATGTATAGTAAGGCATTTTTATCTCCCTAAAAAACGACCATGTATAGTCAGGCATTTTTTTTCTCCCAAAAAAACGACCATGTATAGTAAGGCATTTTTTTCTCCCTAAAAAACGACCATGTATAGTAAGGCGTTTTTTTTTGCCCCTAAAAAAACGACCATGTATAGTAAGGCATTTTTTTTCTCCCAAAAAAACGATCATGTATCGTAAGGCGTTTTTTTTTGCTCCTAAAAAAAACGACCATGTATAGTAAGGCGGGTTTTTTTCTCCCAAAAAAACGACCATGTATAGTAAGGCATTTTTTTTCTCTCCCAAAAAAAACGACCATGTAGAGTAAGGCATTTTTTTTCTCCCAAAAAAACGACCATGTATAGTAAGGCATTTTTTTTCTCTCCCAAAAAAAACGACCATGTATAGTAAGGCATTTTTTTCTCCCCCAAAAAACGACCATGTATAGTAAGGCATTTTTTTTCTCCCAAATAAAATGACCATGTATAGTAAGGCATTTTTTTTTCTCCCAAAAAAACGACCATGTATAGTAAGGCATTTTTTTCTCCCAAAAAAACGACCATGTATAGTAAGGCATTTTTTTTCTCCCAAAAAAACGACCATGTATAGTAAGGCATTTTTTATTTTGTTAAAAAAACGACCATGTTTAGTAAGGCGTTTTTTTTCTCCCAAAAAAACGACCATGTATAGTAAGGCATTTTTTTTCTCCCAAAAAAAGCGACCATGTATAGTAAGGCATTTTTTTCTCCCAAAAAAACGATCATGTATAGTAAGGCATTTTTTTTCCACCCAAAAAAACGACCATGTATAGTAAGGCATTTTTTTTCTCCCAAAAAAACGACCATGTATAGTAAGGCATTTTTATCTCCCTAAAAAATGACCATGTATAGTCAGGCATTTTTTTTCTCCCAAAAAAACGACCATGTATAGTAAGGCGGGTTTTTTTGCCCCTAAAAAAACGACCATGTATAGTAAGGCATTTTTTTTCTCCCAAAAAAACGACCATGTATAGTAAGGCATTTTTTTTCTCTCCCAAAAAAACGACCATGTATAGTAAGGCATTTTTTTCTCCCCAAAAAAACGACCATGTATAGTAAGGCATTTTTTTTCTCCCCAAAAAAATGACCATGTATAGTAAGGCTTTTTTTTTTCTCCCAAAAAAACGACCATGTATAGTAAGGCATTTTTTTCTCCCAAAAAAACGACCATGTATAGTAAGGCATTTTTTTTCTCCCAAAAAAACGACCATGTATAGTAAGGCATTTTTTATTTTGTTAAAAAAACGACCATGTATAGTAAGGCGTTTTTTTTTCTCCCAAAAAAAACGACCATGTAAAGTAAGGCTTTTTTTTTTTCTCCCAAAAAAACGCCATGTATAGTAAGGCATTTTTTTTCTCTCCCAAAAAAAACAACCATGTATAGTAAGGCATTTTTTTCTCCCCCAAAAAACGACCATGTATAGTAAGGCATTTTTTTTCTCCCCAAAAAAATGACCATGTATAGTAAGGCATTTTTTTTCTCCCAAAAAAACGACCATGTATAGTAAGGCATTTTTTTCTCCCTAAAAAACGACCATGTATATAGTAAGGCGGTTTTTTTGCCCCTAAAAAAACGACCATGTATAGTAAGGCGTTTTTTTTGCTCCTAAAAAAAATGACCATGTATAGTAAGCCATTGTTTTTCTCCCAAAAAAACGACCATGTATAGTAAGGCATTTTTTTTCTCCCAAAAAAACGACCATGTATACTAAGGCATTTTTTTTCTCCCTAAAAAACGACCATGTATAGTAATGCATTTTTTTTCTCCCTAAAAAACGACCATGTATAGTAATGCATTTTTTTTCTCCCAAAAAAATGACCATGTATAGTAAGCCATTGTTTTTCTCCCAAAAAAACGACCATGTATAGTAAGGCATTTTTTTTCCCAAAAAAACGACCATGTATAGTAAGGCATTTTTTTTTCTCCCAAAAAAAACGACCATGTATAGTAAGGCATTTTTTTCTCCCAAAAAAACGACCATGTATAGTAAGGCATTTTTTTTTCTCTCCCAAAAAAAACGAACATGTATAGTAAGGCATTTTTTTCTCCCCAAAAAAACGACCATGTATAGTAAGGCATTTTTTTTCTCCCCAAAAAAATGACCATGTATAGTAAGGCATTTTTTTTCTCCCAAAAAAACGACCATGTATAGTAAGGCATTTTTTTCTCCCTAAAAAACGACCGTGTATATAGTAAGGCGTTTTTTTTGCCCCTAAAAAAACGACCATGTATAGTAAGGCGTTTTTTTTGCTCCTAAAAAAAATGACCATGTATAGTAAGCCATTGTTTTTCTCCCAAAAAAACGACCATGTATAGTAAGGCATTTTTTTTCTCCCAAAAAAACGACCATGTATACTAAGGCATTTTTTTTCTCCCTAAAAAACGACCATGTATAGTAATGCATTTTTTTTCTCCCTAAAAAACGACCATGTATAGTAATGCATTTTTTTTCTCCCAAAAAAATGACCATGTATAGTAAGCCATTGTTTTTCTCCCAAAAAAACGACCATGTATAGTAAGGCATTTTTTTTCCCAAAAAAACGACCATGTATAGTAAGGCATTTTTTTTTCTCCCAAAAAAAACGACCATGTATAGTAAGGCATTTTTTTCTCCCAAAAAAACGACCATGTATAGTAAGGCATTTTTTTTCTCTCCCAAAAAAAACGACCATGTATAGTAAGGCATTTTTTTCTCCCCAAAAAAACGACCATGTATAGTAAGGCATTTTTTTTCTCCCCAAAAAAATGACCATGTATAGTAAGGCATTTTTTTTCTCCCAAAAAAACGACCATGTAGAGTAAGGCATTTTTTTCTCCGAAAAAAACAACCATGTATAGTAAGGCATTTTTTTTCTCCCAAAAAAAAATGACCATGTATAGTAAGGCGTTTTTTTTGCCCTTAAAAAAAACGACCATGTATAGTAAGGCATTTTTTTTTCTCCCAAAAAAACGACCATGTATAGTAAGGCATTTTTTTTTCTCCCAAAAAAATGACCATGTATAGTAAGGCATTTTTTTTCTCCCAAAAAAACGACCATGTATAGTAAGGCATTTTTTTCTCCCTAAAAAACGACCATGTATAGTAAGGCGTTTTTTTTGCCCCTAAAAAAACGACCATGTATAGTAAGCCATTGTTTTTCTCCCAAAAAAACGACCATGTATAGTAAGGCATTTTTTTCTCCCCAAAAAAAACGACCATGTATATAGTAAGGCATTTGTTTTCTCCCAAAAAAACGACCATGTATACTAAGGCATTTTTTTCTCCCTAAAAAACGACCATGTATAGTAATGCATTTTTTTTCTCCCTAAAAAACGACCATGTATAGTAATGCATTTTTTTTCTCCCAAAAAAATGACCATGTATATAGTAAGCCATTGTTTTTCTCCCAAAAAAACGACCATGTATAGTAAGGCATTTTTTTTTCCCAAAAAAACGACCATGTATAGTAAGGCATTTTTTTTCTCCCAAAAAAACGACCATGTAGAGTAAGGCATTTTTTTCTCCGAAAAAAACAACCATGTATAGTAAGGCATTTTTTTTCTCCCAAAAAAAAATGACCATGTATAGTAAGGCGTTTTTTTTGCCCTTAAAAAAAACGACCATGTATAGTAAGGCATTTTTTTTTCTCCCAAAAAAACGACCATGTATAGTAAGGCATTTTTTTTTCTCCCAAAAAAAAACGACCATGTATAGTAAGGCATATTTTTCTCCCCAAAAAAACGACCATGTAGAGTAAGGCAATTTTTTTCTCCCAAAAAAATGACCATGTATAGTAAGGCATCTTTTTTTCTCCCAAAAAAACGACCATGTATAGTAAGGCATTTTTTTTCTCCCAAAATAAGCGACCATGTATAGTCAGGCATTTTTTTCTCCCTAAAAAACGACCATGTATAGTAAGGCGTTTTTTTTTGCCCCTAAAAAAACGACCATGTACAGTAAGGCATTTTTTTTTCTCCCAAAAAAACGACCATGTATAGTAAGGCATTTTTTTTCTCTACCAAAAAAAACGACCATGTATAGTAAGGCATTTTTTTTCTCCCAAAAAAACGACCATGTATAGTAAGGCATTTTTTTTCTCCCAAAAAAAGCGACCATGTATAGTAAGGCATTTTTTTCTCCCAAAAAAACGACCATGTATAGTAAGGCATTTTTTTTTCTCCCAAAAAAACGACCATGTATAGTAAGGCATTTTTATCTCCCTAAAAAATGACCATGTATAGTCAGGCATTTTTTTTCTCCCAAAAAAACGACCATGTATAGTAAGGCATTTTTTTCTCCCTAAAAAACGACCATGTATAGTAAGGCGTTTTTTTTTGCCCCTAAAAAAACGACCATGTACAGTAAGGCATTTTTTTTTCTCCCAAAAAAACGACCATGTATAGTAAGGCGTTTTTTTTTGCTCCCAAAAAAACGACCATGTATAGTAAGGCATTTTTTTCTCCCTAAAAAACGACCATGTATAGTAAGGCGTTTTTTTTTGCCCCTAAAAAAACGACCATGTACAGTAAGGCATTTTTTTTTCTCCCAAAAAAACGACCATGTATAGTAAGGCGTTTTTTTTTGCTCCTAAAAAAAACGACCATGTATAGTAAGGCATTTTTTTTTCTCCCAAAAAAACGACCATGTATAGTAAGGCATTTTTTTTCTCCCAAAAAAAGCGACCATGTATAGTAAGGCATTTTTTTCTCCCAAAAAAACGACCATGTATAGTAAGGCATTTTTTTTTCTCCCAAAAAAACGACCATGTATAGTAAGGCATTTTTATCTCCCTAAAAAATGACCATGTATAGTCAGGCATTTTTTTTCTCCCAAAAAAACGACCATGTATAGTAAGGCATTTTTTTCTCCCTAAAAAACGACCATGTATAGTAAGGCGTTTTTTTTTGCCCCTAAAAAAACGACCATGTACAGTAAGGCATTTTTTTTTCTCCCAAAAAAACGACCATGTATAGTAAGGCGTTTTTTTTTGCTCCCAAAAAGACGACCATGTATAGTAAGGCATTTTTTTCTCCCTAAAAAACGACCATGTATAGTAAGGCGTTTTTTTTTGCCCCTAAAAAAACGACCATGTACAGTAAGGCATTTTTTTTTCTCCCAAAAAAACGACCATGTATAGTAAGGCGTTTTTTTTTGCTCCTAAAAAAAACGACCATGTATAGTAAGGCATTTTTTTTCTCCCAAAAAAACGACCATGTATAGTAAGGCATTTTTTTTCTCTACCAAAAAAAATGACCATGTATAGTAAGGCATTTTTTTTCTCCCAAAAAAACGACCATGTATAGTAAGGCATTTTTTTTCTCTCCCAAAAAAAAACGACCATGTATAGTAAGGCATATTTTTCTCCCCAAAAAAATGACCATGTATAGTAAGGCATTTTTTTTCTCCCAAAAAAATGACCATGTATAGTAAGGCATTTTTTTTCTCCCAAAAAAACGACCATGTATAGTAAGGCATTTTTTTTCTCCCAAAAAAAGCGACCATGTATAGTAAGGCATTTTTTTCTCCCAAAAAAGCGACCATGTATAGTAAGGCATTTTTTTTCTCCCAAAAAAACGACCATGTATAGTAAGGCATTTTTATCTCCCTAAAAAACGACCATGTATAGTCAGGCATTTTTTTTCTCCCAAAAAAACGACCATGTATAGTAAGGCATTTTTTTCTCCCTAAAAAACGACCATGTATAGTAAGGCGTTTTTTTTTGCTCCTAAAAAAAACGACCATGTATAGTAAGGCATTTTTTTTTCTCCCAAAAAAAACGACCATGTATAGTAAGGCATTTTTTTTCTCTCCCAAAAAAAAAACGACCATGTATAGTAAGGCTTTTTTTTTCTCCCAAAAAAACGACCATGTATACTAAGGCATTTTTTTCTCCCTAAAAAACGACCATGTATAGTAATGCATTTTTTTTCCCCAAAAAAACGACCATGTATCGTAAGGCATTTTTTTCTCCCTAAAAAACGACCATGTATAGTAAGGCGTTTTTTTTGCCCCTAAAAAAACGACCATGTATAGTAAGGCATTTTTTTTCTCCCAAAAAAATGACAATGTATAGTAAGCCATTGTTTTTCTCCCAAAAAAACGACCATGTATAGTAAGGCATTTTTTTTTCCCAAATAAACGACCATGTATAGTAAGGCATTTTTTTCTCCCCAAAAAAAACGACCATGTATAGTAAGGCATTTTTTTTCTCCCAAAAAAACGACCATGTATAGTAAGGCATTTTTTTTCTCCCAAAAAAACGACCATGTATAGTAAGGCATTTTTTTTCTCTCCCAAAAAAACGACCATGTATAGTAAGGCATTTTTTTCTCCCCAAAAAAACGACCATGTATAGTAAGGCGTTTTTTTTGCCCTTAAAAAAAACGACCATGTAGAGTAAGGCATTTTTTTTCTCCCCAAAAAAAATGACCATGTATAGTAAGGCGTTTTTTTTGCCCTTAAAAAAAACGACCATGTATAGTAAGGCATTTTTTTTTTCTCCCAAAAAAAAGACCATGTATAGTAAGGCATTTTTTTTCTCTCCCAAAAAAAAACGACCATGTATAGTAAGGCATATTTTTCTCCCCAAAAAAAGCGACCATGTATAGTAAGGCATTTTTTTCTCCCAAAAAAACGACCATGTATAGTAAGGCATTTTTATCTCCCTAAAAAACGACCATGTATAGTCAGGCATTTTTTTTCTCCCAAAAAAACGACCATGTATAGTAAGGCATTTTTTTCTCCCTAAAAAACGACCATGTATAGTAAGGCGTTTTTTTTTGCCCCTAAAAAAACGACCATGTATAGTAAGGCATTTTTTTTCTCCCAAAAAAACGACCATGTATAGTAAGGCATTTTTATCTCCCTAAAAAACGACCATGTATAGTCAGGCATTTTTTTTCTCCCAAAAAAACGATCATGTATCGTAAGGCGTTTTTTTTTGCTCCTAAAAAAAACGACCATGTATAGTAAGGCGGGTTTTTTTCTCCCAAAAAAACGACCATGTATAGTAAGGCATTTTTTTTCTCTCCCAAAAAAAACGACCATGTAGAGTAAGGCATTTTTTTTCTCCCAAAAAAACGACCATGTATAGTAAGGCATTTTTTTTCTCTCCCAAAAAAAACGACCATGTATAGTAAGGCATTTTTTTCTCCCCCAAAAAACGACCATGTATAGTAAGGCATTTTTTTTCTCCCAAAAAAAATGACCATGTATAGTAAGGCATTTTTTTTTCTCCCAAAAAAACGACCATGTATAGTAAGGCATTTTTTTCTCCCAAAAAAACGACCATGTATAGTAAGGCATTTTTTTTCTCCCAAAAAAACGACCATGTATAGTAAGGCATTTTTTATTTTGTTAAAAAAACGACCATGTTTAGTAAGGCGTTTTTTTTCTCCCAAAAAAACGACCATGTATAGTAAGGCATTTTTTTTCTCCCAAAAAAAGCGACCATGTATAGTAAGGCATTTTTTTCTCCCAAAAAAACGACCATGTATAGTAAGGCATTTTTTTTCCACCCAAAAAAACGACCATGTATAGTAAGGCATTTTTTTTCTCTCCCAAAAAAAACGACCATGTATAGTAAGGCATTTTTTTCTCCCCAAAAAAACGACCATGTATAGTAAGGCATTTTTTTTCTCCCCAAAAAAATGACCATGTATAGTAAGGCATTTTTTTTCTCCCAAAAAAACGACCATGTAGAGTAAGGCATTTTTTTCTCCCAAAAAAACAACCATGGCATTTTTTTTCTCCCCCAAAAAAATGACCATGTATAGTAAGGCGTTTTTTTTGCCCTTAAAAAAAACGACCATGTAGAGTAAGGCATTTTTTTTCTCCCAAAAAAAAATGACCATGTATAGTAAGGCGTTTTTTTTGCCCTTAAAAAAAACGACCATGTATAGTAAGGCATTTTTTTTTCTCCCAAAAAAAAGACCATGTATAGTAAGGCATTTTTTTTCTCTCCCAAAAAAAAACGACCATGTATAGTAAGGCATATTTTTCTCCCCAAAAAAAGCGACCATGTATAGTAAGGCATTTTTTTCTCCCAAAAAAACGACCATGTATAGTAAGGCATTTTTTTTCTCCCCAAAAAACGACCATGTATAGTAAGGCATTTTTTTCTCCCCAAAAAAAACGACCATGTATAGTAAGGCATTTTTTTTCTCCCAAAAAAACGACCATGTATAGTAAGGCATTTTTTTTCTCCCAAAAAAACGACCATGTATAGTAAGGCATTTTTTTTCTCTCCCAAAAAAAACGACCATGTATAGTAAGGCATTTTTTTCTCCCCAAAAAAACGACCATGTATAGTAAGGCGTTTTTTTTGCCCTTAAAAAAAACGACCATGTAGAGTAAGGCATTTTTTTTCTCCCCCAAAAAAATGACCATGTATAGTAAGGCGTTTTTTTTGCCCTTAAAAAAAACGACCATGTATAGTAAGGCATTTTTTTTTTCTCCCAAAAAAAAGACCATGTATAGTAAGGCATTTTTTTTCTCTCCCAAAAAAAAACGACCATGTATAGTAAGGCATATTTTTCTCCCCAAAAAAAGCGACCATGTATAGTAAGGCATTTTTTTCTCCCAAAAAAACGACCATGTATAGTAAGGCATTTTTTTTCTCCCCAAAAAACGACCATGTATAGTAAGGCATTTTTATCTCCCTAAAAAACGACCATGTATAGTCAGGCATTTTTTTTCTCCCAAAAAAACGACCATGTATAGTAAGGCATTTTTTTCTCCCTAAAAAACGACCATGTATAGTAAGGCATTTTTTTTCTCCCAAAAAAACGATCATGTATCGTAAGGCGTTTTTTTTTGCCCCTAAAAAAACGACCATGTATAGTAAGGCATTTTTTTTCTCCCAAAAAAACGACCATGTATAGTAAGGCATTTTTATCTCCCTAAAAAACGACCATGTATAGTCAGGCATTTTTTTTCTCCCAAAAAAACGATCATGTATCGTAAGGCGTTTTTTTTTGCTCCTAAAAAAAACGACCATGTATAGTAAGGCGGGTTTTTTTCTCCCAAAAAAACGACCATGTATAGTAAGGCATTTTTTTTCTCTCCCAAAAAAAACGACCATGTAGAGTAAGGCATTTTTTTTCTCCCAAAAAAACGACCATGTATAGTAAGGCATTTTTTTTCTCTCCCAAAAAAAACGACCATGTATAGTAAGGCATTTTTTTCTCCCCCAAAAAACGACCATGTATAGTAAGGCATTTTTTTTCTCCCAAAAAAAAATGACCATGTATAGTAAGGCATTTTTTTTTCTCCCAAAAAACGACCATGTATAGTAAGGCATTTTTTTCTCCCAAAAAAACGACCATGTATAGTAAGGCATTTTTTTTCTCCCAAAAAAACGACCATGTATAGTAAGGCATTTTTTATTTTGTTAAAAAAACGACCATGTTTAGTAAGGCGTTTTTTTTCTCCCAAAAAAAACGACCATGTATAGTAAGGCATTTTTTTTCTCCCCAAAAAAGCGACCATGTATAGTAAGGCATTTTTTTCTCCCAAAAAAACGACCATGTATAGTAAGGCATTTTTTTTCCACCCAAAAAAACGACCATGTATAGTAAGGCATTTTTTTTCTCTCCCAAAAAAAACGACCATGTATAGTAAGGCATTTTTTTCTCCCCAAAAAAACGACCATGTATAGTAAGGCATTTTTTTTCTCCCCAAAAAAATGACCATGTATAGTAAGGCATTTTTTTTCTCCCAAAAAAACGACCATGTAGAGTAAGGCATTTTTTTCTCCCAAAAAAACAACCATGGCATTTTTTTTCTCCCCCAAAAAAATGACCATGTATAGTAAGGCGTTTTTTTTGCCCTTAAAAAAAACGACCATGTAGAGTAAGGCATTTTTTTTCTCCCAAAAAAAAATGACCATGTATAGTAAGGCGTTTTTTTTGCCCTTAAAAAAAACGACCATGTATAGTAAGGCATTTTTTTTTCTCCCAAAAAAAAGACCATGTATAGTAAGGCATTTTTTTTCTCTCCCAAAAAAAAACGACCATGTATAGTAAGGCATATTTTTCTCCCCAATAAAAGCGACCATGTATAGTAAGGCATTTTTTTCTCCCAAAAAAACGACCATGTATAGTAAGGCATTTTTTTTCTCCCCAAAAAACGACCATGTATAGTAAGGCATTTTTATCTCCCTAAAAAACGACCATGTATAGTCAGGCATTTTTTTTCTCCCAAAAAAACGACCATGTATAGTAAGGCATTTTTTTCTCCCTAAAAAACGACCATGTATAGTAAGGCGTTTTTTTTTGCCCCTAAAAAAACGACCATGTATAGTAAGGCATTTTTTTTCTCCCAAAAAAACGATCATGTATCGTAAGGCGTTTTTTTTTGCTCCTAAAAAAAACGACCATGTATAGTAAGGCGGGTTTTTTTCTCCCAAAAAAACGACCATGTATAGTAAGGCATTTTTTTTCTCTCCCAAAAAAAACGACCATGTAGAGTAAGGCATTTTTTTTCTCCCAAAAAAACGACCATGTATAGTAAGGCATTTTTTTTCTCTCCCAAAAAAAACGACCATGTATAGTAAGGCATTTTTTTCTCCCCCAAAAAACGACCATGTATAGTAAGGCATTTTTTTTCTCCCAAAAAAAATGACCATGTATAGTAAGGCATTTTTTTTTCTCCCAAAAAAACGACCATGTATAGTAAGGCATTTTTTTCTCCCAAAAAAACGACCATGTATAGTAAGGCATTTTTTTTCTCCCAAAAAAACGACCATGTATAGTAAGGCATTTTTTATTTTGTTAAAAAAACGACCATGTTTAGTAAGGCGTTTTTTTTCTCCCAAAAAAACGACCATGTATAGTAAGGCATTTTTTTTCTCCCAAAAAAAGCGACCATGTATAGTAAGGCATTTTTTTCTCCCAAAAAAACGATCATGTATAGTAAGGCATTTTTTTTCCACCCAAAAAAACGACCATGTATAGTAAGGCATTTTTTTTCTCCCAAAAAAACGACCATGTATAGTAAGGCATTTTTATCTCCCTAAAAAATGACCATGTATAGTCAGGCATTTTTTTTCTCCCAAAAAAACGACCATGTATAGTAAGGCGGGTTTTTTTGCCCCTAAAAAAACGACCATGTATAGTAAGGCATTTTTTTTCTCCCAAAAAAACGACCATGTATAGTAAGGCATTTTTTTTCTCTCCCAAAAAAACGACCATGTATAGTAAGGCATTTTTTTCTCCCCAAAAAAACGACCATGTATAGTAAGGCATTTTTTTTCTCCCCAAAAAAATGACCATGTATAGTAAGGCTTTTTTTTTTCTCCCAAAAAAACGACCATGTATAGTAAGGCATTTTTTTCTCCCAAAAAAACGACCATGTATAGTAAGGCATTTTTTTTCTCCCAAAAAAACGACCATGTATAGTAAGGCATTTTTTATTTTGTTAAAAAAACGACCATGTATAGTAAGGCGTTTTTTTTTCTCCCAAAAAAAACGACCATGTAAAGTAAGGCTTTTTTTTTTTCTCCCAAAAAAACGCCATGTATAGTAAGGCATTTTTTTTCTCTCCCAAAAAAAACAACCATGTATAGTAAGGCATTTTTTTCTCCCCCAAAAAACGACCATGTATAGTAAGGCATTTTTTTTCTCCCCAAAAAAATGACCATGTATAGTAAGGCATTTTTTTTCTCCCAAAAAAACGACCATGTATAGTAAGGCATTTTTTTCTCCCTAAAAAACGACCATGTATATAGTAAGGCGGTTTTTTTGCCCCTAAAAAAACGACCATGTATAGTAAGGCGTTTTTTTTGCTCCTAAAAAAAATGACCATGTATAGTAAGCCATTGTTTTTCTCCCAAAAAAACGACCATGTATAGTAAGGCATTTTTTTTCTCCCAAAAAAACGACCATGTATACTAAGGCATTTTTTTTCTCCCTAAAAAACGACCATGTATAGTAATGCATTTTTTTTCTCCCTAAAAAACGACCATGTATAGTAATGCATTTTTTTTCTCCCAAAAAAATGACCATGTATAGTAAGCCATTGTTTTTCTCCCAAAAAAACGACCATGTATAGTAAGGCATTTTTTTTCCCAAAAAAACGACCATGTATAGTAAGGCATTTTTTTTTCTCCCAAAAAAAACGACCATGTATAGTAAGGCATTTTTTTCTCCCAAAAAAACGACCATGTATAGTAAGGCATTTTTTTTCTCTCCCAAAAAAAAACGAACATGTATAGTAAGGCATTTTTTTCTCCCCAAAAAAACGACCATGTATAGTAAGGCATTTTTTTTCTCCCCAAAAAAATGACCATGTATAGTAAGGCATTTTTTTTCTCCCAAAAAAACGGCCATGTATAGTAAGGCATTTTTTATTTTGTTAAAAAAACGACCATGTATAGTAAGGCGTTTTTTTTTCTCCCAAAAAAAACGACCATGTAAAGTAAGGCTTTTTTTTTTCTCCCAAAAAAACGCCATGTATAGTAAGGCATTTTTTTTCTCTCCCAAAAAAAAACAACCATGTATAGTAAGGCATTTTTTTCTCCCCCAAAAAACGACCATGTATAGTAAGGCATTTTTTTTCTCCCCAAAAAAATGACCATGTATAGTAAGGCATTTTTTTTCTCCCAAAAAAACGACCATGTATAGTAAGGCATTTTTTTCTCCCTAAAAAACGACCGTGTATATAGTAAGGCGGTTTTTTTGCCCCTAAAAAAACGACCATGTATAGTAAGGCGTTTTTTTTGCTCCTAAAAAAAATGACCATGTATAGTAAGCCATTGTTTTTCTCCCAAAAAAACGACCATGTATAGTAAGGCATTTTTTTTCTCCCAAAAAAACGACCATGTATACTAAGGCATTTTTTTTCTCCCTAAAAAACGACCATGTATCGTAATGCATTTTTTTTCTCCCTAAAAAACGACCATGTATAGTAATGCATTTTTTTTCTCCCAAAAAAATGACCATGTATAGTAAGCCATTGTTTTTCTCCCAAAAAAACGACCATGTATAGTAAGGCATTTTTTTTCCCAAAAAAACGACCATGTATAGTAAGGCATTTTTTTTTCTCCCAAAAAAAACGACCATGTATAGTAAGGCATTTTTTTCTCCCAAAAAAACGACCATGTATAGTAAGGCATTTTTTTTCTCTCCCAAAAAAAACGACCATGTATAGTAAGGCATTTTTTTCTCCCCAAAAAAACGACCATGTATAGTAAGGCATTTTTTTTCTCCCCAAAAAAATGACCATGTATAGTAAGGCATTTTTTTTCTCCCAAAAAAACGACCATGTAGAGTAAGGCATTTTTTTCTCCGAAAAAAACAACCATGTATAGTAAGGCATTTTTTTTCTCCCAAAAAAA
The DNA here is from genome assembly GCF_051991245.1 of Festucalex cinctus. NCBI lineage: Eukaryota > Metazoa > Chordata > Actinopteri > Syngnathiformes > Syngnathidae > Festucalex > Festucalex cinctus. The sequence goes on from NC_135431.1 coordinate 10,084,189, forward strand.
AATGACCATGTATAGTAAGGCGTTTTTTTTGCCCTTAAAAAAAACGACCATGTATAGTAAGGCATTTTTTTTTCTCCCAAAAAAACGACCATGTATAGTAAGGCATTTTTTTTTCTCCCAAAAAAATGACCATGTATAGTAAGGCATTTTTTTTCTCCCAAAAAAACGACCATGTATAGTAAGGCATTTTTTTCTCCCTAAAAAACGACCATGTATAGTAAGGCGTTTTTTTTGCCCCTAAAAAAACGACCATGTATAGTAAGCCATTGTTTTTCTCCCAAAAAAACGACCATGTATAGTAAGGCATTTTTTTCTCCCCAAAAAAAACGACCATGTATATAGTAAGGCATTTGTTTTCTCCCAAAAAAACGACCATGTATACTAAGGCATTTTTTTCTCCCTAAAAAACGACCATGTATAGTAATGCATTTTTTTTCTCCCTAAAAAACGACCATGTATAGTAATGCATTTTTTTTCTCCCAAAAAAATGACCATGTATATAGTAAGCCATTGTTTTTCTCCCAAAAAAACGACCATGTATAGTAAGGCATTTTTTTTTCCCAAAAAAACGACCATGTATAGTAAGGCATTTTTTTTCTCCCAAAAAAACGACCATGTAGAGTAAGGCATTTTTTTCTCCGAAAAAAACAACCATGTATAGTAAGGCATTTTTTTTCTCCCAAAAAAAAATGACCATGTATAGTAAGGCGTTTTTTTTGCCCTTAAAAAAAACGACCATGTATAGTAAGGCATTTTTTTTTCTCCCAAAAAAACGACCATGTATAGTAAGGCATTTTTTTTTCTCCCAAAAAAAAACGACCATGTATAGTAAGGCATATTTTTCTCCCCAAAAAAACGACCATGTAGAGTAAGGCAATTTTTTTCTCCCAAAAAAATGACCATGTATAGTAAGGCATCTTTTTTTCTCCCAAAAAAACGACCATGTATAGTAAGGCATTTTTTTTCTCCCAAAATAAGCGACCATGTATAGTCAGGCATTTTTTTCTCCCTAAAAAACGACCATGTATAGTAAGGCGTTTTTTTTTGCCCCTAAAAAAACGACCATGTACAGTAAGGCATTTTTTTTTCTCCCAAAAAAACGACCATGTATAGTAAGGCATTTTTTTTCTCTACCAAAAAAAACGACCATGTATAGTAAGGCATTTTTTTTCTCCCAAAAAAACGACCATGTATAGTAAGGCATTTTTTTTCTCCCAAAAAAAGCGACCATGTATAGTAAGGCATTTTTTTCTCCCAAAAAAACGACCATGTATAGTAAGGCATTTTTTTTTCTCCCAAAAAAACGACCATGTATAGTAAGGCATTTTTATCTCCCTAAAAAATGACCATGTATAGTCAGGCATTTTTTTTCTCCCAAAAAAACGACCATGTATAGTAAGGCATTTTTTTCTCCCTAAAAAACGACCATGTATAGTAAGGCGTTTTTTTTTGCCCCTAAAAAAACGACCATGTACAGTAAGGCATTTTTTTTTCTCCCAAAAAAACGACCATGTATAGTAAGGCGTTTTTTTTTGCTCCCAAAAAAACGACCATGTATAGTAAGGCATTTTTTTCTCCCTAAAAAACGACCATGTATAGTAAGGCGTTTTTTTTTGCCCCTAAAAAAACGACCATGTACAGTAAGGCATTTTTTTTTCTCCCAAAAAAACGACCATGTATAGTAAGGCGTTTTTTTTTGCTCCTAAAAAAAACGACCATGTATAGTAAGGCATTTTTTTTTCTCCCAAAAAAACGACCATGTATAGTAAGGCATTTTTTTTCTCCCAAAAAAAGCGACCATGTATAGTAAGGCATTTTTTTCTCCCAAAAAAACGACCATGTATAGTAAGGCATTTTTTTTTCTCCCAAAAAAACGACCATGTATAGTAAGGCATTTTTATCTCCCTAAAAAATGACCATGTATAGTCAGGCATTTTTTTTCTCCCAAAAAAACGACCATGTATAGTAAGGCATTTTTTTCTCCCTAAAAAACGACCATGTATAGTAAGGCGTTTTTTTTTGCCCCTAAAAAAACGACCATGTACAGTAAGGCATTTTTTTTTCTCCCAAAAAAACGACCATGTATAGTAAGGCGTTTTTTTTTGCTCCCAAAAAGACGACCATGTATAGTAAGGCATTTTTTTCTCCCTAAAAAACGACCATGTATAGTAAGGCGTTTTTTTTTGCCCCTAAAAAAACGACCATGTACAGTAAGGCATTTTTTTTTCTCCCAAAAAAACGACCATGTATAGTAAGGCGTTTTTTTTTGCTCCTAAAAAAAACGACCATGTATAGTAAGGCATTTTTTTTTCTCCCAAAAAAACGACCATGTATAGTAAGGCATTTTTTTTCTCTACCAAAAAAAATGACCATGTATAGTAAGGCATTTTTTTTCTCCCAAAAAAACGACCATGTATAGTAAGGCATTTTTTTTCTCTCCCAAAAAAAAACGACCATGTATAGTAAGGCATATTTTTCTCCCCAAAAAAATGACCATGTATAGTAAGGCATTTTTTTTCTCCCAAAAAAATGACCATGTATAGTAAGGCATTTTTTTTCTCCCAAAAAAACGACCATGTATAGTAAGGCATTTTTTTTCTCCCAAAAAAAGCGACCATGTATAGTAAGGCATTTTTTTCTCCCAAAAAAGCGACCATGTATAGTAAGGCATTTTTTTTCTCCCAAAAAAACGACCATGTATAGTAAGGCATTTTTATCTCCCTAAAAAACGACCATGTATAGTCAGGCATTTTTTTTCTCCCAAAAAAACGACCATGTATAGTAAGGCATTTTTTTCTCCCTAAAAAACGACCATGTATAGTAAGGCGTTTTTTTTTGCTCCTAAAAAAAACGACCATGTATAGTAAGGCATTTTTTTTTCTCCCAAAAAAAACGACCATGTATAGTAAGGCATTTTTTTTCTCTCCCAAAAAAAAAACGACCATGTATAGTAAGGCATATTTTTCTCCCCAAAAAAACGACCATGTATAGTAAGGCCTTTTTTTTCTCCCAAAAAAAATGACCATGTATAGTAAGGCATTTTTTTCTCCCAAAAAACGACCATGTATAGTAAGGCATTTTTTTTCTCCCAAAAAAAGCGACCATGTATAGTAAGGCATTTTTTTCTCCCAAAAAAACGACCATGTATAGTAAGGCATTTTTCTTCTCCCAAAAAAACGACCATGTATAGTAAGGCATTTTTATCTCCCTAAAAAACGACCATGTATAGTCAGGCATTTTTTTTCTCCCAAAAAAACGACCATGTATAGTAAGGCATTTTTTTCTCCCTAAAAAACGACCATGTATAGTAAGGCGTTTTTTTTTGCCCCTAAAAAAACGACCATGTACAGTAAGGCATTTTTTTTTCTCCCAAAAAAACGACCATGTATAGTAAGGCGTTTTTTTTTGCTCCTCAAAAAAACGACCATGTATAGTAAGGCATTTTTTCTTTCTCCCAAAAAAACGACCATGTATAGTAAGGCATTTTTTTTCTCTCCCAAAAAAAACGACCATGTATAGTAAGGCATTTTTTTTCTCCCAAAAAAACGACCATGTATAGTAAGGCATTTTTTTTCTCTCCCAAAAAAAACGACCATGTATAGTAAGGCATTTTTTTCTCCCCCAAAAAACGACCATGTATAGTAAGGCATTTTTTTTCTCCCAAAAAAAATGACCATGTATAGTAAGGTATTTTTTTTTCTCCCAAAAAAACGACCATGTATAGTAAGGCATTTTTTTCTCCCAAAAAAACGACCATGTATAGTAAGGCATTTTTTTTCTACCAAAAAAACGACCATGTATAGTAAGGCATTTTTTTTCTCTACCAAAAAAACGACCATGTATAGTAAGGCATTTTTTTTCTCTCCCAAAAAAAAACGACCATGTATAGTAAGGCATATTTTTCTCCCCAAAAAAATGACCATGTATAGTAAGGCATTTTTTTTCTCCCCAAAAAATGACCATGTATAGTAAGGCATTTTTTTTCTCCCAAAAAAACGACCATGTATAGTAAGGCATTTTTTTTCTCCCAAAAAAAGCGACCATGTATAGTAAGGCATTTTTTTCTCCCAAAAAAGCGACCATGTATAGTAAGGCATTTTTTTTCTCCCAAAAAAACGACCATGTATAGTAAGGCATTTTTATCTCCCTAAAAAACGACCATGTATAGTCAGGCATTTTTTTTCTCCCAAAAAAACGACCATGTATAGTAAGGCATTTTTTTCTCCCTAAAAAACGACCATGTATAGTAAGGCGTTTTTTTTTGCTCCTAAAAAAAACGACCATGTATAGTAAGGCATTTTTTTTTCTCCCAAAAAAACGACCATGTATAGTAAGGCATTTTTTTTCTCTCCCCAAAAAAAAACGACCATGTATAGTAAGGCATATTTTTCTCCCCCAAAAAACGACCATGTATAGTAAGGCATTTTTTTTCTCCCAAAAAAATGACCATGTATAGTAAGGCATTTTTTTCTCCCAAAAAAACGACCATGTATAGTAAGGCATTTTTTTTCTCCCAAAAAAAGCGACCATGTATAGTAAGGCATTTTTTTCTCCCAAAAAAACGACCATGTATAGTAAGGCATTTTTCTTCTCCCAAAAAAACGACCATGTATAGTAAGGCATTTTTATCTCCCTAAAAAACGACCATGTATAGTCAGGCATTTTTTTTCTCCCAAAAAAACGACCATGTATAGTAAGGCATTTTTTTCTCCCTAAAAAACGACCATGTATAGTAAGGCGTTTTTTTTTGCCCCTAAAAAAACGACCATGTACAGTAAGGCATTTTTTTTTCTCCCAAAAAAACGACCATGTATAGTAAGGCGTTTTTTTTTGCTCCTCAAAAAAACGACCATGTATAGTAAGGCATTTTTTCTTTCTCCCAAAAAAACGACCATGTATAGTAAGGCATTTTTTTTCTCTCCCAAAAAAAACGACCATGTATAGTAAGGCATTTTTTTTCTCCCAAAAAAACGACCATGTATAGTAAGGCATTTTTTTTCTCTCCCAAAAAAAACGACCATGTATAGTAAGGCATTTTTTTCTCCCCCAAAAAACGACCATGTATAGTAAGGCATTTTTTTTCTCCCAAAAAAAATGACCATGTATAGTAAGGTTTTTTTTTTTCTCCCAAAAAAACGACCATGTATAGTAAGGCATTTTTTTCTCCCCAAAAAACGACCATGTATAGTAAGGCATTTTTTTTCTACCAAAAAAACGACCATGTATAGTCAGGCATTTTTTTTCTCCCAAAAAAACGACCATGTATAGTAAGGCATTTTTTTCTCCCTAAAAAACGACCATGTATAGTAAGGCGGTTGTTTTTGCCCCTAAAAAAACGACAATGTACAGTAAGGCATTTTTTTTTCTCCCAAAAAAACGACCATGTATAGTAAGGCGGTTTTTTTTGCTCCTAAAAAAAACGACCATGTATAGTAAGCCATTTTTTTTTCTCCCAAAAAAACGACCATGTATAGTAAGGCATTTTTTTTCTCTACCAAAAAAAACGACCATGTATAGTAAGGCATTTTTTTTCTCCCAAAAAAACGACCATGTATAGTAAGGCATTTTTTTTCTCCCAAAAAAACGACCATGTATAGTAAGGCATTTTTATCTCCCTAAAAAACGACCATGTATAGTCAGGCATTTTTTTTCTCCCAAAAAAACGACCATGTATAGTAAGGCATTTTTTTCTCCCTAAAAAACGACCATGTATAGTAAGGCGTTTTTTTTTGCTCCTAAAAAAAACGACCATGTATAGTAAGGCATTTTTTTTTCTCCCAAAAAAACGACCATGTATAGTAAGGCATTTTTTTTCTCTCCCCAAAAAAAAACGACCATGTATAGTAAGGCATATTTTTCTCCCCAAAAAAACGACCATGTATAGTAAGGCATTTTTTTTCTCCCAAAAAAATGACCATGTATAGTAAGGCATTTTTTTCTCCCAAAAAAACGACCATGTATAGTAAGGCATTTTTTTTCTCCCAAAAAAAGCGACCATGTATAGTAAGGCATTTTTTTCTCCCAAAAAAACGACCATGTATAGTAAGGCATTTTTCTTCTCCCAAAAAAACGACCATGTATAGTAAGGCATTTTTATCTCCCTAAAAAACGACCATGTATAGTCAGGCATTTTTTTTCTCCCAAAAAAACGACCATGTATAGTAAGGCATTTTTTTCTCCCTAAAAAACGACCATGTATAGTAAGGCGTTTTTTTTTGCCCCTAAAAAAACGACCATGTACAGTAAGGCATTTTTTTTTCTCCCAAAAAAACGACCATGTATAGTAAGGCGTTTTTTTTTGCTCCTCAAAAAAACGACCATGTATAGTAAGGCATTTTTTCTTTCTCCCAAAAAAACGACCATGTATAGTAAGGCATTTTTTTTCTCTCCCAAAAAAAACGACCATGTATAGTAAGGCATTTTTTTTCTCCCAAAAAAACGACCATGTATAGTAAGGCATTTTTTTTCTCTCCCAAAAAAAACGACCATGTATAGTAAGGCATTTTTTTCTCCCCCAAAAAACGACCATGTATAGTAAGGCATTTTTTTTCTCCCAAAAAAAATGACCATGTATAGTAAGGTATTTTTTTTTCTCCCAAAAAAACGACCATGTATAGTAAGGCATTTTTTTCTCCCAAAAAAACGACCATGTATAGTAAGGCATTTTTTTTCTACCAAAAAAACGACCATGTATAGTCAGGCATTTTTTTTCTCCCAAAAAAACGACCATGTATAGTAAGGCATTTTTTTCTCCCTAAAAAACGACCATGTATAGTAAGGCGGTTGTTTTTGCCCCTAAAAAAACGACCATGTACAGTAAGGCATTTTTTTTTCTCCCAAAAAAACGACCATGTATAGTAAGGCGTTTTTTTTTTGCTCCTAAAAAAAACGACCATGTATAGTAAGGCATTTTTTTTTCTCCCAAAAAAACGACCATGTATAGTAAGGCATTTTTTTTCTCTACCAAAAAAAACGACCATGTATAGTAAGGCATTTTTTTTCTCCCAAAAAAACGACCATGTATAGTAAGGCATTTTTTTTCTCCCAAAAAAAGCGACCATGTATAGTAAGGCATTTTTTTCTCCCCAAAAAAACGACCATGTATAGTAAGGCATTTTTTTCTCCCCCAAAAAATGACCATGTATAGTAAGGCATTTTTTTTCTCCCAAAAAAACGACCATGTAGAGTAAGGCATTTTTTTTCTCCCAAAAAAAATGACCATGTATAGTAAGGCGTTTTTTTTGCCCTTAAAAAAAACGACCATGTATAGTAAGGCATTTTTTTTTCTCCCAAAAAAACGACCATGTATAGTAAGGCATTTTTTTTCTCTCCCAAAAAAAAATGACCATGTAGAGTAAGGCATATTTTTCTCCCCAAAAAAACGACCATGTATAGTAAGGCATTTTTTTCTCCCAAAAAAATGACCATGTATAGTAAGGCATTTTTTTTCTCCCAAAAAAACGACCATGTATAGTAAGGCATTTTTTTTCTCCCAAAAAAACGACCATGTATAGTAAGGCATTTTTTTCTCCCTAAAAAACGACCATGTATAGTAAGGCGTTTTTTTTTGCCCCTAAAAAAAACGACCATGTACAGTAAGGCATTTTTTTTTCTCCCAAAAAAACGACTATGTATAGTAAGGCGTTTTTTTTTTGCCCCTAAAAAAACGACCATGTACAGTAAGGCATTTTTTTTCTCTACCAAAAAAAACGACCATGTATAGTAAGGCATATTTTTCTCCCCAAAAAAACGACCATGTATAGTAAGGCATTTTTTTTCTCCCAAAAAAATGACCATGTATAGTAAGGCATTTTTTTTCTCCCCAAAAAACGACCATGTATAGTAAGGCATTTTTTTTCTCTCCCCAAAAAAACGACCATGTATAGTAAGGCATTTTTTTTCTCCCAAAAAAACGACCATGTATAGTAAGGCATTTTTTTTCTCTCCCAAAAAAAACGACCATGTATAGTAAGGCATTTTTTTTCTGCCAAAAAAATGACCATGTAGAGTAAGGCATTTTTTTTCTGCCAAAAAAACGACCATGTAGAGTAAGGCGTTTTTTTTGCCCTTAAAAAAAACGACCATGTATAGTAAGGCATTTTTTTTTCTCCCAAAAAAACGACCATGTATAGTAAGGCATTTTTTTTCTCTCCCAAAAAAAACGACCATGTATAGTAAGGCATATTTTTCTCCCCAAAAAAACGACCATGTATAGTAAGGCATTTTTTTTCTCCCAAAAAAATGACCATGTATAGTAAGGCATTTTTTTTCTCCCAAAAAAACGACCATGTATAGTAAGGCATTTTTTTTCTCCCAAAAAAAGCGACCATGTATAGTAAGGCATTTTTTTCTCCCAAAAAAACGACCATGTATAGTAAGGCATTTTTCTTCTCCCAAAAAAACGACCATGTATAGTAAGGCATTTTTATCTCCCTAAAAAACGACCATGTATAGTCAGGCATTTTTTTTCTCCCAAAAAAACGACCATGTATAGTAAGGCATTTTTTTTCTCCCTAAAAAACGACCATGTATAGTAAGGCGTTTTTTTTTGCCCCTAAAAAAACGACCATGTACAGTAAGGCATTTTTTTTTCTCCCAAAAAAACGACCATGTATAGTAAGGCGTTTTTTTTTGCTCCTAAAAAAAACGACCATGTATAATAAGGCTTTTTTTTTTTCTCCCAAAAAACGACCATGTATAGTAAGGCATTTTTTTTCTCTCCCAAAAAAAACGACCATGTATAGTAAGGCATTTTTTTCTCCCCCAAAAAACGACCATGTATAGTAAGGCATTTTTTTTCTCCCAAAAAAAATGACCATGTATAGTAAGGTATTTTTTTTTCTCCCAAAAAAACGACCATGTATAGTAAGGCATTTTTTTCTCCCAAAAAAACGACCATGTATAGTAAGGCATTTTTTTTCTACCAAAAAAACGACCATGTATAGTCAGGCATTTTTTTTCTCCCAAAAAAAACGACCATGTATAGTAAGGCATTTTTTTCTCCCTAAAAAACGACCATGTATAGTAAGGCGTTTTTTTTTGCCCCTAAAAAAACGACCATGTACAGTAAGGCATTTTTTTTTCTCCCAAAAAAACGACCATGTATAGTAAGGCGTTTTTTTTTGCTCCTAAAAAAAACGACCATGTATAGTAAGGCTTTTTTTTTTCTCCCAAAAAAACGACCATGTATAGTAAGGCATTTTTTTTCTCTACCAAAAAAAACGACCATGTATAGTAAGGCATTTTTTTTCTCCCAAAAAAACGACCATGTATAGTAAGGCATTTTTTTTCTCTCCCAAAAAAAACGACCATGTATAGTAAGGCATTTTTTTCTCCCCCAAAAAACGACCATGTATAGTAAGGCATTTTTTTCTCCCCAAAAAAACGACCATGTATAGTAAGGCATTTTTTTTCTCCCCCAAAAAATTACCATGTATAGTAAGGCATTTTTTTTCTCCCAAAAAAACGACCATGTAGAGTAAGGCATTTTTTTTCTCCCCAAAAAAAATGACCATGTATAGTAAGGCGTTTTTTTTGCCCTTAAAAAAAACGACCATGTATAGTAAGGCATTTTTTTTCTCCCAAAAAAATGACCATGTATAGTAAGGCGTTTTTTTTTGCCCTTAAAAAAAACGACCATGTATAGTAAGGCATATTTTTCTCCCCAAAAAAACGACCATGTATAGTAAGGCATTTTTTTTCTCCCAAAAAAATGACCATGTATAGTAAGGCATTTTTTTTCTCCCAAAAAAACGACCATGTATAGTAAGGCATTTTTTTTCTCCCAAAAAAAGCGACCATGTATAGTAAGGCATTTTTTTCTCCCAAAAAAACGACCATGTATAGTAAGGCATTTTTCTTCTCCCAAAAAAACGACCATGTATAGTAAGGCATTTTTATCTCCCTAAAAAACGACCATGTATAGTCAGGCATTTTTTTTCTCCCAAAAAAACGACCATGTATAGTAAGGCATTTTTTTCTCCCTAAAAAACGACCATGTATAGTAAGGCGTTTTTTTTCCCCCCTAAAAAAACGACCATGTACAGTAAGGCATTTTTTTTTCTCCCAAAAAAGCGACCATGTATAGTAAGGCGTTTTTTTTTGCTCCTAAAAAAAACGACCATGTATAGTAAGGCATTTTTTTTTCTCCCAAAAAAACGACCATGTATAGTAAGGCATTTTTTTTTCTCCCAAAAAAACGACCATGTATAGTAAGGCATTTTTTTTCTCTCCCAAAAAAAACGACCATGTATAGTAAGGCATTTTTTTCTCCCTAAAAAACGACCATGTATAGTAAGGCATTTTTTTTCTCCCAAAAAACGACCATGTATAGTAAGGCATTTTTTTTCTCTCCCAAAAAAAACGACCATGTATAGTAAGGCATTTTTTTCTCCCCCAAAAAACGACCATGTATAGTAAGGCATTTTTTTCTCCCTAAAAAACGACCATGTATAGTAAGGCGTTTTTTTTTTCCCCTAAAAAAACGACCATGTACAGTAAGGCATTTTTTTTTCTCCCAAAAAAAGCGACCATGTATAGTAAGGCATTTTTTTCTCCCAAAAAAACGACCATGTATAGTAAGGCATTTTTTTTCTCCCAAAAAAACGACCATGTATAGTAAGGCATTTTTTTCTCCCTAAAAAACGACCATGTATAGTAAGGCGTTTTTTTTTCCCCTAAAAAAACGACCATGTACAGTAAGGCATTTTTTTTTCTCCCAAAAAAAGCGACCATGTATAGTAAGGCATTTTTTTCTCCCAAAAAAACGACCATGTATAGTAAGGCATTTTTCTTCTCCCAAAAAAACGACCATGTATAGTAAGGCATTTTTATCTCCCTAAAAAACGACCATGTATAGTCAGGCATTTTTTTTCTCCCAAAAAAACGACCATGTATAGTAAGGCATTTTTTTCTCCCTAAAAAACGACCATGTATAGTAAGGCGTTTTTTTTTCCCCTAAAAAAACGACCATGTACAGTAAGGCATTTTTTTTTCTCCCAAAAAAGCGACCATGTATAGTAAGGCGTTTTTTTTTGCTCCTAAAAAAAACGACCATGTATAGTAAGGCATTTTTTTTTCTCCCAAAAAAACGACCATGTATAGTAAGGCATTTTTTTTTCTCCCAAAAAAACGACCATGTATAGTAAGGCATTTTTTTTCTCTCCCAAAAAAAACGACCATGTATAGTAAGGCATTTTTTTCTCCCTAAAAAACGACCATGTATAGTAAGGCATTTTTTTCTCCCAAAAAAACGACCATGTATAGTAAGGCATTTTTTTTCTCTTCCAAAAAAAACGACCATGTATAGTAAGGCATTTTTTTCTCCCCCAAAAAACGACCATGTATAGTAAGGCATTTTTTTCTCCCTAAAAAACGACCATGTATAGAAAGGCGTTTTTTTTTTTCCCCTAAAAAAACGACCATGTACAGTAAGGCATTTTTTTTTCTCCCAAAAAAAGCGACCATGTATAGTAAGGCATTTTTTTCTCCCAAAAAAATGACCATGTATAGTAAGGCATTTTTTTTCTCCCAAAAAAACGACCATGTATAGTAAGGCATTTTTATCTCCCTAAAAAACGACCATGTATAGTCAGGCATTTTTTTTCTCCCAAAAAAACGACCATGTATATTAAGGCATTTTTTTCTCCCTAAAAAACGACCATGTATAGTAAGGCATTTTTTTCTCCCCAAAAAAACGACCATGTATAGTAAGGCATTTTTTTTCTCCCCAAAAAAATGACCATGTATAGTAAGGCATTTTTTTTCTCCCAAAAAAACGACCATGTAGAGTAAGGCATTTTTTTTCTCCCAAAAAAAATGACCATGTATAGTAAGGCGTTTTTTTTGCCCTTAAAAAAAACGACCATGTATAGTAAGGCATTTTTTTTTCTCCCAAAAAAACGACCATGTATAGTAAGGCATTTTTTTTCTCTCCCAAAAAAAAATGACCATGTATAGTAAGGCATATTTTTCTCCCCAAAAAAACGACCATGTATAGTAAGGCATTTTTTTTCTCCCAAAAAAATGACCATGTATAGTAAGGCATTTTTTTTCTCCCCAAAAAACGACCATGTATAGTAAGGCATTTTTTTTCTCTCCCCAAAAAAACGACCATGTATAGTAAGGCATTTTTTTTCTCCCAAAAAAACGACCATGTATAGTAAGGCATTTTTTTTCTCTCCCAAAAAAAACGACCATGTATAGTAAGGCATTTTTTTTCTCCCAAAAAAATGACCATGTAGAGTAAGGCATTTTTTTTCTGCCAAAAAAACGACCATGTAGAGTAAGGCGTTTTTTTTGCCCTTAAAAAAAACGACCATGTATAGTAAGGCATTTTTTTTTCTCCCAAAAAAACGACCATGTATAGTAAGGCATTTTTTTTCTCTCCCAAAAAAAACGACCATGTATAGTAAGGCATATTTTTCTCCCCAAAAAAACGACCATGTATAGTAAGGCATTTTTTTTCTCCCAAAAAAATGACCATGTATAGTAAGGCATTTTTTTTCTCTCCCAAAAAAAACGACCATGTATAGTAAGGCATTTTTTTCTCCCCCAAAAAACGACCATGTATAGTAAGGCATTTTTTTCTCCCAAAAAAACGACCATGTATAGTAAGGCATTTTTCTTCTCCCAAAAAAACGACCATGTATAGTAAGGCATTTTTATCTCCCTAAAAAACGACCATGTATAGTCAGGCATTTTTTTTCTCCCAAAAAAACGACCATGTATAGTAAGGCATTTTTTTTCTCCCTAAAAAACGACCATGTATAGTAAGGCGTTTTTTTTTGCCCCTAAAAAAACGACCATGTACAGTAAGGCATTTTTTTTTCTCCCAAAAAAACGACCATGTATAGTAAGGCGTTTTTTTTTGCTCCTAAAAAAAACGACCATGTATAATAAGGCTTTTTTTTTTTCTCCCAAAAAACGACCATGTATAGTAAGGCATTTTTTTTCTCTCCCAAAAAAAACGACCATGTATAGTAAGTAGGGGTGTTAAAAAAAATCGATTCGGCGATATATCGCGATACTACATCGCGCGATTCTCGAATCGATTCAATAATCAGCAGAATCGATTTTTTTTTTTTTTTTTTTTTTTTTTTTTTTTTTTTTTAGGATTCACACCTTGAGCATGGAAGAATGTTATATGAACGGCACATTAAGCCTTAATATTTTTATTTTAATGCTGTTCAAATGTGAAACAGATTACAAACTGTTTGTGTACAGTGGCTCACGGTTATAAGCCTCAAGTTTTAGATAAATATATTCATACAAATCTTACAGTGTACATGTACAAATTTACTGATAGTATTTTCTAAATTTGAATGGAAAAAAATCGCAACAATCGACTTATAAATTCGTATCGGGATTAATCGGTATCGAATCGTGACCATTCGTATCGGGATTAATCGGTATCGAATCGAATCGTGACCTGTGAATCGTGATACGAATCGAATCGTCAGGTACTAGGCAATTCACACCCCTAATAGTAAGGCATTTTTTTCTCCCCCAAAAAACGACCATGTATAGTAAGGCATTTTTTTTCTCCCAAAAAAAATGACCATGTATAGTAAGGTATTTTTTTTTCTCCCAAAAAAACGACCATGTATAGTAAGGCATTTTTTTCTCCCAAAAAAACGACCATGTATAGTAAGGCATTTTTTTTCTACCAAAAAAACGACCATGTATAGTCAGGCATTTTTTTTCTCCCAAAAAAAACGACCATGTATAGTAAGGCATTTTTTTCTCCCTAAAAAACGACCATGTATAGTAAGGCGTTTTTTTTTGCCCCTAAAAAAACGACCATGTACAGTAAGGCATTTTTTTTTCTCCCAAAAAAACGACCATGTATAGTAAGGCGTTTTTTTTTGCTCCTAAAAAAAACGACCATGTATAGTAAGGCTTTTTTTTTTCTCCCAAAAAAACGACCATGTATAGTAAGGCATTTTTTTTCTCTACCAAAAAAAACGACCATGTATAGTAAGGCATTTTTTTTCTCCCAAAAAAACGACCATGTATAGTAAGGCATTTTTTTTCTCTCCCAAAAAAAACGACCATGTATAGTAAGGCATTTTTTTCTCCCCCAAAAAACGACCATGTATAGTAAGGCATTTTTTTCTCCCCAAAAAAACGACCATGTATAGTAAGGCATTTTTTTTCTCCCCCAAAAAATTACCATGTATAGTAAGGCATTTTTTTTCTCCCAAAAAAACGACCATGTAGAGTAAGGCATTTTTTTTCTCCCCCAAAAAAATGACCATGTATAGTAAGGCGTTTTTTTTGCCCTTAAAAAAAACGACCATGTATAGTAAGGCATTTTTTTTCTCCCAAAAAAATGACCATGTATAGTAAGGCGTTTTTTTTTGCCCTTAAAAAAAACGACCATGTATAGTAAGGCATATTTTTCTCCCCAAAAAAACGACCATGTATAGTAAGGCATTTTTTTTCTCCCAAAAAAATGACCATGTATAGTAAGGCATTTTTTTTCTCCCAAAAAAACGACCATGTATAGTAAGGCATTTTTTTTCTCCCAAAAAAAGCGACCATGTATAGTAAGGCATTTTTTTCTCCCAAAAAAACGACCATGTATAGTAAGGCATTTTTCTTCTCCCAAAAAAACGACCATGTATAGTAAGGCATTTTTATCTCCCTAAAAAACGACCATGTATAGTCAGGCATTTTTTTTCTCCCAAAAAAACGACCATGTATAGTAAGGCATTTTTTTCTCCCTAAAAAACGACCATGTATAGTAAGGCGTTTTTTTTCCCCCCTAAAAAAACGACCATGTACAGTAAGGCATTTTTTTTTCTCCCAAAAAAGCGACCATGTATAGTAAGGCGTTTTTTTTTGCTCCTAAAAAAAACGACCATGTATAGTAAGGCATTTTTTTTTCTCCCAAAAAAACGACCATGTATAGTAAGGCATTTTTTTTTCTCCCAAAAAAACGACCATGTATAGTAAGGCATTTTTTTTCTCTCCCAAAAAAAACGACCATGTATAGTAAGGCATTTTTTTCTCCCTAAAAAACGACCATGTATAGTAAGGCATTTTTTTTCTCCCAAAAAACGACCATGTATAGTAAGGCATTTTTTTTCTCTCCCAAAAAAAACGACCATGTATAGTAAGGCATTTTTTTCTCCCCCAAAAAACGACCATGTATAGTAAGGCATTTTTTTCTCCCTAAAAAACGACCATGTATAGTAAGGCGTTTTTTTTTTCCCCTAAAAAAACGACCATGTACAGTAAGGCATTTTTTTTTCTCCCAAAAAAAGCGACCATGTATAGTAAGGCATTTTTTTCTCCCAAAAAAACGACCATGTATAGTAAGGCATTTTTTTTCTCCCAAAAAAACGACCATGTATAGTAAGGCATTTTTTTCTCCCTAAAAAACGACCATGTATAGTAAGGCGTTTTTTTTTCCCCTAAAAAAACGACCATGTACAGTAAGGCATTTTTTTTTCTCCCAAAAAAAGCGACCATGTATAGTAAGGCATTTTTTTCTCCCAAAAAAACGACCATGTATAGTAAGGCATTTTTCTTCTCCCAAAAAAACGACCATGTATAGTAAGGCATTTTTATCTCCCTAAAAAACGACCATGTATAGTCAGGCATTTTTTTTCTCCCAAAAAAACGACCATGTATAGTAAGGCATTTTTTTCTCCCTAAAAAACGACCATGTATAGTAAGGCGTTTTTTTTTCCCCTAAAAAAACGACCATGTACAGTAAGGCATTTTTTTTTCTCCCAAAAAAGCGACCATGTATAGTAAGGCGTTTTTTTTTGCTCCTAAAAAAAACGACCATGTATAGTAAGGCATTTTTTTTTCTCCCAAAAAAACGACCATGTATAGTAAGGCATTTTTTTTTCTCCCAAAAAAACGACCATGTATAGTAAGGCATTTTTTTTCTCTCCCAAAAAAAACGACCATGTATAGTAAGGCATTTTTTTCTCCTTAAAAAACGACCATGTATAGTAAGGCATTTTTTTTCTCCCAAAAAAACGACCATGTATAGTAAGGCATTTTTTTTCTCTTCCAAAAAAAACGACCATGTATAGTAAGGCATTTTTTTCTCCCCCAAAAAACGACCATGTATAGTAAGGCATTTTTTTCTCCCTAAAAAACGACCATGTATAGAAAGGCGTTTTTTTTTTTCCCCTAAAAAAACGACCATGTACAGTAAGGCATTTTTTTTTCTCCCAAAAAAAGCGACCATGTATAGTAAGGCATTTTTTTCTCCCAAAAAAATGACCATGTATAGTAAGGCATTTTTTTTCTCCCAAAAAAACGACCATGTATAGTAAGGCATTTTTATCTCCCTAAAAAACGACCATGTATAGTCAGGCATTTTTTTTCTCCCAAAAAAACGACCATGTATATTAAGGCATTTTTTTCTCCCTAAAAAACGACCATGTATAGTAAGGCATTTTTTTCTCCCCAAAAAAACGACCATGTATAGTAAGGCATTTTTTTTCTCCCCAAAAAAATGACCATGTATAGTAAGGCATTTTTTTTCTCCCAAAAAAACGACCATGTAGAGTAAGGCATTTTTTTTCTCCCAAAAAAAATGACCATGTATAGTAAGGCGTTTTTTTTGCCCTTAAAAAAAACGACCATGTATAGTAAGGCATTTTTTTTTCTCCCAAAAAAACGACCATGTATAGTAAGGCATTTTTTTTCTCTCCCAAAAAAAAATGACCATGTATAGTAAGGCATATTTTTCTCCCCAAAAAAACGACCATGTATAGTAAGGCATTTTTTTTCTCCCAAAAAAATGACCATGTATAGTAAGGCATTTTTTTTCTCCCCAAAAAACGACCATGTATAGTAAGGCATTTTTTTTCTCTCCCCAAAAAAACGACCATGTATAGTAAGGCATTTTTTTTCTCCCAAAAAAACGACCATGTATAGTAAGGCATTTTTTTTCTCTCCCAAAAAAAACGACCATGTATAGTAAGGCATTTTTTTTCTCCCAAAAAAATGACCATGTAGAGTAAGGCATTTTTTTTCTGCCAAAAAAACGACCATGTAGAGTAAGGCGTTTTTTTTGCCCTTAAAAAAAACGACCATGTATAGTAAGGCATTTTTTTTTCTCCCAAAAAAACGACCATGTATAGTAAGGCATTTTTTTTCTCTCCCAAAAAAAACGACCATGTATAGTAAGGCATATTTTTCTCCCCAAAAAAACGACCATGTATAGTAAGGCATTTTTTTTCTCCCAAAAAAATGACCATGTATAGTAAGGCATTTTTTTTCTCCCAAAAAAACGACCATGTATAGTAAGGCATTTTTTTTCTCCCAAAAAAAGCGACCATGTATAGTAAGGCATTTTTTTCTCCCAAAAAAACGACCATGTATAGTAAGGCATTTTTCTTCTCCCAAAAAAACGACCATGTATAGTCAGGCATTTTTTTTCTCCCAAAAAAACGACCATGTATAGTAAGGCATTTTTTTCTCCCAAAAAAACGACCATGTATAGTAAGGCGTTTTTTTTTGCTCCTAAAAAAAACGACCATGTATAATAAGGCATTTTTTTTTCTCCCAAAAAACGACCATGTATAGTAAGGCATTTTTTTTCTCTCCCAAAAAAAACGACCATGTATAGTAAGGCATTTTTTTTCTCCCAAAAAAACGACCATGTATAGTAAGGCATTTTTTTTCTCTCCCAAAAAAAACGACCATGTATAGTAAGGCATTTTTTTCTCCCCCAAAAAACGACCATGTATAGTAAGGCATTTTTTTTCTCCCAAAAAAAATGACCATGTATAGTAAGGTATTTTTTTTTTCTCCCAAAAAAACGACCATGTATAGTAAGGCATTTTTTTCTCCCAAAAAAACGACCATGTATAGTAAGGCATTTTTTTTCTACCAAAAAAACGACCATGTATAGTCAGGCATTTTTTTTCTCCCAAAAAAACGACCATGTATAGTAAGGCATTTTTTTCTCCCTAAAAAACGACCATGTATAGTAAGGCGTTTTTTTTGCCCCTAAAAAAACGACCATGTACAGTAAGGCATTTTTTTTTTCTCCCAAAAAAACGACCATGTATAGTAAGGCGTTTTTTTTTGCTCCTAAAAAAAACGACCATGTATAGTAAGGCTTTTTTTTTTCTCCCAAAAAAACGACCATGTATAGTAAGGCATTTTTTTTCTCTACCAAAAAAAACGACCATGTATAGTAAGGCATTTTTTTTCTCCCAAAAAAACGACCATGTATAGTAAGGCATTTTTTTTCTCTCCCAAAAAAAACGACCATGTATAGTAAGGCATTTTTTTCTCCCCCAAAAAACGACCATGTATAGTAAGGCATTTTTTTCTCCCCAAAAAAACGACCATGTATAGTAAGGCATTTTTTTTCTCCCCAAAAAAATGACCATGTATAGTAAGGCATTTTTTTTCTCCCAAAAAAACGACCATGTAGAGTAAGGCATTTTTTTTCTCCCCCAAAAAAATGACCATGTATAGTAAGGCGTTTTTTTTGCCCTTAAAAAAAACGACCATGTATAGTAAGGCGTTTTTTTTTGCTCCTAAAAAAAACGACCATGTATAATAAGGTTTTTTTTTTTCTCCCAAAAAACGACCATGTATAGTAAGGCATTTTTTTTCTCTCCCAAAAAAAACGACCATGTATAGTAAGGCATTTTTTTTCTCCCAAAAAAACGACCATGTATAGTAAGGCATTTTTTTTCTCTCCCAAAAAAAACGACCATGTATAGTAAGGCATTTTTTTCTCCCCCAAAAAACGACCATGTATAGTAAGGCATTTTTTTTCTCCCAAAAAAAATGACCATGTATAGTAAGGTATTTTTTTTTCTCCCAAAAAAACGACCATGTATAGTAAGGCATTTTTTTTCTACCAAAAAAACGACCATGTATAGTCAGGCATTTTTTTTCTCCCAAAAAAACGACCATGTATAGTAAGGCATTTTTTTCTCCCTAAAAAACGACCATGTATAGTAAGGCGTTTTTTTTTGCCCCTAAAAAAACGACCATGTACAGTAAGGCATTTTTTTTTCTCCCAAAAAAACGACCATGTATAGTAAGGCGTTTTTTTTTGCTCCTAAAAAAAACGACCATGTATAGTAAGGCTTTTTTTTTTCTCCCAAAAAAACGACCATGTATAGTAAGGCATTTTTTTTCTCTACCAAAAAAAACGACCATGTATAGTAAGGCATTTTTTTTCTCCCAAAAAAACGACCATGTATAGTAAGGCATTTTTTTTCTCTCCCAAAAAAAACGACCATGTATAGTAAGGCATTTTTTTCTCCCCCAAAAAACGACCATGTATAGTAAGGCATTTTTTTCTCCCCAAAAAAACGACCATGTATAGTAAGGCATTTTTTTTCTCCCCAAAAAAATGACCATGTATAGTAAGGCATTTTTTTTCTCCCAAAAAAACGACCATGTAGAGTAAGGCATTTTTTTTCTCCCCCAAAAAAATGACCATGTATAGTAAGGCGTTTTTTTTGCCCTTAAAAAAAACGACCATGTATAGTAAGGCATTTTTTTTTCTCCCAAAAAAACGACCATGTATAGTAAGGCATTTTTTTTCTCTCCCAAAAAAAAATGACCATGTATAGTAAGGCATATTTTTCTCCCCAAAAAAACGACCATGTATAGTAAGGCATTTTTTTTCTCCCAAAAAAATGACCATGTATAGTAAGGCATTTTTTTTCTCCCAAAAAAACGACCATGTATAGTAAGGCATATTTTTCTCCCCCAAAAAACGACCATGTATAGTAAGGCATTTTTTTTCTCCCAAAAAAATGACCATGTATAGTAAGGCGTTTTTTTTTGCCCTTAAAAAAAACGACCATGTATAGTAAGGCATATTTTTCTCCCCAAAAAAACGACCATGTATAGTAAGGCATTTTTTTTCTCCCAAAAAAATGACCATGTATAGTAAGGCATTTTTTTTCTCCCAAAAAAACGACCATGTATAGTAAGGCTTTTTTTTTCTCCCAAAAAAAGCGACCATGTATAGTAAGGCATTTTTTTCTCCCAAAAAAACGACCATGTATAGTAAGGCATTTTTCTTCTCCCAAAAAAACGACCATGTATAGTAAGGCATTTTTATCTCCCTAAAAAACGACCATGTATAGTCAGGCATTTTTTTTCTCCCAAAAAAACGACCATGTATAGTAAGGCATTTTTTTCTCCCTAAAAAACGACCATGTATAGTAAGGCGTTTTTTTTTCCCCTAAAAAAACGACCATGTACAGTAAGGCATTTTTTTTTCTCCCAAAAAAGCGACCATGTATAGTAAGGCGTTTTTTTTTGCTCCTAAAAAAAACGACCATGTATAGTAAGGCATTTTTTTTTCTCCCAAAAAAACGACCATGTATAGTAAGGCATTTTTTTTTCTCCCAAAAAAACGACCATGTATAGTAAGGCATTTTTTTTCTCTCCCAAAAAAAACGACCATGTATAGCAAGGCATTTTTTTCTCCCTAAAAAACGACCATGTATAGTAAGGCATTTTTTTTCTCCCAAAAAACGACCATGTATAGTAAGGCATTTTTTTTCTCTCCCAAAAAAAACGACCATGTATAGTAAGGCATTTTTTTCTCCCCCAAAAAACGACCATGTATAGTAAGGCATTTTTTTCTCCCTAAAAAACGACCATGTATAGTAAGGCGTTTTTTTTTCCCCCTAAAAAAACGACCATGTACAGTAAGGCATTTTTTTTTCTCCCAAAAAAAGCGACCATGTATAGTAAGGCATTTTTTTCTCCCAAAAAAACGACCATGTATAGTAAGGCATTTTTTTTCTCCCAAAAAAACGACCATGTATAGTAAGGCATTTTTTTCTCCCTAAAAAACGACCATGTATAGTAAGGCGTTTTTTTTTTCCCCTAAAAAAACGACCATGTACAGTAAGGCATTTTTTTTTCTCCCAAAAAAAGCGACCATGTATAGTAAGGCATTTTTTTCTCCCAAAAAAACGACCATGTATAGTAAGGCATTTTTCTTCTCCCAAAAAAACGACCATGTATAGTAAGGCATTTTTTTCTCCCTAAAAAACGACCATGTATAGTAAGGCGTTTTTTTTTCCCCTAAAAAAACGACCATGTACAGTAAGGCTTTTTTTTTTTCTCCCAAAAAAGCGACCATGTATAGTAAGGCGTTTTTTTTTGCTCCTAAAAAAAACGACCATGTATAGTAAGGCATTTTTTTTTCTCCCAAAAAAACGACCATGTATAGTAAGGCATTTTTTTTTCTCCCAAAAAAACGACCATGTATAGTAAGGCATTTTTTTTCTCTCCCAAAAAAAACGACCATGTATAGTAAGGCATTTTTTTCTCCCTAAAAAACGACCATGTATAGTAAGGCATTTTTTTTCTCCCAAAAAAACGACCATGTATAGTAAGGCATTTTTTTTCTCTTCCAAAAAAAACGACCATGTATAGTAAGGCATTTTTTTCTCCCCCAAAAAACGACCATGTATAGTAAGGCATTTTTTTCTCCCTAAAAAACGACCATGTATAGAAAGGCGTTTTTTTTTTTCCCCTAAAAAAACGACCATGTACAGTAAGGCATTTTTTTTTCTCCCAAAAAAAGCGACCATGTATAGTAAGGCATTTTTTTCTCCCAAAAAAACGACCATGTATAGTAAGGCATTTTTTTTCTCCCAAAAAAACGACCATGTATAGTAAGGCATTTTTATCTCCCTAAAAAACGACCATGTATAGTCAGGCATTTTTTTTCTCCCAAAAAAACGACCATGTATAGTAAGGCATTTTTTTCTCCCTAAAAAACGACCATGTATAGTAAGGCGTTTTTTTTTGCCCCTAAAAAAACGACCATGTACAGTAAGGCATTTTTTTTTCTCCCAAAAAAATGACCATGTATAGTAAGGCGTTTTTTTTTGCTCCTAAAAAAAACGACCATGTATAGTAAGGCATTTTTTTTTCTCCCAAAAAAACGACCATGTATAGTAAGGCATTTTTTTTCTCTCCCAAAAAAAAATGACCATGTATAGTAAGGCGGGTTTTTTTGCCCTTAAAAAAAACGACCATGTATAGTAAGGCATATTTTTCTCCCCAAAAAAACGACCATGTATAGTAAGGCATTTTTTTTCTCCCAAAAAAATGACCATGTATAGTAAGGCATTTTTTTTCTCCCAAAAAAACGACCATGTATAGTAAGGCATTTTTTTTCTCCCAAAAAAAGCGACCATGTATAGTAAGGCATTTTTTTCTCCCAAAAAAATGACCATGTATAGTAAGGCATTTTTCTTCTCCCAAAAAAACGACCATGTATAGTAAGTCATTTTTATCTCCCTAAAAAACGACCATGTATAGTCAGGCATTTTTCTTCTCCCAAAAAAACGACCATGTATAGTAAGGCATTTTTATCTCCCTAAAAAACGACCATGTATAGTCAGGCATTTTTTTTCTCCCAAAAAAACGACCATGTATAGTAAGGCATTTTTTTCTCCCTAAAAAACGACCATGTATAGTAAGGCGTTTTTTTTTCCCCTAAAAAAACGACCATGTACAGTAAGGCATTTTTTTTTCTCCCAAAAAAGCGACCATGTATAGTAAGGCGTTTTTTTTTGCTCCTAAAAAAAACGACCATGTATAGTAAGGCATTTTTTTTTCTCCCAAAAAAACGACCATGTATAGTAAGGCATTTTTTTTTCTCCCAAAAAAACGACCATGTATAGTAAGGCATTTTTTTTCTCTCCCAAAAAAAACGACCATGTATAGTAAGGCATTTTTTTCTCCCTAAAAAACGACCATGTATAGTAAGGCATTTTTTTTCTCCCAAAAAAACGACCATGTATAGTAAGGCATTTTTTTTCTCTCCCAAAAAAAACAACCATGTATAGTAAGGCATTTTTTTCTCCCCAAAAAACGACCATGTATAGTAAGGGATTTTTTTCTCCCTAAAAAACGACCATGTATAGTAAGGCGTTTTTTTTTTCCCCTAAAAAAACGACCATGTACAGTAAGGCATTTTTTTTTCTCCCAAAAAAGCGACCATGTATAGTAAGGCGTTTTTTTTTGCTCCTAAAAAAAACGACCATGTATAGTAAGGCATTTTTTTTCAACCAAAAAAACGACCATGTATAGTAAGGCATTTTTTATTTGGTTAAAAAAACGACCATGTATAGTAAGGCGTTTTTTTTCTCCCAAAAAAACGACCATGTATAGTAAGGCATTTTTTTTCTCCCAAAAAAAGCGACCATGTATAGTAAGGCATTTTTTTCTCCCAAAAAAATGACCATGTATAGTAAGGCATTTTTTTTTCTCCCAAAAAAACGACCATGTATAGTAAGGCATTTTTTTCTCCCAAAAAAACGACCATGTATAGTAAGGCATTTTTTTTCTACCAAAAAAACCGACCATGTATAGTAAGGCATTTTTTTCTCCCAAAAAAACGACCATGTATAGTAAGGCATTTTTTTCTCCCAAAAAAACGACCATGTATAGTAAGGCGTTTTTTTTTGCTCCTAAAAAAACGACCATGTATAGTAAGGCATTTTTTTTTCTCCCAAAAAAACGACCATGTATAGTAAGGCATTTTTTTTCTCTCCCAAAAAAAAATGACCATGTATAGTAAGGCGTTTTTTTTTGCCCTTAAAAAAAACGACCATGTATAGTAAGGCATATTTTTCTCCCCAAAAAAACGACCATGTATAGTAAGGCATTTTTTTTCTCCCAAAAAAATGACCATGTATAGTAAGGCATTTTTTTTCTCCCAAAAAAACGACCATGTATAGTAAGGCATTTTTTTTCTCCCAAAAAAAGCGACCATGTATAGTAAGGCATTTTTTTCTCCCAAAAAAACGACCATGTATAGTAAGGCATTTTTCTTCTCCCAAGAAAACGACCATGTATAGTAAGGCATTTTTATCTCCCTAAAAAACGACCATGTATAGTCAGGCATTTTTTTTCTCCCAAAAAAACGACCATGTATAGAAGGCATTTTTTTCTCCCTAAAAAACGACCATGTATAGTAAGGCGTTTTTTTTTCCCCTAAAAAAACGACCATGTACAGTAAGGCATTTTTTTTTCTCCCAAAAAAGCCACCATGTATAGTAAGGCGTTTTTTTTTGCTCCTAAAAAAACCGACCATGTATAGTAAGGCATTTTTTTTTCTCCCAAAAAAACGACCATGTATAGTAAGGCATTTTTTTTTCTCCCAAAAAAACGACCATGTATAGTAAGGCATTTTTTTTCTCTCCCAAAAAAAACGACCATGTATAGTAAGGCATTTTTTTCTCCCTAAAAAACGACCATGTATAGTAAGGCATTTTTTTTCTCCCAAAAAAACGACCATGTATAGTAAGGCATTTTTTTTCTCTCCCAAAAAAAACGACCATGTATAGTAAGGCATTTTTTTCTCCCCCAAAAAACGACCATGTATAGTAAGGCATTTTTTTCTCCCTAAAAAACGACCATGTATAGTAAGGCGTTTTTTTTTTCCCCTAAAAAAACGACCATGTACAGTAAGGCATTTTTTTTTCTCCCAAAAAAGCGACCATGTATAGTAAGGCGTTTTTTTTTTGCTCCTAAAAAAAACGACCATGTATAGTAAGGCATTTTTTTTCTACCAAAAAAACGACCATGTATAGTAAGGCATTTTTTATTTGGATAAAAAAACGACCATGTATAGTAAGGCGTTTTTTTTCTCCCAAAAAAACGACCATGTATAGTAAGGCATTTTTTTTCTCCCAAAAAAAGCGACCATGTATAGTAAGGCATTTTTTTCTCCCAAAAAAACGACCATGTATAGTAAGGCATTTTTTTTTCTCCCAAAAAAACGACCATGTATAGTAAGGCATTTTTTTCTCCCAAAAAAACGACCATGTATAGTAAGGCATTTTTTTTCTACCAAAAAAACCGACCATGTATAGTAAGGCATTTTTTATTTTGTTAAAAAAACGACCATGTATAGTAAGGCGTTTTTTTTCTCCCAAAAAAAACGACCATGTATAGTAAGGCATTTTTTTCTCCCAAAAAAAGCGACCATGTATAGTAAGGCATTTTTTTCTCCCAAAAAAACGACCATGTATAGTAAGGCATTTTTCTTCTCCCAAAAAAACGACCATGTATAGTAAGGCATTTTTATCTCCCTAAAAAACGACCATGTATAGTCAGGCATTTTTTTTCTCCCAAAAAAACGACCATGTATAGTAAGGCATTTTTTTCTCCCTAAAAAACGACCATGTATAGTAAGGCGTTTTTTTTTTCCCCTAAAAAAACGACCATGTACAGTAAGGCATTTTTTTTTCTCCGAAAAAAGCGACCATGTATAGTAAGGCGTTTTTTTTTGCTCCTAAAAAAAACGACCATGTATAGTAAGGCATTTTTTTTTCTCCCAAAAAAACGACCATGTATAGTAAGGCTTTTTTTTTTCTCCCAAAAAAACGACCATGTATAGTAAGGCATTTTTTTTCTCTCCCAAAAAAAACGACCATGTATAGTAAGGCATTTTTTTCTCCCTAAAAAACGACCATGTATAGTAAGGCTTTTTTTTTCTCCCAAAAAAACGACCATGTATAGTAAGGCATTTTTTTCTCCCCCAAAAAACGACCATGTATAGTAAGGCATTTTTTTTTCTCCCAAAAAAAATGACCATGTATAGTAAGGTATTTTTTTTCTCCCAAAAAAACGACCATGTATAGTAAGGCATTTTTTTTCTACCAAAAAAACGACCATGTATAGTAAGGCATTTTTTATTTGGTTAAAAAAACGACCATGTATAGTAAGGCGTTTTTTTTCTCCCAAAAAAACGACCATGTATAGTAAGGCATTTTTTTTCTCCCAAAAAAAGCGACCATGTATAGTAAGGCATTTTTTTCTCCCAAAAAAACGACCATGTATAGTAAGGCATTTTTATCTCCCTAAAAAACGACCATGTATAGTCAGGCATTTTTTTTCTCCCAAAAAAACGACCATGTATAGTAAGGCATTTTTTTCTCCCTAAAAAACGACCATGTATAGTAAGGCGTTTTTTTTTGCCCCTAAAAAAACGACCATGTATAGTAAGGCATTTTTTTTTCTCCCAAAAAAACGACCATGTATAGTAAGGCGTTTTTTTTTGCTCCTAAAAAAAACGACCATGTATAGTAAGGCTTTTTTTTTCTCCCAAAAAAACGACCATGTATAGTAAGGCATTTTTTTTCTCTCCCCAAAAAAACGACCATGTATAGTAAGGCATTTTTTTCTCCCCAAAAAAACGACCATGTATAGTAAGGCATTTTTTTCTCTCCCAAAAAAACACCCATGTATAGTAAGGCATTTTTTTCTCCCAAAAAAACGACCATGTATAGTAAGGCATTTTTTTTTTGGTTAAAAAAACGACCATGTATAGTAAGGCGTTTTTTTTCTCCCAAAAAAACGACCATGTATAGTAAGGCATTTTTTTTCTCCCAAAAAAAGCGACCATGTACAGTAAGGCATTTTTTTCTCCCAAAAAAACGACCATGTATAGTAAGGCATTTTTTTTTCTCCCAAAAAAACGACCATGTATAGTAAGGCATTTTTTTCTCCCAAAAAAACGACCATGTATAGTAAGGCATTTTTTTTCTACCAAAAAAAACGACCATGTATAGTAAGGCATTTTTTTCTCCCAAAAAAACGACCATGTATAGTAAGGCGTTTTTTTTCTCCCCAAAAAAACGACCATGTATAGTAAGGCATTTTTTTTCTCCCAAAAAAAGCGACCATGTATAGTAAGGCATTTTTTTCTCCCAAAAAAACGACCATGTATAGTAAGGCATTTTTTTTCTCCCAAAAAAAGCGAACATGTATAGTAAGGCATTTTTTTCTCCCAAAAAAACGACCATGTATAGTAAGGCATTTTTTTTCTCCCAAAAAAACGACCATGTATAGTAAGGCATTTTTTTTCTCCCAAAAAAACGACCATGTATAGTAAGGCATTTTTATCTCCCTAAAAAACGACCATGTATAGTCAGGCATTTTTTTTCTCCCAAAAAAACGACCATGTATAGTAAGGCATTTTTTTCTCCCTAAAAAACGACCATGTATAGTAAGGCGTTTTTTTTTGCCCCTAAAAAAACGACCATGTATAGTAAGGCATTTTTTTTTCTCCCAAAAAAACGACCATGTATAGTAAGGCGTTTTTTTTTGCTCCTAAAAAAAACGACCATGTATAGTAAGGCTTTTTTTTTTCTCCCAAAAAAACGACCATGTATAGTAAGGCATTTTTTTTCTCTCCCCAAAAAAACGACCATGTATAGTAAGGCATTTTTTTTCTCCCAAAAAAACGACCATGTATAGTAAGGCATTTTTTTTCTCTCCCCAAAAAAACGACCATGTATAGTAAGGCATTTTTTTCTCCCCAAAAAAACGACCATGTATAGTAAGGCATTTTTTTCTCTCCCAAAAAAACACCCATGTATAGTAAGGCATTTTTTTCTCCCAAAAAAACGACCATGTATAGTCAGGCATTTTTTTTCTCCCAAAAAAACGACCATGTAGAGTAAGGCATTTTTTTCTCCCCAAAAAACAACCATGTATAGTAAGGCATTTTTTTTCTCCCCCCAAAAAATGACCATGTATAGTAAGGCGTTTTTTTTGCCCTTAAAAAAAACGACCATGTAGAGTAAGGCATTTTTTTCTCCCAAAAAAACAACCATGTATAGTAAGGCATTTTTTTTCTCCCCAAAAAAAATGACCATGTATAGTAAGGCATTTTTTTTCTCTCCCAAAAAAAAAACGACCATGTATAGTAAGGCATATTTTTCTCCCCAAAAAAACGACCATGTATAGTAAGGCATTTTTTTTTCTTCCAAAAAAATGACCATGTATAGTAAGGCATTTTTTTCTCCCCCAAAAAAACGACCATGTATAGTAAGGCATTTTTTTTCTCCCAAAAAAACGACCATGTATACTAAGGCATTTTTTCTCCCTAAAAAACGACCATGTATAGTAATGCATTTTTTTTCTCCCAAAAAAACGACCATGTATAGTAAGGCATTTTTTTCTCTCCCAAAAAAACACCCATGTATAGTAAGGCATTTTTTTCTCCCAAAAAAACGACCATGTATAGTTAGGCATTTTTTTCTCCCAAAAAAACGACCATGTATAGTAAGGCATTTTTTTTCTCCCAAAAAAACGACCATGTATAGTAAGGCATTTTTTTCTCTCCCAAGAAAACACCCATGAATAGTAAGGCATTTTTTTCTCCCAAAAAAACGACCATGTATAGTAAGGCATTTTTTTTCTCCCAAAAAAACGACCATGTATAGTAAGGAATTTTTTTTCTCCCAAAAAAACGACCATGTATAGTAAGGCTTTTTTTTTCTCCTAAAAAAACGACCATGTATAGTAAGGCATTTTTTTTCTCCCAAAAAAACGACCATGTATAGTAAGGCTTTTTTTTCTCCCAAAAAAACGACCATGTATTCTAAGGCATTTTTTTCTCCCTAAAAAACGACCATGTATAGTAATGCATTTTTTTTTCCCAAAAAAACGACCATGTATAGTAAGGCATTTTTTTCTCCCTAAAAAACGACCATGTATAGTAAGGCGTTTTTTTTGCCCCTAAAAAAACGACCATGTATAGTAAGGCGTTTTTTTTGCTCCTAAAAAAAACGACCATGTATAGTAAGCCATTGTTTTTCTCCCAAAAAAACGACCATGTATAGTAAGGCATTTTTTTCTCCCCCAAAAAAACGACCATGTATAGTAAGGCATTTTTTTTCTCCCAAAAAAACGACCATGTATACTAAGGCATTTTTTTCTCCCTAAAAAACGACCATGTATAGTAATGCATTTTTTTTCTCCCAAAAAAACGACCATGTATAGTAAGGCATTTTTTTCTCCCCAAAAAAACGAGCATGTATAGTAAGGCATTTTTTTTCTCCCAAAAAAATGACCATGTATAGTAAGCCATTGTTTTTCTCCCAAAAAAACGACCATGTATAGTAAGGCATTTTTTTTTCCCAAATAAACGACCATGTATAGTAAGGCATTTTTTTCTCCCCAAAAAAAACGACCATGTATAGTAAGGCATTTTTTTTCTCCCAAAAAAACGACCATGTATAGTAAGGCATTTTTTTTCTCCCAAAAAAACGACCATGTATAGTAAGGCATTTTTTTTCTCTCCCAAAAAAAACGACCATGTATAGTAAGGCATTTTTTTCTCCCCAAAAAAACGACCATGTATAGTAAGGCATTTTTTTTCTCCCCAAAAAAATGACCATGTATAGTAATGCATTTTTTTTCTCCCAAAAAAACGACCATGTAGAGTAAGGCATTTTTTTCTCCCCAAAAAACAACCATGTATAGTAAGGCATTTTTTTTCTCCCCCCAAAAAATGACCATGTATAGTAAGGCGTTTTTTTTGCCCTTAAAAAAAACGACCATGTAGAGTAAGGCATTTTTTTCTCCCAAAAAAACAACCATGTATAGTAAGGCATTTTTTTTCTCCCCAAAAAAAATGACCATGTATAGTAAGGCATTTTTTTTCTCTCCCAAAAAAAAAACGACCATGTATAGTAAGGCATATTTTTCTCCCCAAAAAAACGACCATGTATAGTAAGGCATTTTTTTTTCTCCCAAAAAAATGACCATGTATAGTAAGGCATTTTTTTTCTCCCAAAAAAACGACCATGTATAGTAAGGCATTTTTTTTCTCCCCAAAAAACGACCATGTATAGTAAGGCATTTTTTTTCTCCCAAAAAAACGACCATTTATAGTAAGGCATTTTTTTCTCCCTAAAAAACGACCATGTATAGTAAGGCGGGTTTTTTTGCCCCTAAAAAAACGACCATGTATAGTAAGGCATTTTTTTTCTCCCAAAAAAACGACCATGTATAGTAAGGCGTTTTTTTTTGCTCCTAAAAAAAATGACCATGTATAGTAAGGCATTTTTTTTTCTCCCAAAAAAACGACCATGTAGAGTAATGCATTTTTTTCTCCCAAAAAAACAACCATGTATAGTAAGGCATTTTTTTTCTTCCCAAAAAAAATGACCATGTATAGTAAGGCGTTTTTTTTGCCCTTAAAAAAAACGACCATGTAGAGTAAGGCATTTTTTTCTCCCAAAAAAACAACCATGTATAGTAAGGCATTTTTTTTCTCCCAAAAAAAAATGACCATGTATAGTAAGGCATTTTTTTTCTCTCCCAAAAAAAAAACGACCATGTATAGTAAGGCATATTTTTCTCCCCAAAAAAACGACCATGTATAGTAAGGCATTTTTTCTCCCAAAAAAATGACCATGTATAGTAAGGCATTTTTTTTCTCCCAAAAAAACGACCATGTATAGTAAGGCATTTTTTTTCTCCCCAAAAAACTACCATGTATAGTAAGGCATTTTTATCTCCCTAAAAAACGACCATGTATAGTCAGGCATTTTTTTTCTCCCAAAAAAACGACCATGTATAGTAAGGCATTTTTTTCTCCCTAAAAAACGACCATGTATAGTAAGGCGGTTTTTTTTGCCCCTAAAAAAACGACCATGTATAGTAAGGCATTTTTTTTTCTCCCAAAAAAACGACCATGTATAGTAAGGCGTTTTTTTTTGCTCCTAAAAAAAACGACCATGTATAGTAAGGCATTTTTTTTTCTCCCCAAAAAACGACCATGTATAGTAAGGCATTTTTTTTCTCTCCCAAAAAAAACGACCATGTAGAGTAAGGCATTTTTTTTCTCCCAAAAAAACGACCATGTATAGTAAGGCATTTTTTTTCTCTCCCAAAAAAAACGACCATGTATAGTAAGGCATTTTTTTCTCCCCCAAAAAACGACCATGTATAGTAAGGCATTTTTTTTCTCCCAAAAAAAATGACCATGTATAGTAAGGCATTTTTTTTTCTCCCAAAAAAACGACCATGTATAGTAAGGCATTTTTTTTCTCCCAAAAAAACGACCATGTATAGTAAGGCATTTTTTTTTCTCCCAAAAAAACGACCATGTATAGTAAGGCGTTTTTTTTTGCTCCTAAAAAAAACGACCATGTATAGTAAGGCATTTTTTTTCTCCCAAAAAAAATGACCATGTATAGTAAGGCATTTTTTTTTCTCCCAAAAAAACGACCATGTATAGTAAGGCGTTTTTTTTTCTCCCAAAAAAAACGACCATGTAAAGTAAGGCTTTTTTTTTTCTCCCAAAAAAACGGCATGTATAGTAAGGCATTTTTTTTCTCTCCCAAAAAAAACGACCATGTATAGTAAGGCATTTTTTTTCTCCCAAAAAAACGACCATGTATAGTAAGGCATTTTTTTTCTCCCCAAAAAAATGACCATGTATAGTAAGGCATTTTTTTTCTCCCAAAAAAAACCACGATGTATAGTAAGGCATTTTTTTCTCCTAAAAAAACGACCATGTATAGTAAGGCATTTTTTTTCTCCCCCAAAAAAATGACCATGTATAGTAAGGCATTTTTTTTCTCCCAAAAAAACAACCATGTAGGCATTTTTTTCTCCGAAAAAAAGACCATGTATAGTCAGGCATTTTTTTCTCCCAAAAAAACGACCATGTATAGTAAGGCATTTTTTTTTCTCCCAAAAAAACGACCATGTATAATAAGGCATTATTTTTCTCTCCCAAAAAAAACGACCATGTATAGTAAGGCATTTTTTTCTCCCAAAAAAAACGACCATGTATAGTAAGGCATTTTTTTTCTCACAAAAAAACGACCATGTATAGTAAGGCATTATTTTTCTCTCCCAAAAAAAACGACCATGTATAGTAAGCCATTTTTTTCTCCCAAAAAAAAAGACCATGTATAGTAAGGCATTTTTTATTTTGTTAAAAAAAACGACCATGTATAGTAAGGCATTTTTTTTCTCCCCAAAAAACGACCATGTATAGTAAGGCATTTTTTTTCTCCCCAAAAAACGACCATGTATAGTAAGGCATTTTTTTCTCCCAAAAAAACGACCATGTATAGTAAGGCATTTTTTTTTCTCTCCCAAAAAAACGACCATGTATAGTAAGGCATTTTTTTTTCCCCAAAAAAACCAGCCAAGTATAGTAATGTTTTTATTTGGTAGTTATTAAGTTTTTAGCGCCAGTGTTTCCTCATGAGGGAGCCTCCACATTGGAACGCTGGTCTTCTCCTGCGGGCGGGCAGTTGTCCCGGGGGCCCCTTGGCTTCGGGGACCTGTGGCTCCCTTCAATGTGTATGGAGCGGGCTGCAGTCACTGTGGGCCGGCATTTTCTTTTCTCCCCAAAAAAACAAAACAAACAAACAAAAAAAAAAGACCATGTATAGTAAGGCATTTTTTCCCCCAAAAAAACGACCATGTATAGTAAGGCTTTTTTTTTTCCTCCCAAAAAAACACCCATGTATAGTAAGTCATTCTTTATTTTGTTAAAAAAACGACCATGTATAGTAAGGCGTTTTTTTTGCCCCCCCAAAAAAACGACCATGTATATATAGTAAGGCATTTTTTTCTCCCAAAAAAACGACCATGTATAGTAAAGCATTTTTTTTCTCCCAAAAAAACGACCATGTATAGTAAGGCATTTTTTTTCTCCCAAAAAAACGACCGTGTATAGTAAGGCATTTTTTTTCTCCCAAAAAAACGACCATGTATAGTAAGGCATTTTTTTTCTCCCAAAAAAACGACCATGTATAGTAAGGCATTTTTTTCTCCCAAAAAAACGACCATGTATAGTAAGGCATTTTTTTTTCTCCAAAAAAACCAGCCAAGTATAGTAATGTTTTTATTTGGTAGTTATTAAGTTTTTAGCGCCAGTGTTTCCTCATGAGGGAGCCTCCACATTGGAACGCTGGTCTTCTCCTGCGGGCGGGCAGTTGTCCCGGGGGCCCCTTGGCTTCGGGGACCTGTGGCTCCCTTCAATGTGTATGGAGCGGGCTGCAGTCACTGTGGGCCGGCATTTTTTTTTCTCCCCCCAAAAAATGACCATGTATAGTAAGGCATTTTTTTTCTCCCAAAAAAACAACCATGTAGGCATTTTTTTCTCCGAAAAAAAGACCATGTATAGTCAGGCATTTTTTTCTCCCAAAAAAACGACCATGTATAGTAAGGCTTTTTTTTTTCCTCCCAAAAAAACACCCATGTATAGTAAGTCATTCTTTATTTTGTTAAAAAAACGACCATGTATAGTAAGGCGTTTTTTTTGCCCCCCCCAAAAAACGACCATGTATAGTAAGGCTTTTTTTTTTCTCCCAAAAAAACGACCATGTATAGTAAGGCATTTTTTTCTCCCAAAAAAACGACCATGTATAGTAAAGCATTTTTTTTCTCCCAAAAAAACGACCATGTATAGTAAGGCATTTTTTTTCTCCCAAAAAAACGACCGTGTATAGTAAGGCATTTTTTTTCTCCCAAAAAAGCGACCATGTATAGTAAGGCATTTTTTTTCTCCCAAAAAAACGACCATGTATAGTAAGGCATTTTTTTTCTCCCAAAAAAATGACCGTGTATAGTAAGGCATTTTTTTTCTCCCAAAAAAACGACCATGTATAGTAAGGCATTTTTTTTCTCCCAAAAAAACGACCATGTATAGTAAGGCATTTTTTTTCTCCCAAAAAAACGACCATGTATTGTAAGGCATTTTTTATTTTGTTAAAAAAACGACCATGTATAGTAAGGCATTTTTTTCTCCCAAAAAAACGACCATGTATAGTAAGGCATTTTTTTTCTCCCCAAAAAATACCCATGTATAGTAAGGCATTTTTTTTCTCCCAGAAAAACGACCATGTATAGTAAGGCATTTTTTTTTCTCCCAAAAAAACGACCATGTATAGTAAGGCTTTTTTTTTCTCCAAAAAAAACAGCCAAGTATAGTAATGTTTTTATTTGGTAGTTATTAAGTTTTTAGCGCCAGTGTTTCCTCATGAGGGAGCCTCCACATTGGAACGCTGGTCTTCTCCTGCGGGCGGGCAGTTGTCCCGGGGGCCCCTTGGCTTCGGGGAGCTGTGGCTCCCTTCAATGTGTATGGAGCGGGCTGCAGTCACTGTGGGCCGGCATTTTTTTTTCTCCAAAAAAAAAAAAAAGAAAAGACCATTGTATAGTAAGGCATTTTTTTCCCCCAAAAAACGACCATGTATAGTAAGGCATTTTTTTCTCCCAAAAAAAACGACCATGTATAGTAAGGCATTTTTTTCTCCCAAAAAAACGACCATGTATAGTAAGGCATTTTTTCCCCAAAAAAACGACCATGTATAGTAAGGCATTTTTTTTTCCTCCCAAAAAAACACCCATGTATAGTAAGGCATTTTTTTCTCCCAAAAAAACGACCATGTATAGTAAGGCATTTTTTTCTCCCAAAAAAACGACCATGTATAGTAAGGCATTTTTTTTCTCCCAAAAAAACGACCATGCATAGTATGGCATTTTTTTTTCTCCCAAAAAAAACGACCATGTATAGTAAGGCATTTTTTTCTCCCAATAAAACGACCATGTATAGTAAGGCATTTTTTTTCTCCCCAAAGAAAAATGACCATGTATAGTAAGGCATTTTTTTTCCCCAAAAAAACAACCATGTAGGCATTTTTTTCTCCGAAAAAAAAAGACCATGTATAGTAAGGCATTTTTTTCTCCCAAAAAAACGACCATGTATAGTAAGGGATTTTTTTTTCTCCCAAAAAAACGACCATGCATAGTAAGGCATTTTTTTCTCCCAAAAAAACGACCATGTATAGTAAGGCATTTTTTTTCTCCCAAAAAAACGACCATGTATAGTAAAGCATTTTTTATTTTGTTAAAAAAACGACCATGTATAGTAAGGCGTTTTTTTTGCCCCTAAAAAAACGACCATGGATAGTAAGGCATTTTTTTTCTCCCCAAAAAAACGACCATGTATAGTAAGGCATTTTTTTCTCCAAAAAAAAACGACCATGTATTGTAAGGCATTTTTTTTCTCCCCCCAAAAAAAACGACCATGTATAGTAAGGCATTTTTTTTTCTCCCAAAAAAACGACCATGTATAGTAAGGCATTTTTTTTCTCCCAAAAAAATGACCATGTATAGTAAGGCTTTTTTTTTCTCTCCCAAAAAAAACGACCATGTATAGTAAGGCATTTTTTTTCTCCCAAAAAAAACGACCATGTATAGTAAGGCATTTTTTTTTCTCCCCAAAAAATACCCATGTATAGTAAGGCATTTTTTTTCATCCCAGAAAAACGACCATGTATAGTAAGGCATTTTTTTTTCTCCCAAAAAAACGACCATGTATAGTAAGGCTTTTTTTTTCTCCAAAAAAAACAGCCAAGTATAGTAATGTTTTTATTTGGTAGTTATTAAGTTTTTAGCGCCAGTGTTTCCTCATGAGGGAGCCTCCACATTGGAACGCTGGTCTTCTCCTGCGGGCGGGCAGTTGTCCCGGGGGCCCCTTGGCTTCGGGGAGCTGTGGCTCCCTTCAATGTGTATGGAGCGGGCTGCAGTCACTGTGGGCCGGCATTTTTTTTTCTCCAAAAAAAAAAAAAAAGAAAAGACCATTGTATAGTAAGGCATTTTTTTCCCAAAAAAACGACCATGTATAGTAAGGCATTTTTTTTTCCTCCCAAAAAAACACCCATGTATAGTAAGGCATTTTTTCTCCCAAAAAAACGACCATGTATAGTAAGGCATTTTTTCTCCCAAAAAAACGACCATGTATAGTAAGGCATTTTTTTTCTCCCAAAAAAAACGACCATGCATAGTATGGCATTTTTTTTCTCCAGAAAAACGACCATGTATAGTAAGGCATTTTTTTTTCTCCCAAAAAAACGACCATGTATAGTAAGGCATTTTTTTCTCCCAATAAAACGACCATGTATAGTAAGGCATTTTTTTTCTCCCCAAAGAAAAATGACCATGTATAGTAAGGCATTTTTTTTCCCCAAAAAAAACAACCATGTAGGCATTTTTTTCTCCGAAAAAAAAAGACCATGTATAGTAAGGCATTTTTTTTTCTCCCAAAAAAACGACCATGCATAGTAAGGCATTTTTTTTCTCCCAAAAAAACGACCATGTATAGTAAGGCATTTTTTTTCTCCCAAAAAAACGACCATGTATAGTAAAGCATTTTTTATTTTGTTAAAAAAACGACCATGTATAGTAAGGCGTTTTTTTTGCCCCTAAAAAAACGACCATGGATAGTAAGGCATTTTTTTTCTCCCCAAAAAAACGACCATGTATAGTAAGGCATTTTTTTCTCCCAAAAAAAACGACCATGTATTGTAAGGCATTTTTTTTCTCCCCCCAAAAAAACGACCATGTATAGTAAGGCATTTTTTTTCTCCCCAAAAAAACGACCATGTATAGTAAGGCATTTTTTTTCTCCCAAAAAAATGACCATGTATAGTAAGGCTTTTTTTTTCTCTCCCAAAAAAAACGACCATGTATAGTAAGGCATTTTTTTTCTCCCAAAAAAACGACCATGTATAGTAAGGCATTTTTTTTCTTTCCCAAAAAAACACCCATGTATAGTAAGGCATTTTTTTCTCCCAAAAAAAACGACCATGTATAGTAACGCATTTTTTTTCTCCCAAAAAAAAGACCATTTATAGTAAGGCATTTTTTTTCTCCCAAAAAAAACGACCATGTATAGTAAGGCATTTTTTCTCCCCCAAAAAACGACCATGTATAGTAAGGCATTTTTTTTCTCCCAAAAAAACGACCATGTATAGTAAGACTTTTTTCTCCCAAAAAAACGACCATGTATAATAAGGCATTTTTTTCTCCCCAAAAAACGACCATGTATAGTAAGGCATTTTTTTCTCCTAAAAAAAACGACCATGTATAGTAAGGCATTTTTTTTCTCCCAAAAAAACGACCATGTATAGTAAGGCTTTTTTTTTTCCTCCCAAAAAAACACCCATGTATAGTAAGTCATTCTTTATTTTGTTAAAAAAACGACCATGTATAGTAAGGCGTTTTTTTTGCCCCCCCCAAAAAACGACCATGTATAGTAAGGCTTTTTTTTTTCTCCCAAAAAAACGACCATGTATAGTAAGGCATTTTTTTCTCCCAAAAAAACGACCATGTATAGTAAAGCATTTTTTTTCTCCCAAAAAAACGACCATGTATAGTAAGGCATTTTTTTTCTCACAAAAAAACCACCGTGTATAGTAAGGCATTTTTTTTCTCCCAAAAAAACGACCATGTATAGTAAGGCATTTTTTTTCTCCCAAAAAAACGACCATGTATAGTAAGGCATTTTTTTTCTCCCAAAAAAATGACCGTGTATAGTAAGGCATTTTTTTTCTCCCAAAAAAACGACCATGTATAGTAAGGCATTTTTTTTCTCCCAAAAAAACGACCATGTATAGTAAGGCATTTTTTTTCTCCCAGAAAAACGACCATGTATAGTAAGGCATTTTTTTTTCTCCCAAAAAAACGACCATGTATAGTAAGGCATTTTTTTTCTCCCAAAAAAACGACCATGCATAGTATGGCATTTTTTTTCTCCCAGAAAAACGACCATGTATAGTAAGGCATTTTTTTTTCTCCCCAAAAAAACGACCATGTATAGTAAGGCATTTTTTTCTCCCAATAAAACGACCATGTATAGTAAGGCATTTTTTTTCTCCCCAAAGAAAAATGACCATGTATAGTAAGGCATTTTTTTTCCCCAAAAAAACAACCATGTAGGCATTTTTTTCTCCGAAAAAAAAGACCATGTATAGTAAGGCATTTTTTTCTCCCAAAAAAACGACCATGTATAGTAAGGGATTTTTTTTTCTCCCAAAAAAACGACCATGCATAGTAAGGCATTTTTTTCTCCCAAAAAAACGACCATGTATAGTAAGGCATTTTTTTTCTCCCAAAAAAACGACCATGTATAGTAAAGCATTTTTTATTTTGTTAAAAAAACGACCATGTATAGTAAGGCGTTTTTTTTGCCCCTAAAAAAACGACCATGGATAGTAAGGCATTTTTTTTCTCCCCCAAAAAACGACCATGTATAGTAAGGCATTTTTTTTCTTTCCCAAAAAAACACCCATGTATAGTAAGGCATTTTTTTCCCCCAAAAAAAACGACCATGTATAGTAACGCATTTTTTTTCTCCCAAAAAAAAGACCATTTATAGTAAGGCATTTTTTTTCTCCCAAAAAAAACGAGCATGTATAGTAAGGCATTTTTTCTCCCCAAAAAAACGACCATGTATAGTAAGGCATTTTTTTCTCCCAAAAAAACGACCATGTATAGTAAGACTTTTTTCTCCCCAAAAAACGACCATGTATAATAAGGCATTTTTTTTCTCCCCAAAAAACGACCATGTATAGTAAGGCATTTTTTTCTCCTAAAAAAAACGACCATGTATAGTAAGGCATTTTTTTCTCCCAAAAAAACCCGACCATGTATAGTAAGGCATTTTTTTCTCCCCCCAAAAAAACGACCATGTATAGTAAGGGATTTTTTTCTCCCCCCAAAAAAAGACCATGTATAGTAAGGCATTTTTTTCTCCCCAAAAAAAAAACGACCATGTATAGTAAGGCATTTTTTTTCTCCCAAAAAAACGACCATGTATAGTAAGGCTTTTTTTTTCTCTCCCAAAAAAAAAACGACCATGTATAGTAAGGCATTTTTTCTCCCAAAAAAATGACCATGTATAGTAAGGCATTTTTTGCTCCCAAAAAAAAGACCATGTATAGTAAGGCATTTTTTTTCCTCCCAAAAAACCGACCATGTATAGTAAGGCATTTTTTTTCTCCCAAAAAAACGACCATGTATAGTAAGGCATTTTTTTCTCCCAAAAAAACGACCATGTATAGGAAGGCATTTTTTTTTCTCCCCAAAAAAAAGACCATGTATAGTAAGGCATTTTTTTTCTCCCAAAAAAAATGACCATGTTTAGTAAGGCATTTTTTCTCCCAAAAAAATGACCATGTATAGTAAGGCATTTTTTTGCTCCCCAAAAAAAAGACCATGTATAGTAAGGCATTTTTTTCTCCCAAAAAAACGACCATGTATAGTAAGGCATTTTTTTCTCCCCAAAAAAACGACCATGTATAGTAAGGCATTTTTTTTCTCCCAAAAAAACGACCATGTATAGTAAGGCATTTTTTTCTCCCAAAAAAAACCCGATCATGTATAGTAAGGCATTTTTTTATCCCCCCCCAAAAAAGACCATGTATAGTAAGGCATTTTTTTCTCCCAAAAAAACGACCATGTATAGTAAGGCATTTTTTTTCTCCCGCCCAAAAAAAGACCATGTATAGTAAGGCATTTTTTTCTCCCAAAAAAAACGACCATGTATAGTAAGGCATTTTTTTTCTCCCAAAAAAACGACCATGTATAGTAAGGCATTTTATTTCTCCCAAAAAAACGACCATGTATAGTAAGGCATTTTTTTCTCCCAAAAAAACGACCATGTAGAGTAAGGCATTTTTTTTAAGGCATTTTCTTCTCCCAAAAAAAAAAGACCATGTATAGTAAGGCATTTTTTTTCTCTCCCAAAAAAACGACCATGTATAGTTAGGCATTTATTTTCTCCCAAAAAAACGACCATGTATAGAAAGGCATTTTTTTCTCCCAAAAAAAAGACCATGTATAGTAAGGCATTTTTTTCTCCCAAAAAAACCGACCATGTATAGTAAGGCATTTTTTTCTCCCAAAAAAACGACCATGTATAGTAAGGCATTTTTTTTCCTCCCAAAAAACCGACCATGTATAGTAAGGCATTTTTTTTCTCCCAAAAAAATGACCATGTATAGTAAGGCATTTTTTTCTCCCAAAAAAACGACCATGTATAGGAAGGCATTTTTTTTTCTCCCCAAAAAAAAGACCATGTATAGTAAGGCATTTTTTTTCTCCCAAAAAAAATGACCATGTTTAGTAAGGCATTTTTTCTCCCAAAAAAATGACCATGTATAGTAAGGCATTTTTTTGCTCCCCAAAAAAAAGACCATGTATAGTAAGGCATTTTTTTCTCCCAAAAAAACGACCATGTATAGTAAGGCATTTTTTTCTCCCCAAAAAAACGACCATGTATAGTAAGGCATTTTTTTTCTCCCAAAAAAACGACCATGTATAGTAAGGCATTTTTTTCTCCCAAAAAAAACCCGATCATGTATAGTAAGGCATTTTTTTATCCCCCCCCAAAAAAGACCATGTATAGTAAGGCATTTTTTTCTCCCAAAAAAACGACCATGTATAGTAAGGCATTTTTTTTCTCCCCCCCAAAAAAAGACCATGTATAGTAAGGCATTTTTTTCTCCCAAAAAAAACGACCATGTATAGTAAGGCATTTTTTTTCTCCCAAAAAAACGACCATGTATAGTAAGGCATTTTATTTCTCCCAAAAAAACGACCATGTATAGTAAGGCATTTTTTTCTCCCAAAAAAACGACCATGTAGAGTAAGGCATTTTTTTTAAGGCATTTTCTTCTCCCAAAAAAAAAAGACCATGTATAGTAAGGCATTTTTTTTCTCTCCCAAAAAAACGACCATGTATAGTTAGGCATTTATTTTCTCCCAAAAAAACGACCATGTATAGAAAGGCATTTTTTTCTCCCAAAAAAAAGACCATGTATAGTAAGGCATTTTTTTCTCCCAAAAAAACCGACCATGTATAGTAAGGCATTTTTTTCTCCCAAAAAAACGACCATGTATAGGAAGGCATTTTTTTTTCTCCCCAAAAAAAAGACCATGTATAATAAGGCATTTTTTTCTCCCAAAAAAATGACCATGTTTAGTAAGGCATTTTTTCTCCCAAAAAAATGACCATGTATAGTAAGGCATTTTTTGCTCCCAAAAAAAAAGACCATGTATAGTAAGGCATTTTTTTTCCTCCCAAAAAACCGACCATGTATAGTAAGGCATTTTTTTCTCCCAAAAAAACGACCATGTATAGTAAGGCATTTTTTTCTCCCAAATAAACGACCATGTATAGTAAGGCATTTTTTTCTCCCAAAAAAACGACCATGTATAGTAAGGCATTTTTTTTCTCCCAAAAAAACGACCATGTATAGGAAGGCATTTTTTTCTCCCAAAAAAAAACCGATCATGTATAGTAAGGCATTTTTTTCTCCCCCCAAAAAAAGACCATGTATAGTAAGGCATTTTTTTCTCCCAAAAAAACGACCATGTATAGTAAGGCATTTTTTTTCTCCCCCCCAAAAAAAGACCATGTATAGTAAGGCATTTTTTTCTCCCCAAAAAAACGACCATGTATAGTAAGGCCTTTTTTTTCTCCCAAAAAAACGACCATGTATAGTAAGGCATTTTATTTCTCCCAAAAAAACGACCATGTATAGTAAGGCATTTTTCTCTCCCAAAAAAACGACCATGTATAGTAAGGCATTTTATTTCTCCCAAAAAAACGACCATGTATAGTAAGGCATTTTTTTCTCCCAAAAAAACGACCATGTAGAGTAAGGCATTTTTTTAAGGCATTTTCTTCTCCCAAAAAAAAAAGACCATGTATAGTAAGGCATTTTTTTTCTCTCCCAAAAAAACGACCATGTATAGTAAGGCATTTTTTTTCTCCCAAAAAAACGACCATGTATAGAAAGGCATTTTTTTCTCCCAAAAAAACGACCATGTATAGTAAGGCACTTTTTTTTTCTCCCAAAAAAACGACCATGTATAGTCAGGCATTTTTTTCTCCCAAAAAAAAAGACCATGTATAGTAAGGCATTTTTTTCTCCCAAAAAAACGACCATGTATAGTAAGGCATTTTTTTCTCCCAAAAAAATGACCATGTATAGTAAGGCATTTTTTTCTCCCAAAAAAACGGCCATGTATAGTAAGGCATTTTTTTTCTACCAAAAAAACGACCATGTATAGTAAGGCACTTTTTTTTCTCCCAAAAAAAAGACCATGTATAGAAAGGCATTTTTTTCTCCCAAAAAAACGACCATGTATAGTAAGGCATTTTTTTCTCCCCAAAAAAATGACCATGTATGGTAAGGCATTTTTTTTCTCCGCAAAAAAAAGACCATGTATAGTAAGGCATTTTTTTTCTCCCAAAAAAACGACCATGTATAGTAAGGCATTTTTTTCTCCCAAAAAAATGACCATGTATAGTAAGGCATTTTTTTTCCTACCCAAAAAACACCCATGTATAGTAAGGTATTTTTTTCTCCCAAAAAAATGACCATGTATAGTAAGGCATTTTTTTTCTCCCAAAAAACGACCATGTATAGTAAGGCATTTTTTTCTCCCCAAAAAAACGACCATGTATAGTAAGGCCTTTTTTTTTCTCCCAAAAAAACGACCATGTATAGTAAGGCATTTTATTTCTCCCAAAAAAACGACCATGTATAGTAAGGCATTTTTCTCTCCCAAAAAAACGACCATGTATAGTAAGGCATTTTATTTCTCCCAAAAAAACGACCATGTATAGTAAGGCATTTTTTTCTCCCCAAAAAACGACCATGTAGAGTAAGGCATTTTTTTAAGGCATTTTCTTCTCCCAAAAAAAAAAGACCATGTATAGTAAGGCATTTTTTTTCTCTCCCAAAAAAACGACCATGTATAGTTAGGCATTTATTTTCTCCCAAAAAAACGACCATGTATAGAAAGGCATTTTTTTCTCCCAAAAAAAAGACCATGTATAGTAAGGCATTTTTTTCTCCCAAAAAAACCGACCATGTATAGTAAGGCATTTTTTTCTCCCAAAAAAACGACCATGTATAGTAAGGCATTTTTTTTCCTCCCAAAAAACCGACCATGTATAGTAAGGCATTTTTTTTCTCCCAAAAAAATGACCATGTATAGTAAGGCATTTTTTTCTCCCAAAAAAACGACCATGTATAGGAAGGCATTTTTTTTTCTCCCCAAAAAAAAGACCATGTATAGTAAGGCATTTTTTTTCTCCCAAAAAAAATGACCATGTTTAGTAAGGCATTTTTTCTCCCAAAAAAATGACCATGTATAGTAAGGCATTTTTTTGCTCCCCAAAAAAAAGACCATGTATAGTAAGGCATTTTTTTCTCCCAAAAAAACGACCATGTATAGTAAGGCATTTTTTTCTCCCCAAAAAAACGACCATGTATAGTAAGGCATTTTTTTTCTCCCAAAAAAACGACCATGTATAGTAAGGCATTTTTTTCTCCCAAAAAAACCCCGATCATGTATAGTAAGGCATTTTTTTATCCCCCCCCAAAAAAGACCATGTATAGTAAGGCATTTTTTTCTCCCAAAAAAACGACCATGTATAGTAAGGCATTTTTTTTCTCCCCCCCAAAAAAAGA
This sequence comes from Festucalex cinctus, assembly GCF_051991245.1. NCBI lineage: Eukaryota > Metazoa > Chordata > Actinopteri > Syngnathiformes > Syngnathidae > Festucalex > Festucalex cinctus. The sequence goes on from NC_135431.1 coordinate 10,127,262, forward strand.
CCATGTATAGTAAGGCATTTTTTTCTCCCAAAAAAAACGACCATGTATAGTAAGGCATTTTTTTTCTCCCAAAAAAACGACCATGTATAGTAAGGCATTTTATTTCTCCCAAAAAAACGACCATGTATAGTAAGGCATTTTTTTCTCCCAAAAAAACGACCATGTAGAGTAAGGCATTTTTTTTAAGGCATTTTCTTCTCCCAAAAAAAAAAGACCATGTATAGTAAGGCATTTTTTTTCTCTCCCAAAAAAAACGACCATGTATAGTTAGGCATTTATTTTCTCCCAAAAAAACGACCATGTATAGAAAGGCATTTTTTTCTCCCAAAAAAAAGACCATGTATAGTAAGGCATTTTTTTCTCCCAAAAAAACCGACCATGTATAGTAAGGCATTTTTTTCTCCCAAAAAAACGACCATGTATAGGAAGGCATTTTTTTTTCTCCCCAAAAAAAAGACCATGTATAATAAGGCATTTTTTTCTCCCAAAAAAATGACCATGTTTAGTAAGGCATTTTTTCTCCCAAAAAAATGACCATGTATAGTAAGGCATTTTTTGCTCCCAAAAAAAAAGACCATGTATAGTAAGGCATTTTTTTTCCTCCCAAAAAACCGACCATGTATAGTAAGGCATTTTTTTCTCCCAAAAAAACGACCATGTATAGTAAGGCATTTTTTTCTCCCAAATAAACGACCATGTATAGTAAGGCATTTTTTTCTCCCAAAAAAACGACCATGTATAGTAAGGCATTTTTTTTCTCCCAAAAAAACGACCATGTATAGGAAGGCATTTTTTTCTCCCAAAAAAAAACCGATCATGTATAGTAAGGCATTTTTTTCTCCCCCCAAAAAAAGACCATGTATAGTAAGGCATTTTTTTCTCCCAAAAAAACGACCATGTATAGTAAGGCATTTTTTTTCTCCCCCCCAAAAAAAGACCATGTATAGTAAGGCATTTTTTTCTCCCCAAAAAAACGACCATGTATAGTAAGGCCTTTTTTTTCTCCCAAAAAAACGACCATGTATAGTAAGGCATTTTATTTCTCCCAAAAAAACGACCATGTATAGTAAGGCATTTTTCTCTCCCAAAAAAACGACCATGTATAGTAAGGCATTTTATTTCTCCCAAAAAAACGACCATGTATAGTAAGGCATTTTTTTCTCCCAAAAAAACGACCATGTAGAGTAAGGCATTTTTTTAAGGCATTTTCTTCTCCCAAAAAAAAAAGACCATGTATAGTAAGGCATTTTTTTTCTCTCCCAAAAAAACGACCATGTATAGTAAGGCATTTTTTTTCTCCCAAAAAAACGACCATGTATAGAAAGGCATTTTTTTCTCCCAAAAAAACGACCATGTATAGTAAGGCACTTTTTTTTTCTCCCAAAAAAACGACCATGTATAGTCAGGCATTTTTTTCTCCCAAAAAAAAAGACCATGTATAGTAAGGCATTTTTTTCTCCCAAAAAAACGACCATGTATAGTAAGGCATTTTTTTCTCCCAAAAAAATGACCATGTATAGTAAGGCATTTTTTTCTCCCAAAAAAACGGCCATGTATAGTAAGGCATTTTTTTTCTACCAAAAAAACGACCATGTATAGTAAGGCACTTTTTTTTCTCCCAAAAAAAAGACCATGTATAGAAAGGCATTTTTTTCTCCCAAAAAAACGACCATGTATAGTAAGGCATTTTTTTCTCCCCAAAAAAATGACCATGTATGGTAAGGCATTTTTTTTCTCCGCAAAAAAAAGACCATGTATAGTAAGGCATTTTTTTTCTCCCAAAAAAACGACCATGTATAGTAAGGCATTTTTTTCTCCCAAAAAAATGACCATGTATAGTAAGGCATTTTTTTTCCTACCCAAAAAACACCCATGTATAGTAAGGTATTTTTTTCTCCCAAAAAAATGACCATGTATAGTAAGGTATTTTTTTTCTCCCAAAAAACGACCATGTATAGTAAGGCATTTTTTTCTCCCCAAAAAAACGACCATGTATAGTAAGGCCTTTTTTTTTCTCCCAAAAAAACGACCATGTATAGTAAGGCATTTTATTTCTCCCAAAAAAACGACCATGTATAGTAAGGCATTTTTCTCTCCCAAAAAAACGACCATGTATAGTAAGGCATTTTATTTCTCCCAAAAAAACGACCATGTATAGTAAGGCATTTTTTTCTCCCCAAAAAACGACCATGTAGAGTAAGGCATTTTTTTAAGGCATTTTCTTCTCCCAAAAAAAAAAGACCATGTATAGTAAGGCATTTTTTTTCTCTCCCAAAAAAACGACCATGTATAGTAAGGCATTTTTTTTCTCCCAAAAAAACGACCATGTATAGAAAGGCATTTTTTTCTCCCAAAAAAACGACCATGTATAGTAAGGCACTTTTTTTTTTCTCCCAAAAAAACGACCATGTATAGTCAGGCATTTTTTTCTCCCAAAAAAAAGACCATGTATAGTAAGGCATTTTTTTCTCCCAAAAAAACGACCATGTATAGTAAGGCATTTTTTTCTCCCAAAAAAATGACCATGTATAGTAAGGCATTTTTTTCTCCCAAAAAAACGACCATGTATAGTAAGGCATTTTTTTTCTCCCAAAAAAACGACCATGTATAGTAAGGCACTTTTTTTTCTCCCAAAAAAAAGACCATGTATAGAAAGGCATTTTTTTCTCCCAAAAAAACGACCATGTATAGTAAGGCATTTTTTTCTCCCCAAAAAAATGACCATGTATGGTAAGGCATTTTTTTTCTCCGCAAAAAAAAGACCATGTATAGTAAGGCATTTTTTTTCTCCCAAAAAAACGACCATGTATAGTAAGGCATTTTTTTCTCCCAAAAAAATGACCATGTATAGTAAGGCATTTTTTTTCCTACCCAAAAAACACCCATGTATAGTAAGGTATTTTTTTCTCCCAAAAAAATGACCATGTATAGTAAGGCATTTTTTTTCTCCCAAAAAACGACCATGTATAGTAAGGCATTTTTTTCTCCCTCAAAAAACGACCATGTATAGTAAGGCATTTTTTTCTCCCAAAAAAAACGACCATGTATAGTAAGGCATTTTTTTCTCCCAAAAAAACGACCATGTATAGGAAGGCATTTTTTTTTCTCCCCAAAAAAAAGACCATGTATAGTAAGGCATTTCTTTTCTCCCAAAAAAAATGACCATGTTTAGTAAGGCATTTTTTCTCCCAAAAAAATGACCATGTATAGTAAGGCATTTTTTGCTCCCAAAAAAAAGACCATGTATAGTAAGGCATTTTTTTTCCTCCCAAAAAACCGACCATGTATAGTAAGGCATTTTTTCTCTCCCAAAAAAACGACCATGTATAGTAAGGCATTTTTTTCTCCCAAAAAAACGACCATGTATAGGAAGGCATTTTTTTTTCTCCCCAAAAAAAAGACCATGTATAGTAAGGCATTTTTTTTCTCCCAAAAAAAATGACCATGTTTAGTAAGGCATTTTTTCTCCCAAAATAATGACCATGTATAGTAAGGCATTTTTTTGCTCCCCCAAAAAAAGACCATGTATAGTAAGGCATTTTTTTCTCCCAAAAAAAAACCGATCATGTATAGTAAGGCATTTTTTTATCCCCCCCCAAAAAAGACCATGTATAGTAAGGCATTTTTTTCTCCCAAAAAAACGACCATGTATAGTAAGGCATTTTTTTTCTCCCCCCCAAAAAAAGACCATGTATAGTAAGGCATTTTTTTCTCCCAAAAAAAACGACCATGTATAGTAAGGCATTTTTTTTCTCCCAAAAAAACGACCATGTATAGTAAGGCATTTTATTTCTCCCAAAAAAACGACCATGTATAGTAAGGCATTTTTTTCTCCCAAAAAAACGACCATGTATAGTAAGGCATTTTATTTCTCCCAAAAAAACGACCATGTATAGTAAGGCATTTTTTTCTCCCAAAAAAACGACCATGTAGAGTAAGGCATTTTTTTTAAGGCATTTTCTTCTCCCAAAAAAAAAAGACCATGTATAGTAAGGCATTTTTTTTCTCTCCCAAAAAAACGACCATGTATAGTAAGGCATTTTTTTTCTCCCAAAAAAACGACCATGTATAGAAAGGCATTTTTTTCTCCCAAAAAAACGACCATGTATAGTAAGGCACTTTTTTTTCCTCCCAAAAAAACAACCATGTATCGTAAGGCTTTTTTTTTTCTCACCCCCCAAAAAAACGACGATGTATAGTAAGGCTTTTTTTTTTCTCTCCCAAAAAAAACGACCATGTATAGTAAGGCATTTTTTTTCTCCCAAAAAAACGACCATGTATAGTAAGGCATTTTTTTTCTCCCAAAAAAAATGACCATGTATAGTAAGGCATTTTTTTTCTCCCAAAAAACGACCATGTATAGTAAGGCATTTTTTGCTCCCAAAAAAAAAGACCATGTATAGTAAGGCATTTTTTTTCCTCCCAAAAAACCGACCATGTATAGTAAGGCATTTTTTTTCTCCCAAAAAAACGACCATGTATAGTAAGGCATTTTTTTCTCCCAAAAAAATGACCATGTATAGTAAGGCATTTTTTTTCCTCCCCAAAAAACACTCATGTATAGTAAGGTATTTTTTTCTCCCAAAAAAATGACCATGTATAGTAAGGCATTTTTTTTCTCCCAAAAAACGACCATGTATAGTAAGGCATTTTTTTCTCCCCCAAAAAACGAACATGTATAATAAGGCTTTTTTTTTCTCCCAAAAAAACGACCATGTATAGTAAGGCATTTTTTTTCTCCCAAAAAAACACCCATGTATAGGAAGGCATTTTTTTTCGCCCAAAAAAACGACCATGTATAGTAAGGCATTTTTTTTTCTCCCCAAAAAAAAACAATGCCATGTAAGGCATTTCCCCCCCCCCAAAAAACGACCATGTATAGTAAGGCTTTTTTTTTTCTCCCACAAAAACGACCATGTGTAGTAAGGCATTTTTTTTTCTCCCACAAAAACGACCATGTATAGTAAGGCTTTTTTTTTCTCCCAAAAAAACGACCATGTATAGTAAGGCTTTTTTTTTTCCCAAAAAAAACGACCATGTATAGTAAGGCATTTTTTACTCCCAGAAAAACGACCATGTATATATAGTAAGGCATTTTTTTTCCTCCCAAAAAAACACCCATGTATAGTAAGGCATTTTTTTTCTCCCAAAAAAACGACCATGTATAGTAAGGCATCCCCCCCCCTCAAAAAAAACCCCCACCATGTATAGTAAGGCATTTTTTTTCTCTCCCAAAAAAAACGACCATGTATATTAAGGCATTTTTTTTCTCCCCAAAAAACGACCATGTTTTGTAACGCATTTCCCCCCCCCCCCCCCAAAAAACGACCATGTATAGTAAGGCATTTTTTTTCTCCCAAAAAAACAACCATGTATAGTAAGGCATTATTTTTCTCTCCCAAAAAAAACGACCATGTATAGTAAGGCATTTTTTTCTCCCAAAAAAAACGACCATGTATAGTAAGGCATTTTTTTTCTCCCAAAAAAACGACCATGTATAGTAAGGCATTTTTTTCTCTCCGAAAAAAAGACCATGTATAGTCAGGCATTTTTTTCTCCCAAAAAAACGACCATGTATAGTAAGGCATTTTTTTTTCTCCCAAAAAAACGACCATGTATAGTAAGGCATTATTTTTCTCTCCCAAAAAAAACGACCATGTATAGTAAGGCATTTTTTTCTCCCAAAAAAAACGACCATGTATAGTAAGGCATTTTTTTTCTCCCAAAAAAAACGACCATGTATAGTAAGGCATTTTTTTCTCTCCCAAAAAAACACCCATGTATAGTAAGGCATTTTTTTCTCCCAAAAAAACGACCATGTATAGTAAGGCATTTTTTTTCTCCCAAAAAAACACCCATGTATAGGAAGGCATTTTTTTCCCCCAAAAAAACGACCATGTATAGTAAGGCATTTTTTTTTCTCCCCCAAAAAAAACCATGCCATGTAAGGCATTTTTCCCCCCCAAAAAAACGACCATGTATAGTAAGGCTTTTTTTTTTCTCCCACAAAAACGACCATGTGTAGTAAGGCATTTTTTTTTCTCCCACAAAAACGACCATGTATAGTAAGGCTTTTTTTTTCTCCCAAAAAAACGACCATGTATAGTAAGGCTTTTTTTTTTCCCAAAAAAAACGACCATGTATAGTAAGGCATTTTTTACTCCCAGAAAAACGACCATGTATATATAGTAAGGCATTTTTTTTCCTCCCAAAAAAAACACCCATGTATAGTAAGGCATTTTTTTTCTCCCAAAAAAACGACCATGTATAGTAAGGCATACCCCCCCTCAAAAAAAACCCCCACCATGTATAGTAAGGCATTTTTTTTCTCTCCCAAAAAAACGACCATGTATAGTAAGGCATTTTTTTTCTCCCCAAAAAACGACCATGTTTTGTAACGCATTTCCCCCCCCCCCCAAAAAACGACCATGTATAGTAAGGCATTTTTTTTCTCCCAAAAAAACAACCATGTATAGTAAGGCATTATTTTTCTCTCCCAAAAAAAACGACCATGTATAGTAAGGCATTTTTTTCTCCCAAAAAAAACGACCATGTATAGTAAGGCATTTTTTTTCTCCCAAAAAAACGACCATGTATAGTAAGGCATTTTTTTCTCTCCAAAAAAAAGACCATGTATAGTCAGGCATTTTTTTCTCCCAAAAAAACGACCATGTATAGTAAGGCATTTTTTTTTTCTCCCAAAAAAACGACCATGTATAGTAAGGCATTATTTTTCTCTCCCAAAAAAAACGACCATGTATAGTAAGGCATTTTTTTCTCCCAAAAAAAACGACCATGTATAGTAAGGCATTTTTTTTCTCCCAAAAAAACGACCATGTATAGTAAGGCATTTTTTTCTCTCCCAAAAAAACACCCATGTATAGTAAGGCATTTTTTTCTCCCAAAAAAACGACCATGTATAGTAAGGCATTTTTTTCTCTCCCAAAAAAACACCCATGTATAGTAAGGCATTTTTTTCTCCCAAAAAAACGACCATGTATAGTAAGGCATTTTTTTCTCCCAAAAAAACGACCATGTATAGTAAGGCATTTTTTTTCTCCCAAAAAAACAACCATGTATAGTAAGGCATTTTTTTCTCTCCCAAAAAAACACCAATGAATAGTAAGGCATTTTTTTCTCCCAAAAAAACGACCATGTATAGTAAGGCATTTTTTTTCTCCCCAAAAAACGACCATGTATAGTAAGGCATTTTTTTCTCCCAAAAAAACGACCATGTATAGTAAGGCTTTTTTTTTCTCCTAAAAAAACGACCATGTATAGTAAGGCATTTTTTTTATCCCAAAAAAAACGACCATGTATAGTAAGGCATTTTTTTTCTCCCAAAAAAACGACCATGTATAGTAAGGCATTTTTTTCTCCCAAAAAAACGACCATGTATAGAAAGGCATTTTTTTTTTCCCAAAAAAAAAAGACCATGTATAAGGCATTTTTTTTCTCCCAAAAAAAACGACCATGTATAGTAAGGCATTTTTTTCTCCCCCAAAAAACGACCATGTATAGTAAGGCATTTTTTTTAAATGACCATGTATAGTAAGGCATTTTTTTAAACGACCATGTATAGTAAGGCGTTTTTTTTTGTTTTTTTTTACACGACCATGTATAGTAAGGCGTTTTTTTTTTTTAAACGACCATGTATAATAAGGCATTTTTTTTTAAACGACCATGTATAGTAAGGCGTGTTTTTTTTTGTTTTTGTTTTTTTAAAGGACCATGTTTAGTAAGGCATTTTTTTTAAACGACCATGTATAGTAAGGCATTTTTTTTAAATGACCATGTATAGTAAGGCATTTTTTTTAAACGACCATGTATAGTAAGGCATTTTTTTAAACGACCATGTATAGTAAGGCATTTTTTTCTCCCAAAAAAACGACCATGTATAGTAAGGCATTTTTTTCTCCCACAAAAACGACCATGTGTAGTAAGGCATTTTTTTTTCTCCCACAAAAACGACCATGTATAGTAAGGCTTTTTTTTTCTCCCAAAAAAACGACCATGTATAGTAAGGCTTTTTTTTTTTCCCAAAAAAACGACCATGTATAGTAAGGCATTTTTTACTCCCAGAAAAACGACCATGTATATATAGTAAGGCATTTTTTTTCCTCCCAAAAAAACACCCATGTATAGTAAGGCATTTTTTTTCTCCCAAAAAAACGACCATGTATAGTAAGGCATCCCCCCCCTCAAAAAAAAACCCCACCATGTATAGTAAGGCATTTTTTTTCTCTCCCAAAAAAAACGACCATGTATAGTAAGGCATTTTTTTTCTCCCCAAAAAACGACCATGTTTTGTAACGCATTTCCCCCCCCCCCCCCCCCCCCAAAAAACGACCATGTATAGTAAGGCATTTTTTTTCTCCCAAAAAAAAATGACCATGTATAGTAAGGCATTTTTTTTCTCCCAAAAAAACAACCATGTATAGTAAGGCATTATTTTTCTCTCCCAAAAAAAACGACCATGTATAGTAAGGCATTTTTTTCTCCCAAAAAAAACGACCATGTATAGTAAGGCATTTTTTTTCTCCCCAAAAAACGACCATGTATAGTAAGGCATTTTTTTCTCTCCGAAAAAAAGACCATGTATAGTCAGGCATTTTTTTCTCCCAAAAAAACGACCATGTATAGTAAGGCATTTTTTTTCTCCCAAAAAAACGACCATGTATAGTAAGGCATTTTTTTCTCCCAAAAAAACGACCATGTATAGTAAGGCATTTTTTTCTCTCCCAAAAAAACACCCATGTATAGTAAGGCATTTTTTTCTCCCAAAAAAACGACCATGTATAGTAAGGCATTTTTTTCTCCCAAAAAAACGACCATGTATAGTAAGGCATTTTTTTTCTCCCAAAAAAACGACCATGTATAGTAAGGCATTTTTTTCTCTCCCAAAAAAACGACCATGTATAGTAAGGCATTTTTTTTCTCCCCAAAAAACGACCATGTATAGTAAGGCATTTTTTTTCTCCCAAAAAAACGACCATGTATAGTAAGGCTTTTTTTTTCTCCTAAAAAAACGACCATGTATAGTAAGGCATTTTTTTTCTCCCAAAAAAAACGACCATGTATAGTAAGGCATTTTTTTTCTCCCAAAAAAACGACCATGTATAGTAAGGCATTTTTTTCTCCCAAAAAAACGACCATGTATAGTAAGGCATTTTTTTCTCTCCCAAAAAAACACCCATGTATAGTAAGGCATTTTTTTCTCCCAAAAAAACGACCATGTATAGTAAGGCGTTTTTTTCTCTCCCAAAAAAACACCCATGTATAGTAAGGCATTTTTTTCTCCCAAAAAAACGACCATGTATAGTAAGGCATTTTTTTCTCCCAAAAAAACGACCATGTATAGTAAGGCATTTTTTTTCTCCCAAAAAAACGACCATGTATAGTAAGGCATTTTTTTCTCTCCCAAAAAAACACCCATGTATAGTAAGGCATTTTTTTCTCCCAAAAAAACGACCATGTATAGTAAGGCATTTTTTTCTCTCCCAAAAAAACACCCATGTATAGTAAGGCATTTTTTTCTCCCAAAAAAACGACCATGTATAGTAAGGCATTTTTTTCTCCCAAAAAAACGACCATGTATAGTAAGGCATTTTTTTTCTCCCAAAAAAACGACCATGTATAGTAAGGCATTTTTTTCTCTCCCAAAAAAACACCCATGAATAGTAAGGCATTTTTTTCTCCCAAAAAAACGACCATGTATAGTAAGGCATTTTTTTTCTCCCCAAAAAACGACCATGTATAGTAAGGCATTTTTTTTCTCCCAAAAAAACGACCATGTATAGTAAGGCTTTTTTTTTCTCCTAAAAAAACGACCATGTATAGTAAGGCATTTTTTTTATCCCAAAAAAAACGACCATGTATAGTAAGGCATTTTTTTTCTCCCAAAAAAACGACCATGTATAGTAAGGCATTTTTTTCTCCCAAAAAAACGACCATGTATAGAAAGGCATTTTTTTTCCCCCAAAAAAAAGACCATGTATAAGGCATTTTTTTTCTCCCCAAAAAAACGACCATGTATAGTAAGGCATTTTTTTCTCCCCCAAAAAACGACCATGTATAGTAAGGCATTTTTTTTAAATGACCATGTATAGTAAGGCATTTTTTTAAACGACCATGTATAGTAAGGCGTTTTTTTTTGTTTTTTTTTACACGACCATGTATAGTAAGGCGTTTTTTTTTTTTAAACGACCATGTATAATAAGGCTTTTTTTTTTTAAACGACCATGTATAGTAAGGCGTGTTTTTTTTTGTTTTTGTTTTTTTAAAGGACCATGTTTAGTAAGGCATTTTTTTTAAACGACCATGTATAGTAAGGCATTTTTTTTAAACGACCATGTATAGTAAGGCATTTTTTTTAAACGACCATGTATAGTAAGGCATTTTTTTAAACGACCATGTATAGTAAGGCGTTTTTTTTTTGTTTTTTTTTAACGACCATGTATAGTAAGGCGTTTTTTTTTTTTTTTTAAACGACCATGTATAATAAGGCTTTTTTTTTTAAACGACCATGTATAGTAAGGCATCTTTTTTTTTTTTTTTAAACAACCATGTATAGTAAGGCATGTTTTTTTTTTTTTTTTAAACGACCATGTATAGTAAGGCGGGTTTTTTTTTTTTTTAACGACTATGTATAGTAAGGCCTTTTTTTTTTTTAAACGACCATGTATAGTAAGGCGTTTTTTTTTGTTTTTTTTAAACGACCATGTATAGTAAGGCATTATTTTTCTCTCCCAAAAAAAACGACCATGTATAGTAAGGCATTTTTTTCTCCCAAAAAAAAACGACCATGTATAGTAAGGCATTTTTTTTCTCCCAAAAAAACGACCATGTATAGTAAGGCATTTTTTTCTCTCCCAAAAAAACACCCATGTATAGTAAGGCATTTTTTTCTCCCAAAAAAACGACCATGTATAGTAAGGCATTTTTTTCTCTCCCAAAAAAACACCCATGTATAGTAAGGCATTTTTTTCTCCCAAAAAAACGACCATGTATAGTAAGGCATTTTTTTTCTCCCAAAAAAACGACCATGTATAGTAAGGCATTTTTTTTCTCCCAAAAAAACGACCATGTATAGTAAGGCTTTTTTTTTTCTCCTAAAAAAACGACCATGTATAGTAAGGCATTTTTTTTCTCCCAAAAAAACGACCATGTATAGTAAGGCATTTTTTTTCTCCCAAAAAAACGACCATGTATAGTAAGGCATTTTTTTCTCTCCCAAAAAAACACCCATGTATAGTAAGGCATTTTTTTCTCCCAAAAAAACGACCATGTATAGTAAGGCATTTTTTTCTCTCCCAAAAAAACACCCATGTATAGTAAGGCATTTTTTTCTCCCAAAAAAACGACCATGTATAGTAAGGCATTTTTTTCTCCCAAAAAAACGACCATGTATAGTAAGGCATTTTTTTTCTCCCAAAAAAACGACCATGTATAGTAAGGCATTTTTTTCTCTCCCAAAAAAACACCCATGAATAGTAAGGCATTTTTTTCTCCCAAAAAAACGACCATGTATAGTAAGGCATTTTTTTTCTCCCCAAAAAACGACCATGTATAGTAAGGCATTTTTTTTCTCCCAAAAAAACGACCATGTATAGTAAGGCTTTTTTTTTCTCCTAAAAAAACGACCATGTATAGTAAGGCATTTTTTTTATCCCAAAAAAAACGACCATGTATAGTAAGGCATTTTTTTTCTCCCAAAAAAACGACCATGTATAGTAAGGCATTTTTTTCTCCCAAAAAAACGACCATGTATAGAAAGGCATTTTTTTTCCCCAAAAAAAAAGACCATGTATAAGGCATTTTTTTTCTCCCCAAAAAAACGACCATGTATAGTAAGGCATTTTTTTCTCCCCCAAAAAACGACCATGTATAGTAAGGCATTTTTTTTAAATGACCATGTATAGTAAGGCATTTTTTTAAACGACCATGTATAGTAAGGCGTTTTTTTTTGTTTTTTTTTACACGACCATGTATAGTAAGGCGTTTTTTTTTTTTAAACGACCATGTATAATAAGGCTTTTTTTTTTAAACGACCATGTATAGTAAGGCGTGTTTTTTTTTGTTTTTGTTTTTTTAAAGGACCATGTTTAGTAAGGCATTTTTTTTAAACGACCATGTATAGTAAGGCATTTTTTTTAAACGACCATGTATAGTAAGGCATTTTTTTTAAACGACCATGTATAGTAAGGCATTTTTTTAAACGACCATGTATAGTAAGGCGTTTTTTTTTTGTTTTTTTTTAACGACCATGTATAGTAAGGCGTTTTTTTTTTTTTTTTAAACGACCATGTATAATAAGGCTTTTTTTTTTAAACGACCATGTATAGTAAGGCATCTTTTTTTTTTTTTTTAAACAACCATGTATAGTAAGGCATGTTTTTTTTTTTTTTTTAAACGACCATGTATAGTAAGGCGGGTTTTTTTTTTTTAACGACTATGTATAGTAAGGCCTTTTTTTTTTTTAAACGACCATGTATAATAAGGCGTTTTTTTTTGTTTTTTTTAAACGACCATGTATAGTAAGGCATTATTTTTCTCTCCCAAAAAAAACGACCATGTATAGTAAGGCATTTTTTTCTCCCAAAAAAAAACGACCATGTATAGTAAGGCATTTTTTTTCTCCCAAAAAAACGACCATGTATAGTAAGGCATTTTTTTCTCTCCCAAAAAAACACCCATGTATAGTAAGGCATTTTTTTCTCCCAAAAAAACGACCATGTATAGTAAGGCATTTTTTTCTCTCCCAAAAAAACACCCATGTATAGTAAGGCATTTTTTTCTCCCAAAAAAACGACCATGTATAGTAAGGCATTTTTTTTCTCCCAAAAAAACGACCATGTATAGTAAGGCATTTTTTTTCTCCCAAAAAAACGACCATGTATAGTAAGGCTTTTTTTTTTCTCCTAAAAAAACGACCATGTATAGTAAGGCATTTTTTTTCTCCCAAAAAAACGACCATGTATAGTAAGGCATTTTTTTTCTCCCAAAAAAACGACCATGTATAGTAAGGCTTTTTTTTTTTCTCCCCAAAAAACGACCATGTATACTAAGGCATTTTTTTCTCCCTAAAAAACGACCATGTATAGTAATGCATTTTTTTTCTCCCAAAAAAACGACCATGTATAGTAAGGCATTTTTTTCTCCCTAAAAAACGACCATGTATAGTAAGGCGTTTTTTTTGCCCCTAAAAAAACGAGCATGTATAGTAAGGCGTTTTTTTTGCTCCTAAAAAAAACGACCATGTAGAGTAAGGCATTTTTTTCTCCCCAAAAAAACGAGCATGTATAGTAAGGCATTTTTTTTCTCCCAAAAAAATGACCATGTATAGTAAGCCATTGTTTTTCTCCCAAAAAAACGACCATGTATAGTAAGGCATTTTTTTTCCCCAAAAAAAAAGACCATGTATAAGGCATTTTTTTTCTCCCCAAAAAAACGACCATGTATAGTAAGGCATTTTTTTCTCCCCCAAAAAACGACCATGTATAGTAAGGCATTTTTTTTAAATGACCATGTATAGTAAGGCATTTTTTTTAAACGACCATGTATAGTAAGGCATTTTTTTAAACGACCATGTATAGTAAGGCGTTTTTTTTTTTTTTTTTTTAAACGACCATGTATAGTAAGGCGTTTTTTTTTTTTTAAACGACCATGTATAATAAGGCTTTTTTTTTTAAACGACCATGTATAGTAAGGCGTGTTTTTTTTTGTTTTTGTTTTTTTAAAGGACCATGTTTAGTAAGGCATTTTTTTTAAACGACCATGTATAGTAAGGCATTTTTTTTAAAAGACCATGTATAGTAAGGCATTTTTTTTAAACGACCATGTATAGTAAGGCATTTTTTTAAACGACCATGTATAGTAAGGCGTTTTTTTTTGTTTTTTTTAAACGACCATGTATAGTAAGGCGTTTTTGTTTTTTTTTAAACGACCATGTATAATAAGGCTTTTTTTTTTTAAACGACCATGTATAGTAAGGCATCTTTTTTTTTTTTTAAACAACCATGTATAGTAAGGCGTGTTTCTTTTTTTTTTTTAAACGACCATGTATAGTAAGGCGTTTTTTTTTTTTTTTAAACGACTATGTATAGTAAGGCCTTTTTTTTTTTAAACGACCATGTATAGTAAGGCGTTTTTTTTTGTTTTTTTTTAAACGACCATGTATAGTCAGGCGTTTTTTTTTTTAAACGACCATGTATAGTAAGGCATTTTTTTCTCCCAAAAAAAACGACCATGTATAGTAAGGCATTTTTTTTCTCCCAAAAAAACGACCATGTATAGTAAGGCATTTTTTTCTCTCCCAAAAAAACACCCATGTATAGTAAGGCATTTTTTTCTCCCAAAAAAACGACCATGTATAGTAAGGCATTTTTTTCTCCCAAAAAAACGACCATGTATAGTAAGGCATTTTTTTTCTCCCAAAAAAACGACCATGTATAGTAAGGCATTTTTTTCTCTCCCAAAAAAACACCCATGTATAGTAAGGCTTTTTTTCTCTCCTAAAAAAACGACCATGTATAGTAAGGCATTTCTTTTCTCCCCAAAAAACGACCATGTATAGTAAGGCATTTTTTTCTCCCAAAAAAACGACCATGTATAGTAAGGCATTTTTTTCTCCCTAAAAAACGACCATGTATAGTAAGGCGTTTTTTTTGCCCCTAAAAAAACGAGCATGTATAGTAAGGCGTTTTTTTTGCTCCTAAAAAAAACGACCATGTATAGTAAGGCATTTTTTTCTCCCCAAAAAAACGAGCATGTATAGTAAGGCATTTTTTTTCTCCCAAAAAAATGACCATGTATAGTAAGCCATTGTTTTTCTCCCAAAAAAACACCCATGTATAGTAAGGCTTTTTTTTTCTCCTAAAAAAACGACCATGTATAGTAAGGCATTTCTTTTCTCCCCAAAAAACGACCATGTATAGTAAGGCATTTTTTTCTCCCAAAAAAACGACCATGTATAGTAAGGCATTTTTTTCTCCCTAAAAAACGACCATGTATAGTAAGGCGTTTTTTTTGCCCCTAAAAAAACGAGCATGTATAGTAAGGCGTTTTTTTTGCTCCTAAAAAAAACGACCATGTATAGTAAGGCATTTTTTTCTCCCCAAAAAAACGAGCATGTATAGTAAGGCATTTTTTTTCTCCCAAAAAAATGACCATGTATAGTAAGCCATTGTTTTTCTCCCAAAAAAACGACCATGTATAGTAAGGCATTTTTTTTTCCCCAAAAAAAAGACCATGTATAAAGCATTTTTTTTCTCCCAAAAAAAACGACCATGTATAGTAAGGCCTTTTTTTCTCCCTAAAAAACGACCATGTATAGTAAGGCGTTTTTTTTGCCCCTAAAAAAACGAGCATGTATAGTAAGGCGTTTTTTTTGCTCCTAAAAAAAACGACCATGTATAGTAAGGCATTTTTTTCTCCCCAAAAAAACGAGCATGTATAGTAAGGCATTTTTTTTCTCCCAAAAAAATGACCATGTATAGTAAGCCATTGTTTTTCTCCCAAAAAAACAACCATGTATAGTAAGGCATTTTTTTTTCCCAAAAAAAAAGACCATGTATAAGGCATTTTTTTTCTCCCAAAAAAAACGACCATGTATAGTAAGGCATTTTTTTCTCCCCAAAAAAACAACCATGCATAGTAAGGCATTTTTTTTAAATGACCATGTATAGTAAGGCATTTTTTTAAACGACCATGTATAGTAAGGCGTTTTTTTTTTGTTTTTTTTAAACGACCATGTATAGTAAGGCATTTTTTTTAAACGACCATGTATAGTAAGGCATTTTTTTTAAAAGACCATGTATAGTAAGGCATTATTTTTCTCTCCCAAAAAAAACGACCATGTATAGTAAGGCATTTTTTTCTCCCAAAAAAAAACGACCATGTATAGTAAGGCATTTTTTTTCTCCCAAAAAAACGACCATGTATAGTAAGGCATTTTTTTCTCTCCCAAAAAAACACCCATGTATAGTAAGGCATTTTTTTCTCCCTAAAAAACGACCATGTATAGTAAGGCGTTTTTTTTTTGTTTTTTTTAAACGACCATGTATAGTAAGGCATTTTTTTTTTTTTTTTTAAACAACCATGTATAGTAAGGCATGTTTTTTTTTTTTTTTTAAACGACCATGTATAGTAAGGCGGGTTTTTTTTTTTTAACGACTATGTATAGTAAGGCCTTTTTTTTTTTTAAACGACCATGTATAGTAAGGCGTTTTTTTTTGTTTTTTTTAAACGACCATGTATAGTAAGGCATTTTTTTTAAACGACCATGTATAGTAAGGCGTGTTTTTTTTTGTTTTTGTTTTTTTAAAGGACCATGTTTGGTAAGGCATTTTTTTTAAACGACCATGTATAGTAAGGCGTGTTTTTTTTTTTTTTTAAACAGCCATGTATAGTAAGGCTTCTCCGGGTACTCCGGTCTCCTCCCACATTCCAAAGACATGCATGGCAGGTTAATTGGGCGCTCCGAATTGTCCCTAGGTGTGCGTGTGAGTGTGGATGGTTGTTCGTCTCTGTGTGCCCTGCGATTGGTTGGCAACCAGTCCAGGGTGTCCCCCGCCTACTGCCCAGAGCCAGCTGAGATAGGCGCCAGCAGCCCCCGCGACCCTTGTGAGGAATAAGCGGTCAAGAAAATGGATGGATGGATGTATAGTAAGGCGTTTTTTTTTTTTTTAAACGACCATGTATAATAAGGCATTTTTTTTAAACGACCATGTATAGTAAGGCGTGTTTTTTTTTGTTTTTGTTTTTTTAAAGGACCATGTTTGGTAAGGCATTTTTTTTAAACGACCATGTATAGTAAGGCATCTTTTTTTTTTTTTTTAAACAGCCATGTATAGTAAGGCTTCTCCGGGTACTCCGGTCTCCTCCCACATTCCAAAGACATGCATGGCAGGTTAATTGGGCGCTCCGAATTGTCCCTAGGTGTGCGTGTGAGTGTGGATGGTTGTTCGTCTCTGTGTGCCCTGCGATTGGTTGGCAACCAGTCCAGGGTGTCCCCCGCCTACTGCCCAGAGCCAGCTGAGATAGGCGCCAGCAGCCCCCGCGACCCTTGTGAGGAATAAGCGGTCAAGAAAATGGATGGATGGATGTATAGTAAGGCGTGTTTTTTTTTGTTTTTGTTTTTTTAAACGACCATGTATAGTAAGGCATTTTTTTAAACGACCATGTATAGTAAGGCATTTTTTTAAACGACCATGTATAGTAAGGCATTTTTTTAAACGACCATGTATAGTAAGGCGTTTTTTTTTAAACGACCATGTATAGTAAGGCATCTTTTTTTTTTTTTAAACAACCATGTATAGTAAGGCGTGTTTTTTTTTTTTTTTAAACGACCATGTATATTCAGGCGTTTTTTTTTTTTAAAACGACCATGTATAGTAAGGCATCTTTTTTTTTTTTTTTTTTAAACAACCATGTATAGTAAGGCGTTTTTTTTTTTTAAACGACCATGTATAGTAAGGCGTTTTTTTTTTTTTTTTTTAAACTACCATGTATAGTAAGGCGTGGTTTTTTTTTTGGTTTTTTTTTAAAGGACCATGTTTAGTAAGGCATCTTTTTTTTTTTAAACAACCATGTACAGTAAGGCGTTTTTTTTTTTTTTTTTTTTTTAAACGACCATGTATAGTAAGGCATCTTTGTATTTTTTTAAACGACCATGTATAGTAAGGCTTTTTTTTTTTTTAACGACCATGTACAGTAAGGCGTTTTTTGTTTTGTTTTGTTTTTTGTTTAAACGACCATGTATAGTAAGGCATCTTTTTATTTTTTAAACGACCATGTATAGTAAGGCGTTTTTTTTTTAAACAACCATGTATAGTAAGGCGTTTTTTGTTTTTTTTTTGAACGACCATGTATAGTAAGGCATTTTTTTTAAACTACCATGTATAGTAAGGCGTGGTTTTGTTTTTTTTGTTTTTTTAAAGGACCATGTTTAGTAAGGCATCTTTTTATTTTTTAAACGACCATGTATAGTAAGGCGTTTTTTTGTTTTTTTTTGTTTGTTTTTTTTAAAACGACCATGTATAGTAAGGCGGGTTTTTTTTTGAACGACCATGTATAGTAAGGCATTTTTTTTAAACTACCATGTATAGTAAGGCGTGTTTTTTTTTTTTGTTTTTTTTTAAAGGACCATGTTTAGTAAGGCATCTTTTTATTTTTTAAACGACCATGTATAGTAAGGCGTTTTTTTTGTTTTTTTTTAAACGACCATGTGTAGTAAGGCGTTTTTTTTTTTTTTTTTTTTTTTTTTTTTTTTTTTTTAAACGACCATGTATAGTAAGGCGTTTTTTTTTTTTTTTTTAAACGACCATGTGTAGTAAGGCAGGTTTTTTTTTTAAACGACCATGTATAGTAAGGCATCTTTTTTTTTTTTTTTAAACAACCATGTATAGTTAGGCGTGTTTTTTTTTTTTAAACGACCATGTATAGTAAGGCGTTTTTTTTTTTTTTAACGACCATGTACAGTAAGGCATTTTTTTTAAACAACCATGTAAGGCGTTTTCTTTTCTTTTTTTTTAAACGACCATGTGTAGTAAGGCATTTTTTTAAAACTACCATGTATAGTAAGGCATGTTTTTTTTTTTTTTTTTTTTTTAAAGGACCATGTTTAGTAAGACATCTTTTTTTTTTTTAAACAAGCATGTACAGTAAGGCGTTTTTTTTTTTTTTTTTTTTTTTTAAACGACCATGTATAGTAAGGCATCTTTTTATTTTTTTAAACGACCATGTATAGTAAGGCTTTTTTTTTTTTTTACGACCATGTACAGTAAGGCGTTTTTTGTTTTGTTTTGTTTTTTGTTTAAACGACCATGTATAGTAAGGCATCTTTTTATTTTTTAAACGACCATGTATAGTAAGGCGTTTTTTTTTTTTTTAAACGACCATGTATAGTAAGGCGTTTTTTTTTTTTTTAAACGACCATGTATAGTAAGGCGTTTTTTTTCTCCCAAAAAAACGACCATGTATAGTAAGGCTTTTTTTTTTTCTCCCAAAAAAACGACCATGTATACTAAGGCATTTTTTTCTCCCGAAAAAACGACCATGTATAGTAATGCATTTTTTTTCTCCCAAAAAAACGACCATGTATAGTAAGGCATTTTTTTCTCCCTAAAAAACGACCATGTATAGTAAGGCGTTTTTTTTGCCCCTAAAAAAACGAGCATGTATAGTAAGGCGTTTTTTTTGCTCCTAAAAAAAACGACCATGTAGAGTAAGGCATTTTCTTCTCCCCAAAAAAACGAGCATGTATAGCAAGGCATTTTTTTTCTCCCAAAAAAATGACCATGTATAGTAAGCCATTGTTTTTCTCCCAAAAAAACGACCATGTATAGTAAGGCATTTTTTTTTCCCAAAAAAAAAGACCATGTATAAGGCATTTTTTTTCTCCCCAAAAAAACGACCATGTATAGTAAGGCATTTTTTTCTCCCCCAAAAAACGACCATGTATAGTAAGGCATTTTTTTTAAATGACCATGTATAGTAAGGCATTTTTTTTAAACGACCATGTATAGTAAGGCATTTTTTTAAACGACCATGTATAGTAAGGCGTTTTTTTGGTTTTTTTTTTAAACGACCATGTATAGTAAGGCGTTTTTTTTTTTTTAAACGACCATGTATAATAAGGCATTTTTTTTTAAACGACCATGTATAGTAAGGCGTGTTTTTTTTTGTTTTTGTTTTTTTAAAGGACCATGTATAGTAAGGCATTTTTTTTAAACGACCATGTATAGTAAGGCGTTTTTTTTTTTTTAAACGACCATGTATAATAAGGCTTTTTTTTTTAAACGACCATGTATAGTAAGGCATCTTTTTTTTTTTTTTTAAACAACCATGTATAGTAAAGCGTGTTTCTTTTTTTTTTTTAAACGACCATGTATAGTAAGGCGTTTTTTTTTTTTTTTAAACGACTATGTATAGTAAGGCCTTTTTTTTTTTTTAAACGACCATGTATAGTAAGGCGTTTTTTTTTGTTTTTTTTAAACGACCATGTATAGTAAGGCATTTTTTTTCTCCCAAAAAAACGACCATGTATAGTAAGGCTTTTTTTTTTTTCTCCCAAAAAAACGACCATGTATAGTAAGGCATTTTTTTTCTCCCAAAAAAACGACCATGTATAGTAAGGCATTTTTTTCTCTCCCAAAAAAACACCCATGTATAGTAAGGCTTTTTTTTTTCCTAAAAAAACGACCATGTATAGTAAGGCATTTTTTTTCTCCCCAAAAAACGACCATGTATAGTAAGGCATTTTTTTTTTCTCCCAAAAAAACGACCATGTATACTAAGGCATTTTTTTCTCCCAAAAAAACGACCATGTATAGTAAGGCATTTTTTTCTCCCTAAAAAACGACCATGTATAGTAAGGCGTTTTTTTTGCCCCTAAAAAAACGAGCATGTATAGTAAGGCGTTTTTTTCTCTCCCAAAAAAACGACCATGTATAGTAAGGCATTTTTTTCTCCCAAAAAAAAAACGATCATGTATAGTAAGGCATTTTTTTTTATCCCCCCCAAAAAAAGACCATGTATAGTAAGGCATTTTTTTCTCCCAAAAAAACGACCATGTATAGTAAGGCATTTTTTTTCTCCCCCCCAAAAAAAGACCATGTATAGTAAGGCATTTTTTTCTCCCAAAAAAAAACGACCATGTATAGTAAGGCATTTTTTTTCTCCCAAAAAAACGACCATGTATAGTAAGGCATTTTATTTCTCCCAAAAAAACGACCATGTATAGTAAGGCATTTTTTTCTCCCAAAAAAACGACCATGTATAGTAAGGCATTTTATTTCTCCCAAAAAAACGACCATGTATAGTAAGGCATTTTTTTCTCCCAAAAAAACGACCATGTAGAGTAAGGCATTTTTATTAAGGCATTTTCTTCTCCCCAAAAAAAAAGACCATGTATAGTAAGGCATTTTTTTTCTCTCCCAAAAAAACGACCATGTATAGTAAGGCATTTTTTTTCTCCCAAAAAAACGACCATGTATAGAAAGGCATTTTTTTCTCCCAAAAAAACGACCATGTATAGTAAGGCACTTTTTTTTTCTCCCAAAAAAACGACCATGTATCGTAAGGCTTTTTTTTTCTCACCCCCCAAAAAAACGACGATGTATAGTAAGGCTTTTTTTTTTCTCTCCCAAAAAAACCGACCATGTATAGTAAGGCATTTTTTTTCTCCCAAAAAAACGACCATGTAAAGTAAGGCATTTTTTTTCTCCCTCAAAAAACGACCATGTATAGTAAGGCATTTTTTTCTCCCAAAAAAACCGACCATGTATAGTAAGTCATTTTTTTCTCCCAAAAAAACGACCATGTATAGTAAGGCATTTTTTTTCTCCCCAAAAAAATGACCATGTTTAGTAAGGCATTTTTTCTCCCAAAAAAATGACCATGTATAGTAAGGCATTTTTTGCTCCCAAAAAAAAAGACCATGTATAGTAAGGCATTTTTTTTCCTCCCAAAAAACCGACCATGTATAGTAAGGCATATTTTTTCTCCCAAAAAAACGACCATGTATAGTAAGGCATTTTTTTCTCCCAAAAAAATGACCATGTATAGTAAGGCATTTTTTTTCCTCCCCAAAAAACACCCATGTATAGTAAGGTATTTTTTTCTCCCAAAAAAATGACCATGTATAGTAAGGCATTTTTTTTCTCCCAAAAAACGACCATGTATAATAAGGCTTTTTTTTTTTCCCAAAAAAACGACCATGTATAGTAAGGCATTTTTTTTCTCCCAAAAAAACACCCATGTATAGGAAGGCATTTTTTTTCGCCCAAAAAAACGACCATGTATAGTAAGGCATTTTTTTTTCTCCCAAAAAAAAAACCATGCCATGTAAGGCATTTTTCCCCCCCAAAAAAACGACCATGTATAGTAAGGCTTTTTTTTTTTTCCCACAAAAACGACCATGTGTAGTAAGGCATTTTTTTTTCTCCCAAAAAAACGACCATGTATAGTAAGGCTTTTTTTTTTCCCCAAAAAAACGACCATGTATAGTAAGGCATTTTTTACTCCCAGAAAAACGACCATGTATATATAGTAAGGCATTTTTTTTCCTCCCAAAAAAACACCCATGTATAGTAAGGCATTTTTTTTCTCCCAAAAAAACGACCATGTATAGTAAGGCATCCCCCCCCCTCAAAAAACCCCCCACCATGTATAGTAAGGTATTTTTTTTCTCTCCCAAAAAAAACGACCATGTATAGTAAGGCATTTTTTTTCTCCCCAAAAAACGACCATGTTTTGTAACGCATTTCCCCCCCCCCCCAAAAAACGACCATGTATAGTAAGGCATTTTTTTTTCTCCCAAAAGAAAATGACCATGTATAGTAAGGCATTTTTTTTCTCCCAAAAAAACAACCATGTATAGTAAGGCATTATTTTTCTCTCCCAAAAAAAACGACCATGTATAGTAAGGCATTTTTTTCTCCCAAAAAAAACGACCATGTAAAGTAAGGCATTTCTTTTCTCCCAAAAAAACGACCATGTATAGTCAGGCATTTTTTTCTCTCCGAAAAAAAGACCATGTATAGTCAGGCATTTTTTTCTCCCAAAAAAACGACCATGTATAGTAAGGCATTTTTTTTTTCTCCCAAAAAAACGACCATGTATAGTAAGGCATTATTTTTCTCTCCCAAAAAAAACGACCATGTATAGTAAGGCATTTTTTTCTCCCAAAAAAAACGACCATGTATAGTAAGGCATTTTTTTCTCCCAAAAAAACGACCATGTATAGTAAGGCATTTTTTTCTCTCCCAAAAAAACACCCATGTATAGTAAGGCATTTTTTTCTCCCAAAAAAACGACCATGTATAGTAAGGCATTTTTTTCTCCCAAAAAAACGACCATGTATAGTAAGGCATTTTTTTTCTCCCAAAAAAACGACCATGTATAGTAAGGCATTTTTTTCTCTCCCAAAAAAACACCCATGAATAGTAAGGCATTTTTTTCTCCCAAAAAAACGACCATGTATAGTAAGGCATTTTTTTTCTCCCAAAAAAACGACCATGTATAGTAAGGCATTTTTTTTCTCCCAAAAAAACGACCATGTATAGTAAGGCTTTTTTTTTTCTCCTAAAAAAACGACCATGTATAGTAAGGCATTTTTTTTCTCCCAAAAAAACGACCATGTATAGTAAGGCATTTTTTTTCTCCCAAAAAAACGACCATGTATAGTAAGGCATTTTTTTCTCCCAAAAAAACGACCATGTATAGAAAGGCATTTTTTTTCCCAAAAAAAAAGACCATGTATAAGGCATTTTTTTTCTCCCCAAAAAAACGACCATGTATAGTAAGGCATTTTTTTCTCCCCCAAAAAACGACCATGTATAGTAAGGCATTTTTTTTAAACGACCATGTATAGTAAGGCATTTTTTTAAACGACCATGTATAGTAAGGCGTTTTTTTTTGTTTTTTTTTACACGACCATGTATAGTAAGGCGTTTTTTTTTTTTAAACGACCATGTATAATAAGGCATTTTTTTTTAAACGACCATGTATAGTAAGGCATTTTTTTCTCCCAAAAAAACGACCATGTATAGAAAGGCATTTTTTTTTCCCAAAAAAAAAGACCATGTATAAGGCATTTTTTTTCTCCCCAAAAAAACGACCATGTATAGTAAGGCATTTTTTTCTCCCCCAAAAAACGACCATGTATAGTAAGGCATTTTTTTTAAATGACCATGTTTAGTAAGGCATTTCTTTTAAACGACCATGTATAGTAAGGCATTTTTTTTAAACGACCATGTATAGTAAGGCATTTTTTTTAAACGACCATGTATAGTAAGGCATTTTTTTAAACGACCATGTATAGTAAGGCGGGTTTTTTTTGTTTTTTTTAAAACGACCATGTATAGTAAGGCGTTTTTTTTTTTTTTTAAACGACCATGTATAATAAGGCTTTTTTTTTTAAACGACCATGTATAGTAAGGCATCTTTTTTTTTTTTTTTAAACAACCATGTATAGTAAGGCATGTTTTTTTGTTTTTTTTAAACGACCATGTATAGTAAGGCGTTTTTTTTTTTTTTAAACGACTATGTATAGTAAGGCCTTTTTTTTTTTTTAAACGACCATGTATAGTAAGGCGTTTTTTTTTTTTTAAACGACCATGTATAGTCAGGCGTTTTTTTTTTTAAACGACCATGTATAGTAAGGCATTATTTTTCTCTCCCAAAATAAACAACCATGTATAGTAAGGCATTTTTTTCTCCCAAAAAAAACGACCATGTATAGTAAGGCATTTTTTTCTCCCAAAAAAACGACCATGTATAGTAAGGCATTTTTTTCTCTCCCAAAAAAACACCCATGTATAGTAAGGCATTTTTTTCTCCCAAAAAAACGACCATGTATAGTAAGGCATTTTTTTCTCCCAAAAAAACGACCATGTATAGTAAGGCATTTTTTTTCTCCCAAAAAAACGACCATGTATAGTAAGGCATTTTTTTCTCTCCCAAAAAAACACCCATGAATAGTAAGGCATTTTTTTCTCCCAAAAAAACGACCATGTATAGTAAGGCATTTTTTTTTCTCCCAAAAAAACGACCATGTATAGTAAGGCATTTTTTTTCTCCCAAAAAAACGACCATGTATAGTAAGGCTTTTTTTTCTCCTAAAAAAACGACCATGTATAGTAAGGCATTTTTTTTCTCCCAAAAAAACGACCATGTATAGCAAGGCATTTTTTTTCTCCCAAAAAAACGACCATGTATAGTAAGGCTTTTTTTTTTTCTCCCCAAAAAAACAACCATGTATACTAAGGCATTTTTTTCTCCCTAAAAAACGACCATGTATAGTAATGCATTTTTTTTCTCCCAAAAAAACGACCATGTATAGTAAGGCATTTTTTTCTCCCTAAAAAACGACCATGTATAGTAAGGCGTTTTTTTTGCCCCTAAAAAAACGAGCATGTATAGTAAGGCGTTTTTTTGCTCCTAAAAAAAACGACCATGTAGAGTAAGGCATTTTTTTCTCCCAAAAAAACGACCATGTATAGTAAGGCATTTTTTTTCTCCCCCCCAAAAAAAGACCATGTATAGTAAGGCATTTTTTTCTCCCAAAAAAAACGACCATGTATAGTAAGGCATTTTTTTCTCTCCGAAAAAAAGACCATGTATAGTCAGGCATTTTTTTCTCCCAAAAAAAACGACCATGTATAGTAAGGCATTTTTTTTTTCTCCCAAAAAAACGACCATGTATAGTAAGGCATTATTTTTCTCTCCCAAAAAAAACGACCATGTATAGTAAGGCATTTTTTTCTCCCAAAAAAAACGACCATGTATAGTAAGGCATTTTTTTCTCCCAAAAAAACGACCATGTATAGTAAGGCATTTTTTTCTCTCCCAAAAAAACACCCATGTATAGTAAGGCATTTTTTTCTCCCAAAAAAACGACCATGTATAGTAAGGCATTTTTTTCTCCCAAAAAAACGACCATGTATAGTAAGGCATTTTTTTTCTCCCAAAAAAACGACCATGTATAGTAAGGCATTTTTTTCTCTCCCAAAAAAACACCCATGAATAGTAAGGCATTTTTTTCTCCCAAAAAAACGACCATGTATAGTAAGGCATTTTTTTTCTCCCAAAAAAACGACCATGTATAGTAAGGCATTTTTTTTCTCCCAAAAAAACGACCATGTATAGTAAGGCTTTTTTTTTTCTCCTAAAAAAACGACCATGTATAGTAAGGCATTTTTTTTCTCCCAAAAAAACGACCATGTATAGTAAGGCATTTTTTTTCTCCCAAAAAAAAACGACCATGTATAGTAAGGCATTTTTTTCTCCCAAAAAAACGACCATGTATAGAAAGGCATTTTTTTTCCCAAAAAAAAAGACCATGTATAAGGCATTTTTTTTCTCCCCAAAAAAACGACCATGTATAGTAAGGCATTTTTTTCTCCCCCAAAAAACGACCATGTATAGTAAGGCATTTTTTTTAAACGACCATGTATAGTAAGGCATTTTTTTAAACGACCATGTATAGTAAGGCGTTTTTTTTTGTTTTTTTTTACACGACCATGTATAGTAAGGCGTTTTTTTTTTTTAAACGACCATGTATAATAAGGCATTTTTTTTTAAACGACCATGTATAGTAAGGCATTTTTTTCTCCCAAAAAAACGACCATGTATAGAAAGGCATTTTTTTTTCCCAAAAAAAAAGACCATGTATAAGGCATTTTTTTTCTCCCCAAAAAAACGACCATGTATAGTAAGGCATTTTTTTCTCCCCCAAAAAACGACCATGTATAGTAAGGCATTTTTTTTAAATGACCATGTTTAGTAAGGCATTTCTTTTAAACGACCATGTATAGTAAGGCATTTTTTTTAAACGACCATGTATAGTAAGGCATTTTTTTTAAACGACCATGTATAGTAAGGCATTTTTTAAACGACCATGTATAGTAAGGCGGGTTTTTTTTGTTTTTTTTAAAACGACCATGTATAGTAAGGCGTTTTTTTTTTTTTTTAAACGACCATGTATAATAAGGCTTTTTTTTTTAAACGACCATGTATAGTAAGGCATCTTTTTTTTTTTTTTTAAACAACCATGTATAGTAAGGCATGTTTTTTTTTTTTTTTTAAACGACCATGTATAGTAAGGCGTTTTTTTTTTTTTTAAACGACTATGTATAGTAAGGCCTTTTTTTTTTTTTAAACGACCATGTATAGTAAGGCGTTTTTTTTTTTTTAAACGACCATGTATAGTCAGGCGTTTTTTTTTTTAAACGACCATGTATAGTAAGGCATTATTTTTCTCTCCCAAAATAAACAACCATGTATAGTAAGGCATTTTTTTCTCCCAAAAAAAACGACCATGTATAGTAAGGCATTTTTTTCTCCCAAAAAAACGACCATGTATAGTAAGGCATTTTTTTCTCTCCCAAAAAAACACCCATGTATAGTAAGGCATTTTTTTCTCCCAAAAAAACGACCATGTATAGTAAGGCATTTTTTTCTCCCAAAAAAACGACCATGTATAGTAAGGCATTTTTTTTCTCCCAAAAAAACGACCATGTATAGTAAGGCATTTTTTTCTCTCCCAAAAAAACACCCATGAATAGTAAGGCATTTTTTTCTCCCAAAAAAACGACCATGTATAGTAAGGCATTTTTTTTTCTCCCAAAAAAACGACCATGTATAGTAAGGCATTTTTTTTCTCCCAAAAAAACGACCATGTATAGTAAGGCTTTTTTTTCTCCTAAAAAAACGACCATGTATAGTAAGGCATTTTTTTTCTCCCAAAAAAACGACCATGTATAGCAAGGCATTTTTTTTCTCCCAAAAAAACGACCATGTATAGTAAGGCTTTTTTTTTTTCTCCCCAAAAAAACAACCATGTATACTAAGGCATTTTTTTCTCCCTAAAAAACGACCATGTATAGTAATGCATTTTTTTTCTCCCAAAAAAACGACCATGTATAGTAAGGCATTTTTTTCTCCCTAAAAAACGACCATGTATAGTAAGGCGTTTTTTTTGCCCCTAAAAAAACGAGCATGTATAGTAAGGCGTTTTTTTGCTCCTAAAAAAAAACGACCATGTAGAGTAAGGCATTTTTTTCTCCCCAAAAAAACGAGCATGTATAGTAAGGCATTTTTTTTCTCCCAAAAAAATGACCATGTATAGTAAGCCATTGTTTTTCTCCCAAAAAAACGACCATGTATAGTAAGGCTTTTTTTTTTTCTCCCCAAAAAAACAACCATGTATACTAAGGCATTTTTTTCTCCCTAAAAAACGACCATGTATAGTAATGCATTTTTTTTCTCCCAAAAAAACGACCATGTATAGTAAGGCATTTTTTTCTCCCTAAAAAACGACCATGTATAGTAAGGCGTTTTTTTCTCCCAAAAAAACGACCATGTATAGTAAGGCATTTTTTTTCTCCCAAAAAAACGACCATGTATAGTAAGGCTTTTTTTTCTCCTAAAAAAACGACCATGTATAGTAAGGCATTTTTTTTCTCCCAAAAAAACGACCATGTATAGCAAGGCATTTTTTTTCTCCCAAAAAAACGACCATGTATAGTAAGGCTTTTTTTTTTTCTCCCCAAAAAAACAACCATGTATACTAAGGCATTTTTTTCTCCCTAAAAAACGACCATGTATAGTAATGCATTTTTTTTCTCCCAAAAAAACGACCATGTATAGTAAGGCATTTTTTTCTCCCTAAAAAACGACCATGTATAGTAAGGCGTTTTTTTTGCCCCTAAAAAAACGAGCATGTATAGTAAGGCGTTTTTTTGCTCCTAAAAAAAACGACCATGTAGAGTAAGGCATTTTTTTCTCCCAAAAAAACGACCATGTATAGTAAGGCATTTTTTTTCTCCCCCCCAAAAAAAGACCATGTATAGTAAGGCATTTTTTTCTCCCAAAAAAACCGACCATGTATAGTAAGGCATTTTTTTCTCTCCGAAAAAAAGACCATGTATAGTCAGGCATTTTTTTCTCCCAAAAAAACGACCATGTATAGTAAGGCATTTTTTTTTTCTCCCAAAAAAACGACCATGTATAGTAAGGCATTATTTTTCTCTCCCAAAAAAAACGACCATGTATAGTAAGGCATTTTTTTCTCCCAAAAAAAACGACCATGTATAGTAAGGCATTTTTTTCTCCCAAAAAAACGACCATGTATAGTAAGGCATTTTTTTCTCTCCCAAAAAAACACCCATGTATAGTAAGGCATTTTTTTCTCCCAAAAAAACGACCATGTATAGTAAGGCATTTTTTTCTCCCAAAAAAACGACCATGTATAGTAAGGCATTTTTTTTCTCCCAAAAAAACGACCATGTATAGTAAGGCATTTTTTTCTCTCCCAAAAAAACACCCATGAATAGTAAGGCATTTTTTTCTCCCAAAAAAACGACCATGTATAGTAAGGCATTTTTTTTCTCCCAAAAAAACGACCATGTATAGTAAGGCATTTTTTTTCTCCCAAAAAAACGACCATGTATAGTAAGGCTTTTTTTTTTCTCCTAAAAAAACGACCATGTATAGTAAGGCATTTTTTTTCTCCCAAAAAAACGACCATGTATAGTAAGGCATTTTTTTTCTCCCAAAAAAACGACCATGTATAGTAAGGCATTTTTTTCTCCCAAAAAAACGACCATGTATAGAAAGGCATTTTTTTTCCCAAAAAAAAGACCATGTATAAGGCATTTTTTTTCTCCCCAAAAAAACGACCATGTATAGTAAGGCATTTTTTTCTCCCCCAAAAAACGACCATGTATAGTAAGGCATTTTTTTTAAACGACCATGTATAGTAAGGCATTTTTTTAAACGACCATGTATAGTAAGGCGTTTTTTTTTGTTTTTTTTTACACGACCATGTATAGTAAGGCGTTTTTTTTTTTTAAACGACCATGTATAATAAGGCATTTTTTTTTAAACGACCATGTATAGTAAGGCATTTTTTTCTCCCAAAAAAACGACCATGTATAGAAAGGCATTTTTTTTCCCAAAAAAAAAAGACCATGTATAAGGCATTTTTTTTCTCCCCAAAAAAACGACCATGTATAGTAAGGCATTTTTTTCTCCCCCAAAAAACGACCATGTATAGTAAGGCATTTTTTTTAAATGACCATGTTTAGTAAGGCATTTCTTTTAAACGACCATGTATAGTAAGGCATTTTTTTTAAACGACCATGTATAGTAAGGCATTTTTTTTAAACGACCATGTATAGTAAGGCATTTTTTTAAACGACCATGTATAGTAAGGCGGTTTTTTTTTGTTTTTTTTAAAACGACCATGTATAGTAAGGCGTTTTTTTTTTTTTTTAAACGACCATGTATAATAAGGCTTTTTTTTTTAAACGACCATGTATAGTAAGGCATCTTTTTTTTTTTTTTTAAACAACCATGTATAGTAAGGCATGTTTTTTTTTTTTTTTTAAACGACCATGTATAGTAAGGCGTTTTTTTTTTTTTTAAACGACTATGTATAGTAAGGCCTTTTTTTTTTTTTAAACGACCATGTATAGTAAGGCGTTTTTTTTTTTTTAAACGACCATGTATAGTCAGGCGTTTTTTTTTTTAAACGACCATGTATAGTAAGGCATTATTTTTCTCTCCCAAAATAAACAACCATGTATAGTAAGGCATTTTTTTCTCCCAAAAAAAACGACCATGTATAGTAAGGCATTTTTTTCTCCCAAAAAAACGACCATGTATAGTAAGGCATTTTTTTCTCTCCCAAAAAAACACCCATGTATAGTAAGGCATTTTTTTCTCCCAAAAAAACGACCATGTATAGTAAGGCATTTTTTTCTCCCAAAAAAACGACCATGTATAGTAAGGCATTTTTTTTCTCCCAAAAAAACGACCATGTATAGTAAGGCATTTTTTTCTCTCCCAAAAAAACACCCATGAATAGTAAGGCATTTTTTTCTCCCAAAAAAACGACCATGTATAGTAAGGCATTTTTTTTTCTCCCAAAAAAACGACCATGTATAGTAAGGCATTTTTTTTCTCCCAAAAAAACGACCATGTATAGTAAGGCTTTTTTTTCTCCTAAAAAAACGACCATGTATAGTAAGGCATTTTTTTTCTCCCAAAAAAACGACCATGTATAGCAAGGCATTTTTTTTCTCCCAAAAAAACGACCATGTATAGTAAGGCTTTTTTTTTTTCTCCCCAAAAAAACAACCATGTATACTAAGGCATTTTTTTCTCCCTAAAAAACGACCATGTATAGTAATGCATTTTTTTTCTCCCAAAAAAACGACCATGTATAGTAAGGCATTTTTTTCTCCCTAAAAAACGACCATGTATAGTAAGGCGTTTTTTTTGCCCCTAAAAAAACGAGCATGTATAGTAAGGCGTTTTTTTGCTCCTAAAAAAAACGACCATGTAGAGTAAGGCATTTTTTTCTCCCCAAAAAAACGAGCATGTATAGTAAGGCATTTTTTTTCTCCCAAAAAAATGACCATGTATAGTAAGCCATTGTTTTTCTCCCCAAAAAACGACCATGTATAGTAAGGCATTTTTTTTTCCCCCAAAAAAAGACCATGTATAAGTCATTTTTTTTCTCCCCAAAAAAACGACCATGTATAGTAAGGCATTTTTTTCTCCCCCAAAAAACGACCATGTATAGTAAGGCATTTTTTTTAAATGACCATGTATAGTAAGGCATTTTTTTTAAACGACCATGTATAGTAAGGCATTTTTTTAAACGACCATGTATAGTAAGGCGTTTTTTTTGGGGGGTTTTTTAAACGACCATGTATAGTAAGGCGTTTTTTTTTGTTTTTGTTTTTTTAAAGGACCATGTTTAGTAAGGCATTTTTTTTAAACGACCATGTATAGTAAGGCATTTTTTTTTAAACGACCATGTATAGTAAGGCATTTTTTTTAAACGACCATGTATAGTAAGGCATTTTTTTAAACGACCATGTATAGTAAGGCGTTTTTTTTTGTTTTTTTTAAACGACCATGTATAGTAAGGCGTTTTTTTTTTTTTTTAAACGACCATGTATAATAAGGCTTTTTTTTTTAAACGACCATGTATAGTAAGGCATCTTTTTTTTTTTTTTTTAAACAACCATGTATAGTAAGGCGTGTTTCTTTTTTTTTTTTTAACGACCATGTATAGTAAGGCGTTTTTTGTTTTTTTTTAAACGACTATGTATAGTAAGGCCTTTTTTTTTTTTAAACGACCATGTATAGTAAGGCGTTTTTTTTTGTTTTTTTTTAAACGACCATGTATAGTCAGGCGTTTTTTTTTTTAAACGACCATGTATAGTAAGGCATTTTTTTCTCCCAAAAAAAACGACCATGTATAGTAAGGCATTTTTTTCTCTCCCAAAAAAACACCCATGTATAGTAAGGCATTGTTTTCTCCCAAAAAAACGACCATGTATAGTAAGGCATTTTTTTCTCCCAAAAAAACGACCATGTATAGTAAGGCATTTTTTTTCTCCCCAAAAAATGACCATGTATAGTAAGGCTTTTTTTTTCTCCTAAAAAAACGACCATGTATAGTAAGGCATTTTTTTTCTCCCCAAAAAATGACCATGTATAGTAAGGCATTTTTTTTCTCCCAAAAAAACGACCATGTATAGTAAGGCTTTTTTTTTTTTCTCCCAAAAAAACGACCATGTATACTAAGGCATTTTTTTCTCCCAAAAAAACGACCATGTATAGTAAGGCATTTTTTTCTCCCTAAAAAACGACCATGTATAGTAAGGCGTTTTTTTTGCCCCTAAAAAAACGAGCATGTATAGTAAGGCGTTTTTTTTGCTCCTAAAAAAAACGACCATGTATAGTAAGGCATTTATTTCTCCCCCAAAAAACGAGCATGTATAGTAAGGCATTTTTTTTCTCCCAAAAAAATGACCATGTATAGTAAGCCATTGTTTTTCTCCCAAAAAAACGACCATGTATAGTAAGGCATTTTTTTTTCCCAAAAAAAAAACCATGTATAAGGCATTTTTTTTCTCCCAAAAAAAACGACCATGTATAGTAAGGCATTTTTTTCTCCCCAAAAAAACGACCATGTATAGTAAGGCATTTTTTTTAAATGACCATGTATAGTAAGGCATTTTTTTAAACGACCATGTATAGTAAGGCGTTTTTTTTTGTTTTTTTTTAAACGACCATGTATAGTAAGGCGTTTTTTTTTTTTTAAACGACCATATATAATAAGGCATTTTTTTTAAACGACCATGTATAGTAAGGCGTGTTTTTTTTTTTTTGTTTTTTTTTAAAGGACCATGTTTAGTAAGGCATTTTTTTTAAACGACTATGTATAGTAAGGCATCTTTTTTTTTTTTTTTAAACAACCATGTATAGTAAGGCGTGTTTTTTTTTTGTTTTTGTTTTTTTAAAGGACCATGTTTAGTAAGGCATTTTTTTTAAACGACCATGTATAGTAAGGCATTTTTTTAAACGACCATGTATAGTAAGGCATTTTTTTAAACGACCATGTATAGTAAGGCATTTTTTTAAACGACCATGAATAGTAAGGCGTTTTTTTTTAAACGACCATGTATAATAAGGCTTTTTTTTTTAAACGACCATGTATAATAAGGCTTTTTTTTTTAAACGACCATGTATAGTAAGGCATCTTTTTTTTTTTTTTAAACAACCATGTATAGTAAGGCGTGTTTTTTTTTTTTTTTTTTAAACGACCATGTATAGTAAGGCGTTTTTTTTTTTTTTTAAACGACTATGTATAGTAAGGCCTTTTTTTTTTTAAACGACCATGTATAGTAAGGCGTTTTTTTTTTTTTTTTTTAAACGACCATGTATATTCAGGCGTTTTTTTTTTTTTAAAACGACCATGTATAGTAAGGCATCTTTTTTTTTTTTTTTTTTAAACAACCATGTATAGTAAGGCGTGTTTTTTTGTTTTTTTTTGTTTTTAAAGGACCATGTATGGTAAGGCATCTTTGTATTTTTTTAAACAACCATGTATAGTAAGGCTTTTTTTTTTTTTAACGACCATGTACAGTAAGGCGTTTTTTGTTTTGTTTTGTTTTTTGTTTAAACGACCATGTATAGTAAGGCATCTTTTTATTTTTTAAACGACCATGTATAGTAAGGCGTTTTTTTTTTTTAAACAACCATGTATAGTAAGGCGTTTTTTTTTGTTTTTTTTTGAATGACCATGTATAGTAAGGCATTTTTTTAAAACTACCATGTATAGTAAGGCGTGGTTTTGTTTTTTTTGTTTTTTTAAAGGACCATGTTTAGTAAGGCATCTTTTTATTTTTTAAACGACCATATATAGTAAGGCGTTGTTTTTTTTTTTGTTTGTTTGTTTTTTTAAAACGACCATGTATAGTAAGGCGGGTTTTTTTTTGAACGACCATGTATAGTAAGGCATTTTTTTAAAACTACCATGTATAGTAAGGCGTGGTTTTTTTTGTTGTTTTTTTTTAAAGGACCATGTTTAGTAAGGCATCTTTTTATTTTTTAAACGACCATGTATAGTAAGGCGTTTTTTTTTTTTTTTTTTAACGACCATGTGTAGTAAGGCGTTTTTTTTTTTTTTTTAAACGACCATGTGTAGTAAGGCAGGTTTTTTTTTTAAACGACCATGTATAGTAAGGCGTTTTTTTTTTTTTTTTAACGACCATGTACAGTAAGGCATTTTTTTTTAAACGACCATGTATAGTAAGGCATCTTTTTTTTTTTTTTTTAAACAACCATGTATAGTTAGGCGTTTTGTTTTTTTTTAACGACCATGTACAGTAAGGCATTTTTTTTAAACAACCATGTATAGTAAGGCGTTTTCTTTTTTTTTTTTAAACGACCATGTGTAGTAAGGCATTTTTTTAAAACTACCATGTATAGTAAGGCGTGTTTTTTTTTTTGTTTTTTTTTTTAAAGGACCATGTTTAGTAAGACATCTTTTTTTTTTTTAAACAACCATGTACAGTAAGGCGTTTTTTTTTTTTGTTTTTTTTTTTTTTTTAAACGACCATGTATAGTAAGGCATCTTTGTATTTTTTTAAACGACCATGTATAGTAAGGCTTTTTTTTTTTTAACGACCATGTACAGTAAGGCGTTTTTTGTTTTGTTTTGTTTTTTGTTTAAACGACCATGTATAGTAAGGCATCTTTTTATTTTTTAAACGACCATGTATAGTAAGGCGTTTTTTTTTTTTAAACAACCATGTATAGTAAGGCGTTTTTTTTTGTTTTTTTTTGAACGACCATGTATAGTAAGGCATTTTTTTTAAACTACCATGTATAGTAAGGCGTGGTTTTGTTTTTTTTGTTTTTTTAAAGGACCATGTTTAGTAAGGCATCTTTTTATTTTTTAAACGACCATGTATAGTAAGGCGTTTTTTTTTTGTTTTTTTTTTGTTTTTTTAAAACGACCATGTATAGTAAGGCGGTTTTTTTTTTGAACGACCATGTATAGTAAGGCATTTTTTTAAAACTACCATGTATAGTAAGGCGTGGTTTTTTTTGTTGTTTTTTTTTTAAAGGACCATGTTTAGTAAG
Source organism: Festucalex cinctus (assembly GCF_051991245.1). Taxonomy (NCBI): domain Eukaryota; kingdom Metazoa; phylum Chordata; class Actinopteri; order Syngnathiformes; family Syngnathidae; genus Festucalex; species Festucalex cinctus. The sequence continues at coordinate 10,162,215 of NC_135431.1, forward strand.
GCATCTTTTTATTTTTTAAACGACCATGTATAGTAAGGCGTTTTTTTTTTTTTTTTAACGACCATGTACAGTAAGGCATTTTTTTTTAAACGACCATGTATAGTAAGGCATCTTTTTTTTTTTTTTTTTTTAAACAACCATGTATAGTTAGGCGTGTTTTTTTTTTTAAACGACCATGTATAGTAAGGCGTTTTTTTTTTTTTTTAACGACCATGTACAGTAAGGCATTTTTTTTAAACAACCATGTATAGTAAGGCGTTTTCTTTTTTTTTTTTTAAACGACCATGTGTAGTAAGGCATTTTTTTAAAACTACCATGTATAGTAAGGCGTGTTTTTTTTTTTTTTTTTTTTTTTAAAGGACCATGTTTAGTAAGACATCTTTTTTTTTTTTTAAACAACCATGTACAGTAAGGCGTTTTTTTTTTTAAACGACCATGTATAGTAAGGCATCTTTTTATTTTTTTAAACGACCATGTATAGTAAGGCTTTTTTTTTTTTTTAACGACCATGTACAGTAAGGCGTTTTTTGTTTTGTTTTGTTTTTTGTTTAAACGACCATGTATAGTAAGGCATCTTTTTATTTTTTAAACGACCATGTATAGTAAGGCGTTTTTTTTTTTTTTTTAAACGACCATGTATAGTAAGGCGTTTTTTTTTTTTTTTAAACGACCATGTATAGTAAGGCGTTTTTTTTCTCCCCAAAAAACGACCATGTATAGTAAGGCTTTTTTTTTTTCTCCCAAAAAAACGACCATGTATACTAAGGCATTTTTTTCTCCCGAAAAAACGACCATGTATAGTAATGCATTTTTTTTCTCCCAAAAAAACGACCATGTATAGTAAGGCATTTTTTTCTCCCTAAAAAACGACCATGTATAGTAAGGCGTTTTTTTTGCCCCTAGAAAAAAGAGCATGTATAGTAAGGCGTTTTTTTTGCTCCTAAAAAAACGACCATGTAGAGTAAGGCATTTTTTTCTCCCCAAAAAAACGAGCATGTATAGTAAGGCATTTTTTTTCTCCCAAAAAAATGACCATGTATAGTAAGCCATTGTTTTTCTCCCAAAAAAACGACCATGTATAGTAAGGCATTTTTTTTTCCCCAAAAAAAAGACCATGTATAAGGCATTTTTTTTCTCCCCAAAAAAACGACCATGTATAGTAAGGCATTTTTTTCTCCCCCAAAAAACGACCATGTATAGTAAGGCATTTTTTTTAAATGACCATGTATAGTAAGGCATTTTTTTAAACGACCATGTATAGTAAGGCATTTTTTTAAACGACCATGTATAGTAAGGTGTTTTTTTTTTTTTTTTTTTTAAACGACCATGTATAGTAAGGCGTTTTTTGTTTTTTTTTAAACGACCATGTATAATAAGGCTTTTTTTTTTAAACGACCATGTATAGTAAGGCATCTTTTTTTTTTTTTTTTAAACAACCATGTATAGTAAGGCATGTTTTTTTGTTTTTTTTAAACGACCATGTATAGTAAGGCGTTTTTTTTTTTTTTAAACGACTATGTATAGTAAGGCCTTTTTTTTTTTTAAACGACCATGTATAGTCAGGCGTTTTTTTTTTTAAACGACCATGTATAGTAAGGCATTATTTTTTTCTCCCAAAAAAAACGACCATGTATAGTAAGGCATTTTTTTTCTCCCAAAAAAACGACCATGTATAGTAAGGCATTTTTTTCTCTCCCAAAAAAACACCCATGTATAGTAAGGCATTTTTTTCTCCCAAAAAAACGACCATGTATAGTAAGGCATTTTTTTCTCTCCCAAAAAAACACCCATGTATAGTAAGGCATTTTTTTCTCCCAAAAAAACGACCATGTATAGTAAGGCATTTTTGTCTCCCAAAAAAACGACCATGTATAGTAAGGCATTTTTTTCTCCCAAAAAAACGACCATGTATAGTAAGGCATTTTTTTCTCCCAAAAAAACGACCATGTATAGTAAGGCATTTTTTTTCTCCCAAAAAAACGACCATGTATAGTAAGGCATTTTTTTTCTCCCAAAAAAACGACCATGTATAGTAAGGCTTTTTTTTTCTCCTAAAAAAACGACCATGTATAGTAAGGCATTTTTTTTCTCCCAAAAAAACGACCATGTATAGCAAGGCATTTTTTTTCTCCCAAAAAAACGACCATGTATAGTAAGGCTTTTTTTTTTTCTCCCAAAAAAAACGACCATGTATACTAAGGCATTTTTTTCTCCCTAAAAAACGACCATGTATAGTAATGCATTTTTTTTCTCCCAAAAAAACGACCATGTATAGTAAGGCATTTTTTTCTCCCTAAAAAACGACCATGTATAGTAAGGCGTTTTTTTTGCCCCTAAAAAAACGAGCATGTATAGTAAGGCGTTTTTTTGCTCCTAAAAAAAACGACCATGCATAGTAAGGCGTGTTTTTTTTTGTTTTTGTTTTTTTAAAGGACCATGTTTAGTAAGGCATTTTTTTAAACGACCATGTATAGTAAGGCGGGTTTTTTTTGTTTTTTTTAAACGACCATGTATAGTAAGGCGTTTTTTTTTTTTTTAAACGACCATGTATAATAAGGCTTTTTTTTTTAAACGACCATGTATAGTAAGGCATCTTTTTTTTTTTTTTTTAAACAACCATGTATAGTAAGGCATGTTTTTTTTTTTTTTTTAAACGACCATGTATAGTAAGGCCTTTTTTTTTTTTAAACGACCATGTATAGTAAGGCGTTTTTTTTTTTTTAAACGACCATGTATAGTCAGGCGTTTTTTTTTTTAAACGACCATGTATAGTAAGGCCTTTTTTTTTTTTAAACGACCATGTATAGTAAGGCGTTTTTTTTTTTTTAAACGACCATGTATAGTCAGGCGTTTTTTTTTTTAAACGACCATGTATAGTAAGGCATTTTTTTCTCCCAAAAAAAACGACCATGTATAGTAAGGCATTTTTTTTCTCCCAAAAAAACGACCATGTATAGTAAGGCATTTTTTTCTCTCCCAAAAAAACACCCATGTATAGTAAGGCATTTTTTTCTCCCAAAAAAACGACCATGTATAGTAAGGCATTTTTTTCTCTCCCAAAAAAACACCCATGTATAGTAAGGCATTTTTTTCTCCCAAAAAAACGACCATGTATAGTAAGGCATTTTTTTCTCCCAAAAAAACGACCATGTATAGTAAGGCATTTTTTTTCTCCCAAAAAAACGACCATGTATAGTAAGGCATTTTTTTCTCTCCCAAAAAAACACCCATGAATAGTAAGGCATTTTTTTCTCCCAAAAAAACGACCATGTATAGTAAGGCATTTTTTTTCTCCCAAAAAAACGACCATGTATAGTAAGGCATTTTTTTTCTCCCAAAAAAATGACCATGTATAGTAAGGCTTTTTTTTTCTCCTAAAAAAACGACCATGTATAGTAAGGCATTTTTTTTCTCCCAAAAAAACGACCATGTATAGCAAGGCATTTTTTTTCTCCCAAAAAAACGACCATGTATAGTAAGGCCTTTTTTTTTTTCTCCCAAAAAAAACGACCATGTATACTAAGGCATTTTTTTCTCCCTAAAAAACGACCATGTATAGTAATGCATTTTTTTTCTCCCAAAAAAACGACCATGTATAGTAAGGCATTTTTTTCTCCCTAAAAAACGACCATGTATAGTAAGGCGTTTTTTTTGCCCCTAAAAAAACGAGCATGTATAGTAAGGCGTTTTTTTGCTCCTAAAAAAAACGACCATGTAGAGTAAGGCATTTTTTTCTCCCCAAAAAAACGAGCATGTATAGTAAGGCATTTTTTTTCTCCCAAAAAAATGACCATGTATAGTAAGCCATTGTTTTTCTCCCAAAAAAACGACCATGTATAGTAAGGCATTTTTTTTTCCCCAAAAAAAAGACCATGTATAAGTCATTTTTTTTCTCCCCAAAAAAACGACCATGTATAGTAAGGCATTTTTTTCTCCCCCAAAAAACGACCTTGTATAGTAAGGCATTTTTTTTAAATGACCATGTATAGTAAGGCATTTTTTTTAAACGACCATGTATAGTAAGGCATTTTTTTAAACGACCATGTATAGTAAGGCGTTTTTTTGGGGTTTTTTTTTAAACGACCATGTATAGTAAGGCGTTTTTTTTTGTTTTTGTTTTTTTAAAGGACCATGTTTAGTAAGGCATTTTTTTTAAACGACCATGTATAGTAAGGCATTTTTTTTTAAACGACCATGTATAGTAAGGCATTTTTTTTAAACGACCATGTATAGTAAGGCATTTTTTTAAACGACCATGTATAGTAAGGCGTTTTTTTTTGTTTTTTTTAAACGACCATGTATAGTAAGGCGTTTTTTTTTTTTTTTAAACGACCATGTATAATAAGGCTTTTTTTTTTAAACGACCATGTATAGTAAGGCATCTTTTTTTTTTTTTTTAAACAACCATGTATAGTAAGGCGTGTTTCTTTTTTTTTTTTAAACGACCATGTATAGTAAGGCGTTTTTTTTTTTTTTTTAAACGACTATGTCTAGTAAGGCCTTTTTTTTTTTAAACGACCATGTATAGTAAGGCGTATCTTTTTTTTTTTTTTAAACGACCATGTATAGTAAGGCATTTTTTTAAACGACCATGTATAGTAAGGCGTTTTTTTTGGTTTTTTTTTTAAACGACCATGTATAGTAAGGCGTTTTTTTTTGTTTTTGTTTTTTTAAAGGACCATGTTTAGTAAGGCATTTTTTTTTAAACGACCATGTATAGTAAGGCATTTTTTTTTAAACGACCATGTATAGTAAGGCATTTTTTTAAAACGACCATGTATAGTAAGGCATTTTTTTAAACGACCATGTATAGTAAGGCGTTTTTTTTTGTTTTTTTTAAACGACCATGTATAGTAAGGCGTTTTTTTTTTTTTTTTAAACGACCATGTATAATAAGGCTTTTTTTTTTAAACGACCATGTATAGTAAGGCATCTTTTTTTTTTTTTTAAACAACCATGTATAGTAAGGCGTGTTTCTTTTTTTTTTTTAAACGACCATGTATAGTAAGGCGTTTTTTGTTTTTTTTTAAACGACTATGTATAGTAAGGCCTTTTTTTTTTTAAACGACCATGTATAGTAAGGCGTTTTTTTTTGTTTTTTTTTAAACGACCATGTATAGTCAGGCGTTTTTTTTTTTAAACGACCATGTATAGTAAGGCATTTTTTTCTCCCAAAAAAAACGACCATGTATAGTAAGGCATTTTTTTTCTCCCAAAAAAACGACCATGTATAGTAAGGCATTTTTTTCTCTCCCAAAAAAACACCCATGTATAGTAAGGCATTGTTTTCTCCCAAAAAAACGACCATGTATAGTAAGGCATTTTTTTCTCCCAAAAAAACGACCATGTATAGTAAGGCATTTTTTTTCTCCCCAAAAAATGACCATGTATAGTAAGGCTTTTTTTTTCTCCTAAAAAAACGACCATGTATAGTAAGGCATTTTTTTTCTCCCCAAAAAATGACCATGTATAGTAAGGCATTTTTTTTCTCCCAAAAAAACGACCATGTATAGTAAGGCTTTTTTTTTTTTCTCCCAAAAAAACGACCATGTATACTAAGGCATTTTTTTCTCCCAAAAAAACGACCATGTATAGTAAGGCATTTTTTTCTCCCTAAAAAACGACCATGTATAGTAAGGCGTTTTTTTTGCCCCTAAAAAAACGAGCATGTATAGTAAGGCGTTTTTTTTGCTCCTAAAAAAAACGACCATGTATAGTAAGGCATTTTTTTCTCCCCAAAAAAACGAGCATGTATAGTAAGGCATTTTTTTTCTCCCAAAAAAATGACCATGTATAGTAAGCCATTGTTTTTCTCCCAAAAAAACGACCATGTATAGTAAGGCATTTTTTTTTCCCAAAAAAAAAGACCATGTATAAGGCATTTTTTTTCTCCCAAAAAAAACGACCATGTATAGTAAGGCATTTTTTTCTCCCCAAAAAAACGACCATGTATAGTAAGGCATTTTTTTTAAATGACCATGTATAGTAAGGCATTTTTTTAAACGACCATGTATAGTAAGGCGTTTTTTTTTGTTTTTTTTTAAACGACCATGTATAGTAAGGCGTTTTTTTTTTTTTAAACGACCATATATAATAAGGCATTTTTTTTAAACGACCATGTATAGTAAGGCGTGTTTTTTTTTTTTTTTTTTTTTTTAAAGGACCATGTTTAGTAAGGCATTTTTTTTAAACGACTATGTATAGTAAGGCATCTTTTTTTTTTTTTTTAAACAACCATGTATAGTAAGGCGTGTTTTTTTTTTGTTTTTGTTTTTTTAAAGGACCATGTTTAGTAAGGCATTTTTTTTAAACGACCATGTATAGTAAGGCATTTTTTTAAACGACCATGTATAGTAAGGCATTTTTTTAAACGGCCATGTATAGTAAGGCATTTTTTTAAACGACCATGTATAGTAAGGCGTTTTTTTTTTGTTTTTTTTTAAACGACCATGTATAGTAAGGCTTTTTTTTTTTTTTTTAAACGACCATGTTTAATAAGGCTTTTTTTTTTAAACGACCATGTATAGTAAGGCATCTTTTTTTTTTTTTTAAACAACCATGTATAGTAAGGCGTGTTTTTTTTTTTTTTTTTAAACGACCATGTATAGTAAGGCGTTTTTTTTTTTTTTTAAACGACTATGTATAGTAAGGCCTTTTTTTTTTTAAACGACCATGTATAGTAAGGCGTTTTTTTTTGTTTTTTTTTAAACGACCATGTATATTCAGGCGTTTTTTTTTTTAAAACGACCATGTATAGTAAGGCATCTTTTTTTTTTTTTTTTTTAAAAACCATGTATAGTAAGGCGTTTTTTTTTTTAAAACGACCATGTATAGTAAGTCGTTTTTTTTTTGTTTTTTTTTAAACTACCATGTATAGTAAGGCGTGTTTTTTTGTTTTTTTTTGTTTTTAAAGGACCATGTATGGTAAGGCATCTTTGTATTTTTTTAAACGACCATGTATAGTAAGGCTTTTTTTTTTTTTTAACGACCATGTACAGTAAGGCGTTTTTTGTTTTGTTTTGTTTTTTGTTTAAACGACCATGTATAGTAAGGCATCTTTTTATTTTTTAAACGACCATGTATAGTAAGGCGGTTTTTTTTTTTAAACAACCATGTATAGTAAGGCGTTTTTTTTTGTTTTTTTTTGAATGACCATGTATAGTAAGGCATTTTTTTAAAACTACCATGTATAGTAAGGCGTGGTTTTGTTTTTTTTGTTTTTTTAAAGGACCATGTTTAGTAAGGCATCTTTTTATTTTTTAAACGACCATATATAGTAAGGCGTTTTTTTTTTTTTTTTGGTTTGTTTTTTTAAAACGACCATGTATAGTAAGGCGGGTTTTTTTTTGAACGACCATGTATAGTAAGGCATTTTTTTAAAACTACCATGTATAGTAAGGCGTGGTTTTTTTTGTTGTTTTTTTTTAAAGGACCATGTTTAGTAAGGCATCTTTTTATTTTTTAAACGACCATGTATAGTAAGGCGTTTTTATTTTATTTTTTTTAACGACCATGTGTAGCAAGGCGTTTTTTTTTTTTGTTTTTTGTTTTTTTTTAAACGACCATGTATAGTAAGGCGTTTTTTTGTTTTTTTTTAAACGACCATGTGTAGTAAGGCAGGTTTTTTTTTTAAACGACCATGTATAGTAAGGCGTTTTTTTTTTTTTTTTAACGACCATGTACAGTAAGGCATTTTTTTTTAAACGACCATGTATAGTAAGGCATCTTTTTTTTTTTTTTTAAACAACCATGTATAGTTAGGCGTTTTTTTTTTTTTTAACGACCATGTACAGTAAGGCATTTTTTTAAACAACCATGTATAGTAAGGCGTTTTCTTTTTTTTTTTTAAACGACCATGTGTAGTAAGGCATTTTTTTAAAACTACCATGTATAGTAAGGCGTGTTTTTTTTTTTGTTTTTTTTTTTTAAAGGACCATGTTTAGTAAGACATCTTTTTTTTTTTTAAACAACCATGTACAGTAAGGCGTTTTTTTTTTTTGTTTTTTTTTTTTTTTTAAACGACCATGTATAGTAAGGCATCTTTTTATTTTTTTAAACGACCATGTATAGTAAGGCTTTTTTTTTTTTAACGACCATGTACAGTAAGGCGTTTTTTGTTTTGTTTTGTTTTTTGTTTAAACGACCATGTATAGTAAGGCATCTTTTTATTTTTTACACGACCATGTATAGTAAGGCGTTTTTTTTTTTTAAACAACCATGTATAGTAAGGCGTTTTTTTTTGTTTTTTTTTGAACGACCATGTATAGTAAGGCATTTTTTTTAAACTACCATGTATAGTAAGGCGTGGTTTTGTTTTTTTTGTTTTTTTAAAGGACCATGTTTAGTAAGGCATCTTTTTATTTTTTAAACGACCATGTATAGTAAGGCGTTTTTTTGTTTGTTTTTTTTTTGTTTTTTTAAAACGACCATGTATAGTAAGGCGGTTTTTTTTTTGAACGACCATGTATAGTAAGGCATTTTTTTAAAACTACCATGTATAGTAAGGCGTGGTTTTTTTTGTTGTTTTTTTTTTTAAAGGACCATGTTTAGTAAGGCATCTTTTTATTTTTTAAACGACCATGTATAGTAAGGCGTTTTTTTGTTTTTTTTAAACGACCATGTGTAGTAAGGCGTTTTTTTTTTTTTAACGACCATGTATAGTAAGGCGTTTTTTTTTTTTTTTTTAAACGACCATGTGTAGTAAGGCAGGTTTTTTTTTTAAACGACCATGTATAGTAAGGCGTTTTTTTTTTTTTTTTAACGACCATGTACAGTAAGGCATTTTTTTTTAAACGACCATGTATAGTAAGGCATCTTTTTTTTTTTTTTTTTAAACAACCATGTATAGTTAGGCGTGTTTTTTTTTTTAAACGACCATGTATAGTAAGGCGTTTTTTTTTTTTTTAACGACCATGTACAGTAAGGCATTTTTTTTAAACAACCATGTATAGTAAGGCGTTTTCTTTTTTTTTTTTTAAACGACCATGTGTAGTAAGGCATTTTTTTAAAACTACCATGTATAGTAAGGCGTGTTTTTTTTTTTTTTTTTTTTTAAAGGACCATGTTTAGTAAGACATCTTTTTTTTTTTTTAAACAACCATGTACAGTAAGCGTTTTTTTTTTTTTTTTTTTTTTTTTTTTTTTAAACGACCATGTATAGTAAGGCATCTTTTTATTTTTTTAAACGACCATGTATAGTAAGGCTTTTTTTTTTTTTAACGACCATGTACAGTAAGGCGTTTTTTGTTTTGTTTTGTTTTTTGTTTAAACGACCATGTATAGTAAGGCATCTTTTTATTTTTTAAACGACCATGTATAGTAAGGCGTTTTTTTTTTTTTTAAACGACCATGTATAGTAAGGCGTTTTTTTTTTTTTTAAACGACCATGTATAGTAAGGCGTTTTTTTTCTCCCAAAAAAACGACCATGTATAGTAAGGCTTTTTTTTTTTCTCCCAAAAAAACGACCATGTATACTAAGGCATTTTTTTCTCCCGAAAAAACGACCATGTATAGTAATGCATTTTTTTTCTCCCAAAAAAACGACCATGTATAGTAAGGCATTTTTTTCTCCCTAAAAAACGACCATGTATAGTAAGGCGTTTTTTTTGCCCCTAGAAAAAAGAGCATGTATAGTAAGGCGTTTTTTTTGCTCCTAAAAAAACGACCATGTAGAGTAAGGCATTTTTTTCTCCCCAAAAAAACGAGCATGTATAGTAAGGCATTTTTTTTCTCCCAAAAAAATGACCATGTATAGTAAGCCATTGTTTTTCTCCCAAAAAAACGACCATGTATGGTAAGGCATTTTTTTTTCCCCAAAAAAAAGACCATGTATAAGGCATTTTTTTTCTCCCCAAAAAAACGACCATGTATAGTAAGGCATTTTTTTCTCCCCCAAAAAACGACCATGTATAGTAAGGCATTTTTTTTAAATGACCATGTATAGTAAGGCATTTTTTTTAAACGACCATGTATAGTAAGGCATTTTTTTAAACGACCATGTATAGTAAGGTGTTTTTTTTTTTTTTTTTTTTAAACGACCATGTATAGTAAGGCGTTTTTTTTTTTTTAAACGACCATGTATAATAAGGCTTTTTTTTTTAAACGACCATGTATAGTAAGGCGTGTTTTTTTTTGTTTTTGTTTTTTTAAAGGACCATGTTTAGTAAGGCATTTTTTTTAAACGACCATGTATAGTAAGGCATTTTTTTTAAACGACCATGTATAGTAAGGCATTTTTTTTAAACGACCATGTATAGTAAGGCATTTTTTTTAAACGACCATGTATAGTAAGGCGTTTTTTTTTTGTTTTTTTTAAACGACCATGTATAGTAAGGCGTTTTTTTTTTTTTTAAACGACCATGTATAGTAAGGCGTTTTTTTTTTTTTTAAACGACCATGTATAGTAAGGCGTTTTTTTTCTCCCAAAAAAACGACCATGTATAGTAAGGCTTTTTTTTTTTCTCCCAAAAAAACGACCATGTATACTAAGGCATTTTTTTCTCCCGAAAAAACGACCATGTATAGTAATGCATTTTTTTTCTCCCAAAAAAACGACCATGTATAGTAAGGCATTTTTTTCTCCCTAAAAAACGACCATGTATAGTAAGGCGTTTTTTTTGCCCCTAGAAAAAAGAGCATGTATAGTAAGGCGTTTTTTTTGCTCCTAAAAAAACGACCATGTAGAGTAAGGCATTTTTTTCTCCCCAAAAAAACGAGCATGTATAGTAAGGCATTTTTTTTCTCCCAAAAAAATGACCATGTATAGTAAGCCATTGTTTTTCTCCCAAAAAAACGACCATGTATGGTAAGGCATTTTTTTTTCCCCAAAAAAAAGACCATGTATAAGGCATTTTTTTTCTCCCCAAAAAAACGACCATGTATAGTAAGGCATTTTTTTCTCCCCCAAAAAACGACCATGTATAGTAAGGCATTTTTTTTAAATGACCATGTATAGTAAGGCATTTTTTTTAAACGACCATGTATAGTAAGGCATTTTTTTAAACGACCATGTATAGTAAGGTGTTTTTTTTTTGTTTTTTTTTAAACGACCATGTATAGTAAGGCGTTTTTTTTTTTTTAAACGACCATGTATAATAAGGCTTTTTTTTTTAAACGACCATGTATAGTAAGGCGTGTTTTTTTTTGTTTTTGTTTTTTTAAAGGACCATGTTTAGTAAGGCATTTTTTTTAAACGACCATGTATAGTAAGGCATTTTTTTTAAACGACCATGTATAGTAAGGCATTTTTTTTAAACGACCATGTATAGTAAGGCATTTTTTTTAAACGACCATGTATAGTAAGGCGTTTTTTTTTTGTTTTTTTTAAACGACCATGTATAGTAAGGCGTTTTTTTTTTTTTTTAAACGACCATGTATAATAAGGCTTTTTTTTTAAACGACCATGTATAGTAAGGCATCTTTTTTTTTTTTTTTAAACAACCATGTATAGTAAGGCGTGTTTCTTTTTTTTTTTAAACGACCATGTATAGTAAGGCGTTTTTTTTTTTTTAAACGACTATGTATAGGAAGGCCTTTTTTTTTTTGAACGACCATGTATAGTAAGGCGTTTTTTTTTTTTTTTTTTAAACGACCATGTATAGTCAGGCGTTTTTTTTTTTAAACGACCATGTATAGTAAGGCATTTTTTTCTCCCAAAAAAAACGACCATGTATAGTAAGGCATTTTTTTTCTCCCAAAAAAACGACCATGTATAGTAAGGCATTTTTTTCTCTCCCAAAAAAACACCCATGTATAGTAAGGCATTTTTTTCTCCCCAAAAAACGACCATGTATAGTAAGGCATTTTTTTCTCCCAAAAAAACGACCATGTATAGTAAGGCATTTTTTTCTCCCAAAAAAACGACCATGTATAGTAAGGCATTTTTTTTCTCCCAAAAAAACGACCATGTATAGTAAGGCATTTTTTTCTCTCCCAAAAAAACACCCATGTATAGTAAGGCTTTTTTTTTTCTCCTAAAAAAACGACCATGTATAGTAAGGCATTTTTTTTCTCCCCAAAAAACGACCATGTATAGTAAGGCATTTTTTTTCTCCCAAAAAAACGACCATGTATAGTAAGGCTTTTTTTTTTTCTCCCAAAAAAACGACCATGTATACTAAGGCATTTTTTTCTCCCAAAAAAACGACCATGTATAGTAAGGCATTTTTTTCTCCCTAAAAAACGACCATGTATAGTAAGGCGTTTTTTTTTGCCCCTAAAAAAACGAGCATGTATAGTAAGGCATTTTTTTCTCCCTAAAAAACGACCATGTATAGTAAGGCGTTTTTTTTTTTTTTTAAACGACCATGTATAGTAAGGCGTTTTTTTTTTTTTTTTTAAACGACCATGTGTAGCAAGGCAGGTTTTTTTTTTAAACAACCATGTATAGTAAGGCGTGTTTCTTTTTTTTTTTAAACGACCATGTATAGTAAGGCGTTTTTTTTTTTTTAAACGACTATGTATAGTAAGGCCTTTTTTTTTTTAAACGACCATGTATAGTAAGGCGTTTTTTTTTTTTTTTTTTTAAACGACCATGTATAGTCAGGCGTTTTTTTTTTTAAACGACCATGTATAGTAAGGCATTTTTTTCTCCCAAAAAAAACGACCATGAATAGTAAGGCATTTTTTTTCTCCCAAAAAAACGACCATGTATAGTAAGGCATTTTTTTCTCTCCCAAAAAAACACCCATGTATAGTAAGGCATTTTTTTCTCCCCAAAAAACGACCATGTATAGTAAGGCATTTTTTTCTCCCAAAAAAACGACCATGTATAGTAAGGCATTTTTTTCTCCCAAAAAAACGACCATGTATAGTAAGGCATTTTTTTTCTCCCAAAAAAACGACCATGTATAGTAAGGCATTTTTTTCTCTCCCAAAAAAACACCCATGTATAGTAAGGCTTTTTTTTTTCTCCTAAAAAAACGACCATGTATAGTAAGGCATTTTTTTTCTCCCCAAAAAACGACCATGTATAGTAAGGCATTTTTTTTCTCCCAAAAAAACGACCATGTATACTAAGGCATTTTTTTCTCCCAAAAAAACGACCATGTATAGTAAGGCATTTTTTTCTCCCTAAAAAACGACCATGTATAGTAAGGCGTTTTTTTTTGCCCCTAAAAAAACGAGCATGTATAGTAAGGCGTTTTTTTTGCTCCTAAAAAAAACGACCATGTATAGTAAGGCATTTTTTTCTCCCCAAAAAAACGAGCATGTATAGTAAGGCATTTTTTTTCTCCCAAAAAAATGACCATGTATAGTAAGCCATTGTTTTTCTCCCAAAAAAACGACCATGTATAGTAAGGCATTTTTTTTCCCAAAAAAAAAAGACCATGTATAAGGCATTTTTTTTCTCCTAAAAAAACGACCATGTATAGTAAGGCATTTTTTTTCTCCCCAAAAAACGACCATGTATAGTAAGGCTTTTTTTTTTTTCTCCCAAAAAAACGACCATGTATACTAAGGCATTTTTTTCTCCCAAAAAAACGACCATGTATAGTAAGGCATTTTTTTCTCCCTAAAAAACGACCATGTATAGTAAGGCGTTTTTTTTTGCCCCTAAAAAAACGAGCATGTATAGTAAGGCGTTTTTTTTGCTCCTAAAAAAAACGACCATGTATAGTAAGGCATTTTTTTCTCCCCAAAAAAACGAGCATGTATAGTAAGGCATTTTTTTTCTCCCAAAAAAATGACCATGTATAGTAAGCCATTGTTTTTCTCCCAAAAAAACGACCATGTATAGTAAGGCATTTTTTTTCCCCAAAAAAAAAGACCATGTATAAGGCATTTTTTTTCTCCCAAAAAAAACGACCATGTATAGTAAGGCATTTTTTTCTCCCCAAAAAAACGACCATGTATAGTAAGGCATTTTTTTAAACGACCATGTATAGTAAGCCGTTTTTTTTTTTTTTTTTTTAAACGACCATGTATAGTAAGGCGTTTTTTTTTTTTTAAACGACCATGTATAATACGGCATTTTTTTTTAAACGACCATGTATAGTAAGGCATTTTTTTTAAACGACCATGTATAGTAAGGCATTTTTTTTAAACGACCATGTATAGTAAGGCATTTTTTTTAAACGACCATGTATAGTAAGGCATTTTTTTTAAACGACCATGTATAGTAAGGCGTTTTTTTTTTTTTTAAACGACCATGTATAATAAGGCTTTTTTTTTTAAACGACCATGTATAGTAAGGCATCTTTTTTTTTTTTTTTAAACAACCATGTATAGTAAGGCGTGTTTCTTTTTTTTTTTTAAACAACCATGTATAGTAAGGCGTGTTTTTTTTTTTTTTTTTAAACGACCATGTATAGTAAGGCGTTTTTTTTTTTTTAAACGACTATGTATAGTAAGGCGTTTTTTTTTTTTAAACGACCATGTATAGTAAGGCGTGGTTTTTTATTTATTTATTTTTTTTAAAGGACCATGTTTAGTAAGGCATCTTTTTTTTTTAAACAACCATGTACAGTAAGGCGTTTTTTTTTTTTTTTTTTTTTTTTTTTTTTTTTAAACGACCATGTATAGTAAGGCATCTTTGTATTTTTTTAAACGACCATGTATAGTAAGGCTTTTTTTTTTTTTAACGACCATGTATAGTAAGGCGTTTTTTTTTGTTTTGTTTTTTGTTTAAACGACCATGTATAGTAAGGCATCATTTTATTTTTTAAACGACCATGTATAGTAAGGCGTTTTTTTTTTTTAAACAACCATGTATAGTAAGGCGTTTTTTTGGGGGTTTTTTTGAACGACCATGTATAGTAAGGCATTTTTTTTAAACTACCATGTATAGTAAGGCGTGGTTTTGTTTTTTTTGTTTTTTTAAAGGACCATGTTTAGTAAGGCATCTTTTTATTTTTTAAACGACCATGTATAGTAAGGCGTTTTTTTTTTTTTTTTTTAAACGACCATGTATAGTAAGGCGTTTTTTTTTTTTGAACGACCATGTATAGTAAGGCATTTTTTTAAAACTACCATGTATAGTAAGGCGTGGTTTTTTTTGTTGTTTTTTTTTAAAGGACCATGTTTTGTAAGGCATCTTTTTATTTTTTAAACGACCATGTATAGTAAGGCGTTTTTTGTTTTTAAACGACCATGTATAGTAAGGCGTGGTTTTTTATTTATTTATTTTTTTTAAAGGACCATGTTTAGTAAGGCATCTTTTTTTTTTAAACAACCATGTACAGTAAGGCGTTTTTTTTTTTTTTTTTTTTTTTTTTTTTTAAACGACCATGTATAGTAAGGCATCTTTGTATTTTTTTAAACGACCATGTATAGTAAGGCTTTTTTTTTTTTTAACGACCATGTATAGTAAGGCGTTTTTTTTTGTTTTGTTTTTTGTTTAAACGACCATGTATAGTAAGGCATCATTTTATTTTTTAAACGACCATGTATAGTAAGGCGTTTTTTTTTTTTAAACAACCATGTATAGTAAGGCGTTTTTTTGGGGTTTTTTTTGAACGACCATGTATAGTAAGGCATTTTTTTTAAACTACCATGTATAGTAAGGCGTGGTTTTGTTTTTTTTGTTTTTTTAAAGGACCATGTTTAGTAAGGCATCTTTTTATTTTTTAAACGACCATGTATAGTAAGGCGTTTTTTTTTTTTTTTTTAAACGACCATGTATAGTAAGGCGTTTTTTTTTTTTGAACGACCATGTATAGTAAGGCATTTTTTTAAAACTACCATGTATAGTAAGGCGTGGTTTTTTTTGTTGTTTTTTTTTAAAGGACCATGTTTTGTAAGGCATCTTTTTATTTTTTAAACGACCATGTATAGTAAGGCGTTTTTTGTTTTTTTTTAAACGACCATGTATAGTAAGGCGTTTTTTTTTTTTTTTTTAAACGACCATGTGTAGTAAGGCAGGTTTTTTTTTTAAACGACCATGTATAGTAAGGCGTATTTTTTTTTTTTTTTAACGACCATGTACAGTAAGGCATTTTTTTTTAAACGACCATGTATAGTAAGGCATCTTTTTTGTTTTTTTTTTAAACAACCATGTATAGTTAGGCGTGTTTTTTTTTTTAAACGACCATGTATAGTAAGGCGTTTTTTTTTTTTTTAACGACCATGTACAGTAAGGCATTTTTTTTAAACAACCATGTATAGTAAGGCGTTTTCTTTTTTTTTTTTAAACGACCATGTGTAGTAAGGCATTTTTTTAAAACTACCATGTATAGTAAGGCGTGTTTTTTTTTTTTTTTTTTTTTTTTTTTTAAACGACCATGTATAGTAAGGCATTTTTTTCTCTCCCAAAAAAACACCCATGTATAGTAAGGCTTTTTTTTTCTCCTAAAAAAACGACCATGTATAGTAAGGCATTTTTTTTCTCCCCAAAAAACGACCATGTATAGTAAGGCATTTTTTTTCTCCCAAAAAAACGACCATGTATAGTAAGGCTTTGTTTTTTTTTCTCCCAAAAAAACGACCATGTATACTAAGGCATTTTTTTAAACGACCATGTATAGTAAGGCGTTTTTTTTTTGTTTTTTTTAAACGACCATGTATAGTAAGGCGTTTTTTTTTTTTTAAACGACCATGTATAATAAGGCATTTTTTTTTAAACGACCATGTATAGTAAGGCATCTTTTTTTTTTTTTAAACAACCATGTATAGTAAGGCGTGTTTTTTTTTGTTTTTGTTTTTTTAAAGGACCATGTTTAGTAAGGCATTTTTTTTAAACGACCATGTATAGTAAGGCATTTTTTTAAACGACCATGTATAGTAAGGCATTTTTTTAAACGACCATGTATAGTAAGGCGTTTTTTTTTTGTTTTTTTTTAAACGACCATGTATAGTAAGGCTTTTTTTTTTTTTTTAAACGACCATGTATAATAAGGCTTTTTTTTTTAAACGACCATGTATAGTAAGGCATCTTTTTTTTTTTTTTTAAACAACCATGTATAGTAAGGCGTGTTTTTTTTTTTTTTTTTAAACGACCATGTATAGTAAGGCGTTTTTTTTTTTTAAACGACTATGTATAGTAAGGCCTTTTTTTTTTTTTAACGACCATGTATAGTAAGGCGTTTTTTTTTTTTTTTTAAACGACCATGTATATTCAGGCGTTTTTTTTTTTAAAACGACCATAGTAAGGGATCTTTTTTTTTTTTTTTAAAACAACCATGTATAGTAAGGCGTTTTTTTTTTTTTGAACGACCATGTATAGTAAGGCATTTTTTTAAAACTACCATGTATAGTAAGGCGTGGTTTTTTTTGTTATTTTTTTTTAAAGGACCATGTTTAGTAAGGCATCTTTTTATTTTTTAAACGACCATGTATAGTAAGGCGTTTTTTTTTTTTTGTTTTTTTTTTTAAAGGACCATGTTTAGTAAGGCATCTTTTTATTTTTTAAACGACCATGTATAGTAAGGCGTTTTTTTTTTGTTTGTTTTTTTTTTTTTAAACGACCATGTATAGTAAGGCGTTTTTTTTTTTTGAACGACCATGTATAGTAAGGCATTTTTTAAAAACTACCATGTATAGTAAGGCGTGGTTTTTTTTGTTTTTTTTTTTTAAAGGACCATGTTTAGTAAGGCATCTTTTTATTTTTTAAACGACCATGTATAGTAAGGCGTTTTTTTTTTTTTTTTAAACGACCATGTGTAGTAAGGCGTTTTTTTTTTGTGTTTTTTTTTTTTTTTTAAACGACCATGTATAGTAAGGCGTTTTTTTTTTTTTTTTTAAACGACCATGTGTAGTAAGGCAGGTTTTTTTTTTAAACGACCATGTATAGTAAGGCGTTTTTTTTTTTTTTTTAACGACCATGTACAGTAAGGCATTTTTTTTTAAACGACCATGTATAGTAAGGCATCTTTTTTTTTTTTTTTTAAACAACCATGTATAGTTAGGCGTGTTTTTTTTTTTAAACGACCATGTATAGTTAGGCGTTTTTTTTTTTTTTAACGACCATGTACAGTAAGGCATTTTTTTTAAACAACCATGTATAGTAAGGCGTTTTCTTTTTTTTTTTTAAACGACCATGTGTAGTAAGGCATTTTTTTAAAACTACCATGTATAGTAAGGCGTGTTTTTTTTTTTTTTGTTTTTTTTAAACGACCATGTATAGTAAGGCATTTTTTTCTCTCCCAAAAAAACCCCCATGTATAGTAAGGCTTTTTTTTTCTCCTAAAAAAACGACCATGTATAGTAAGGCATTTTTTTTCTCCCCAAAAAACGACCATGTATAGTAAGGCATTTTTTTTCTCCCAAAAAAACGACCATGTATAGTAAGGCTTTTTTTTTTTTCTCCCAAAAAAACGACCATGTATACTAAGGCATTTTTTTCTCCCAAAAAAACGACCATGTATAGTAAGGCATTTTTTTCTCCCTAAAAAACGACCATGTATAGTAAGGCGTTTTTTTTGCCCCTAAAAAAACGAGCATGTATAGTAAGGCGTTTTTTTTGCTCCTAAAAAAAACGACCATGTATAGTAAGGCATTTTTTTCTCCCCAAAAAAACGAGCATGTATAGTAAGGCATTTTTTTTCTCCCAAAAAAATGACCATGTTTCGTAAGCCATTGTTTTTCCCCCAAAAAAACGACCATGTATAGTAAGGCATTTTTTTTTCCCAAAAAAAAAGACCATGTATAAGGCATTTTTTTTCTCCCAAAAAAACGACCATGTATAGTAAGGCATTTTTTTCTCCCCAAAAAAACGACCATGTATAGTAAGGCATTTTTTTTAAATGACCATGTATAGTAAGGCATTTTTTTAAATGACCATGTATAGTAAGGCGTTTTTTTTTTGTTTTTTTTAAACGACCATGTATAGTAAGGCATCTTTTTTTTTTTTTTTAAACAACCATGTATAGTAAGGCGTGTTTTTTTTTTTTTGTTTTTTTAAAGGACCATGTTTAGTAAGGCATTTTTTTTAAACGACCATGTATAGTAAGGCATTTTTTTAAACGACCATGTATAGTAAGGCATTTTTTTAAACGACCATGTATAGTAAGGCATTTTTTTAAACGACCATGTATAGTAAGGCGTTTTTTTTTTGTTTTTTTTTAAACGACCATGTATAGTAAGGCTTTTTTTTTTTTTTTTAAACGACCATGTATAATAAGGCTTTTTTTTTTAAACGACCATGTAAAGTAAGGCATCTTTTTTTTTTTTTAAACAACCATGTATAGTAAGGCGTGTTTTTTTTTTTTTTTAAACGACCATGTATAGTAAGGCGTTTTTTTTTTTTTTAAACGACTATGTATAGTAAGGCCTTTTTTTTTTTTAAACGACCATGTATAGTAAGGCGTTTTTTTTTGTTTTTTTTAAACGACCATGTATATTCAGGCGGGTTTTTTTTTTAAATGACCATGTATAGTAAGGCATCTTTTTTTTTTTTTTTAAACAACCATGTATAGTAAGGCGTGTTTTTTTTTTTTTGTTTTTTTAAAGGACCATGTTTAGTAAGGCATTTTTTTTAAACGACCATGTATAGTAAGGCATTTTTTTAAACGACCATGTATAGTAAGGCATTTTTTTAAACGACCATGTATAGTAAGGCATTTTTTTAAACGACCATGTATAGTAAGGCATTTTTTTAAACGACCATGTATAGTAAGGCGTTTTTTTTTTGTTTTTTTTTTAAACGACCATGTATAGTAAGGCTTTTTTTTTTTTTTTTAAACGACCATGTATAATAAGGCTTTTTTTTTTAAACGACCATGTATAGTAAGGCATCTTTTTTTTTTTTTAAACAACCATGTATAGTAAGGCGTGTTTTTTTTTTTTTTTAAACGACCATGTATAGTAAGGCGTTTTTTTTTTTTTAAACGACCATGTATAGTAAGGCGTTTTTTTTTGTTTTTTTTAAACGACCATGTATATTCAGGCGTTTTTTTTTTTTAAATGACCATGTATAGTAAGGCATCTTTTTTTTTTTTTTTTTAAACAACCATGTATAGTAAGGCGTTTTTTTTTTTTTAAACGACCATGTATAGTAAGTCGTTTTTTTTTTGTTTTTTTTTAAACTACCATGTATAGTAAGGCGTGGTTTTTTTGTTTTTGTTTTTTTTTTAAAGGACCATGTTTAGTAAGGCATCTTTTTTTTTTAAACAACCATGTACAGTAAGGCGTTTTGTTTTTTGTTTTTTTTTGTTATTTTTTTTTTTTAAACGACCATGTATAGTAAGGCATCTTTGTATTTTTTTAAACGACCATGTATAGTAAGGCTTTTTTTTTTTTTTAACGACCATGTACAGTAAGGCGTTTTTTGTTTTGTTTTGTTTTTTGTTTAAACGACCATGTATAGTAAGGCATCATTTTATTTTTTAAACGACCATGTATAGTAAGGCGTTTTTTTTTTTAAACAACCATGTATAGTAAGGCGTTTTTTTTTGTTTTTTTTTTAACGACCATGTATAGTAAGGCATTTTTTTTAAACTACCATGTATAGTAAGGCGTGGTTTTGTTTTTTTTGTTTTTTTAAAGGACCATGTTTAGTAAGGCATCTTTTTATTTTTTAAACGGCCATGTATAGTAAGGCGTTTTTTTTTTGTTTTTTGTTTTTTTTTAAACGACCATGTATAGTAAGGCGTTTTTTTTTTTTGAACGACCATGTATAGTAAGGCATTTTTTTAAAACTACCATGTATAGTAAGGCGTGGTTTTTTTTGTTGTTTTTTTTTAAAGGACCATGTTTAGTAAGGCATCTTTTTTTTTTTTTTAAACGACCATGTATAGTAAGGCGTTTTTTTGTTTTTTTTAAACGACCATGTGTAGTAAGGCGTTTTTTTGTTTTTTTTTAAACGACCATGTATAGTAAGGCGTTTTTTGTTTTTTTTTAAACGACCATGTGTAGTAAGGCAGGTTTTTTTTTTTTATACGACCATGTATAGTAAGGCGTTTTTTTTTTTTTTTAACGACCATGTACAGTAAGGCATTTTTTTTTAAACGACCATGTATAGTAAGGCATCTTTTTTTTTTTTTTTTTTAAACAACCATGTATAGTTAGGCGTGTTTTTTTTTTAAACGACCATGTATAGTAAGGCGTTTTTTTTTTTTTTTAACGACCATGTACAGTAAGGCATTTTTTTTAAACAACCATGTATAGTAAGGCGTTTTCTTTTCTTTTTTTTAAACGACCATGTGTAGTAAGGCATTTTTTTAAAACTACCATGTATAGTAAGGCGTGTTTTTTTTTTTTTTGTTTTTTTTAAAGGACCATGTTTAGTAAGACATCTTTTTTTTTTTTTTTAAACAACCATGTACAGTAAGGCGTTTTTTTTTTGTTTTTTGTTTTTTTTTTAAACGACCATGTATAGTAAGGCGTTTTTTTTTTTTTAAACGACCATGTATAGTAAGGCGTTTTTTTTTTTTTTAAACGACCATGTATAGTAAGCCGTTTTTTTTTTTTTTTAAACGACCATGTGTAGTAAGGCGCTTTTTTTTTTTTTAAACGACTATGTATAGTAAGGCCTTTTTTTTTTTTAAACGACCATGTATAGTAAGGCCTTTTTTTTTGTTTTTTTTAAACGACCATGTATAGTAAGGCTTTTTTTTTTTTTTAACGACCATGTACAGTAAGGCGTTTTTTGTTTTGTTTTGTTTTTTGTTTAAACGACCATGTATAGTAAGGCATCTTTTTATTTTTTAAACGACCATGTATAGTAAGGCGTTTTTTTTTTTTAAACAACCATGTATAGTAAGGCGGTTTTTTTGGGTTTTTTTTGAACGACCATGTATAGTAAGGCATTTTTTTAAAACTACCATGTATAGTAAGGCGTGGTTTTGTTTTTTTTGTTTTTTTAAAGGACCATGTTTAGTAAGGCATCTTTTTATTTTTTAAACGACCATGTATAGTAAGGCGTTTTTTTGTTTTTTGTTTTTTTTGTTTTTTTAAAACGACCATGTATAGTAAGGCGGGTTTTTTTTTGAACGACCATGTATAGTAAGGCATTTTTTTAAAACTACCATGTATAGTAAGGCGTGTTTTTTTTTTTTTTTTTTTTTAAAGGACCATGTTTAGTAAGGCGTTTTTTTTTTTTTTAACGACCATGTACAGTAAGGCATTTTTTTTTAAACGACCATGTATAGTAAGGCGTTTTTTTTTTTTAAACGACCATGTATAGTAAGGCGTTTTTCTTTTTTTTTTTAAACGACCATGTATAGTAAGGCGTTTTTTTTTTTTTTAACGACCATGTACAGTAAGGCATTTTTTTTTAAACGACCATGTATAGTAAGGCGTTTTTTTTTTTTAAACGACCATGTATCGTAAGGCGTTTTTTTTTTTTTTTTTTAAACGACCATGTGTAGTAAGGCGTTTTTTTTTTTTTTTTTTAAACGACCATGTATAGTAAGGCGTTTTTTTTTTTTTTTTAAACGACCATGTATAGTAAGGCGTTTTTTTTTTTTTTAACGACCATGTACAGTAAGGCATTTTTTTTTAAACGACCATGTATAGTAAGGCGTTTTTTTTTTTTAAACGACCATGTATAGTAAGGCGTTTTTTTTTTTTTTAACGACCATGTACAGTAAGGCATTTTTTTTTTAAACGACCATGTATAGTAAGGCGTTTTTTTTTTTTTTTTAACGACCATGTACAGTAAGGCATTTTTTTTTAAACGACCATGTATAGTAAGGCGTTTTTTTTTTTTAAACGACCATGTATAGTAAGGCGTTTTTCTTTTTTTTTTTAAACGACCATGTATAGTAAGGCGTTTTTTTTTTTTTTAACGACCATGTACAGTAAGGCATTTTTTTTTAAACGACCATGTATAGTAAGGCGTTTTTTTTTTTTAAACGACCATGTATAGTAAGGCGTTTTTTTTTTTTTTTTTTTAAACGACCATGTGTAGTAAGGCGTTTTTTTTTTTTTTTTTTAAACGACCATGTATAGTAAGGCGTTTTTTTTGCTCCTAAAAAAAACGACCATGTATAGTAAGGCATTTTTTTCTCCCCAAAAAAACGAGCATGTATAGTAAGGCATTTTTTTTCTCCCAAAAAAATGACCATGTATAGTAAGCCATTGTTTTTCCCCCAAAAAAACGACCATGTATAGTAAGGCATTTTTTTTTCCCAAAAAAAAAGACCATGTATAAGGCATTTTTTTTCTCCCAAAAAAACGACCATGTATAGTAAGGCATTTTTTTCTCCCCAAAAAAACGACCATGTATAGTAAGGCATTTTTTTTAAATGACCATGTATAGTAAGGCATTTTTTTAAACGACCATGTATAGTAAGGCGTTTTTTTTTTGTTTTTTTTAAACGACCATGTATAGTAAGGCATCTTTTTTTTTTTTTTTAAACAACCATGTATAGTAAGGCGTGTTTTTTTTTTTTTTTTTTTTAAAGGACCATGTTTAGTAAGGCATTTTTTTTAAACGACCATGTATAGTAAGGCATTTTTTTAAACGACCATGTATAGTAAGGCATTTTTTTAAACGACCATGTATAGTAAGGCATTTTTTTAAACGACCATGTATAGTAAGGCATTTTTTTAAACGACCATGTATAGTAAGGCGTTTTTTTTTTGTTTTTTTTTAAACGACCATGTATAGTAAGGCTTTTTTTTTTTTTTTTAAACGACCATGTATAATAAGGCTTTTTTTTTTAAACGACCATGTATAGTAAGGCATCTTTTTTTTTTTTTAAACAACCATGTATAGTAAGGCGTGTTTTTTTTTTTTTTTTAAACGACCATGTATAGTAAGGCGTTTTTTTTTTTTTAAACGACCATGTATAGTAAGGCGTTTTTTTTTGTTTTTTTTAAACGACCATGTATATTCAGGCGGTTTTTTTTTTTAAATGACCATGTATAGTAAGGCATCTTTTTTTTTTTTTTAAACAACCATGTATAGTAAGGCGTTTTTTTTTTTTTAAACGACCATGTATAGTAAGTCGTTTTTTTTTTGTTTTTTTTTAAACTACCATGTATAGTAAGGCGTGGTTTTTTTGTTTTTTTTTTTTTTTTAAAGGACCATGTTTAGTAAGGCATCTTTTTTTTTTAAACAACCATGTACAGTAAGGCGTTTTGTTTTTTGTTTTTTTTTGTTATTTTTTTTTTTTAAACGACCATGTATAGTAAGGCATCTTTGTATTTTTTTAAACGACCATGTATAGTAAGGCTTTTTTTTTTTTTTAACGACCATGTACAGTAAGGCGTTTTTTGTTTTGTTTTGTTTTTTGTTTAAACGACCATGTATAGTAAGGCATCATTTTATTTTTTAAACGACCATGTATAGTAAGGCGTTTTTTTTTTTAAACAACCATGTATAGTAAGGCGTTTTTTTTTGTTTTTTTTTTAACGACCATGTATAGTAAGGCATTTTTTTTAAACTACCATGTATAGTAAGGCGTGGTTTTGTTTTTTTTGTTTTTTTAAAGGACCATGTTTAGTAAGGCATCTTTTTATTTTTTAAACGACCATGTATAGTAAGGCGTTTTTTTTTTGTTTTTTGTTTTTTTTTAAACGACCATGTATAGTAAGGCGTTTTTTTTTTTTGAACGACCATGTATAGTAAGGCATTTTTTTAAAACTACCATGTATAGTAAGGCGTGGTTTTTTTTGTTGTTTTTTTTTAAAGGACCATGTTTAGTAAGGCGTTTTTTTGTTTTTTTTAAACGACCATGTATAGTAAGGCGTTTTTTTGTTTTTTTTAAACGACCATGTGTAGTAAGGCGTTTTTTTTTTTTTTTTTAAACGACCATGTATAGTAAGGCGTTTTTTGTTTTTTTTTAAACGACCATGTGTAGTAAGGCAGGTTTTTTTTTTTTATACGACCATGTATAGTAAGGCGTTTTTTTTTTTTTTTAACGACCATGTACAGTAAGGCATTTTTTTTTAAACGACCATGTATAGTAAGGCATCTTTTTTTTTTTTTTTTTTAAACAACCATGTATAGTTAGGCGTGTTTTTTTTTTAAACGACCATGTATATTAAGGCGTTTTTTTTTTTTTTTAACGACCATGTACAGTAAGGCATTTTTTTTAAACAACCATGTATAGTAAGGCGTTTTCTTTTCTTTTTTTTAAACGACCATGTGTAGTAAGGCATTTTTTTAAAACTACCATGTATAGTAAGGCGTGTTTTTTTTTTTTTTTTTTTTTTTAAAGGACCATGTTTAGTAAGACATCTTTTTTTTTTTTTTTAAACAACCATGTACAGTAAGGCGTTTTTTTTTTGTTTTTTGTTTTTTTTTTAAACGACCATGTATAGTAAGGCATCTTTTTATTTTTTAAACGACCATGTATAGTAAGGCGTTTTTTTTTTTTTAAACGACCATGTATAGTAAGGCGTTTTTTTTTTTTTTAAACGACCATGTATAGTAAGGCGTTTTTTTTTTTTTTTAAACGACCATGTGTAGTAAGGCGCTTTTTTTTTTTTTAAACGACTATGTATAGTAAGGCCTTTTTTTTTTTTTAAACGACCATGTATAGTAAGGCCTTTTTTTTTGTTTTTTTTAAACGACCATGTATAGTAAGGCTTTTTTTTTTTTTTAACGACCATGTACAGTAAGGCGTTTTTTGTTTTGTTTTGTTTTTTGTTTAAACGACCATGTATAGTAAGGCATCTTTTTATTTTTTAAACGACCATGTATAGTAAGGCGTTTTTTTTTTTTAAACAACCATGTATAGTAAGGCGGTTTTTTTGGTTTTTTTTTGAACGACCATGTATAGTAAGGCATTTTTTTAAAACTACCATGTATAGTAAGGCGTGGTTTTGTTTTTTTTGTTTTTTTAAAGGACCATGTTTAGTAAGGCATCTTTTTATTTTTTAAACGACCATGTATAGTAAGGCGTTTTTTTGTTTTTTGTTTTTTTGTTTTTTTAAAACGACCATGTATAGTAAGGCGGGTTTTTTTTTGAACGACCATGTATAGTAAGGCATTTTTTTAAAACTACCATGTATAGTAAGGCGTGTTTTTTTTTTTTTTTTTTTTTAAAGGACCATGTTTAGTAAGGCGTTTTGTTTTTTTTTAACGACCATGTACAGTAAGGCATTTTTTTTTAAACGACCATGTATAGTAAGGCGTTTTTTTTTTTTAAACGACCATGTATAGTAAGGCGTTTTTCTTTTTTTTTTTAAACGACCATGTATAGTAAGGCGTTTTTTTTTTTTTAACGACCATGTACAATAAGGCATTTTTTTTTAAACGACCATGTATAGTAAGGCGTTTTTTTTTTTTAAACGACCATGTATAGTAAGGCGTTTTTTTTTTTTTTTTTTAAACGACCATGTGTAGTAAGGCGTTTTTTTTTTTTTTTTTTAAACGACCATGTATAGTAAGGCGTTTTTTTTTTTTTTTTAAACGACCATGTATAGTAAGGCGTTTTTTTTTTTTTTAACGACCATGTACAGTAAGGCATTTTTTTTTAAACGACCATGTATAGTAAGGCGTTTTTTTTTTTTAAACGACCATGTATAGTAAGGCGTTTTTTTTTTTTTTAACGACCATGTACAGTAAGGCATTTTTTTTTTAAACGACCATGTATAGTAAGGCGTTTTTTTTTTTTTTAACGACCATGTACAGTAAGGCATTTTTTTTTAAACGACCATGTATAGTAAGGCGTTTTTTTTTTTTAAACGACCATGTATAGT
This sequence comes from Festucalex cinctus, assembly GCF_051991245.1. Taxonomy (NCBI): domain Eukaryota; kingdom Metazoa; phylum Chordata; class Actinopteri; order Syngnathiformes; family Syngnathidae; genus Festucalex; species Festucalex cinctus. The sequence continues at coordinate 10,188,745 of NC_135431.1, forward strand.
AAGGCGTTTTTCTTTTTTTTTTTAAACGACCATGTATAGTAAGGCGTTTTTTTTTTTTTAACGACCATGTACAGTAAGGCATTTTTTTTTAAACGACCATGTATAGTAAGGCGTTTTTTTTTTTTAAACGACCATGTATAGTAAGGCGTTTTTTTTTTTTTTTTTTTAAACGACCATGTGTAGTAAGGCGTTTTTTTTTTTTTTTTTTAAACGACCATGTATAGTAAGGCGTTTTTTTTTTTTTTAACGACCATGTACAGTAAGGCATTTTTTTTTAAACGACCATGTATAGTAAGGCATCTTTTTTTTTTTTTTTTAAACAACCATGTATAGTTAGGCGTGTTTTTTTTTTTAAACGACCATGTATAGTAAGGCGTTTTCTTTTTTTTTTTTTAAACGACCATGTGTAGTAAGGCATTTTTTTTAAAACTACCATGTATAGTAAGGCGTGTTTTTTTTTTTTTTTTTTAAAGGACCATGTTTAGTAAGACATCTTTTTTTTTTTTTAAACAACCATGTACAGTAAGGCGTTTTTTTTTGTTTTTTTTTTTTGTTTTTTTAAACGACCATGTATAGTAAGGCATCTTTTTATTTTTTAAACGACCATGTATAGTAAGGCGTTTTTTTTTTTTTAAACGACCATGTATAGTAAGGCGTTTTTTTTTTTTTTTAAACGACCATGTATAGTAAGGCGTTTTTTTTCTCCCAAAAAAACGACCATGTATAGTAAGGCTTTTTTTTTTTTCTCCCAAAAAAACGACCATGTATACTAAGTCATTTTTTTCTCCCTAAAAAACGACCATGTATAGTAATGCATTTTTTTTCTCCCAAAAAAACGACCATGTATAGTAAGGCATTTTTTTCTCCCTAAAAAACGACCATGTATAGTAAGGCGTTTTTTTTGCCCCTAAAAAAACGAGCATGTATAGTAAGGCGTTTTTTTTTGCTCCTAAAAAAAACGACCATGTAGAGTAAGGCATTTTTTTCTCCCCAAAAAAACGAGCATGTATAGTAAGGCATTTTTTTTCTCCCCAAAAAATGACCATGTATAGTAAGCCATTGTTTTTCTCCCAAAAAAACGACCATGTATAGTAAGGCATTTTTTTTTCCCCAAAAAAAAGACCATGTATAAGGCATTTTTTTTCTCCCCAAAAAAACGACCATGTATAGTAAGGCATTGTTTTCTCCCCCAAAAAACGACCATGTATAGTAAGGCATTTTTTTTAAACGACCATGTATAGTAAGGCATTTTTTTAAACGACCATGTATAGTAAGGCGTTTTTTTTGGTTTTTTTTTAAACGACCATGTATAGTAAGGCGTTTTTTTTTTTTTAAACGACCATGTATAATAAGGCATTTTTTTTTAAACGACCATGTATAGTAAGGCGTGTTTTTTTTTTTTTTTTTTTTTTTTAAAGGACCATGTTTAGTAAGGCATTTTTTTTAAACGACCATGTATAGTAAGGCATTTTTTTAAACGACCATGTATAGTAAGGCGTTTTTTTTTTGTTTTTTTTAAACGACCATGTATAGTAAGGCGTTTTTTTTTTTTTTAAACGACCATGTATAATAAGGCTTTTTTTTTTAAACGACCATGTATAGTAAGGCATCTTTTTTTTTTTTTTTAAACAACCATGTATAGTAAGGCGTGTTTCTTTTTTTTTTTTAAACGACCATGTATAGTAAGGCGTTTTTTGTTTTTTTTTAAACGACTATGTATAGTAAGGCCTTTTTTTTTTTAAACGACCATGTATAGTAAGGCGTTTTTTTTTGTTTTTTTTAAACGACCATGTATAGTCAGGCGTTTTTTTTTTTAAACGACCATGTATAGTAAGGCATTTTTTTTTAAACGACCATGTATAGTAAGGCGTGTTTTTTTTTGTTTTTGTTTTTTTAAAGGACCATGTTTAGTAAGGCATTTTTTTTAAACGACCATGTATAGTAAGGCATTTTTTTAAACGACCATGTATAGTAAGGTGTTTTTTTTTTTTTTTTTTTAAACGACCATGTATAGTAAGGCGTTTTTTTTTTTTTTTTAAACGACCATGTATAATAAGGCTTTTTTTTTTAAACGACCATGTATAGTAAGGCATCTTTTTTTTTTTTTTAAACAACCATGTATAGTAAGGCGTGTTTCTTTTTTTTTTTTTAAACGACCATGTATAGTAAGGCGTTTTTTTTTTTTTTTTAAACGACTATGTATAGTAAGGCCTTTTTTTTTTTAAACGACCATGTATAGTAAGGCGTTTTTTTGTTTTTTTTTTAAACGACCATGTATAGTCAGGCGTTTTTTTTTTTAAACGACCATGTATAGTAAGGCATTTTTTTCTCCCAAAAAAAACGACCATGTATAGTAAGGCATTTTTTTTCTCCCAAAAAAAACGACCATGTATAGTAAGGCATTTTTTTCTCTCCCAAAAAAACACCCATGTATAGTAAGGCATTTTTTTCTCCCAAAAAAACGACCATGTATAGTAAGGCATTTTTTTCTCCCAAAAAAACGACCATGTATAGTAAGGCATTTTTTTTCTCCCAAAAAAACGACCATGTATAGTAAGGCATTTTTTTCTCTCCCAAAAAAACACCCATGTATAGTAAGGCTTTTTTTTTCTCCTAAAAAAAATGACCATGTATAGTAAGGCATTTTTTTTCTCCCCAAAAAACGACCATGTATAGTAAGGCATTTTTTTTCTCCCAAAAAAACGACCATGTATAGTAAGGCTTTTTTTTTTTTCTCCCAAAAAAAACGACCATGTATACTAAGGCATTTTTTTCTCCCAAAAAAACGACCATGTATAGTAAGGCATTTTTTTCTCCCTAAAAAACGACCATGTATAGTAAGGCGTTTTTTTTGCCCCTAAAAAAACGAGCATGTATAGTAAGGCGTTTTTTTTGCTCCTAAAAAAAACGACCATGTATAGTAAGGCATTTTTTTCTCCCCAAAAAAACGAGCATGTATAGTAAGGCATTTTTTTTCTCCCAAAAAAATGACCATGTATAGTAAGCCATTGTTTTTCTCCCCAAAAAAACGACCATGTATAGTAAGGCATTTTTTTTTCCCCAAAAAAAAGACCATGTATAAGGCATTTTTTTTCTCCCAAAAAAAACGACCATGTATAGTAAGGCATTTTTTTCTCCCCAAAAAAACGACCATGTATAGTAAGGCATTTTTTTTAAATGACCATGTATAGTAAGGCATTTTTTTAAACGACCATATATAGTAAGGCGTTTTTTTTTGTTTTTTTTAAACGACCATGTATAGTAAGGCATCTTTTTTTTTTTTTTAAACAACCATGTATAGTAAGGCGTGTTTTTTTTTGTTTTTGTTTTTTTAAAGGACCATGTTTAGTAAGCCATTTTTTTAAACGACCATGTATAGTAAGGCATTTTTTTAAACGACCATGTATAGTAAGGCATTTTTTTAAACGACCATGTATAGTAAGGCATTTTTTTAAACGACCATGTATAGTAAGGCGTTTTTTTTTGTTTGTTTTTTAAACGACCATGTATAGTAAGGCTTTTTTTTTTTTTTTAAACGACCATGTATAATAAGGCTTTTTTTTTTAAACGACCATGTATAGTAAGGCATCTTTTTTTTTTTTTAAACAACCATGTATAGTAAGGCGTGTTTTTTTTTTTTAAACGACTATGTATAGTAAGGCCTTTTTTTTTTTTAAACGACCATGTATAGTAAGGCGTTTTTTTTTGTTTTTTTTTAACGACCATGTATATTCAGGCGTTTTTTTTTTTAAAACGACCATGTATAGTAAGGCATCTTTTTTTTTTTTTTTAAACAACCATGTATAGTAAGGCGTTTTTTTTTTTTTAAACGACCATGTATAGTAAGTCGTTTTTTTTTTGTTTTTTTTTAAACTACCATGTATAGTAAGGCGTGGTTTTTTTTTGTTTTTGTTTTTTTAAAGGACCATGTTTAGTAAGGCATCTTTTTTTTTTAAACAACCATGTAAAGTAAGGCGTTTTGTTTTTTGTTTTTTTTTGTTGTTTTTTTTTTTTTTAAACGACCATGTATAGTAAGGCATCTTTGTATTTTTTTAAACGACCATGTATAGTAAGGCTTTTTTTTTTTTTTTAACGACCATGTACGGTAAGGCGTTTTTTGTTTTGTTTTGTTTTTTGTTTAAACGACCATGTATAGTAAGGCATCATTTTATTTTTTAAACGACCATGTATAGTAAGGCGTTTTTTTTTTTTTTAAACGACCATGTATAGTAAGGCGTTTTTTTTTTTTTTTAAACGACCATGTATAGTAAGGCGTTTTTTTTCTCCCAAAAAAACGACCATGTATAGTAAGGCTTTTTTTTTTAAACGACCATGTATAGTAAGGCATCTTTTTTTTTTTTAACAACCATGTATAGTAAGGCGTGTTTCTTTTTTTTTTTTTAAACGACCATGTATAGTAAGGCCTTTTTTTTTGTTTTGTTTTTTGTTTAAACGACCATGTATAGTAAGGCATCTTTTTTTTTTTTTTTTAAACAACCATGTATAGTTAGGCATGTTTTTTTTTTTTAAACGACCATGTATAGTAAGGCGTTTTTTTTTTTTTTTAACGACCATGTACAGTAAGGCATTTTTTTTAAACAACCATGTATAGTAAGGCGTTTTCTTTTTTTTTTTTAAACGACCATGTGTAGTAAGGCATTTTTTTAAAACTACCATGTATAGTAAGGCGTGTTTTTTTTTTGTTTGTTTTTTTTAAACGACCATGTATAGTAAGGCATTTTTTTCTCTCCCAAAAAAACACCCATGTATAGTAAGGCTTTTTTTTTCTCCTAAAAAAACGACCATGTATAGTAAGGCATTTTTTTTCTCCCCAAAAAACGACCATGTATAGTAAGGCATTTTTTTTCTCCCAAAAAAACGACCATGTATAGTAAGGCTTTTTTTTTTTTCTCCCAAAAAAACGACCATGTATACTAAGGCATTTTTTTCTCCCAAAAAAACGACAATGTATAGTAAGGCATTTTTTTCTCCCTAAAAAACGACCATGTATAGTAAGGCGTTTTTTTTGCCCCTAAAAAAACGAACATGTATAGTAAGGCGTTTTTTTTGCTCCTAAAAAAAACGACCATGTATAGTAAGGCATTTTTTTCTCCCCAAAAAAACGAGCATGTATAGTAAGGCATTTTTTTTCTCCCAAAAAAATGACCATGTATAGTAAGCCATTGTTTTTCCCCCAAAAAAACGACCATGTATAGTAAGGCATTTTTTTTTCCCCAAAAAAAAGACCATGTATAAGGCATTTTTTTTCTCCCAAAAAAACGACCATGTATAGTAAGGCATTTTTTTCTCCCCAAAAAAACGACCATGTATAGTAAGGCATTTTTTTAAATGACCATGTATAGTAAGGCATTTTTTTAAACGACCATGTATAGTAAGGCGTTTTTTTTTTGTTTTTTTTAAACGACCATGTATAGTAAGGCATCTTTTTTTTTTTTTTAAACAACCATGTATAGTAAGGCGTGTTTTTTTTTTTTTTTTTTTTAAAGGACCATGTTTAGTAAGGCATTTTTTTTAAACGACCATGTATAGTAAGGCATTTTTTTAAACGACCATGTATAGTAAGGCATTTTTTTAAACGACCATGTATAGTAAGGCATTTTTTTAAACGACCATGTATAGTAAGGCGTTTTTTTTTTGTTTTTTTTTAAACGACCATGTATAGTAAGGCTTTTTTTTTTTTTTTTAAACGACCATGTATAATAAGGCTTTTTTTTTTAAACGACCATGTATAGTAAGGCATCTTTTTTTTTTTTAAACAACCATGTATAGTAAGGCGTTTTTTTTTTTTTAAACGACCATGTATAATAAGGCTTTTTTTTTAAACGACCATGTATAGTAAGGCATCTTTTTTTTTTTTAAACAACCATGTATAGTAAGGCGTTTTTTTTTTTAAAACGACCATGTATAGTAAGGCATCTTTTTTTTTTTTTTAAACAACCATGTATAGTAAGGCGTTTTTTTTTTTTTAAACGACCATGTATAGTAAGTCGTTTTTTTTTTGTTTTTTTTTAAACTACCATGTATAGTAAGGCGTGTTTTTTTTTTGTTTTTGTTTTTTTAAAGGACCATGTTTAGTAAGGCATCTTTTTTTTTTAAACAACCATGTAAAGTAAGGCGTTTTGTTTTTTGTTTTTTTTTGTTGTTTTTTTTTTTTTTAAACGACCATGTATAGTAAGGCATCTTTGTATTTTTTTAAACGACCATGTATAGTAAGGCTTTTTTTTTTTTTTAACGACCATGTACGGTAAGGCGTTTTTTGTTTTGTTTTGTTTTTTGTTTAAACGACCATGTATAGTAAGGCATCATTTTATTTTTTAAACGACCATGTATAGTAAGGCGTTTTTTTTTTTTTTAAACGACCATGTATAGTAAGGCGTTTTTTTTTTTTTTTAAACGACCATGTATAGTAAGGCGTTTTTTTTCTCCCAAAAAAACGACCATGTATAGTAAGGCTTTTTTTTTTAAACGACCATGTATAGTAAGGCATCTTTTTTTTTTTTAACAACCATGTATAGTAAGGCGTGTTTCTTTTTTTTTTTTTAAACGACCATGTATAGTAAGGCCTTTTTTTTTGTTTTGTTTTTTGTTTAAACGACCATGTATAGTAAGGCATCTTTTTTTTTTTTTTTTAAACAACCATGTATAGTTAGGCATGTTTTTTTTTTTAAACGACCATGTATAGTAAGGCGTTTTTTTTTTTTTTTAACGACCATGTACAGTAAGGCATTTTTTTTAAACAACCATGTATAGTAAGGCGTTTTCTTTTTTTTTTTTAAACGACCATGTGTAGTAAGGCATTTTTTTAAAACTACCATGTATAGTAAGGCGTGTTTTTTTTTTGTTTGTTTTTTTTAAACGACCATGTATAGTAAGGCATTTTTTTCTCTCCCAAAAAAACACCCATGTATAGTAAGGCTTTTTTTTTCTCCTAAAAAAACGACCATGTATAGTAAGGCATTTTTTTTCTCCCCAAAAAACGACCATGTATAGTAAGGCATTTTTTTTCTCCCAAAAAAACGACCATGTATAGTAAGGCTTTTTTTTTTTTCTCCCAAAAAAACGACCATGTATACTAAGGCATTTTTTTCTCCCAAAAAAACGACCATGTATAGTAAGGCATTTTTTTCTCCCTAAAAAACGACCATGTATAGTAAGGCGTTTTTTTTGCCCCTAAAAAAACGAGCATGTATAGTAAGGCGTTTTTTTTGCTCCTAAAAAAAACGACCATGTATAGTAAGGCATTTTTTTCTCCCCAAAAAAACGAGCATGTATAGTAAGGCATTTTTTTTCTCCCAAAAAAATGACCATGTATAGTAAGCCATTGTTTTTCCCCCAAAAAAACGACCATGTATAGTAAGGCATTTTTTTTTCCCCAAAAAAAAGACCATGTATAAGGCATTTTTTTTCTCCCAAAAAAACGACCATGTATAGTAAGGCATTTTTTTCTCCCCAAAAAAACGACCATGTATAGTAAGGCATTTTTTTTAAATGACCATGTATAGTAAGGCATTTTTTTAAACGACCATGTATAGTAAGGCGTTTTTTTTTTGTTTTTTTTAAACGACCATGTATAGTAAGGCATCTTTTTTTTTTTTTTAAACAACCATGTATAGTAAGGCGTGTTTTTTTTTTTTTTTTTTTTTAAAGGACCATGTTTAGTAAGGCATTTTTTTTAAACGACCATGTATAGTAAGGCATTTTTTTAAACGACCATGTATAGTAAGGCATTTTTTTAAACGACCATGTATAGTAAGGCATTTTTTTAAACGACCATGTATAGTAAGGCGTTTTTTTTTTGTTTTTTTTTTAAACGACCATGTATAGTAAGGCTTTTTTTTTTTTTTTTAAACGACCATGTATAATAAGGCTTTTTTTTTTAAACGACCATGTATAGTAAGGCATCTTTTTTTTTTTTAAACAACCATGTATAGTAAGGCGTTTTTTTTTTTTTAAACGACTATGTATAGTAAGGCCTTTTTTTTTTTTAAACGACCATGTATAGTAAGGCGTTTTTTTTTTGTTTTTTTTAAACGACCATGTATATTCAGGCGTTTTTTTTTTTTAAAACGACCATGTATAGTAAGGCATCTTTTTTTTTTTTTTTTAACAACCATGTATAGTAAGGCGTTTTTTGTTTTTTAAACGACCATGTATAGTAAGTCGTTTTTTTTTTTTTTTTTTTTAAACTACCATGTATAGTAAGGCGTGGTTTTTTTTTTTTTTTTTTTTTTTAAAGGACCATGTCTAGTAAGGCATCTTTTTTTTTTAAACAACCATGTACAGTAAGGCGTTTTGTTTTTTTTTGTTTTTTGTTGTTTTTTTTTTTTAAACGACCATGTATAGTAAGGCATCTTTGTATTTTTTTAAACGACCATGTATAGTAAGGCTTTTTTTTTTTTTAACGACCATGTACAGTAAGGCGTTTTTTGTTTTGTTTTGTTTTTTGTTTAAACGACCATGTATAGTAAGGCATCATTTTATTTTTTAAACGACCATGTATAGTAAGGCGTTTTTTTTTTTTAAACAACCATGTATAGTAAGGCGTTTTTTTTTGTACGACCATGTATAGTAAGGCATTTTTTATAAACTACCATGTATAGTAAGGCGTGGTTTTGTTTTTTTTGTTTTTTTAAAGGACCATGTTTAGTAAGGCATCTTTTTATTTTTTAAACGACCATGTATAGTAAGGCGTTTTTTTTTTTTTTTTTGTTTTTTTTTTAAACGACCATGTATAGTAAGGCGTTTTTTTTTTTTGAACGACCATGTATAGTAAGGCATTTTTTTAAAACTACCATGTATAGTAAGGCGTGGTTTTTTTTGTTGTTTTTTTTTAAAGGACCATGTTTAGTAAGGCATCTTTTTATTTTTTAAACGACCATGTATAGTAAGGCGTTTTTTTTTTTTTTTTAAACGACCATGTGTAGTAAGGCGTTTTTTTTTTTTGTTTTTTTTTTGTTTTTTTAAACGACCATGTGTAGTAAGGCAGGTTTTTTTTTTAAACGACCATGTATAGTAAGGCGTTTTTTTTTTTTTTTTAACGACCATGTACAGTAAGGCATTTTCTTTTAAACGACCATGTATAGTAAGGCATCTTTTTTGTTTGTTTTTTAAACAACCATGTATAGTTAGGCGTGTTTTTTTTTTAAACGACCATGTATAGTAAGGCGTTTTTTTTTTTTTTAACGACCATGTACAGTAAGGCATTTTTTTTAAACAACCATGTATAGTAAGGCGTTTTCTTTTTTTTTTTTTAAACGACCATGTGTAGTAAGGCATTTTTTTAAAACTACCATGTATAGTAAGGCGTGTTTTTTTTTTTTTTTTTTTTTAAAGGACCATGTTTAGTAAGACATCTTTTTTTTTTTTTTAAACAACCATGTACAGTAAGGCGTTTTTTTTTTTTTTTTTTTTTTTTTTTTTTTTTTTTTTTGTTTTTTAAACGACCATGTATAGTAAGGCATCTTTTTATTTTTTTAAACGACCATGTATAGTAAGGTTTTTTTTTTTTTTTAACGACCATGTACAGTAAGGCGTTTTTTGTTTTGTTTTGTTTTTTTTTAAAGGACCATGTTTAGTAAGGCATCTTTTTATTTTTTAAACGACCATGTATAGTAAGGCGTTTTTTTTGTTTTTTTTTTAAACGACCATGTGTAGTAAGGCGTTTTTTTTTTTTTTTTTAAACGACCATGTATAGTAAGGCGTTTTTTTTTTTTTTTTAAACGACCATGTATAGTAAGGCATCTTTTTTTTTTTTTTTTTTAAACAACCATGTATAGTTAGGCGTGTTTTTTTTTTTAAACGACCATGTATAGTAAGGCGTTTTCTTTTTTTTTTTTTTAAACGACCATGTGTAGTAAGGCATTTTTTTAAAACTACCATGTATAGTAAGGCGTGTTTTTTTTTTTTTTTTTTTTTTTTTAAAGGACCATGTTTAGTAAGACATCTTTTTTTTTTTTAAACAACCATGTACAGTAAGGCGTTTTTTTTTTTTTTTTTTTTTTTTTTTAAACGACCATGTATAGTAAGGCATCTTTTTATTTTTTTAAACGACCATGTATAGTAAGGCTTTTTTTTTTTTTAACGACCATGTACAGTAAGGCGTTTTTTGTTTTGTTTTGTTTTTTGTTTAAACGACCATGTATAGTAAGGCATCTTTTTATTTTTTAAACGACCATGTATAGTAAGGCGTTTTTTTTTTTTTTAAACGACCATGTATAGTAAGGCGTTTTTTTTTTTTTTTTAAACGACCATGTATAGTAAGGCGTTTTTTTTCTCCCAAAAAAACGACCATGTATAGTAAGGCTTTTTTTTTTTTCTCCCAAAAAAACGACCATGTATACTAAGGCATTTTTTTCTCCCTAAAAAACGACCATGTATAGTAATGCATTTTTTTTCTCCCAAAAAAACGACCATGTATAGTAAGGCATTTTTTTCTCCCTAAAAAACGACCATGTATAGTAAGGCGTTTTTTTTGCCCCTAAAAAAACGAGCATGTATAGTAAGGCGTTTTTTTTGCTCCTAAAAAAAACGACCATGTAGAGTAAGGCATTTTTTTCTCCCCAAAAAAACGAGCATGTATAGTAAGGCATTTTTTTTCTCCCAAAAAAATTACCATGTATAGTAAGCCATTGTTTTTCTCCCAAAAAAACGACCATGTATAGTAAGGCATTTTTTTTTCCCCAAAAAAAAGACCATGTATAAGGCATTTTTTTTCTCCCCAAAAAAACGACCATGTATAGTAAGGCATTGTTTTCTCCCCCAAAAAACGACCATGTATAGTAAGGCATTTTTTTTAAACGACCATGTATAGTAAGGCATTTTTTTTAAACGACCATGTATAGTAAGGCGTTTTTTTTGGTTTTTTTTTAAACGACCATGTATAGTAAGGCGTTTTTTTTTTTTTAAACGACCATGTATAATAAGGCATTTTTTTTTAAACGACCATGTATAGTAAGGCGTGTTTTTTTTTGTTTTTGTTTTTTTAAAGGACCATGTTTAGTAAGGCATTTTTTTTAAACGACCATGTATAGTAAGGCATTTTTTTAAACGACCATGTATAGTAAGGCGTTTTTTTTTTGTTTTTTTTAAACGACCATGTATAGTAAGGCGTTTTTGTTTTTTTTTAAACGACCATGTATAATAAGGCTTTTTTTTTTAAACGACCATGTATAGTAAGGCATCTTTTTTTTTTTTTTTAAACAACCATGTATAGTAAGGCGTGTTTCTTTTTTTTTTTTAAACGACCATGTATAGTAAGGCGTTTTTTTTTTTTTTAAACGACTATGTATAGTAAGGCCTTTTTTTTTTTTTTAACGACCATGTATAGTAAGGCGTTTTTTTTGTTTTTTTTTAAACGACCATGTATAGTCAGGCGTTTTTTTTTTTAAACGACCATGTATAGTAAGGCATTTTTTTCTCCCAAAAAAAACGACCATGTATAGTAAGGCATTTTTTTTCTCCCAAAAAAACGACCATGTATAGTAAGGCATTTTTTTCTCTCCCAAAAAAACACCCATGTATAGTAAGGCATTTTTTTCTCCCAAAAAAACGACCATGTATAGTAAGGCATTTTTTTCTCCCAAAAAAACGACCATGTATAGTAAGGCATTTTTTTTCTCCCAAAAAAACGACCATGTATAGTAAGGCATTTTTTTCTCTCCCAAAAAAACACCCATGTATAGTAAGGCTTTTTTTTTCTCCTAAAAAAATGACCATGTATAGTAAGGCATTTTTTTTCTCCCCAAAAAACGACCATGTATAGTAAGGCATTTTTTTTCTCCCAAAAAAACGACCATGTATAGTAAGGCTTTTTTTTTTTTCTCCCAAAAAAACGACCATGTATACTAAGGCATTTTTTTTCTCCCAAAAAAATGACCATGTATAGTAAGCCATTGTTTTTCTCCCAAAAAAAACGACCATGTATAGTAAGGCATTTTTTTTTCCCAAAAAAAAAAGACCATGTATAAGGCATTTTTTTTCTCCCAAAAAAAACGACCATGTATAGTAAGGCATTTTTTTCTCCCCAAAAAAACGACCATGTATAGTAAGGCATTTTTTTTAAATGACCATGTATAGTAAGGCATTTTTTTAAACGACCATATATAGTAAGGCGTTTTTTTTTTTGTTTTTTTTAAACGACCATGTATAGTAAGGCATCTTTTTTTTTTTTTAAACAACCATGTATAGTAAGGCGTGTTTTTTTTTGTTTTTGTTTTTTTAAAGGACCATGTTTAGTAAGGCATTTTTTTTAAACGACCATGTATAGTAAGGCATTTTTTTAAACGACCATGTATAGTAAGGCATTTTTTTAAACGACCATGTATAGTAAGGCATTTTTTTAAACGACCATGTATAGTAAGGCGTTTTTTTTTGTTTTTTTTTAAACGACCATGTATAGTAAGGCTTTTTTTTTTTTTTTTAAACGACCATGTATAATAAAGCTTTTTTTTTAAACGACCATGTATAGTAAGGCATCTTTTTTTTTTTTTTAAACAACCATGTATAGTAAGGCGTGTTTTTTTTTTTTTTTTAAACGACCATGTATAGTAAGGCGTTTTTTTTTTTTTTAAACGACTATGTATAGTAAGGCCTTTTTTTTTTTTAAACGACCATGTATATTCAGGCGTTTTTTTTTTAAAACGACCATGTATAGTAAGGCATCTTTTTTTTTTTTTTTTAAACAACCATGTATAGTAAGGCGTTTTTTTTTTTAAACGACCATGTATAGTAAGTCGTTTTTTTTTTGTTTTTTTTTAAACTACCATGTATAGTAAGGCGTGGTTTTTTTTTTTGTTTTTTTTTTTAAAGGACCATGTTTAGTAAGGCATCTTTTTTTTTTTAAACAACCATGTACAGTAAGGCGTTTTGTTTTTTTTTGTTGTTTTTTTTTTTTAAACGACCATGTATAGTAAGGCATCTTTGTATTTTTTTAAACGACCATGTATAGTAAGGATTTTTTTTTTTTTAACGACCATGTACAGTAAGGCGTTTTTTGTTTTGTTTTGTTTTTTGTTTAAACGACCATGTATAGTAAGGCATCATTTTATTTTTTAAACGACCATGTATAGTAAGGCGTTTTTTTTTTTTTTAAACGACCATGTATAGTAAGGCGTTTTTTTTTTTTTTTAAACGACCATGTATAGTAAGGCGTTTTTTTTCTCCCAAAAAAACGACCATGTATAGTAAGGCTTTTTTTTTTAAACGACCATGTATAGTAAGGCATCTTTTTTTTTTTTTTTAAACAACCATGTATAGTAAGGCGTGTTTCTTTTTTTTTTTTAAACGACCATGTATAGTAAGGCGTTTTTTTTTTTTTTTAACGACTATGTATAGTAAGGCCTTTTTTTTTTTTTTTTAAACGACCATGTATAGTAAGGCGTTTTTTTTTTTTTTTTTTAAACGACCATGTATAGTCAGGCGTTTTTTTTTTTAAACGACCATGTATAGTAAGGCATTTTTTTCTCCCAAAAAAAACGACCATGTATAGTAAGGCATTTTTTTTCTCCCAAAAAAACGACCATGTATAGTAAGGCATTTTTTTCTCTCCCAAAAAAACACCCATGTATAGTAAGGCATTTTTTTCTCCCAAAAAAACGACCATGTATAGTAAGGCATTTTTTTCTCCCAAAAAAACGACCATGTATAGTAAGGCATTTTTTTCTCTCCCAAAAAAACACCCATGTATAGTAAGGCTTTTTTTTTTCTCCTAAAAAAATGACCATGTATAGTAAGGCATTTTTTTTCTCCCCAAAAAACGACCATGTATAGTAAGGCATTTTTTTTCTCCCAAAAAAACGACCATGTATAGTAAGGCTTTTTTTTTTTCTCCCAAAAAAACGACCATGTATACTAAGGCATTTTTTTCTCCCAAAAAAACGACCATGTATAGTAAGGCATTTTTTTCTCCCTAAAAAACGACCATGTATAGTAAGGCGTTTTTTTTTGCTCCTAAAAAAAACGACCATGTATAGTAAGGCATTTTTTTCTCCCCAAAAAAACGAGCATGTATAGTAAGGCATTTTTTTTCTCCCAAAAAAATGACCATGTATAGTAAGCCATTGTTTTTCTCCCAAAAAAAACGACCATGTATAGTAAGGCATTTTTTTTTCCCCAAAAAAAAGACCATGTATAAGGCATTTTTTTTCTCCCAAAAAAAACGACCATGTATAGTAAGGCATTTTTTTCTCCCCAAAAAAACGACCATGTATAGTAAGGCATTTTTTTTTCCCCAAAAAAAAGACCATGTATAAGGCATTTTTTTTCTCCCAAAAAAAATGACCATGTATAGTAAGGCGTTTTTTTTTTTGAACGACCATGTATAGTAAGGCATTTTTTAAAAACTACCATGTATAGTAAGGCGTGTTTTTTTTTTTGTTTTTTTTTTTAAAGGACCATGTTTAGTAAGGCATCTTTTTATTTTTTAAACGACCATGTATAGTAAGGCGTTTTTTTTTTTTTTTTAAACGACCATGTGTAGTAAGGCGTTTTTTTTTTTTTTTTTTTTTTAAACGACCATGTAGTAAGGCGTTTTTTTTTTTTTTTTTAAACGACCATGTGTAGTAAGGCAGGTTTTTTTTTAAACGACCATGTATAGTAAGGCGTTTTTTTTTTTTTTTAACGACCATGTACAGTAAGGCATTTTTTTTTAAACGACCATGTATAGTAAGGCATCTTTTTTTTTTTTTTTTAAACAACCATGTATAGTTAGGCGTGTTTTTTTTTTTTAAACGACCATGTATAGTAAGGCGTTTTTTTTTTTTTTAACGACCATGTACAGTAAGGCATTTTTTTTAAACAACCATGTATAGTAAGGCGTTTTCTTTTTTTTTTTTTAAACGACCATGTGTAGTAAGGCATTTTTTTAAAACTACCATGTATAGTAAGGCGTGTTTTTTTTTTTTTTTTTTTTTTTAAAGGACCATGTTTAGTAAGACATCTTTTTTTTTTTAAACAACCATGTACAGTAAGGCGGTTTTTTTTTTGTTTTTTTTTGTTTTTTTAAACGACCATGTATAGTAAGGCATCTTTTTATTTTTTTAAACGACCATGTATAGTAAGGCTTTTTTTTTTTTTAAACGACCATGTATAGTAAGGCGTTTTTTTTTTTTTGAACGACCATGTATAGTAAGGCATTTTTTTAAAACTACCATGTATAGTAAGGCGTGGTTTTTTTTTTTTTTTTTTTTTAAAGGACCATGTTTAGTAAGGCATCTTTTTATTTTTTAAACGACCATGTATAGTAAGGCGTTTTTTTTTTTTTTTTAAACGACCATGTGTAGTAAGGCGTTTTTTTTTTGTGTTTTTTTTTTGTGTTTTTTTTTTTTTTTTAAACGACCATGTATAGTAAGGCGTTTTTTTTTTTTTTTTAAACGACCATGTATAGTAAGGCGTTTTTTTTTTTTTTTTTAAACGACCATGTGTAGTAAGGCATCTTTTTTTTTTAAACAACCATGTACAGTAAGGCGTTTTTTTTTTGTTTTTTTTTGTTGTTTTTTTTTTTTTAAACGACCATGTATAGTAAGGCATCTATCTATTTTTTTAAATGACCATGTATAGTAAGGCTTTTTTTTTTTTTAACGACCATGTACAATAAGGCGTTTTTTGTTTTGTTTTGTTTTTTGTTTAAACGACCATGTATAGTAAGGCATCATTTTATTTTTTAAACGACCATGTATAGTAAGCCGTTTTTTTTTGTACGACCATGTATAGTAAGGCGTTTTTTTTGTTTTTTTTTTTTTTTTTTTAAACGACCATGTATAGTAAGGCGTTTTTTTTTTTGAACGACCATGTATAGTAAGGCATTTTTTTAAAACTACCATGTATAGTAAGGCGTGGTTTTTTTTGTTGTTTTTTTTTAAAGGACCATGTTTAGTAAGGCATCTTTTTATTTTTTAAACGACCATGTATAGTAAGGCGTTTTTTTTCTTTTTTTAAACGACCATGTGTAGTAAGGCGTTTTTTTTTTTTTTTTTTTTTTTTTTTAAACGACCATGTATAGTAAGGCGTTTTTTGTTTTTTTTTTTAAACGACCATGTGTAGTAAGGCGTTTTTTTTTTTTTTTTTTTTTTTTTTTTTTAAACGACCATGTAGTAAGGCGTTTTTTTTTTTTTTTTTAAACGACCATGTGTAGTAAGGCAGGTTTTTTTTTAAACGACCATGTATAGTAAGGCGTTTTTTTTTTTTTTTAACGACCATGTACAGTAAGGCATTTTTTTTTAAACGACCATGTATAGTAAGGCATCTTTTTTTTTTTTTTTTTAAACAACCATGTATAGTTAGGCGTGTTTTTTTTTTTAAACGACCATGTATAGTAAGGCGTTTTTTTTTTTTTTAACGACCATGTACAGTAAGGCATTTTTTTTAAACAACCATGTATAGTAAGGCGTTTTCTTTTTTTTTTTTAAACGACCATGTGTATAGTAAGGCATTTTTTTAAAACTACCATGTATAGTAAGGCGTGTTTTTTTTTTTTTTTTTTTTTTTTAAAGGACCATGTTTAGTAAGACATCTTTTTTTTTTTTAAACAACCATGTATAGTAAGGCTTTTTTTTTTTTTAAACGACCATGTATAGTAAGGCGTTTTTTTTTTTTGAACGACCATGTATAGTAAGGCATTTTTTTAAAACTACCATGTATAGTAAGGCGTGGTTTTTTTTGTTGTTTTTTTTTAAAGGACCATGTTTAGTAAGGCATCTTTTTATTTTTTAAACGACCATGTATAGTAAGGCGTTTTTTTTTTTTTTTTTAAACGACCATGTGTAGTAAGGCGTTTTTTTTTTGTGTTTTTTTTTTGTGTTTTTTTTTTTTTTTAAACGACCATGTATAGTAAGGCGTTTTTTTTTTTTTTTTTAAACGACCATGTGTAGTAAGGCAGGTTTTTTTTTTAAACGACCATGTATAGTAAGGCGTTTTTTTTTTTTTTTTAACGACCATGTACAGTAAGGCATTTTTTTTTAAACGACCATGTATAGTAAGGCATCTTTTTTTTTTTTTTTTTAAACAACCATGTATAGTTAGGCATGTTTTTTTTTTTAAACGACCATGTATAGTAAGGCGTTTTTTTTTTTTTAACGACCATGTACAGTAAGGCATTTTTTTTAAACAACCATGTATAGTAAGGCGTGTTTTTTTTTTTTTTTTTTTTTTTAAACGACCATGTATAGTAAGGCATTTTTTTCTCTCCCAAAAAAACACCCATGTATAGTAAGGCTTTTTTTTTCTCCTAAAAAAACGACCATGTATAGTAAGGCATTTTTTTTCTCCCCAAAAAACGACCATGTATAGTAAGGCATTTTTTTTCTCCCAAAAAAACGACCATGTATAGTAAGGCTTTTTTTTTTTTCTCCCAAAAAAACGACCATGTATACTAAGGCATTTTTTTCTCCCAAAAAAACGACCATGTATAGTAAGGCATTTTTTTCTCCCTAAAAAACGACCATGTATAGTAAGGCGTTTTTTTTTTGTTTTTTTTAAACGACCATGTATAGTAAGGCATCTTTTTTTTTTTTTTAAACAACCATGTATAGTAAGGCGTGTTTTTTTTTTTTTTTTTTTTTTAAAGGACCATGTTTAGTAAGGCATTTTTTTTAAACGACCATGTATAGTAAGGCATTTTTTTAAACGACCATGTATAGTAAGGCATTTTTTTAAACGACCATGTATAGTAAGGCATTTTTTTAAACGACCATGTATAGTAAGGCATCTTTTTTTTTTTTTAAACAACCATGTATAGTAAGGCGTGTTTTTTTTTTTTTTTTTAAACGACCATGTATAGTAAGGCGTTTTTTTTTTTTTTAAACGACTATGTATAGTAAGGCCTTTTTTTTTTTTAAACGACCATGTATAGTAATGCGTTTTTTTTTGTTTTTTTTAAACGACCATGTATATTCAGGCGTTTTTTTTTTTTAAAACGACCATGTATAGTAAGGCATCTTTTTTTTTTTTTTTTTTTAACAACCATGTATAGTAAGGCGTTTTTTTTTTTTTTAAACGACCATGTATAGTAAGTCGTTTTTTTTTTTGTTTTTTTTTAAACTACCATGTATAGTAAGGCGTGTTTTTTTTTTTTTTTTTTTTTTTAAAGGACCATGTTTAGTAAGGCATCTTTTTTTTTTTAAACAACCATGTACAGTAAGGCGTTTTGTTTTTTGTTTTTTTTTGTTGTTTTTTTTTTTAAACGACCATGTATAGTAAGGCATCTTTGTATTTTTTTAAACGACCATGTATAGTAAGGCTTTTTTTTTTTTTAACGACCATGTACAATAAGGCGTTTTTTGTTTTGTTTTGTTTTTTGTTTAAACGACCATGTATAGTAAGGCATCATTTTATTTTTTAAACGACCATGTATAGTAAGGCGTTTTTTTTTTTTAAACAACCATGTATAGTAAGGCGTTTTTTTTTTTTTTTAAACGACCATGTATAGTAAGGCGTTTTTTTTCTCCCAAAAAAACGACCATGTATAGTAAGGCTTTTTTTTTTAAACGACCATGTATAGTAAGGCATCTTTTTTTTAAACAACCATGTATAGTAAGGCGTTTTCTTTTTTTTTTTTAAACGACCATGTGTAGTAAGGCATTTTTTTAAAACTACCATGTATAGTAAGGCGTGTTTTTTTTTTTTTTTTTTTTTTTAAAGGACCATGTTTAGTAAGACATCTTTTTTTTTTTTAAACAACCATGTACAGTAAGGCGGTTTTTTTTTTGTTTTTTTTTGTTTTTTTAAACGACCATGTATAGTAAGGCATCTTTTTATTTTTTTAAACGACCATGTATAGTAAGGCTTTTTTTTTTTTTAAACGACCATGTATAGTAAGGCGTTTTTTTTTTTTGAACGACCATGTATAGTAAGGCATTTTTTTAAAACTACCATGTATAGTAAGGCGTGGTTTTTTTTTTTTTTTTTTTTTTTTTTTAAAGGACCATGTTTAGTAAGGCATCTTTTTATTTTTTAAACGACCATGTATAGTAAGGCGTTTTTTTTTTTTTTTTAAACGACCATGTGTAGTAAGGCGTTTTTTTTTTGTGTTTTTTTTTTGTGTTTTTTTTTTTTTTTTAAACGACCATGTATAGTAAGGCGTTTTTTTTTTTTTTTTTAAACGACCATGTATAGTAAGGCGTTTTTTTTTTTTTTTTTAAACGACCATGTGTAGTAAGGCATCTTTTTTTTTTAAACAACCATGTACAGTAAGGCGTTTTTTTTTTGTTTTTTTTTGTTGTTTTTTTTTTTTTAAACGACCATGTATAGTAAGGCATCTATCTATTTTTTTAAACGACCATGTATAGTAAGGCTTTTTTTTTTTTTAACGACCATGTACAATAAGGCGTTTTTTGTTTTGTTTTGTTTTTTGTTTAAACGACCATGTATAGTAAGGCATCATTTTATTTTTTAAACGACCATGTATAGTAAGGCGTTTTTTTTTGTACGACCATGTATAGTAAGGCGTTTTTTTTTTTTTTTTTTGTTTTTTTTTAAACGACCATGTATAGTAAGGCGTTTTTTTTTTTGAACGACCATGTATAGTAAGGCATTTTTTTAAAACTACCATGTATAGTAAGGCGTGGTTTTTTTTGTTGTTTTTTTTTAAAGGACCATGTTTAGTAAGGCATCTTTTTATTTTTTAAACGACCATGTATAGTAAGGCGTTTTTTTTTTTTTTTTAAACGACCATGTGTAGTAAGGCGTGTTTTTTTTTTTTTTTTTTTTTTTTAAACGACCATGTATAGTAAGGCGTTTTTTTTTTTTTTTTTAAACGACCATGTGTAGTAAGGCGTTTTTTTTTTTTTTTTTTTTTTTTTTTTTAAACGACCATGTAGTAAGGCGTTTTTTTTTTTTTTTTTAAACGACCATGTGTAGTAAGGCAGGTTTTTTTTTTAACGACCATGTACAGTAAGGCATTTTTTTTTAAACGACCATGTATAGTAAGGCATCTTTTTTTTTTTTTTTTTAAACAACCATGTATAGTTAGGCGTGTTTTTTTTTTTAAACGACCATGTATAGTAAGGCGTTTTTTTTTTTTTTAACGACCATGTACAGTAAGGCATTTTTTTTAAACAACCATGTATAGTAAGGCGTTTTCTTTTTTTTTTTTAAACGACCATGTGTATAGTAAGGCATTTTTTTAAAACTACCATGTATAGTAAGGCGTGTTTTTTTTTTTTTTTTTTTTTTTTAAAGGACCATGTTTAGTAAGACATCTTTTTTTTTTTTAAACAACCATGTATAGTAAGGCTTTTTTTTTTTTTAAACGACCATGTATAGTAAGGCGTTTTTTTTTTTTGAACGACCATGTATAGTAAGGCATTTTTTTAAAACTACCATGTATAGTAAGGCGTGGTTTTTTTTGTTGTTTTTTTTTAAAGGACCATGTTTAGTAAGGCATCTTTTTATTTTTTAAACGACCATGTATAGTAAGGCGTTTTTTTTTTTTTTTTAAACGACCATGTGTAGTAAGGCGTTTTTTTTTTGTGTTTTTTTTGTGTGTTTTTTTTTTTTTTTTAAACGACCATGTATAGTAAGGCGTTTTTTTTTTTTTTTTTAAACGACCATGTGTAGTAAGGCAGGTTTTTTTTTTAAACGACCATGTATAGTAAGGCGTTTTTTTTTTTTTTTTAACGACCATGTACAGTAAGGCATTTTTTTTTAAACGACCATGTATAGTAAGGCATCTTTTTTTTTTTTTTTTTAAACAACCATGTATAGTTAGGCATGTTTTTTTTTTTAAACGACCATGTATAGTAAGGCGTTTTTTTTTTTTTAACGACCATGTACAGTAAGGCATTTTTTTTAAACAACCATGTATAGTAAGGCGTGTTTTTTTTTTTTTTTTTTTT
Source organism: Festucalex cinctus (assembly GCF_051991245.1). Taxonomy (NCBI): domain Eukaryota; kingdom Metazoa; phylum Chordata; class Actinopteri; order Syngnathiformes; family Syngnathidae; genus Festucalex; species Festucalex cinctus. The sequence continues at coordinate 10,209,594 of NC_135431.1, forward strand.
TTTAAACGACCATGTATAGTAAGGCATTTTTTTCTCTCCCAAAAAAACACCCATGTATAGTAAGGCTTTTTTTTTCTCCTAAAAAAACGACCATGTATAGTAAGGCATTTTTTTTCTCCCCAAAAAACGACCATGTATAGTAAGGCATTTTTTTTCTCCCAAAAAAACGACCATGTATAGTAAGGCTTTTTTTTTTTTCTCCCAAAAAAACGACCATGTATACTAAGGCATTTTTTTCTCCCAAAAAAACGACCATGTATAGTAAGGCATTTTTTTCTCCCTAAAAAACGACCATGTATAGTAAGGCGTTTTTTTTTTGTTTTTTTTAAACGACCATGTATAGTAAGGCATCTTTTTTTTTTTTTTTAAACAACCATGTATAGTAAGGCGTGTTTTTTTTTTTTTTTTTTTTTTAAAGGACCATGTTTAGTAAGGCATTTTTTTTAAACGACCATGTATAGTAAGGCATTTTTTTAAACGACCATGTATAGTAAGGCATTTTTTTAAACGACCATGTATAGTAAGGCATTTTTTTAAACGACCATGTATAGTAAGGCATCTTTTTTTTTTTTTAAACAACCATGTATAGTAAGGCGTGTTTTTTTTTTTTTTTTTAAACGACCATGTATAGTAAGGCGTTTTTTTTTTTTTTAAACGACTATGTATAGTAAGGCCTTTTTTTTTTTTAAACGACCATGTATAGTAAGGCGTTTTTTTTTGTTTTTTTTAAACGACCATGTATATTCAGGCGTTTTTTTTTTTTAAAACGACCATGTATAGTAAGGCATCTTTTTTTTTTTTTTTTTTTAACAACCATGTATAGTAAGGCGTTTTTTTTTTTTTTTAAACGACCATGTATAGTAAGTCGTTTTTTTTTTTGTTTTTTTTTAAACTACCATGTATAGTAAGGCGTGTTTTTTTTTTTTTTTTTTTTTTTTAAAGGACCATGTTTAGTAAGGCATCTTTTTTTTTTAAACAACCATGTACAGTAAGGCGTTTTGTTTTTTGTTTTTTTTTGTTGTTTTTTTTTTTTAAACGACCATGTATAGTAAGGCATCTTTGTATTTTTTTAAACGACCATGTATAGTAAGGCTTTTTTTTTTTTTAACGACCATGTACAATAAGGCGTTTTTTGTTTTGTTTTGTTTTTTGTTTAAACGACCATGTATAGTAAGGCATCATTTTATTTTTTAAACGACCATGTATAGTAAGGCGTTTTTTTTTTTTAAACAACCATGTATAGTAAGGCGTTTTTTTTTTTTTTTAAACGACCATGTATAGTAAGGCGTTTTTTTTCTCCCAAAAAAACGACCATGTATAGTAAGGCTTTTTTTTTTAAACGACCATGTATAGTAAGGCATCTTTTTTTTTTTTTTTAAACAACCATGTATAGTAAGGCGTGTTTCTTTTTTTTTTTTAAACGACCATGTATAGTAAGGCGTTTTTTTTTTTTTTTTAAACGACTATGTATAGTAAGGCCTTTTTTTTTTTTAAACGACCATGTATAGTAAGGCGTTTTTTTTTTTTTTTTTAAACGACCATGTATAGTCAGGCGTTTTTTTTTTTAAACGACCATGTATAGTAAGGCATTTTTTTCTCCCAAAAAAAACGACCATGTATAGTAAGGCATTTTTTTTCTCCCAAAAAAACGACCATGTATAGTAAGGCATTTTTTTCTCTCCCAAAAAAACACCCATGTATAGTAAGGCATTTTTTTCTCCCAAAAAAACGACCATGTATAGTAAGGCATTTTTTTCTCTCCCAAAAAAACACCCATGTATAGTAAGGCTTTTTTTTTCTCCTAAAAAAATGACCATGTATAGTAAGGCATTTTTTTTCTCCCCAAAAAACGACCATGTATAGTAAGGCATTTTTTTTCTCCCAAAAAAACGACCATGTATAGTAAGGCTTTTTTTTTTTTCTCCCAAAAAAACGACCATGTATACTAAGGCATTTTTTTCTCCCAAAAAAACGACCATGTATAGTAAGGCATTTTTTTCTCCCTAAAAAACGACCATGTATAGTAAGGCGTTTTTTTTGCCCCTAAAAAAACGAGCATGTATAGTAAGGCGTTTTTTTTTGCTCCTAAAAAAAACGACCATGTATAGTAAGGCATTTTTTTCTCCCCAAAAAAACGAGCATGTATAGTAAGGCATTTTTTTTCTCCCAAAAAAATGACCATGTATAGTAAGCCATTGTTTTTCTCCCAAAAAAACGACCATGTATAGTAAGGCATTTTTTTTTCCCAAAAAAAAAGACCATGTATAAGGCATTTTTTTTCTCCCAAAAAAAACGACCATGTATAGTAAGGCATTTTTTTCTCCCCAAAAAAACGACCATGTATAGTAAGGCATTTATTTTAAATGACCATGTATAGTAAGGCATTTTTTTAAACGACCATGTATAGTAAGGCGTTTTTTTTTTGTTTTTTTTAAACGACCATGTATAGTAAGGCATCTTTTTTTTTTTTTTAAACAACCATGTATAGTAAGGCGTGTTTTTTTTTGTTTTTGTTTTTTTAAAGGACCATGTTTAGTAAGGCATTTTTTTTAAACGACCATGTATAGTAAGGCATTTTTTTAAACGACCATGTATAGTAAGGCATTTTTTTAAACGACCATGTATAGTAAGGCATTTTTTTAAACGACCATGTATAGTAAGGCGGTTTTTTTTGTTTTTTTTTAAACGACCATGTATAGTAAGGCTTTTTTTTTTTTTTTAAACGACCATGTATAATAAGGCTTTTTTTTTAAACGACCATGTATAGTAAGGCATCTTTTTTTTTTTTTTAAACAACCATGTATAGTAAGGCGTGTTTTTTTTTTTTTTTAAACGACCATGTATAGTAAGGCGTTTTTTTTTTTTTTAAACGACTATGTATAGTAAGGCCTTTTTTTTTTTTAAACGACCATGTATAGTAAGGCGTTTTTTTTTGTTTTTTTTAAACGACCATGTATATTCAGGCGTTTTTTTTTTTAAAACGACCATGTATAGTAAGGGTGCGTGTGAGTGTGTATGGTTGTTCGTCTCTGTGTACCCTGCGATTGGTTGGCAACCAGTCCAGGGTGTCCCCCGCCTACTGCCCAGAGCCAGCTGAGATAGGCACCAGCAGCCCCCGCGACCCTTGTGAGGAATAAGCGGTCAAGAAAATGGATGGATGGATGGATGTATAGTAAGGCATCTTTTTTTTTTTTTTTTAAACAACCATGTATAGTAAGGCGGTTTTTTTTTTTTAAACAACCATGTATAGTAAGTCGGTTTTTTTTAAACTACCATGTATAGTAAGGCGTGTTTTTTTTTTTTTTTTTTTTTTTTAAAGGACCATGTTTAGTAAGGCATCTTTTTTTTTTAAACAACCATGTACAGTAAGGCGTTTTGTTTTTTGTTTTTTTTTGTTGTTTTTTTTTTAAACGACCATGTATAGTAAGGCATCTTTGTATTTTTTTAAACGACCATGTATAGTAAGGCTTTTTTTTTTTTTAACGACCATCTACAGTAAGGCGTTTTTTGTTTTGTTTTGTTTTTTGTTTAAACGACCATGTATAGTAAGGCATCATTTTATTTTTTAAACGACCATGTATAGTAAGGCGTTTTTTTTTTTAAACAACCATGTATAGTAAGGCGTTTTTTTTTGTTTTTTTTTGAACGACCATGTATAGTAAGGCATTTTTTTTAAACTACCATGTATAGTAAGGCGGGGTTTTGTTTTTTTTGTTTTTTTAAAGGACCATGTTTAGTAAGGCATCTTTTTATTTTTTAAACGACCATGTATAGTAAGGCGTTTTTTTTTTTTTTTTTTTTTTTTTTTTTTTTTTTTAAACGACCATGTATAGTAAGGCGTTTTTTTTTTTGAACGACCATGTATAGTAAGGCATTTTTTTAAAACTACCATGTATAGTAAGGCGTGGTTTTTTTTTTGTTTTTTTTTTAAAGGACCATGTTTAGTAAGGCATCTTTTTATTTTTTAAACGACCATGTATAGTAAGGCGTTTTTTTTTTTTTTTTAAACGACCATGTGTAGTAAGGCGTTTTTTTTTTTTTTTTTTTTTTTTTTTTTTTTTTTTTAAACGACCATGTAGTAAGGCGTTTTTTTTTTTTTTTTTTAAACGACCATGTGTAGTAAGGCAGGTTTTTTTTTAAACGACCATGTATAGTAAGGCGTTTTTTTTTTTTTTTAACGACCATGTACAGTAAGGCATTTTTTTTTAAACGACCATGTATAGTAAGGCATCTTTTTTTTTTTTTTTTTAAACAACCATGTATAGTTAGGCGTGTTTTTTTTTTAAACGACCATGTATAGTAAGGCGTGTTTTTTTTTTTTTTTTTTTTTTAAAGGACCATGTTTAGTAAGACATCTTTTTTTTTTTTTTAAACAACCATGTACAGTAAGGCGTTTTTTTTTTGTTTTTTGTTTTTTTTTTAAACGACCATGTATAGTAAGGCATCTTTTTATTTTTTTAAACGACCATGTATAGTAAGGCTTTTTTTTTTTTTTAACGACCATGTACAGTAAGGCGTTTTTTGTTTTGTTTTGTTTTTTGTTTAAACGACCATGTATAGTAAGGCATCTTTTTATTTTTTAAACGATCATGTATAGTAAGGCGTTTTTTTTTTTTTCAACGACCATGTATAGTAAGGCGTTTTTTTTTTTTTTAAACGACCATGTATAGTAAGGCGTTTTTTGTTTTTTTTAAACGACCATGTGTAGTAAGGCGTTTTTTTTTTTTTTAAACGACTATGTATAGTAAGGCCTTTTTTTTTTTTAAACGACCATGTATAGTAAGGCGTTTTTTTTTGTTTTTTTTAAACGACCATGTATAGTAAGGCTTTTTTTTTTTTAACGACCATGTACAGTAAGGCGTTTTTTGTTTTGTTTTGTTTTTTGTTTAAACGAACATGTATAGTAAGGCATCTTTTTATTTTTTAAACGACCATGTATAGTAAGGCGTTTTTTTTTTTTAAACAACCATGTATAGTAAGGCGGTTTTTTTTGGGTTTTTTTGAACGACCATGTATAGTAAGGCGTGGTTTTGTTTTTTTTGTTTTTTTAAAGGACCATGTTTAGTAAGGCATCTTTTTATTTTTTAAACGACCATGTATAGTAAGGCGTTTTTTTGTTTGTTTTTTTTTTGTTTTTTTAAAACGACCATGTATAGTAAGGCGGGTTTTTTTTTTGAACGACCATGTATAGTAAGGCATTTTTTTAAAACTACCATGTATAGTAAGGCGTGTTTTTTTTTTTTTTTTTTTTTTTAAAGGACCATGTTTAGTAAGGCATCTTTTTATTTTTTAAATGACCATGTATAGTAAGGTGTTTTTTTTTTTTTTTTTAAACGACCATGTGTAGTAAGGCGTTTTTTTTTTTTTTTTTTTTTTTTTTAAACGACCATGTATAGTAAGGCGTTTTTTTTTTTTTTTTAAACGACCATGTGTAGTAAGGCAGGTTTTTTTTTTAAACGACCATGTATAGTAAGGCGTTTTTTTTTTTTTTTAACGACCATGTACAGTAAGGCATTTTTTTTTAAACGACCATGTATAGTAAGGCATCTTTTTTTTTTTTTTTTTTAAACAACCATGTATAGTTAGGCGTGTTTTTTTTTTTAAACGACCATGTATAGTAAGGCGTTTTTTTTTTTTTTAACGACCATGTACAGTAAGGCATTTTTTTTTAAACGACCATGTATAGTAAGGTGTTTTTTTTTTTTTTTTTAAACGACCATGTGTAGTAAGGCGTTTTTTTTTTTTTTTTTTTTTTTTTTTTTTTAAACGACCATGTATAGTAAGGCGTTTTTTTTTTTTTTTTAAACGACCATGTGTAGTAAGGCAGGTTTTTTTTTTAAACGACCATGTATAGTAAGGCGTTTTTTTTTTTTTTAACGACCATGTACAGTAAGGCATTTTTTTTTAAACGACCATGTATAGTAAGGCATCTTTTTTTTTTTTTTTTTTAAACAACCATGTATAGTTAGGCGTGTTTTTTTTTTTAAACGACCATGTATAGTAAGGCGTTTTCTTTTTTTTTTTTTAAACGACCATGTGTAGTAAGGCATTTTTTTAAAACTACCATGTATAGTAAGGCGTGTTTTTTTTTTTTTTTTTTTTTTTTTTTTAAAGGACCATGTTTAGTAAGACATCTTTTTTTTTTTTAAACAACCATGTACAGTAAGGCGTTTTTTTGTTTTTTTTTTTTTTTTTTTATAAACGACCATGTATAGTAAGGCATCTTTTTATTTTTTTAAACGACCATGTATAGTAAGGCTTTTTTTTTTTTTTTAACGACCATGTACAGTAAGGCGTTTTTGGTTTTGTTTTGTTTTTTGTTTAAACGACCATGTATAGTAAGGCATCTTTTTATTTTTTAAACGACCATGTATAGTAAGGCGTTTTTTTTTTTTTTAAACGACCATGTATAGTAAGGCGTTTTTTTTTTTTTTTTAAACGACCATGTATAGTAAGGCGTTTTTTTTCTCCCAAAAAAACGACCATGTATAGTAAGGCTTTTTTTTTTTTCTCCCAAAAAAACGACCATGTATACTAAGGCATTTTTTTCTCCCTAAAAAACGACCATGTATAGTAATGCATTTTTTTTCTCCCAAAAAAACGACCATGTATAGTAAGGCATTTTTTTCTCCCTAAAAAACGACCATGTATAGTAAGGCGTTTTTTTTGCCCCTAAAAAAACGAGCATGTATAGTAAGGCGTTTTTTTTGCTCCTAAAAAAAACGACCATGTAGAGTAAGGCATTTTTTTCTCCCCAAAAAAACGAGCATGTATAGTAAGGCATTTTTTTTCTCCCAAAAAAATGACCATGTATAGTAAGCCATTGTTTTTCTCCCAAAAAAACGACCATGTATAGTAAGGCATTTTTTTTTCCAAAAAAAAAAGACCATGTATAAGGCATTTTTTTTCTCCCCAAAAAAACGACCATGTATAGTAAGGCATTTTTTTCTCCCCCAAAAAACGACCATGTATAGTAAGGCATTTTTTTTAAACGACCATGTATAGTAAGGCATTTTTTTAAACGACCATGTATAGTAAGGCGTTTTTTTTGTTTTTTTTTTAAACGACCATGTATAGTAAGGCGTTTTTTTTTTTTTAAACGACCATGTATAGTAAGGCGTGTTTTTTTTTTTTTTTTTTTTTTAAAGGACCATGTTTAGTAAGGCATTTTTTTTAAACGACCATGTATAGTAAGGCATTTTTTTTAAACGACCATGTATAGTAAGGCATTTTTTTTAAACGACCATGTATAGTAAGGCATTTTTTTAAACGACCATGTATAGTAAGGCGTTTTTTTTTTTTTTTAAACGACCATGTATAGTAAGGCATTTTTTTAAACGACCATGTATAGTAAGGCATTTTTTTAAACGACCATGTATAGTAAGGCGTTTTTTTTTGTTTTTTTTTTAAACGACCATGTATAGTAAGGCGTTTTTTTTTTTTTTTTAACGACTATGTATAGTAAGGCCTTTTTTTTTTTAAACGACCATGTATAGTAAGGCGTTTTTTTTTTTTTTTTTAAACGACCATGTATAGTCAGGCGTTTTTTTTTTTAAACGACCATGTATAGTAAGGCATTTTTTTCTCCCAAAAAAAACGACCATGTATAGTAAGGCATTTTTTTTCTCCCAAAAAAACGACCATGTATAGTAAGGCATTTTTTTTCTCCCAAAAAAACGACCATGTACAGTAAGGCGTTTTTGGTTTTGTTTTGTTTTTTGTTTAAACGACCATGTATAGTAAGGCATCTTTTTATTTTTTAAACGACCATGTATAGTAAGGCGTTTTTTTTTTTTTTAAACGACCATGTATAGTAAGGCGTTTTTTTTTTTTTTTAAACGACCATGTATAGTAAGGCGTTTTTTTTCTCCCAAAAAAACGACCATGTATAGTAAGGCTTTTTTTTTTTTCTCCCAAAAAAACGACCATGTATACTAAGGCATTTTTTTCTCCCTAAAAAACGACCATGTATAGTAAGGCTTTTTTTTTTTTCTCCCAAAAAAACGACCATGTATACTAAGGCATTTTTTTCTCCCAAAAAAAACGACCATGTATAGTAAGGCATTTTTTTCTCCCTAAAAAACGACCATGTATAGTAAGGCGTTTTTTTTGCCCCTAAAAAAACGAGCATGTATAGTAAGGCGTTTTTTTTGCTCCTAAAAAAAACGACCATGTATAGTAAGGCATTTTTTTCTCCCCAAAAAAACGAGCATGTATAGTAAGGCATTTTTTTTCTCCCAAAAAAATGACCATGTATAGTAAGCCATTGTTTTTCTCCCAAAAAAACGACCATGTATAGTAAGGCATTTTTTTTTCCCAAAAAAAAAGACCATGTATAAGGCATTTTTTTTCTCCCAAAAAAAACGACCATGTATAGTAAGGCATTTTTTTCTCCCCAAAAAAACGACCATGTATAGTAAGGCATTTTTTTTAAATGACCATGTATAGTAAGGCATTTTTTAAACGACCATGTATAGTAAGGCATTTTTTTTTTTTTTTTTTTAAACGACCATGTATAGTAAGGCGTTTTTTTTTTTTTAAACGACCATGTATAATAAGGCATTTTTTTTTAAACGACCATGTATAGTAAGGCGTGTTTTTTTTTTTTTTTGTTTTTTTAAAGGACCATGTTTAGTAAGGCATTTTTTTTAAACGACCATGTATAGTAAGGCATCTTTTTTTTTTTTTTTTAAACAACCATGTATAGTAAGGCGTGTTTTTTTTTTTTTTTTTTTTTTTAAAGGACCATGTTTAGTAAGGCATTTTTTTTAAACGACCATGTATAGTAAGGCATTTTTTTAAACGACCATGTATAGTAAGGCATTTTTTTAAACGACCATGTATAGTAAGGCATTTTTTTAAACGACCATGTATAGTAAGGCGTTTTTTTTTTGTTTTTTTTTAAACGACCATGTATAGTAAGGCATTTTTTTAAACGACCATGTATAGTAAGGCGTTTTTTTTTTTTTTTTTTTTAAACGACCATGTATAATAAGGCTTTTTTTTTTAAACGACCATGTATAGTAAGGCATCTTTTTTTTTTTTTTAAACAACCATGTATAGTAAGGCGTGTTTTTTTTTTTTTTTAAACGACCATGTATAGTAAGGCGTTTTTTTTTTTTTTTAAACGACTATGTATAGTAAGGCCTTTTTTTTTTTTTAAACGACCATGTATAGTAAGGCGTTTTGTTTTGTTTTTTTAAACGACCATGTATATTCAGGCGTTTTTTTTTTTTTAAAAGGACCATGTATAGTAAGGCATCTTTTTTTTTTTTTTTAAAACAACCATGTATAGTAAGGCGTTTTTTTTTTTTAAACGACCATGTATAGTAAGTCGTTTTTTTTTTTTTTTTTTTTTTTTAAAGGACCATGTTTAGTAAGGCATCTTTTTTTTTTAAACAACCATGTACAGTAAGGCGTTTTTTTTTTTTTTTTTTTTTTTAAACGACCATGTATAGTAAGGCATCTTTGTATTTTTTTAAACGACCATGTATAGTAAGGCGTTTTTTGTTTTGTTTTGTTTTTTGTTTAAATGACCATGTATAGTAAGGCATCTTTTTATTTTTTAAACGACCATGTATAGTAAGGCGTTTTTTTTTTTTTAACGACCATGTACAGTAAGGCGTTTTTTGTTTTGTTTTGTTTTTTGTTTAAATGACCATGTATAGTAAGGCATCTTTTTATTTTTTAAACGACCATGTATAGTAAGGCGTTTTTTTTTTTTAAACAACCATGTATAGTAAGGCGTTTTTTTTTGTTTTTTTTTGAACGACCATGTATAGTAAGGCATTTTTTTAAAACTACCATGTATAGTAAGGCGTGGTTTTGTTTTTTTTGTTTTTTTAAAGGACCATGTTTAGTAAGGCATCTTTTTATTTTTTAAACGACCATGTATAGTAAGGCGTTTTTTTTTTTTTTTTTTGTTTTTTTTTTAAAACGACCATGTATAGTAAGGCGTTTTATTTTTTGAACGACCATGTATAGTAAGGCATTTTTTTAAAACTACCATGTATAGTAAGGCGTGGTTTTTGTTGTTGTTTTTTTTTAAAGGACCATGTTTAGTAAGGCATCTTTTTATTTTTTAAACGACCATGTATAGTAAGGCGTTTTTTTTTTTTTTTTAAACGACCATGTTTAGTAAGGCATCTTTTTATTTTTTAAACGACCATGTATAGTAAGGCGTTTTTTTTTTGAACGACCATGTATAGTAAGGCATTTTTTTAAAACTACCATGTATAGTAAGGCGTGGTTTTTTTTGTTGGTTTTTTTTAAAGGACCATGTTTAGTAAGGCATCTTTTTTTTTTTTTAAACGACCAGCGTTTTTTTTTTTTTTTTTTTTTAAACGACCATGTGTAGTAAGGCAGGTTTTTTTTTTTAAACGACCATGTATAGTAAGGCGTTTTTTTTTTTTTTTTAACGACCATGTATAGTAAGGCATCTTTTTTTTTTTTTTTTAAACAACCATGTATAGTTAGGCGTGTTTTTTTTTTTAAA